>NC_135345.1:52223619-53457119 GCF_023851605.1 Tamandua tetradactyla
GCATCACAGAACATAATTGGCCCTGGCATTGTGAGATATAAACTCCAAGAATGAGACTGGGCCTGACATCATGGATACACTGACCAAAAGGGGGAAAAGAAATAGAGTTTCAATGGCTAAGAGATGTCAAATCAAGTCGAGAGGAATCTGGAGGTTACTCTTATGCAAGCTTCAGCCAGATATTGCAAACTCCCACAATACAGCAAACCCAACCAACGGTGTTCCTAGAAACCTTAAAAGATATCTAGTGCTCTATAGAACTTTACTTATTAAATTTTTTTCCCCAGAAACTTGAAACTTCCAGATTATTCCAATGCCAAAGAAGCTCAAGCCCGAAGATGCTGGACTCTACAAGACTATCAACTAGTTTCATCATTCACTCCTTTTCCCCTTAATAATGATGCCTCTTTTTCAGCCTTGAAGCAGTTAAAAGTGCCCTGGACATCTTAACTGCAACAGTGAGAGGAACTGGTGCAAAATGAAATGAAACCTGCTGTTTGTACATCAATAATACAGGTCAAGTAGAGCAAAATTTCAAAATATTAAAAGAAAATGTGGTCATAATAAATAGTAACTTAGCAAATGCAGATGCAGATTCATCTTGGTTAGAAACTTTCTCTCAAAATTTCTTTCATTCGTCTCTACCTCTTTGTAAGCTATTCTACTCCCCCTCGTTGGGTCCTTAATTACCCTCCTGTTAATTTTCCTCCTACCGCTTGCCTCTTACAACGTATAAGTTTATTCACAGGTCAGTAGCAGCCATGACCAACCAACAAAACTCTGAGAACATACTCCTGCTACAACAGAAATTTGAAAATCTACTCCTGTCACAACAAAAACATCACCCTCAGCTGGTTCCAACAGAAGAAGCCCCTAACCCCAATGAGTAATGCCTGTGCTCAGCACAAAGCAATTTCTTCCCCCAACTTCACCCAGACACAGCAGGAAGTAGCTAGAGAAAGAACATGATGCCCCAGCTCCCCCCAAAATTTGCTTTAAGCTAAGCCAAAGGCATTAACCCAAACCCAACCCCCCACTTCATTCAATTTGTTTGTTTGTTTGTTTGTTTTGGCATGGGCAGGCTCCAGGAACTGAACCCGGGTGTCTGGTTGGCAGGCAAGAATTCTGCCCCGAGCCACAGTTGCCTGCTCCTCATTCAGTTTTATTAAAAGAAAAGGGCCAGAATATCAGGTCTCAGAAAAAGAACTTCATTATTTATGTGGATTTTGAATATCCACTGTTGTAGCATCTAGCCAGTCTTAGTGGCATGCCAAGCTGCCCAAGTTGATTTTAAAGTACCAATGATTGTTTTTTAGTACTGTAGTTACAAGATTGCCCACCTTTTGAGGGGTATCCCCAACTTTATTTATCTCCAAGGCTCCATGGTTTTTAGTGTGTGATTTTGTTTTTCAGTAATGCAAATTGCTCATTATAGAAGAAAAAACTTCAACTAATTTATTCTCCAGTAAAAGGAATAAGAGATCGTTGGATAGAAACTGATTCCATTCTTGGGGTAATAACCTAGACTGATTTGGAATGTTTATTTCCAGAAAGTAAGGATGCTTTAGTAACTCTGGAAGAATGGTGTTGAAAAGATGCAAAAACCTTAAAAGGAATTTTTGTTGATGAAGTTGTGACAGTTTGAGGAACAAAAAGTGAAATAAAATTTATGGCTAATCAAAGTATGTTGAATCTATGAAGAGTTAGAGTCATTAATGATATTCAAAGAAAAGGAATAAGAGTTCTCTTTTTGTTTAAAATAGCAAGTATTTTAAAACAAAAAAATGAACAAAAATAACAAGTATTGTATTGGGGTTGTTTTTATTAAAAAAAATGCTCCATTGTATGACTAGTTTCAGGATTGTAGGTACATATACACACACACAAAGGTAGATGTAGTACATGTCAACAAAAGACTGAAAAAACTTCATGCCCAGGTTTAGGATGTTCTTGTCCATTATGGTGACTTTATGCTAAATTATAAAGAAAGTCTGCAAAGGTTTTCACTTCCTTATCAGCTAGAATTTTCAGGGCATTGTAGAACATTAAAGTGAGAATTTGAAAAAATTTAAACTGTCTGAGGTTTGTGCAGAAACTAGATTCAGATGGTCAAAGGTCAGATGAAATTTTCAGACAAATAGAGAGATGGGACTTCCCTCCCTTACTTATTGGTGGACAAGCTTCTATTGTAAATCTGTAGCCTGCCACAAGACATTTACTTGATGACATATTAATCTAATGTAGAGTGCTAATGAAATTCATCAAAACTTTTCATTCATCACCTGCTTCTCCCTCAACTAACCTTGATGGATTAGCCCACAACCTTGGATCACAAAGCACTTCAAAGAGAATTTATAGCATTCAAATAGTGTGGATTTTGTCTTTTAAATAGACAGGAAATATGCACGTATTTGCTGTTTGATGGTTCTAGCAGTTATTCCTGGCCACTCTTGGTTGCACCTTTTATTTTTAACCCCTTACCCTGGTGGTCACATAAAAGAACCAAAGTCTTCCGAGGAGAGAGACAGAGGTCAAGGCCTCACACTCTAGGGCCTAATCTGATCCAAAATAACTTTATTGAACCTTCTGGATTATAGAGGGCAGCATTAAAAAGACAATTCATTTATGGCATATGTTGCTTTTCAAGAAGAATGAGGTTTTAATGTTTCATATTTTGGGTTTGTGACCATTAGTCCAAGATTTATTTAATGGCTTTAGAAACATGTAAAGGTATATTAATTTTTTATAGATTTTTAAAATGGTTTTTAGACTGAAATATGCTAATGTGGAATTGTTAGGCTGAACAAAAATTGAGTTAGTTTGCTGAAAACATGCAAAGGGCTTATCCTAATGAGAAGTAAGACAAATTTTATAGATCTTTTATATATAACAAAACTGGTTATATAATCATGGTAAGTGATATTAAAACAAAGAGAAATGTTGGGTAAAAGGAATCTATTGATTTTAGGTAGTGTAAAATTTTAGGCAATTTTGGGGCAGACAGACCTCAAAAGTGATATGTTTGAAGGTGGTAGGCCTCAAATATCACTCATGTCAGGCAACTTTAGCCAAGCTTACATTAGACTTATTGAGAAGAGATTTTAACTTGTTTATTGTATAATCTACATACAAAGCAAAGATAGAAAAAGCAATAGATTTCAAAGCACTCTTCAACAAGTAGTTACAGGACAGCTCCAAGAGTTTGTCATGGGCTACCATACTATTAAGACAGGGTTTCAAGAGTTGGTTTTACAAGAAACTAGGGGCTTACTGAGAAATAAAGCTGCTTAACTGCAATAACTGTGATGTTTATGCCATGTTACCAGAAACTTTCTTTGGAAGTTTGAAAAAAACAAACAAAAATAGTCAAAACTGTGTATATTTTCTCACTGCTGAAGAAATAGGAATTAACTTTCCACATTATAAAATAACTGCCAACTCGGAGATGTGACTTTTAGCTTCATAAATTGTTTGAATGGAATTTCATTCAACAGTTGGAAATTGGCCAATAAAGAATCTCTAGTATATTTCAATCAAGCCAATTGAACCCTGTTTCTTCCACAATACCCAAAAGTTATAGTGGAGGCCCAGAACGGAAGGAAGGAGTTGAGTCTTCTTGGCTGGAATAAGGTGAGAAAAGGTCATGGAGGAGGTGACCCTTAAACAGAGTCATGGAAGGAGAGTAGATATTGCCAGGCAGTTGAGGTAGAGCTTAGTGGAAAGCCAAACATGCAACCCAGAAAACCGAGAGAGCAGTGTGGGCCAAGGGATGGGAGAACGGCATCATCTGGTTATAGTGTAACTGCAAGCAGTTTGGTAGGGTTTATTGGAAAAATAAACTGGGTGAGAAAGGAAAGCCAGATCGTGGATGTCCTTGCACACCATATGAAATTCTATGAAATAATTTACTGAGGATTGATTTACTAAATGCCAGGCTGTGGGGAGGCTGACACAATTTTTTGCTCTCATGGAGCTTATAGTATAAAAGGGGAGACATATTAAATAGTTACACAAATTATTTAATTTTACTCATGCTAAGCCTCTTGAAGGACAATGACGTATGATGAGAGAGTTTGTCATGGTGAAATCTAACTTAGTTAAAGAAGGTTTCCTTAGGGCAGTAACATTTAATATGAGTCCTAAGTAGGAGTTAACTTGCTAAAGGAGGGGCTTTTTGGGTAGGTTTGGAAAGATCATTTCAGGCAGACACAACAAAGGCAAATGTTGGGAGGCAGCAAGCTACATGGAGCTTTAGAGAAACAGAAAAGTCTGTACCTTATTGATGGACCTTAATCAGGGAGCTGTGTGATCATTTTGGCATTTTAGAACCACCCCTTGGCTGTAGTGTAGGGAAAAATAAAAATAAAATAAAAATAAAGGCATGTAGGATGGGAAGTCAAGAAACTGTCGGTGTGCTGTTATGGTATGTAGTGGGAGTGTCAAGGCGAGAGCTAACCTTGTGGCAGTGTGGACAGAGAGGAAAGAATTTTTTACGATATTAGGGACTAGAACTGGCCATTCTTATTGACTGATGAATTAGACGCAGGAAGTGAGGGAGGGAATTCAAAGGAATGACGTACGTTTCTAGATGGAGCAATGAGATTGATAGTGAGATGGGAACACATAGGATCAGATTTGGTGGGTGGGGAGGTTGGAGGTAGCTAATGAGTTTCTTTTGGACACATGTAGTCTGAAGTGCCAATGATATGTCCAACAGGTAGCAGGATGTGAGCATAACATTCCAAAAAGAGTTCAAAGCTGGAGATACAGAAATGGGAAACATCAACATGGTGGTTGTAACCGTGGTAATTGATAAGCTTGCATAGGGAAATTAAAGGCAAGAGGTTCAAGGATCAAGCCCTGGGAAATATACAAATATTTAAGGGGTGAACACAGAAAGAGAAGCCAGGAAAGCCACCTGAGAAAGAATGATCAGAGAAGCTTAAGAAGAATCAGAAGAACTTCATGCTGGATAGTCTCCATTTGCCCCTACAAATCTACTCTCTACCTGTACCCTGGAAGGCTGACTGCTGTGGACTACTTCGATAGCTCTCCTGTCCTCTGGCTTCCAGTTGGGTTAGCCAGTGGGAGGTCCTCTCAGGAGATTGAAGGGTGAGGAGAAAAAGACTGGGGTGTTTATTTCATTGACTTCCTCCCACTGGACAGTTGTTTGTTAGTAGCTATGTTCCCCTATCAAAGGGAGCCTGGTATGCTGGATCTATGGAAGAGAGGTTAGTTGCTCAACAGTCTCCTATAACTGAAACTTTCTTGTTCCTTTTTTAAAGGGCCTAACAAAGAAAGAGAGAAGGAGGTGGTATCTTGAGGGAGCTGCAGAGTGAATTTTTCTTAAGCTTTCATGTTGCAGGAGATTGAGCATGCTTATAGTCACAAGGAGCCATTAGAGAAGGAGAGCGACAGTGCAACAGTGGGAAAAAATAATGGATCCATATCCAGGACTGTAGTGATAGAATAATGGAGGGATTAGCTTCACCTGAAGAATGTTGACCTCTTAGATTGGAAGAAAGAAGAGAGGGCATACATAAATACAAAAACTTTATAGCAATGGGGTAGAGGAGTGAGGGAGTTTCTTCCTGATAGCCTAAATTTTCTCAGTGCAAGTTCAGGGACAGTGAAAGTTTGGAATAACAATTTTGAGAAATGGGGAAGCAACTGAATAGAGGCCTTGTAAAGGCCTCAAAAATTGTTGAAATATTAATAAATGCTTGATAGAAATGTTATATCAAGAAATAAAGTGAATTGAGGTGATAATGTCATGAGATAAAGTTAGAAAGGTAGAGTGTGCCTAGATTGGAGAATTTAGCTGTTATATAGGCATTAGAAAGGCATCAAAGCTTTTTGAGCAATGGAGTGATGAATTGGATATAAAATTAATTAAAGGTGAACGGGGCCAAGAAGAAATACTAGAGGTCAGAAGGAGCCGTGGGATTAATCTAGATGATAGACAAGGATGTGCCTTATTGGGGGGTTGAAAGTAGAGACTACAAAGCGAAGAGTGACGAGGACCTAGAATTAATAGGACTAGTGGTGATGCCAAAAGGTGGCTTGGGGGCCTCGACCTTAATCTGGTACCAAACTCCTTCATCCTCCACTTTAATGTATCCTACATAAATAGACACTCTTAGTAAAAACAGTATGCTTGCTATGCAAACACTGGTTTAACATGAATTGCCTAGCTCCCTGCCAGACTGCCATGTACACCAAGAGCTTAGAGGCCAATCAGATGTGGGAAATGAAAGAGAAGGAGCTGCAGATAAGTTAGAAATTTTAACTGGGTTTCCTAGGTGGATGTTAGGGTACTTTCGCAAGAAAGAAAATATGGGAGGAAAAGTTCATGAATGAAAATGCTGAAGTCTAGGTATCCGGAGGATCTATGTGGATTTTGGGCAATTGGGGGTTAAGAATGTGGGCCTGAAGCTTGGGAGGGAGGTTGTTATGCAGATCTGGCATCCTCTGCAGAAAGGTGGTTATTGACACTGTGGGGTTCAAGGACAGTGGCAAAAAGAACAGGAATAAATACTGAGAACAGCCCCTTGAGAAATGCTCTCTTTAAGAGGGGAAGCAGAGGAAAGTGTTAGGAAGGGAGATGAGAAAATGTCATAGAAATAGGAGAATAAATGGAAGAATACAGCTCATGACAGCCTAGATTGGAAACAGCCACACTAAGTGTGGTAGGCTAAAGAATGTCTCCAATCAAAGGCAATTTTTTAATCGTAATTCTGCTTTCCTGTGGGTGTGACTTCATGTAAGTAAGACCAATTGAAGATGTTATTATTACTTAACGTGTGTCCAACTGAATCAGGGTAGGTCTTAATCTATATTAATTGGAAACCTTATGAGGAAAAAAACAGAAGCCAGAAGTCAGTGGAATCAGAGGAGCATACACAAGGAAGGGATTGCAGAGTGATGGGAGGCAGAGATGCAAGTAAGGAACTCCAAGGATTGTGACCAGCCAGCACCAGAGTTCTACAGACTTTGAGGAGACAGCATTGCCTTGTTGATACCTTGACTTGGACTTCTATCTTTCTAAATTGTGAGCCAATAAATTTCTATTGATAAGCTAACCCATTGTGTGGAATTTGTCATAGCAGTCTGGCAAATTGAGAAACCAAGGAAGGGCTAGTCAAGGATTATGGTGATGTGCTTTTTTTCTTCACACAAAACATCACTTCTTTTCTTGAAAATTGATTTTTTAAATTTACAGTGGGGTCTAGAAAAAGGTCCTTTTTAAGGTTAATATTTTTTATTTTTAAAACTTTTTATTTTGAAATTATTTTAAATAATTTTGCAATGAGACAGTTGCAAAAATTAAATAACATAAAACCCATACAGAAAACTCTAACATACCCCCATTCAGATATCAGATCCATCAACTTGTAGGATCCCTCTTTAAAAATAACTATTAAAAGTATTTAGAATGTCTGTTGTAATTTTGAAGTTTTGTGATCAATCTCCAAAAAACTGTCTTTGTGCAGAATTCATTAAAATCTGTTCAACACTTCCATCTAAATGCTTCAATATGTACTAAAGATGTTACTTGAATTCACTTTGATTATCAAGTTGCACATCCTTTTCTTTGTTGTAGTAGAATTGCTCCTCAGATAGAGAGCCAACTTCCATCAGATGGCTCTGGGTCTGCATTTAAATATAAAAGTATCACCTTTTTCTAACTGCAACAGATTGTTCTCTGAATGTTTACCTCAATCTGTATCATTGAAGTGCTCTTGTGTTCTTAGTGAACTGGTTTTATTTGGAAGCCTTTGCAATAATGGTACCTAACTCTTGGAACTGTCTTCAAAATATCTCCCCATTCCTCTTTCACTTTGAATAGCAGGTTCATCACCATGGGATTGTAACAACTGTGCTCAGCTTATAACCTTTCTAGACTCATAGTCTTCAAATGGACATATAGACTTCTCAAGTGCACAAATGTCCATTATGGTTGATTCCACGTTATCCCTTATAGAATCTTAAGGGTCTAGTGTTTTCTCCTGCAGTGATCTGGAGAAGACTGTCTTTTTCAATAGTATCTGTTTTCTGAAGGAAAGGTCCATAGATAATGTCAGAGTCTTTTTCATGGCACACACTCTTATCAGGATATGAGGAAATTTCAGCAGAACATGGTGGTGTTTGTACAAATTGTCCACATTTTAAAAGTCTAAGTCTCTCAGTGAATATTGCCATTCTACTGCCTCTAACTGAGGGCCTATTACATAATCATAAGTACATGTATCTGGAATCTCATCACTTAAAGGATTGTTGCCCAGTGATCTGGGCATGTCTGATGCATCCTCAAAATTATTGGTGCTAGGTGCACTTTTCTGATGAGTCTTGCATAACCCTGAGTCTGGACCAGAAATGAAAGGTTTTTCAAAATAATCTTCCTCATTCTCACATTTCCGTGGAATCCTCTGAAAGGTGATGTTGTCCTCAAGCCTCTCCAATGACAGAACATTGTCCACACTTACCCCTGAATTCTCATCCTCCAGCGGCTCCCTGGCCTTACAGCTCACCTCACCATGTGCCGCTTCTTCAGTCACATTCCTTGAACCCTCTGAACTGGCCGAACTTAGAGTAAATAAAGATCCTTCATCAGAATCATAGTCGGCCTCTAACTCAAACTGAGTGTCAGAAGGAGCACAGTTCTGCACTCGTGCCTTGTTAGCAGGAGTGACATCATGGTCACTGCCCCATGTTGGAGGGAAGACAGATGGATCTGTGTCTGGTGGGTCACTGTTTGTGACCGCATTGTAGCAGGCTGCAAGATCTTCCTCAGCACTGGCTCCCTTGAACTGTTGCTGCTGTGAGCTCAGGGAATTAATGTAAGTTGCCACTTGCCTTTCCTTAGAAAATTCTACCTGAGAGTCTACAGTTGCTGAAGGTAACTGTTCAGCACCCCATTTTCCCTCATTCTCTCCAGTGCTCTGTGATTTTGTATGTGTTAGCAGTTTAGGGAGAGAAGCTGTCATTTCTCTTGAGAGTGATGGGTCTAATCCATTAGAGTCATGACGGAGTGAACCAGAGCGAGTTTGTAATCTACCAGCTACTAAGGAGGTGCTCATTGAAGGCTCCCTGAGAGAAATTTCCTGGGCTTCAGTTTCATAATTTAATTCTCTGAGAATATCATTCCTATAGACGTGATCCTGTGCTGCTGAAATTAGCTCTTTATTACCAGCATTTGGGTGTCTGTGGGGAGTGGAACAGGCTGCACTGTCATTTGGAAATGCAGGATCACTTCTATTTCCTGCCCCAGTGTTGTCTCCATGTTGTTCTGTGCTCCGTTGCCTGCCAGACTCCTTTCTGCTGATTCCAAGAGTTCTATCGTGAATGACAGCAGCATGTGGGCTTGGCTCTATCACGGAGAACGAGTCTTGGTTTTGACAGGGGTTTGAATCGTGTAAAGCTTGGCGCAGCTGCGACGTTGGGTGCTGTATGTTCCCTGCAGCTTCGATTTCATCATAGAAGCCTTCATTTGAATACACAGCTTCTGAGCCAGGGCTTTTGTTCTGACACCTTTGTTGCCACAGTCTGTCAACATAAGGCCTTGTGAAAGCTCCCAGGAGGAAAGCCACAGTGAACGTGATGAGCACTGACAGGCAGACGGCCAAGGCCAGGTCCTGGGAAGTGCCTCCCTCACTGCTGGCAGTTGGAACATCCTGGGCACTTCGAGCCCACCTTAGCAGCCGGCTTGGCTGCTCGCTGCTCTCAGAGCTCACCGGTGCCTTCTTCCCCCTCCTTGCTTTGCTTGTTATGAGGTTATTCATACGACTCAGATTAATGTGTGCAAGGTGGGTCTTCCTGGAAGTTCTGCCTTTGGGAATCCACCAGTATGCCTCCTCATTTTCTGAAAGTAGGGGGGATAAAAAACCACAATTGTCAGACATTAAAATAAGACTCCAGTGATTTAAAAGCTTCTGTGAGTCTTCTTCAGTCCTTATCTAGCTATTTCATGGTGCATATTACATGATGTGAAATAGCTTACAAGCAATTAAAAAAAAACAAAACACGTTGCCTGTGGCCAACCATGTATATGGCTCAGTGCACATTCACAAATGACTGTCAGGCTTAGGTCTGCTACTCAAAGGCCCAGGAGGCTGTCTGTTTCTTGTGCATCCTGCCTGACAGCTGCCCAGAGAGAGGAAAGAGCCCCAGAATGGTGGAGGGACAGCCATCTCTTCTCCTTGTTCTATGTCCTCACCCTCTTCGCATTTGCAGGAACATTCTCTTAGCCCCCTGTGAGATCTGCCTCAGCCCTACTCATGCTTGCAGTACCATTTCTTCATTTTCCCCAGTGTTGGTGAATGGTAAAAATATTCAGGTTTTTCTACTTGCTCCTGATATTTTGTTCTCCACACTCAGAATGCCAGTCATGGCTTTTTACAACAGGATGAAATAATTGTGGCTGACAATATTAAGACTTCTTTTTGATCTTCATGGATGTCTTCTAAACCTGGTAGGCATGGACATGTTTCCATTTTAACAGCAATCCTGAGTAGAGCAAAGTCCTGCTCTTGTTAAAAAGAAGAGAAAAGAAAACAAAACCTGACTTTTCCAGCTAGGAGTTTGAAATTTAGCCAAGATAGTTAACAGGAAAAAAAATTCCAGAATGTTCAACCCCAGCAACTTACTCTAGCAATTGGGGAGAATGGCAGAGAACAAATCAAAGAAAAATGTACTTTAAAAATATATATGTTTTATGTATGTACAGGTTCATATTTTTGGAGTATTAGCAAGCATTTAAAATGACGTTTTAAATTTTAACAGATTGTTCTTTGATCAATAATTTGTTAAGAATTAGGATAAAAATGTGACATTTTTGAGTGTTAGGGCAAAATTCTTTCCTAGTGAATTTTCTGTTTTTGACCAAATCCAATTGTTTCTGAGTGATTTGAACTATATTTCTTTGACCACATATAGAAAGTTATTCATGATGAAGAAAACAGTCACCAACAATTGTTCTTTGATGCAGCCCAAGACTGAGACTGATGCCAGAGTTCAGGACTCTTGCTTTCAGGGGGCACTGTCATTGTTTTAACTGAGACTAAATTTTTCAGTTCAAAAGGAATCATTTCAGAAAGAAAGTACTACTGACTTACCTATTGACTTATTGCAAATTGCATTCCACTTTTTCCTCCAGGACACAGAAACAAAACCTTGAAAGAGTGTCATGTTATGGTCACACTTCCATTGGTTATCAGCCAAGTCAACCTCCAGCTGGGGAAGTGCTAAAGCAATGACCAACATTGGGACGATGGTGGTCAGAGCATTGCTGCTGAGGTCTACAGCCTGCTGGAGAAGAAACAAAGTTAGAGCAGACTGTCATGAAGAACATTTACAGACAAAATAAACGAGTTAGAGAAAGGTATTTATATCTCTATGGAGGCAATATGAATTCAGCAGGGAACCTGAAAGGCAGACAACACAGGGCTTATGTCCATACTTTTCCCTAACAACTCTATGAGCCTTGGCAAATTGTTTACTTTCTTTGAGTCTATCTTCCAGAGATGTAAGGATTAAACGTAGGTTAAAGCTCTAAGAATGGTGACTGTATTAGCTACCCTATCATTTTTCTTTCCTTCTTTCCAATAAGTTGCAATTTGTACTGTGATACAACCTAGACCACTCTGTGTTATCAAATCTAGAATTTCTAGAAGCTCTGTGATCTTGAAAATGGCAAAAAGATATTGAATAGCAGACAGGTAAGGATATATAACACAGAACTGTGGTTGACCAGAAGTGCAAAGAGAGTTCTTTTTCATTAAGAGGAGTACATTTATCTGCATCTGTGTTGCTCAGTATATGCAAGGTGACTATCATTCAAGTCTAATCTGAAATGAAGGGGAAACTGGGGAATAAAAAGGATTTAGTGGCCCTAGAAATGCAAAGCAGAATTTATTGTAAGTTGGACATGCCTGTGGCATGATGTGGCAGGGAGACCACAATTATATGTAGCTATAGCTACCATCTGCAGAGCGTGGCCATGTACCTGTCACTCTACTGGGTGCTTAACATGTATTATCTCTTTTCCTCCAACATCTCCCTCATTCCTCATTTTTTATGGAGGAAACTGGGCTAGACCATCGTATTTCCCATAAACCCCCTGCACAGATGTCTGGTACATGGTAAATTATGGTGAAAGGAATGAAGAATGAATGAAAGAAATGAATGAATGAGTGAATGAAATAGTAGAATTGAGATCTGATCTGGCTCCATAGCTGTGTGCTTTCCACTACAAAACATATCCTATCGGAGTCGCTGCTCCCACCTAGTTGGGAGATGTGCAGAGCAGACCTGGAGCATGAGGCTCCTGGTAGGGCCATGGGGTTTGATGGGCAGGCTTTATTAAGAGAAGAGAAAATCATAAAAAAGACAATTGAAAAACTTGCTTTAAAAAATTAAAAAGAAGAAGAAGGTCAAGGATCAAAACTAGAGAGGCTGAATATTATCGGCTTTATGAACACCAGAAAAATGTTATCAGTTGATTTATAAACACTAGAAAAAATCAGCATAAATATCTTGGGTTATATAAATTCCCAGAAGAGCTTGTTCAAACAGTCAATTAAACTGCACCATAAACAAGACCACTTCATGTAGAATCAGAATTTTCCCTCAACTTAGGTAGCCAGAGTGACATTTCCAGTGTTGAGTAACCACAAAGGAACCACAAAGGACTATCAAAGGAACATTGCCAAAAATAGGATGCAGGAGACTGCAGAATGGGGAAGAAAAAAATTTTTCTTTGACCTGGCCTTGCCTAAGATTAAAAGCTTTTTAATGTACTCTCCTCCACAAAAGATTTAAGTATTTTAATGCTTTGAGTAATTCTCTTTTTAGTGGATGTCTGCTCTTTTTTTGTCCTAGTATTTTATATTACAAGTCAGGAAAATGAAAACAAAACAAAGGGAAGGCAGAAAATTATTAAAATGACTCAAATGATTCCTGATAAAATATTAAAATAGAATAGTACAGTGACTCGGGGGCAGAATTCTTGCCTGCCATGCTGGAGACACAGGTTCGATTTCCGAACCTGCCCATGAAAAAACAAACAAAAAAAAAACCCAGAATAGTAGAATTTGGCTAAAGAAATAGCCATCTACCAGCATTTAAGGGACAGTACATTATAGAATGTTTGGGAGAACCATATAAGTTGCTACCCAAATCAGTGGATCAAATAAGGATGGAACAAGATTAAGGAATGCCAACGTGAAGTTTCAATGAAACTTATTAATTCTTTCAAACACGGTAACTTATACTTTGAAAAATCCATTTGTTTCTAGATATATTCCCATATAGGAAGATAATATAAAGTAGTTCAAGTATTAAATACATCTCCTGAAAGAAAAAGAACATGCATTGAATATTTAGCTTTCTGGTACCAGACATGTTTAACATGCTCCAGAACCAGTTTTTAGAGATTGCTGAACATGAACAGAGATACTCCTGCTATCTGAAGGGATAAAAGGGAAGGAGAAATGGTTTAATTCTAGGCAGGTCCGCTGTATTAAGAATTACAGCTTATTTAAAGTACTCTTGAGGTTGATTATTTGTTTGCCTAAAGCATCCATTCCCTGTGAGCAGCAGAAGGTTTATAAAGCACAATGAAAAGGCACAGAAGATCAATTACAGAGGATTACAGGAAGATGACAGAGTAGGAAGCTCCAGGAATTGGTCCTCCACCAAAACAACTATTGAACTGGCAGGAATTGTCTGAATCAACTAATTCGAAACTCTGGAGTCTAGTGGAACACTGTGCAGCATTGAAGGAAGAAGTGGAGTTGTAAATTGGGGTCAATACCAGTGAATTTTACTCTCCCTGACAATAGCTACTGCCCCCAGCCCTCAGCCTCATGGCAGGCAACTGGGGAACTGCAGCCAGGACTCCTGGTGCAGCTTGCTGGTGTCAGGATGGAATATAAAGACCTAGTTCTCCAAACTCCTGGGGTGTGACGTCTGATTGTTGGTCACTAGCTTTGAACTTCAAATCACTAAGAGCCAGCTCCGAAGGCTGCCATTTTTCCAACCCGTTAGGCAAAAGCAGCAGAAGAATCTTAAAGAAGTGCCCTTCCTCAGATCTACAGGAAACAGTTAAAAAGCTGCAGTAGCTGGATGAGTGACAAATCAAGAATATGTAGCTTCAAAAGCCATAGAATTAGCTCCTGACACCCTTGATGGCCTCCCTGCCCAACACTGGATGGGGCCAGCTTGTGCTACCATTGTAGATTCTTAACCCTGTTCCAGAGAGAGCAAAGTAACCCCTATGCACATGCTGGGGTACCTGTATGTCACTGCAATCTATCCACTGGACCTCTGAAAGACCGGATGAGGAAACTTGTCTCAGGCTCACTCTCCCAGAATTCATCTTGAAGGCATAGAAACAGCTTGTAGACATCAAAATCAGTGTAAGAAATAATTAAATCAAAGTGGGCAGGGGCAAAGGAATACCTGCATTAAGTCACACAATAGAACATTCAGGAAGGGATGAAAGTTTATTTCAAAGGGAGGACAGGGGGCATTTGAGAACTACTGTAAACTGTAAATGGGAGAATTCTTGGGAACACGAGCAAGCAAAATCTCAAGGAAAGAGGCAGTCTCCATGCAGGCTCAGATAAGACAGAGAGGACCTAGTACTTCTCATTCACCTCTGGCTGACCTTGAGAAGAGGGATAAGTTCTGAAGGAGACCAGCCAAAGCAGAGCCAATTTGAAAAGACCGTGAAAGTTACTTTTTGCTTTGGTTTGTTTGTTTTTGTTTATTCCTGGTACTTAAGGAAATCTCTGTCATATCATTATATGGATAAACGTAAGGAACAGATAGCTCAAGGGACTAAATTCTACGGTTAACATTTAAAATATAAAAAACGTACAGTGTGCAACAAAAGATTCCAAGGCAAATAAAGAAATAGGAAATGATGGTCCATCCAAAAGAAAAAGATAAAAATCCAGAAAATATCAGTGAAGAGGACTGCAGTTTGGAAATACTGAGCAAAGACTTAAAAAAAAAAAAAAGAGAGACTCAATATGCTTAAAGAAATAAAGGAAAATATGGGAAAAGAACTAAAGAACATAAGGAAACCATGAATGAACAATAAGAGAATCTCAATATGGAAATAGAAATTTTAAAAAGGAACCAAACAAAATTATTGGAGTTGAAAAACAGTAATTGAAATAAAAAAAATTCTCTAGAGGTTTCCAACAGCAGTTTGGAGCTTGCGGAAGAAGTAATCAATGATCTTAAATCAATTGAAAGGATTCAGGCTGAGAAGCAGAAAGAAAAATAATTTAAAAAGCAAATAAAACTTAAGAGACCTGTGGAACACTATTAAGCATATCAATATACACATTGTGTGAGTCCAAAAAAGAATAAGAAAGAGAAAGGAGCAGAGGGAATATTCAAAGAAATGCTGGCAGAACACTTTCCAAATTTAAAGAAAGATTATGAATATGCACATCCAAGAAGTCCAACAAACCCCAAACCAGGTAAACTAAGAAAGAACCATGGATAGACACACACTAATCAAACTGTTTAATGCCAAGGACAAAGAGAGAGTTCTGAAAGCTACAAGAAAAAAGCAACACGTTATAAAGGGCATTCCAATAAGATTAAGGATTTATTTCTCATCAGAAACCATGGAGGCAAGAAGACAGTGATATGAAATATTTAAAGTGTTGAAAGAAAACAATTGAAAACCAAGAATTTTATATCTTGGGAGACTGTCTTTCAAAACTGAGGGGGAGATTAAGACATCCCCAGATAAACAAAAAGCTGAAGGAGTTGTCACCACTAGACTTACCTTACAAGCAGTGTTATAAAGGTATTTCTTCAGACTTAAAGGAAAGGACACTAGACAGTGGATTGAAGCAACGTAAGGAAATAAAGACCTCTGGGTTCAATTCCTGGTGCATGCCCATGCCAAAAAAAAAAAAAAAGTATATTCAGAAAGAAATCAGAAGGGGCTCAAAATGGTACAAGAATTCAAATAAATATGAAATTAGGTTATAATGGAAAGACAGAAAGTAAAAAGTGTGTAAGAAATGCAAAGACTAAATAGCAAAATGACAGAAGGAACGGCTGCATTATCAGTAGTTACCCTAAATGTAAATAGATGAACTCTCTAGTCAAAAGGTACAGATAGGCAGAATGGATAAAAAAGCATGGCTCAACTGCGGTTTACAAGAGACTCACTTTATGCACACAGGTAGGTTGAAAACGAAAGGATGGAAAAATACATACTATGCAAATAGTAACCAAAAGAGAACTGGGGTAGCTATAGTAATATTAGCAAAAATAGACTTTAAGTCAAAAACTGTTATAAGGGACAAAGAAGATCAATAGGCAACAACTGACTTGTCAATTCAACAAGACATACGATATATATGCAACGAATGGCAAAGCCTCAAATAATATGAAGGAAATATTGACAGATTTGAAGGGAGAGATAGATGGTTTTACATTAATAGTAGGAGACTCACTGCACCATTTAGTAATGGAGAACATCTAGACAGAAGATCAACAAGGAAGTAAAGCCTTGAACAATATAGACTAGACCTAAGAGACATATAAAGAACACTTTACCCCAAAGCAGCAGACTATATATTCCTCTCTAGTATACGTGGATCATTCTCCAGGACAGGCCATATGTTAGGTCACAAACCTAACACAGAAAGATTATGAATATGCCTGGAATATATAAAGAAATTCTCCACCTCAAGAACAAAAACAAGTGACTCAATTTATAATAAGTAAAAGACTTGAATAGACATTCTTCCAAAGAGATAAATCACAAAAAAGCGCATGAAAAGATGCTCAACATCATTAGCCATTAGGAAGATGCAAATTAAAACCACAATGAAATACCATTTCATACTCACTGGAAGGAATAGTTACTGTTAAAAATAGGAAAATTACAAGTGGAGAAATAGGAACACCAAATCATTGTTGATGGGAATGTAAAATTGTATAGACAGTGTAGAAGCTGTTTGGCAGTCCCTTAGAAAATTAAGTATGGAATTACCATATGAGCCAGCAGCCTCACTTCTAGGAATATACCCCAAATAACTGAAAGTAAGGACTCAGACATATTTACATACCGATGTTCTTAGCAGCATTATTCACAATTGCCAAGAGATGGAAGCAACCCAAATATCCAACAACCAATAAATGGATAAACAAAATTTGATATAAACATACAATGGAATATAATTCAGCCATAAAAAAAATGAAGTTCTGGTACATGCAACCATCTGGATGAACTTTGAAGAGATCATATTGATTTAAATAAGCCGGACACAAAAGGACAAATATTGTATGATCTCACTGATATGAAATAATCAGAATAAGCAAAGTCATAAATTATCAGGGGCTGGAGTGGGGTTCGAGAATGGGAGCTCATGCTTAAATTGTACACAGTTTCTGTTTGGGATAACAGAAAAGTTTTGGGAACGGATGGTGGTGATGGTAGCAAAAAATTATGAAAGTAATTAACAGCACTGACTTGGATATTTAAATGGGATTAAATGGGAATATTTTAGGTTTTATATATGTTACTAGAATAAAAATTTAAACAAAACCATAGACTGTGCAACACGTTGAACCCTAATTGAAATCATGGATTATAGTTAATAGCACAATTAAAATAATATTCTTTGATCAGTTGTAACAAATGTTCCACACTAAAAATAGGGTGGTATATGGGAACTCTGTATTTTCTGCATGATTTTCCTACAACATCTGTAACTTAAAAAATTATAAATAGACATAGGGCAAAGTACATACATATACACATATAATCGCTATGCAATACACTAAATGAGGTTCACAGGCAATTTGACAACCTGTTTTTGGTGCATTGGGTAGTACTATGAAGTTAAGTGGACTTTCTATCTGCTCTGATGTCTACTATGCTGGACTGACTCTACGATGGCCCCCGATGATTCCTGCCTTCTCATATCCATGCCCTTCTGTAATTTCCCCCCCTTGCTTCTAAGCAATTGAATACAGAAAAGGGATGGGAAGTCACTTCCATAGTTACACTACATTTGATGTAATACTCTTCTTTCTAAAACACTCTTGCCTTTGCTGGCTTTGAAGCAAACTTCTACGTTGTGAGCTGCCCTTTGGAGAGGCCCTCATGGCTCACAGCCAGTACGGAACTGAGTCTTAGTCCAACAGCTCCCGGGAAATGAATTCTTCCAAAAATGATATAGGCTTGGAAGTGAACCCTTCTCCAAACAGAAGAGACTTTAGGTGAGACTTTACCCTTTGCCAGCATTTTAACTACAGCCTCTCCTAAAGCAGAGGACTCAGCAAAGCCATGCCTGGATTCCTGACCCTGAGAACTGTGAGATAATAAATGTGTGATTTTAAGCGTTAAGTTTGTAGTAATTTGTTATGCAGCAACAGATGACTAGTATTTATCCATGATCATCATGCATTCATTCATTCGTTTTTCCAGCAAATGTTTTTTTAATTACAGAAATTGTAGGTTTAGACAGAAAAAGTCATTTAAAAATACAACTTCCTCTATGTCCTCCTACTGCTGACACTTTGCGTTAGTGTGGTACCTTTGTTACAACATATGAAAGAATATTAAAGTATAACTGTTAACTATAGTTCCTAGCTTATATTAGGTATTTTTCCCTGTATACCACCCTATTATTAAAACCTTAAAATAGTGTCATGCATTTGTTATAATTCATGAAAAAAACATTCTTATATTCATACTGTTAACCCCAGCCCATCATCCACAACAAGGTTCACTGTGTTATACAGCCCCATGTGTTATCTTCTAATTTTCCTTATAATATACGATCCAAAACTTCCCCTTCAGCCACATTCACAAACATAATTTAGTTGTTAATTACACTCACAGTAATGTGCTGCCATCTTTATTATTATTTCCAAACATTTACAATCAACCTAAATAGAAATGCTGCACAAATTAAGCCTCAGCTCCTGTGATGATATGAGGCTGTATGTTCCCCAGAAAAGATCATGTTCTCAAAGCTAAGCCATTTCTACATGTAGACCTGTTGTGGGTGGGGTCTTCTGACTAGATGGCTTCAGTTGAAGTGTGCCCCTGGTCGGTCTTAATCCTCTTACAGGAGTCCTTTATAAGAGGATAAAAGACAGAAGATACACAGAAAAACTGAGAGGGGTGCAAGGGTAGTCAGTGGTAGAATTCTCGTCTGCCGTATGGGAAACCTGCATTCAATTCCCTGCCCAGGCACCTCCCAAATAAGCAAACAAACAAACAAATGAAAACCAAAACAAACAAACAAACAAAATTCAACAAATGGTGCTGCAATGAGGGGATACTCATATGGGAAAGGAATGAAATGTGACCCTGCCATAAAGCATACAAAAAAAAAAAAGAAAGAAAAACTGAGAAAAGACACAGAAGCTAAGAAAGAAAGAAAAGAAGCTAAAAAAAGAGAAAAACCAGAGAAGCTGAGAGATAAGGACACACAGATGCTGGATCTTGTCAAATGCCTTTTCTGCATCTTTCAAGATGATCATGTGTTTTCCCCCCTTTGATTTGTTAATGTGGTATATTAAATTAATTGATTTTCTGTGTTGAGAAAATCACCTTTACATACCTGGGATAAAGCCCATTTGATTATGATCTATAATTCTTTTACAGTGCTGTTGATTTGATTTGCAAATGATTTTCGCAACTATATTCTTTTAAGAAATTGGTCTGTAATTTTCTTTTCTTGTGGTATCTTTGTCTGGCTTTGGTATTAGGGTGATGTTGGCTTCATAGAATGAATTAGGTAGTGTTTCCTTTTCTTTAACTTTTTTTGGAAGAGTTTGAGCAGAATTGGTATTAATTTTTCTTGGGATGATTGATGGATTTCACCTGTGAAACCATCTATTTGGGATTTAATTTGTTATGAATATTTTGATGACTGGTTGAATCTCTTTACTTGTAATTTGTCTGCTGAAAACTTCTATTTCTTCTAGTATCAGTATAGATTGTTCCTGTGTTTTTAGGAATTTGTTCATTTCATCTAGGTTGTCTAATTTGTTTGCATACAATTGTTTACAGTGCCCTTGTATATGATCCTTTTTATTTGGTGAGGAGCAATGTCCCCCTCTCATTTCTAACCACTTATTTACATCTTCTCTTTTTTTCTTTGTCAGTCTAGCTAAGGGTTTGTTCATTTTATTTATCTTCTCAAAGAACCAACTTTTGGTTTTGTTAATTCTCTCTAATTTAAACACCCTTGTGAAATTTTGGAAGGATTTTAAACAATAAGTAGGATAATCAGATTTTTATTTAAAGAGTAGTGTATTACGGTCATTTTAGAATTTCTAATTATGGTCTACATTTATATAGGGCTTATTTTATTACAAATGCTGTTATAAGCCCTTTATATGTATTAAAACATTTAATTCTCATAAAACTTTACAAGGGAGGAACTAAGTTATTTCCATTTTACAGGTGAGAAAACTGAGGCATAAAGAAATTTTGTAACTTTCCCAAGATCATGTACCTGGAAAGGGGCAGAGCCTAGTTTTAACCCTAGACAACCCAGCTCCAGAGTCTACACACTTCCCACTGCTTCACTAGACTCCTTCCTATAGACTGGGGCCTAGGGGAGCCGTTCTGAGGAGGCTGGAGAATTGTCTTGGGAAAATATCAATTATCTACATTGACACTTTCTCATATGACAGCCACTGGTCACATAGTTATTGATCAATTGATCAATTGATCAATTGTGGCTAGCTCACATTGGGTTGTACAGAAAACACCAAAGTCTGAAGACTTAGTACACACATACATGCACATACACACACAGAATAATGTAATCGATCAATTGAAATGTGGCTAGTTCAAATTGGAGTGTACAGAAAACACCAAAGTTTGAAGATAGTACACACGCACACATACACATACACACACAGAACATAAGATATCTCATTAATAATTTTTATATTGATAACATGTTGGAAGGATATTTTTGAAAATGAGTGAAATAAAATATATAACTAAAATGAAAGTCACTTGTTCATTTTTACTTTTTAAACATAGTTACTAGAATACGTATGGTTCACATTATGTTTGTCTTGAACAACTGGGGGTATGTGATGTAGGTTATAGAAGCAGGGAACTAGAGCCTCTTCCAAGTCACCTCTAGGTGCCACCAATAGACACCAGCCCAGGGTTTCTAAACGGGAATTGAGGGGAGATTTACAATATCCTCCCAAAGGTGAAAGGGTAGAGGAAAGTACTTGGAGGAGAAGAGATTGAAGCTACCAAATTAGAGCAGAGCTCTGGGGGTTCCTCACCCTCACAGCTGTCAGGACTTCAGGGAGACAAAATATGTGTTGCCCAAAAGACAGGCAGTATGACTCCAAAATATGGCATAGTACCCCAAATGCGGGTCCAATATTTAGAACAGTGTGTGGCAACAGTAAGTGCTATACAGTATGAGCTTATTATTATCATTAGCATTATACCATGTTCAATTTGGGCATGGATACAAAGCGGTCACTGGCCTTCAGAGCCCATGTGGCTCTGTGTTTTTGACATCCCTGCATTGACCAGGGTGGTTCAGAGGAACCTCACCAAGTGTTCCAGATGCAGGTGGCCCCTGGGACCTTTGACTGCCCTTGCAGCTTAGCGAGGGAGCTGCAATATTAACTAACGTTTAATTTCTTGCCTATTGGTAATCGGAAACTTGGAGTCGGATTTAATTTAATTTAGAAAAGTAATGTGCCCATTCTTGCAGCTGAGGATTGCACCTGAGTAAAAGTCTTGTATAATACTGTAGCTTTTGATTTGGAGGCAAGAAAGATACTTCAGCTCTTAGAGGGATCTTAAAATAGACTTTCTGGTTTTTTAATACTAGCTAATACCACTGGACAAGAAAAAACTCTTCAGTGAAAATAGTCTCTAATGTAATTGGTCATATTTTTGCATATTTAAAATATTATAAAGGCATATTAGAACCTGTAATTTTTTGAGGTCCTTGAAGTTTTCTGGATGAATTCTGCATATCTTGTTGCTCTTTAAACAGAGATTCCTCAGTTGTAGGCAGTTATGGAAATCGGTCAGTCCAACTTGCGATATCCTATTGAATGACAGATCCAAACTCTGTAATGACTTCAGTGTCCATAATCCTGTTAAAATTAAAAAGCAACTTAAAATCTAAACTGTGATAGTCACTGCAGCATTATTTATAATGGTAAAAAATTGGGGACAACATAAATGACCTTTAAAAGAGAAGTGGTGAAACAAATTATGTTATATGAATACTATAAAATGCTATACAGTTTTAAAAGAGAATTGTATACTGGCACTGTGGGATAGACAGTGCCTGCCTGACCAAAATGGGGAAAAGAATGGTAACAGACTAAGGTATCAGTAGCTGAGAGGTTCAAATTGAGTGGAGAGAATATTTTGGAGGCTACTCTTACACAAGTTTCAGCTAGATATTGCTGTTTAACATGGTTTGCCAACCCCCAACCAAACCCATTCCTGCCAACCCCAAACAACACCTAGGGCTCTATCTGAGATGCTACAAAAGTTCCATGCACTATGATTACTTTCCAGAAACCTACAACCTCCAAAGGAGTTCTGGGGTCAGATAAGTCCTGAAACCCTGAAGGGCCAGCCTCTCCAGAACACCAAATATTTCCATTCCCCTATCCCATATTATCAACAGCCCTTTCCAACATGAAAAAGTTAGAATGGGCATAGTCAAATATCCCTAAAGACTGGTGAAAGATCAAAGAAGAAGGAGAATTATAATGGAGAAGATAGATTTAATAAATGAGTATGACTGCTGAATCATTATGTCAATATTTCTTTTAGTCTTCCATATCTTGAAGCAAATAGAAGGAAAAACCTTCAATTGAGGAACTATAAGCCAGACCAAACTCTGAAATCTGTTCTATAACTACTTGTTAACAATGTACTTTGCAATTTATTGTTTTTTTTTCTTTCACATGGTCAGGTACCAGGAATCGAACCCGAGTCTCCAGCATGACAGACAAGAACTCTGCCACTGAGCCACTGTTGCCCGGCCTATTGGTTTTTGTATATATATTTCACAATAAAGAAACAAAAATTAAAAAAGAGAATGGTGTAGATCAACATGGACTGACTGAACAGAAGTCTAGTATATAAAGAAGGAAAAGGTTAAGGTGCAAAACAGCATAAGGTATAATTTCATACCTTTTTTTTGGAAAAAAGAGCCATACACAAACACCTAGGGCTCTATTTGAGATGCTACAAAAGTTCCATGCACTATGATTACTTTCCAGAACCTACAACCTCCAAAGGAGTTCTGGGGTCAGATAAGTCCTGAAACCCTGAGGGCCAGCCTCTCCAGAACACCAACTATTTCCATTCCCCTATCCCATATTATCAACAGCCCTTTCCAACATGAAAAACTTAGAATGGGCATAGTCCAAATATCCCTAAAGATCTATTAAATGAACAGAGAAAAAGGTCTGGAAATAGTAATAGTTTACTATTAAAAGTTAAACCATTGATAGTTAGCTACATTTAGGAGTAGAATACTTTAAAGAAGTAAGGTGGAATAAGGGAGGAAACTTTATTTTATATACTTTTGAACTCTTTCTTTCAAAGAGCATGCACTACTTTTATAATAAAAGCATCAATTAAAAATTGAAGGAGGTGATAAGTAAATATTTCATATTTGATTAAACTGTAAGTAAACTTAATACACTAATTTATGATAGAGTAATAGAGAAAAAGTTATTTTGATGCTTTGGTTATATGAATGAATTCTCCTAACTTTAGAATTTTCTTATTTTATTTTACAGTTATATCCTTTCCTTCAACTATGCTTCTTTTAACTATGTTGGTATTATAACTATTATCTAGGTATTCTTATATCTTTCAGAGGTAATAGTTATAGCTAGATTTCATTTTCTGGCAAAATACTCTGAGTTTTGGTCTGTTCCTTTGAATTTCACTGATTCCAGGAGGCTCATTTGGCTCTGTAAATAAATAAAGGTTGAAAATGAGGTGCCAGTCATAGCAGTCTTCCAAATTTGATTTCCCATATGAGCCTTGAAAGGAAGTGCCTGCATCTTTACATTTCCTTCTGCTCTATTCTCACATGTAGTCTGTCTTTAATCCACTGCTACATAACAAATCAGGTTGACTCAATTCCAGCTTATTCCTAGCCTACTACCTCAAAGTTATTGTAAGACTGATTATGCAGAGAGATGATGACTTTATTGAAACAGCTGCACCGTTGAGGTTGTCATATATTTATCTCAGTTGTAGATACCATTGGGACAACAAATCAATCAAAACATTATTAGCAAGGCTTGATACTAAGGCCGAGTATAGTATAGAATCCTTGCCCTTAAAAAGTTTATGATCTGACCTAGTAATAGGAGGTAGCTTCCTAAACTTTACACCCAAAGCATAAGCAACAAAAGAAAAAATAGATATGGGAACTCCTCAGAATCAAATGCTTCTTCTCTTCAAAAGACTTTGTCAAAAAGGTGAAGAGACAGCCAACTCAATGGGAGAAAATACTTGGAAATCACATATCAGACAAAGGTTTGATTTCCTATATATACAAAGAAGGAAACTACACCCAAAGCACAAGCAACAAAAGAAAAAATAGATATGGGAACTCCTCAGAATCAAATGCTTCTTCTCTTCAAAAGACTTTGTCAAAAAGGTGAAGAGGCAGCCAACTCAATGGGAGAAAATATTTGGAAATCACACATCAGACAAAGGTTTGATTTCCTATATATACAAAGAAGGAAACTATAAATGTTGGAGAGGATGTGGAGAAACTGGGACACTTATGCACTGTTGGTGGGAATGTATAATGGTGCAGCCACTATGGAAGACTGTTTGGTAGTTCCTCAGGAAACTAAATATCAAGTTGCCCTATGACCCAGCAATAGCACTACTTGGTATATACCCAGAAGAACTGAAAGCAATGACACAAACAGACATTTGCACACTGATGTTCATAGCAGCATTATTCACAATCGCCAAAAGATGGAAACAAACCAAATGCCCATCAACGGATGAGTGGATCAATAAAATGTGCTATATACATACGATGGAATATTATGCAGCAGTAAGACAAAATGACATTCTGAAGCACATGAGAAGATGGATGAGCCTTGAGGACATAATGCTGAGTGAAATTAGCCTGACACAAAAGGATAGATACTGTATGATTCCAGTTTTATGACGAGCATAAAGGTATAACCAGAGGCTTATAATTCAGAATATAGGGGACTTAGAGATACATAGAAGCTAGAGATGAACCATTAGCTAATGAGGTTGAACTCCAATGCAAAGGAATAAATAAGAGTGAAGGTGGTTTTCTACTGGGTCTAGAAGTAATATTACCATATTGAAGATGAACAAGATTGAAAGGGGTTATATAGGCCTATGTGTCCCACTGATTAATACTAGAAACATGAATGAGTTCTCATAAGAATTACTTCAAAGATATGATTCTTGTATAAAGAGTGTTTAAGTCCAGGGTCGGGGGAAAACTGCTATCGCATGCTATGAGCTATGTTCAAAAGGAAACCATGAGCACAACCACAGCAACATCAGAGGTAAATAATGGGGGAAGGGACAAGAGTTAAGAGGAGGCTTAGATCTTCTATTTGGGGAGGGTTGTTTACTGATTTTCTTTCTCTCAGGAACAATGACATTATCAAAATTGAGAATGTTGATGGACCGTGGACTTTGGGCCCTCTACATGATGCCTGATGAATGCAGGCAGCTGAAGGATGCACTGACGGAGACGTAGATTGGCAAATGATGGTGTACACTAATGAACGAACATCGTGCTGCTACAAAAAGGAACAAAGACATGAAGAATGCAAAGATGTGAATGAACATGTGGGACATTTGGTGACACAAAACAAGCCAGAAACAACAGAACAACAATGGTATGGTCACCTTTAGAAATCGCTTGTAAGAAAACAGGCCTAGATTGTAAGCTTTTAGAGCAGACACATTAAATCTGGAGTGTTGATTATTCCTGGATTTTGAGGGGCTGTTTTATACATTTAACCTGATATTAAGAGATAAGAATGAAGCTGAACGGTTGGGGTTAAAGTAATCCTGAACATAGGGGTAAGGAAGACAGCATCTATATTTTAAACCACACATACTCTTTGAGAACAATGGAAGAAAGGTTTATTTGATCTGGAACTTAAATTTTCTGTAGTGCATAATCTAATTCAACCTATCTGTATAGCTCATTTGAACAACTGAAATACAGGGAGCACAGAATAAGAAGACGCCTTTAATCCTGTAGAGATTATTGTTATACCTGCATACATCTTAGAGTATATTAAGCAGATAATCAAAAAGTATTGGCAAAATACCCTGAGGGATGGGAGAAAAATATGGAACTATTAAACCTTACCATCAGGGAATCCCTTGATACTGTGTCAAGCTTTAGGGACATCCAAATCAATAGGCCATGCCCTCAATCATGAGGCTTACTCTTATGAAGCTTATGTAGCTAGTGGAGAAGCTCAGACTACCTATAGGCATGCCTAAGAGTTATTTCTGGAGAACTTCTTTTGTTGCTCAGATGTGGCCTTAGTCTCTCTAAGTCAACTCTGCAAGGGAAATCATTACCCTCCCCCCTATGTGAGACATGACATTCAGGGGTGAAAGTCTCTTTGGTGACATGGGACAGGACTCCCAGGGATGAATCCAGACCTGGCACTGTGGGATCAACAATTACATCCTGACCAAAAGGGGGAAAAGAAGTGTAATTATAAAGTATCAGTGGCAGAAGAATTCAAATAGAGTCGAGAGTCTACTCTGGAGGTTGCTTTTATGCAAGCTGCAGGTAGACCCTGCTACCTATCATAACCTGCCAACCCCCAACCAGGACCATTCCAGCCAATCCTAAAGAACACCTAGGGCAATATATAAGATTCCATAAGGGTTCCAGGCAGTAGAGTAACTTTCCAGAAACCTACAACCTCCAGATGGCTCCCTGGTCCAGATAAGTCCTGAAACTTAGACCAGCCTCTCCAGAACATCAGATAGTTCCATCTCCCTACCCCATTAGTGACAAGACCCTTCAATAGCAAAAATTTAGAATTGCCATAGCCCAAACCCCTGAAGAGAGTGATGGAAAGATCAAAGGTGATGGTGGAGTTATACAGAGAAGATAGGATTTAACAAATGAATATGAATGTTGAATCATTAAATTGATATCTTTTAGTCTCCAGTATTTTAGAGCAGCTAGAAGTAAAAGCATAAAATTGTGAAATTGTATCCCATGTCATATTCTGAAATATGCTCTACAACTAACTGTGGTGCTGTGCTTTGAAATCTATAGTTTTTTTTTTGTATAAATGCTATTTTTCACCAAAAAAAGAAGGAAAAATTGTAATGATAAAAAATATTTAAGCCCTCTAGCCTCCTATATTCTGGAGTGGCTAGAAGGAAAAATATGAGAGGATCATATGGTAGCCCATGACAAACTCTGGGATCTATCCTATAACTACTGGTTGAAGAGTGCTTTGAAAACTATTGTTTTTTTATTTCTTTGCTTCGTAGATATGTTATACTATAAAAGTTAAAAAAAAGTTTTTGAAAACTATTGCTTTCATTGTTTTCATTAGTTTTATTTTTAACTTTTATACTAAAAAAGTTTTAAAAAGTTTGTGATCTGGTCGAGAGAGAAGACATACATATGAGAAAAAATTACTAGCATTCAAAGTAATTCATCACAAGCACGATGTGACTACAAATATAACTGCTGGTTTCCCCATCTGCCAACCAGTACTTTCAAGGCAAAATTCACATTTTTGAACTCTGTAAAGTCTAGTATACAGTACACATTCAATGGGCCAATGGCATTTGGCCTGAACAGAGATTTAAAATTATTGAGCCAGCATTAAAAAATCATTACAAAAATTTGAATTTTCTTGGAAAATTGAGAGTTCCAACTGGCGCAAGGAACATTTGGCTGAAGCTGAACAAGAGCAGCCTGCTTTAGATGGGATTTGTGCTTACAGGAGAATGTTATTTTTTTGTACTCATGTCTCCATCAAAGATAGGAAAACAAAGGATAGACTAAAAGCCTGAACTTTTTAAGAAAAAAAAAATGAGAGAAATCCAAGACTGCAATTCAGCTGGCATATGCTAGAAAGGTCATTAGAGGTTGTTAGAATATCGAAATACTTCCACATTGTTCATAAATACCAATGCCCAAGCTCCTATGTGCTGCCCCTTTGCCCCTGGCACTCCTGCTTATCCTTATCCCATTTCCATCCCCACTGCCACACACAGAACTCAGAAGGACTCTTGCTCCAGCATTACAGCAAAGAGACATCCAGTGGACCCAGGCTGAAGACTAGGTGCTAAATATTTTGAATATAGCCCCTCTGAAGAGAACAGCTTTCTTTGTACTGTGAAAAATATTTCAACACATTTTAATATAGAAACAATATGGGTCTTTGAAAAAGACTGCAACATAAGACATCAATATGAAAAAGTTATGGCTTCCTTACATTTTCATCTTACTGACTAAGTTATATAGGGATGTGAACTTATGATCCTGCAGGATCTCAGTACTTAATTGACTGAATATGAGTTCAATGGAGGGGCAAATGATGCCTAGCTCTGGAGTGTAGGAAGAAATTATTTTTAAATTCTTATTTAATTGTGTACTCTTTATGCTCTGGGTATTTTATTAACTTCTCTTTATAAAGAGAAAGCTTTCTGCAAAACCCTGTGAGGTTAGCTCCATTTTACAAATGACAGAACCTAGCTCAGAGAAAATAAGAAGCTGCCTAATGTCATAGTAGGTAGAGCTGGAATTGAAACTCAGATCTCTTAACTGTTATCCTTTAACCATGCCTATTTCCTTAATAAAGAAAGAAAGGAAGGTGAAAACAAAAACATGAGCAGGGCCTTGAAAGATAACGTAAATTTAGTATGGAAAAAAGGAAGATTAGGGAGGAATCTCTGGACAAGAGAATGGGGCCATGAAATACATAATGAAATTGCCAGAAGTATTGGGGAGTTGATTCTACTTGCATTATAGAATTAATAGGGTCCTGGAATGGGATGGTGATGTATATTAGAAACCCAAAGCAATGTTGATTCCAGCTCTTTCCAGACTTTTGATGTGAATCAGAGACTATCACTTAGGGACCTCATGTCGCAGTTTCTGCACTTAAAAGTTGTTTTGTACAGCTGCAATTGAGACCTGTCTTTGATTACAATGATCTTAATGGAAGTCAGGTATGATTGTTTTCAGCAACTACTTACTTGCTGGGGAAGTTACAGACACACGCTTAGCAGCCATCTCCCAGCCCTCACTTATCATAGGCCTCTTCTACTGTACGATGATGTTTCAGTCTGTTCCCATTCCACAAGCCAGGAGAGATGTTAAGTCTAATGAAAAGTCCAACCAGAACTTAAACCTGCATACTGGAACAAGCAGCCCCAGATGCTAATCAAGGAAGGAATTCTCAATGGCATGGCTCCCTTCTCCCAGATAAACAACACAGATTTGTCTCTCCCCTCCAACACAATGTGGGGTGTGTGAAGCTGCCAGCTACCGATCCCAACCAGAGCAGTTTTGGCCATCCTAGAAGACCAACCATGATAGCATTTCTTCCCCTGCTCTTCTGGCCCCTTGTGCTATGCAAGTTATAAAGTGGTCATTGGTGGTAAGTTCCGGTGGTGCTTGAGCCTGTGCTTCCATGATGCCCTGTATAGCAACTTGCTCCACATCATTCCCCTGAGGGCAGAATATACTTTCCCAGTCCATTGAGTTGAGTTTGGCCATATGACTTGATTTGGCCAATTGGATGCTATCAGGGGTGACAGGAGCAAAGGTTTGAAATGTACTTTTCTTGTGGAATGTGTTCTCTTCTCTTCTGTCACTTTCATGAAAAGGACATACCCTGTTAGCCTGCTGGTTCAAAGACAGTGAGGCACATAAAACAGACTTGGACACAACATATAGGTCAGAGCCAAGTCCGGATGAGTCCAGTCTAAATCAACTCATTTCTAATGAACCTGTAGATAAGTGAATGAGAATCTGATTATTTTAGCCTCTTAGTTTTGAGGTTATGTAATATTAGTGGGCAATAGCTGACTGACATACAAGTATTATTTAAATCCAACATATTAGCATTGAATGCTTTTCCTCTTTTCTTATTTCTGTATCATTAAATTTTCAAAGAGAACATAAAAACATTTGTAGTATTCTATTTATTGCAATAACAAGTACATATTTTTAGAATTTGAACTGTGACTTTCACAAAATAGGTACAATTCCTTGATGAACAACAACTAACTGTATATGTACAGTGTTAGAGCTTCTGTTGGCTGCCAAAATCATTATTTATAAAATCAAAATCCTTTAGTGAAAACTGGCACATAGTGCTACAGCCTCAGGTGACTGCATGTGAATTATACTGGACTAATTTTAGTAAGTGCTGGCAAACTATCTTGTGAATGAGCTGATGCCAGGTTGAGGATGAAGGCAGAAGCTATTGATAGGTTAAGATCAAATATGGTTTAACATTCTGGTCTGCAGAAAACCCAAGGCATGGTATCCAGGCTGGACTTGAGTGGGGTGGGTTTGGGGTGCTTAAAGTAATAAGACCTGGATGAATTCTAGAGATCAACTACAGACAATATTCTGATCCCTACACAACAAAATAAATTCCATTTGGATTAAAAATGTCTTTCTGAAAAACCGTTTTTTTGACAATTTTGTCATCTACAGGTATAAGGCACATATAAATAAGAGGTGGATGGAGTTGAGCTTTGGGGAAGCTGTTTTTGAGAATAAAAGCAAAGGAAGAAATTGTGAAATAAAATATTAATTCATTTGACTACAAAACTTTAAATTGAGTACATATCAAGAATGCCACAAAAGGAACAAAGGATGATAGCATTGGAAACAAATGGAAACAGAAGATAGAAGAGCAATGTCTTTAAAATACTGAAAGAAAAAATTGCCAGTTAGAATTATTTACTGAATGAAAATATCCTTTAAAATTGAAGGTAGTAAAGACATTTCAGATATACAAGATCTAAAAAAAAATCATTACCTACATTAAAGCAATATTAAAGGAAGTCCTTCAATGAGAAGAAAAATGAAAACAGATGAAAGTCTGGATTTACACAAAATAAAGAGCCCCAGAAATGGTAATTATGTGGGTAAATATAAAGACATTTATCTCTTTATTTTTAAATTTTTAAAAAGATAACTGCAGTGCAGGTTATCAGGAAATAGAAACAAGGTGGAGATTGGGCCTCAGGTGTGAAAGAGTACAGAATGTTCAACAGGACTGATTGGAAAGATCCAGAAATGGAAAGCACAATACCATTTGGTGGTAGCACAATGATATAATTACACGAACAAAGCTGAGTGTGAATATAGTGAGGGAAGAAGGCTGGGGACATGTGTGACACCAGAAGGAAAGTAGAGGATAAAGACTGAGATGGTTTAACTTAGTGATGCCTAGAATGGACAATGATGGTGATTAAATGTACAAATAAAAGAATGTTTTTGCATCAGGTAGAACAGTAACATTATACATGCTCCCACTGAATGTAACAAAGGCAATATGCTGGAACTAAATGTCAACAAGCGCAGAATATGGAGGAGGGATATGGGATTCTTTGAGAAAGAAAAGGAAATGTCCTCATGTAGATTGTGGTGGTAAAGGAATGGCTATGTTATTATATAGGGAGCCATTGACTTTTTTACTTTGGTTTGATGTGCTCATTTAAAAATGAATAGAGAGATATAAACGCTGGAGAAAATGTGGAGAGAGAGGTGCACCTATTCGCTGTTGGTAGGGAAGCAGAACGGTGCAGTCCATCTGGAGGGTGGTGTGGTGGCTCCACAGGAGGCTGTGGGTGGAGTTGACATACGATCCTGCAACCCTACTGCTAGGTGTATACTTGGAGGAACTGAGAGTGGGTGCACGAATGGACATTTGCACAGTGGTGTTGAAGGGTTTATGGGTTTAGGGTGTCAGTGTTCGTGATTCACAATGGATGGAGGTGGCCTAAGGGCACATGACTTAGGGAAGGAAGGGGGAACTGTGGTATATATGAACAATATGCTACCGAGTGGCTTCAAGAAGGAATGAAGTTGTGAGGCATGCAACTAAGTGAATGAAACTTGAGGACATTATATTGAGTGAAATAAGCCAGAAATGAAAAGACAAATATTATCATGCCTTACTTATGTGGACTAACTATAATATACAAACTCAGAGAGTTGAAATTGAGAGCATAAGTTATCAGGCTTTTGAAAAATAAAATTTTAAAAACATTTTTATTGAGATGTCATCACACACCATACAGTCTATCCAAAGTATACAATCAATGACTCACAATATCTTCACATAGTTGTGTATTCATCACCATGATTATTTTTAGAAATTTGCATCACTTCAGAGAAAGAAATAAAAAGAAAATAAATCTATCCCATACCCCTTACCCCCGCCTCACTGACCACTAGTATTGCAATCTACCAATTTTTTTTACTCCTTATCCCCTCTATCATTTATTATAAAGTCCTATTATAAAGGTTCCAAGATTGAAAGCTCTTACAGCAGTCACATCTATTCTGGAGTTGTAACTGTTATTTCTAAATTCTGAGATGCTGAGCTTTTGTCTATAACCTGGTCATTCCCTGGTACTTCAGGTACCAGGGTGTGAGAGTGAGAGCTCTGAAACTATGAAAGACAGCATTATCCCATTAAGTAACTGTTAAAAATAGTTGAAAAAAATGATCAAACTTTAACTAGAAATATGAATGAAGCTGATCTGGATAGGACTAAGGTAAATCAAAATATCGGTAAAGGATGGTATGGTATATATTTTAAACTTCAACTTTTGTGTGAGACCAAAGGAGGAGATGTTCATTTGATGCAAAATTTATATTTTTGGTAGTACACTATCTAATTTAACTTGTATGTTCAGTTTATCCAAACACCATAATTAAATGGAATTTTGAATAGGGAGTTGGTGTAAAGGTTAGTGTGATGCACTGATACATTAAACAGTAATTTGGGCAAAGAATAAAAAAGTATTTGTAAAGTTCCCTTGGATCTGGGGAGAAAGGAGGAAATATTAAACTTCCTCACCTGGGGATTTCCTCATATTCTTGCAAGCACTGGGGGCAAACAATTTAATAGGCTGAGCCCTTGGTCTTCGGGACCATCCTTGTGAAACTTATTCCTGCAAAGGAGAAGCTAAGCCTACTTTTAATTATGCCTAAGAGACCCCCAGAGAACCTCATTTGTTGTTCAGACGTGGCCTCTTTAAGCCAAATTGGCAGGTGAACTCACGGCCCATCCCCCTAAGTGGGACATGGCTCCCAGGGGAGTAAATCTCCCTGGCAACATGGGACATGACTCCTGGGGATGAGGTGGGACCTGGCATCATGAGAATGAGAAAGCCTTCTTGACCAAAAGGAAAGAGAGACATGAGACAAAATAAAGTTTCAGTGGTAGAGAAATTTCAAGTAGAGTTGAGAGGTTATTTTGAAGGTTATTCTCATGCATTATATAGATATCCTGTTTTAGTTTATAGTATATTGGAGTGGCTGGAGGAAAGTAGCTGAAACTGTTGAACTATGTTCCAGCAGCCTTGCATACTCTATGATTGCAACTATATCGCTCACACAGTGTGACTGTGTGATTATGAAAATCTCTTGGCTGATGCTCCCTTTGTTCAGGGTATGGGCAGATGAGTGAAAATATAAAGACAAAGATAAATAAATGATAGAGGGGATAAGGGGTAAAAAAAATTGGTAGATTGCAATACTAGTGGTCAGTGAGGGGGGTAAGGGGTATGGGATAGATTTATTTTCTTTTTATTTCTTTCTCTGAAGTGATGCAAATTTCTAAAAATAATCATGGTGATAAATACACAGCTATGTATATTGTGAGTCATTGATTGTATACTTTGGATGGACTGTATGGTGTGTGATGACATCTCAATAAAAATGTTTTTAAAATTTTATTTTTAAAAAGGTAATGTGTGGTTTGGTTCATGTGCCAACTTGGCCAGGTGATGGTGCCCCGTTGTCTGGTCAGGCAAGCACTAGTTTAACTGTTACTGCAAGGCCATTTTGTGGACTTAAATCATAATTAATAGAATGAAAAGACAACCACAGACTGGGAGGAAAATCCTTTCAAAATATATATTTTGTATCCAATTATATATATATTTAAAACTCTTGAAACTCAATAATAAGAAAATCCAATTCTTTTAAATGGACGGAAGATTTGCACAGGCACTTCAGCAAAGAAGATTTATTGATGGTAAATAACCACATGAAAAGATGCTCAATATCATTAGTTTCTCAGGATATGCTAATTGAAATCACAGAGGTAGCACTTATCAAACTGGCTTAATGTAAGAAAACTATATTAAACACTGACTGGGATGTGGAGAATCTGTAACTCCATGCACTGCTTACGGAAATGTAAAATGAACGGCCACTTTGGAAAAGTATGGCAGCTTCTTAAAAAAAATAAACACAAAGTCATCCCTACCACATTGTCCACTTCTCCATTCGTAGGTATTTCCCCAAGATTAAAGAAAATACATGTCCATACCAATACTTGCAAACAAATCTTCATGGCATCGTTATTTGTAAAAGTTACAACCTGGAAACAAAAATGTCTACTAACATATAATAGATAAAACAAAGTATGGTATAATCTTGCAGGGAGTACACAGCAACAAAAAGGAGGACTATTGATACATTCAAAACAAAATAATTATGCTGGGTGTAAGAAATCTGTACAAATTGTGGGATTCCATTTATATAAAACCCTAGAAAATGCAATTTAATCTATAGTGACAGAAAACACATCAGTGATTTCTTGGAGACAGGAAGATATTGAGGGGTAGAAGGGAAGAATTAAAAAGGAGCATGAAAATGCTTTTGGGGGTGAGGATATGTTCACTATTTTGAGGGGGTGATGGTTCTCAGAACCATGTCAGAACATATCAAATTGTATGCTTTAAATATATGCATATATTATATGTCAACTATACCTTAATAAGACTAACTTTAAAAATGGCAAAAAGTAAGACAGTGGAAAGCGATTGCTACTAGGTGTAGGTTTTCTTACTGGGGTGATGAAAATGTTCTAAAATTTGGTAGTCATGACGGTTGCACAACTATGTGAATATATGAAAAATCACTGAATAATATATCATAAAAGGGTGAATTTTATTTCAGTCAAGTTGTTATAAATAAATAAAAAATGGAAGAAGCTATAACAAGCTAAATAAAAAGAAAGCTAAAGTGGCTATATTAATACCCAGGTATATTTCAGATCAAAGAACATTACCAGGATAAAGAGGGCTACTCCATAATGGCAAAAGAGTCAATATGTCAAGAGGATATAATAATCTTAAACATTTGTGCACCTAACAACATAACTTCCAAAACCTTGGAGGAAATAACTCTGAAAGAACTGCAAGGAAAAATAGATACATCCACAACTAGTAGAGAGAAGTACTAAACTAGAGAAGTCTAGTACTTCCCTTTCAATAATTGATACCTCAAAGAGACAGAAAATCAGTAAGGACACAGAAGACTTGAACAACACTCTCAATGAACTTGATCTGATTGACATGAAACACTCCACCTAACAACAGCAGAATACACGTTATTTTCAAGTGCACCTGAGTACCTAGATCATAACCTCTACCATAAAACAAATCTTAATAATTTTATGAGTCAAAACACACAACTATGTTCCTGGACTAGGATGGAAGTGAATTAGAAATAAAAATCCCCAAATATTTGGAAAGTAATAACACACTGCTAAATAATCCATGGGACAAAGAAGAAATAAAAAGGGAAGTAAAACATCTTGATGTGAATGAAAATTAAAACACCATGTTTCAAAATTTATGAGATGCAGTTAAAGCAATTCTTGGAAATTAGTAGCACAGGGGCCTTTTTTTTGGCATTATAATTATCGATTTTTGTGTGTGCTGCCTCAGCATCCACCTTACTTTGGCAAAGCCCCTTGCCTCAGCATTGACTTTTGGCCCAGTTAATAAATATTTTTCCAGGCCTGGGGCACAACCCCCCCACAGCCCAAACCCACACCTAGACCTACTCATACCATCCATAACTCATCCAAAACCCACAGCTGGTCCCAAATGATAAGCTAACCATCGCCATCCTCCTCCCCAGTCCCTGTCCCTTTTTGCATGTATTTGTTCCAAACCTTGACTCCCCAAAAAACTACTAACCTGTATTCCTGGACCACAGTAAAGGCACAAGTTTGTGGGTCCCTCTTGCTCTCCTGTGTGCTCCCCAGCTGCTGGTTTAATTACCCGATCTAATAGCACTTTCCACTGATCCCTCATGGCATCCACCCCTACCCCCTTCTGGGGCCTATAAGTAAGAAACTATCTTTTCTCATGCACTATGACCTCAGTTTCTCATCATGCACACCTGACCTCTGCCTAGATCCAAACTTAAAATCCAACTTAGCTAATTCTGAATATTAGGAAAGAAAAATGTCCAGATTAATGACATCAGCTTCTACTTTAAGAAACCTGAACAAGAAGAGTGAACGAGACTGAAAGTAAGCAGAATAAAGGAAGTAAGGAAGATTCAAAAAGAAATAGATGCAATATAAAGAGAAAATTAATAGGGAAATCATTGAAACCAAAACTCATTATTTGGAAAGAACAATAAAATTGAAACATGTTTGACCAGACTAATCAAGAAAAGAAAGAGAAATGCAAATTACCAGTATCATGAATGAGTGAAATAGCATCATTACAGATTCTATAAATATTAAAAGGATAATGCAACATTATGTATGAATTTTATGCAAATAAATTCAATAATTTAAATGAAATAGAAAAATTCCTTGAAAGACATTAACAATGAATGCTCACTCAAGAATAAATGAATAACCTAAATATTTCTTTATCTATCAAATAAATTGAATCTGTAGTTAAACTCATTACTATAAAGAAAGCTCTACTTCAGAAGATTTTTCTGTAGAATTCTACTAAATATTTAAGAAAAAAAATTTAAACAAATTTCCAGAAAATTGAAAAGGAGGAAATATTTCCAAACTAATTCTATGAGACTCACATTACTCTTATTCATTATCTGCCATTGGCATTACAAGTAAAGAAAGCTACAATCCAAAATCCCTTGTGAACATAGATGCAAAATTTTTCAACAAAATTTTAGCAAATTGAATCAACATTTTATAGAAAGGATAATACATTGTGACTAAGTAGAATTCATCCCTGAAATGCAAGGTTGGCTTAATATTAGAATTAATATAATTCTCTGTATTAAAATACTTAAAATAAAAAGCATATGATGATTCAACAGATCCAGAAAAAACATTTGAGAAAAACTCAACATCTCTTCCTCATAAAAACTCTTAGCCAGGTAGGAATAGAGAAGAAAAACCTATGTTATATTTAATGGTGAAAAACTGGAAGTTCTCCCTAAAACCAGGAAAAAGATTGGATTTGCACTCTTAGCCCTTCTAACCAACATTGTACTGGAGGTTTTAGCCAGTGCAGTAAGGCAAGAAAGCATCCAGATTGGAAAGAAGAAGTGATGCTGTCTTCATCTGAAGATGTGATAATCATCTTTGTAGAAAGTCTTGTAGACTCTACATAAAAACTACAAGAATTAATAATGAGTTTGGTGAGGTTGCCATATATAAGATCAAAATAGAAATATCAACTTATTTCTGCATACTTAGATGAACAATATGAAATTGAAAATTAAAAAATAATTTAATTGGCAACAGCATCAAAATATGAAATGCATATTGAAAACTATGAGACACTGTTGAGAAAATGAGAAAAAAAAAATCTAAAAAAAAAAATTGAAGAAAATCTAAACAAACGGAAAGATGTCTGTACTGCATCAGAAGACTAAGTGGTGTTAAGATGTCAGTTCTCTCCAGATTGATCTAATTTAGCACAATTTCATTAAAAATCCCAGCAGGCTTTCTGGTAGAAATTGACAGGCTGATTGTAAAATCCATATGGAAATGCAAACAAGCTAGAAAGTCAAAACATCTTTGAAAAAGAACAAAATTGGAGGCTTACATTATCTGACTTTAAACATTATAAATCTATAGTAATCAAGACAGAGTAAGATCCATATAAAATAGACGAATAGATTATTGGAAGAAAAAGCCCCAATTACATTAATCTTTGACATAACTGAAAATGTAATTCGGTGGAAAAAAGATAGTTTTTTCAACAAAGGGTCCTGGAGTAACTGCATATCCTTAAAGTTTCTTTATGTTCTTTGCACCAAGTACAAAAGTTAACTCAAAATGGATCATAGACTCAAATGTAAAACCTAAAGTTACAAAATTTCTCATAGAAAACATAGGAGAAACATATTTGTGATCTTATGTTAGGCAAAGATTTCTTAAATATGACACCAAAATCATGATGCATAAAATAACAAATAAATTGGACTTCATAAAAAAATAAGAATTTGTGCTCTTTGAAAGACATTGTTATTAGAGAGTAAAAATCATGCCACTGACTGGGAGAAAGTATTTGCAAATTCTATATCTGTTAAAGAACTTGTATTCAGAACATATAAAGAATGCTCAAAACTCATTAATTTAAAAAACAAAATTTTTAAGGGGTCAAAGATATACAAAGAAGGTATACAGATGGCAATCACATAAAAAAGATGTTCAATGTGATTAGTTATTAGGGAAATCCAAATAAAAACTACAATGATATACCATTGTACATAGTATGGCTAAAATTTAAAAGATTAACTGCATCTATTATTCCTGAGCAGGTAGCACTGGAATTTTCATACCATGCTGGTGGGGATTAAAAATGCTGCAACTACTTTCCAAAACAGTTCAGCTATTTCTTAAAAAATTAAACATATACATAAATATGACCCAGCCATGCTACTCCTAGGTTATTTACTCAAGAGAAAGAGAAGCTTATGTCACTACAAAGACTTTGTTTTGTTATTCTTTTAATGTCCATGGGCTCAGAGGAGATGACACCTGTTTGATTTCTGATATTAGCAATTTGTGTCTTCTTTTTCTTGGGTTAGCCTGAATAAATGTTCACCAATTTTATTGATTTTTCTAAAGAACCAAATTGGGTTTTGTTTATTTTCTTGTTTTCCTATTTATAATTTCATATTAAATTTTTATTATTTCTTTTCTTCTTCTTGCTTTAGACTTACATTACTCATCTTTCTCTAGTTTCCTAAGGTAGAAGCTTAGGTTGTGGACTTAGATTTTTCTTCCCTTCTAATATATGGACTGATACTATACACTTTCCTCTAAACACTGCTTTTGCCTCATCCCACAAATTTTGAAAGGTGGTATTTTCATCTTTATTTATTTCAATGTATTTTAAAATTTCTCTTGAGACTTCTTCTTTGACCTACGTGCTATTTAGAAGTGCTTTGTTTAACTTCTAGAGATTTGGGGATTTTCCAGCTATCTTTTGGTTATTTATTTCTTTTTTAATCCCACTGTGGTGTGACAATATACTTTGTATGGTTTCTATTCTTTCAACTCTGTTAAGGTTTAAAATGTGGTCTGTCTTGTTGAACGTTCCATGTAAGTTTGAGAAGAATGCATATTTTGCTGTTGTTGAATAGAATATCCTATAAATCCCAATTAGATGAAGTTGACTGATAGTGCCGTTCAAGTAAACTACATGCTTATTGATTATCTGCCTTTTTGAGCTATCAATTGACAGGACTATCAACTGACAGAGCTATCAATTGATGTCCCCAATTATAACAATAAGTTTATCCTTCCACTTTTGCTTCATGTATATATATTTATCTTTGTATGCTGTATGGCAGGGGTCACATATCTTTTTTCATGTGAGTATCCCCTTATTAAAGTACCATTTGTTGAATTTTTTGTTTGTTTAGTTCTTTGTTTGCTCATTTGTTTTTGGAAGTGTATGGGCCAGGAATCAAACCTGGGTCTCCCACATGGCAGGCAAGAATTCTACCACTGAAGTATCCTTGCACACCCTTGCCTCATGTATTGTGATGCTCTGATTTTAGGAACATACATTTTAAGGATGACTTTGTCTTTTTGAAGAATAGGAATATTTATCATTATGCAGTGCCCTTCATCACTGATAATTTTCCTTGCTCTAATGTCTGCTCTGTCTGAAATGACTATAGCTACTCCAGTTTTGTTTTGATTCATGTTAACATTGTTAATCCTTCTCCGATCCCTTCAGCTATCAGCTTTATTTGCAATAGGTAAAAAAGGCATTTCAAATGTCCATCGACAAGTAAATGAATGAATATCTACACGATGGACTATTACTAAGCAATAAAAAGGAATGAGCTATTACTACAGGCTATGACACAGATGAATCTCAAAATAATTATGTTCAATGAAAGAAGCCAGACAAAAACAAATACTCTGTGATTCCATTTTTATAAGCAGAAATACAAGTGAACTTACATTGACTGAAGGCAGATCCGTTGTTACCTTGTAGGGAGCAAGGAGGGCAGGTAGGAGTTTGATACAAACAGACACAAGGAAAACTTTAGGATGATGGATGGTTCGTTATCTTGATAGTGATGATATTTTCATAGATCATATGCCCAGCCTTTTGTACATTTTAAATATATGCAGTTTATGTATGTCAAGTCCACCTCATTAAAGTTGTTAAAAAATAAATTATGGTCCATCCACATATGGAAAACATTGTGTAACCATCTAAAGACAGTGACTATTTTCCAAGTATGTGAAAATACTCAGGATCTATGTGAAATTTTAAAAAGCAGCTAAATTAAAGCAGGTAAAAAAGTCTGTATCCTATGAACTTAAATGTAAAAATATGTAATGCATGTGTGTGTAAGGATAGGGGGACCATGTTCTAAGAAGTTAACAATGAGAGGGAGGCCGGTATATATATTTGAATTTTTATTTTTCTGTAATGATCATTTCTTTCTTTTGGTGATAAGAAGAACTGTGTATTTTTTTTAAAAAAAAACAACAACAACAGATTTTTAGACCCACAAAATCATTAGTAATAAGTAGCCTTAAGTAAATAAGTAGTCTGCATATAGTTTATAGAATGTGGTTCAACAAGAGCTGTTTCTTTCTGGGTGTGTGCCTATCTGATTTAAACTGCAGCAGATGACATATTGCTTATGAGTAATGCGGGACGTTCACAATTCTTCCTCAACATTTATTCTCTAACAATATATCCTCTGTATTGAAAATGTGAAAATACTAATGGTGTTTGTATCCATCTACCCTAAGTGTTACTGGATTTAGCTTAAATTTCCATCTCAACCCATATGCCTCATATGCTATGGAGAAAGGGGACAGGATTTTCCGGGGAGTTATTCTGAAGATTGGACTAATATTACAGTGAGAGAAATAGGGAGAGGATTAGGGAGGCTTTGAGGATAAGAACACAAAAATGATGCATGTAGAGGGTACCTCTAGGGGAGTCATTTATTCATTCTACAAATATTTATTGGTGTCTATTATGTGCTGGGTTTTGCGTTAGGCACCAAGGATAGAGGGGTGATTCTTCCAACAAAATATAACCCATGTGATTGTGGGCAGGGCCCAGCTAAACAGGAAACCCCAAGTTTCTGCAGTCCTGAGGGACGGTTAGTAGGGTAACTTGTGGTTAGCATATTAGTGCAGTATGGAGAGGTTTTCATGCTGACTCTAGGTGTCAGATGCTACTTCTCACCACGAACCATGATAAAATAGAGAGCCCTCTTTCCACTGTCATGGTGTGGCTCTGAGATCCAGAGGACCTCAGAGATCAGAGAATGCCCAGAAAATAGAGGAAGCTGGGTCTCCGGCATTTTACAGACCTGCATAAATATGAATAGCAGCAACAAGATTGTTGATGAGGACTCTGAGCTTTGTATGAACTCTGAACATTACAAACAGAGAATGAGAATCCCCTACAATTATTAATGGATACCTGAATACAAGGAAGTGACTATTATAGCAAAGACTGGGATGGGAAACTCAGAACAGAATTGTTTGTTTACTCTCTGTGCCGGTTTGAAAGGATGTACGTATCCTAGAAAAGCCATGTTTTAATCCTAATCTTTGTAAAAGTAGCCGTTTCTTCTAATCCCTATTCAGTATTGTATGTTTGGAACTGTAATTAGATCATTTCCTGGAGATGTGACTCCATCAAGACTAGTTGTTCAGCTGGATTAGGTGGAGATGCGTCTCCACCCATTCCAGGTGGGTCTTGATTACTTTACTGGAATCCTATAAAAAGAGCAAACATTTTGGAGAAGGAAGGAGATTCAGAGACAGTAGAGAAGGACAACAGAGAATGCTACAGAACCAAGAAGCAGGGAGTCGACTGGCCAGCGACTTTTGGAGATGAAGAAGGAAAACGCTTCCTAGGGAGCTGGAGCAGAAGTTAGCAGATGACGCTGTGTTTGCCATGTGCCCTTCCAGCTGAGAAGCACTGACCACGTTTGCTGTGTGCCTTTCCACTTGAGAGAGAAACCTGGAACTTCATCGGCTTTCTTGAATCAAGGCATCTTTCCTTGAATGCCTTAGATTGGATATTTCTATAGACTTGCTTTAATTGGGACATTTTCTCGGCCTTAGAATTATAAACTAGCAACTTATTAAATTCCCCTTTTTAAAAGCCATTCCATTTCTGGTCTATTGGATTCCGGCAGTTAGCAAAGTAGGAGACTGTCTCTCAAGATGGAGTTGGGAAATTTGAGTAAACTCTTCCATGATACTTGGCTGCATTCCTTTTTTTTAAAATTTATTTATTAATTAAAAAATTAATAAACCAAATAAAACATTAATATATATAATCAGTAATTCACAATATCATCACTTAGTTGCATATTCATCATTTCTTAGAACATTTGCATTAATCCAGAAAAAGAAATAAAAAGACAATAGAAAAAGAAATAAAATGAAAACAGAAAAGAAAAAAAAAGATTATACCTACCGTACCCCTTGCCCCTCGCTTTCATTGATCACTAGCATTTCAAACTAAATTTATTTTAGCATTTGTTCCCCCTATTATTTATTTTTATTCCATATGTTCTACTCGTTTGTTGACAAGGTAGATAAAAGGAGCATCAGACACAAGGTTTTCACAATCACACAGTCACACTGTGAAAGCTATATCATTATTCAATCTTCCTCAAAAAACATGGCTACTGGAACACAGCTCTACATTTTTAGGCAGTTCCCTCTAGCCTCTCCATTACATCTTGAATAACAAGGTGATATCTACTTAATGCATAAGAATAACTTCCAGGATAACCTCTCAACTCTAGAATCTCTCAGCCATTGACACTTTGTCTTATTTCACTCTTCCCCCTTTTGGTTGAGAAGGTTTTCTCAATCCCTTGTTGCTGAGTCCCAGCTCATTCTAGGATTTCTGTCCCACGTTGCCAGGAAGGTCCACACCCCTTGGAGTCATGTCCCACGTAGACAGGGGGAGGGTGGTGAGATTGTTGTGTTGGCTGGAGAGAGAGGCCACATCTGAGCAACAAAAGAGGCTCTCTTGGGGGTGACTCTTAGGCCTAAATTTTAAGTAGACTTGACCTATTTGTGGGGTTAAGTTTCATATGAACAAACCCCAAGACTGGGGGCTCAGCCTATAGCTTTGGTTGTCCACACTGCTTGTGAGAATATCAAGAATTCAACTTGGGGAAGTTGAATTTCTCCCCGTTCTTAAGTAGAGAAAAATTTGTTCATTTAAAATTCTTGCTTGGTGAGTAAATGATCAGGGGGTAATCATGCCAATGAAATAGGTTGTGAGTGCATTAGCAGCTAGGGCTTGGACATCAAAGGCTGGAGGAAACTACAGGGGTAATTTATTGGAAATGTAATTATTTACTGAACTGCTCTTCTATGATGCCATAGGTCATGGTAGGAAGGAGTTTGATTAACCTTTGCATTTAAGGAGCCAGAGGTAGTTTTTATTATTTCCAAGAAACTATCTCAGTGTCTATTAGAATAAAGGCCACAAAGAGGATGTCTGACATTACAGCACCTGAGTAAACATTCCCTTTGGACTATGAACTCCTTAAGTGCTCTCTGAAATTCGATAACCTGAAAACATAAAGTAATGTTTATGGCTTCAAATTCAAAGAGAATTATGAATTGGAGGTAGAATCCAGAATGGTTCTGGATAAGATATTTGATTAATAAGGTCAATCTTTGATTGGGTCAAATTATGCAGTGAGCTGAAAGCCTTGCCCTTCTTAGCGTAATGTTTTACATATATTTGTTACGTTAGAACCTAAATTAATTTAAGAACATTGAATATTGACATTTCCAAAGTCCACAAGCAATCAAGATAAACTATTTAATTTCCTACCAATGAAAGAATACAACATATTTTTGTTTTTACAATACACTGGTTATGTTTTGTTACTCTACCAGTTTAAAAAATCAGGTATTATTTCATCTTATTTCTAAGATATTTATGTCTTGGGTTCTCTAGCTTGGGGGTTAATGCGAGGCTGTCACATCTGCTCTGTTATCCTAACTGGAATCCCAATAAGAAGTTGATTCTGATACATTTCTAGGTATTCTGTGGAGACTCTGAAAATACTGCTAGATGAGGGTAAGGCAGTTTAACCAGAGACCCATATCATTGTTCTTGATATTTTAAAACTGTTTTTTCAGTTATTAATGCTGTACTCCAAAAATACAGGTGGAAGGATCATTAAGTTTAAATTCACTGTTGGCTTCTGTTTCTGCAGCTTGCATTGGGTAACACCTTCTCTGTATGTTTTCCCAACATGAATTTTACTGGTGACATCAGAACTTTAAAGAAAGGAGATAAACTGAACTTGGGTTAGCTAATGTGGTATTTCACCTTACAAATGTGGGCTTTCCTGAGTGAAAGCAACTCTTGCGTTAGTTCCATTAGGAGTCACCAATGAAAAACAAGCAACTAGCCCTTAAACATGCGTATAAAGGTACGCATGTGTTATAAGGGCTAGTTGCTTGATTGCTGCTTTCTGAGATGTCTCTAATTTATTATTATTTTGGATGAGTGAAGAACAAAGGAAAGGCCAGAAATAGGATAGCACTCAAGGCAGCACTTCTCTTACCCTCCAAAATGGGATTTTAAAGTCAGAGTTATCCATCCACAGTCACAGAATCAAATTGGGAAGGGGACTCAGTCTAATAAAAATGTATGAAGATTATGGTAAAATAATTCAAACTACTAAAGGCTATGATAAAAGGACTTTTAATTATACCCAATTAGATTCAGTGCTTACATTTAGCTTCCGTCATTTATTTCATTCATCTATCCATGATTTCATTTGCTCAAATTCTAATAGAATTTCAAATACAGGGTTTGCTGATTTCACTTTTTTTTTACCTTTGCAAATTTAATATTTTCCCGGAATTTTTTAGAGATATTTGGTCCTTAAATGGAATAGTATTAGCTCCACCTCCCAGTTAGCCCTGGGAAATTCATCTTCCTTAAAAAGAGGTATAGCCCTTCTCTATTTACTCTTAATATAGGATACTATTTTGACTTATTAATCTTTTACTTCCCTATATTTTCTGCTTTTCCTTTGTTTCCATTCAAGCAGAAAGTAGTTCCATGCTCATTACCCTATGGGAGGCACATGGCAGGACAGAAAGCAGAGGAGTCTAGTAGACTTACTGGCTTTAGTTTTTCAAAGCCTAACCCTTTAGAGGAAAGGAATTACTGGACATAGACAGAGGGTTTTGAAGAATCACAAAGGCGATGAGATTTTTTCCAAAGTATGATGATCAGAAAGAAATTTCCTCTGACTGTGGGGTGAGAAACACACACACACACACATACACACAGAGCCCTGGATGCATTGTCAGAGTATAAGATCCTAAAGTTGCTTTACAAATCTGGGAAAAGGCAGTGGAAAGAAAGTCTAGGAAGGATTGAAGTTAAGTGCCCCTGAGACCAAGCCCTCATTGGCTCTAGTGGAATGGGGACTCAGATTCACAAACTATGTAGAGTTAGACAAAAAGTACTATTTCTAGTAAACCTGACCATGTTATATTATATAGGTATGTATAGCTGAAACGGTACTCATCAAAGGGTTTTAGCAGAAAACATGGAAATAAGGGGTGCATGGGTAGTCCAGTGGTCAAATTCTCACCTGCCACGTGGGAGACCTGGCTTAGATTCCTGGCCCATGCACTTAAATAAATAAATAAATAAATAGTGCTATGATAACAGGATATTCACATGGAAAAAATAATGAAATGTGACCTCCACTGTACAAGCATACAAGAAAAATGGAAGTAACTTAAATGTTGCTTGATTAAACCAATTATGATATATGTATAAATGAAAACTATTCAACTATTTAAGTGTTATTTATGAGATTATCTAATTATAAAAAAGACATTAAAATATTCTGTGATTTCAAAATACATGTTATGAAATATTATGGATAGTATGCTCCAGTTTTGAAATAAGGATGCATACATAGGCATATATATATATGGAATATGAACTACAAGAGACCTTAGTTTTTTTCTTTTAATTTTTCTTTAATTCCTAGACATTCTACAATGAATAGGTATTCCTTTTGCAATAAGAACAAAGCAAAAAGTTATAAAATAAAATATGACTCATTTACACTGAAAATACTAAACAAAACGTCACTGCTTTAATGGAAAAGGGTGGGGAGAGAAGACTCCTCACCCTTCTCATGCAGTTCTGCTGATAAGGTCTCTAAATAGTCTCCTTCACCTGCTAAGCTATTACTGCCAAAATGATGCTAAAAGCAAAGCCAGAAAGTTGGGAAAGAGCAAAAACTCAAAAATATGAAACGTAAGAACTGAAAATGGAGAAAAATGAAATATTCCTAATTTGGGATGGAGGAAGATGATAATATCCTTATATCTTCATTTCTAGTGTTGTATCTTATATAAAATATGTGCTTAGCAAATACTGACCAAAATCAGGGGGAAAAAAACCCCAAGGAAACGAAATTGTCTAGCAGTCAGGAATATAAAAAGGGCAAAGGTAGTTTTGCTTTATGAACCTGAGAGTTTTTAAAAATAAAACATTGGGTTGTCAGTTTTAGACTATTGAAAATATAGCATATAGGCTACTGAAAGCCAAAATGGATGAAAACTTACTTATATAGGAAGATATTGTGTTAGTAGCTAGTTTAAGGAATTTTGATTTTGATTTGATGAGTCCAGGAAGACAAAGACTATAAATAAGTAGACACATTTAATTTAAATTGTGTTACATATTTAAGTATCTGAAATAGTTATTTCTCAGTGCTTTTCCACACTTAATTTGAAAGCATGATAATCTAATAGGTATTTGAATACATGCATTTTTATTTAGCACTTAAATGCTTCCTAGTGTCTCTTGACAATGCCGTATAACACTAAGGTAAGGTATACTAATGGAAGATTAAATTGCATTGATTATAAACTATCCATATCATAACTTCAAATTTCAAATTTTAGTAAGAAGCACCTTTGATGATACTTGCTTTTATCAGATTGCTTTGCTTTCGGTTGTTAGTGTTTCCTTGGAACTGAACACATGGAATTCATATTGACAAAAGACATTTCTCTCTACATAGTCATTGTTTCTTGCTCTAGTCCATCTTTTAAAATTGTACTCACCCTTTTTGAGTTTATTTCTTTGAAGAATTAATGCCTTTAGAAGTGGAAGCCCATTTTTGAGGCTGCTTCTATGGTGCTTCACCCACGAGGATTTATGACTTGGAAGATCCAATGAGATGGAATATATGGCATTATTGCTGAGGTTTAGTATTTCTAAAACATGTAAATACGCAAGAGTTCTTAAGGTTATTTTTGAAAACAGATTATTACTGAGATCCAGATATTTTATTTTCCATTCTTTTTGTTTTATGTTAGACTGTAAAAGAAGTCTTATGAAATTGAAACTTTTATCCACTGAGGCTGCTGTCTGTGAAATGTCCACAGGAATGCCGTGCTTTCCAGTAAAAGAACAATTTATCAGAAGATATCCATTCCACTGGCACTCAGAACTGCATAAAACATTGCTTTTTCTTAGTGTGCTCGCTATTGTTCGAGTAAAACAAAGACCTAGAACTATGGAAATGACTCTGAAATACAGGTTTTTCATAATGCCTGGAAAAAAAAAATGATTGACTTACTAAAAATAACATGTAAAAAATAGTGAATAATAATAATAGCAAATAAGAAACAGAATATTTAATTTTTCAGTTTAAGATTTAGGAAAAATACCTTGCCTTGATTGCCAATTTAAATTAATGTTTACTTCCTTAGAAATTGCTGCACTAAAATGTAGTTGCCAAAACTGAACAGTTATTGTATAAAATTACATTGGTGTCACATTTATAAAAAACAACATTTCCTGATTTTTCAGAAAATACATTTCACTTTGACTCACCTTTGCTTCTGCTTTTCCAGTATTGTTCACCTTGCAGTCCTCTTTGAAGTGAGTGAACATTACCAAGATTAAAGACCTCTTCTGCTTCCTTGCTGTTTATTAGTCCTGAGCAAAGTCTATTTGGCTTATCTACAGCATTGCAATCAGTCATGTGATTTATTATGCGAATGACATGCCATCCAGTCACACTGAATTGTGACACTTCCTTAACTACATGAGTAGAAAGTTCAACTTATAAAAGAGACTCTTGATTTGTCTATGACTCTGAGAACTACAAGCTTTGACTTTGTGGCTTTTCAAGTAATTTTGAAATTATTTCTCTCTATATATACAGCAGAAATAAAATGGATTATGAAAAGAATGCTCTGGCTCAGAACCATGAAGATGTAATAAGATATAGAAACATTAAGTATCTTTTTCACCAAAATTCTTGAGAAGCAAATGAAAGTTCTAAAACAAGTAACTATACATTACAATGGCTGAATGTAACGTACACACAGAAAAACGATTTGAAAAGAAAATTAAATGGAAAATTTTGATGTTTTGTTTCAATTAGACTCCATTTCAAAACCAGTGTATGTACAAATTATCACATTATTCAGTATGGAATGCTGGTTTATAAAAAAATCATTCCTTCCTTTCTGCTATAATGCCCATTTTAGTTCTCTTGCTACAGTCTGAAATACTAGAAGGCTTAACTGATCTTCCTGCCTCTGCCTCTGCCTTTCCTTCTTCTTAATCCATCCTAATTGATTCTAAAGGGTTATTTTCCCATAATACTGCTTTCCTCATATCATCCTTCATTTGAAAACCTTCTTGCCAGAGGAGAAATTAATTTGCTCTCTGCAAATTAAAAAAAAAATTTGAGAGAAAGGAAAACATTGTAGATATCTATTTATATTTACATTTCATGAACTTGAGCTGCAAGATTCTGGTATTTTGAATTCCATTTTCCATCGGGTCTTGTTTCAAAGGATGATGACTCAGAAATATACGCACAGACTAACACTACCGCATTATCTGTTAAGGAGTGGATAACATAATACGCAACTTAGAATGCTGTTTGAGATGTATGATATTCAATTCATTCACTTGATTAATTTTGTCTAGTTGCAGACAGCTGTAAATACTGTATAACCTAAATCAGTTCTTATTTTTATTGTCCTTAACACAGTGATTTATGATTACAGCATGTTAAATAAGCTTATTCTTCTTGTCAACTCGTCATTTGACTGGAAAAAATTAAAATTCTTTAAATTTGGAAAAACAAAACAAAACAATAACAACAAAAAATCATAGGGCTCCTTATTGCCTGAAGTTCAAATCCCTCAAGTTGGCATTCAAGGTTTTGTATTATTTAGCTAAATTTAACTCACTTGATAAGTATATGTGGAACCTGTGCAAAGAAATACATGTGTATCTCAGGCTAGAACGAGCTTTTAGTTCATTCCCAGTTCCAAGCTCAATGCCTTTTCCTTTCCTCAGTCCAAATCCTATGGCCTTGAGACCTTTCTTTCTGTATCAGCCTCTTTTTTTGTCTTTGTTTTCAGAAACCTTTCATTAACATTTATTGAATGTATACTCAGTTTGACAGAATATCAGCACTATCCTACATTTCTATTGTTTTGCTTTGCGTCTACGGTGAGCTCACAAGATTGGAAGCTTCTAGAAGGTAAGGACCATGTTTTCCATGTTTTGTATTTTTAATAGTCTGCCGTCTATCACTGGGCTATGCTTTGAATGAATGAATTCATGGAGTGAATTAAATTTACCATGTAATTTTTTAACTTTTGTTTCATACAAGGTCAATTTTCTCATATTTTGAAAGGCATCTAAATTCAGGTACACATGATTATGAATTGCAAATGTCTCTGACGACATGGAGGAGTAATTTACTTTTATAGTGCGCCTCTAATGCAATACTAATTTGAATTTATATGCATAGCAAGAAAGGTATTTGTTTCAGTCAAGCTATAATCATTATATACAATTGAATATCAAGATAATGTAACAGCAGTAACACAAGAAATAGTTACCATTCACAGGTACATTACTTTGCATTAATGAAGAGAAAGACGTGGCTGGAAAAGACTTTTTCTTAAGGAGACACAAGTTAAAATTTTCCATGGATCTGGTTCTTTCTTCAGTTGAAAATATTTATTCATTAATTAATAGATCTGAGTTCAAAACAGTGTGATAAGAGTAATTTTACGTCTTAAAGTGAAGGTATCAATTTAAAAAATTATGCACTATATAAAACATATATTAGGTAATGAACTACCGACAAACCCTAGATAAAGCTCCTTAGGAAATTAGGAACAATCAAATAAAATGTAAATCTATAAGTGAACACATTCAAGCTGAAGTATGAGGAAACCAATTTTGAGCATGTGTATGTGTGTGCATGTGCCAGTGTGTGTGTTTTTAGAGAGAGAGAGAGGTCAGTAGGAAAAAATAGAAAGTAGAAAGGAAATAGAGTCCACTCTTACACAAAAGAAAAGGTGACAAAACAATTAGAAGAAAAAAACAAAAGAGGCTATTTTTGATGACAAAAGATGTGGAAAGAACACAGTAACAACTGTTTCTAAAGCATACCTTAAGATCCTTAGGGAGTTGCAAATGGGTCTGTATCTGACTCAAGCAAGGCAGGGGGTTTTAAAGAGAAGCCTTTTAGGCTCCACCCATCCTCTATGCAGCCTGTCCTGCTGCAAACTTTCACGCTTTCATCTCCAGGCTCTGGCCTCCTTACCACGGTACAGAATGCACATCCACTCTGCCCAGCTACCACAGAGAGACGGACTATCTAACTGAGACTGTACAACTTTGAGTTCTAGGATTCCAGGGAGTTTACATGAGCATTGACAGTCTCCTATTCTCAAGCCACATTTAAATCATGTTTGTCTGATTAAGTAGAAACTGGTTAATATACAGCCATTAAAAATTTAACTGCATTTATATATGATCTTTCTGTAAACCTACAACTTTTCTAATAAAAAAATTTAACCGCAAACCATTTTTAGAATCTTTATTGTAAACAGAGAACAGTAATAGTTACTAGAAAAAAAGTTATTAGAAATTGAATGAACTGAAACTCCAGTTAGTAATATAAAACAGATTTATAGGTTTATTTTAGTATGACATCATTTTAAATCTTTGTCACTCACAACACTTTTAAAAAGATTATTAAAATTGTCAGCATTTCAATGGTCTCTTCCTTGTCAAGTTTAGCACCATAACATTCTTGCCCTCTTAAAAAAAACTAACCAACTCATTCAAGGCAGAATTTTCACCTTTCAACCTCAAAACTATCACACAAATTTTATTTCATTTTTTCATAATACAAAAAAAACCCAAATAGGTATATTTTCAATACCGCAGACCATGTATTGGTAGATCCTGCTTTACACTTTTCCTGTCCGCTCACTAGACAGTCTCTAAAAATATCTTGCATTTATTTCATCTATTCCCCCTTGTAAATACAATTATTTAAACAAGCAGGCATCTGGCCCCTGTCCTAGATGCAAGGATCCTATCTTAGTCATCCACCTCCCCCAAGTCTGCTGCTTGCTCTATCAGGGCTCAGCAAAGGGGATGAACATACAGGAGAATAGCCAACGTGAACATTTCAGCTTATAGAAAAATACCACCTGGTGGCAAGAATGAGTAACTGAAGCTTTACTGTTAATCAAAATAGGTTACAGGTAAAATGGAAAGTTTGTTCTTTTTCTGCTTTTCAGTATATTTTCCAAGTCTCCAATTTCAGTGAAAAAGCCAGGATTGCCTGTAACATGTTCTACAATGCTATGCCTGTTTATATCAGTCGTATAAAAGCATCAAAATATCCTCTCATGCAAAAACCCTGAATGAAGACGTAGCAAAAACACAAGTATGTGTCAAAGAGGAGTAAAAATAGATTATTTCATGAATTATATTCAATAAATGCTTTATAATATAGTATTCTATGGTTTTTATAAATATTTATTTAAAGAAACATTCAAAACAAATCTAGATAAAGCAAACAGGTAACGAAAGTACAATTTTAAAATATACTGAACATTTGGGCGGGCCGCGGTGGCTCAGCGGGCAAGAGTGCTTGCCTGCTATGCCGGAGGACCCCGGTTCGATTCCCGGCCCCAGCCCATGTGGGAAACAAACAAACAAACAAAAAATATAATAAAACAAGAAAATGTTTGAAAGATGTTTCCCTTTCTTCCTTCCTTCCTTCCATCCTTCCTTCCTTCTCTCTGTCTTTCCTTCCCTTCCTCCCTCTCTCTTTAAAAAAAAAAAAAAAAAAATATACTGAACATCTGAATGAAAATTCCAATGGATTGGTTCTGAATGACACTGAATATATTCAAAAGGGTTCTGAACATCATCACAATTGTAATAACACTCAGGGGTCATAAATGTCACTCCTTTTTATTTAAAAACTATACTCAGGAAGTCAATTCTTATTTCAGTATAATTTAATGAATACATAATCTCTAAGGTATTTGTTTTCTACCAGAGAGAGCTGTAGCAATATTGAATAAAAATTTATTTTTGTATAGATTTTCTTATCCACGTAGTTCAAAGTGACCATAATAGAATACTGTTATACTTGAAGGAAAGGTGGTAATTTATTTCTACTGCCTATTTAACAGCAAACTACTATGGGGTCCCTGGCCTTGAAGCTGTGTGTTATAATACTAGAGCGTTCCTATCAAGTCAAATATATAATACATTAAAAAAGCAACTGGTTTGAGGGTTGTAAAATAACTACATTAGGCTGGTGACATTAGGAGCAGAGATAATTCTCATACTTACTTAAAAATGACTTGTGTTATCTCCTGCATCAGTACCCTTTAGGCCAGTATTCCTTACTTACCACTGTCTCACCCCAAGAATGAGGGTACAAATATCTTGGCATACTTGTGATCCATTCTGATACTGAGTATGCCAAGCGCTATCAGTTGGGAAGTGGTATCACCTATAATAGGCCAGGGTGACCTCTCTGTAGTACAATACTTGGCTTTGTAATTGGTTTAAGGTAGATTAAAATTTGAGTGATTGACATTTTTTTGGCTGATATGTTTATGTGTTATCTTAATTGGGATAACACACTTGCTTCATTTTATTATCTGATTAGGTAAGCTTGATGTTTATCTTACCTTATCTGATTAGGTAAGCTCTTTGTTTATCTTTCTATCGTTTTAAATAGTTAAAAATGCAGTGTAAGTAGTGAAAAGCATATAGTATTTGGAATTAGATTTACCTTCACAACTGGATTTCAATCTCAACTTTGCCACTTACTATGTGACCTTAACCACATTTCTTAACTTCTCTGATCCTCAATTTCCTAATGGGGAAAATTGAGATAATAATACCTTACAGAGTCGTAGTGAGAACTAGCGATATTAAACATGCACTGCCTAGGATAATGCCCAGGATGTATAAGATGCTCAGTAAATGACAGCTATCATTATTATTTAAAAGATAAAGCTGCAATGGGGTCTTAGTTTCTACCACATTGTGAACACAATATTTTTCATTGTTTCAAGTAAACATTCTATCATAGAGTATTTGCTTCCTAGTGCAAAACTAAGGAACCACATAGCTTCTTACTGTCTCATGTATATAAAGTTTTTTAATGATTTTGCTTTTGTGGTTCAAGGTTAATGCACTGAAAATCTGTGTCTTTACCTCTTAGAGGCCAAAAGACAGAGAGCATGTAACAGTTATGGAGATACCTTTTAAATATCTTTAGTGGGTCTATCTCTATTACAGTGACCAAAAGCTTAGTGAGATTAAACAGTTGCTGCAGCCCTTTATCCTTTAGACAGGAACTGTAGAATTTTAAAAACACTTCTTTAAATTATTCATTTTGATTTTACTAACTTTCCATAATTATTTTAGAGACCTGCAATTCGAAGAGCATTGCAACTTAATACAATGTTAATAAAAAATAAGAATTTAAGTTCTCTATGAGTTTTTAAATATGGAGATTACATAACAGATAAAGCAGTGCTCTGCAGATAAGATAATTACAATGAGTTATCACACACACTGTAAAAACAATGATTTGCATGCATACTCTTAAAAAAAAAGTCAAGTCAAAGTAATGAACATTTAATGATCTCTGGGGTTCTGCTAATGAGTGTTTCCACAGGGGTTGTCTGAGATTTGGCAGCCCATGTTCTGGCCTGTGACTTGTACTTTGAAAAGCGTTCCATCAGCACACACACAGAGCTTGTAGCGAACCCAGTTGCCATTACCGAATTGGTCTCCAGTGGAGGAACTGGGAAGTCGAGTTGTGCTGACCATCACAGTTCCATTAAGGATAATGCTGTTTTCCTGTTCGGAAAATAATAATATGATTTTACTACCATACATAGGGATAGAACAAAACTTAATGAAGCTTTCTGGGACATTAACAAGAAAAAAGGGAGTAAGAAAGAGTAAAGTTATGGCCAAAACAACAACAAAAAACCAAACCAATATCAAGTTGCAAGAAGAGAATTCTTAGCTTATTTAATATACACTGTATGTAATAAACTTGCAACACAATTTATTTTTCAATAATTAAAATACATCGCAATATCTGAGTGTGTAATAAAACTGCTGTCAATAAAATCTCACATTATTTTCATTTGTTAACTTTTATGCACATCATACACAAAGTTACTGACAGATAAACTTCTAAAGAAAAAGATTGTTTTTGTCCTAAAGGGAATCAATTTTAATTTTCAATGTTTTTATACCACCACAAATGAAAAGATTCACACTGTATAAGTCTGAATATCAGGCACTCAAAGGAAACTGCTTGGAGGTTCTCTTCTTCCAGCACTGCTTCAAGAACATTCTTACATTGTAACCCCACAAAACTCTTTCTTTTGGGGGCTGCTAAGCCTCTGTCTCCCCCTCTTCCTCTCTCTCGCTTTAGTTCTTTCATTCATTCAACAAATAATTGTTAAGTGCCTACTATATGTGAGGCACTATTCTAGATGATGTAAAAAAAAATAGGCAAAGTCTATGTTCTCACAGAGTTGACATTTTAACGGGGGAGGGGAAGGCAACAAATGAATAAAGAAAAAACATAGTATATCTGATGAGATAAATGCTATGAGGAAAATAAAGCAGGGTAGGTAGAGAGACAGTGAGAGGAAACAATGCATGCAAAGCTCCAAGGTGAAAACAAGCTTGATGTTGTAGAAACAACTAGGGGCCAGTGTGGATAAAGCACAAGGAGTGAGGTAGGCGTTAGGCAGAAATACCCAGGCACCAGATATGTAAGGCCAGGAAAAGGACTTTGGATTTTATTCTGTATTAGGCGGGAAGCCACTGAGGGGCTTTGAAGGGAGGAGTGGCATGACCTTTAAAAGATCACTCTGGCTGTGAGTAGAGAATTGACTAGAGGAGTGAAAGAATGGAAGCAGGGAGACCCGTTAGGGGGCTATTCCAACAATCCAGGCAGAAGAGATGTGGTTCACACCATGGTGGTGGCGAGAAACAGTCAGACTCTCCATCTTCTGATGGACTGATGAGGGTATTACTTAATAAAATGGAAACTGAAAGAAATGTAGTGTTTTGCAGGGATAACATGATTTTAGACTTCTCAAGTTTGTGATGCCTGTTAGATGTTCAACTGGAGACTAAGTAGGCAGTTGGATGTGTGAATCATAGTTTGGAGGAAAGTTGTTGAAACAGGAGCTACAAATTTGGGAACTATCAACTTATAAAGAGTATTTAAAATGATGAGAGAAAGTTGGCTATAAAGTAATGGAAATGGCTAATTGATTATATAGTGGTAGTATCTGGAAGAAGTAAAATTCTTCTGTGACTGATTTTCCAATTTGTTTCAATGCTGCCATCTTGTGGTTATTTAATTTAAATCTCTTTAAATTGTATCCCAAAGCCCTCCAATTGATAAATTTTTTTCTAATGATTATTAGCGCATACACTTTAAAATGATTACTGATATTAACTGCATTATAAAGCTAATTATCTTTTCAATATTTACTTATTTTCCTTCAACTGTGGAGAAACTGTTATGTGTATATGTGTATATCAATGTATTTTAATTGTGATATTAACAAAGTGGGAAGAGGTAAGAATTATTAGTTTAAAAATTTTAGGTGGGAAAATAAAAGGTTTAGGTAACCTGGTAATGGTCTGTTTACAAACTACTCATCTCCTGCTGCTCTCCCTTCCTAATGCACAGAGGACCCCCCACCCCCATGCCATTCTTCCCACACTGTCCTCTTAAAGGAACATTCCTTATAATATAATACATGTAAAAATTACCCAGCATTGCTGTCGAGTTTCTGGTAAGAATCACATTTTATGTTTATCCTTATTATTTAGAGATAGGAATATGTACCCTAGGGAGAATATCTGTTTATGAAAGTGAATTATTTAATTTTTTAAAGTTTATTTCTCTAAGAACTATGAAATTAATTAAAAAAAAAACAGCAGGAAAGGATACAAGTCCTTAGGTCTAAATGTACTTTTGTCATTTAATACTTAGTAGGACTAGTTTAATCAGTTTTATTGATATAGCACATAGTAGGTACCCCAAAGCCATTTTGAATATATGCGCTTTGACCAAAATTGTGACAAGTGAGAAGTTCTGGAGACTTATGGCTCCTTTACTGGAAATATGACATCTGTTAAAGTTCAAATATAATTTGTGAAGCACAAAGAAAATTTTATTTCTCAACACACAAAAAAGCAAACATTTATCCTTTAAAATTAATAATAGAAGTTTACATTAAAATGCATTTTATAATTTACTGTTTTTTTCACATCACTGGATATGAAGGTATATGAAAAAATTTCATTTAAAAAATATTTCAAGGCAGGGATGCTTACTTTGATCTTAAAGAATTATCTTTTAAAAGGATTTTTTTTTTTGCCTTTTAAAACTATGCAAGTACCATTATAGATAAAACTAGAAAATAAAGGTGAGCAGAAATTAAAAACAAAATTATAATCATTGGTTACCTAACTATTGTTGACATTTTGGCATGCTCTTCACGGTTTTTATAAACATAGATAGTTTTGAAAAATTAAAAGAGATATTTCACAAATTGCTTTGCAACTTTCTTTCACTTAGCAATCTATTAAGAACGTTTTCACGTCGAAAATATACTACACCATTATTTTTAATAACTGCATTTTATTGCACCATATGGCTTTATCTATACATCCAAGACACTAATAATTTTCTTAATATCTCAATTTATATATACTCACAGCCTTTAATTCCATATTACCACCCATGTGAAATTCAATGGTTTTGCCCATAATAAATACTCCTTCATTTCCACGTACAATCGCACGCCCATCAACTTTTATATTTAAATCACTAGTAGCATTGCTGGTAATCTGAAAAATTAAAAAAAAAAGTGTTGAAAAGAGTCTCTAAATTAATATGAGAATTATTAAAAGAGATAGAGAAATATTTCAACTGTGAGACTATGAAGGGCAAGTGTTTTAATTTACATTTTCTACATTTGTAAATTGAGATGAGAAAGATTACTTGCTAATGATCTTATAAGCTAGTTAATGACAGATCTGGAATTAATCCTTTCCACTGTTGTAGAATGTATTCTCTACCACTATAGAACAGTAAAACTTCCTTCTCAGTTTATAATTTTGGACAATAATTCTCTTCATTAACATTCCTAGAAAAAGAAAAGAAAAGAAATCATACCCTTTCAGTAGATGCTTTTTGAACATTCAAACTTTTCACGCCACTTGGCAAATGAAACTCATGAGTTTCATAGTCTGTGCTGAATAATATATTTTGAGTCCTTGGGTCGAAAAACTGCATACCAATGTCACTTGTAATGGAAGTTTTGTTCTTTTCCACACTGAGCTTTGTTGTCCCTTGCTGAAAAACAATCTTTAGAGAAACATTTTATCATGAATGTGTTTTCAAAGAATACCATGACCGAATTCATGAAGGACATTTAAAAAACACTATAATAAAAGGATAACTTCAAATGCTTTTTAATAGTGACTGTCCCCCCTCCATCCATTTGGGATAAAACTTCTTTAAAATAAAGGCTTACGTGCTTATTTGCTTATAGTACTGCTATGCAAAAATTCATGGGACATAGGGCACGTGGACAAGACCTAAGGCAGATAGCAGGGGAGGGAAGGGGAGAAGAACACCTCCTTAAAATTCTGTTCCGATGAAAACTTATCACAGCCACTTGGGCATGGTCTTCCACTGACTAGGTTGGCACATTCTCTTCCAAACTCCTAAAAGCTTTTCAATGGATTCCTAGGACAAAGATGATTAAGAGGAAACTATGCATTCTTATAATAATCTCATTTGTCATAGAAAATTCTATCACTGAACAAAATCTGGAACATTAAGAAACCATTTAACGTTTAATTACAAGTCCAACAGTATTATTAAATGAGTTACGATTATGATATTCAATAATCAATTGTTACCTTTCTGATAAAAATAGACATCTTGAGTTTTGCAAATAATTTTTCCCTAATATCCTCTCCCTATTCACACTATATTTTAATTAATATAGTTACTTACAGGTTGGTTGTTGCCAGTGTTTATTATTTTTTTTTGTTTTTTTTTATTTTTTATTTTTTTTTATTGCGCTTCCTCCCACTGTGCTCTTATAAAGGGGGTGTATAACTCCCATGTCGGATACTTGCTTAAATCGAAGTAGGCCACTTTCATGAAACTCCATGCTGTCACAGCCATTTGGTCCAATGCGAATCACAGCCCAGATAACAAGTGTTATCTCAAAAAGAAAACAAGTCCACTGTTAATAAGTAGCATACACTTAACATGGCTGAAAAAGAAATAGCAGAGATCACAGTCAAAAGAATTAAAGACTCCCTAAAATATTTAATCAGTGAGATGGTCATATCAACTGGTTTTCCACTTATAAAGAAAACCAATTTTATTTTTATCAAGGTATATGCAATTGGCTAAAAGTCAAAAGTGCTAAAAGGCCTATAATTTAAAACAAAGAATAGTCTCATTTCTTCTACCACACTATATCTTGTTCCCTAAGAATAAGCACTTTCAACAATATTAGCTATTTTATTTAGAATTTATGTTTATATTTCTAAATAATGTGTGAGGAAGATGAGTTATATATCCCAGGGGGGAGAAAACTGTTATTAATCTTAATCCAGTCCTGTGGATATGAACTCACTATAAATACAACCTTTTGAAGATGGTATTTTTAGTTCAGGTGTTCCAGGATGAGTCTCAATTCTATCATTGGAGGCCTTATGGAGAGAAAGCCAGGGCAACAGCCAGAAGCTGGCAGTCATCAGAAACCATAAGAGAAAGGAGAATATATCACATGTGACAGGAAAGTCAAGGAACCCAAAGGTTGCTGGCCAGCCAGGACTGCTGACCCCAGGAGGAAGCAAGCTTTCTAGCCTCTGAAACTGTGAGTCAATAAATTCCTATTTTTAAGCCAATCCATTGTGTGGTATTTGTCACAGCAGCCTGGAAACTAAGACAATATGTGTATATTTCTTCATTAATCAATTTTAGTTTTTATCTATTAATTGCCTATTTTGGTAGATGATAATTTTAACTCATTTATACCTTTTCTCTCCCCAAACTTCAATCTCAAGTTTTGGTTAAATCCCTGTTCAGTATTTTCAATATTACAACCATTAAATGTAGTTTACTGCTAAGCCAGAAAGGAACTACAGTTCCTTTCTTTTACTTTGTGTCTGATTAAGTTTAGTATTTGTCTTTCTTTCATTTGCTTTGTTTCTTTGAAAATCTGATGAAATAACCTCAAACCTTTCAACATTTCTGTAAAATCTCTCTCAATAAGTGTTCCATAAAGCCAAACCTCCCATATAATTTATTAGTTCTATTTTCCTTCCTTAGGAAATCTTTCGGGAGCTCCTATCTTCATGCTCCAATCCCAACAAATTACACTCTGACCCTGCTACACAGCTCTAGTCGCGAACATTTCCTTTATTTCATGCTGGAACTACCTTTTGTCTCTGTCTCCTGGTGCTAGACATTCAGTTTCCTGGATCCTCATCTTCAAATTTCTAGGTTTAGTGTCTTCTTTCAGTAGAGGACACCTTCCCGTGGCTTTCTTATGAAGACTGTATGAAGTAAAATTTTCGAGAGTGTGCATGACCAAAATGTCTTTATAATTCCTCACATTTCATAGATAGTCTATATTGGTATATATTTCTAGATCTGAAATTATTTTCTCTCTGAATTTTGAAGGCCTTTGCTTTATTGCCCTCTAGTTCCCAACATAGCTTTTGAGAAGTCTAATGCCACTCTGATTTTGTATTCTTTACATAGAAATGTTTCCCTCCTCTGGAAGATTTTAGATCTTCTCTTTATTCTTGTTTTTCCAAAATTTCATAATAATGACCATGGTGTAGATCTTTTTTTGTGCTTGACCTAGAGTGGACTTAAAATCTGTTCCAGGAAACTTTTAAAATTTATTTAACTTTCTCCCCAGTATTTTTTTGATTGTTTCTTTCTGAAATGCCTACTAACAGAATGTAAGAGCTCCAGGATTGATTCTTTAATTTTGTTGAACTTTCTGGAAGAATTCCTTTTCTTTACTTCCAATTGCACTCTCTCTCTCTAAATATATATTTGATAAGTTCTTCTTTATTTAATTGCTCCTTTTTAATGGCAAGCTATTCTTGTTTCACCAATGTAATATCTTCTTATTCCTCCGAAATTGGTGATTTTTGTTTTGCTTTAAGCTTTCTATCATTCCTTACATCTCTCTAAGTTCCCATATGTCCCCTGGTTTAGCTGTTTCAGTCCCTATCATTTTTCAATTCAGGTCCCTTTCTTCAAAAGTCTATTGATTCCTGACTCAGTACTAATAGTTACTACTGAGGCTGTAAAAAATCCATAGGAAAAAACTCTCTGTGTGGCTGGTGCTTGTGACTGACAGACTACACGGTAGGGAGATTAGATGGCTTTTTCACTGGGACCTGTCAAACGTCAGTATCTTCAGTCCTCTACACTGTCTACTTCAGTTTCTCTAGAGAACGTTCCTCTACCTCTTGTCTATGGGCTATTGATCTGGCTGCTAAGGATCTGGGGCTGGAGAATGGGATAAGGGAGTCTCACTTATCAGTATTTGAACTTCTTTGCTCTGGTACTGAAACCCACCCCCACCTTCCTCTGTACAATATCCTTAGGCAGTTGCTCTGTGGTTCAGTGTCTCTAGTTTTGCATAGGAGGGGTAGCTGCCGAACTGCTGACTAGAAGGGAAAGGAGGTTTAAGGATCTTACCGCTCTTCATACGGATTTTTTCCAACAAGCTGTTTTTGCTTTCTGCCCCACCCCTGCTTTCCAAGGTACTGGTACTTTCAAATTTCTGAGGCTTTTCAGATTTCTGCCAGGCAGCACATCCAGCACCCCCTCCCCAACCACACATAAGTAGTTAGATCTAAACTTTTTTTATCTCTGTCATTTGCCATTCCTCCTCTTCCTTTTTGTCTTCATACATCATGGTTCAGAGTTTCAGTTGCCTCCTAGTTTCTTCCAAGATATTTCTGTTTCTTGACCTGGTTGCTTTGGGATGAGCTTCTTAGAGGCAGAGATAAAAATGTCTTTATTCTACCATCTTCAAACCCAAAAATTTCTAATAAAATAAACTTATAAAATAAAAAACAATCAGGACATGTGTTCCTAGTAAAGCTATTAATAGTAGCTGCTATGAAATGAGTAGTATCATCTTTTTATGATCTAAGTAGAAATTACACACAAATGTCTTGAAGGGACATAAAATACAAATAATTGATTTTAGAGCATTAAGAGTTAAAAATAACATAAATGGGTGCATTAATGGTTCAATAGTAGAATGCTCGCCTTCCAGGTAGGAGACCCAGGTTCAATTTCCAGACTACACACCAAAAAAATAGAGTAAAATAAAATAAATGAATGACTAAATAAATAAATAAACAAACAGAATCACTTTAGAAGTGCTGCAGACCATGTTCATGATCAGTCCTTGATACAGCAGTGGACACTTATCTATCCACACACATCAGAGGGCTTCAAATTTAACCGACAGATAGTCAGAGCCTTGGATTAAAAAATTCTTCCTTTAAAAAACAAAAACAAAAACAAGTATCTTTGGAAAAGGCAATATATGAGGTCCTCAGTACCTTAGCGTGAATTCAGTTCTTTAAGTGTGAATTAGCTTACCAGAACCTTTCAAGTTGGACATAAGGGATTTAGGACTACAAAATAGAATCATTTAATACCCTTGAAGGGTTGCAGTTTAAAATCTCACTGAAAAGGCAAGACTACTGTAGGACAAGCTGAATAAAAACAAAGACATTATTTTTTTCTGGGAGAGGTGAAGGCAAGAACATCATCTTGGCAAAGGTCCCTTTTATTGCATTAATTCCACATTTATTAAAAGAAAGATGATTCCTTTAAGGGGCGATTCATGAATTTTTTTTTCTAAATGAAGTTACACAAAGAAGTATTAGCACATTTAATTTCTTATATATATGAAATAATCATTAAAACTCAGAGATTAAAAGTATGTATAGGAAAGCAGTAAGACAGTCCTGAAAGAAATCACAGAAATAAAGCCCTTGATTTCACAGTAAAACAGACAAAAAAATCCCCATGGTAATTAAAATATATATGTTCTGTAGCATATACTCACAATTAAATTGATGACTGCCAGGATAAACAAGAGGATAATCACACAGATGGCTAAATTGCCCTTTCTCCCTCTCAATCCTGTTTTATGGAGACGATCTTCATCAATTGGAATATATCCGGCTTTAAAGTTACTATTGTGCTCTTTATTAATGTTCCTTCTCTCAACAGCCTTCTCACGCATGGATTTCTTTACAGGACCATTGGAACTTTGCTAAAAATGAAGCACACCACAATGTAACAGCTATACCTTCTTCTTTTGAGGCATTTATTTATTAACTGCAAATACACAACCAAAGAAAGCCAAATTGATTAGTGATAAGGTTTCCACTAATAAACTGCCTGCCATGTAAACTACCTGTCACACTGAGTTGCAGACTTCAAGAATGAACATTACTGTGCTCAGAAGAATAGGGTAGAAAAACCTTTTGTGCGGCTCTTCGACAACTCATTTTCCTCTCTGCTTCCACTAGTTTCACTGTCAACAAAGTATACAGCTCATTTTGGGCAGAGTTGAAATGTGCATAGTACAGTAGGTAATTTTGGTTTTTTTTCATTAATTTGCATATTATATATTTTTCACCTATATGAAAAGGATTTGGAGGGCTGACATACTTTGTTGTTTATCAGTCCAGCTGACTAAAGCTAAGATTATCTTAGACCAGCAGTTCTCAAAGTTTGGTTTGGAGAGTCTTGGAAGGGGTATTCCCTAAGCCCTTTCTGGAGTCTGGAAAGAAATAAATATTTTCAAAATACTACTATTTTATACTATTATTCTCTCACAAATGTGCAGTGGCATTTTCAGAGGCTACATGATCATGCATGACGACATCACAGTTAATGGAATGTGTGCTGGTGCATTTTCTATTTTAAAATTTCTCAGTTTTAATTACTAATATGGTAAATATCAATGAATATAATGCACATAAACAAAAGCTCTTTGGGATGCTCAGTAATTTTTAAGACTTTAAAGAGAATCTGAGAAAAAAATAGTTTGAGAACCTCTAAACAGGTCTATGGTTAATAACAAGTTTGGTAATAATCTAGTTAATAATGAATATAAATGGAATGGCTATAAATGGATACTACCTAATCTCAGAGCTCTAAAAGATGAGAAACCCATTTATCAAATAGGCACTTATTAAATACTTTATGCTTAAATATTAATACCATAAATAGTAATTCAAACAACTATAAAATAGACTATCCTCTGGTCTTGCAAGTGTGATTTGTACACATAAAATAGTTAACAGTGTAACAAAGTAATCTGTACGCTGAGGTGCTGAAATCAATACTATAGATAATACATATTACAGAGTTCACTGGGAGGAGACAGAACAGCCTGGAATTAGTAGGGGAACAGGAGGTGTAGAAGGTCAGATGTGGTAATGCACAGAGAATCAAGTTGGAAAAATAGGGCCAAGTTGTTCAAGTCCCCGAATAGCGGGGTGCAAATTCTAGTCTTTATGTTCTGTTCAATTGGGAGTCATTGGAGATCTTTGAGCAGATAATGGCATATGTCCCAAGAGGTTAAATGTGTGAGCGCATGTAAGAGAGATAGAAAAGAGAGATAGAAACCAGTAATTGAATGGTTATTGGTATTACAGAAACAGAGCTTTTAAGGTAATGAGGACCTAAAGTAGAATAACCACAGCAGTAGGAATGAAAAAGGACAGATTAAAAAGGATAGCTGTCTTCAAACGAAGCTAATGGAATTCGTAACCCAGTTTAAAAAATAATCTCATGTTTATTGAATGGTGATTAAATATGGAGAATGAAGGAGGGGAGAAGATTCTACATATGTTAAACTGGAACTGAATGACAAATAACCAATTGCCCTGAAGGCAACAGCAAGTATGGGATTGGAGATTAGGTTTGTCTGGGCAAGAAATACAGATTTGAGAGTCCTCAGCACAGAGGTGAATTAAAATTTTGAGACACATCAGTTCACCATGAGGAACAGTATATAGAGGAAAGAGAACAAAGAGCCAAGGACATAGTCTTGGGAACCTTTAAATATGCAGGACCACCGGAGAGTGAAAAATACAATAATGGTATGAAAACCATGGATATACAGTGTTGTTGAGCACTGATTTGTCAAAAAGCGCCTTAACTACCTTCAAAGATGAACCGTGAATAGTAAATTGCTAAGTAGGGAAAAGTTGGTAAAAAAAAAAAAATGCGCCAGCATGTATACATCTATTTTGGAGTCCAGAAGTAGGAAAAAAAAAGCGTGCAGCTTGTAGCTAAGGATTAAATACTTTCAGGGAAAAGTTTTTTTCTTTAGTTTCTTTTCCCCCCTAATTTAGGGAAAGACTTAAATGATTGCTTGCAGGAGGCAAAAAGCCAAAGAGGCAAAGACTGGAGATTGTAGAGGAGGCTGGAATAATGAGGAAGACAAGATTCTTCAGGAGGAGGAGGAAAAGAAACAATATGGAGTACAGGACAAAATAGTAGCCTTAACAGGGTGGGCTCCTGCTTAATTTAAAACTGGATGTAATGTGTGTAAAAAAGAGAAAGTTGTCTTCCTCTTTATGGTGCTTTGCAGCATTTTTCTTAAATCCAAACATATTTTTCTTAAATCTAATCCATTCTGGTGGGTTTAAACCCATTGTAAGTAGGACCTTTCAGTGAAGTCATTTCAGTTAAGGTGTGTGCCACCTCAACAGGATGGGCTTGAATCCAATTACTGGAGTCTTTCTAAGAGAATGAAATGCAGACACACAGAGAGAAGCCACAGATGCAAGAAACTGAAATCAAGGAAACCTGGAAGAGAAGGGAGAGACCAGGAGTCGCTGCCATGTGCCTTTTCATGTGACAGAGAAGCCAAGGATTGCTGGCAGCCGGTCTTCAGGAAAAAAAACATTGTCTTAATTTGGACATTTTCCCAGCCTCAAATCCATAAGTGAATAAATTCCCGCCAACCCATTTCATGCTCTTTGCATTGAGCAGTCTAGAAAGCTAAAACACTCTTCCTAGAGATGTAAAAAGCAAAATCATCTGTCAAGGATGAATGGTGAGGTTCTACTAGAATCTTAAGGTAGTGGCAGTTGTAGTAGGTTGGTTGGGGCTTACAGAGAATAGAAAAAAGACAGTAATAATCTTTGTGTGCAATGTGGCAGATAAAATTTTTTAAATTCCACAAAGCAGTGAGAAAGGCTCTTTAGAAGGTGAGTCAATTTACTCAACAGATTTTATAACAAAATCAGGTTGTGTATGCATGTGATGTGTGGGTTGTACACTGCATAAGAATGCAAATCAAAGAGGGTACCTGTACACTGCAGACATTTTAGAGTTGTATATGCATTTTGATAGTTACCCAAGCAAAGGCAGCAAAATAGCTTAAGAACGGGATATTTTTTCCTAATTTACAGAGACACAGTATGGGCTTGTGACAGCCCTTATAGGTGAGCAACTTAAAACCTTTAGACAGAGTTTTTGACTATAGATTGATGTAAAAGTTAGGATAAAATCTGTAAAGTTCACCCATGTAAAGAGTATTCATTTCATAAGTTAAAATGACATATTTTAATCTTTCAATTTCTTACTTATCAAATAAGCCTATGTCTGAACATCCAAGTGATTATTAATGACATCTTTTCTGTATATATGCAAAATGACTATATTCCTGATTGGTGGCAATCAGGGATTAGGTAAGGAGGGTTTTAAAAAATGGCCAAAGAGAATACAAAGAATGAGTTGATGGACTTTTCTGGATGTAGAAGATCATTTAAACTAGCTGCTCTAAGAGTGAGAAGAGTGGAACCTGACAGACAATACAGATGTTGAAGATAATCAGAGAGAGTGGTTTGAGGCAAGGAGACAAATATCTCAAACCAAAAGACTTTGAACTCTAAATAAAAACTCATTTCATAAGATGGATAAAAACGAAAGCTCAGAGAAGTGAAATTACTTGCCTAAAGTCATTCAAAAAGCAAATGGCAAAACTGGGATTAGAACCCAGGTCTGTTTAACACACAAACCGACTCTCTTCACCATGCTAGATTGGCTTCTAAGCAACAATTTTTTTTCTACCCTGTGTACCTATAGTCACCTCCCTGTGTATATATTATAGACTTTGACCCTCCTGGCTGTATTAAATCCAAGATAACCAATCTTGTTGTATATTATTGATCAGAGATATGCCAAAACTAAAGAAGGAGGCTCAACCTCAGGAGGTAGAAGCAAAGGCAAGGAGCATAATATTTCCTTATATGCTTCCTATACCACATGGTGAAATTTAGCTTAAGATATGAAAGGGACAAGGATTCAGAGTCAGATTAACACTCTATTTGGGATTATCTGATCTGGATAGAAAGTGGGTAGTGAACCATTCAGGCTTCCTTTTCACATATAAATTCCATCATTATCAGGAATTAACAAAATGTATACAGTGGTCACATATGCAAAAATGTTTAAATATGTAATAGATCTTAAGTTTGTACTTTAGACAGTAATTTGATTGGGCAATCACACAAAAGAATACATTTAATAAGAAGTCTTAATTTGAGGCAGTCTGTAGTTTAGAACATCTTAGTTTTCTAAAGCCTTAAGTAAAAGATATAGAGACATTTGTAAAAAATTCTATAAAATAATCTAGCAAAGAGATCAGTCACTCTTAAAGACTGCTGTGTCAGCTCAAGCAAGGGTACAGGGGAAGGGTACACTTCACAAGCTAACATTAGGAGTAATGCTGGCTGCAGCTCTACTGAATCTTCTTAAGTCTCTGAACACTGGACTCCTGAATGAAGGTGAAGTGGAGCAGGGAAGTACTTTCAAAAGCTCAAAACAGAGGTAAAGGAACCAAGAATAACAACACTGAAGAATCTAAATTGAGGGTGGGACAACTTATAAGAATATCAGAGCGGTGGACGCAAAAATAGAATGCTAGGATGAATTCTGTACTACACTTTTGGCATCTGTATCCTGAATTCTTGGCTTACCATGATTCTAAATTCTTTGAGAAAAGGTACTATCTTCATATTCCTTTAGTAATTCACAACAAATAGATGCATATATTTCATATATATATAAATATACACACATACATATATATGAAATTCAATACTTGTATGGAGAACAATGAGTGAATGACTGAATAAATAACTCTCAAATGTCCAGTAATTCACTGTAGTTAACAGTGCACTAGAAAGAAGAAAGCCATATATATCATAGTATAGAGTTAGAACTGGATTTTAATCTTGGCAGTTATTTACCTTTTGGGGGATCTTGCACAAATTACTTAACCTTTCTGAGTCTCAGAAATGAAGATATGACCACTTATCTCATGAGGATATAATGAGGATTAAATTAGGTTGAGTATATAAAGAACCCAGCATGGAACCTAACAGGACCCCAATGCAACATCTTAAAACTATTTTTAGTTCCTTTTTATTTAAAAAACTATGGTATCTTCTGGCTTTCAAATTAAGCAAGCTTCCTAAATTCAATTTCTCTACACTGTCTTACGCTATATTTGTATTAGGGGATTCTCTGTAACAAACACTCTTCTGGGCAGAAGAGTCATTATTTTCATTATATTTATTAATATACCTACCTCCATTCTAGCCTGAAATGCAAAAGAAAAATAAAAGCTAGATGTTTCTTTAAAATGACTGACTGTGACATGGAATGGCAAAGTAAATTTTCTTCCTTCATTCTTCTACTTAACAACCTAAGTGGTTTATTATCTATCAGATTAAATTTAAAGTCTTAACTGGTCTTCATTAACCTCATTTCTTTATTAATACATCTTTCATTACATGAGTCACACATCTTCTATTTGACTAATAGATACTTTAAAGGAGTGGTGTGTTGGTATATGTTTAATATTGGCTCTCTGGGGGAAAATGTATTCATACATATAAATAAATAAGTTTATTATACATTTTACTGATTAAAGGATGGAAGGACACAATTTACAGATAATAATAATAATGATGAAATATGCAATAGTCTTTATTTTAAATTCTAAATAGCCAACTGATTGCCATAGAACACTTTCATTGAATTTTGCTAAACTCTTATATTTGTATATCTGTAGCTAAACTATGGTTGCAATTCAACCATGATCTGACAAACGGAGTATCATTCCAATCTTTTTTCCCAATAAACTTATTGTTATCAAATCTGACATGCAACTTATAATAATTTTATTCATTTAGCAGAATCTCTTTCATCTTTAGGACTATGTATGTCAAAACATCATTCATTCCTTAATGATGCGTGTGACTTCTTTGCTGTAGGATATAAGTTTTGAATGTTGGAAAAATATTTCCTCAATTTTTTTGTGCTACTCACAACAATGTTAATAGCTACAGACATGACCCATTTTTACATTTCATCTGCATTAACATTTCCTCTATTACTTTAAGTCTAGACCAGAGGTAAGAAAACTTTTTCTGTAAAAAGTCAGACAGTAAATATTTTAAGCTCTAGCTCCAAACAATATCTGTTGCAACTACTTAACCTTGCCAGTGTAGTACAAAAGTAGCCAGGGACAATAAAGAAATGAATGACCATGGTTGTGTTCCGATAAAACTTTATTTTTACAAGAGTAGGCAGCAGTCCAGATTTGGCCTACGGGCTGTCATCTGTCAGTCCATGGTCAAGACAGTCAATAAAACAATAAATCAAACTTTCATCTGTAGCATTTGCTACAGGGTGTAAATACTCTCACCATGCTGGTATCATTGAATGCAGAGTTGAGAAGAGAGGTGCACACCATTATAAAATATTTCATTTTACAGACAGATATGATAAACAGAAATGACCTCAGGAGTATAAATAGTAAAATATAGAAAATAACAGTGAAGTTATCAGTTCTGAGTATTTATTACCTTTGCATGTAATACAATTTATTTAATTTCAGGTTTACATAATTGAATCTTTAATAATGGCTATGTTTATCAACCAGCTGGCAAAACTCCTAAAAATATAATAATTGATTCTCTCAAGCTGATGTGAGCCGGCTCCAGCACATCGCTGCTTTAAAGTTACCTACTGCCTCCACATCTTTGTTCACATTGTCCTCTCCATCTCCCTCCTGGGATGCATTCTTTACTCTTCTCTGCCAATTCATGCACATTATCATCTTCAATTTGATGCCTTTAACATCTATTGATTGGTTCCTATATGCCAGGAACCCTAGACTTCCAAGATGAGTAAGACACAGTGTGTACCACCAAGGAGCTTTACAGCTCACTAGGGTAGCCAGACAAGATCACTAACAATTGCAATACTACATGCTAAGTGCTATAGTATACCTATGCATAAAATACTCAAAGAGTACAGAAGAGAAATGCAACTCTACTTAGTGAGAAGCGGACATCAGTAAAGCTTCTTAAGGAGGGTTGATCCTTGAGTTGAATCTTGAAGGATGGATAGGAGTTAGCCAGGCAAAAGAGCAGAGAAAGGCATGAAGAGAGCATTAGAGAGGGCATGAAGGTCAACAGCATGAAGACACTGAGTACAAGTCACCTTTGGTGGTAATAATTCTGATAGCTTCATGTGGATGGTGAGTAGGAATGGGGCAAAAAATAAGGTGAGAGATGTGGTTGGGGGACAGTAAATGAATGGGCATGAGTACAATGTTGAAAACATTATCTTGATAGCATAGGGAACTACTGAAGATTTTAAAAAGGTTAGTGATACAATCAGGCTTGCACTGTAGCAAAATCACACCAAAAAGAGATGAAAAGGAGTAGATTAGCCTAAAGACCAAGATCCACAGCAAGTTTCTCTAACACTCCAAAGGAAGGTCTGACTGAGCTGTGGCACTGAAGATGAAGAATATATTGGGGTGAGAAATAAGAGGTATAACTGAAAGTACCTGTTAACTGATGGAATGTAAGGATGCCATAGATGGGTCTAAATAGGACCAGCTACATAATCTGAGGCTAGAGCAAAAAGAAAATGTGGGGTCTTTATTCAAACATGAAGCCCAGGAGAGCAGAGCATTAAACAAGAACATTAAAGTGTCTCCCTTCTGAGTTTGGGGCCCTGTGCAACTGCACAGGCCACTCATCCATTAAGCATGGATGGCTGTAACCTTTTAATAGTGAATATAATCGATTTTAAAGTTGAGCTTGAGTTTGAGGTGCCTTTGGGAAATTCAGTTAAGTTCAGGACTGGAAATATAAAAACATAAGTCATCTGTGTGTTATACAAAGTGGAAACTGAGGTCAGGTTGTTCAGATTAGTGGAAATTGAGGTCAGGTTGTCCAGATTATGTGTAAAGCAAGAATAGGACTTGGGCAGAACCTCAAGGAACATTAATGTGTATGCTGTAGAGGGAAAAAAGAACAGACTAAAATAGAATCTGATAAATTAGGAGGGAGGTCAGGAGAGCCAAAAAAGTTTTAATTTCATCAACTCCAGGAGGCTCTATCTTCTTTCATTTTCATGCTTTCCTTTAAATTTTGATATTATAAATCTGCTATTCTCTATTGTCTTTAGCTGATTTCCCTGCATCTATTTGGGAGAATGATACTAAGCCCTTTGAAGTCAGATTTGTCTTGTAATTTTTTTTATGCCTGTTAGAATGACTCCTCCAGTGACATATCTATTAGGTCTCTAAAAATAGTTACCCAAGAAAACTTTTCCAAAGGTCAAACGGTATTCTGGCAGCTTAAATCAGGTATCTCTTTTTTCAACAATGTTTAAGATGAGACTTTTTCAAAAGAAACCATCAAATAATAGTTTTTCTAAGGAAAACAGTAAAGCGAAAAAAGTGACTACAAAAATTATTTTTACTATAATAAATCATTCTACCAACCATATATGTATGTGTAAATATAACTTGCTTTGGGGGAAAAACGCTTTGTAAACTATTCAAAGTTACAAGTTTACAATGCAGACCAGGAAACAATTGATACGGCATTTAAAAAACGATTTTAAGTCACAAGGCAGGAAACAGTTTCATACTGGTGACTAAATAAAATCTCAAAAACCAAAGGGGGAGGGAAAACCTGGGATGACTGTGACTGGGTATCACCGATGGCAGAGAAGCGGTCACAAGCTGACACGCAAGCAACAGCTGTTCATTTCTTGGCGGGCATCAGGGAAGCCTCCCGGCTCAGGGGAACTGAGGTTATTTTTCACGCAGCTTTGCTGACAGCTGAGCCGAGCTGTCTCCGGCACGTCCCGGAGCAGGCTCCAGGCTGGCACGGCTGCTTCCTCGCCCCTCAGGACAGCACCCTCTCCTCACCCTCGCGGATGGGAGAGCCAGGCCGGGTGTCGGGCCGCGGCGTGGACCCCACCTCCCCGCGCCGGGAGCCCCTGCCGGGAACCTGTATCCGGGGTGCCACCGGGCCTCTGCCAGCATCACCCGCTGCGGACAGCTCCACTGGCCCGGCCCGGCCCCGGCCAACTCTAGCGCCCCAACTAGCCACTCGGCTCTACTGCGGCCCCTGTCCGCTGGACCCCAGCCGCCCCGCTCTTCCAGTCCCCGGCCGCCGCGGGGCTCACAGACCTGCTCCGCCGCTGTTGCCGCCGCAGCCGCCATGTTCGCGCGCCCACCGCCGCGCTCCCCGCCAGGCCGTGCCCGCCGCGCCCTCTTCGCCGCGTCCGCGCCTGCGCCTGCGCCCCGGCATGGGGTGGGGTGGGGTGGGGGGAGGCGGGGGACCGACACCCGCCGCTTAGGGCCCCGCACGCCCGGGCTCCATCCGGCCGCAGGGAGGCAGGTTCAGAGCCAGTCGCGTCTGCGGACTCTGGTTCCGCCGCGGTCCCTGAGAGGAAGACGGCGGCCTCGGGGAGCGCATTCCCATCTCTGAATTCTCGCGAAAGGGCGCCCTCGAAGTCCAGAGGATGCGTTTCCCTCGCCGCTGCATTCCCCGCCGCGGAGGGCTGAAGCCACCCGGTGCAGTGACCCCCCTCCTTGCTTAGCAGGCCGGGACGGTCTGGCGAGGCTGGGAAGGGCTTTATTCAGAAAACACAGGGACGACGACTGGGGATGGTGGTGGTGCTAGTGACAATGTGGACGAAAATTAAGTTGCCAATTAGGTAGCTAAAATCTTGAAAACTGAGAGTGCTCAGAGAGAACACTGAGTTACTTCAGCCCTTTTATTTGGAGAGCCTTTGGGTTCTGATGCTTTTTTATGTGGTACTTGGGGTGAAAGATTTCCATTTGGTGTTGGAGATAGTATTGAGGGTGTATATCCTTGTGAACCTACTTTAACAGGAACCTAATTTAATTTAACTGCACACCAGGAAGCCAAACAAATGTAGCGGTAACCTGAGTACTTACTAGTTGTTCTCTGTTGTCAATACAGCTGAATAATCCTCTTAATTAAAAAAAAAAATGCAGCAAAGACAGTAGAAACCAAGACACCAGAATTCTTTCTTGTGGAGCTTAAATCACTTCTAGTAAGCCCTTTTGGGTCCTAGGGCTGTCTGACAGCTAGAGACCAGCTGGCAAAGGCTTCCTTTCTGTAGGAACTAGGTCAGTTTTATTTTTCAATACCCGGAGCAGTTATCTCGCTCCTATGCCTACTTTACATCAGAGGATCTTGTGAAGTTTAGAGGAGATAAATTCCTCAATCTTTTTCCTTTTCTTTACTGAAAAGACTAGTTTTAGTACCTACCTGGTCATTTTAGACCGGAAGATGATAAACTGTATGTGCTTTGTAAGCCAGCAGTAAGTCATTGTCTGAATAGTCTGGCTCTTGCCTCCTTTATCATTTAAGATGGGACAGGTGACTGATCTTCAGTCCATCTCCAGTTCTGGTAAGATAGTCCTTATTACCTATGTGTTGCCTCTTTTTTGCTCTGCTTAGAAAGTCCTTCCCTTCTCTGGCTAGCACACTTATTTATCCTCCCCAAATCCATTCAAATGTCACTTCCTTCTAAAGCCGTCCCTGGTTCCCACAGGCAGTTGTAGTTGGTCTGTCCCTTAACTCTGCTCCTAGTCTTTTGTAGCACTTACCATGTTGCATTCTGTTTTACCTTGCTTACCTTCCGACTTCATCTAAAAAATGGTGAGCTCTATCTGGACGGTCTGTTGTCCTACTCATCCTCTTATCTCATGTCTAGCACAGAGATGAAATTCAATAAATGTCTTAGAAATCTGCCTGATATCCTAGTTTCTAGGACTAGAAGTCTTGCCTTGGTTTTACCAATCTCTTTTCCACTTAGATGGTGAGATTTGTGATGAATGATTTCCTGAAGCCAAATACCCCCTTGATTAGCTGAAAAGCACTTTCTCCTGGATTGCTCACTGCCGATCTCCATCCCTCTGAGAGGATACCCAGTTATCCCCCTTGATACCAATTTCCAGTTCATTTACATGACCAAATCTTAAAAAAAAAAAAAAAAAATACATTTATTTTTTAAATTATTTTTCAAAATATTGATCTTTTTCTTAACATTTTTATTGTGAAAAATAACATATATTCAAAAAAGCAATAAACTTCCAACTACATTTTAAACAAGTAGTTATACAACAGATTTTAAAGTTTGCTATGGTTTACAGTTCCATGATTTTTTCATCTTTTCTTCTAGCTGCTCCAAGACACAAATGTGCATGTGTTCTTTCATATCATTGCATGCCTCACAACTTTGTTCTTTTTTGTAGCAGCACAATGTTTGATCATGTGTATACACCATCTATTCGCCAATCTATTTCTCAGTGCATCTTTCAGCCACCTACATCTGCTGGGCCTCCTTTACAATAGTCATAAAAGTGGAATCATATAGTATCTATGCATTTGTGTCCAGTTTATTTCACTTGGCATTATGTCCTCAAAGCTCATCCATCTTGCCATGGTTCAGGACATCATTTTGTCTTACTGCTGCATAATATTCCATCATATGTATATACCACATTTTGTTAATTTACTTATCTGTTGATGGACACTTGGATTGATTCCATCTTTTGGCAGTTGTGAATAGAGCTACTGTGAACATTGGTGTGCAAATGTCTGTTTGTGTCACTGCTTTCAGCTCCTCTGAGTATAGACCGAGTAGTGGTATTGCTAGGTCATAAGGCAACTTGATGTTTAATTTCCTAAGGAACTGCCAAAGAGTTTTCCATAGTGGCTGCATCATTATACATTCCCACCAGCAGTGCATAAGTGTCCTAGTTTCTTCACATCCTTTACAACATTTGTAGTTTCCTGTTTGTTTAATAGCAGCCATTCTTATAGGTGTGAGGTGGTATCTCATTGTAGTCTTGATCTGCATTTCCCTTATAACTAATGAGAATGAGCACTTCAAGTGCGTTTTAGCCATCTGTATTTGCTCTTCAGAAAAATGTATTCAAATCTTTAGCCCACTTTAAAATTGGGTCGCTTGTTCTTTTGTTGTTGAGTTGTATGGTTTCTTTGCATATACAGGATATCAAACCCTTATCCGATGTGTGATTTCCAAATATTTTCTCCCATTAAGTTGGCTGCCTCTTCACCTTTTTAACAAAGTCTTTTGAGGCTCAAAAGCGTTTGATTTTGAGGAGTTTCCATTTATCTAATTTTTCTTTTGTTGCTTGTGCTTTGGGTATAAAGTTTAGGAAGCTGCCGCATATTACTAGGTCTTGAAGATGTTTCCCTACATTTTCTTCTAGGAGCTTGTTCTAGTTTGCTAACTGTCGGAATGCAATATATCAGAATCAGAATGGCTTTTAAAAAGGGGGAATTTAATAAATTGCTAGTTTACAGTTCTAAGGCCGAGAAAATGTCCCAATTAAAACAAGTCTATAGAAATGTCCAGTCAAAGGCATCCATCCAGGGAAAGATACCTTGGTTCAAGAAGGCCAATGAAGTTCAGGGTTTCTCCCTCAAGTGAGAAGGCACATGGCGAACATAGTCAGGGCTTCTCTCTTAGCTGGAATGACACATGGCGAACACGGTATCATCTGCTAGGGTTCTCTCCTGGCTTCCAGTTTCATGAAGCTCCCCAAGAGGCATTTTCCTTCTTCATCTCCACAGGTTGCTGGCTCATGGACTCTGCTTTATGGTGCTGCAGCGTTCTTTGCTCTCTCTGAATCTCTCATTCTCCAAAATGTTTCCTCTTTTATAGGACTTCAGAAACTAATCAAGACCCACCCAAATGGGTGGAGACACATCTCCCCTAATCCAGTTTAACAACCGCTCTGGATTAGTTACATCTCCAGGGAGATGATCTAATTACATACAGTATTGAATAGGGATTATTCTGTCTCTATGAAATGGGATTTTGATTAAAACATGGTTTTTCTAGGGTACATACATCCTTTCAAACCAGCACAGAGCTTTATGGTATGGGTTCTCATATTTAGGTGTTTGATCCACTTTGAGTTAATTTTTGTATAGAGTGTAAGGTAAGGGTCCTCTTTCATTCTTTTGGCTATTGATATCTCCCATGTCCATTTATTGAAAAGACTATTTTGTCCCAGTTCAGTGGATCTGGGGCCTTGTTGTCAGTTGACCATAGGTTTTGTAGTCTATGTCTGTGCTCTTGATTCTATTTCATTGATCAATACTTCTCTCTTTGTGCCAGTACCATGCTATTTTGACCACTGTGGCTTTATAATAAGTTTTTAAAAATCAGGAAATGTTAATACTCCCACTTCATCCTTCTTTTTTAGGATGCTTTTAGCTATTTGGGGTCTCTTTTCCTTCCAGATGAATTTGGTAACTAGTTTTTCCAAGTCTTCAAAGTATGTAGTTGGAATTTTGATTGGCACTGCATTGAATCTGTAGATCAATTTGGGTAGAATTGACATATTAACTATATTTAACCTTCCTACCCATTAGCATGGAATGTCTTTCCACCTATTTAGATCTTCTTTCATTTCTTTTAGTAATATTATATAGTTTTCTGTGTACAAGTCCTTCACATCCCTAGTTAAGTTCATTCCTAGATACTTGATTCTTTTAGTTGTTATTTTGAATGGAATTTTTTCCTTAATTGACTCCTCAGTTAGGTCATTGCTTGTGTATAGAAATTTTATCAATTTCTGTACATTAACTTTATAACCTGCCACCTTGCTGAATTTGCTATATTCTGCTTTAATCACCTTGCTGAATTTGCTTTTTCAGCATCAATTGAGATGATCTGTGATTTTTCCTTTTCGTTTTTTTAATGTGCTATATTACATTAATTGCTTTTCTTTTGTTGAACCATTCTTGCATTCCTGCTATAAAACCCACTTGGTCGTGGTATAATTCTTTTAATGTGTTGTTGGTTTTGATTTGCTACTATTTTGTTGAGAATTTTTGCATTTGTGTTCATTAGGGAGATTGGCCTGTAGTTTTCCTTTCTTGTTGCATCTTTACCCTGTTTTGGTATTAAAGTGATGTTAGCTTCATAAAATGAGTTAGATAGAGTTCCTTTTTCCTCAACTTTTTGGAAGAGTTTGAGCAGGATTGGTGTTAGTTCTTTTTGGAATGTTTGATAAAATTTCCCTGTGAAGCCATCTAGCCCTGGGCTTTTCTTTGTAGGAAGATTTTTGATACTGTTTGAATCTCTTTATTGTAATTGGTTTGTTGAGACTTTCTATTTCTTCTTGAGTTAGTGTAGCTTGTTCATGTGTTTCCAGGAATTTGTCCATTTTTGTGTAATTTGTCTAGTTTGTTGGTGTACAGTTGTTCATAGAATCTTCTTATGATTACTTTATTTCTTCAGGGTCTGTGGTAATGACCCTCCCCTCTCATTTCTGATTTTGTTTATTTGCACCCTCTCTTATTTTTCTTTGCCAGCCTTGCTAGTGGTCCATCGATTTTATTGATTTTCTCAAAGAACCAACTTTTGATTTTATTGATTCTTTCTATTGTGCTTTTGTTCTCTCATTCATTTAACTCTGCTTTAATCGCTGTTATTTCTCTTCTTCTATTTACTTTGGAGTTAGTTTGCTGTTCTTTCTCAAGTTCTTCCAAGTGAGCAGTTAGGTCCTTGATTTTTACTCTTTTTTCTTTTTTAATATAGGCATTTAGGGCAATAAATTTCACCCTTAGAATGACCTTTCCTGCATCCCATAAGTTCTGATATATTTTATTCTCACTTTCATTCATCTCCAGATAGCTCTGATTTCTCTAGCAATTTCTCCTTTGACCCATGGGTTGTTTAAGAGTGTGTTATTTAATCTCCATATATTTGTGAAAGTTCTCATTCTTTTTGGTTACTGATTTCCAGCTTCAATCCACTGTGATCAGAGAAAGTGCTTTGAATAATTTCTGTTTTTAAATTTATAAAGACCTGTGTTGTGTCCCAGCATATGATCTATCCAGGAGAATGTTTCATGAGCTTTAGAGAAGAATGTATACCCTGGTGTTTTGGGGTGTAATGACCTATATATGTCTATTAAGTCTACTTCATTTATCAGATTGTTTAAGTTCTCTATTTCTTTGCCGATCCTCTTTCTGGTTGTTCTATCTATAGAAGAGAGTGGTGTATTGAAGTCTCCTACTATTATTGTTGAAACCGCTATCACTCCCTTCAGTTTTGCCAATGTTTCTCTCATGTACTTTGGAGCTCCTTGATTGGGAGCATAGACGTTTATGACTGTTATTTCTTCTTGATGAATTGCCCCTTTTATTAGTATGTAGTGTCCTTCTTTGTCTCTTATGATATCTTTACATTTAAAGTCTATGTTGTCTGATATTAGTATAGCTACTCCTGCTTTCTTTTGGTTACAGCTTGCATGGAACATCTTTTTCATCCTTCTACTTTCAGTCTATTCATATGCTTGTTTCTAAGATGAGTCTCTTGTAAGCAGTATATAGCTGGATTATATTTTTAAATCCATTCAGCCAATCTGTATCTTTTAAGTGGTAAGTTTAGTCCATTAACGTTCAAACTTATTACCATAAAAGCATTTCTTGAGTACCCCATCTTATCCTTTGGATTTTATTTGTCAGATCTATATATTATTTTCCATTTTTCTCTGTTTAACCTTTAAGTTACCCTTACTGGTACTCTTCAATTCTGTGCCCTCCTCCAGACCTCCCTCTCCTTTTTTTTTCGTCTGGCAGATTCCTTTTAGTATTTCTTATAGGGTCAGTCTCTTGTTGACAAATCTTTCAGCATTTGTTTGTTTGTGAAAAATTTAATTTCTCCTTTAGCTTTGAAGGACAATTTGTCTGGAAACAGAATTCTTGGCTGGAAGTCTTTCTCTTCCAGGACCTTATGTATATCATACCACTACCATCTTGCCTCCATAGTGCCAGTTGAATGGTCCAAACTCAGTCTTATCTGGTTTCCCTGGTGTGCTGGTTTGAAAGGATGTATGAACCCTAGAAAAGCCATGTTTTAATCAAAGTCCCATTTTGTAAGGCAGAATAATCCCTATTTAATACTGTGTGTTTGAAACTGTAATCAGATCATCTCCCTGGAGATGTGACTTAATCAAGAATGGTTGTTAAGCTGGATTAGGTGACATTATGTCTCCACCCACTTGGGTAGGTCTTAATAAGTTTCTGGAGTCCTATAAAAGAGGAAACATTTTGGAGAATGAAAGAGAGTCAGAGAGAGCAGAGAAGAACAACATAGCCACGAGAAGCAGAGAGCCCACAAGGCAGCGACTTTTGGAGATGAAGAAAGAAAAATGCCTCCCAGGAGCTTCATGAAACAGGAAGCCAGGAGAAGAAGCTAACAGATGACTCTGTGTTCACTACGTGCCCTTCCAGATGAGAGAGGAACTCTGACTGTGTTTGCCGTGTGCCCTTCTACTTGAAAGAGAAACCGTGAACTTCATCGCCCTTCTTGAACCAAGGTATCTTTCCCTGGATGCCTTAGATTGGACATTTCTATAGACTTGTTTTAATTGGAACATTTTATTGGCCTTAGAACTTTAAACTAGCAATTTATTAAATTCCCCTTTTTAAAAGCCCTTCCATTTCTGGTATATTGCATTCCGTTAGCAAACTAGAACACCTTGTATGTAGTAGATTGTTTTTCTCTTGCCGTTTTCAGGATTTTCTGCTTCTCTTCAACATTTGACAGACTGATTAGTATGTGTCTTGGGGAAGGCCTATCTGGATTTATTCTTTTTGTAGTTTGTTGAGCTTCTTTGATTTGCATATTTATGTCCTTTATAAGGGTTGGGAACTTTTTCTCCATTATATCCTCAACTAATCTTCCTAGGCTTTTACTCTTCTCTTCTTTTGGGACACTGAGAATTCTTATATTTGTAGGCTTTGTTTTGTTCATCGTTTTCTTGAGATCCAATTCAAATCCCCCCCCCTTTTTTTTTTTTGCTATTTGCTCTTTTATATGTTCAAAATCAGTTGTCGTATCCTCTAGTTTGCTATTTCTTTCTTCTTCTCTTCAAATCTGCTGTTGTGTGACTCTAAAATACTACTGCATCTTTAATCTCTGTGATATCTGTTATTTTTCCATTCATTCACATTTAGTGTCTTTTTGATCTCCTTTATGTCATTAGCTATCACATTGATTTTTTTTTTTTTTTTTTTTTTTTTTAAAGGAAAGACAGAGAGAAGGAAGGAAGGATAGAAGGAAGGAAGGAAGGAAGAAAGGGAAACATCTTTCTTGTTTTTATTGTATTCTGTTTCTCCGTATTTGTTACATGGGCTGGGGCCGGGAATCGAACCGAGGTCCTCCGGCATAGCAGGCAAGCACTTTGCCCGCTGAGCCACCGCGGCCCGCCCTATCACATTGATTTTATTTAGTATAGTCATATGAGCATCTTTGATTAGTTGTTCCAATGTCTGTGTCTCCACTGGTCTTTTAATTTGGTCATTAGATTGGGCTATATCTGTCTGCATCATGATATGCGTAGTGAACTTCTGTTGCCTTCGAGGCCTGCAAATATCTTGATAGGGTTGCTTTGGAAGTTGATTTCCTTTAGTAGACTAAAGCTTTGTATCTGCAGGATGGATGTGGAGCAGGATGTGAGGCACAACAGTGCAATGATGTGTTGCAGTGCAGGTATAGGAATGGTTTGGGAATGCTGCGTTGGTGCCTGTGAGCCTGGGATGTGGGGCGTGGGGTTTTGGAGGTGTAGTGCAGAAGCCATGGGGGTAGGGTGCAGCTCAGTGAGCATGCGCGGAACTGTAAGTCAGGACCCTTGGTGTACGTGGGTCTAGGGGCCAGAGCTCTGGTGTGCCATGCCCCGAGCTTGGGGGCAGCGATCTGGAGTTGCACCTGTTTGGTCCTCCAGGACCTCAAAAGTGATATAAAATAGAAACCCTAAAATAACACTTTTCTGCTTATAACCTTTTGCTGCCTCTCCATTGCCTATGAAATAAAGATCAATTTATTTAGCCTAATATGCAAGACTCATCATAGCAGAATCCAGGACTACCTTTCCAGTCTCATCTCTGATTCCCTGCCTGTTCTGTAGTCATCCTGGACCACGTCATTCCCTACCTCTGCATGCAATTTCATACCTCTTTACTACTGCTCAACCAGTTCCATTCCCTCTTTCTCATGAACTCCTTCTCATTCTTCCAGAACTAACTCTAAATATCACTTTCTTCTATAACTTTCCCTAGTCCTTTCTCCAGGGGGGATCGTGGAGGAGGTAAGGAAAGGGTCAGTATTTTTATAGAATTTTATATTTACTCTATTATAGCTTTTCATCTTGAACTATGGTTATTGGATGTAGCTCCTAAATAGATTGTGAGGTCCTTAGGAGCAGAGAGTGAGCCAAATTTTGCCTCATGTTAAGGCAGGTGTTTCTTGCCCCATGGGAAGTTCAGTAAATATTTTTAAATACGTTGAAAAGGATCTATTTCAACATCCCTTATCCTAGTGCCTGTCCCCATGTTATCATAACCCATGTCCCTGCCCCAGGGTGCTTAAGGGTATGTTACAAGGTGGACTGGCCCTGCTGCATCTCTGCAATGGCTTAATATTTTCTGAGTGCATGCCTTTGACAGCTGATGTCAGAGTCACTGTATTTGTACTAGTGGTCAATGAGAGAGAGGGGTAAGGGCTATGGCATGTATGAGTTTTTTTTTTTCTCTTTTCTTTCTATTGCTGGAGAGATGCAAATGTTCAAAAAGATGATCATGGTGATGAGTACACAAATATGTGTTGATATTGTGAGCCATGGATTGTAACCATGTCAAGAGTGTTTGTTGTTTATAATATAAAAAAGGCAAACAAAAACAAAACCAAAAACAAAACTTTCCTTTTGCTTTTGTAACTCCATCAGTAGTGAAAATGAAATAATTATATAGAAAAATTCTGACTTGCTGCTCTGAGGGGAAATGTTCGTTGGTGTTACACAGGAAACAACCTCCTGGCTTCTGCGCAGTGGGGAACCTGCCTTCAGTTCAGATTCTCACCAATTCTTGTTTTTCTCTAATGGGTGTTTAAAAAAAAAATCTTTCCTTTACCTCAGTGTGGCCAAGAACAAAAAGAATGAAATGATCATAAAATGAGAGCACAGAGCACTCCGGATACAGAACAATGAGTAAATGGACAAAGAAGCTGATTTAGAGATAATCATCAAGCAGCTAGTGTTTTCTTCTGAGTGGAGACAAGGTGACTTAGCATTACCTAAGTAAATAAAATAATGATTGTACTTAAAGGGAACTTGAAGCAAGTGAGTCAGCAAAGGCTAAATGACTTTCTTCAATTAAGAATACAAGCTCTGATCCAAAGAATCAAGACCTTAACACAGACCCACCACAGGCTGTGGTACAAGAAGAGCATGGTAGGGTGGGCCAGGGTGGCTCAGTAGGCAGAGTTCTCACCTGCTGTGCTGGAGACCCGAGTTCATTTTCTGGTGCCTGCCCATGTGAAAAAAAAAAAAAAAAAAGAATAGCATGGTACACACAAATGAGGATCAGGCACCTCACAAGGCATCGAGGCCAGAGAAGAACATAAACCATCCTTTTAGCCACACTGGCTAAGAGTTTGCAACTGTCTTTAGTGAGAACTGGAAATTAAGGTGAAGATACCACTGTATATCCTTGTAGTTTATTGCATATATTTATGTTTAATGTACCATGAACTACATACATGTAGCTCTCACTTCACTGCATAGATTCCGTAAGGCTTTTGTTGGCTTCTTAAGAAGTAAAATTCAGAATGGACAGAATTAAGTACTTTCAGAAAGCTTATTCCATCTAGATGTTGATACATTACACTTCTCTAGGTCAAAGGACTTCTGACTGGGTGGTAGAATTATGATACCATAAGACAGTCAACTAGCTGTTGCATTTGCTTTCTTCTACCTCAGTGGGATTATGACATCAGATATGAAGCAGCAAATCATTCCCTCTCTCCTTACCGTACTCTCTTCTTTCTTTTCCTCCTTTCCTTCCTTCTTTTCCTTTTTTTCTCTTTATGTTAACAATTCAGACTTTTATAAAGGGCCTAGCATGTGCCAGATACTGTGCTGAGCATATAAAACTAAATAAGCTTCTGTCCTTTCCTTCCACAAGCTCAAAAGCTTATATAGGAGGCAGGTAAAAAAGTATAATATTCTTTGACAATTGCAACAGTATTAACATGTCCTAAAGAGAGAAAGCATAAAAATGAGTGATGAGGGCTTAGGGGAATGAGGAAAACTTTGTCAGTTTAAGCTGTGGTTATTAAAAGTGTAATCTTAGAGCCATCTCTTATTTATTAAAGGTTAGTAATATTAATTATTTCAGCAAGACTGTCAAAAAGACTGTACTCAACAAGATTACTCAACTTTTGGTAATTGGTTAATCCTCTCAGAATCAGGGTTTAACTCATACTGAACTGTAAACCAAATTAAAACAAAGGGCAAGTTTTGCTCAATCCTGAATCTAACCAGTATGTTAAAAACAGCTTTTAAGAATGGCAGAACTGTAAGAGATGGTAGAGGCCCTCTACACCACAGTCTTCATTTTATAATGGGAAAAATTGAGGCACAGAGGGATTAAAGACTTACATAAAGTCATGAGAAGTCACTAACTGACAAAGTCTGAGATAAAGCAATTTTGTCCATGTTCCAAGTTTAGTGTTCTTTCAATTCTTCAAGCAATCTGATAGTGAATGAAAGGTTGGATTTGTATCTTTGCTTTCCAAAAAATTCATTTATTTGAAATATCCTAAAGTAATCAAATTGGAATAAAACTAGATCATCAAAATATTCTCCAGAAAGATCATTTAATTCTGTTATTTTCTTCCATATAAAAACATGTCAGGATCATCAACCTTTTAAAATATGTCAATGCTATTGAGTATATGATTGAAATTAAATGCATATGGAATCCTTCTTTAATCAGTAATATAGAATATTTGCACTTCAGGATTTAGTTCTCTCGATTGCTAGCTAGCACCCATTAAAAGCTCTGTGGAGGGGATCACTATGAAGGGCACCTATGAGGATTTCCATTTATTCCTACAGGTATGGAAGTTCTAAGATTGTATAAATAAACCACTAGAGAACTAGGAAATGGGACATCAATTGCTTGACTCTCTTTTTGATGAGATATTGTGCTAATTTGAAAGGATCATGTGCCCTAGAAAAGCCTTGCTTTAATCCTGAGCCATCCTTTGGAGGCAGCCATTTCTTTTAATCCCTATTCAGTATTGTGGTTGGAAAGTTGATTAGATTATCTCCATGGAGATGTGACATACCCAGTTGTGAGTATTAACCTTTAATTAGAGGAGGATGTGACTCCACCCATTCCAGGTAGGTTTTGACTAGTTTACAGGGCCATGAGAACCACTCAGCCTAGGCAGCCAGAGGCGTTAGGAGATGACGAAGAAAAACACCTCCAGAGGAGCTTCGTGAAACAAGAAGCTGGGAGAGAAAGCTAGCAGACTTCACCACGTTCTTCGCCATGTGCCTTTCCAGTTGAGAGAGAAACCCTGAAAGTCAACGGCTTTCTTGAACCAAGGTATCTTTCCCTGGATGCATTAGATTGAATATTTTTATAGCCTTGCTTTAATTTGGACATTTTCGCAGCTTTAGGACTGTAAATTTGCAACTTATTAGATTCCCCTTTTTAAAAGCTATCCATTTCTAGTATATTGCATTCCGGCAGCTTGCAAACTAGAACAGATGTGTTCTAGTATTAGCGCCTTGACTTTGACGGATGGCTCCAAGAAACAATCTTTTCAAGACTATTTCTATATTTTCTGTAAAAAGGGGTTATTGAAAACACTTTTCATCTAAGAATGAAACAAAAGTCTAAACTCTTTGGAAAATGGATAAACATATTTTAGAGTTGGTTTCCATTCAAAGAACTGGGATGTATACTTTTCTTTTTCTAGATCGACCAGTTATGAGGTTAGGTCTCTGATTTGAGATTTGTTTATTTTAATGTAACATGTAGAGTGAGAAATTTTAATGTAACATTTAATGTAACATTTAGAGCCAGAAATTTCCTTGTCAGCACTGCTTCTGCTGCTTTCCACAATTTTTGGTATGTTGTGTTTTTGTTTTCATTTACCTCAAGATATTTCCTAATTTTCCTTATGATTTTTTCTTTGACCCAGTGGTTAAGTATATCACTTAATTTTCACCTATTTTTTAATATTCTGGAAACTCAGAATTTTCAATTCTCTCTTTGTTACTGATTTCAAGCTTCATTACATTGTGGTCAGGGGAGATACATTGTATGATTTCAATACTTTAAAATTTATTGAGGCTTGGTTTGTGACCAATTCTTCTATTTTTTTATTGATCTTCTATTTAGATGTTCTATCCATTATTGAAGTGGTGTATTAAAGTTGTCTACTATTTCCCCCTTCAAATCTGCCAATATTTGCTTTTATTTTGGGACTCTCTCATTAGGTACATTAGATGTTGTTGAATTGACCCCTTTTTTTCAGTGATCTTTGTCTCTTGTAAAAGTTTTTTACTTAAAGTTTATTTTATCCAATATCAGTATAGCTAACCCTGCCCTCTTTTGATTGCTATTTGCATGGTATTTTTTCCGGTTTTTCATTCTCTGACTATTTGTGTCTTTGAGTTTAAGATGCGTCTCTTGTAGACAGTATATAGTTGGGAAATCCTTTTCTATCCATTCTGCTAATCTCTGCCATTTAACTGGAGCATTTAATCAATTTATAATTGAAGCAACTATTGATAATGTGGTCTTTTTTTCTGCCTTTTTGCCATTTTAAATCTTAGAACTTTTTTGACCCACAATTTTTCTGTCAATTCTACTTTCATATTTATTTGAATTGTTGTATTGTGCACCATTTTGAGTCCCGTCTCATTTCTTTCTGTATATTTTTCAGATTTTTTTATTTGTGCTCACTATGGAGCTTAAATTTAACACCCAAAATCTATAATGATCACATTTGGCTTGATTCCAGCTTAACTTCAATAGCATAAACATTTACTGTTCTCTTACCCTTCTGTTACCCCACCTTTTTGTTGTATTTGTTACAAATTATATCTTTGTGCATTGCATGTCCAAAACCATAGATTTATCATTAGTTTTCATGTATTTGCATTTTAGAACTGTAAGAAGTAATAAGCGGAGTTGTATATAAAAATTACAATAGTACTGGCATTTATAATTACCCATATGGTTATCATATTGCATCCTTTCCTTTTAGTATCCTTTCCTTTTATCTGAAAAACTCTTTTTGCCATTGCTTATAGGTCTGGTCCAGTGGTGCTTAACACCCCAACTTTAGTTTATCTGGAAATGTCTTAATGTCTCCCTCATTTTAGAAAGACTGTTTTCACTGGGTAGAAAATTCTTGGTTGGCAATTGTTTTCATTCAGCACTTTAATTTTATCCCATTGCCTTCTTTTCTCCATGGTTTCTGATGAGAAATTGGAACTTAATCTTACTAGGGCTCGCTTGTATATAACATTTTCTCTTGCAGTTTTCAGAACTCTCTCCTTGTTCTTGGCATTTGATAGTTTGACTAGTATGTGCCTAGGTGTGGTTCTCCTAGAGGTTTTTCTGTTTGGAGTTCGTTGACCTTCTTGAATCTGTATAGCCCTTTTTACTCTTTCTTCTCCTTCTGGCACTCCCATAATGTGTATATTTGTACACTTGCTAGGATTCCACAGGTTTCTTAGGCTCTATTCATTTTTTTTTTCATTCTCTTTTTTTCTATTGCTCAGCCTGAATCATTTCAATTATCTTGTCTTCCAATTCACTGATTCTTTCTTTTGCCAGGAGAAAGAATAAATGCTAGCTTAGTTACTGTTGTCTTCAACTCCAATATTTAATTCCTTTTAAAAATCTCTCTTCATCAGCACTCATATTCTTCATTCATCATTTCTTGATATCCTTTGGTTCTTTCTCCATGTTTTCCATTATTTTCTTGAGCATAGCAAAGATAATTAAAAAAAAATGTCTTTGGTATGTCCAAAGTCTGGTCTTTGTTGACAGTTCTAGATTTTTATCTTTTTCCTTTTAATGGACCATCACTTTCTGTTTCTTTGTCTTGTCCTTTTTTTGCTTATTGTACATTTTAATATTTTAAAGTGTTGACTCTGGGATTTAGTCTGTCTAAAATCGACCTGTCCATTAAATTTATGTCCAGCTAGTGATATTATAAATATTTCCTTGAGTCCAGGAACTAACAAAAACAAACAAACCAAAGTGAAAAAGCACCTTTCACAGTCATTATAAATTGCCTGGTGCTCTCCTTCATAGTTTAGCCTTCCTATCAAGAAGATCAGTCTGGGGCAAAAGTAGAGTGCAGTGTCCTTGCCATCATTTCTGAGCCTGTATATTGTCTTGGACTTGTGCTTACTCATGACCTAAAGAATTTCCCCATTTATGGGAATTTGAATGCCCTCTATACTTGCTATGAAATAGACCCTCCTGCCACTGGATGCTCTATTGTATGTCTTAAAACAGGTAATCCTTTGTCCCAGGCCACTTTGACTTAGTTGTTTCTGTACTGCTTCAGCCATCTATAAGCTGCTTCTGCCTACAGATCAAGTTCAGGGAGGGTGGGCCAGAGACAGATTTTCCAGTTCAATACTTCAGGCTGCCACCTGATATCCTGGCACCAACATACAGGTACCACAGGGTGTGCATATGGGTTACTCTGCTCCCACTGGAACAGGGCCAGGGACTAACGATGGAAGCACAGACCAGCTCCACGCAGCACCAGGGAGGGGAGGAGGAAGGCTTAGCAAGGGGACCATGAGCTTCTCCTTCCATTTTTTAATGCTGCATTTTCTTGATTTTGTACTTGCCCAGTTACTGCACCGTTTAATTTTTTCTAGTGTTCTCAGGAAGATGGTTCTGCCCGTTTTTGGTAGTTGTTCAGAGATACTGTGGGGGAATGGTACCTTGGAGTGTTTTACACTGCTCTCTAGCTGGACCTGCCCAGCCTGGGATGTATACTTCTAAAATCAAATACTAAATATAATCATAAAATTCATTTTCCTTTCTGTCTTGGCTTCCACAGAGCCCTGAAATAAATGTTCAGTGATGCTCAATCTTAGTATATAAACTTAAGGTTTGGGCATATTTGCTTCCTCCTTTTTTATAAAAAAATACTTCTAATTTAACTGGATTTTGTGTAAACCTGTTATTGTAAGCCATGCAGATACATTTGAGAAGTAGTAGAGGGCATATAATAAATAAATACCTGAATATTTCCTTTATTTTGAGCCATTGATTAGAAGCCCTGTGCTACTTATCAATAAACACAGAGTTGCTGCTATACTCAAGACATACTCCTGGATTCTAGGGAATCTGACAGTTACGTGAAAGGACTCCAGGCCTTAAGGATCTTGAATCTAGTTGTGGGGCTAGGGAATATATACAAATAAATAACATAAGGTGGCGTTCTAGTTTGCAAGCTGCCGGAATGCAATATACCAGAACTGGAATGGTTTTTAAAAAGGGGAATTTAATAAGCTACAAGTTTACAGTTCTAAGCCTATACAATTGTCCAAACTAAGGCATCCATGGAAAGACACCTTAATTCAAGGAAGGTGGATGGGTCAGGAATACCTCTATCAGCTAGGTGGTCATGTGGCTGGCATCTGCTGATCCCTTGCTCCTCGTCTCCATTACTTTCAGCCTGTTGGGGGTTCCTCATTTTGCTTCTCTGGGGCTGGCCTTCATCTTTTGGTTTCCTTTGGCTCTCTCCAGGTACTGCTTGCTTAAAATATCATGGTGATGTCTGCTGGGCTCCAAGCATGTGCAACCATCTGTGTCTCTGTTCTCCATGTGTTGGCATCTGTGTCAGCTCTGCTCTGAGGTTTCTGTTGGCTCTGTCATTTCTGCCTTTTCTCCAAAATGTTTCCCCTTTTAAAGACTCCAGTAAACTAATCAAGACCCTTTGAATGGGTGTAGTCACATGTCCATTTAATCAAAAGGTCACACCCCCCCACTTGGGTGTGCCACATCTTCTTGGAGATAACCTAATCAAAAGTTTCCAACCTAGACAATTGAATCAGGAGTAAAAGAAACTGCTGTGCCCAGAAGACTGAATTAGGCTTAAAATATGGCTTTTCTGGGGTACATAGTATTTTCAGACTTGCAAAGGTGGTCTCATGAGTTAGAGTTTAGTATAAATCATTCAAAGATTCATTCTATCTTAAGACTGTGAGTCTAATTGCTCAATGAGTAATATGGACATTTGGTCAAAAGATATTCTGTTTTGGGTCAGTACCTTAAATATTGAAATATTCGCTAACATTTTTCTGAGGCCATTTAAGTTTTTGGGTTTGCCATCTTTGTAACTTTTTTTCTGAAAAAACTTTTCAGAAAAGCAATTCATGTTCATGGTAGAAATTTGGAAAATCAGAAAAAAATAGAAAAGTAAATCTAAATCACCTTCATGTATCATGTTCTGGGTTTATATTGTACAATGTAATACTACATATATATATATATATATAATTTAATGTCGCTTTTCACTTAGCATTGTGTAGTGAGCATTTCTACATACTCGAATTTTTTCTGTATGAAGATTTTCATTGTTTAACATTTCATTGATTGATTTGCTCAACTATTACCCTGTTGTTGGAGATTTAAACTGTTCCCAAGTTTTTTCTATTAAATATAATACTGTGATAACACTCCCAGTAATAGTGATCATGGTATTTATCAAGCACTTACAACAATCTATGCCATACACTTTACATGAATTATCTTATGTAATCTCATCATAGTCCTGTGAAATAGGAACTACTGTCCCTCTTTTACAGTTGAGGAAAACAAGGCTTAGAGGCTAATTAAGGTCCCAGAGATAGGAAGAAGCAGATCAGGATTTAATCCTAAATTCTTATCAGGAAGTAAGGATGAATAAGTTAATTAGGGCTGTTCAAATTTTACAATTACTTATCAAAATATACAATTATTGGCTCCAAATGTAAGAAATTTGTAAGTCTTTTCTTTATCCTGGTCTTTTTTCTTTTCTTTTTTTAAAAAGGCACTTAATGATTGTTTAGTGGGATTTTTTTGTGCTTTTTAAATTTAACTTTAATAATTTATTACTATACCATGACATAAAATAACATTTGTTATGTAGCTTTGTAGAACGCAGCCTCCTGAAATGAGCCTTTTATTTTTACTAGGGAATAGTAAAATCACTCTACTTCGGAGAAATATTAACAAGGAAAATTGAAAATTGAAAACTTTATGATACTTGGAAGGACATGCAATGTTTATACATCTTCAAGTACCTAAAGAAATGGAATTGAGTTAAATCAGCTAGCTAGAGAGTGAGGCCCTGCTCCATCCCCAATGTTTTAATAAATAAAAATGATTTGCAATCACCATCATTTGATGGTATATAAAACAAGAGCTTCTGAAATGCTAAAGGATAGTTGAAATGGTTTCATTTCCTAAGTAACTCAAATGATTAAAAGGGTGGCTTTATGCACCCTTTTAAAATACTGCCAAACTGAGTCTAAATTTTCGCAAAGTCTGAATCAGAGATTACTGAATTAAATGAAGCTTTATAGCATGCAATGGTTCTAAAAATACACCATCAAATCTTGCCTAAATTTGAGCGTTGAACTTTAACACCCTGGAGCAAAAATTAGGGCCATGGAACAAAGTAAAAGGAAGAAGTAGGAAGAATTGACATTTTAGTTGAAGCAAGTTTCATACAGGTAAACTCTAGGGGAGCACAAATGAAAACAAAGTATGCGAGGTGAAAGAATAAAGGAAAGAATCTAAATAGAGTCACTTTCAGGTACTTCGTAAGAGCCTTCACAAAAACTCTTGCAGAGAAATAACTTTTGCTTTTCTAGTCATGCGTGGTCGTCCAGAATCCCTGGTGGGGAGGGAGTTCTGGGCCTCCCCCTCCCACGAGCCCGAGCTGCGCCCCCTAGCGGCGCACCAAGGCTTTGCGCCGTTGCCATCTGGGGTGTGGGCACCCTCCAGCACCCGGTGCAACCCCGAGTCTCAGTGGCTTCGGGCGCCCTCGCCTTCGGTCACCAGCAACAGCAGTAGCAGCAGCAAGAGGAAGAGCAGTAGCAGCAGGAGCAGTGACATGGAACGCCGGTCCGGGGAAGCTGCGGGAGGGCACCCGGGGAACGGGAGGGGGGAGGGGGCGGGGGAGGGACGGCGCGAGCGTTGCCACGACGCGAGTCGCGCTTCCCTGGCAGCCGGGCAGCCCACGTCAAGGTTTGTTTAATAATCGCTGAGGTATTTACGGTCCCGACTCACCCCACCGCCGCCGGGGGGCTCGGACACCGCGCGGGCGGCGGATGAGGCGAGGCGGCTGCGGCCCTGGGCATCTCCCCCCGGCTTCCCGAACCCTGTCCCATCCGACGCGAGGGGGAGGATGGAAACACCAGCCACGGTGTGAGACCCTCAGAAAGATAACACCTTTCCCACCATCTCCCCCACCGGTCCGGCGGAGGCTACGGGCTAGTCCCCTCCACACTACCATCAGATCGCGGCCGAGCGGAAAAGCGAGAGATGGCGGAAAACCTGAAGCGACTGGTCTCGACCGAATCTTTAAGATCGCTGCAGGAGAAGCTAGACTCCTGGCTGAGGGAGTATAACGTGAGTCAGGGTGGGAGGCTCCCGGAGCTCGCCCTCGCTCTAGTTCCCTCCTGCATAGTCCTCGGCGGGACTTTCTTAGGGCTGACATCAAAGTGGCTGCTTTGCAAAGCCCGGGCTGTTGTGATACCTAACTGGGACCCCAGCCTCCAACCCAGATTGCGGGGGAGGACGGGCACGTGTCTGCTTGTGCCCTTTTCTCTCCGCGGAACGGAGCCGGGCTGGGGAGCTGCGGCCCGCGGAGCACTGGATAGGGCAGATTCCTTTAGAATGGTAGTCAAGGACGCTGGCGGTCCTAGCAAAAGGCGAGCAAGTCAGGTCAAGCCTGACAGCGAAACAGCATTTGCCAACGTTGCAGGTTTCACTTGTGTACTAGACAGTATAGAAAGTAAGGCACAGTTCAACACCAAGGTCGATTTCAGCAGGCCTTGATAAATAGGCATTTGTAACGAGCCAAATTCTTGTCATCACACTCATAAGCACTCTTCAACTCATTGATCCCGACCCGGATCCCCCATAATTCCCACACAGGAAAGCAGATCTCCAATGCTGAAATCGCTTTACACTTGTCTTCCTTAAATAGGAGCGATTGCACTAGATGATATGTAAAGTTCCTTTTCAGATTTAAATTTTTGATTTGAGATTCGGAAGCTCTGCCAGGAAGAATGCAAACTGGTACTGTCCTGAGCCCTTTGCTCTTTCCCTTCACTCTTTAACCACCATTCCTGAAGAGAGAGGAGATCAAGGAACAGCTATCTTTCTCCTTAGCCTTCCTTTCTTGTATTTAGTGGATATCCCCTTTGCTCCCTTTTGTAGAACCAGCACTGTCTCTTCATCCCTGTTAAGACTGCAGGGAAATTAAAGGCATCTATCACAAAAAAAGACTTCAGTTCCCCACCACCACTTTGTAAGTATCTAATTACCATCCAGTTTCAGAAGGTAGAGAACAATAAATCCTAACACATGTATTCACCACCTTCCTTAAAACTACCTCTTCCAAAAAGGAAACCACAAAATGATTTTTTTAATTGCCCAGTGTCTTTAACTTTAAATGCAATTTTCACAAGGTGACATTTAATACAAATAATACAACCATTTGAGTGGGCCAAGTTAAATGATTGTTTTAGGTACCACTTGTAAGAACTGAAAAGTGCCTCAAGTACACATTTCTTTCTTGGTGATGGTGAGTCCATTCCATTCCTGTGTGCTCTCTGAAACTTTTCAATCAGGTTCTTCCACCCCCACCCCCAAACCCTGACCGCCACACTGTAATAAAGACTGCATTCTCTAAGACCGATGACTTTCCAAATCTCATGGTCATTTCCCAGACATCATCATGTTTGAGCTCCCCGGCATCTCGCTGGGATTGGACTCTTACGACCTCCATTCTTCTAAGGCTCTGATAAGTTTTTCCTTTTTGCTTGATCCACTCCCCTCTTCTTCAAGGGCCAGACTTCAGGAATCTTCTCTTCAACCTCCAGTCTTACATGTATGCTGATGAATCTTCTCTATATTTAAGGCCTATTCACTCTTGAGCTCTCACTTCTCTAGTTGCCCACTGGACATTTTCAAATTGAGGGTTTTTGTCATCTCAGAGTCCAGTTAGTCTAAAACTGAACTCAGCCTTTCCCACTTCCCAACCATAAACCACTTTTAATTGTCTTTATCATGCTATACTCTACCTCCTTTTCATCGGCATAATCTATTGGCACCAACTTCAAAATTCATATGGGGTCTGGGCACTTTTTACTGCTGCCATTGCTACTACCAATGTCCATCCTTGGTCATTCTTCACCAGGATTTTTACAAAAATAATGACCCGAATTGATTCTTCTAAATGTAAAGTCAGATCAAGTTACTCCTCTGGCAAAACCCTCCAAACTTCCTATCTCACTCAGAATAAAAGCCAAAATTCCTACCCTGCCCTCCAAGGTTCTACACAATTATGCCCCTTTAGCGTATCTGGCCACGTCTATTATTCTCCCTCCTACCCAATCCATTTCCAACACTTAGAACAATTTGCACCCGATAATTCAACAAATACTTGATGGCTGATCGAAAAGCCATCACCATTTTCTCAGAAACCCAATTTCTTTGATTCAAATCCCTCATAACCAGTGAAGAATTTCAAACAATCCCCCAAATATCTTTAATTCAGTCTTTCTTAAAGTTGAATTGAAACCAGATGCCACAATTTCCAATTAGGGACACAAGTGAGGGTATGCAAGAACTTTTGACTAATAATCAGTCTTTGGTGTAGCTAAAGAGAGAAGGTAAAAAGACCTCTATGTACCACCTACCATAAAGTTTAAGTTAGATCTAAACTTTTTCTTTATCTTGTCATCTATAGTTTGAATTTCGGTTGAATAGTTAAGAGCTGTCCTGTAGTGCTGCAAGATTTGTTTTATTAGTTCCAAGGACTAATATGATGAATTGAAATACTAACATGATGAATATTCGTTGTAGGAACTACATTTGTTAAAATATTGTTTGTAGAGACTATGTTTGTTAATTAAAAGCTGTAAATTTTGTTTTGGGCGGTTGATTTTATTTGACACACCTGTGATGATAAACCTGCTGGCTGTGAACAAACTGATTTAGTTCTAATTAACTCAAGCTGATAAAAGACCATATATACTCCTTTAGAATTAGGATTGTGATTAAGGCATCCTCCTGGCTGTAAATAAAGTAAAATAAATAAATGACTTGAATTGATTAATTCTAAAACCCAATGCAACATTTTGATTTTCCTTCAAACTAGCCATTATCCATAGTAACAGATTCTATTTAGTTTTTCTTGGTAATTTCCTTCATATATTTTCCTTCTTATCCACACTCAATGCTTCTTTGTTGTCCAGCTGTCATCATCAAGTTATGCACAGCCTTTAGCTGTGTTTTAGGGTCTGTTTCTTGTATGCTATAAATGTTGCCAGAGATAGTACATCCTTTAAAATGTAATTTTTTGGCCTAAACTCTTTTATCACATCTAGCACTTTTTAGGGGCCTAAGTCCTCAAAACTACTTCTTGCTTGCTAATCTATTTTTTAAAAATTACAAGCAGGGTTAATTTTCAAATTTTTCTTTTCATTACTGAAGTTATGCTGAAATAGTGCAAACTTTGCCTCAGGTATTGACAGAGACTTTACCTTTAAAAACTTGGATTCTACTGAAAGTTCAGGGACACTTAGGTTTGAACAACTAACTTTGAGAAATTCTTTACCTCCTTTGTGTTTATTGAGAATGTTGCTGAAAGTACCATAGAGCATCCCTTCCTGTTTGTCCTGGAACTGAGCCAATTATCAAAGCTTAAAAATTCATTCCACAAATGATTACTGGGCTTCTACTCTGTGTAAAAGTCTAAGTTAGGCACTTTGCCTTTGTTACTTATTGCAGTGTACATTTATTCATTCATTAATTCATGCAACTAACATTTTTACAGAGTGTACTATGTGCCTGTGTCTTTGTGAGTTGCTGGGAATAGAAATGTAAGCTGCACCTTAATGATAAATTTCCAGTTGGAGAAGAGTTGGGAGGAGAGAGGAAACAGCACATACAATGAGCCATGAGGCATGGAAAAGCTAGCATATTTCAGGGAAACTATAAATGATTCAAGGCATGGGGTGGAAGTGAAAGGAGGCTGCGTAGGTTGTGTGGTTGGGGCCAGATGGTGAAAGACCTTAGGATGTGTGTTAGGGGTTTGGCCTTTATCATGAGAATGAGTGAGAAAAACTAAAAGCATTATGCAGGGATTGTGTTTTAGAAAGGTTGCTCTAGCTGTAACATGATAGGGCAATTAGGGAGAACAGATGAGGTTGGACTATACTCTAGGCGAGAGAATCAACCTCCTGTAAGCTACCTTGGCATCTTTAGAAAACAAGGTCACATACTCTAAGAATGGCCTTAAGGTTGATGAAAGATTATGCCACCCCAAATGCTTAAATTTATCATGCACCATCTGTATGGTTTGTGGATCCCAACTTCTTGGAGCATGGTTATTTGGAGAATTGAATTCTGATCACCCAATTACTCCATACAGATGTTAAGATGTGAAGAGAAAATAACCTCCTTACAATGTTGGTAGCAGTACGTGGAATAGAGCAACTCTGGGCTTAACCCCCTCTCACTCAGAAATGCTTTCCTTTCCCCTTAGAATTCTGTGGACCAGGGAGTCAGCCTGGGTCAGATGCTCTGAGATTTTATTTTTAATGTGCTCTATGTAATTAAAATAACAAATGGAAAAAATTTACTATACGCTTTACAACGCCATCCCCAAATTATAAGATTACATTTCTTCAGTAAGATAGACACCCAATTACAATCTATAAACTTTTGATGATTTAATGAGTGGGAATGGTGGAAAGGACTGATCATGCCTTTTCTTGTATTATTCTCCTCTTGGGTTATAGGAATCTGCATTAACAAGTGAAAACAGCGTATTAAATATCTACATATAAAAAAAGAGCTCTTAAAGAGGCATGTCTTTGGTTTAGAATAATCTTTGTGGTTGAAATAGAGGCCACTTCTATGCCAAAACATGTCTGATTCCTGGCACACAAGATTGTTGAAGTTGCTATGGTGTGTTCAAACAGACTCTCTTAGTCAACAAACTGCTACACACTTAATTAATTTAATTTGAAAATTTATAGAGAGCACTTTTCTTTATAGCCTTATGAGCCAGATTTTGCTGCAGTAATGAATAAAACCCCAAATCTCAGTGGTTCAGTGTAACATTTCTTTCTCATTCATGCCAAGTCTGAGGGCACCTCTCTTCCACCATTGTCTCAGTTTTAGGCACCCTCCTTCTGTACTGTGAGGAGGACAAATCATTATGTGACCTTCCAAGGGAAGAGAGAGAGAGAGCGAGCGCTTGCACTGCTCTTAAATTACACCCATCACTTCCGCTCATAGACCCCTGGCCAGAATTGGTTATGTGGCTCCAGCCTAACCTCAAGAGATCTAGGAGAATGTGGAAAAGCACATGGAATATTTGATCGGTGCCATCCTTTCTGCTGCAGTTACTAATGAAGAACTCATGACTATGAAAGGAAGAGACTTGAAGATTTTATTATTTTTAATAGAGGCTACCAACTTTTTGATATTTTTAATTTTCATCTTGGACAAACTTGCTACTGTAAACATCATCGTTGTTTACTCTTTGAGGAGGGTAGAAGATGAACAGTGGAAAAATAAGTCTCATAGGAATATTAATTAAGGTCTCCGTCATGGCGGGTGAAAATTCTGCCACTGAGCCACCATCGCACCACCCTGGTTATCACATACTAGATACCTAGTATGTGATACCTCCATAGAAAGACCCTTCTATGCCATCACTCTCACACCCCTCCTCCTGTTTCCAGTCCTCCCTCTCAGGTAATGCTAGAATCAGTGGAAGTTTGGCTGACACAGGTATGATTTGGGGCTGGGACATACCTTTAGGGGATTCTTCACATCTCCACATCTTTGCTTGATCATCACTACCACTCAACCAGAGCGCTCTCTACCAGACTGCTCCCCAATCCAAACTGTCTGGTTTCTTCTGCCAGAGTGATTTTTGTAAAAGACAAATCAAATCTGCCATGCCATACCGCATCTGCCTACCGCTTACACCTTTCGAACATAAGATAAAGCCCAGAATCCTTAATGTGGAAAATAAAGTCCTTCATTATGGTTTCTGGATCCTGTACCCTATTCTTCCCTCTTGACTTTCTGCCTCTTAGCCTTGGTGCTTGCTATTCTCTCCTCTTGAAATGCCCTTCTCTCTTATCCCTCACCCCTCACCAGGGGTTGTGCTCCTTCCACAGCATACTATCCCCATGGGGAACTTCATAAAGTCTCAAGTCATTATTTATTATCCACGTGTTTCCCATTCTGCATCCCACTTCTTCCAACAGGTGAGCTCAGGGACAGCAGACAACTTTCTTTTTCCTTTTTAAATGTAGCTTTGATTCCTATGATGCCAGCCCAGGGGCCTTCTATATGATAGGAAGGCAATGAGTTGTGAATGAATGAATCTGGAGTGCCTGTGCTTTGGTACTAGACGACAGAATAATTAGTTCACATCTTTGACCTATTTATCTTACGTGAGTATGCATTGTCGGATATGTGATCCTGTTGCAACTTGTGAATCTTATGCAATGCTTTGTGTTAGCATTTGCAGCATGTTCTGACATGTCTTGGGAACAGGAGTTACGCGATATAGTCTCTTCTGTTCTTAAAGTTGTGTGCTCACTCATTTGACAAGTATTCCTTTGGGCCCCCACTATATAACAGGCACTGGGTAAGGCACAGAAGCAGATAGTTAACACACTACAATAATGGCATGTCCATTGTGTGAGGCTCTGCATCTAAGTGAACACATGTAGTAGGTATCAACCACATTCTAAATATTAGAAAACAGAAGCTCAAATTTAGATATCTTTCCCCAGAGAATGCAACTAATAGGTAGCAGAACTAAATTGAAACCAAAGTTTGATTCATTCCTAAGTCCCTTGTTCCTTTCAAAACCACATACCACCTCATAGTTACCAATTATTGAACCCCTTCTCCCTCTGAAGTGCCGAAAATACATTATTTTGATTTAAATCTCAAAATACTCTGCAGAGCATTATTATCCCCATTTTATTGGGGAGGAAATGGACCCAGAGATGTTAAGTAACTTGTGCAGGATGACAAGGAGGCTGCAGCATGTGGTGCAGCTGAAATTCTTACTCAGGTCTGTTTGACTTCCAAGGCCTTTGTCTGCCCCCTTACCAGTTGGCATGCTCTAACCCTAGGGCAAAAGTCTTATAAGCAGGGAATTGAAATTCAGAGTGGTTAGAACAGGAGTAAAATGGCAAGGGCAGAGGGCTGCTAGTTCAACAAGGAAGGAGTGTAGATAGCAATTTAGGATGTGGGTTCCAAATGTTTTGATCATGGCAGCATTCTGCTCTTAAATCACTCACTCATTCATTAATTTGTTCATCAAATATTGTTTGGGCCCTTCAATTTGCTATAGGTACTAGTGGCAATATACTACAAATATAAGAAATATAAAGTCCTTTTTTAAAAAGAGCTCATGGTCTTTTTGGGAGGAGGGGATAGAAGAGTGAGACAGAGAAATAAATGGCTAAAACAGAAATAAAAACTACAACAGAACTAGTCATTAGGTGCTATTTGCCAAGCATGAAGAGTAAACCAGCTTCCCTCCCATGTAAGTCCATCCCATCCAAACTCCTTACTGGACCTGCATGGCCCTCCAGGAATCTATTCTACCAATCTCTCTGATGTATGCTTCTACCACATCTTTCCTACTTTTGAACCTCAAGTTTGCTAAATTTGCTCTTGCCTCAGGGCCTTTGCCCTTGCTGTTCCCACAACTCTTTCTCTAGTAGTTGTCATCTAAGACCTAACTCAAATATCCCCTTCTCCGAAGGGACTTCCCTGACTGTCATCTACATTTACTCTCTGTCATACTACCCAGTACTTCCTCTGCTCCCAGCACTAATTATGGTCTAAAAGCCCATCTAATTTAGTAGTTCAGAGCATGGCTTAGGTTCAAATCCCAGCTCTGACATTTTACTAGCTGAATAACTTTGGGCAAGTTAATTAACCTCTCTGTGCCTCAGTTTTCTCATCTGGAAATAGAGATGATGATAACCATTCTCCTATCTCATAGTGTACTATTGTAAGGATAAAATGAATTTATATATGTGTATTAGCTAGGGTTTTCCAGAGAAACTAAACTGACAGGAAATGTATGTATGTATATAAAATAAGATTATATATGATTTGTATATATATAAGAAAATAAAATTGTATATAATATATATGGAGATTTATTAAAGAATTGGCTCATGCAACTGTGGGGGCTAACAAGTCCGAATTCCATAGGGTTGGCTGCAAGCAGGGAATTTCAATAAAGGTGAAGTTGAATTTCCCAGGGGAAGCTGATCGGCTGAAGCAGAGGCAGAAATTCTTTCTGACTTCTTAAATCCTCATGCTGGCTTTAAGACTTCCAACTCAACTGGATGAGGAAACTCCCCACATTTCTGAGGGCAATCTCTTTTGTTAATTGTAGATGCAATTAGCTATAGATACAATAAACTAATTATGGATGCAAATCTATCTATGAAATACCTTCCCAGGAACAATCAGTTCAGTGCTTTCTTGATTAAGCAACTGGACACCATATCCTAGCCAAGTTGACACATAAAATTGACCATCAAAATATGTAAAGCTCTGACAGTGCTTGGTGGACAGGAGGTATGTAATACAAAGTAAATGAATCATTGCATGTTCATTGATTCATCCTATACATATTGAGTCTGCATATATAGAAACTAAAGAGTGCAGGGCTGGAAATACTATAGTGAACAGGCCAGACATGTTCCTGTTCTCAGGAAACGTCCTGCCTGTCTGAGCCATTTCCCCTGTTGTTACAGATATGTATTTTATTTGTAAACTTTTGCCTGGAGGTCTCCTAAACTTTTTCTTATTGTGGCTTGAGGAGACATGTAAATCTATGCATTTTTACAGTCACATGATTTATTTGTTGTTTGTAGTTGGACTCCTCCTCTTTTTAATGGTGGAATCCATTACTGTTTTGGCTAATGATGAGGTAGTAAAATCTCACCAAGGAGATGATGGATGCAGAATAGCTAAATGACCTACCTCTTGGCCTCTGCACATTCTGTGATCATTGCTTAGAATGTTCCACAACCACTTGAACAAAACTCCTTTCCCCAAGTCTGCTTAATTTCTTCTCAGCTTAGATTTTACTTTATCTCATAAGCCTTCTCTGACTTTCCAAGCCTACTGGCTCTTGAGTAGATCTTTTACCCACTTAATATTCCCCTGTAAGGTAGCTAACTGTTTATTTGCCTGTCTTCCCCATCTTGTCTGAATGTTGCATAAAGATTAGGCCCTATCTTTTTAGTCTTATTCTCAACGTAACCAATGTAACCTCAAAACCTTATTAATGTTAACAAGTAGTGTTCCTTATGGACATAAATGGAAATATTGAACCATTAAAGCAGATAAAGTAAGAGGAAGTGATTTGTGTGGTATTATAGAAGGTCTATCCATTTTTATAAAAGGAATTTTTGCAGGGCTCCACAGAGGAGGGAGTCAGGGTTATTGCTAAAATAAACAACCTCCAAATCTCAGTGGCTTAACACATGCTTTATTTCTCAATCACGTAACAATTTAATGCAAGTGTTAGGTAGGCAGCCTTCCAAATCGTGTGGCTCCAACCCTCCCTTACCTCCTGGGCCCTTTGCTGGATTCTCTCTATTTAGGCTGGCAGATGGAAAAGAGAAAGAGGAGAATAGCTGAAGACGTTTCTTCTGGGCCAGGCCTGGAAGTGGTACACCTTGCTTCTCATCCCACAGACTGGTACTCAGCTACATGGCCACAGGAATTTCTAGGGAAGCTGGTGAAAGTGGTCTAAAAATATGCCCAGGAGGAAGAGAAATAGGTTTTGGTGAACACATACCAGTCTCTGCCACTGAGAGGACACCAAAGTCATGGAGCCATTGTGCAAACTGAGGCCTGGTCTCTGCAGTGGTCACAGAATGAAGGAATTGCACTCATTTCTACTGCTCTGGTTTTGCAGACCAACTCGTGTGATCAAAACCTAAATCGCTGCCTGGAACTCATTGAACAAGTTGCTAAAGTGCAGGGACAACTATTTGGGATCCTCACTACAGCAGCCCAAGAAGGTGAGAATGACCTGTGCTTTCCTATACAGCTCTCCTTTGTTTTTCTTTTCTGCCTCTGTGCTTTCTGGCTGAGTTGGTGTGGTTGGATTTTTTGCACTGATTTGCTTATTCTTTTAGGAGGACATTATGGTGGTGTGGAAATAATTAAGTCACGCCTTTTGCCTTGGCTGGAGGCTTCCTTTACTGCTGCTTCCCTGGGAAAACCTGTTGACAGCAAGGTCCCCTCTCTTCAGGTATGGATCTTAAAGGATATCCCTTGACTTTCAGCATGTGGTCAGACTCTGGGAACTCAAACTTGTGTGAGATATCATTTCTACTTTGTGAAGGGCTAAGCTCTGGTTAGGAAGTTGGGACACAGGTATAAAAGGTGAGTTTCTGTATAAAGGAGCATGTGGCATAATGGATTGAATTTGCTCTTAAGAAAGACCTGTATTCAAACCTCAGCTTTGCCTACTTGCTAGTGCTATGACTTCAGGCAAATCAACGAGCCTCTGCTTCTTGAGCTGTAATGCGGGTATAGTCATGGTCTCAATATGAGGCAGTGTTATTACTAAAAGGTAACTTAAGTGACGAATCGGTTAGAGTGCCAAGGTGTTCAGAAGAGGAAGAGATCATCAGAAGGGCGAAAGCTCTGTATTCTGAAAGTGTGAAATAAAACTAATTGGAAACTTTCAAGATAGGAAGAAAACATCATTCTTGTTGATTGACAGAGTGTCGTGATTTTTGGTTGATACTGGTGGTTTCCACGGGACTGTGTCAGTTTTTAAACAGTTGAGGTCCAGTTGGAAAGATAGCACATGCTTTGTTCAAGATATTAGCATCATAGTGTCTAGGCAAACAAACATCAGCAACCCTACTTTTAAGCATTTGTATGGATTTACATACATAAAGCATTTAGAGAAGGCTGTTCTAGCAAGAGGGCCTTATGAGATAACCATTAAAAGATTCCTACTTGGAGATCACTGGAAGAAATCCAATCACCAATTTATGGCCCTGGGTACATTGTCTAACCTTCTATGTTCCTGTTTACTCATCCGCTCAATGGGGTTGATGATTTTGCTGACCTAAAAGGGTCATCATGAGAATTAAATGTGATAAGCCTTCAAAACAATTTCTACAGGGCCTAGCACATGGTAAGGGCTTAAAATCTATCAGTTATCAATAAACAGATATTTCTCCCTGAAGATTTTTAAATACTTCTCAGATTTCCCCCTACCCCTCCCCGTAAATGTTATTCTGAGTAAAAAGACATTGGATGCTGTCTCAGCATCTTTTTTTAAATGGAGGTATAATTTGTTAGACCAGTGCATATAACCCATAATGCACAGGCCTATAAAGATCTAAAACATTTCCATCACTCCAGAGCACCCCTTGTGCCACTTCCAGTCACCTCTACCCGCCCCTGTGTCAACCACTCTTTTGATTTTTATCTCTTTTTGTTTTTGTTTTTGCATGGGCAGGATCCGGGAATCGAACCCAGGTCTCTGGCATGGCAGGCGAGAACTCTGCCTGCTGAGCCACCGTGGCCCTGATTTTTATCTCTATAGAATAATTTTGCTTGTCTTAGAACTGCATGTAAATGAAATCATATACCATATGCTCTTTATTTTTTTGAACTTTTTATTTTGAAATCATTTCAAACTTACAGGAAAGTTGAAAAAAGAAGAAAAACCCTATTTAGAGAACTCTAACATACCTCTACCCCTCTTTATACCCTGATTCACCAATTGTAACATTTTGCCATCTTTGCCATACCGTTCTTTCTATAAATCATCTATCATCTATTTTGTGAATATTTGAGAGTAGGTGGCACATACCATACTCCTTGAACACATGATGCTTCCATGTATATTTCCTATGAACAAGGATATTCACTTATATAATTACCCTAAGTGCAGTTATCAAGGTCCAGAAATTTAACATTGATAAAAGCTTACATTCTGTATTCCAATTTTTCTTAACTCCCTGTAATGTCCTTTGAGCCTTTTCTCCTCCATTCTTAGATTCTATCCAGTATCATGTATTGCTTTTAATAGTCATTATGTCTTTAGTTTCTCTTTCTTTTTTTCAAATTGTGGAAATATATATACAACATAAATATTTCCATCTCAACCACTCCCAAACGTACCAGTCAGTAAGATTAATCACATTCACAATGTCGCAGTACCTTCCCCACCACCCATTACTATGACAGTCCTCTTGCTCCAGACAGAACCCTACATTCATTTTGTATTAACTACCCATTCCCTCATCCCCCACCCTGGTAACCTGTACTCTACTCTCTGTCTTTATGAATTTGCATATTCTATGATATTTTCTTTGTGATTACCATAGGGCTTAAATTAAACATCCTAAATTTATAACAATCTTATTTGCTTTAATTCCAATTTAACAACTTTGATATCATATATAAAATATGTTCCTTTACTCCTCCACCCCCTCACCTTTATATAGTTCTTGTCACAACTGACATATTTCTGCATTGAATCTAAGCCATTGTTTTATCATTGCATTTTATGCATTTGTCTTTTAGATCCTATAAGAAGTAAAAAGTGGAGTTAGAAATAAAAATACAACACTACTAGTATTCATATTTGCCCATGTCTATCTTTATTGGAGACCTCTATTTCTTCATGTGGCTTCAGACAGTTGTAGAGTGTCCTTTCTTTTGACCCGCAGAACTCCCTTTAGCATTTTTTGTAGGACCAGTCTAGTAGTTGTGATGAGGGAATGTCAGCTGTTGTTTATCTGGGAATGCCTTAACCCCTCCCTCTTTTTTTTTCACATGGGCAGGCACCAGGAAATGAACCCAGGTTTCTGGCATGGCAGGTGAGAAGTCTGCCTGCTGAGCCACTGTGGCCTGCCCGCTCCCTCATTTTTTAAAGACAGTTTTGCTGGATACGGAATTCTTGATTAGCAATTTTAGTTTTCAGCACCTTAAATATGTCTTCCCACTGTCTTCTTGTCTCTACGGTTTACGATGAGAAATCAGCACATACTCTTATTAAGGATATGACATGTTATTCTCTCTTGCGTTATTCAGAATTCTCTATCTTTGGCATGCAACAGTCTGATTATAATATGCCAGAGGGTGGTTCTATTTGGGTTTGTCATGTTTGGAGTTTGTTGAAAGTCTTGGATATGTATATTTATGTCTTTTTTTTTTTTGCCTCTATTTCTTTAAGAATTCTTTCTGCCTCTTTCATTCTTTCTTTTCCTTCTGGGACTCCCATAGTGCATTTATTGGTATGCCTTGATGGTACCCCACAGTTTCTTCAGGCTTTCTTGATTTTTCTTCATTTTTTTCCTCTTTCCACCCTTCAGAAGAGATGATTTCCATTGTCTTATCTTCAAGGTCACTGATTCTTTCTTCCATCTTTTCCAATCTGCTGTTGAACTCCTCTAGGAAACTTTTAATTTCTATTAGTGCTCACTTTGGTTCTTTTTCATAATTTCCATCTCTCTATTGTTATTCTCTTTGTGTTTATCTGTTGTTTTCCTGATTTCCTTTAGTTCTTTGCCCCTGTTTTCCTTTAGGTATTTTTTTTTGTATTCAGGGCAATTTTTAAAAGGTCTTTAGTATGTCCAAGGTCTGATCCTCTCAGTGATGGTTTCTAATGGTTGAATCAGCTCCCTTACTAAGGCCATCACTTCCTGTTTCTTTGTATGTTTTGCTATCTTTTGTTGAAACCTGGACATTTTCCTATTTTTGCATGTTATCCTTGTAATTTAGGCTCTGAGGTGTCTGTTCCTTCAGCTGGTGTCCAGCTAGTGATATGGCCGAGCTTTACTTGAACAGGCTAATGAAGAAGAAGAGGAAGAGGAAGGGCAAGAGGAAGAAAAAGAAGAGAAAGAAGAAGGAGAAGGAGAAGGAAAAGGAGAAGAAGAAGAGAAGGAAGAAGAAGAGAAGGAAGAAGAAGAAGAAAATGAAAATGAAAATATCTCTCCCAGTCTTTGCAGATTGACCTGTGTGAGCTCTGCTTCAGGGATTATTCATACAATGAGTCTGGAGAACAGCTCCAGGTCAAAGTGTAGGGTCTTCCCTGATAGTTTCTGCTTATGCCTCTTGTCTTGGGTATACACATGTGGCCCTAGGAATTCTCCCATTTACACAACATGCATGTCCCCGCTTCCCTAGGAAACAATTTCATCATGGTCCTGGGCACTGCACTATATACTAAAGCCAGCAGTTACTGGCCTAAAACTGCATGACTTGACTGCTTTCCCACAGTGTTCTATAGCAGAGCTTGGTGAGCCACCTTCTACATGCAAGGCAAGTTCTGGGATAGCGAGTGCTGCAGGTAACCACCACACAGATCGGACCAGTCATACATGCTCCCAGTATGTGCAGGAGATGCACTTTGCTCTGTCTGATACCAGGACCAAAGATATGCACTAGACATATGGGCCAGATGTGTGCTGAGCCAGTGAGGGGACAGTTGAGGGGCCAGCCAGGGCACCATGAGATCCTACTGCTTTAAGAAGCCCTTTTCTTGAATTTGTGCTTGGCCTGTTACTACAATCCTTTAATTGTTTTCTGGAGCTTTTAGGACAATGTTCTGCCAATCCTTGTCGATTGAAGTTTTTGTGGAGGGATGGAGCCCTGAAGCATCTCACTCCATCATCTTGATTGGGACAGGGTCTATATGCTTTTTTTGCCTTTTTTTTTTTTTTTTGCAATTTATCCATATTGCTTCCTATATTCAGACTGTTTTTTGAATTGTGTTTCATCACAGGACTCGTTTGATAAGGAGAGACAGAAAGACTCTGCTCCACAGGATCGAGACCTACAACAATTAGACTCTGAGTTGAACTCAACCCGTAATCAACTCAACCAGGTTCAAGACGAGTAAGAGGAATGCAAGTTCTCTTTTTCCAAAAAAGTTATTTGTTCTCAGTTTAAGTTTTACATTTGAAAAGAGAATAATGGTTCATGTAAAATGTGGACATTTGCAAATATGTAATATGATTTATATGCAGGGGCAGGAGACAGTTGGGAGTCAGTGTCTATGAATTGGGGAACAGGTTAACTATACTGTGTTATTATCCCTAAAACTGTGTTCCTCTAAGCTCCGTTCCTGGAGCTCCTTCTTCTCCACAGGCCCATTATCAGCCTACATTTATAAACAGAGAAAGATCATTAGATGAAAATCTATTTTTAGGGAGGAAAATATGGAAATATGCAGAAGGGGAAGGGTGAAAGACCAAATGAAGAAGAAAATGGAGAGCAAAATAAGATGAAGCAGGCTATATCTATAATTTATACTCAGCTGGGGCATTATATATGCCTGGCTTAGAGAGTCAGAATCTTTAAGGATTGAACGATTCAAGGTTTTGGAATAACTATTAGATATAAAAATATTAGAAAAATAGTTAAGAAATTCCAGGTAACATCATGATTAGATGCTTGCTATGTGCAGAGTCTGGGTAGCAAACTCAAGGAATCATTTGCAAGGAAAATTGCAAACTTTGGGATTGTACTTGAGGAAAAAAGGACTAGTATTTATGAAAATACATTAATACATCTAATAAAAATCCATCAATAAGATGTTTCTCCTACTACATTACTACATTGCAGACATGTAAAGGGCAGTAAGGAATTCTTTTTTATCAAGTTAAGGCTGTGATGACATAGGATTTGGCAATCACTTCCACACATACCCATTCATTATTGTAACTGGAATCATAATCAATGAACAGTTTTATATCTGCAGCAGTAAAAGTTTATGAGCATGCACAAAGTATAATTTCCCTGAATTTCTACATTTTATTTTAACCAATGCCAGCTGATTTGGGAGTGGAGAGAGGGGATCCTTAAATTTTCCACCTCCAGATAACTCAGTCTTTTAAAGGATTTATTGCCATCCCTTTTGTGTAGATATTCAGTTAATACAAAGTTCAAGCTTCCTTTAAGAGGTGGCTCTGACCTTTCAAGGGGTCTTCTTTCCCCTCCTCTTTCCTTAGATTGGCATCTAGGGGAAGGACACATGCTCCCCTAGTAGTGGAGGAAGAGAGCTTTTGGTCTTGTACCTTTTGGGTTCTGACTGGCCTCAGTTCCTCCTTGGCATGATGGTCTTATGCTAATGGGTAGTATGTTGGTCTGGATAGGTTTCTTGGGGCATTAGCTGGCAATAGCTGTTGGTGACCAGGGCTCCTGCCAATTTGCCTCTACTTATGAGGCAGGGCTTCATGACTAGACTTTTTTGGGTCTGGGTTTCCATTAGCATCAATGGAAGCCAAGATTGCCCACCTCTCTTTCTTGTTACTATGGCTCTGTTGTGACCCATAAAGGGTACCATGGACTGAGAAACTTAATGGGCACACGCTTTCTAAAAAAAAATTTGTTTGTAAATAATTTCAAACTTACAGAAAAATTGCAAGGATAGTACTAAGAAATACCCATATACGCTTTCATATACCTTTAGCCCTATTTGCTTTATTATTTAGGCATTCTCTCTTTCTCTCTCCATGTATATATATCCTTTTCTCAGAACTGTTCGAAAAGTTGCATATGTGAAATGCTTGCTGTTTTTTCTTGGGTTCTCTAGGTGTTTGTTTGTTTGTTTGTTTTAGTTTCTAACCTATTTTTTTATTTAGGGTACCACAAAATGATGGCATCTGTCTCCAAATTACATAGTTGCCAGTTCTCTCTTACTCACTTATTCTGTTTACATGTCTCTAGGGCCAGATTACTACATGCCATAAAATGAATGGTCCTCTTTTTTAACCTTGCAGAGAGTGGTTTGCTGCTGACCTAGTTCCAAAGGTGCAAATTCCTATAATTCAGGACTATACAGGGACAGGTCTGCTCAAGTTTGATGAACTCCCAGACAAGGAAAGACTACTAGCTAGATTTTATACGTGGGCTATGTTTGCGAATCTCTCTTCCTCTCATCCCCTATGTCTATTAGTGTGCCTTATTCTATCTACCTCCTAAATATCCCTCATTTGTCCATTTATTTTTGTTGTGCTACCACTGCCCTAGGTCAAGCTTCCAATGTCTCTTTCCCAGACCAGTTTTTTCCAAGCAGATTCCCTACGTCCATTCTTGCTCTACTCCAAACCATTCTTACATAGCATTTTTTTTTTATTAGATCAAGTTACCTTGAGGGTTAACAGCCATTACTAGCCTCCTTTTATACTGAGGGGAAAAAAACCAAGTCCCTGCAGGATCTGGCCCTATCTCTGTCTCTCCCCTCACCTCAAGCCCCTCTCCCCTTACCCAGTCACCTCTCGACAATCTTCTTTCAGTTCTTCTATTCCCTCACCTTTGTGTGTGTCTTCCACTTTCCTGGAGCAGTTCCACCTGGCTCTTTGCGTGGCTGGCTCTGTATTGTCCTTCAGGTTTCAGATGAAATGTCACCTTCTCAGAGTCCTTCCCTAACCACTGTATATTGCAAGAAGGGCTTCTCTCTCTCTGTCCCTTATTTCTCTTTCATAATGATTTATTTTTCTCATAATAGCACTTACCACATTCGTAATGCAAAAAAATGATTTGTTTGCATATTTATGATCTAACTTCCTCATTACTCTGGAAAATTCCAGGAGTTATTCTCCTGCATTGCTTTTTTTTGTGACACCATTGTATCTTTAGCACTCAGAGTCATGCCTGGCACATAGTAAGTGCCCAATAATTTGCCAAGTGAATGAATAATTCCTAACAAAACATTAAAAATATGTTAACCTTCCTAAGACAATGTTTAGCACGTGCATCGTACTTTGCTTTTTTCTCTGTATGTCAACCAGGCATACTAAAGGAGCATGTGAGTGTATCTATCTATGCTCACACAGGCATGCTAAAAAAAAAAAAAGCTCATTTATTTCTGTTCACACACTCCTTCCTTTCTTGGTCTATTTTCTTCTTTTGGTTTTGGACAATTTTACCCTAATAAAAATGTTCATATTCCCATATATATTTTCTAAAACCAGTAATATATTCACATTTGAATTAAATCACACCGATTTCCTTTCAATCTCCAGTAGCTCCATTGCAAAGTTATTGCTACTTTTGCCCTCTTTTATAATTTAGGTATGTTGATTATCCTTTTTTGTGTGTGTGTGGGCAGACTCCGGGAATTGAATCCAGGTCTTTGGCATGGCAAGCAAGAATTCTGCCACTGAGCCACCCATTGTATTGCTCCATTCATTCATTTTTCAATTTTTTTTTTTTAATGTCTGTGATGTGATGGGCACCATTTTGGGTGCTGGGGATAAAAATATGAATAAAACAAAATCTTTGCCCCTAAGTCGTTCTCAGTGTGTTTCTAATATTACAAATGATTAGGAATGATTATAAATAATTATGAATTGAGCTGGAGGAGCTCAGGAGAAGGGAAGACAAGCATTTCTTGAGAGAGTCAGAGTTAACATTTGGGGTAGCACTTGAAGATGAGTGGACGTTTACTAGTGGCGGAAGCGGGAGTGGTATGGAATTTTGGGTAATTTACACCACCTTTCATAAGTATCTGATTGGTTGGGATTTGTTGGGTCTGAAAGAGGTCCTGTTAGCCCATTATTTCTCAGTCTACTTTACTTTCTAGATGAGGATCCAGTTCTTCCATCTAAAAGTGGGAGAGTGGTGTGAGGTCAGGTAGTAGTTGCGGTCTCTTCACCTCAGGACTACTGATATTTCAAGGAGGCAGGGTCAAAGAAGTCAAGAAACTTTTGCCAGCCCATGATCTTTCAGTGTCCTAGGGCTACATAATTAAGAACAAGTGGTCTTCATCCAATTTCATCTGTCCCACTCCCATTTCTCTTTAAGTTTAGATAGATTTGAAGAAAGAGTATGATTTATTACGATGAGTCCTTGAAGCTATCCATGACCAAACTATCTTGAAAACTCAAGAAAATCATGCTCAATAAGGGGTAAAAGTCAGAGGCAGAAAGACACAAAACACCTGGTAATCAAGTTATGGAGGACTTTTTTTTTTAGGTGGGCAAATAACATTTTCTTTTTTTGCATGGGCAGGCACTGGGAATTGAACCTGGGTCTCCAGCATGGCAGGCAAGAACTCTGCCACTGAGCCACCGTGGCCCATCCAACTTTTTCTTATAAATAAGAAACATGGGGCAATTAAGTCAAATGCAGCTCCACATTGCAAAATATTGAGAAGAGATATATACAGAAAAATGGATACTTTTACATAGAGAAACAACATGAGGATTTGGTGTATTTAGAACAGATGATGAATTAGGGGATAAGAAGGAGGACTTATTGCCTAGTCTTTAAGGCATGGTAGTTCTGTAATTTCTTTGTAAGGGTTTGATATTAAGCAAAGGATGCTAGCATGTTTTTGCAAACAAATCCACCATAATATTTGCAATATTATCTGATTGAAAGCAGATGTCTTATAATTTGATTTTGCTTATGCTGAATTTATATGCCAAAAGTTCCCAAGAGAACCTATGCCTTGATTTAGAAAGTCTGCCAATTTTGAAAAATCTGTCTTTGGTTACTGATTTCTCTTAGGCTGGCTGAAACTGAAAAGACTCTTGAAGAAACCAAGAACAGATCGGCCATATCCCTTTTGGCTGCCGAGGAGGAAATAAATCAGCTAAAAAAGCAGTAAGAAAAAAAAATGACAGGATTATTGCAGCCTGCTGATTAAGCTTTGAATTTAGCTTTTTTGGTGCTCCATTACAATATGAAAGAATTGTTCATGAGCAAAAAGAGAAGGCAGCAATATTTTTATTAATGTTTTATGTATATTTTTCTTATTATAAAACATTACCTTTCTATTATAGGAAGTTTCAAAGTACAACATAGTATAAAGGAATTGAAAAATCCTCTCATAATTCCAGAGCCGGTTGCTGTCATTATTTTGATATTACTTCCATTAAAAATAGTTAAGACTACAGAATAAAGTATATAACTATGCAGATCTGGACCCTGCATTTTCATTTAATATTTCCCTCGATTACTAAGAGAAAAGTATTGCAGAACTTAGTTTTAAATAGGTGTCTAATACTCCAACATTTGGGTATTTCCATAATGTTGAATATTTACTTTGAAATTAATTTGCAATATTAAAAATAACATTGTGGTAATCATTTCTATGGCAAATCTTAGTTTAAATTTCAGATTATTTCCTAAAGATAAATTTCTAGAAGGTAGAAAAACATGGATCCTTTAAGGTTATAACTTCCTTGTTCTTAATTTGGATTACTGACACACACACATACAAGCACAATCACAAAAGCAGGTGGCAGGTGAATTTTTTTGAAAAAATTCAGAATGTCTTGCTATTGCTTTCCCGCATGTTCCAATTGTTTGGTTTTCTTCAGGAACGCCCATAAATCTTAGCTTGGAGCTCTGTTCTGTCTTCCACTTCTGTCTTGCCTCTCATCAGTTTAATCTTTTATTTCCTCTTGGGTATATCTTCACAGATTCATTGTCCATATTGCTCAGTTATTTCCTGTAGTATTGGTTCTGTTCTTTACCATTTCTACTGCAGATTTTCATTCTGCCATTGCCTTTTTATCTTCTCTTTATCCTTCTTAATCTTCCCCTTTACCTTTTCATCTTATACTGCTTGAATTTCATCACAACATTTTGTCCTCTTATGGCCTTTTGCTTCTATTTTATGGTGATCATTCTTTTTTGTATCTTAATGAAGATGCCAATTTTTTCTTTCGAAAGATTTTGTTTATTTTTGTACTATGTTATTTTCATAGGTCCACACTTCCATTTTGTCTTGTGGATGTTATTCGATTTCCATTGTAGCTTTCCCCATATTCCATCTGTTCAGATCAAAGAGATAGCAAAGGTAGGAGACTATGACTTAGACCGGCTTCTGGGCTAGATTTTGGAGGTCAGTGCTTTCAGAGTTTCATGCAGTTAAGATCAGTCCAATGCAGAATACTCTGACTCTACGCTCACTCTGCTTTTGTTAGAGTATGTAGGTATCCTTTCTGCGGGAATCTTTTACTACGCAAGCCAATAGACTTGGCAAGTCTGATGTTTGCTAGTTGTGCTTACTCATTATGTATTGCCATCAGAGTTTTTTTTTTTTTTAATTCAATGATTGCGTGCTCAGTAGAGTAGCCTCTGTTGTTAAGCATGCCAGTTGTTGCTTATTATATTTTCCCTTTCCCTTCCTTCTTTCCTCCCTCCCTTCCTATTCAGGCTTAAATCTCTTCAAGCCCAAGAGGAAGCCCGCCACAGAAGCATAGACCACACCAGATCAGAGCAGCGGGGCTCTGAGAAGCGGAGTGATGGAGCAGGAGTGGTGGCTGACTATGAGAAACAGCTTCGGACGCTGAAGGACGAGATAGCTGTTCTGTCTGCTGAAAAATCTCTACTCCAAGGAAGGTCTGACAGACCCTTACAAACCTTTTCATTTAAGCTCCTGATGCAGCCTTAGTTGACTGAGTTAATGATAAATGCCTGCCTTGGGGGGGGTGGTGATGGGGTGTTGGGTATTGGGAGTAAAATGACACTCTGAACCAAACCACAACAATATGGGACACTTTGAGTTATAAAAGGATTGTTTTCTCTAATTATGCTGTTTCACAGAGAGATAACATCTCCTGCAGTGCCAATACTTGGGCATTAATTAGTTCTGGGCTGACATTGAAGCTACAGGAAGGAATCTGAGAGAAATGCTATAGGAAAACTGCTTGAATATATATCATATTACATATATTATAACAGAGTATAATATAATGCAAGCAGTAGTATCATGTTGAAAGTACATTTTTCTGAGGCCCGGGGATTCTCTCTAGGAGTGTCCATATGACTCCAGGGTATTTCTTTCTTATATCTGACTTTGTTTGATGGGGCAAGTAGGTAGGTGTTCTTGTGAGATCACTTTCTCTTGATGGCCAGCACATTAAGGCAAGTCATTAAGACAGTGTTTCAAGAGGACAAAGGAGGATGTCTCTATTTGGAGTCCCTCCATTTCTCCCTTTCTTTCTAACAACCATCCCCCTATGCTCACCACCTCCACCCCCAACATGCCCTGTTTCAGGCCATCAAAGCTACTCCCCACCTCCACCTCCCCACCTCCCACTCCCCTAAATGTCCCCTTAGTCTTAATTTTGGGGCATCACTCAGTGTTGTGTTACTGTTAGCCTGCACTGGATCCCAAGAGCTAATTCAATGCATCTCTTCCTACCTCTATGTTCAGTGATGTCAAACTGGTGGCTTGAAATAGGTCATGGTGATGTGTATGCACTATGTAAATTGGCAAATGCTACAAATTAGGACTTTTTATTCCTTCAGAGATTCTGCTTATCATTTCACCCCCTGCATGCATTCAGTGTGATCTATTTTTGTCCCATAGTTTCTTCTACAAAAAATCTCTTTGGAGCTAGCTAGTTTGATCATTTACTTTGTACATTTACTTGGTACCAATATACTTTTTATGATAGTGTTTTACCATTAGCCAAGTACTTCCACATGGATTAGTTTACCTGGTCTGCCTGATCTCCCCCTAGCCTGGGCCCCCAGATCCTTCAGAACAGAACCAAAATCACGTGGGTGAAACCTGAGACTCTGGAGAGGAGAAATGACTGCAAAGGTCCCAGTGATGTGACATAGTGGAGCTAGGAAGGGAATACATCTCCTTTTTCTTTGTTCAGTCAGTGTTCAGTCCATTTTATAACATGAGGCTTGTGTGATGCGTTAGCTGTCTTAGTAGAGGGAGGTCAGGGTAATACATTCAGAAATTCTGACTTCTCTAACTCTGGCTCTCGCTAGCTGTGCTCTTGTAAGGACAGGCCTTTTCACTTTTCTGAGCTCGGAGTTCCTCATCTGTGAAATAGCCAACAGTCAATCCTGGCCTCACTGAGTTGATTAAAGGATGAATTCAGATAGTGAATTTGTGGCCGTGCTTTATAAATTCCAACTCATTATGCAAATATGGGGTATTGCTTCCTGTGGTGGTGGTGTTTGAAGCCTCAGGAGATGCAGGGCCTTTTCACAGGTCATGGGCAGATCCCCGAGGCAGCTGTTTACACGACCTCTAGGGGCTCATGACTCCTGCGTATCATTAGAAGTTTAGGTGGGGAGAAGACCCACACAGCAGCTCACCAAAGCGTTTCCCTGGCCGTTTCTTGCTTACCAGCAGGTCCCCAGGAGCCGGTCTCCTAGCCCTACCTCGCGTTGCCGTAGCCGATCTGCCAGCCCCTCCACCGCCGTGGCGAAGGTCAGGACTCCATCCCCCAATCGCTCCAAACTGTCGAGTGTGGCGCGCAAGGCTGCCCTCCTGTCCCTTCAGCGACGCCTATTCCCAGGCCCGCCTCGATGCGCAGTGCCTGCTGCGGCGCTGCATCGACAAAGCTGAGACCGTGCAGCGAATCATCTACATCGCCACAGTGGTAGGTGGCGCGGCGGCGGGCGGGACCTCCGCGGACCCCGTGGGCTGCGGGGAGACAGCGGTTCAAAGGGATGGTGCAGCCGAAAAAGACCAGCAGATCCTCATAACTGAGCCGGGGATTCCTCCACCTCCCCATCGGTCACTCTCCTCCCACTCTCCCTCCTCCCCTCCCATCTTCCCTCTCTCTCTTCCTTCCTTTCATTAAGAATATTTGGGGTGAATTGTTTTCACAATCATAGGTGTTTATATTTATTTCTTAATACTTATATTGACCAGGCATTTGTTGATGAGGTATTCATAAATACAGGACTATCTCAAAGGAGCTTTACTAAGTGGATTTGCACCATCTTCTGTCCAATGTGGGCACACCCAGTGGATTTATAACTGCTCACGACCATTGTTTGTTGGTTTCTATCAGTTCTCAGAAAAATCAGAAGATTGTGATTGCTTTAACTCTTCTGTTTATAAACTAATGGAAGTCACTAAGACTGCTAAGATATCAGCTGATTAAGTGTGGCAAATAAAAAAAAATGTATATGTATACTTCTTAAATTTCGATATATTTTAAAATTTCAAATTTGATATTTGATAAATTTCAAATATATTTGTTCTATGAGTATCGTATTGAGGTACAGAGACTCGATTATGAGAACAGTTAAATATTTTCAAAAAATGGTATGAGCACAGAATTATCAGAATCTCCTCCTTGCAATTGTTTATGAATTTTACCTTGTATCAGGGGTCTGCAAACTGCTGCCTGGACCCTGAAATGTTTTTCTACCTCCAGTATGCTAAGAATGTAAGGATGAAATTACAATTTTAAAGTGTTATTAAAAACAAACAACAACAAAAAAGAACTGTAATAGAGACTCTATGTGGCCTGCAAAGCCTAAACTATTTACTCTCTGGCTCTTTACAGAAAATGTTTGCTGACTTCTGATTTATGTAATTAAGAATCATATATTAAGTTGGTTAAAATCTCTGTAAGGGTAGAGGTCATGTCTTTCTTGAATAATGTAATTTTCCTAGTGCTTATCATGTAATAGGCATTCAGTAAATATTTATTAAATTAACATATGCCAGATAACATGCTGAACTTTTGATAGGTGTTTGTGTAAAATATAAGCACCAAATTGATAGTTTCCTCTTATTTCTTTACCAATAATATGATATTGGCATGAGTTCATAGCATAAACAAAGCACTTTTCGAGTATTATGTAACCACATATAATTTAGCCCTTTGAACGTCTGCACAGTCTGGCTTCCTGCAGTCAGGATTTCCAGGACAATGTTAATTATCTTGAAATTAGTGAACATGGATAGTCATACATGTGTTTACATACTTTTCAAAATTTAAGATATATTTCTCCCAGATTACATATACCTTTGGCTAATTGCATTTAGTTATCAGAAGACCAATAAGATGTTGAATTTCTGTGGACATTCTTTCTAATTCTTTGCTTTGGACCTCTTTACCTACTTCTTCCTGCCAAATAAATAAGGGTTTGGGAGGCTTGCTGCATTTTTACAAGCAGGAGGCATTTCATGTAGCTAAAATGGCATTCAGACACTTCATTTGCTGCATTTTTACATGCAGGAGGCATTCCATGTAGCTAAAATGGCATTCAGACACTTCAAGATTCGCGTGAGGAAATCATTGACACCATCTTTTGCGGGGTCCAGTAACTTTGAGGATACCGTCTCGGACTATATCATTTGTCACCTTGATCTGTACGATGCCCAAAGCAGTGTCAATGTAAGTGTTGGAGTCCCCATATGGGGACCAGTTAGCTGATGAGGATGCTTACAGGGGATGCTAATAACTCAGAAATCCATCCAGTGTTTAGGATCACTTGTACGTAATGAAAAGCATAAATGAACAGCATGCAATTTACTTTGCAATAACAGTCATTACTGGCTGGTTCTTTTTTACATATTTTATGGGAGCAAATATTCTCAGTTTATGGTTCTGTTATTCCGTGTACGGGCCTTTAAGATAGGGAGATAGAATACCACAGTGCTTATTACATAGTAAACACTCAATAAAAGCAAGCTATTATAGCGATTGTTGCTATAGCTTATGAACAAGTTAGAGTTCTGTGTTGGTACATCATATACTTGGCTGGGACAGAAAAATAAAGGGAGTAATCAATAAGAGCCCTGAAGTTTTTTCCCTTTGTTATTCTGGCATGGCTCTTCTGGTCATTAGTATGTCATTTGTTCTTTCTATCACCTTTCTGCCTTTCCTATTGAGTGATAAAATCTTTCCCTTTTTAGCATATGCACTTCTTTCTGGTTTAACTGCTTTCACTCTTATGCTTTTTTTCCACCTTTATTCAGACTAGGCCTTATAGTAAGAGTTTCTCACAAGTTGGTAACAAGGTGATGTCATCTTTTTGTTTTTCAGGATGTGATCCGAGCCATGAATGTCAACCCCAAGATTTCGTTCCCTCCTGAAGTTGATTTTTGCCTCCTCAGTGACTTCATTCAGGAGATATGTTGCATTGCCTTTGCAATGCAGACCTTAGAACCACCCCTAGATATTGCATTTGGGGCCGATGGAGAAATTTTTAATGATAGCAAGTAAGAAAATAGGAGGAGAAGCTAAATTCCTTACAAATAAATTGTCTTATCTTTGTTCCTTTGGAACAGATGGCTAAAGAACTCTGGGTGGGGACATCACAGACACTACCCAATTTCCAGGTCTTCTCCCACAATCACTTTCCTTCTTGGACAAATGTGATTCAGAGGTGATGTCTGATTTCCATCGGACATATTGGTATTTGGGAAGGACTAATGAGTACTAAGCCTTCTGAAATTTTATAAGAAAAGTGTCATAAATGCAAGGCCTATTGGTTCTAGGTTTTTATTGCATGATCTACTGGGTTTCTCCAAGTGAATGGTGAGTTGATCACCTGCATCAGGGCTTCTCAGGCTCCTTAAACATGCAGATTCCTGACCATGCTCCATGATATTTTGTTCATAGGTCTGGGGTGGGTCTCAGGAATCTGTAACTTAACAAGCACCTGAGTGTTCCTTATGCACACTAATTATGAGAACTACTGCTCTAGACTTTCTATCTAAACCATTGATTTCACCAGTTTTACATGGTGACTATTTCGCTTATAAACTAGAGAAAATTAAATTAATTTTAAACAGTTTTTGAGCATTTCATGAGATCCTGTGCAATAACTAGTGATTATCTGGAAGAGGCTAAGTGGTTAAGAACCACTTTGGCATCAAGCTGCTTAAGTCAAATCCTGACTCATCACCAATTAGCTCATAATCTTGAGCATGTTACTTAATTTTTCTTGTCTTAGTTCTTCTCTGTCAAATGGGGAAAATGATAGTACCTACTTCCTAGGGCTGAAAGGCTGATGAATCATTCAGATAAAGCATTTTAGAATGCCACCTACATGTAGTGAGTGCTCAGAAATGTTAGCTCCGAGTCTTTGTTCAGACCGTAGACTTATAAGTTGGTGGCAACTCAATATCCCTGCAGGCTTGCTGATGATGGAGACCCTACACCTTTCTTTCTTATGTGCAAATAACAGCAACGATGGTGTTTCCAGATACCATCTAACATGTCATCTTTCTGTGTCATTACCCTGTTTCTAGTTTCTTTCAGATCACTGCTTCCAACATCTGTCCATCCTTGGAAGAGCTGAGTATTAGAACATTACACTCAGTTGGGTCTTTTTTGATTCCTTTATACAATATGATATTTTCATCTTTTTTCCTTTATCCTTTTTCTTTTAGAGTTTTTAAAGTACACACTCAGTAATATTCACCCATTAAAACACTAAAATGGGTGAATATTTCACAGCAGGAAGGGACCTAGGCTTAAATGCCTTTGCAGAGGGAACTTGCTGCCTCTTGGGCATTCTGTGGCCTGTAATCCTGGATGGATGTGGAGCTGAAATTGAATCTTATTCTTGATTCTACTTCCGGACTTTACAGAGCAAGTTTAATCCCTTTTTAACCCTACCCTGCACACTTTGAAGGAGTTACTCAGATCCTCCTTCTTCTGGCCTCATGCCTCTGTTTTCATTTATTTTCATACGAAGGGGGATTTGAGACTTCTTGATAAATGAACCAATTTCCTTGTCCTATTTGTCATGCTTTTTTGAATATCTTCAGAAGGTGCAAGAAATAAATGTAGGCCCTTGGTTTGAACTAATCAACCTACAGAGATGAGCCTCTTTTTATTCTTATTGTCTAGCTACTAATTCAGCTAATTTGTAGTAGTAGTTTTTAATTTCTACTTTTCAGACTTATAACACTTTTGAGTTTAAAACCTGTTATATTTTCACCTATGCAACTAAACCATAATATAGCACCTCTATTTGTTTGATTAAATTGAGTTTTAAATTCAATTGTATGACCTCATATATATCCACACTGCATTTTATCTTTTTAGATCCAGTTTATTGTCCTAGCCTACTTTTGATGCTGCATCTTTTTTTTTTTAAATGATGCAGCCCCTGCCTTTCAGCATATTTGTTTTTAATTTCATATAAGCCATCGATAAAATGTTTGACCGAGTACCTTTATTCAGGTTCTCATTGATACAGACTGCCCTCTCCCTTTGAATATGGTCATCTAACCAGTTACCAATCCACCCAATTAATTATCATCCACCCCACAATGATATCACAAGAATCTCAGAGAAAATCTTATAGCACGTCAGAGTCTGTGTCTCTAGCATTCCCTGATTCCACTGAAAATCTTTTGACCTTAAAAGAGAAGAACAAGATTAGTCTGGCAGGACTGTTCTAGTGAGTTCATGTTGGTTTTAGTTGTCATGGGTTCCTTTCCTAACATTCACAGCCATCTCTTTAATACAGAATCAGATCCATATTTATCTAATCAAATATGAAAAATGTACACTTATTTTTTTTCCCTCAGTGATGCCACATGAGATTGCTTAACTCCTCTTGTTCTTTTGTATGTTTAAACAGTACCGCCGCAGCTACTCTGACTTCACTGCTCCCTTGTCCTCTATCACGTGTGGCCTGCTCTCATGGAGAATGACTGCTCATTATGAAAGGCGAAGCTGTCACCAAGAGAGGGCTTTTTCCGGTGCCTGATAGTGAAAATTCATCCCAAGTGTTTCTTCACAAGTTCGAGAACATTTATAAACCCAAGATTCTATAAAAGAATTTCATAAAGAGTCGTTAATATCATCTCATACAAAGGGGAGGAAGTGTGGATACAGGGCTGGCTGGGAAAGAACTGATTCTTCTCTTGGTTCTTTCACGATTCTTTATAATTCCTGGCAGTGATTTTTTTTTTGTCGTTTCTTCATTTATAAAATGAAAATAGTAATATTTTCTTCTCCATTTTAGAAAGCTTGCAATATTATAAGGGCAAAGTCCTTGAACTCACCTTTGAATTCTAAGTTTAAAAATAATCAGCTTTCACGAGGTGCAAATTTTTATTGACAGTTTTCCGTTTTGGAAACATGAGTGGTCCTGTTTTTCTCTCCTTTGTATGTGTGGGAAGAGGGATAGAAAAAGAAGGCAGAGGAGGTGGAGAAAGAGAGGAGCCAATCAGTTTTGGAAGGTGACTTCCTATACACATGGATTGTAGAATGTTTTGAACACATTTAGATTCAGTGGCTGGGAAGCTTCAAAATGGAGTTTATGTGTGTTTGTGTTGGATTGGGGATTGAGTGTTGGAACTGATGGTCAGGTGCTTGCTATATCTGTTTCCTTCACATTATGTAGTTTTCAATCCAACCCTTCCTAGAAAGACTGAGTAACTTTGAAGTGAAGCCCCTTAGATGAGGCAAACCTGCCACTGAGTAGTCTGAACTGTTTTCTGCACATATTGTGGAGAAGAGGAGTAATTTTTTAAAAAGAACTTAAAAGGTTTTTGTATCTTAAAAATCCAATTACAGTGATACTATCTTCATTAAATGGTATCTGACAACCACACATGGTCTACAATGAATGACCTAATAAAACATACTTCTTGCTCTACAATAATCACTCTCTGTTTAAAAACTCCTATTGAGACTCACTGCAGTAACTGCAGTTGAGTTTGGAAGGAGGGGGGAGTTGCTGTTCTTATGCTCTAGCATCAAACAGCAATTGCCTTTTAAACTTCTTCTTCTTTCTCATCAAGCACTCCACCAACATTTGCCCAAGCTTAAACTCCTAGAGCAAAATGACAAAACCCTAAAAGTCTATAACACTTATAGACTTAAAAAAGCAAAGGTGTGAATGAAGGGAAATTTACAAGAAGGATTTTACTAGTAAAATCTCCTTATAGTGAATATATGTAGTTACATTCTCACTTACTAATTAAGTTAAGAGTAGATGGGAAGCAGTGGTAATTCATTCATTCAGTCAATGCTTTTGATTTATTCAATAATTATTTATGACTATGGGCTTATTAGGGGCTGGATTCAGCAAGGAACAAAACATACACAAATCTTTGTCCTCCTAGGTTTACATTCTCAGCTCTTGCCAACCCAGATGTATTTTTTTTTTAAAATGTTTTTATTGAAGAATGTAATTTCTAACACGTTAATCTTCAAATCAAAATTCTACTAGCACTAAGAATTTGTTTGTTCCAGAGTTCACTGTAATGGGATTTTATCTGAGAAATACCCTAAAGTTATTGTCAAATCTTGTGCAGCTGTAGGAAATCAAAGGAGGATACCTCATGCTAATGACCGGTAATGGGCACGCCCAATCATATCACAAAAACCCCTCATTATAGGGGATAGGCACCTTGTTTTAAGCCATGCAAGCTTGCACTACTTACTGACTATTCTCTTGCTCTCTTTTGTTTAGTGGAATTCGGTGCGATCTGTAAGTCGATGTAGAAGCAGGAGTTTAAGTCCCGTTTGTCCGCGTAGTCGCATTGGTTTAAGCACGGTACGTTATTTGTCTAGTCATTTATTACACAAAGTCGTCCTATGGTAGACACTTTCTTTGTTTCAATAATTGTCTATAAAGAAGTAGAAAGTGAATTTGTTGCAGTACAATAATCCTGGATTGAGTTTTTTAAGTGCTTGAGAAATTTATCGTTTTAGAAAGAAAGAAGTAGATTGCTTTTTTCTTCTAATTAGTTCAAAAATGACAGACCTTACTAATTCATAGTTTTGTGTTTATCTTTGAATGAAAATAGACCTTAGAGATCAGATTCTGAATAGAGAAGGGGACGCTTTGGCCAACTGAACCAGCACTAGTTCTTCTAGTATTTATTGCATGAGTTTGGGAGAAATCACTCAAATGGTCTAGATTTTTATACTTAATAAAGAGCTTGCAGATGTCAATTTTCCCCAACTTCGAAACAGGAATAATAAGATAAGTCTCGTTCCTCATTAGCTTTAATACTTATGTCAAAGAAAAAAAAAACACGCAGCAAAAACAGGGAAAACCAAAAACTATGGAGATAACATTTCTAAAAGCATTATTATGACCCATTATTCATTTATAACAAATACTTAGTCAAGGACTTTTTTTTTTTTAACATGGACAGGCACTGGGAATTGAACCAGGTCCTCTGGCATGGCAGGCAAGCATTCTTGCTTGCTGAGCCACTGTGGCCCGCCCAGTCAAGCTTTTTGAATGCAGGGGGGACAAAGACATGTGGATGCCAGAGAGGCTAACAATTTGTTGTTTCTTCAAATCAATATTCTTTGAATATTTCTTCAACCTCATTATAGAAAAGAGGGAATGTGGTAAGGAAGGAGAACCACCAACTTGCAGTGTTCCACATCTCTGAAATTGATTCTAGCAATACAATACTACCCTTAAACTTGCAAACCACCCTCAGCAAAACAAAATGGAAACAAAGAAAAAACTCTGCAGTTAGTAACCCACCTTTCCACTGAGTGTAGGGAGCAGCTAAACTGAACTCCAACACAGAGCATTTAGTGAGTATCTAAACTGAACTCTATTAGATGGAGCATTGTACTCCAGCATGCCCCTTAGGCATTCTTTCTGGCTACGATGGATGCTACATATGGGGGATTAAATAATGACTAAAACATGATCCCTTCCCTGAATGGGTTTCAATATAAGAAGATTAATATGATTTAACTGAATTAGCTGTATGTTAGATGATACAGTCCATAAAAAGCAGAGAGAGTTAGAGCTATCAGAGAGATGATAACTTCTGGATTTGGTGCATGAGAGAGTTGATTGAGCTGTTCTTTATAATGGGTGGTTTTTTAATGGGAAGGGAAATTGGGTGAAGGAATGCCTGAGAAATATAGGAAAGTGAAAATAAAAGCATGTTGGGAAACAGTAGGTATCTGACACAGTCCTTTCATGCTTGTAGATGTTTTAAAAATTAATTTTTATATTGGTAATATATATGCATAATAAAATTTTCCGTTTTAACCACTTATATGTGCACAATTCAGTGATACCAATTCTATTCTCAATATTGTGCTACCATTACCACCCATTATCAAAACTTTTTCATCACCCCAAACTGAAACTCTTTACAAACTCTTAGAGTTTAAAATATAACTTAGTTATTCAAATTATATTAACTCATTCAAGAAGTAACTTATTTACAGTAGATAAAAAAAAAAGCAAAAGCATAGTACCTTTAGTGGAATGACAAATAAAAAGGAAACCTTGAGAATTTTATACTGGAGAATCACAGTTCTCCCCTTGAGAATTTTATACTGGAGAATCACAGTTCTCCCAGTAGAGGAGAAAATGGAATATCAGAAGAATGAGCAATATTAGACACCTATTGTGCTTACATCCATGGAACGTTTTAACACTCAACTCCTTGGAATGCTTATCCGTGGCAATGCTCCTCTGATATAAATTCCTGTACATATTTGAGGAGGAACGTGTATTCACCTCTCTCCTCCACTTTGTGCTCAGGGAAAACAAATAATTTACAGTAGAATAAGGTATATTCTCAATGGTGAAACCAATTTCAACTTTCTGCCTCTTTCCGCCATGCCCTCCTTATAACAGACTGGGTATACAACCCACGTCAATACAGATAGTTTTGGTTAATCTGTTATTTTACTTATTTGACATTGTAATTCGGCCAGAAGAGCTTCCATCTTTGTATGCATCTGTTATCTAAAGTGTTTGAAAGCTCAGAGCAAGAATTATGCTTGAGGTCAGTTATTTCTGAGCCATAACAGACTTGTAGTTACAGGGTAGTGTCTTTTGCTTAGTGAAACAAGGTGGGAATTGAAAAATGATTTTCCTCTGGCAGCACAGTGACCCTCTTTAATAGGGCAGCATTTCAAACACATGAGGTAATTTATTTAAAGGATGTTCCAGGGAGTATTTTATAACTTTAGTTTTTGTTATTCTAATAATCAATTTAATTCTTGTTTCATGGAAAGCACTGACTTCTTAGGCTCCTGAATCTAAATATTAATTAATAATATAATATAAACCAAATTGGGTACCTGTTTTACTTCAGGAATTATGAAGGGAATCATAATGGTTTACCTGACTGGGGTAAAAAACCAATAGTTTTTAAATGCCTGAGAGAAACTATCTAGCTGGGATTAGGGAAAAAACCCATGTCAGAAGGATTCATCCTTTGAGCTCCATCTACCATGTAATTCAGGTTACACTTTTATATTTTTCAGATATCTCGAAGTCGCAGCCCTTCTCCAATAAGATGTGGATTGCCAAGTAAGTGGGATAGTTTAGATGGCGCACATTTTCTGCTTTTTAAATACTCTCCTTAGTACCTGGCATTGTGTGGCAAAATGAACGATTTGCTTCCTTGGGAGCATCTTTTCCCTCCTTTAAGCTTTTATTTCCCAGTGATCTGCTAAGTCCCATAAATTACACAAAAGGAACCTCCAATAGGTTTTATTACTGCAAACCTAGATTAACCCCTTTTATTTCATTTAGGTCCTTCCAAAATCAATTCCAGAAAAGTGTCCGTAATGATGAACTGTTTATTTTTTTCTCTCTCTAGGGTTTTAAAACAACCAGACATGTTCCTTTGCCACAGAACATCTGCAACAGCCAATTTTCCTAGTGCCTCCGTCTGCCTGCTCTGTCTGTGCCTCCAACCTCACTTAAGATAATGTGAAAAGGCAATTCTGTGTTTCTCTCCACACAGAGAGTTAAATGTTTTGATTTAGCACGTTTGTAACTTTAGCCACAGTGCATTTTATTTTATTTTATAGATACAAATTCCATTAATTTGATAAAAACTATTGCCTAGGTGTTTAGGATCATATTCATTTGAAGCTAAGTCCATTACACAGGTTCAGGATTTCCATCCTGAAATACTAGGCTGTTTTACAGCAAACCTTTCAGATAAAAGTGGAAAATCTTTACCATGCTGTGTCCAGAAGATAAGAGGAGTCATTTTAGTTCACAGATTGATCATAAATGTTATAGATGTTGGCATTAGCTTTAACTTGAAACAAGACTGGGTGCTTTAAGTTTCTTTTGAGATGAAAGTTTACTCTCATGTCAGGCTGGGTAACTTGCATCAGTAGCAGTGATTTAAGGCTAGATGGAGAAAGATGACAATTTAACAAAATATGGCTTGCTTCTTTGTTCCTACTTTCAGAGTACTAGTCTGATTTAGTTAAGTGCTTAATGTATCTTGAAGCCAAATAGTTGAGAAAATTCTCTTGCTTCATAAATGCAGAGTGTTATTTGTGTAAAAGCTGGTTTTGGGATCAATGTTAATTACCCATGTGCTTATCTTCTGGGAATGTTTCATACTGTTTTGATGAATGTGCTAAATATAAAACCTACCTGGAAAATACCCTTTACTTTCTCTACCTTGTTGTTTACAAATTCAGACTTTCTAGAATTCCATCTGGCTAAAATAGCTAAACTCAAGGCCTAAAACGAGGGGCACCATTTACTGATTTTAAAGGGTAGGTATATCCCTTGATTTATTCACTGTGAAGAGTTGAACATTAAAGTTCAAGATGATGGAATGTTGTTTTCTTCTTTTTTTATTTTATTTTTTCAGTGCTCATTGATGGTTCCTGCGGCAGGGAATGTTGTTTTCTTGAGACAATTAGTATTCTTACTGCCCCACTTCACTTTAAAGCCAGCCTTACACACAGCCTCACAAATGACTGTTTTGTCCATTCTCCTTTTAGAGAAAATCTTGAATTGGCCACAGCTTAGTTTGCCTAAGCTCAGTGCCAAAATCAGCACCTGATGCTTTTCAGGTAAGAAAGAAAAATGTAAATGGTCTTTCCTCCCTTGTGCTGGCAGCGGTCAGAGAGAGGGGAGAGATTTCCTCAGTCCCAGCCCCTTGGTTTAATGATCACCAAACTCATTCTGAAGCCTGAGGTTAATTTTTCCCCTTTGTGCATTTTTTTTTGGCTTGGGCAGGCTCCAGGAACCGAACCCAAGTCTCTGGCATGGCAGGCCAGAACTCTGCCCCTGAGCCACCGCACCGCCCTTTGTGCATTTTTGTGGTAGTCACTTTGAGACAAGGCAGTGTGCTGGATGGAGCACCGGGAGCCCAGGTAGCACCTAGTTCTGGCTCTGTCATCAGGTTGCTTCAGGACTCTTGAGCGGGTGGCTCATTTTCTGAGCCTGTTTCCTCACTGTAGAGTTGAGGATATTAGAAAGATTAGTGGTCCTCTTAACCATACCGGACTCAGTGACCCCCCTTTTTTATAACAAGTATTTTATTCTGGATCTTCTAAAATAAAATTCAAGGTTAAAATAACTCATGTGCACATGCAATTTTAAACAATGAATTAGTGCCCTAACTATAATATAAAGCAGGACAAAAAAGAATGTAATTTTTAATAAAATGAAATATATTTCAATAAAATATATTTTAATTGAAAATATAAAAAGGAAATATTTAATTGAAAATATAAAAAGTAGGACAAAAAGGAATGTAATTTTTAATAAAATGAAATATATTTCAATTAAAAAGCTTGGGCATAAGCATCCTAGAAGGTAAAATTAAGTAGGAAACGCTCGTATCTGTTTGTAGACTCACCAGCGTCAAGGTGTGATATTACTGGCAACATAAAATCACAAACGGCATTGTCATTGGATATGATTTTCTGAAATGGGGGACAACTCTTGGCAAAGTTTCAAATGAAAAACTTACTCTTGCTTTGATTTTCATGGTAATTGTATTCCCAGAGAATTCAAGGTATTAAAATCATGCAACAATTACTTTGTGTTATTTGTTAAATGATGTTAGATTCTAAGCTCAGATAATTATCAACAGTGCTTTTTAAACTTAAACCAATGCCCAGCAGAACAGTCGAGAGCCCCATGGAGTAAGAAAAATTTTGTCATTATGCAATTCTTCCCTTTGTCTTGAAGGATTTCTAGCAACCATGTCCTTCGCCCTCTAAGTGCCAGAATTACTAAAAGGCATGCCCTCAGATTTCCAAACTGCTATAGATTTCCAAATAGAATGTAGTACCGCTTCCACTGAGACTCACTGAACTAGATCTTTCAAGGTCTTTTTAGCTCTAAAATTCTGAGAATTCATCATTCAAATAGGTCTTTTCTAAAATCTTTCTCTACATATCAGAATTCATCTCAGGAGCTGAATGCATGCCCTGATTTGGAAAGAGGTAGCTTATTTACTTGCTCTGTATCCTGTCTGCCTACTTGTTTCTTGAGTTTCTAATTTGAACTGTTACACACAGAGAGAGTTGGGTAGTCTAGAAAAAGTTTTAGTAAGAATCTACAAGACCAAAGGAGGCTGATTTACACTCCTTACATCTGGGCATGTATCTTAACCTTAGGGACTTGGAAAATGAAAACCTCTGACTTGTAACTTGGGTAAGTTTCTATATTTGTTTCTGTATTATTGACTTAACATCTAACAGTAAAATTCCGAAAAAGAGTGCTTCTGTAACTGTAGGTTCTTTGCAGTGAAATGCTATATTCCCAAATTCATTGGTGCCCTTTGTCATCCATCTCTTAATTCTGTGACGCCTGAATGCAGCCCACAGATTCACTCAGTAAATGCTGCTCTGGGGTGGGCCCTGTGATTGCTGCAATCCCGTGCTATAGCTTAACAGGCAAACTTTATTTGTAATTCATTGTTCTCGTATTCAAGATACCCCCTCTCAGTAGCATTTTGCCATTTTCATGGAACTTCCGCTTATGTTAGTTCTGTTGCCCCACAGCAAATCTTGGAGGATCTTCCAGGTTATAGGCCAGGAACCTGTTCAGCCAATACATAAAGCAGTTTTCTTCCATGATTTTTTATCCCCACAATATTCTATCCTGTTTTCTTTTGTTTCCCCATGGCATATAGCACCATTTCTTTTGTTTATTGGTTCGTTCATTCCTTCATACACTCATTGAATACATATCAAGTACCTCCTGTGTGCTAGACACGGTCCATGATCCTGGGGCCATAATGGTGAACAGGGTTCCAGCTCAAAGTCGCCTTCCTCTGTGATTTCCCTGTCATAGAAAGCACGTACAATGGGTGAAAGAAAAGAAATAGCATCAGACTACAGCAAATTTAAAAGACAGGATGTCACATATCAACTAAAGGATTTAAATATATTGCTTTACGGGGCAAATACCTCTACATAAGAAAGTTATAAAAGGCAGTAGTGGAAGTGTAGTGACCTATAAAAGAGAATGTAACCCAGGATGTCGTCCATCAGTGAATTATTTGGTCTTTTAACAAATATCTACTGAGCCTATAATCCAAGAGTCATTAACAATGAAAAAAAATCAGGGGAAAAGCGCGTAAGAAGCTTGATTCTAATGCTTCCCATCACCACAGCTGAGTTCCTAAATATTAGGGCAATTTGCACACCATTCTAATTCTCTTCGGCATCCCACAAGTCCTCCTTCATGAGGCAGGTTGCTGCCATACCATTTAATACCAGTTTGAATTGAGACGAAGATTTCTCTGTGGTATCGTTTTGAATAAATTCATACCTATAATTAGGGGTAAACTGTTATGGAGCTTTTAAGAAACTAATATTACAAATTGTGATAGATCATTGAAATGTGAGTACAGGAACTATTTGAGTAAGTGACATCATTATATGTAATTTAAATACCAAGGCAGTGAAATATATACTAAGGGTGAGAAGGCTTGAAAATGAAGCAGCTTCTACTTACCTTATTTCAAAATGAAACATGATGGAACAATTTTCCCTCTTATAAGCTGTCCCCTCATTGCCAGCATGAGCATCATACTTTCTATAGTATCATAGGCAATTACATCGCAAAGTTGGGCAGTTATTTCTTTTTTTTCTGCTGGTGAGCAACAAGTGAATACTATAAATGGATATGTTACAGGTTTAGATCATTACTTATCTTTTAGTAGCAAATTTTTGACATTTCACTTTTAGGACTTTAGTCAGACTTAAGACTGAAAATTATGTTAGAGTACAAATGTAAATACCTCAGAGCAAAATTCCTTAGTATGAATGAGATTTTGGATTTCTCCTGAAAGTCAAATGAACAGTGGAAGAGGTGAAAGACTATTAGAGTCCTTGGTACATCATTAGGTTGGACAAGGTATATAATGGAAAGGTTTTTCTCTTTAATGAAATGGTCGAGGGCATGAAAACCATTTCATCCATTCTGCTGTTGTATTTGGCATGAGTATGGTCTAACTGACCAGTGAGAGTGATTTGCCTGTCTTCCCAAAGGTAGCTCCACCTACTGTATCTTGAATCAAAGACCCATCTGTATCCATATTACATCCTGTTGCTTATGGAACCTGCGCTTTGCTGCATATCACTGGACTTTATGTAATATAACTTCTGATGTTTCATGGTTTGACTTGAAATTGATTAACAGGCAAAAAGAAAAAGAAAAGGAAGAAAAAGAAAGGTTTCCTGCTTTTCTTTGGAAATAAAATTTTTTTCTGAATGTTATAGAGTGATAGCATAAATTTATATTTGTATATACATACACACTTTATACTGATAATATGATAACTAAGTTTCTCAGACTATTTTCTGTTGAATCCTGGTAACTAGTGCTTAATTACACATTTACCATGCACCAGATACTAAGTACTTTGCATTATTATCATTATTAAGCCCATTTATGAAACAGCTGACTCTCAAGGACGTTATTAAATGGGCCCCAGGTTATGCAGCTAACAAATGTTGGAGTAAGGGATCAAACCCAGGCTGCCTGATGTCGAGCCCACCGTCTTCTCACCCCTATGTTCTGAATTACTTTAACCCCAACCTGATCGGCTTCGTTCTTATCTCTAAATATCAGGTTATATATATATATATGCCAGAAATAATAACTACCACTCTGGACTAAAATGTGTCTGCTACAAAAGCTCACAATCTAGGGCCCTGTTTTCTTATAAGCATTTTCTAAAGGAGACCATACCATTGTTGTTCTTTTGTTTCTGGCTTATTTTGTCTCACCAAATGTCCCACACATTCATTCACATCGTTGCATGCCTCACAACTTCATTCCTTTCTGTAGCAGCACAACATTCTTTCATAAGTATATATCATCGTTCGTCAATCTACTTCTCAGTCAGGGCATCCTTCAGCCACCTGCATTCATCAGGCAGGTAGTGTGCCCAAAGTCCACAGTCCATCAATGCACTCAATTTTAGACAATTTCATTGTTCACAAGAGAAAGAAAACCAATAAACACACCTTCGCCAAACAGGAAATCTAAACCTCCTCTTAACTCTTGTCCCTCCCCATTATTTGCCTCTGCTGTTGCTGTGGTAGTGCTCACGGTTTCCTTTTGAACATAGCTCATAGCATGCAATAGCAGTTTTCCCCCGTTACCCTGTACTTACATACTCTTTGTACAGTGTTTGAAGTAGTACTTGAAGAACTAATTTTTATTTCTAGTGTGACACTTTTAAAGTAGTTTAAACTTCAAATAGGTCTGAGTTATGATTATACTTACATTTTAAGAAACTTCAATAAAAATGTCTAGACTAGTTTTTCCCAAAATTCATGATGAAAATCACTAGGCATGCTTATCAAGAGAGATTCTTAGAACCCTCCCCAAAAATATTGATTCAGAATCTCCATGGGCATTTATATTTTTAATTCAACTGGAAAACTTGGAAAACATTGGTCTAAAACTATCTAGCGATCTATAAGCAGAATATGGTATTGTAGAAATAATTTATTGCCTCTATTATCCTATCCCTCACTTTATGAATGGGATAAAGCAATGCATTAATTTGAGAGCCTCTGGAAATATAAAAATATTTGCTAAAATTCAGAAAATAACTAAATTACTGAAAATTGAGAATATGTGTCTTAATCTGCACACATGCAAATATAAATATATGGCTAGTTATGCAATTAAATTCTCAACAAAAGAAAGAATGAAACAAAGAACAGCAACTTTATTTCTCTTCCCTCAGGGTTAAAATTCTCTTGTATTTCAGATTTGGGCAGTTTCTTTGTCAGAATATGTATTTCTTACTAAAATCATAAGTCATTCTCTTTTACCCTATAGACTTCCTTCCACTGTGTTTGATTGATAGCTGGAGTCAGAGCTGGACTCAGGAGTAATGAGTTCCGCTGGCCGTGGTTTGCACAGTCACAGTTGTCTGCCAGCAGGCGCGAGAGTCACCTGCATGATCCAGACTGGGGAACTTCTTTATGATTATTCATGTCGGTCTCTAGAGAAAAATATGAAATAGAGTGAAACTGACATCCAATTATTAGACCTTACAGGTGGCCTACCTCAACTGGACTTTTCCCAAACATTAAATAAGAGCAGAGACATTTGGCTTTTCTGTTTACCTGGTGAAGTTTCAAATATCCCAAAGAAAAGATTGAAAACGAACCTGTTTCAGGTTCTATTCAGGAAAAATCAAAGCTTCCCCCACCTCTTTTTTTTTTTTTTTTTTTTTTTGAGCCAAATATAATCTTATGACTACAATATTGAAAGTTAAACACCGTTTGAAATCTCCAGTAAAGAATTGTTGATAGGTCTTCCGGAGAAGATGGCGGCTTAGTAAGACGCGCAGGTCTTAGTTCCTCCTCCAGAAAAGCAACTAAAGAAACAGAAACAATACAAAACAGCTCCCGGAGTCACGACAGAGACCAAAAAAGACAGCGTACCCCATTCTGGAACGGCTGAACGTAGGGAGAATCCACTGCGTGAGATACCCGAAGTGCACGTTTTCCCGGCTGGGGTGGCTGGCGTCTGGGTCCCCTCCACGCACGTGGCTCCCCGGTCTGACTGGGAACATTGGATAGCGGGGCCCTCCCGTCACGCTTGGCGTCTCGGGCCAGCTGGGCATTTGGACCGCACTCTCCCAAGCCACGGCCAGCGACCCCCGCCTCCACGCGCGGTTTCCCGGGCCGACTGCCCCGCAGACAAACGACCGCCACGACGCCACCTACTGGGCAGGAAAAGAAAACAGAGCCCAGAATTCCACAGAAAAACCTTTCAACCAGCTGGGTCCCACACCCAGGGAGATCTGATCAAATGCCCAGACACCAGCAGAAAATAAGGATGACGCTTGGAAAATTGAAGATGGCCCAATCAAAGGAACAAACCAATAGTTCAAATGAGATACAGGATGAACAACTAATGCTGAATATACGAACAAAATGGAAAAACTCTTCAAAACCAAATCAATAAATTGAGGGAGGACATGAAGAAGATATGGGCTGAACAAAAAAAGAAATAAAAATCTGAAAAAACAAATCACAGAACTGTGGGAGTGAAGACAAAGAAGAAAAAAGGAAAAAACAATGGATACCTACAATGGTAGATCTAAAGAACAGAAGCTACAATTAGTGAACTGGAGGATGAACAACTGAATTCCAAAAAGAACAGAACTATAGGAAAGATGGAAAAAATTGAGCAGGGAATCAGGGAACTGAATGACAATATGAAGCCACAAATATACGTGTTGTGGGTGTCCCAGAAGGAGAAGAGAAGGGAAAAGGAGGAGAAAAACTAATGGAAGAAATTATCACTGAAAATTTCCCAACTCTTATGAAAGACCTAAATATACAGATCCAAGAAGTGCAGCGCACCCCAAAAGAAGACCCAAATAGGCGTTCTCCAAGACATTTACTAGTTAGAATGTCAGAGGTCAAAGAGAAAGAGAGGATCTTGAAAGCAGCAAGAGAAAAACAATCTGTCACATACAAGGGAAACCCAATAAGACTATGTGTAGATTTCTCAGCAGAAACCATGGAAGCTAGAAGACAGTGGGAATATATTTAAATCACTAAAAGAAAAACTGCCAACCAAGACTCCTATATCCAGCAAAATTGTCCTTCAAAAAAGGAGAAATTAAAACATTTATAGACAAAAAGTCACTGAGAATTGTGACCAAAGACCAGCTCTGCAAGAAATACTAAAGGGAGCACTAGAGTCAATACGAAAGACAGAAGAGAGAGGTATGGAGTAAAGTGTAGAAAGAAGGAAAATCAGATATGATATATATAATACAAAAGCCAAAATGGTAGAGGAAAATATTATCCAAACAGTAATAACACTAAAAGTTAATGGACTGAATTTCCAATCAAAAGACATAGAATGGCAGAATGGATTCAGCTTTAAGACAAGATAAACTTATGAACCATGTAATAACATGGATGGACCTAGAGAATATTATGCTGAGTGAATCCAGCCAAAACTAAAGGACAAATACTGTATGGTCCCACTGATGTGAACGGACATTCGAGAATAAACTGAAATATGTCATTGGTAACAGAGTTCAGCAGGAGTTAGAAACAGTAAGACAATGGGTAATTGAAGCTGAAGGGATACAGACTGTGCAACAGGACTAATACAAAAACTCAAAATGGACAGCACAATAATACCTAATTGTAAAGTAATCATGTTAAAACACTGAATGAAGCTGCATCTGAGCTATAGGTTTTGTTTTGTTTTGTTTTGTTTCGTTTTGATTTTACTATTATTACTTTTATTTTTTTCTCTATATTAACACTATATCTTTTTCGGTTATGTTGCTATTCTTCTAAACCAATGCAAATGTACTAAGAAATGATGATCATGCATCTAAGTGATGAGTTAAGAATTAATGATTGCATGTAGAATGGTATGATCTCTAAATGTTGGGTTAATTTCTTTTTTTCCGTCAATTAAAAAAAAAAAAAAAGAGAAGGGATAATTGGAGATGAAGGGATACAGACTGTACAACGGGACTGGATATAAAAACTCAGAAATGGACAGCACAATACTCCCCAATTGTAATGCAATTATATTAAAACACTGAATGAAGCTGCATGTGAGGAATAGGTTTTTTGTTTTTGTTTTTTTTGTTTTTTTTCTTTCTATTATTGTTTTAATTCTTATTCTGTTGTCTTTTTATTTCTTTTTCTAAATTGATGCAAATGTACTAAGAAAGGATGAACATGCAACTATGTGATGTTATTAAGAATTACTGATTGTACATGTAGATTGGAATGATTTCTAATTGTTTTGTTAATTCTTTTTTTAATTAATAAAAAAAAAAGCTAAAAAAAAAAAAAAAAAAAAAAGAATTGTTGATAGAGAAGAGCCAAATGTAATCCCAATTTGGATGTTCCAGGGTTGGGAGTACACAGGCGAATAGTTCTAATGTAAGTGCTTTGGAGAAAATGATAAATTTTTTTCTTAATGTTTTCCTTGCCTGAATTCAGTTCTCCTCCATTGAACAGCCAAAGGTAGTAAAGTAAGATGAACCAATATTGATTAATGTAAAGCAGAATTGTAATATGATTTCTTGGGATGATCTCTCCCTCTCTAAACAACTTGATCGAGAATTGGAGGAAATTCTGGGGATGTATATCAAATGTAATCTTTGGTGCTTACTGGGGTCTCTTTAGTTCACTTAGTCTTTAAATTTCCTGGGAAATGTATGGATTTAGCCACCAGATGGCAATATTGCTTAAGAAATGAAAGGATACCTTCAGCCAGAAACAAGATTCAAATTGGAAGATAAGTAGCAATTCTTCAGATAAAATCTATATCTTAATTACCAATTTTACTATTCTCCATAAATTTGGACTGAATAATTTAACTGCTGGAGGATGATCAAGCATAAAAAATGCAAAGAGTGTGACAGAAAATGTGAAGGGTTAAATAACTATATCATCCTACCTAATAAAGGATTTATGCTTTTGATCACTTTAAGGCTCAAGAAGCAACTTCTGTGCTAGAGGCCTTTTTTCTTGGTTAATTTCTAAATCCTTTAATGCACCATAACACCACCATCTTGTCAACTTAGAGTTCTTATTCTGACACAGAGGATTTGTTAATAAATGTTGTTTTGTACTTGGCTCCTTGCACTTAAACATAGGAAAAGAGAACTTATGGTTTCTTTCATGATCCTCTAAGATTTCTGAGACTTTTTGGATGATTAGCATTTCATACGGTGAAATCCTCATGTCCTGGGCATGGAGCTCAGCTTCAGAAGCCTTCAGGGTTATTTTGATTCGGTTTTCACCTGGAAAGTGAAATCATGATGCAAAGCAACTCACTAAGAAATTGCAGGGTTTTTTCATAGTGATGTTCCTGGGGTTTGTAAAAAATCATAATTCTGTATGAAAGAAAGAAATATTTACAGACTTAATAATAACTAATTGAAAAAAAAAATCTCTGCAGAAGCAAGAAAATAGTTTCATGTAAAAAATACGGATTTCCATTTTGGCTTCTCTAGGCCTGTTTTGGCATATGTATTTTATTTGTAGGGAGATAATATTTCAGAAAATAATGATCTTAAATTTGTATCTTTGCAGTCAGAGAATTGATCAGTAAATGTACTTCAGTTCATGGCCACACACCTAAGCTGAGGTAGAAACACTAACCTTCTGTAGTTCCCCGGTAGAATTCTTGCCTGCCATGCGGGGGATCCAGGTTTGATTCCAGGACCATGCACTTTCCTGAAATCAAACAAACAAACACATTTAACAGGTGGTGCTACAATAACAGGATACTCACATGGGAAAAAAATAAAATAAAATGTGACCCTGCTGTACAGCATACAAAAAAAAAAAAAAAGCAAAACAAAGGAGATACTAATCTTTAGCAAAAATTTACAAGGGGTTTTCTAGTCCGCCTTCCTCCCTTAGGCTCCTTTTCCAGCTCTTTTGTCTGTGAACCACCTGGGTCAGACTTTTGGGGAAGAGGACTCAACCCCTGAGTTCTGTAGCATCGTCAGAAATGTAAGGGTTTTAAGATAGTGTCACTGATGGCTGAAGGAAAGGAAATTCTCCCTTGGTGTGGGTTTATTATCCATAAGAAGGAAGCTGTTAATTGATGTTATAAGCCACCAGCAAGCTTAAAGCTATCATATCTAGTGTTGAGAACAGCTATCACATTTACATTTAATTGAAAAAACAAAACAAAACAAAACAAAACAGACACTGTGCAGTGTAGGAATGCAGAAATTATCCTAGTTAAGGTATTTGTTTCCTAACCAGAAGAGTGTAGTAGAACCTTTCCCCAAAGTTAACCTAGGAAAGGGAAAGGAGTTTTGAATGCTGTTTCAAATGTTCAAGATGGAAGGAAAGGGGGTGAGTATCGGAGACGTGGAAGTGGAGCTGTTTTCAAAGAGATTTCTTTGTTAGTTTTTTTTACTGGGAGATGAAAATCACTATTAGGAAGGTAAGGAGTGATAAGAACGGGCTGTCCAAGTTCAACTGTGCGGTTTTGGGTCTTCACAACCCTGGGGAACACTCTTCATTTGGATCACTGCTACTTAAAGTGCGAGTTTACAAGAGGAGCTCAGGCCAGAATGTTAATCAATGCATTGCTTCCTTCATTGAAAGAGTCTTGCAATGGAAAAAGAAAAGTCAGCTGCACTAACCAGCCAGCTTAGGGATACAGTTGATTTACATGCTGATCTATACTGGAATCTATATTGGCAGTAGCACTAATGTAGATGATGATGAAAACAGTGTCCCTTAAAATTATGCATTGCACAACAGTACGCAGTGCACCTGAGTGGAAGGAGGAGGCGTCAGTATGGGTTTAACAGCCTCTTCAAAGTCCTTGGAAAGCTTTATATGAGAAGAGATTATCAGAACCATTTTTGCTTTTCCCCTGCTGTTCATCTCCTGGAATATAAATCATATTCTTCAAACAGGACTTCTGTCTGTCTTCTGAGATTCCTGTGGAAGACCAGGATTGGGACTCGGGTGAGATGAACGAGATAACTGCATTGGGTGCAAAATTTTAAATGGGTACCAAAAACCTCAGAAGTTATATAGCATAATGCAATATTTCTAAAAATCAAAATTAATGAAAAAATACACAAAGAACAAAATATTAGCATTTTAAGTTAAGTCAGGATGAAACCGATAATATGTGCATTGAGTTCTGAAAGCACACTCAGAATTGTCTGCAAAATGGCTTAATTTGGCTAGTGTCACTGGGCTTGGATGGGAGAGTCCTGCTGTGATCTGTATCCTTTCAGTTAGATCAGGCTGGAAACAAAACAAATCTCAAGGTAACAAGTTTTCTTGTATCAAATAAGAATTGTATTTATCAGCAACTTTTCTCTGTGGCCATAAAACTGAGAGACACTAGATCTAAGAAATAATGAGGACTTTCAGCTTCTGTTTTCATGAACTGTACTATACGGATCTGATCAATATGCTTCTTTTATATACCTAGGAGTGTTTCAGGCCATAATATAGGCTATGGGGCTGAATTACGCCTGATATATATGGACCTTAGTACTGGTTGCCCTTAAAAAACATTTTCAATCACTCAAGGGTACAGTGATTAGGATGTATAGGAATTCACTAGGATAGGAACTGTTTTATTTAAGCAAAATATGTCTCTGACATTCCCACCAAAAGAGAACCTTTTGCGTCAGTAAGATAAACATTTCCTTGCGAAAGCCCGAGATGACAGGATTATTGGGTACAATTCAATTGTCCATTCTGTGATGGAACTTTCTGAAATGTGTGTCTTGCTTGGTTTTAGTCTGTAAACTGGAGAGTTGCCTTCGAAAGTGCTAAAGCTTCTAGTAATTGCTGGATGGTGCAGATACTCCAGCATATGAGTGATCTCTGCTTTGAAGGACTGCATTGTACAAAGACACCTTGGAAAGACAGTCTGTTTGGAGAAAATCCCAACATCTCACTAAGCCTCTGCTTTTAGAACACCCCTTTTCCAAGAGCAGTAAATTTAAATGAAGTTCATTATTTCTAAGTATTATGAGTTATGGTAATAAAGTTACTGAAACCGAGGGAAGCCTTCTGATTATTATTCCCAGGAACCTACAGATCTACAGTGCATAGAATCCAGAGGACCAGAACTAATGTTCCTCTTTGATTTTGAAAGTTGGAAAAACAGGACATGAGCCAATTCTAAGCCACCCGTTAGTCAGACTTAATGTGAAGTAGGATTTCAGTAAAGAAACGTCACCCCCAAATTAAATGCCTTAGTGTCTGATTTATTTTATTTTATTGTTTTTTTATTAGAGGAGTTGTGGATTTATAGAACAATCATGCCTAAAATACAGGGCTCCTATATTCCACTCTATTAGCACCCTGCAATGGCATGGAATATTTGTTACAATTGGTAAAAGCCTATTTTTATCGTTGTACTATTGACCATAATCCATCGTTTAATTTATGGCCCCTGGTTTCAGTCTGTGTTGCACTGATATTTTTAAAAAGTATTATAATTAGCTCTAGGAAAACCCAGAATTTTGTTGGACTTCTTAAAGCATTTTAAGACCTTTTAAAAATTTGAATTATTAATGGGCATGGGGATGGTGCATCATCAAGGCTCAAGGTCTGTAAAGGTTTGAGGACACACAGCAGAAATAAAACATGGACCCAGGGAGGTCTTCAGAGAAAATGGTCAAACTGCACTGTCCCCATGATCTCCTGTGTCCAGGAGTCTTGAAATCTCCTTCAAGACTTCCCAAAGAGGTTCTTGGTATCTTGAGAATTCTCTTTGCTGTTACCACTGATTGCCCATGTGAGTGAGTGTCCTTGCTGACATGGAAAACCCTCTCCATAGAGTTCCTAGAAGGTCCTGACTTCATTGCCAGCCCAACTCTACCGCATTTGCCTGTTCAGCAGCTTTGCCCAGGCTGTCTTGGCCTGGGGGAACCATATAAAAAATGTGGAAACAGAACAAGGAACAGTGTAGTGCTGTCACCACAAATAGAATAGTGCTCTGGGTTTTGCTGAGAGATGGGAGCTGGGTTACCTACTTCATCACTTTTCTTAAACTTTGAGAGTAGCAGGTCAATGATGCTCCATGCGGAACTCAAGGCTGGAGTTAATGAGGATGTTCGGGAGGTGCAGCTGAGACTAGGACATGCTTTTGCAGGGCTTGTAATCAAAAGGCCTCCCAGACTCAGCATAATCAATGAAGGATTCTGTCCATGATGCACCAACAACACACACGCTGTAGGGCTGAGAAAGGCTGGAGATGTGACTGTAGGCTAATTTACTTGGAAAATGTAAATTATGTAAGCTAGAAAAGACTGCCTCTTGGAGGGAGATTCCAGAAAGATTCTGCCCAAGCCATAGGTCTTTGTGAAGAAAAAAAAAATCATTCATGGCCATAGGTCTTTGTGAAGAAAAAAAAGTCATTCATACCTCATGAAGTAAAATATTTGCCTCTTCTTGGAGTAGTGTTAGACTTGAGTTGTTGCCAGTTCTAAAATAACTGTCTGTCAGAAACTTTAGAATTGGGATGAAACACGTCCTGTGAAAGGAAAATTCCTCTCGATGTTAGGTGACGTGCTGGGAGGTGTTCTAGAACTCTGTGGGGTGACTTAGTGGTTCGTTCGCTTCGTCACAAGAGAGATGTAAGACTAAGCCTAACACATCTGCCAGGACAGGTTGAGTCAGGGGCCATCTTGTATTAGGAAGCCATGTACAGAGCTTGGGAGGTTTCTGACTCGTTCCAAGCTTGGCCAAAATCTCAGATGGTTGAGAAATTTCACCCCCAGTCCCTGAACCTCCACCCCAGAGACACTCAGGTGGGCGAGAGCTTCCACTCTTAGCCCATGGGGTATGTCTTCCAAGAGGATCAGTCTCCCCATGGGATTATTCCCTTATTTGTGTTGGAACTTGAGAAGCGCCACCAGCAGGGGATCTGCAGGATCTGATGTCCCTGAAGGGATGTGGGGCCTTATAGGGAAATGTGTGTCAGGACTAAGTGGGCGCAGAAGGAAGATGAGAAATTTCACACAGAGGCTGACCCCTGTTAAGGCACTGTGTGGAGATACGGGGTGTCAATCTGGGTTTCTCATCTTCTCTCCTCTTCCTTCTCCCTCCTCTCTCTCCTCTGGGATTTTTGCCCTAATCTGGAAGAATTCTTCACTGTATCCAGGCTTCCTTATCAGTGGGTGGGAGTTCCTTTTGGGCACTGGGAGGAAGGAGAGAATGATTTGGGTGGGTCAAAGAGAGGACCGTAGAAGAGTCAGTGTAGTAGTGTATTTGAAGGTATATGTGAGTCTGAGAAAGAGGAGGGAAAGAGGCAGAAAAAGTGAGAGAGAATGGTAGGAGTAAAAACAGGAGTTAAGTAGAGTGGCAGCCATCTGGGTAGGCTTGGGAGGGTCTCAATATATGCTTCTACCTCTGAGGAGGCAGCCCAACTCTGTCCACTTCCTCCTTTCCCCACTCCCCCCAAACCTCTCAGAGCTACCAAGTCCTGCGTAGCTCCACAACTCAATGAGAACCGTTCCTGACCCTCTGGGCAGCATTATCTGCTTATTTGGTCTGTGGAAGAAGAGCCCTGGCCATGAATTCAGGACATCAGGTAGGAATCTCTGCTCTGCTTGTAACTTCCTTTGCACCAGGAGCAAGTTGCATAATTTGATCCCATTTGTTGGGATCTTCATGAGAACTGAATAGTAAATAATCTGGAACAGCTGCTAAATAAGTGTGGCGTGAACCCAAATCATCATAAAGCATCAAAGACACAGCCATAAAAGTTGCCAGTTGTTTATTGGCGGAGTCTCTGAGCATCAGATGAATGTAGCAATCTATTAAAAAAAGTGTGTTTGCCACTGGGGGTGATCTCTGAAGGGTAGAATGGGACTGGATGAAAGAATAAGACACAGTGGTTATAAGTGATGTGGGATGTTAGAGAACTCTCTTTTCATTTTGATATATGACTCGGCGCCCTCCTATTGCTGATGCTGATGTTGGTTTTCTCTTACAATTTTTTCTAGTTCCTCCTGTTCTATCTGCTTCCCCATTCTTACAGAGCTTGGGGGAGTCCATGTGTAGTCCCCTCTCCTCCCTTACCTCTGGCCACCTCACTTCTCTGTGCCTCACTTCCAGCTTTATCCCTGTCTCCCATAGTGCCATGTCTCTTTTCCTGATTTCCCTTGCTCTGAAGTCCTGTGTCTTCCGGCCTTCAGTTCTCAGGCATGGGCAGTTGAGGGCACTTCTAGGAATCCTCAGACTTTACTTGGGGGAAAGCCACTAGTGAAGGCAGAATGCTAAGTTAGCCATGGAAAGCCAACTCTAGAGTGTACAGGTTACCAGGGTACAGCTGGTTCTTCTACGAGCTGCTGTGAAAACACTTTGCTGTTATTTCTTTAGAGAGAATTGATATCTTTGAAAAGTAGTGGTTAAGAATTGTCCGTAAGGGAAAGGACTAATAGTGCATTTTTTTTAACAGGAAAGGAAGCAGACATCTTAAAAATACAGAAGCACCTTGCTGTAGCACTATCATTCTACTTTAAAATATTTTGCACTATTATAATCGAATAGCAAAAATTTATGAAGTCGGGGGACTTTACCTCTAAAGCTTTTTTCCCTCAGTCTTAGGAACTCATGTGAAAAAGAAGCAAAAAAAACACCTCGAGAGTATTTAGAAGAAAGCTTATGAAATGCATCAATTCCTTCTATATTGAGATCTCACTGCAGAGACCATCCTATACCATATCTGTAGAAGTAACCTGCATAATTTCTGGTCTGGTGTGGTGTGGAGCACTGATGACGGGAAGAGAGGCTCCGTTTCCTCTTTGTATTGCTAATTCTTAGGGCAAATGGAAGTGTTTCCTAAGAGAAATGTCTTGTCTGGTCCTATAGGAATTCAAAAGCTGAAGGCATTATTCCTTCCACTCTGCAGATGCAAAAGCTTAAGGTCACAATTCCACCTCTTCCTTCCTATTAAAATATAAAGCACTAATTATGTTAGGGGGTCTTTGGAGAAAATTTGCCTCAATGCTGTGTTATTTTAATACTTAGTTCACTAAATCCCTTACCTGGCTGGACTCACTTTTCATAATTAAAAACTCAAATAGCTCAAAAACCTAAACACAGGCAATGTGCAATCTTGTGTTGCATTGGGAGCCCAACTCGAATAGACAGCAGACAGTTTATGGGTTCTTAATTTTTTCAGTGTAAACCTGCAGGGGCTTGTTAACTAGCCTAAGCATCTCTGAACTGCCATATGCTTTTCTTACTGCAATTTTAATCAAGACCAGACTTAGCCTGACTGTGAAATAAGATCTGAAGGCCCTGAGATGTCATCCTAATGAAACTCAAGCAGCTGGAACCCACAGACTCTGAGAGAATCTGATTTTGAGACCTCATTTCAATCTTAGACTTCCAGTCCATCTTAAAGGGAACCAAGCTAAAATCTTTGGACCCTGGAAAAGTTGTGTCAGGTTTTAGTGAACCTGAACCTGGCTGTATAATTAGTTGGGAAGCGAGAAGTGAATTTTTGGATGATCCTTCAGTTGGGTTTACAGTCAATCAAGTTCAATGGGGTTTATGCATGGTTCTCCGGTGAATTAGAAAGAACAATGAACGTATTTATATGTCAGGTCCTGTATGTGAGTTTTTTAATGACTTCATCTTACTTAAATCCAATCAATGAGCAGTAGTGAAGCTTATGGGAGTTGGGAAAGCTGTAAATAAAGTGCCCTTGACACAAAATTAAGTGAGAAATGGGGTCTGGAGATTTAATAGGGTTTTGTGGATGTTTGGGAAGAACAGACAGAAGGACAGAAAGCAACTGGGTTTCTTTCTCTTAAAGCTTGGTGACAAGGCCTTTTCTGTCCAAAGACTACTTGTTGGTTGGAGTGAAACATCCCTGTATGTCTATAGAGCAGTCCCGATGAAGTGGTTTACCATTGAGGAAATTCTCCTTTACCCAGTGTTTGGTGGCCAATTTGGAGCCTTCTACATGCATTTGTTCATTTGCTCAGTGGAAAGAGAACTAGCTGGAGAAATGGGATACCTTTGCTTCAGCCCCACCACACAGTAGTTTAGGATCCAGGCACCTCCTTTTACCCTTTGTTCTTAGTACAACAAAGGTAATGATTTCTTACAGACTTACTTCAAATGAAACTCAAATGAGACAAAATTTCTGAAGGGAAGCAGAACATTCTGACCCTTAATAAAGAGCTTAGAAGTTCTGGTGAAGTCAGACATTGCCTCTCCCTAATCGGATTTGCAAAAGAAAGTGTAGCACTGGTATTTATATAAAATGAATAAGTTCTGTCTCAAGAACTCCTCTGACTCCACCCCTTTGAATAATGGAGACAGAGGGTAGGATCCAATTTAGCCCCATCCAGTTTAAGACTTGGTTTGATTCCATGATATAAAGTCGTTCAACCTTAGTCTTGTGTCTCAGGAAATAATTTCTTAGCATTATAGATTTCTTCCTTCTTGCCCCTGAATTTCCCCAAGATGGTGCGACATGTGCGGAGGGATTGGCTTCCACAACCTCATGGCCTTGTAGGAAAGTGGCTTTGTGACCCTGGTCTGGTCTTTTGGTATGCATAGCTGGTGTCCTGTTCTGTTGGCATCTCTCTGCTGACATCTATAGCTTGTACTGTGTGGCTAGTTTTTCTTGACAGCTCAGGGTCCAGGGTCCCTGTCAGGACTGCATTTGTCATCTGGCCTGTCATGGTTAGGAACATGTGTCAACTCGGCCAAGTTGTGGTAGCTGTTTATCTGATTGGGCAAGTACTGGCCTGTCTGTTGCAATGAGGACATTTCATAGGATTAGGTCATGATCATGTCAGTTGCATCCACAGCTGATTCCATTTGTAATCAGCCAAAGGGGAGTGTCTTCTACAATTAGTGATGCTAAATCTAATCACAGGAAGCCCTTTAAGGAGGACTCAGAGGAGACAGGCCCCATTCCTGCTTTGGTTGGTGAGCCTCTCCTGCGAAGTTCATCCAGACCCTCCATCGGAATTGTCGGCTTCATACCCTGCCCTGTGGATTTGGACTCTGTGTTCCTGCAGTCATGTGAGACACTTTTATAAATTTTATATTTGCAAGTGTTCCCTGTTGATTCTGTTTCTCTAGAGAACCCTAACTAATACATCTTGGTACCGGGCGGGAGTGGTTCTTAAGAAACAAAATCTTAAAAATGGGTTTTTATGAATGGTTTTCTACTCTGACTGGACTCAGATACACCAAGGACTCTGATTCCTGTAATCAGAATGACACTCCCAATCCATGGAGTGAGTTGGCAAAGGAGATAGGCAAAATATCATCATTCGATTCTCCTAATGCTTCGCTTGTACGAAGCCAGACTCTGGGGGACAATGTTTTTGACACCTTTACAGAGTTTTGTAGAAATAAGAGTTATAGAGATGTTGGTTGGTTGTTGTTAGATACACTGTCTACATTAAAGGGTGAAAGGGATGGGCTTAAGGCTTCAAATGAGAAGCTTAAGCGCCGTGTGAAAGATGTAGATGTTTCTATGAGTATCCTGAAGGAAAATCTTATTTCCTGCAGCCGTAGACTTGAGATCTCTGAAAATCAGACTCAGAATCTTATTGTTAGAGTAGCAACTTTACAACATAAACTGAAATCTCAGTCTCGCATGGTGTCTGCCGTTAAAGTAAGGGAATTGATTGGAAAGGAGTGGGACCCTGAAAAATGGGATGGTGACATATGGATTGATAATGATGTTGGGGGTGAGGTTGAAATCCTTAGGCCATGCTGAGCCTTCTCTAGATAACCTGGTAATAGTCTGCCCTGAGGACATAGCTGCTCCACTTCCAGCCTGCCTTGAGGAATTGGCCACCCAACCTCTTCCTGAAGGGATTAGCCCTAGAGTGATTAATCCTGTTTCACCAGATGAAACTGTAAATGAAGGCCCTGAAGCAAATGGCTTGGAAGATAGTTCTAATTATTTTCATGACCCACCCCCACCATCCCTCGTTTCTTCCAGACCTATAACTAGACTCACGTCCCAACAGGCCCCTAAAGGTGAGGTACAAAGTATTACACATGAGGAGGTACGTTATACTCCAAAAGAACTGTGTGAGTTTTCCAATTTATATAGACAGAAATCAGGGGAATATGTGTGGCAATGGATTTTAAGAGTGTGGGATAATGGTGGAAGGAACATAAGGCTGGATCAGGCTGAATTTATTGATATGGGCCCACTAAGCAGAGATTTTGCATTCAATGTTATAGCTCAAGTGGTTAGAAAAGGTGTTAACAGCTTGTTTGGGTGGTTGGTTGAAACATGGATCAAAAGGTGGCCAACATTACTTGAGGTTGAAATGCCAGAATTTCCCTGGTATAATTTAGATGAGGGGATCCAGAGGCTTAAAGAGATTGGAATGTTAGAGTGGATTTATCATGCAAAGCCTGCTCTTACACCCCAGGAATGTCCAGAGGATGCACCTTTTACCAGGGTAACTGTGCACTGGGGAAAAGGAAATGATCACATATTTCAGGGATTATTAGACACTGGTTCAGCAGTGACATTAATTCCAGGGGACCCAAAACATCACTCTGGACCACCAGTCAGAGTGGGGGCTTATGGAGGCCAGGTGATCAATGGAGTTTTAGCTCAGGTCCACAGTGGGTCCAGTGGGCCCCTGGACCCATCCTGTAGTTATTTCCCCAGTTCCAGAATGTATAATTGGCATAGACATACTGAGCAACTGGCAGAATCCCTACATTGGCTCTCTAACTCATACAGTGAGGGCTATTATGGTGGGAAAAGCCAAGTGGAAGCCACTAGAACTGCCCCTACCAAGCAAAATAGTAAATCAGAAGCAATACTGTATTCCTGGAGGGATTGCAGAGATTACTGCCACTCTTAAGGACTTGAAAGATGCAGGGGTGGTGATTCCCACCACATCCCCATTCAACTCTCCTATTTGGCCTGTGCAGAAAACAGATGGGTCTTAGAGGATGACAGTGGATTATTGTAAGCTCAACCAGGTGGTAACTCCAATTGCAGCTGCTGTTCCAGATGTAGTATCATTGCTTGAGCAAATCAATACATCCCCTGGTACCTGGTATGCAGCTATTGATCTGGCAAATGCTTTTTTCTCAATAGCGATTAGTAAGGACCACCAGAAACAGTTTGCTTTCAGCTGGCAAGGTCAGCAATATACTTTCACTGTCCTACCTCAGGGGTATATTAACTCTCCAGCCCTATGTTATAATCTTGTTTGCAGAGACCTTGATCATTTCTGCCTCCCACAAGACATCACACTAGTCCATTATATTGATGATATCATGTTGATTGGACCTAGTGAGCAAGAAGTAACAACTACTCTAGATTTACTGGTAAGGCATTTGCGTGTCAGAGGATGGGAGATAAATCCAACAAAAATACAGGGGCCTTCCACCTCAGTAAAATTTCTAGGTGTCCAGTGATGTGGGGCATGTTGAGATATCCCTTCTAAGGTGAAGGATAAGTTGCTGCATCTGGCCCCTCCCACAACCAAAAAAGAGGCACAATGCCTAGTTGGTCTTTTTGGATTTTGGTGAAAACATATTCCTCATTTGGGTGTGTTACTCTGGCCCATTTATCGAGTGACCAGAAAAGCTGCTAATTTTAAGTGGGGACCTGAACAAGAGGAGGCTCTGCGACAGGTCCAGGCTGCTGTACAAGCTGCTCTGCCACTTGAGCCATATGATCCAGCAGATCCAATGGTGCTGGAAGTGTCAGTGGCAAATAGAGATGCTGTCTGGAGCCTTTGGCAGGCCCCTATAGGAGAATCACAACGCAGACCCTTAGGATTTTGGAGCAAGCCTTACCATCTGCTGCAGATAACTACTCTCCTTTTGAGAAACAGCTTTTGGCCTGCTACTGGGCCTTAGTAGAGACTGAACGCTTAACCATGGGCCACCAAGTTACCATGAGACCTGAGTTGCCTATCATGAGTTGGGTGTTGTCTGACCCACCAAACCATAAAGTTGGGCGTGCACAGCAGCACTCCATTGTAAAATGGAAATGGTATATACGAGATAGAGCCAGAGCAGGTCCTGAAGGCACAAGTAAGTTACATGAAGAAGTGGCCCAAATGCCCATGGTTTCCACTCCTGCTGCCACATTACCTTCTCTTTCCCAGATCAGAGCTATGGCCTCTTGGGGTGTTCCTTACAGTGAATTGACTGAGGAAGAGAAAACTTGGGCCTGGTTTACTGATGGTTCAGCATGATATGCAGGTACCACCCGAAAGTGGACAGCTGCAGCATTACAACCCCTTTCTGGGGTGTCCTTGAAGGACAGTGGTGAGGGGAAATCTTCCCAGTGGGCAGAACTTCGAGCAGTGCACCTGATTGTTCATTTTACTTGGAAGGACAACTGGCCAGAGATGCGTTTGTATACTGACTCATGGGCTGTTGCTAATGGTTTGGCTGGATGGTCAGGGACTTGGAAAGAGCATAATTGGAAAATTGGTGACAAAGAGGTCTGGGGAAGAAGTATATGGATAGACCTTTCTGAGTGGGCTAAAAACATGAAGATATTTGTGTCCCATGTGGATGCACACCAGAGGGTGACTTCAGCAGAGGAAGATTTTAATAATCAAGTGGATAAGATGACCCGTTCTGTGGATAGCAGTCAGCCTCTTTCCCCAGCAACTCCTGTCATTGCCCAATGGGCTCATGAACAAAGTGGTCATGGTGGTAGGGATGGAGGTTATGCATGGGCTCAGCAACATGGACTTCCACTCACCAAGGCTGACCTGGCTACAGCCACTGCTGAGTGCCCAATCTGCCAGCAGCAGAGACCCACACTCAGCCCCCAATATGGCACCATTCCCCGAGGTGACCAGCCAGCTACATGGTGGCAGATTGATTACACTGGACTACTCCCTTCATGGAAGGGGCAGCGATTTGTTCTAACTGGAATAGACACATACTATGGATATGAGTTTGCTTTCCCTGCATGCAATGCTTCTGCCAAAACTACCATCCATGGGCTTACAAAATGCCTTATCCATCATCATGGTATTCCACATAGCATTGCTTCAGATCAAGGAACACACTTCACAGCAAATGAAGTGCGGGAATGGGCACATGCTCATGAAATTCTCTGGTCTTACCATGTTCCCCATCATCCAGAAGCAGCTGGATTGATAGAACGGTGGAATGGCCTTTTGAAAACTCAATTATGGTGCCAACTAGGTGGCAAAAACTTGAAAGGCTGGGGTAATGTTCTCTAGGAAGCTGTGTATGCTCTGAATCAGCATCCGCTGTATGGTGCTGTTTCTCCCATAGCCAGGATCCATGGGTCCAGGAACCAAGGGGTGGAAATGGGTGTGGTGCCACTCACTATTACTCCTAGTGATCCACTAGGAAAATTTTTGCTTCCTGTCCCTGCTACCCTGAGTTCTGCTGGTCTACAGGTTTTAGTTCCAAAACGGGGTGTGCTTTCTCCAGGAGAAACAACAGTGATACCACTGAACTGGAAGTTAAGATTGCCACCTGGTCACTTTGGGCTACTTATGCCTCTGGATCAACAAGCCAAGAAGGGGATTACGTTATTGTCTGGGGTAATTGACCCTGACTATCAGAAGGAAGTAGGACTGCAACTACATAATGGAGGTAAAGAAGAGTTTTCTTGGAATATAGGAGATCCCCTAGGGTGTCTATTAGTACTACCATGCCCTGTGATTAAAATCAATGGAAAACTGCAACATCACAATCCAGGCAGGACTACTAATGGCTCTGAAACTTCAGGAATGAAGGTTTGGGTCACCCCACCAGGCAAAGAACCACGGCCAGCTGAAGTGCTTGCTGAGGGTAAAGGGAACATGGAATGGGTAGTGATAAATATGAACTTTGACCATGTGATCAGTTACAGAAACGAGGACTGTAATGCTGTTTTGTTCATGTTATACTGTTTAAGTTGTAAGATATCAAGTTTAAGAATGAATGTTGCCTAAGGATTTGCACTCTATTCTGGAGAGATTTAATGTGTTTCCAGTTATGCAGGACTGGTAAAAGAAAAAAAATGTTTGCTTCTTTGTTTTCATTTGGAAATTAAGTATGGTTTAAGGTGATATATATATAGGTGCCAAGTTGACAAGGGGTGGACTGTCATGGTTAGGAACATGTATCAACTCGGCCAAGTTGTGGTAGCTGTTTATCTGATTGGGCAAGTACTGGCCTGTCTGTTGCAATGAGGACATTTCATAGGATTAGGTCATGATCATGTCAGTTGCATCCACAGCTGATTCCATTTGTAATCAGCCAAAGGGGAGTGTCTTCGACAAAAAGTGATGCTAAATCTAATCACAGGAAGCCTTTTAAGGAGGACTCAGAGGAGACAGGCCCCATTCCTGCTTTGGTTGGTGAGCCTCTCCTGTGAAGTTCATCCAGACCCTCCATCAGAGTCGTCGACTTCACAGCCTGCCTTGTGGACTTTGCGTTCCTGCAGTCACATGAGACACTTTTATAAATTTTATATTTGCAAGTGTTCCCTGTTGATTCTGTTTATCTAGAGAACCCTAACTAATACATGGCCCAGGCTGTCTACTCTGCAATAGAGGTCGTGGGTATATTTATTTTCCCTAAGCAGGTGAGTCCCACGGCAGACCATCTGGATTCAAGCCAGCACTCTTGAGACACAGGAAAACTAGGGGGCTCAGGAGGACTCTTTCTGTCTGACCATCCCACTCCATCCCACTCCATTACCTTTGGGCTACCTCAAAAGTACAAGATTTACTTTGCACAGTGTTCTCAAACTAGTTCCAAATAGCCTTCAGGGCAAGATTTCCTTCACCCCCTGCACCCTCTCCCCACTCAAGAATAGCAGGATGGGGCACTATCTGACTTTATATCACCCCAACCGCTGTCTCACCTACCTCACCCCATAATCTTTCTAGGCTGGATGAAGCAAACTTCTCTTATAGTTGCCTTGCTTGTCTACTTTTGCAAAACTCCTTTTGTAAGTCTTTTCTGAAATCTTTTCCTTTCTGTCTCTCTAATGAACGGTCTTACCAAATTATTCTCTATTTTGACATGGGGCAACTCAGAAATAAATATAATACACACCAAAACTTGTTCTGGAAGGATGGTCAAGAGATGTTTAAGAATCATAATTTCTGGGGAAATAAAGAAGGGTGAGGAATTTTATTTTAATTGTATATCCTCCATGTTATTTGAATTTTTCAAATCATGAAATATTTTTAATTTTATTGCAATATCAATAGGAATAGAATAAAATATTCTTGAGGTAATTTAAAAGTACAATATTTGATATTAGAAAATTTGGCTTTAATAGAAATAACATAATGAAAGAAATCTCTCAGTGCATAAATTGTATGTTGGTAAAATTCGATACGGACCAAAACACTTAGAAGTATACAAAGTACTTGTTGATTTTAAATGAAAAGGAATCAGTACTAAGGAAATAATTTCAGTAAGAGGAAAAATGGAAACAAATGGAAAATTTCAATTGTACAAGATAGAAAAGTAATCAAGAAATTAACTGGTGTGATGAGATTGAAGGTTGCCCTCCATATCTATTTCCCCTTCTTTTCAGCAGAACCCTGGGCAATGTGCCTCTTTGAAAAACTATATTTCTTAGTTTTCTTGCTATGTGGGTAATCATGTGTATGTGTTCTGGCCAAGAATGTGTAATCAGAACTGTTAGGAGGCACATTAAGAGTTGGAAACAAGCCTTTCCTTCCTTCTTCTATCTTCCTCCTCTTATGGGTGGATTTCCAATAGCTTTTGGCCCAGGACAGTGTCTTTAAGGACGGAATCCTTGGCTGAGGTTGGAGGAGCAGGACAGTGGAAGAAACATGGGTCTTTCTGACTTTATGGAATCACGGTTTCATCCCTGGAGAGCCTAGATCCAGATTTCTTTTTCATGAGAAGGTAAACTCATGTGTGATCAACATGCAGTCAATTCTTGTTATTTGTGGTAGTTGAAAGTCACTGCAAACAGTGAGTTAGGCAATACTGAACCTTTGCTCCTAGGAAGGATGTACAAGCTTAGGTTCTTACAAACCTCTGGTCACATATTTGTGAACTGATCAATAAGTAACCTTGTTTTATATGTGTTTCTATTTGAAGACATTATATAATCTGCATTTTTGATTCAGTAACATTGAACTCATGCCTAATAGGACTGTAATCATGCCTGAAGGAAGTTTATCTAGCACATCGTTTTTTCTGTAAGCCTTCTTGTTCTTAGAAACATTGGACAGCACTTTAGCACTGTGCTTGGGGGATGTATTAGTTCCCTGGCTGCTAAAACAAATACCATATGATGGGTTGTCATAAGTAACAGGAATACATTGGCTTGTGCTTTTGAGCTAGGAGAAGTCTAAAACTGAGGTGTCAGCAAGGAGAGGCTTTCTCTCTGAAGACTGGCATTCTGGGGGTGGTTACCTGTGATCCTGGGTCCTTGGCTTTTTCATCACATGGCAACGTACATGACAGCAGCATCTTCTCTTTTCTCTTCCAGGTGCCATGGATTTCTAGCTTCTTGTTGCTTCCCATGGCCTTTCCTTCTGTGTTCAACTTCCTTTACTTAACAAAGACCTTAGTCAAATTGGATTAAGGGTCTACCTCCATTCACTTTGGGCACACCTTAACTAACAACATCTTCAAAGATTCTACTTAGAATGGGTTTACACCCACGGGAGTGGATTAAGATTAAGAATATGTTTTTCTGAGGTGCAAAATTCAATCTCCAAGAGAAACTTTTTTTTCTTTCATAAATATTTTATCTTTATACAATCATCTTCAAGAAACAAGGCTACTGGAGAACAGCTCTACAGTTTCAGGTACTTCCCTTTAGCCACTTAAATACACCATAAACTGAAAAGAGTTATCTATATAATGCATAAGAATAACCTCCAGGATAACCTCTCGACTCTTTGAAATCTCTCAGCCACTGACACGTTATTTTATCTCCTTTCTCTTTTCCTCCTTTCGGTTGAGGAAGTTTTCAACAGAGCACCTTTTTTTTTTATTAATTAAGGGGAAAAAAAGAAATTAACCCAACATTTAGAAATCATACCATTCTACATATGCAATCAGTAATTCTTAACATCATCACATAGATGCATGATCATCGTTTCTTAGTACATTTGCATCGGTTTAGAAGAACTAGCAACACAACTGAAAAATATAGAATGTTAATATAGAGAAAAAAATAAAAGTAATAATAGTAAAAACAAAACAAAACAAAACAAAACAAAAACCTATAGCTCTGATGCAGCTTCATTCAGTGTTTTAACATGATTACTTTACAATTAGGTATTATTGTGCTGTCCATTTTTGAGTTTTTGTATCTAGTCCTGTTGCACAGTCTGTATCCCTTCCGCTCCAATTACCCATTATCTTACCCTGTTTCTAACTCCTGCTGGACTCTGTTACCAGTGACATATTCCAAGTTTATTCTCGAATGTCGATTCACATCATTGGGACCATGCGGTATTTGTCCTTTAGTTTTTGGCTAGACTCACAGCATAATGTTCTCTAGGTCCATTCATGTTATTACATGCTTCGTAAGTTTATCCTGTCTTAAAGCTGCATAATATTCCATCGTATGTATATACCACAGTTTGTTTAGCCACTCGTCTGTTGATGGACATTTTGGCTGTTTCCATCTCTTTGCAATTGTAAATAACGCTGCTATAAACATTGGTGTGCAAATGTCCGTTTGTGTCTTTGCCCTTAAGTCCTTTGAGTAGATACCCAGCAATGGTATTGCTGGGTCGTATGGCAATTCTATATTCAGCTTTTTGAGGAACCGCCAAACTGCCTTCCACAGTGGTTGCACCATTTGATATTCCCACCAACAGTGGATAAGTGTGCCTCTTTCACTGCATCCTCTCCAGCACTTGTCATTTTCTGTTTTGTTGATGATGGCCGTTCTGGTGGGTGTGAGTGATATCTCATTGTGGTTTTGATTTGCATTTCTCTAATGGCCAGGGACATTGAGCATCTCTTCATGTGCCTTTGGCCATTTGTATTTCCTCTTCTGAGAGGTGTCTGTTCAAGTCTTTTTCCCATTTTGTAATTGGGTTGGCTGTCTTTTTGTTGTTGAGTTGAACAATCTCTTTATAAATTCTGGATACTAGACCTTTATCTGATATGTCATTTGCAAATATTGTCTCCCATTGTGTAGGCTGTCTTTCTACTTTCTTGATGAAGTTCTTTGATGCACAAAAGTGTTTAATTTTGAGGAGTTCCCATTTATTTATTTCCTTCTTCAGTGCTCTTGCTTTAGGTTTAAGGTCCATAAAGCCACCTCCAATTGTAAGATTCATTAGATATCTCCCTACATTTCCCTCTAACTGTTTTATGGTCTTAGATGTAATGTTTAGATCTTTTATCCATTTTGAGTTAACTTTTGTATAGGGTGTGAGATATGAGTCTTCTTTCATTCTTTTGTATATGGATATCCAGTTCTCTAGGCACCATTTATTGAAGAGACTGTTCTGTCCCAGGTGAGTTGGCTTGACTGCCTTATCAAAGATCAAATGTCCATAGATGAGAGGGTCTATATCTGAGCACTCTATCCGATTCCATTGATCGATACATCTATCTTTATGCCAATACCATGCTGTTTTGACCACTGTGGCTTCATAATATGCCTTAAAGTCAGGCAGTGTGAGACCTCCAGCTTCGTTTTTTTCCTCAAGATGTTTTTAGCAATTCGGGGCACCCTGCCCTTCCAGATAAATTTGCTTATTGGTTTTTCTATTTCTGAAATATAAGTTGTTGGGATTTTGATTGGTATTGCATTGAATCTGTAAATCAATTTAGGTAGGATTGACATCTTAACTATATTTAGTCTTCCAATCCATGAACACGGTATGCCCTTCCATCTATTTAGGTCTTCTGTGATTTCTTTTAGCAGTTTTTTGTAGTTTTCTTTATATAGGTTTTTTGTCTCTTTAGTTAAATTTATTCCTAGGTATTTTATTCTTTTAGTTGCAATTGTAAATGGGATTTGTTTCTTGATTTCCCCCTCTGCTTGTTCATTACTAGTGTATAGAAATGCTACAGATTTTTGAATGTTGATCTTGTAACCTGCTACTTTGCTGTACTCATTTATTAGCTCTAGTAGTTTTGCTGTGGATTTTTCCGGGTTTTCGACGTATAATATCATATTGTCTGCAAACAGTGATAGTTTTACTTCTTCCTTTCCAATTTTGATGCCTTGTATTTCTTTTTCTTGTCTAATTGCTTGGCTAGAACCTCCAACACAATGTTGAATAATAGTGGTGATAGTGGACATCCTTTTCTTGTTCCTGATCTTAGGGGGAAAGTTTTCAATTTTTCCCCATTGAGGATGATATTAGCTGTGGGTTTTTCATATATTCCCTCTATCATTTTAAGGAAGTTCCCTTGTATTCCTATCTTTTGAAGTGTTTTCAACAAGAAAGGATGTTGAATCTTGTCAAATGCCTTCTCTGCATCAATTGAGATGATCATGTGATTTTTCTGTTTTGATTTGTTGATATGGTGTATTACATTAATTGATTTTCTTATGTTGAACCACCCTTGCATACCTGGGATGAATCCTACTTGGTCATGATGTATAATTCTTTTAATGTGTTGTTGGATATGATTTGCTAGAATTTTATTGAGGATTTTTGCTTCTATATTCATTAGAGAGATTGGCCTGTTTTTTTCTTTTTTTGTAATATCTTTGCCTGGTTTTGGTATGAGGGTGATGTTGGCTTCATAGAATGAATTAGGTAGTTTTCCCTCCACTTTGATTTTTTTGAAGAGTTTGAGGAGAATTGGTACTAATTCTTTCTGGAACGTTTGGTAGAATTCACATGTGAGCCTCTGGTCCTGGACTTTTCTTTTTAGGAAGCTTTTGAATGACTAATTCAATTTCTTTACTTGTGATTGGTTTGTTGAGGTCATCTATGTCTTCTTGAGTCAAAGTTGGTTGTTCATGTCTTTCCAGGAACCCGTCCATTTCATCTAAATTGTTGTATTTATTAGCGTAAAGTTGTTCATAGTATCCTGTTATTACCTCCTTTATTTCTGTGAGGTCAGTAGTTATGTCTCCTCTTCCATTTCTGATCTTATTTATTTGCATCCTCTCTCTTCTTCTTTTTGTCAATCTTGATAAGGGCCCATCAATCTTATTGATTTTCTCATAGAACCAACTTCTAGTCTTACTGATTTTCTCTATTGTTTTCATGTTTTCAATTTCATTTATTTCTGCTCTGATCTTTGTTATTTCTTTCCTTTTGCTTGCTTTGGGATTAGTTTGCTGTTCTTTCTCCAGTTCTTCCAAGTGGACAGTTAATTCCTGCATTTTTGCCTTTTCTTCTTTTCTGATAAAGGCATTTAGGGCAATAAATTTCCCTCTTAGTACTGCCTTTGCTGCATCCCATAAGTTTTGATATGTTGTGTTTTCATTTTCATTCGCCTCGAGGTATTTGCTAATTTCTCTTGCAATTTCTTCTTTGACCCACTAGTTGTTTAAGAGTGTGTTGTTGAGCCTCCACGTATTTGTGAATTTTCTGGCACTCCGCCTATTATTGATTTCCAACTTCATTCCTTTATGATCCGAGAAAGTGTTGTGTATGATTTCAATCTTTTAAAATTTGTTAAGACTTGCTTTGTGACCCAGCATATGGTCTATCTTTGAGAATGATCCATGAGCACTTGAGAAAAAGGTGTATCCTGCTGTTGTGGGATGTAATGTCCTATAAATGTCTATTAAGTCTAGTTCATTTATAGTAATATTCAGATTCTCTATTTCTTTATTGATCCTCTGTCTAGATGTTCTGTCCATTGATGTGAGTGGTGAATTGAAGTCTCCAACTATTATGGTATATGAGTCTATTTCCCTTTTCAGTGTTTGCAGTGTATTCCTCATGTATTTTGGGGCATTCTGGTTCGGTGCGTAAATATTTATGATTGTTATGTCTTCTTGTTTAATTGTTCCTTTTATTAGTATAGTGTCCTTCTTTGTCTCTTTTAACTGTTTTACATTTGAAGTCTAACTTGTTGGATATTAGTATAGCCACTCCTGCTCTTTTCTGGTTGTTATTTGCATGAAATATCTTTTCCCAACCTTTCACTTTCAACCCATGTTTATCTTTGGGTCTAAGATGTGTTTCCTGTAGACAGCATATAGAAGGATCCTGTTTTTTTAATCCATTCTGCCAATCTATGTCTTTTGATTGGGGAATTCAGTCCATTAACATTTAGTGTTATTACTGTTTGGATAATATTTTCCTCTAACATTTTGCCTTTTGTATTATATATATCATATCTGATTTTCCTTCTTTCTACACTCTTCTCCATACTTCTCTCTTCTGTCCTTTTGTATCTGACTCTAGTGCTCCCTTTAGTATTTCTTGCAGAGCTGGTCTCTTGGTCACAAATTCTCTCAGTGACTTTTTGTCTGAGAATGTTTTATTTCTCCCTCATTTTTGAAGGACAATTTTGCTGGATATAGGAGTCTTGGTTGGCAGTTTTTCTCTTTTAGTAATTTAAATATATCATCCCACTGTCTTCTAGCTTCCATGGTTTCTGCTGAGAAATCTACACATAGTCTTATTGGGTTTCCCTTGTATGTGATGGATTGTTTTTCTCTTGCTGCTTTCAAGATCCTCTCTTTCTCTTTGACCTCTGACATTCTAACTAGTAAGTGTCTTGGAGAATGCCTATTTGGGTCTAATCTCTTTGGGGTGCGCTGCACTTCTTGGATCTGTAATTTTAGGTCTTTCGTAAGAGTTGGGAATTTTTCAGTGATAATTTCCTCCATTAGTTTTTCTCCTCGTTTTCCCTTCTCTTCTCCTTCTGGGACACCCACAACACGTAAATTTGTGCAGTTCATATTGTCCTTGAGTTCCCTGATACCCTGTTCAAATTTTTCCATTCTTTTCCCGATAGTTTCTGGTTTTTTTTGGAATTCAGATGTTCCATTCTCCAAATCACTAATTCTATCTTCTGTCTCTTTGAATCTATCATTGTAGGTATCCATTGTTTTTTCCATCTTTTCTACTTTATCCTTCACTTCCATAAGTTCTGTGATTTGTTTTTTCAGTTTTTCTATTTCTTCTTTTTGTTCAGCCCATGTCTTCTTCATGTCCTCCCTCAATTTCTCGATTTCGTTTTTGAAGAGGTTTTCCATTTCTGTTTGTATATTCAGCATTAGTTGTCTCAGCTCCTGTATCTCATTTGAACTATTGGTTTGTTCCTTTGACTGGACCATATTCTCAATCTTCTGAGCATGATCTGTTATCTTCTGCTGGCATCTGGGCATTTAGTCAGATTTCCCTGGGTATCGGACCCAGCAGTTTGCAAGATTTTTCTGTGAAATCTCTGGGTTCTGTTTTTCTTATCCTGCCCTGTAGGTGGCGCTCTTAGCACACGTTTGTCTCACGTGTTTGGAAGGGATCCCCCCGGTCACCGTTCTCCGCGGCCTGGGGATTTCCGATCCAATTCTCTCAGTTGGTCTGGGGGGCCGCGCGTGGTGGGGGCATCAGCCGCCGCGGCTTGAGGGGACCCTGTCGCTCCTATTATTAATGCCCCTATTGGTGTTTGGTTGGACCCAGTCCCTTCCACTGTCGGAAATTCCCTCCTCTCCCTGGAGGGGTGCTGGTCTCCGGCCGCCGCGGCCTGGGGAACTCCCCACCGGACCAGGAAGCCGCCCGCGGGGAGGGGCGCCGGTTGCCGGCCACCGCGGCTTGGGTAGCCCTCTGATCCGAGACTCGTAGCTGGTCTAGGAAGCCACCCGCAAAGGAGGGGCGCTGGCTGCCGTGGCTTGGGAAACTTGCCTCTCCGAAACTCTCAGCCGGCCCGGGAAGGAGGGAGGGAGGAACAGAGCACTTTTTAAACAGTGAAATCATCAACAGAAAGCATGAAAATTTAAAACAGGGTCTCTAAATATGCTGCTTTTTTGTAGTATGAGAGCTGAAAGAAGGTAGATTGTAGCCTTGCTTGACCTCCGCTGGGAATGTGTCAGTCAGGCAACTTAAATTTTTTGCTGCTCTGCTAATTTCTGCCAATGACTATAAAAGTGTCATGAGTATTGATTTTGAGGTTACAAATAAATTTTAGTGAGTAGGCAGATTCATAAACATGGAGTCTGTGAATCATGAGGGTCAACTTTATTTTTTTTCAGGTCTCAGTTTACTGACAGCTGCATATAATTGTTAACTGATATAATGGCTTAATTATGTTTACTCTGAAGAATAGTTTATGAAAAATCTGTCAATCTGTCAAAAAAATATGATATCATTCTGATTAAAATGTGTAGTTAAATAGTTCTTAATAATCTTAATGTCAAGACCTTGGGATCAAAACTTCCACCTGGTCAAATGTTCTATACTCTGAAAACATGCTTTTAAAAGTTAAAAAGCTCTGTGTAAATTGAGGGATTAAGTGATTTATACCTCATATAGAAAACTCAAAGGATTCCACTTTCTCTCATAATAACTACTATGTAAATTTTGAGTTGCAGACCTCTCTAACTGGAGAGGCTGCTGAGAAAATACACACAAAATGGCCCCCACATTCATTGTGTCTGGACACCCTGTCCCTCTAATAGGGTCAAATACCATAGTATTTGGCTGGGGCAGAACCAGTGGAACTAACTAGGAGATTTTGGTGTGAGATTCTTGATTAAGCATATTGGTTGTGTTACACAGATATTTCCTGGGGTCTAGTGGACCCATAATATCTAGATAAGGGACGCTCAATGTCTCCCTCCCAACTCCCAAATAAAGAGCTCCAGGATGTTAACCTCTGTGTTAGTTTGCAAGATGCTGGCATGCAATATACCAAGAACTGGAGTGGCTTTTAAAAAGGGGAACTTAATAAATTACAGGTTTACAGTTCTAAGCCTATACAGTTGTACAAACTAAGCATCCTGGGAAAGATATCTTAATTCAAGGAAGATTGATGAGTTACACCTCTGTCAGCTGAGTAGTCACATGACTGGCATCTGCTGGTCCCTTGCTCCTGGGCTCCGATGCCTCCAGCCTCTGTTCCTGTCAGGACTCCTCACTTTGCTTCTCCGGGACTGGCTTTCATCTCTTGGCTTCCTTGGCTCTCTCCAGGTTCTGGCTTGCTTAACATCTCATGGTGACATCTGCTGGGCTCCAAGCATCTCCAAACATCCATGTCTCTGTTCTCCAGGAACACTTGTTCTCCAAGTGTTGGCATCTGTGTCAGCTCTGGGCTCTGTTGGCTCTGAGGCATCTGTCATTTCTGACTCTCTCCAAAATGCTTCTTCTTTTAAGCAATTCCAGTAAACGAATCAAGACCCACCTGGAACAGGTGGGGTTACATCTCCATCTAATCAAAAGTCACACCCGCAACTGGACAGGTCACATTTCCATGGAGATAATCTAACCTAAAGTGTGCCCTACAATATTGAATTAGGATTAAAAGAAGAAGCTGCCTCCCACAAATTGACAGATTGATCTCTGACACACAGATGCCAACACTTGGAGAACAAGTGTTCTTGGAGAACAGAGACATGGATGTTTGGAGATGCTTGGAGCCCAGCAGACATTGCCATGAGATGTTAAGCAAACCAGAACATGGCTTTTCTGTGGTACATAATATTTTCAAACTAGCACAACCTCCAACTCAAGATTTATGAAATGCACTGTCACCTCTAGTCTGCTTTTCTGTGTCCTTTGGAATCTTGTTTTCTACCCTGTATCTTGAAGCTGATTCATTTATCTCTGTCCTGGAGTTACCCAAACTTAGAGCCTTCCTGAACAAACAATTGTAAATAGGGGGCTGTTGACTATTGTAGAATTTTTATTTGTGGTCTACTGTGGGGGATTCTCACATTAATGCATTCACTGCACAGTAATGAATGTAAAACTACATGTTAAATAGTCTTGTTCTTAAAGGTTGTTTTAAAACACCACAAACAGGCTGTCTCATTAGCTCTGTCATATTATATAATGCCAAGATTTCTTGCTATTTTGCTAATTCTTCTCTCTCAGTTTCCTTTCTTTCCCTGTCACCCTGGATTATCTCCTGGATTTCTCTCAGGGATTCTATATTTCTCTAATTCAGTTCTCTCCAGCCTTTATTCCCAAATCAGCTCCAGGCCTACCTTCTCAGATCCAACTCCATCAAGGTGTTTGGCTAAATGAAAGTGTCATTTATTTACCTGGACTATCCTTCTTATAATGCAATTGAGGTTTTAGAAAAGCACTTCTTCCTTCAGGTTTACCTGTAAGAGTTCGCAGAAGAAATACATTCTGAAAAGAAATAGAAGTGAAGCTAGTGTGGGTTTCCATGTTAAAAACTAGCAGCAATTAGACTCTTCTATTCTCAGGAATCCAGCAAAAGTACAGTTGAATGCTACAAATTGCAATAGAAGAGATCAACATTCAGCACTCTTGAATGTTGAAGTTCTGCATAAATATGGATAAAGCTAAGAAAATTACTTCCCAGGAGGTTTTTAATAAAGAAAGACTTTTGCTTGCAGGGATTGGCTTAGGGGCTGGTAGATGGGTCATTATAAGGTGACTTTCTCTAAGACCAGGTTTGGCTGTGCTGGCTCCTTGGTCTCATCGTTAGGTCAGAGTCAGGGTGTCCCAGTGGCCTTGCTGATGCTCAGAGTAGAGCTGCCCTTGTGAACCCAAACATTTGGGAGGAGTTTTCATGTCCCAAGGCACCAACCCAGTGACCTGCCTACATTAAGGTTCTCCACCTTTTAGACCAGGACTCCCATGTGTTCAGCATAGTCCTGAGGCAGCGAGAAATTTTAGTCACATTTTATTCCAAAACTGAGGTGAGCCATTTCATATCTATTGCTTGACTTTATACTTGCCCTCCAAGACACCCAGCAAGGGCCAGTGTCATTTCTGGGAGGAAGCACAGTTAAAAGTTAAATATCTACGGACATCTGAGAGATAATGTAAATAAGTGACTAGAGCCAGGGTCCAAATACAATAGGGAGTGGGAGGAATCTGAAGAAGTATAATTTCATGCCTTCATGGGCCAGCTGCTGCTTAGCTTTAGCTAATTATTGCCATGTGAGATGCAGGCGTAGAACTGCCATACCTTACAGTTTTCCAAGAAAAGAAGCTGTGTGTGTGTGTGTGTGTGTATGTGTGTATTTAACATACTAGGTAAAGCAAACCAAACAAATCTGTAGGTCAAATATGGCCTCTGGGTCACCGCATTGCAACTTCTGTGGTAGTTAAGAGTTCTGGCTCTAAAGTCTGTTATGCTTGAGTTTCTCCAGCTGCAGCATTTACTGGCTGTGTGTCCTTGGGCTAATTATCCCCTCTGATTTCAGTCCTCTCAATCTGTAAAGTGAAGTCAATAACAGAACCTACAAGGTTAAATGAGATAATTTAGGAAAAATAGCAGGTTAGACACATAGAAAGGGTTACAATGAATGATCGTTATTGATGATGAAAATGATGATGGTTACACTTTTATCAGTTAGTTATTGCTGTATAACAACCACCCCAAAACTTAGTGATTTAAAACAATAATTATGCATTATTGCTCACAAATTAGTGGGAACAGCTAGATGGCTCTGATGACTAGGTCAGACTTGGCTGATCACTGCTGGACGTGTTCATGTATCTATAGCCAGCCACGGGTCAACAAGCTGACCTTGGCAAAACTCTCTCACATATCTGGGGCCTCTACTGGTATGGCCAAGCTGACTGGCTACTGTCATGGTTCTCTGCTTCTCCAGCAAGCTAGCCCAAGTCTGTTCTCATAGTAGAGACAAGGGTCAAAGATAGGGAAAGTTTGCAAGGCCTCTGGAGGCCTAGGTTCTGAGCTGGTGTGCTGACCCTTTACCCCATTCTATTTGCCAAAGCAATTTATAGTCTAGATTCGAGAATTGGGGAAATGGACTGCACCAACTGATCAGAGGAGCTGCAAAACCGCATCACAAAGGGCATGGATTCAGAGAGAGGAATAACTGTAGCCATTTCTTTTCAGATAATCTACCAAAGTGATGACAATGGAGGTTTTCTTTTTTTACCTATTCCTGTGAGATCTCCCCTCACCCCTGCCTCTTCTGCCCCTTTCCAGCACATTTTATCTATTCGGAGCTTTGAATTAGAAAATTGAATTTGACCAGAGCTTAGTGTTTTAATCCAGGAACCCCAGGGGAATTAAAAAAAAGTCACATACATTGACACCCAGGTCTGCAGTGGAAAAACACAGCCCTTAAAAATATAGGATGGGGGTGGGGGTCTTATGAAAGGGTCTGTAAACCTGCACATGCCCTGAAAACATGTCCACAGCTCTAATTTCGTTATCAAGAGCAATGTTTTTTGTTGTTCAATTACATTGGAAAACAACAATTTGACTCCATTTGCCATAATTTATGAGGCCACAAGATCCCCAAATATGACTCATAAACTTTGCTAGGGAGAACAAGAGTAAGAGTAGCCCTGGGAATAAATATGGCACACATATTGTGCTTAACTTGGCTCCAGAAATTCAGTGACGTTTAAGGGAGAAATGTTCTTACAGCTCCTACCCTGAAAACTATGGTTTTCACCATCTGCTGTTGGGTTGCTATTTACTTCTGTGGACAACTAATATGCAATTTTACTGGAAAAGTATTTTTAAAAACCCAAACACCCACATTATGGAGAATTACGGTTGAAAAGTTTCCAGTTTTGTAATTGGATTTATATTCTTAGCCCTAAGAAAATATCTAGAATGATCTTCATTGGCTCAGTGTAGGACTTCTACTCTTCCAAGGGAAGGACCCCAAGAATCATCAGCTGCTGAAGACAACTGTTGAGTCTATCTCTGCTCCAGTGTGTAGCTGACCCATTACATGTGTCCTCTCTTGACCCCAGCATGTAGGAGACATTTCTGAGTGTATTGAAGCTCTTTTAATCTCCTGTGGCAGCTCTGGATGTTCTGTAACTCTAACATTTCTTATCTTATCCCATCCAACTGTCTTAGCTTCTTAGGGCTGCCATAAAAATTAACCACAAATTAGGTAGCTTAAGACAACAGAAATTTGTTGCCTCGCAGTTCTGGATGCTAGAAGTTTAAAATCAAGGTGTTGGCAAGACCATACTCCCTCTGATGTCTGGGGAGTTACCAGCAATCCTTGCGGTTCCTTGGCTTGTGGCAGCATAGCTCCAATCTCTGTCTCTGTTCACATGACCTTTGCACCCCCGTCTGTCTGAATATGTCTTATTTCCCCCTTCTCATCAGGACACCAGTTGTATTGGATCAGAGCCCACCTCCTCCGCAGTTTGGCCTCATCTTAACTAATCACATCTTTAGAGATCCTGTTTCCAAATAGGGCATTCACAGAACCAGGCTTTAGGACTTGAACATATCTTCCTGGGGACACTATTCAACCACAACACCCACTTCTTAAATTCTGCCAGGGTGGTGTTAACTTGCAATGAAATTTTATTTCCCCAATACTCAAGAGTCAATCATAGGAAGATTTTCTGCTAGCCATGGGCCAGGAGAAAGTGCTGAAGCTGCTACCTCTTTGCTCTTGAGCCTTTCATCTCGGTTGAAAGGATATTTCTAGAAAATGTTTCCAAAGTGTATTTCATGGAACACAAGTCCTGTGAAATGATTTTCAAGAAAGGGTTCCATTGTCAGATAATTTTGAGAAACAATTCAAGCAATATTGCTTTCTTGGGAAACCACAATATATATTAGCAACTGAGAAGTTCCCTAATAAATAAATACATTAATGTTAAAAAATCCAGTGTTTCCTATTTGTTTGCTTGGGGAATCTTCTCAAAAATTATCATTATTATTACTTTTACGTAGTAATCTAAACAGTTTGAGAAATACTTCTGTACATCAAGGTGGTAGGGGAGTTGTGGCCACTTAGAGTCTTGTCTCAGGGAAGTTCAGGCAGCCCCTTTCCTCACAAAAATGCTTTCAGAAAGTGTAAAAGGGGCCTTTCTCACTTCACCAGGAATCTCCAGTGACAATATCCCTTTGCTATGAATGAAGGTAATGTGCCTTTGTGAAAAACAAAACAAACACAAACACTGACATAAATTCTCTAACATACACATTTTCATCTGGCTATAAAATGAGGAGAAAGGAATTCTTTTAGGCTCCTGGAACCGCAGCACCACTTATATCAACTTTGCCAGAAATAACAAACTCACCTTAGGCCGCACATTGGTTTTCTAGAAGATGCCATAACAAAGTCCCACTAACTGGGTGGCTTAAAACAACAGAGATGTACTCTCTCACCGTCATGAGGGTAGAAGTTTGAAGTCAAGGGGTTGGCAAGGCCATGCTGTCCTGGAGGTTTCTAGAGGAGGATCTTTCCTTGCCTCTTCCAATGTCTGGTGGGTGGTGGCAATCCCTGGTGTTCCATGGCTTGTAGATGCATCACTTCGATCTCTGCCTCTGTTGTCATTTGGTCTTCTCCTTGTACGTCTGCAACTCTGTGTCCAAATTTTCTTTCTCATAAGGACACCAGTCATTGGATTAGGGCCCACATAATCCAGTATGATCTCATCTTAATATACCTCATTACATCTGCATAGATACTGTTTTCAATAAGGTCACAGTCACAAGTTCTGAGAGTGTGAATATATACATTTCAATATTTATTTTGGGGTAAAAATCCAAGCCTTACTTATTTTTGCGTATCTAACACCCAGTACAATATCTCACACAGAGTAGGGATTCAGTGTCTGTTTGCTGAATGGCCTAATAAGACCAGTGTCTTCCAAAAAGTACTACATGAGATGATTATGGATGGCATGGATACAGATTTTTATTTCAATAATTTTGGATTTATTTAAGGTATGTTAGTAAAAATACACACTTTCCATGATTTAATAGATGTTGTTACTTAGAATATGGCTGAAATTAAAATGGAGCTGATTTAAAGAAAAATATTAAATAAATGAAAGAGGAATTGGTATGTAAATACGATGGAAATCATAACATGCAAAAATGCCCAACATATGTTTCCCTCTCAAATCTTTGCATAAGGGAGATATTCTCCAGAGATTTCATGTACCCTGGTATACCTTAAATTCTTGGAGAGTATGTGTCTATCTGTGATAGTTTGGAGGACCTACGTACACCAGAAAGGATCATGTTCTTTTAATCCATTCCTGTGGGTACAGACCTATTATAGGTGCAGATCTTTTGATTAGTTATTTCAACTGAGGCTTGCCCAGTATGGGTCTTAATCCTTTTGTGTGAACCCTTTATAAGAGGATCATAAAACACATATACAAACTAAGAGATTAAATTAAGAGAAGCTCACAGAAAAAGTTCCAAAGTGGCTGAGAGGCAGCTACTGAAGCCAGAAGCTGGAAGCAGTGAAACCTGGGAGAGAAAGAACAGCAGATGTCCCCATGTGCCTTGCTATCTGAATGAGGAGCCCAAGCTTCTGCTAACCACTCTTTAGGGAAGGAATCATCCAGTTGATGCCTTAATTTGGACATTTTCATGGTCACTGAATTGTAAACTTGTAAGCTAATAAATCCCCATTGTCAAAAGCCAGTCCATTATCAGGTGTACTGCATTCTGGCAGCTTTAGCAAACCAAAACACAACCAGACATTGTGCATAAAGCAATTCAATAATATATCAAATGTACAGTTTCTAGGGGCAGTATGCATGTATTTTTTCATAGTGTTGACCAGCAGTGATTCACGTTTTCACAATTCAGTACCGTTTTTAGCTTAGACTTCTAGTTGAAATTGACCCTTCTTCATAAAGGCATTAAAATGTGCCCTTTCAAATCTACAGGACACAGGAACTTGTATCTTTACAAAAGGAAAGCAGTCAGGGAACCCAGATGACAAAATGCTCACAGTAGAGAAACAAGGAACTGCAGTATCATGAAACCATAGTCAGCATTTCCTTGTTCATATTGGAAAGAAGTGGAAACTTCCTTCCTAGGAGTGCAAGAAGTGAAAACTATCTGCCACTGGAAGAGAGAACTTAGAGGCCAGAGACAGACATCCCAGTGCAGAATGGTGAGGCCCAAAGAAAAAGGTTTAGGTTGAACCATATCATCCTTTTAATCCATGGTTGAGTTATTACTAGTTCCTCAGAGAGGGAATGCTAGAGTGATGTTAGAACCCACTGTAAATATTTTACACTTAACTGCATATAAATGGAATAGCAGTAACCCCTTAGATTATAAGCACCCTGAAGGTAGGCAACATGTTTTTTTCAGATACTTTTATGTTCCCGGAATTGAGCACAATGCTTGTCACATAGTAGGTGTTCATTTTACATACCAGAAAATTTTGCCTAAGATTTCACTTCCTAGTAAGTGGTAAGGTGAGGATTTATGCCCCAGTCTTCAGCGTCTGGAGTTCAAGGCCACCAGGCTAAGCTCTTCCCACTGTCTTTATTGGCATATATTGGCAATCCCTTCCAGAACCTTCAATCTTGTTTCCCTACTAAGGTATTTATGCTGCACTTTCTTTGTTTAAAAATATATTTAAATAAATCACTTAGCCCACAGACATTGTGGTCTTGAGTCATTACCATGTCTCACAAAATGGGAATTCCTTTCTGCTTTCTTTGTTTTTATTCATAGTTGCTGACTGCCAGCTTTTATTACCTTCTCTGCTGAAAAATATTAGTGTCCAGAAGCTGTTTTCCCTATTTCTGACAGAAGGCAAGCTAATTAGCCGTCTGCTGGAGCAAGTTTTATGCGGCAAATTGCATTTTTAGTTCAGCTGAGGAACAGGCCCACCTTAAATAAGAAATAAACAAGAGTGTCTCCTGGGTCAACAAATAACATTAATTAAGGAAACAACCCTAAAACTCACCAAATGCACTGAAGGTGATGTGGACTCTCCCAAAAGAATTAAATGTTGATCTTTTGGTTCATGGATATGCTACAAGCGGGAAACTTCATGGATCAATGAAATGGAGGAATCCTATAAATTCTGCTAAATAAAATATCCAGGGTGTTTCAGTTTCTCAGATCAAGTCTGACGCTTAGGGAAACCAGGGGAACTACAGGCACAAAACAACGAGGGCTTTACAAGTTAAATATTATGGGGGCCGGGTGAGTCTGCAGTTTTCTTTAACCACTCACTATTTTTAGCAGAGTAGGCTCTGGACTTAGGCTGCTGGAGTTCTAATTCTGAACCCACCCATAACTAAGGGACCCTGGGCAAGTTCATTTAAACCCTTTGTGTTTCCATCGCCCATCTGTAAAATGGGGTTGATAACACATTATCTCCTGTTCTTTTTTTTTTCAAGGGCAAATGAGTTAATTCCCATGAAGTCCTTAGAATAGCATATAATGCTCAATAATGTTCTCAATTATTATTATTATATTATTTAAGGCTCTTGGCAATCTTTCACTTGAACTTGGTGATCAATCTGTACTGAGCAGGACTGGCTACATATTTGAAGGGCCCAGTACCAAATGAAATGTTGGGTGCCTTGTTCAAAAGTTATTAAGAATTTCAAGGCAATGATAGTGGGGCACTAAACCAAGCACTGGGCCCTTTGGAGTGTGGGGACTTGTTGATTGCATATGGATTGTATGCCCATGAAACCCTGTAGTTATATAAACTAGAAGGCGTTAGAAAGAATGCACACACAACACAAATTGATAGAATTTCCTAAATCTAGAAAGGCCAATGAAATGAGTGCATAATAAAAATGGGAAACCACATATGAAATAGTGAAAATAAACCCAGAATTGTCCCTTTACAAAGTTTGGGTTATTGGGCATCTCAGCTGAAATGTAGGATTCACAGAGAAAATTAAAACCTGACTACTAACAAGGAGATGATTTTTTCAGGGTCCACTATTTTATTTTCCATTGTACATGAAATAGGGCAAAAAAATGCTCTTTCCCAAAAATGCTTTTTAAGGTAGCAGTAGCTATCAAATTTAGTTTTTATATTTGCTTGATGATTGCCAGGAGGCTTAAGTTTCTTAATATTGTAAGAATAAAATGGAATTTGGGACCAGATGAATAAAGAATCAAACAAATTAGTAAATAACAACCCAGATGAAGAGGAGGATAAAATTAAGTTTATTTCTTGCAGAAGTCCACTCAGATTTGGGATATGATAAGAGCCACAGTTACTTGAAACTTATTAGGCTGGTCAGGGAAATTAAGAGTAATTGGATCCCAGATAAAAGTATGGATTACTGCCACTGGACTATTTCTAGACAACAACCCACTCTGGTCTAGAATTTTTTGGAGGCAACATCTGCTCCCAATGAGGCAGCCACCCATGGGCAAATGTTTTTCAGCTGGATTGTGTTGATTTCATTGTACTGTAAGTGAGATGTAATAATTCCTTTAATCTAATGTGTGGTGCTTTCAATATCTTTTTTTTTCTTTACACTTAATAGAATCAAGCACAGTTAACCACCCATGTTCACATGGTTTCTGTCACTAAACAACTGCTGTTTAAAAATAACAATATTTTATTTCTTTATTTCTTTTGTCATTCGTTGTTTAATATTTGACTAAGAAGAAAAGAAGATATGGGCTTTGAAAAGGGAGAAAGAGGACAGATAAATATGTTACAAATGTCTTGATTAGATGATCATTCTCTCTTAAGACTCCATCAGCAAAGTAACTTAATCTTTATGAAATTCTTTATAGCTAAAATCCATATTATGAAGTTATTACAAGACTCTAAATTAAATAGGAAATACTGGAAAACTGGAATTGAAATAAGCTCTGTGAAATCCAACAAGAGATTTAAGAAAATTAGAGGGAAAAGTCTCAAAAAAGACTATCATTGAGGTTTACCTCTTTTTCTTTTGCTTAAAAAAATAAATTATTTTTAGAGCAGTTGTAGGTTTACAGAATAATTGCACACAAGGTACAGTTCCCATACGCTCCTCCCCTCCATATAGTTTCCTCTATTATTAACTGCTTGCATTAGTATAGTATATTTGTTTCAATTGATGAACCAATATCGATATTTTTTTAGTAACTAAAGTCCATATACATTTGAATTCGCTTTCTGAGTGTACAATTCTATAGGTTTTGACAAACACATAATGTCATGTATCCACCAGTACAGTCTCACACAGAATAGTTTCACTACCCTACAAATGCCCTGTTCTCCACCTATTCATCCCGTCCCCTAACACCCTTAACCCACCCTGATCATTTTATCAATTATAGTTTTGTCATTTCCAAAATGTCAACTTGGAATCATACTATATGTAGCCTTTTCAGACAGGCTTCTTTCACTTAACAATAGGCACTTTAGGTTCTTTGTATTTTTTCATGGCTTGATAGTTCATTTCTTTTTATTGCTAAAAAATATTTCATCGTATGGGTGCACCACAGATTGTTTATCCATTCACCTGTGGAACAGCATCTTAGTTTTTTCTAGCTTTCGGAAATTATGAATAAAGCTGCTATAAAATTCATGCACAGATTTTTGGTGGACATAGTTTTCAACTCTTTTGGGGGTAGAGAATAATTACTGGATTGTACAGTTAGCTTATGCTTAACTTTGTAAATTTTGATACTTAAACCAACACGGATGAACCTTGAAGGCATACATATCACATGTATCAGGCTAAATAATATTGCCATATATGTATATACCACATTTTGTTTATCCATTCATTAGTTGACAGACAATGGGTTGTCTTAATCTTTAAGTGGGTTGCTTAATCTTTTGGCAAATGTGCATGATGCCTCTATGAATATTGGTGTGCAAACATCTGAGTCCCTGCTTTCAATTCTTTTGGGCACATACCTAGTAGTGGGGTTGAAGCGCATATGCTAATTCTATGTTTAACTTTCTCGAAAAGAGACAAGCTCTAATCCACAGAAGCTGCACCATTTAACATTCCCATCAACAGTGAATGAGCTTTCCTAGTTCTCCACATTCTCTCCAACACATCATTTCCTATTTTTAAATAGTAGTCATTCAGGGGGTATGAAATGGTATTGTGGTTTTGATTTGTTATTTCCCTAAGATGTTGAGCATTTATTCATGTATTATTTGGGCACTTGTATATCTTCTTTGGAGGAATGTTTAAGTCTTTTGTCCATTTTAATGAGGTTGTCTATCTTTTTATTGTTGAAATGGAGGATTTCTTTATATATTCAGGATATTAAGCCCTTATCGGATACGTGGTTTCCAAATATATTCTCCCACTGAGTAAGTTGCTTTTTACTCTCTTGACAAAGTCCTCTGAAGCACAAAATTTTCAATTTTGAGGAGGTCCCATTTATCTATTTTTTAATCTTTTGTGCTTGTGCTTTGGGTGTAAGTCTAAGAAACCATTGCCTAACACAAGGTCCTGAAGATATTTCCCTATGTTTTCTTCTAAGGGTTTTATAGTTCTGGTTCTTATATTTAGAACCACTTTGAGCTAAGTTTTGTAATATGGTGTGAACTAGGAGTCCTTTTCACTCTTTAGCATATGAATATCCAGTCCTCCCAACACATTTGTTGAAGAGTCTTTTCTTTCCCAATTGAGTGGGCATGCAGCCTTGTCAAAAATCAGTTGGTCATGGGTGTGAACTCTCAATTTAATTCCACTGGTCGATATATCTATGTGCCAGAATGATACCGTTTTGGCACCTGTAGCTTGTAATATGCTTTAAAATCAATAAGTGTGAGTCCTCCAACTTTGTTCTTTTTTTAAAGATGGCTTTGGCTATTTGGGGTCCCTTACCATTTCAAGTAACTTTGATAATTGGCTTTTCCATTTCTGAAAAGTAGCCTGCTGGAATTTTAATTGGTATTGCTTTGAGTTTGTAAATAATTTTGCATAGGATTGACATCTTAATGATATTTAGCCTTCTAATGCATGAACGTGGACTGTCCTTCCATTTATTAAGGTCTTTCAAAATTTCTTTTAGCAATGTTTTATAGTTTCCTCTGTGCAAGTCTACTACATCCCTGGTTAAATTTATTCTGAGATGCTTGCTGTATTCTGAGATGTTTGATTCTTTTAGTCACTATTGTAAATGGAATTTTTAAATTGATTTCCTCCTTATATTGTTCATTACTAAGTATAGAAATGTTATTGATTTTTGCATATTTATCTTGCACCCCACCACTTTGCTGAACTTGTTTATTAGCTCTAATAGCTTCGTTGTAGAGTTTTTGGGACTTGACATATATAGAATAATGTCATTTGCAAATAGGCAAAGTTTTGCTTCTTCTTTTCCAACTTGGGTGCCTTTTATTTCTTTTTATGGCCTAAATGCATTGGCTAGAACTTCCAGTACAATGGTGAATAACAGTGATGACTGTGGATATCCTTGTCTTCTATTAGAGGGAAAGCTTCCGGTCTTTCACCATTGAGTATGATGTGAGCTGCGTGTTTTTCATATATGCCCTGTTGAAGAAGTGTCCTTCTATTCCTTTTTCCTAATTGTTTTTATCAAGAAAGGCTGCTGATTTTGTCAAATGTCTTTTATGTATCAATTGAGATGATCATGTGTGTTTTTCCCTTTTTATTTTATTGCAGTATATCAAATTGATTTTCTTATGTTGAACCACTATTGCATACTTAGGATAATACCCACTTGATCATGGTATATAATTATTTTGATGTGTTATTAGGTTTAATTTGGAAATATTTCGTTAGAAATTTTTGCATCTATATTCATGAGAGATTGGTCTGTAGTTTTTTTTCCCTTGTATATCTTCATCTGGCTTTGCTATTAGAGTGCTGTTGGCCTCATAGAGTGAGTTAGGCAGTATTCTCTCCTATTTGATTTTTTGGAAGAGTTTGGGCATGATTAGTATTAATTCTTCTTGGAATGATTGGAAGAGTTCACCTGAGAAGCCATCTGGTTCTGGACTTTTCTTTCTTGGGAGGTTTTTGATGACCAATATAATCTTTTTTTTAATTGGTCTGTTGGGGATCTTCTATTTCTTGTAGAGTCAGTGTATGTTGTTTGTGTTTTTCTAGGAATTTGCCCATTTCATCTGGGTTGCCTAATTTGTTGGCATACAGTTGTGCACTCTATTTTCTTATGATCCTTTTTATTTCCTCAGGGGTGAGTAGTAATATCCCCCCCTTCTCATTTCTGATTTTATTTATTCACATCTTCTCTCTTTTTTCTTTGTCAATCTAGCTAAGTGTTTGCCTATATTGATCTTTTCAGAGAACAAACTTTTGGTTTTGCTAATTCAGTCTATTGTTTTTATTCTCAATTTCATTTATTTCTGCTCTATTTCTTGCTATTTCTTTCCTATTGCTTGCTTTCAGGTTAGTTTGCTATGCTTAATGCAGTTCTTCCAGGTGTTCAGTTAGGTCTTAATTTTCACTCTTTCTTCTTTTGTAATATAAACATTTAGGGCTATAAATTTCCCCCTCAGCATTGCCTTCGCGGCATCACATAAGCTTTGATATGTTGTATTCTCATTTTCATTCATCTCAAGATACTTACTGATTTCCCTTGTAACTTCTTCTTTGACCCACTGATTGTTTAAGAAAGTGTTATTTAACTTCCATATATTTGTGGATTTTCTAGTTCTTCACCTATTATTGATTTCCAGCTTATTTCACTATGGTCAGAGAAGATGCTTTGTAAGATTGCAATCATTCTAAATTTATTGAGACTTCTTTTGTGAGCTAATGTGTGGTCTATCCTAGAGAATCATCCATGTGCACTTGAGAAGAATATTTATCAGATTATTCAAGTTCTCTCTTTTTCTTATTGATCTTCTGTCTACATATTCTATTCATGAGAGTGGTGTATTGAAGCCTCCAACTGTTGTTGTAGAGGTGTCCATTTCTTCCTACAGTTTTGGCAGTGTTTGCCTTTTGTATTTTGTGTCACTGTGGTTAGATGCATAGATATTTATGATTATTTCTTCTTGGTGGATATCCCCTTTTATTAGTATATAGTGTTCTTTGCCTCTTATAACAGTTTTTTACTTATAGTCCATTTTAATTGATATTAGTATAGCTACCCCAGCCCTTTTTTGATTACTATTTGCATGGAATATCTTTTCCCATCCTTTCACTTTAAACCTATTTGTGTCTTTTGGTCTAAGCTGAGTCTCTTGTAAGTCTCTTATCCATTCGGCCAATGTGCATCTTTTGACTGGGGAGTTTAATCTATTAATATTCAGTGTTATTACTGTAAAGGCAGAATTTATTTCTGTCATATCGTCATTTGGTTTTTATATGTCATCTCTTCTTTTGTCTCTTTTTTCCTTTATTACAATCTCCTTTTCTGTATAGTTGATCTTTTAACATGTATCTGAGAGATTCCTTTCCTATTTCCTTTTTGGTATATTTTAAAAATACTTTCTTTGTGGTTACCCTGGGGTTTGTATTATACAACCTACATCTATTATCTACTAATTTGAAAAGATACTAACTTAGCTTCAATAGCATACACATTCTTTGCTCCCATCTACCCCTGTTTCCCTTTTTAATGTTGTGTTTGTCCCTCTTTATCACTTTATATTTTGCATAGCTTTTATCCAGAAATATACCTTTTTCTTGCTCAATTGTATTCTGATTCTTATACGAATTAAAGAACAGAGTGGTATCTTATACTGTGCTATTGGGTTTTGTATGCAAACGTTAAGTTACCCTTACTGGTGAGCATCATTTCTTCACACACTCCAAGCCACTCTCTCAACATGCAGAACTCCTTTTAGTAATTCTTGTAGGACAGGTCTCTTTTTGAATAACTCTCTCAGTTTTTTTTGTCTGTGAATATTTTAAATGCTTCCTCAGTTTTGAAGGACAATTTTGCCAGATAAAATATTATTCTCTGGCAATTTTCTTTTTCAGTACCTTAAATATATCATATATCTTTCTTCTCATTTCCTTTGTTTCTGATGAAAAATCAACACTTAGTATCATTGAGGATCACTTGTATGTGATGAATTTCTTTTCTCCTACTGCTTTCATAATTTTCTCTTTATCTTTGGCATTTAATCCTCTGGTTAGTATGGGTCTTGGAGTAGGTCTATTAGGATTTGCTCTGTTCAGCATATGTCGAACTTCTTGGACATGTGCAATTATGTCTTTCATAAGAGTTGTGACATTTTTGGCCATTATTTCTTCAACAATTCTTTCTGTACCTTTTCCCTTCTCTTCTCTTTTGGGACACCCATGACACATATGTTTGTGGGCTCTGAACTATCACGCAAATCCCTGAGACACTGCTCAATTTTTTCTCTTCTCTTTTGTATCTGATCTTGAGTGCATGATTTCAATTGTCCTGTCTTACAGTTTGCTGATTTTTTCTTCTGCTTGTTTAAATATTCTGTTGTATGCTTCTAGCATATTTTTAATCTCTACTATTGTGCCTGTCATCCTCACGATTTCTGTTGTTTCTTTCAATATTTTCAAGTTTTTCTTTATGCCCACATCTTCTCAATATTTTTTATCTCTTTATGTATATTTTCCTTCATCTCTTTGAATTGATTTAGCAGATTTGTTAATGTTTTTGATTCATTGTTTCAATTTCTGAGTCTCTTCTGAAGTTTTAATTTGTTCCTTTGACTTAGTCATAGATTCCTGTTTCTTTGTATGACTTGTAATTTTCTGCTGATGTCCAGGCATTTGATTATCTTGATGAGTTAACACTTAAGGCCCATTTCTCTCTCTTGTCTAGGGTTTTATTGATGATTGGCTTTGTGTTAAGGCTCTTCTTTGATACTTGGTTTAACTTATTCTAGAACTTTAGAATAGCCCATATTTAACTTTTAGATTTTATCAGCTTATCTTCTTTCGATTCTTGCCCTGGATATGTAGTGCAATTTTTAAGGTTGCATTCTTTGTGTGTGCAGTTGTTTAAACTCTGTTCCTTCTCTTGGAATCTTGATATTTTCTGTTTGTTTGTGGGCACACTTTTCCCCTGAGCTCCTATAATTTGTTTAAGTTCTCTCCCTCCCTCCCTTCCAGTACGTGATTTACTTGCTTACTTTTCAGTTCTGGTACCCATCCTATCTTATAGCAGTTCAGTTTACTCTGCCCCCTTTATTTATGTGAAGTTTTGCTGCCTCCAGTTTCTTCCCCTTTGTGGTATCCCACTCTGTGGTGCCAGATGGTGTCAATCCAGAAAGGTGGGTCTCTTCAGAAAAGCCTGTTTTTCCTTTGGATGTCCAACTGACTGAAATTTTTTGTGTAACACAGCAGTTCTAACCAGCCTTTCTATCATTCTCTCTCTCTTTCTCTCCTTGTTCATGGGGGCCCTTTTGTGTGCAATACTCCTCAGTGGCTTGGGTTCTGCCCTGGGTCTCTGCAGACTTAGGTCCCTGTGCCTGGATATGCACGGAGTTCTAACATGCTGATTTGATTTGCTCTGTAGTCTCAGTCTGCATAAAGAAGAGTTAAGGTTGTTTTATCTCTGTGTGACTCTTAAGCTGTGTGGGACTGAGTGAGAAGGAGGGGAATGGGAAATGACTGGCATCCAGGACCGAATTCTACTACCTGAGATTTTTCTGTTTTTTCAATTCAGCATTTGTGGAGTCTTTCTCCAATCTCTAACCTCCTTCAGAGTTCTAAGCAAGTGGGATTTGTCCTTTTTTCACTAAAACTCTGTGGAGGTTTTCTCAGGGGATGTCTGATATTGCCATGTTGATTATGTCAGTCAGTTCCAGAAATATTTTTGCTGATTCTTTGTGATTTCCTAGATATTACTTATTTTTTAATTCTCTAATGAAGAACATGTGATGTTTGACATATATTCTTATTTCTAGTTTCCTGAATAGATGCATCCTTGTTGAATTATCAGCAGAAATTCTTTTCTTCTTCGGTCTCCAGGAAAATTTTTAATTTTTTTTTAAAGTTTAAGAAAGACTTTGAGATAGATGTGAAACAGTTTTAAAAAGTTCCTCCCAGTTCTTTCCCCCATCTGTCAGTTTCTCCTCCACTATTGTCTGTTTTTTATGTGTCATTTCATAATATCTTCATACATATATAAGCAAATACAAATGAAAAATTTTTATCACCACATTTAATTAAAATCAGGGCAAATAAAATTTTAATTTAAATTTCAGGGAACAAAATTCAGGATCCAAAATAAACTGGTGTCTTGTAATAAAAATTAGTATACTGTCTTTGTATTATGGAGACTCCAGATTTTCTTATTTGGATCTTGTTGAATGGAATGAGAATATCTACTCGTGTCTACTCCCAGAAAATGTTCTTGCTTTTTCCTTTCGTGTATATCTGTGCTTTCCATACCCTTTCTTTCTTTTTGCCACTTAAAGAAGATCAAACACAGTTAATCACTCATTTTCATATGGCTTCTGGCATGAAACAATTGCTGTTTAAAAAAATAACAATTATTTGCTTGCCAATGACTTGCAGATCTTTCTACATCAGAATGTAGAGGTGGCTTTAATTTTGTTTTACAACAGCACTTACTATATTTAACCAGATTTTTATTAATGGAACTATAGCTTGTTTTCAACCTTTTGCTTCTAAAAATAATGCTACATTGAATAAACTGTACAGGCATAATTTCCCAGATAGATGTTTTAAAGGGCTAAACCTGAGTTTTTTTAGCTGATTTGCTGAGATGTAATTGACAAATAATAAAGCACATTTATTTGAAGTGTACAATTTAATGAATTTTGATATTTTTAACCCTCCATAAAACTATGGTCACAATCAAGATAATAAATATATTCACAACTCCCCCCAAATTTTCTTATGCTCCTTTAAAATCCCTCTGTCCTAGCACTTCTGTACCTCCATCTGTCCCCAGGCAACCACATATCTGCTTTATGTCATTATACATTAGTTTATATATTTCTAGAAATTTATATCATACAGTATGCATTCTTTTTGTCTGGATTTTCACTCATCAAAATTATTTTTAGATGCATCCATATTATATATATTAATAGCCATTCTTTTTTTTATTGCTGAGTAATATTTCATTGTATGAATGTAGCACAATTTGTTTATCTATTATTGATGTACATCTTAGTTGTTTCCAATTTTGGCCTATTACAAATAAAGCTGCTCATGTATGAGTTTTTTTATGAATATATACTTTCATTTCTCTTGAGTAAATACTTAAGAGTAGAATGGCTGGGACATATGGTCATTGCACGGTTAAGATGTTAATGAATTACGAAACTGTCTCCAAAGTATCATACTATTTTACAGTCCCCTGAGCAGTGTATGAGAGTTCCAGTTGCTCTCTTTTCTTGCCAACACTTCATGTGGTAGGCCTCTTTTATTCTAGTCATTCTAATTTATTTATAGTGATACCTTATTGTTTTAATTTGCATTTCCCTAATGACAAATAATGTTGAACATGTGCTTTTCGTGTGGTTTTTTTTTTTTGGCTGTCAACCTATTTTCTTTGATGAAATGTCTGTTCAAGTTTTTTTGCTTATTTCCTAAAACTCTTTATTTGGAAACAATTTTAAACCTACAAATAGTTGTTAAAATAACACAGAACCCACAGAGGGAACCCCAACAACTCCCCACCTTCGGACACCCAAATCCACCAAATCCAACACCCTGCTGCCCCTGCCATATCACTCCCATCCAAAATCCATCCATCCACCCATCCAACCTCTGAATACCTGAGAACGGGCTGCAAATACCATAATCCCCAAATACATAACACACTTCATGCACAGCCTCCCATAAATAAGGACACCCATCCATGAAATCACCTCAAGTGCAGCCATCAAGCTCAAGAAACTCAACACCAGCACAGAGCCTACATTCTACACTCCAACCCCTTCCTTTGTACTGACAATGTCCCCATTGAACTCCCCTTCATCTGCTCCCAGATCCCATTCAATGCCAGCTACTGTATTCAACTGCCACCATCTTTTCCATTTCTTCCTCTTTTCCTTTTCTTCTTTCAACTGTGGATGAACACAGACAACACAAATCTTCCCATCATAACCCTTTCCAAGCATACCATCTGGTGAGATCTATCACAATCACAATGCTGTAGTACCCTCACCACCATCCATCACTACAACCCTCCTTTCACCTCAAATAGAATCCCCACAGTCATCCTGCATTAACTTTCCATTGTCCCCTGCCCTACACCCCTGGCAACCTTTATTCTACTTTCTGTCTCTATGAATTTGCATATTAACTCCTATTTTCTGGAGAGTTACCATGGGGCTTAAATTTAATATCCCAAATCTATAGCAATCTTATTTGCTTTGATTCCAACTTAACAACTTCAATAACATACATAAACTATGTCCCCATATGCCTTCTGTCTTCCTACCTCCATGAGTTCCTATCATAAGTCATATATTTACATGAATCTAAAGTCATTCATTTATCATGATATTTCATGCTTTTGCCTCCCAGATTCTGTAGGAAGTAACAAGTGGACTCACCAATCAAAGATACAATAACCCTAGTATTTTTATTTACCAATGTCCTCCACTTTGCAAGAGATCTTGATTTCTTCATGTGGGTCAGATCTATTATCTAGTTTCCCTTCCCTTCAACCTGCAGACCCACCTCTAGCACTTCTAGTAGGGCAGATCTAATGGTGATGAAGTCTTCCAGATTTGTCCATGTGAGAATCTTCTATTCCTGTCTCATCCTTGAAAAATAGTTTTGACAAATACAGAACTCCTGGATGGAAATCTTCTGCTTTCAACACTTTAATATGTCTTCTCACTGCCTTCCTGCCTCTACGGTTTCTGATGAGAAATTGGCACTTAATCTTAGTGAGGCTCACTTTTATGTGGCATGCTGCCTGTCTCCCACAGTCCCCAGAACCCTCTCTTTATCTTTGGAACTTGAAATTTGATTATAATATGCAGTTAGAATCTATTTGGATTTATACTGCCTGAAGCTCATTGAGCATCTTAGATGTGTATATCAATGTCTACAAAAATTAAGTTTGTGAAGCCTTCAGCCCCAATTTCTTTGAATATTCTCTCTGCCTTTCTCCTTTCTTCTGGGGTTCCCAAAATGCATATATTGGTACTCTTGATGGTATCTCACAGGTTCCTCAGGCTCTGTTCACTTTTCTGCATTCTTTCCTGTTTCTCCTCTTCAGAATATGTGATTTCAATAGTCTTATCTTCAAGTTCACTGATTCTTTTGCTAGCTCCATCTGCTGTTGAAACCCTCCTGGGAATTCTTCATTCCAGCTATTGCAGTCTACAACTCAATTTGGTTCCTTTTCATAATTTCTATCTGTCTATTGATATTCTTTTTATGTTCATCTATCATTTCCCTGATTTCCTTTAGTTCCTTGTCCATATTTTCCTTTGAGGCTCTTTGAACTTATTTAGGACAACTTTTTAAAAGTCTTTGTCTGAATGGCCCAACTCTGATCCTTCTCACTGATGATTTCTAATGCTTTGAATTTCTGTTTTGCCTGGGCCATCACTTTCTGTTTCTTTGTGTGTTTTGTCATCTTTTGTCAAAACCTGGATATTTTGATATTTTCATGTGTTATCTCTGGAATTCAGACTCTGAGGTGTCTGTTCCTTAAGTTTGTATCCAGCTAGTGTTATGACAGCTATTTCCTTGAATATCAGAAACTAACCAAAAATAGAAGGGGAAAAAAAACTCCACCTTCCCCAGTCTTTGTAGATTGACTATGTGAATGCTGTCTTTCACAGCTTATTCATAGAATGAATTTGGAGAATAGCTCCAGGCCAAAGCATAAGAGACTTCCCGATCTTTTCTGCCCATACCTTTTATCTTAGGCATGTGCATGTGGCCATAGGCATTTCCCCAATTACATGATATGAATGTCCTCTCTGCCCTAGGAAAGCTTCCTTACAGTGCCAGGCTGTATGTCCTATAGTCAGCAATCCCAGTAAGCATGACTTGACTGTTTCCTCACAGCATTCTGTAGGAGAGTCCTGTGTGCCACCTTCTACATTTAAGACAAGTTCTCAGGTGGTGTGTCCCTCGGGCCACTGCCACAGAGATTGGGACAAACATAAATGTTGACAGTATGTGTATGAGAGTAACTCTGTTCCCTCTGCAACCAGTACGAGGGAACTACACAGGGAATATGGACCAGCTCTACACTTAGTTTGTGAAAGGATGGGGAGGGACCAGTCAGGGCACCATGAAATCCTAATGCTTTTAAGTGGCCTTTTTCTTGATTGGGACAGGGCTTTTTGCTCATTTTTATTGGATTGTATATTTTCTCATCATTTAGTTTCAAGGACTCTTTATAAATTATGAAGGTTTTTTTAAATCAGATGTATAATTTGGAAATATTTTTTCGCAGTCTATAACTTTTCATTTTCTCAATGTGCCTTTGGAAGAGTGAAAGTTCTTAATATTCATGCAATTCAATTGCTTTTGCTTTTTTTAAGATCCAGCTTTCTGTGTCTTATCTAAGAAATCCTTGCTTAACCCATGTTCACAACGACTTTTCTCCTATATATTCTTCTAAAAGTTTTTATGGCTTTAGGTTTTACATTTAGTTTTTTGATCAATTTTCAGTTAATCAGTGAGGTCTGGTTAGTTTTTTCCATGTGGATATTCATTTGTTCCAAAAACGTTTTTGAAAATATTATCCTTTCTTCACTGAATTACTCTTGTGCCTTTGTCAAAAATCAGTTGAGCATTCATCTGTGGGTGTATTTCTGGACTCTATTCTGTTTCACTGGTGCATTTGTTTATCTGGAAACCTATATCATATTGTCTTGATTATTATAGCTTTTCAATAAGTTTCAATGTCAGGTAATATACGTCCTCCAAATTTATTATTCTTTCTCAAAGTTGTTTTTATATGAATTTTAGAATCAGCTTGTCAATTTCTATTAAAAAGCTAGCTGGGATTTTGATAAGGATCATGTTGAATCCATAGATTAATTTGGGCAAATTTAACAACTTAATGATTTTGAGTTTTCTGATCCATGAAGATAGTATATCTCTCCATTTATGTAGATCTTCAATTTCTTTCAACAATGTTAGGCAATTTATCATGTGCAGATCTTGCATATATGTTCTTAGATTTATCCTTAACTATTTTATTCTTATCCATGGTTGTGCCAATTTGAAAGTATTATGTACCCCAGGAAAGCCATATTTTAATCTTGATTCAATATTGTGTCACTGATGTGGCCCCAGCAGTGTTTCTGTACTGTTCCTGGCTATTTACTAGCTGCACTGGAGTACAAACTAAATTCCATACCTCACTAAGCCACTATCTTGCCCTGCCACCTAAATTCCATTTTAAAAAGCTGTTTCAAGGTGGGCCATGGTGGCTCAACAGGCAGAGTTCCCACCTGCCATGCTGGAGACTGAGGTTTGGTTCCCAGTGCCTGCCCATGTTAAAAAAAAAACTAATACAATGATATTGCAAATTTAATTTTTTACAATTTCAATTTCCAGTTGTTTGTTATAAGTATATAGAAATACAATTGATTTTAAAAATATTGACCTTAGGGGTGCAAGGATAGTTCAGTAGTAGAATTCTTGCCTGCCATGTGGGAAACCTGGGTTCAATTCCTGGCCATGCACTTCCCAAAAGAGCAAACAAACAAACAAAAAAAAAATGGAAGCCAAACAAGTAAATTCAGCAAATGGTACTGCAATAAGGGGACACTTACATGGAAAAAGAATGAAAGGTGGCCTTGCCATACAGCATACAAAAAAAAAAAAAAAAGAAAGAAAGAAAGAAAAGAAAAGAAAAAAAATATTGACCTTGGGTTTTGAAAAATGCACCTATTAGTTTTAGAAAAAAATTTTTTGGTATATTTCATAGTATTGTTTGTATGTAGATCATTATGTCATGCCATCTGTGCATAAAGACTGTTTTACTTTTTCATTTTTCAATTTGGATGCATTTTATTTCTTTCTCTTGCCTAAGTGCCCTGGCTAGTACAAGTAATGAAAATAGACAAATTTGTCTTTTCCCTGATCTTGGAGGGAAAACATGCAATCTTTTATTATTAAGTCTGATGTTATCTGTAGGTTTTTGTAGATGTCTTTTATCAGGTTGGGGAAATTCTCTTCTATTCTTAGTTTGCTGAGAATTTTTATCAGAAATAGGTGTTGGATTTTACCAAATGCTTTTTCTGCATCTATTGAGATGATCATAAGCCTTTACTTTTTTAGTTTGTAAAAATAATGAATTACATTGACTGGTTGTTGAATGTCAAAACAATCTTGCATTCCTAGGATGAATTCCACTTGATCATTATGTATTATCATTTAAAATATTGTTAGTTTTGAGAATTTTAAAGTATCTTTTCATTTATACTCATGATGGTTATTTGTTTGTAGTTTTTTTTTTTTCTAATCATATCCTTACTTTTGGTAATAGAGTAATGCTGGCTTTATGGGGAAAGATTAGGAAACTATTCTTCCTTTTCACCTTTCTAGAAAAGTTTTGTGGAATTGTTATTATTTCTTCTGTAAAAGCCTGGTAGAATTCTCTGGTGAAACCATCTGGGCCTGTGGTTTTCTTTGTGAGAATGTTTGCTTTAATAGAAGAATATTTAGGTTAACTATTTCTTCTTGAATGAGCACTGGTAGTTAGTTTCTTTCAAGGAACTTGCACTTTGCATCTAGTTATTGAATTTGCTACATTAAAGTTGTTCATACTATTCCCTTATTATTCTTTTAATAGTTGTAGAATCCTTTGTGAACTCACCTCTCTCATTCCTGATATTGGCAATCTGTCTCCTCTCTTTTTTTTCTGATCAATCTGCTCCTAAGTTTATTAGGGCATTAGAACACTCAAGAAATCAAATGGAGAGATATATGTGGTAGGAAACTGAGTCCTCTTGCTGACAACCAGTAAGAAATTGAGGCACCCATTGAATATACGTATGGGTAAGCCATCTTGAAAGTAGATCCTCCATCTCCAATCAAGCCTTCAGATACTAAATCTGTGGCCGACAGCTTTATTTTAACTTTTTGAGCAGACCTTTATCAGAATTACCCATTCAAGTTGCTCCTTGATTCCTCAACCACAGAAACTGTGTGAAATAATAAATATTTATTTTTGCATTAAACTAAGTTTGGCCATAAGTTTTATGCAGCAATAGAAACTAATATGGTGAGTACATTTTTTGGTGAAGAGTTTGATTCTTATGTGTCTTGCTTTTAATCTTTGTTAGATGGATCTAAAGTAGCATTTATTTTAGGATTATTTTTTCCCTATTATTGAAGCAAAAACCATTCTGAGTACTATGTCTGGTTTCTCATGAATCATGAAGTTTTCCACTCTGTCTGATGGGAACCACTGTGTGGTTTGGGGAACTATTTCCTCTAATACTACTGGGAAGTTCTTTTCCTGGCCTTGGGTAGTTATCTCACATGGTTATGCTAATCAGTACTCAGCTGAAGTCTCTAAGGGGGTCTTCTGCAGATCAGAGTTCTCTCTCTGTGCAGCTCTCTCTCCTCTCCAGTACTTTGCCCTCTGGCTATGTCTGCCTTGCTCTTCCCTGCTCCATGGTCTGAAAATTCTCTTTAGTCAGTAACCTGGGGCAAATATAGGGTGTGCTTTGTTGCCCATCTTTTAGGGATCAAAATCCTTCATTGCCTGATGCTCATTACCTTTGTTTCATAAATTTTGTCTGGTTTTTCAGTATTTCAGGTAGGAGGGTTGACTGGAAAAAGAAGTCCTCCAGAGAGATTTTTAAAGGCCAATGTTTTTAAGAAATATGTTCCTGACATGGTGCTAGGCACTCTACATTCTGTAACGTAGTTAATCCTTAAAATACAATAAAAACATAAAAGCAAGCAAGCAAACAAAAGAATCAAGAAAGTAGCATTAATATAATTTCCATTTTGTAGATGAGGAAATCAGGACACAGAAGTATTAAATAGTTTTTCAAGGTCTTAAGTCTATAATGTATGGTGGAATAAGGATTGTATCCAGGTGTGTTCAACTGCCAAAACTGCTACACTTATTTTCTTGCTGCTTGAAGGAAAGTGAAAAGTGCCTTGCCTTGCCTTATGGCTCACTATGATAGAGCCCACCTTGGGCAGATTCTTATTCTTTTGGGTTTAATATTCACCTCCGCTGAGTGCTAGCTGGAGAAGTCTACAGTTTCCATAATATTAGAGAGGGATTTTGCATTTTCCTTTTGTACGGAATACCAGTTTATTTGGGATTCTGACCTCGTTCCCCCATGCAAATTTAGAGTTGAAGCAAATTTAGATTGAGAATTTATAAAATAATACGTTTCCATCCTGAACAAATAGCTTTTGTCAAATGATTACAACTTCTTTGAAATAAGAAGAGAAGGAGAAGTAGCTTTCTTTGAGACTGTGATATTGTCCCTAAAGTTTCATGGAAAGAAAAACAAAAGAGAACCAGACTTCAAGTCAACTTCCAACCTCAAGTGAGAATTGGCAAGAAGGTTGCTCTATTGGGAGATCTACTTGTGAGTGTTTATAGTGTTTCCAAGAATCCTCAATGAAACTCTGCAGAATGAAAATGCACCCAAGCCAACACAATTGGCACACAAATGAAAACATGTCTATTCAATGTCTCTTTGAAAGGGATAGTCGCACACAATTAAAGAGTGATTCCAGGGCAACTCTAAGTCTGTTATAACTGAAGTTCTCAGCAAATGAAACTAATAAGATTTTGGCTGTCTTCTCTCAGTAGGAGAGACCTATCAGTCTTAATCTAAGATTTATGCATAAATCTTAAACTCTCAGGTTAGTATTAAAATTTTTTCCATTCTCTCTTTTCTCTTTTTTCATGCTGGTTGATTTTTAATTACACAAATAGTATTTGTTATTGTTGAAAAAGTAGGAAATAAGATAATGATAAAGGAAAAAAATCATTTGTAATCTTCCCCCTAATCAATAATCACAATGAACATATGGGTGACCACTCTAATGGTCCTTCCCTTCCCCTTATAGAACTAAAGTATGTGCTTTTACATACATTTGTGCTTATGTGTGTGATGTGCGGTGGACATATATAAAATGTATAATTCTAAACAGTCCACAACACCACAAAACAGAGATTCTTAACGTATTTGGGATCCTGGCACAAGTTGGGAAGAAGTTTAATACTTTAGCTGAAATATGAGTCTGAGGTACCCCTGCTAAGGCATGGTATGCTTCTGTAAATGGTTTTTCTTTTCTATTTAAATCTCCCCAACTTTTGACCTTCGAGACATCCCCGGAGATGAGATGCCTGGACGTGTGATTGGAGTGTGATCCTCCGCATGAGAGTCCCAAAGGTGACTTAGGCTTAGGGTCTGGGCTGAAATGGTTAGAACAATATTTCCCAGACCTGCAGCTGTGCAGGTTACAATCCTCAGAGGCCCTCTAAGCTGTCTAGCCATGGCTGAGATAACAGAGGGAAGTTCATTCTCCCTGTATCATGTGAGAGTAGAAAAGCTAGATTAAAAAAAATAAATTAAGTCTAACCTTCCTAAGGATCCTGAGTGGAGGCAGCTAGTTCAAGAGAAGGATTTAATTCAGACTGTCATCCAGCTAGTTCAAGAGAAGGATTTAATTTAGACTGTCATTCAGCCAATTCACAGGCTTTTATTTTTTGCCCTCTGCCTCTTTTTTAAAAAAATATATTTATTGAGAAATCTTCACATACATACATATAGTCCATACATAGTGTACAATCAATTATCATCACACCATCATGATCATTTTTAGAATATTTGCATCACTCCAGAAAAAGAAATAAAATGGAAAAAAGAAAAACCTCATACATCCCAAACATTTTACCCTTCCCTCTCATCAACTTACAGGATTTTAATCTACCCAATTTATTTTAACCCTTATCCCCCTATTATTTATTTATTTATTTTTATCCATATATTTTTACTCATCTGTCCATACCCTGGATAAAAGGAGCATCAGACACAAGGTTTTCACAATCACACAGTCCCACTGTAAAAGCTGTATTCTTATACAACAGTCTACAAGAATCAAGGCTACTAGAACACAGTTCAACAGTTTTAGGTACTTCCTTCCAGCCACACCAATACACCATTAACTAAAAAAGGATATCTACATAATGCATAAGACTCACCTCCAGGATAACCTCTCAACTCTATTTGAAATCTCTCAGCCACTAACATTTTATGTTGTCTCATTTCTCTTTTCCCCGCTTTGGTCAAGAAATCTTTCTCACTCCAGTGATGCCAGGTCCCAGTTCATCCCTGGGAATCAGCTCCCACATTGCTAGGGAGATTTCCACTTCTGGGAGTCCTGTTGCATGTAGCGGGGAGGACAGTAATTCACAGGTTATGGAAGGTGTTTTGTTTCGCTTGGTATTTGGGGGTACTTAGCTGCATACAGTAGAAACCATTTCTGACTGATTTAAGCAGAAAAGAAAACTGTTGGAGGGCAATTACTGAGAGAAGGGTAGACTATATGTATCTTAGGCAGCCATCAGTCAATGTGTTGGGTGTTTGTTGTTGTCACTCATCCAACAGCCATCTCCCCTTCCTCTGCCAACAACTTATGTTCTTCTGGTAACAGCTTCTAGCTGGTTTGGGTGTAGTTCACCAATTGTAGAATCCAGGAGCAGTCATGTGACTGATCAATCTGACCAACGCACACCTCCATCCTTCCAGCCATAGTGATTGGTTCCTGGCTGTTGCCACACCTTCTGATATCCACAACTGTGGACATTACTAACCTGTAGATATTTAATAGATACTTGGGAAAGAGGAATTGTTTGGAGAGAGGTAGTGAGTCATGAGGGAAATTTAGAAGAGTCATCCAAAAGCCCAGGATTTGTCTGTGTAGACCCCTTGGTCCCAGCATTAAGTCAAAGCCAAGGTGTCCTGGTGAGGGCCAGAGTTCCTGCTTCTTTATTGAGGTAGAGTTCTCAGGACAAAGGATGTTGACTCAGTGACCCATTTCCCTGGGTTTCATTTGTAAAAGGGTACTCTTTTCATCCTGGAAAGAGAAATGAAGACTGAGGTGGTTACAGAGGGCTCTTGATACCCTTGGGCATCGAGTCTTCATATATAGTCCTCAACCCTCGCAACAAAATGGGATTTGTGTAGATAAAGAAGTGAAATGATAAGGAACTGATACACTCCCACCAACTATATAAGGAAGTCTGCCTCTTTGCATTATGGTTGCACTTTGTATACAAGTAGCAGCATTCATTGGTCATGCAACTGCTCAGAAAATATTGACCAATTGACTTCTTTTTGTTGATTTTGAGTTGTTTAGTTCAATTCAATTCATGCAACATATAGTGTTTGTGCTGCCAGGCATATGTGAGGAGACATGACTATGCTGTAAAACGATTCAGAATAAGTGAGATAATCCCGAATGAACAAAGGCAGTGCTGCTGTCCCCATCTGCTCATTTGGAAAAATGGATCTTCATTCATTGGATTTATTTTAATGGAAATCCATAATACTGTCTGTTTTTCCTTTGGCTGGTATCATGTTGCTTCTGATGACTTCCCCATTGAGGATTTTCTTTTGATTTGTGAGAGAGCAATGGTTTTTTGACTCATTTCCCAGCTGGGACTTACCTGGGGTTCATGTTCTCCCCTTGTTGTGCTCCTGCACTTCTCTCCTGGAATCTTAGGCTGCTGTTCTGGGCCTGTGGGGTCCCCAAACCTGTTCTGTAGGCAGCAGTGAGACTGCAAGGGGACATTAAGCTCAAAGCCCTCTGCCTGTAGTTAGCTCTATTCTACCCCTCCTTTGATTTCTTTCCACATGGTAAAGTCAGGCCTTCCCCAAGGATGCAGATTTTATGGGCCAAATAAAGGAAATGCAGATTTATTTTAAAGGATAAGGGTCTGGTGCTGGTATATGCAAATCTGGAAGAAAAAAACCCTGATTTATAACCTCAAAATATTGATCTTTCTGAACCTAGATAAGCAAGCCAGGAGGCATAAGCATTATTGATATAAAAATGAATTTTTGTGTAACTGTGGGATTTGTAGGCTCTTTTACATATGCATTCTTATTTGTTTCTTCAACAAATATGTTATTGCTTTTGTTTGTTAAAGCTGCCAGAACATAGTACACCTGTAGTGGATTGGCTTTTACAAAGGTGATTTTTCAGGTGACAAATTTACAGTTCTAAGGCCATGAAAATGTCCAAATTAAGACATCAACAACAGGATACCTTCATTCAAGAAAGGCTGACTGCATCGGGTTCCTCTGTGACAGGGGAAGGCACATGGCAGCATCTGCTGACTTTCTTTCCTGGCTTCTGATTTCAAATGGCTCTCAGCTCCTGTTTCCAGTGGCTTTCTCTCTAAGGATCTGTGGATCTTCACTTAGCTTCTCTGGGGCAGACTCTGGGTTTCATCTCTTAGCTTAGCATTTCCAAACGTCTGTGTCTTGGTTTCATCTCTCTGCTGTCTGTATGGGCTCTCAGCTTTCTTTGTTTTCTCCAAAATATCTCCCTCTGAAAGGGGTCCAGTAGTTGGATGAAGACCCACCTTGAATGGGTGGGGTCACATTTCCATGGAAACAACCTACTCAAATAGTCCCACCCCAAATATGTCTGCCCCTACATGACTGGATTAAAAGTGCGTGGCTTTTCTGGAGTATATACAGTTTCAAACCAGCACAGTCACGCAGGAGGAACAGATATTATTATTTATATTTTATATATAGGAAAAAACAAGCTCAAAATTTGCCCATGAGTACATATTTAATAAATAGTGCTAGAACACAAACTCAGGTCTTCTGACTATAAATATCTCATTACACTATCCTCTGTTAACACAGAATGAAAAATTACAAGCTTTTGGATAGAACATTATGTGCTACTATTTCTACATGAGTATAATAACCACATATTATAAAATACTCCTTGTACAATAAGCACATAACATCATATTGCCCTTTATCCCACTCTGACTTGTTTAAGCCCCTGCCAAACCACCATGCATATTTCCTTTGCACCATCACTTCTACTATTTTAATTACTTTGTGCAATAATTTTATTAATGTGTTTTTCTTGCACTGGACTCTAAGCTCTAGAAGGAGGGGAGCATATCTGATTTTGTCCATGTTAAATTCTCAGTAGCCTTCTTGACTCATAGTAGGTTCTCAGTAAATATTTTTTAAATGAATGAATGAGTGAAAAAATCAAGGTAAAGCAGCCAATACTTTGATAAGGGGGCTCTGCTTTCATCCTTGAAATCAATGGGGCTCATAAAAAGCCACAAGCCAAGGAAAAATATTCATAAAAGTGTTTATAGGTTGTTCTTGGACTCTATTGTTAACCAGGAAGAAAGCACGTTATTCTTACCCAATTTACATGAACTGGAGTATGTTCACTCCCAGGAAATTGCTTCTGTGGATCTTTCCTTATTCTTGGCAGTGAGTTAAGAAGGGAGATAACTGGCAGGGTCTCTTACTGACAGTGTGGTCCTTAGGTAGGAGAGAACTGGCATTGTTACCTCTTCTGGGCCTGATGGAGCTGCTTGCAGGACAGACGATGATGTGGGTCCTCTCCCGGATCCCTGACCCAAGTCCAGAGTCCAAGTCCAGGCCAAAGTCAATTCAGCAGCTGCCTTGGGCATTGATAGAAGTCTTTATTATAGCACCTAAAACTTTGTGACTTCTGTTCTCTATTTCTTTTGGCATCTCCGAAAGAAAATTCTTCTACTCTCTATATTACCAAACCAAATTATCCTTCTAAATGGAGAAAGGAGGGAAACTCTTTTGTGCTTTGAGAGTAATTATGACAAAGGGATGGGGCAAAACATATACCCTGTATCTGATCACTGGTTCTTCCAGATGATCTTGACATGCTACGAGTGAAAAAATATTATCTAAAAAAATGTGTTTCAAATCTTTAATGGCATTAAATTTTGAGAGTCTAGTGCAGCTCTCTCCACAAGAAGAAGGACCTGCTGCAGGAATTAGACAATTCTGATTCTGCTCATGACTCCACTTCCTCAGGCCTTATTTATCTTTTACACTGAATTTTATGCTAATCACTGTATTTGGTGAGTTGAAAACTAGGCAAATAGCCTTAACCTAATTGGCCTAATTCTGTCTTGCTTATCTCCTGCCATCTGCATCCATCTTTAATTCTCCATTTAATTTTTTAAAAATTAAAATGGTCTCCTTTTGTTTACATAAAATCATTTATAAAGAAATTATTTCATCACCCTAAATGACAATGCAATAGCACCTGTCATAAGAGAAAGATAAGCATGAGAATGAATAATAGAGAAAATATCATTACACTTTAGCCAAATACCAGTTGTCTATCAAACCCTGAACCTGAGGCCTACTCCTTTTTTGTTAAAAAGAATAATTAGCAAATGTTAGAGAAGCATTAAAAAATTCATAGCATAAAACTGTGCATTTGTGTGTGTGTTTGGGGGAGTATCTTTGCAATCCTTTTACTTTTAACCTATTGGCCTTTACATTTAAAGTGGGACTTCTTGTAGGAAGCATATAGGGTATAGTGTTAATTACAATTGGGCAATTTTGATTGATTTATCCAATCTCTGCTTTTATATTGGGAAGATATTAAACCATTTGTATTTAGTGGTTTATATTTAACTGTTGATATAGTTAGGTTTAAATCTATCATTTTGCTATTTATTTTCTATTTGTCCCATTTTCCCTCTGTTTCCTCTTTCCTCATTTGGATTAATTGAATATTTGCTATTATTTCATTTTATTTCCTTTGTTGGCTTAGTAGTAAATGACACTTTATATTGTTATTTTAGTGATTACTTTAAGATTTATAGTATGTATCCTCAACTTTTCACTGTCTACCTTCAAGTGATATTCTGCCACTTCATATATCCATGTTACCTAAGAGTGGTGTGTGTGATTTTGGGGGGGGGGGGGCAGTAGGGGCAAGGTGTGAGGTTTCACTAGATATCATTCTTCACAGTTAGGAACACAACTTGGTATTTTTAATTAGCAGGGCTTGTTTTGAGACTTGGAATAAGTTCCTAATAGATGTAAGGTTATGGATAGGTCACTTAGCATCTTATCTTTTAGGATCCTTAAGTTTTCTCATGTATAACTTCGGAATTATAAACATACTGGCTCAAATGTCTCTACAACTGTATTATAAAAGCAATGAAATACTGGGCATAAAATACTTCATTAATTGTAGAAGTCTGTACAAATGTTAAAATGAGTTGGTCTATTGTAATAAAAATAGCTTATTTTTCATTATCTTAAGTTCTGATTCTTGACTTTTTCAAATAGGAAGACCTCTCTTTAAGATAAAATGTTTCCTTGAACTCCCCACACTGTGTGGTATTTTAATTATTTGATTAAGGGAATAAATGGGATAGATATTAGGAATACTTTGTGAAGAGTTGTGAATGAATATTTTTCAGTCACAAGAGCACTATAAATATTAGAAGCTATATGAGTAATTCATATTACCTATTCAATCTATAGATAATATTGTGGAGGATGCTTTTGGCTGCAAGTAACAGAAATTTAAAACACATTACCCAAACATCAATATAGCATCTCATTAATAGTATGTACAGAAGGAAGGCAGGATTTAAGCTTGACTGATTCATGTGCTCAATGATATCAGGATCTAGGTCCTTTATATATCTTTCCTTTCTCAGGTGGCAAGAGGGCTGCAGCAGCTTCAGCACCCACATCCAGACAAGGCAATGTCCCAAGATAAAGAGACAATATATTTTTAAGACTCTGTTTCGGGAGTAAGAAATTTTTTTTCCCAGAATCCACCTTCTGTCCTTCAAACCTCTAACCACATCTTATTTGTTAGACTGAAGTTTCATGCCCATCCTGAACTCACTGTAAAAGTAAACAGGACTATTTTATATTCACCTGGTCCTTTCTTGGAGCTTGGAGACGCTTCATTTATGGAGGCAATGCTTGCTCAGGGGAGAAGTGAATACCTGGATAGAATTGGAGTTTGGTTAGTCTAGCAAAGACCATTGGTATTCTACCCTTATCTCCTTGTTAGGCACTGTTTGTGATGCACTACAAGTATCCATTACTGTCTGGGAGATTTTTCTGGCTTCTTTCTTTCCTTACTGTGAAATTTCCTCATACCTCTACCAGGGTCTCCTGGTATCACTTCTGAAACAAGCATTTGCACACAAATCTTTGCTTCTGGGTTTGCTATAGGGGAACTCAAGTTTATAAGAGGAAAGAAGGGGCAATGGGCCAAGGGTGCTATGTAGGAAACTTAGCAGTGTCCAATATAGACACAAAGATTCTGGAAACTTTTCAAATGACTGAGATTCTGTAGGATTATATTTATTGGTCTTCAGCTATCTCCCAAAATGATGCTACAACTAAGACTGAGCCTCAGTGTAACTATGCATGTATATAAACGTTTTTGAAAACTAGCTTGACAAAATTCAAAATTGTAGATTTCCTTGAAACCTGCTGGCTATAATGAATGGTTATAAAGCCCTTTGAATATTCTTCTGAAGCTTTTAGTCAGAATGCTTCACAGCCAAAATTTTAAAATATATATTTCCCTTCCTATTTAAAAAAAATATTGATTTCTTGAAACATTTGATTATTTGAGCTTTTGGTATTTGAGATAGTTTTACTAAGCTGAGTAGCTTCATAAGGTTTTGGGGGATTTTTATTATGTATAGAATAACAGTTTTAAGTGCTTTTATTTATTCAAATGAAGAATTTGGCTTGTTAGTTTATAATATTTCTAGAGTTATTACTTCAAAATTTGAGGTTCAAAAGGGATATAACCGCTAGACGGAAAGGAAAAATAGAAAGCTTAATTTTCATCAACTAAAATTGGAAACCAGAATTTTATCACTCATATTTTCACAGATGCTATGTGGCTGGAATCTTGGACAACTGGAATATGGGTGATTCAGCTTCCTTCAGCTCCTTACTGGAAACTGAGACGTTTTCTTGACAGCAGTGATATATCAAACATCCACAGGAAGCAGATAATTGAAATGAAACACAAGCTGTGAAATGTCCTCCCGGAGATTATTATGGCCCTTTCCTCAGTGGTTTCCCTTTTTGGATCTGTTAGAGAAATATGTTTTCAGGAAGATGCATGAGTTGGAGGTTCAAAATTACCTGCTTTTATGGAACTATTCATCAGTTTATTTTGTACATAGGTTTATGTTATCTTAAAGAACACACTCTATAAACTCTATGTAGCCTAATTTGTCTTAGTTTATTACATATTCAGGACTTTTTTTTTCTGCTTTCTGAATTTAAATTTTTGACTTGCTTTAATGTGAATGCACTTCATTAAGTATAATAAGCATTCTGAAGGAATTTGCTATAGTTCTTTGGAAATAAATACATTGGGAATTTCATTCTGACAAACTGAGTAATGTATCGATAGTTGAAGATGGGTATGGAACCATGATTCTTTCCATAGGAGGACTCTGGGATTTCTATTTCCGGTTGTATTATATTCATAACCAATTTCTGTTCAATTGAATGCTTCTGATATATTTTAGTCTGATTTTATTACTAACAGTAAAACACTGACTTGACTACACTTGGACATAATTTAAATAGTAATTTAGAATGCTTATACCATATTATTAAAATAAATTTAATTAAAAATATTATATGACTTTCTTCCTGAATTTTAGAAGCAGCAACTATTTCCTGAAGAAGAAAAAATGCTATCAATATCTCATATAAGATTATATCTAGTTTCAGTAGGTTCCTCTAGGAAGAACTATGAGAACGGTTGATCTTTCTTCCTTTTTCAAATTGAAATGAACAGCCACAGCTTCTTCCTCCACTGCTCTCAGGGCAATCTCAAACACAGTGGGTTTGAGAAGGCTGAAAATGTCCATAAAGTGGTAGATGCTTACCCACTGAAAATGAAATATTTTAAAAATTTAAAAATTTAGTTTTAAAAATCAAATGTGCAGAATGTGCAACTTGACATAATCACAGGAGAAAATAGATTAGAGTGCAGTTTGTATAAGTTTGAAGTGTCACCCAATGCATTATTGTTACCATCATTATAAGGTGTTCTAGTTTGCTTGCTGCCGGATGCAACACACCAGAGACGGATTGGCTTTTAAGAAAAGGGGATTTATTTCATTAGTTCTTCAGAGGAAAGGCAGCGAACTTTCAACTGAGGTTCTTTCTTACGCGGGAAGGCACAGGGGATCTCTGCTGGCCTTCTCTCCAGGCCTCTGGGTTCCAACAACTTTCCCCAGGGTGATTCCTTTCTGCATCTCCAAAGGCCTGGGTTGAGCTGCAAGTGCTGAGATGAGGTATGCTGAGCTGCTCGGGCTGTGCTACGTTGAGCTCTCTCATTTTAGCACAAGCCAATTAAATCAAACATCATTCATTGAAGCAGACACGCTTCTTGGCCGATTGCAGACGTAATGAGCAACAGATGAGGTTCACATACCATTGGCTCATGTCCACAGCAACAGAACTAGGTACCTTCACCTGGTCAAGTTGACAACTGAATCTAACTACCACAAAGGGCTGTGTTTTGAATTAAACAAAATATTATTTCTCAGGTTTGAGGCATAAACATTGTTTTACTTATTGCTGTGGACTCAAGGTTTTAGAACTTATTTGATCTTTTTAGAGATTTCTTAGTATGTATGCATTCTAAATAAAATATTTTTTAATTCCATAGCATTATGTCACCCCTGCCTCCCCAACATTTCAGGACTTATTCTGGTCAATGAGAGTAAATCTTTATTATCGTAACCCCTCCCCAACCCCACTTAGAAAGAGTTCTGAGGTAAAGAACCAGGGGACATTATGGTTGTATCTATCTCTATCCCCTTCGCCTCCAATAGAACCCCAACTTTGATTAGCTGTGTCCCTTCCCTGGTCCATTCAGGAGGCTGACCCCACCCCTACCTCCAATGGACAGTCTGATTGTTTTGGGCCAGTCATGGTAGTTCCATTATCTTGCCTTGATTGGCTCAGAGACCCAGGCAATCAATGCCTGCCTTTACCAATATTGGTTATTGGGTGATCAGTTAAACCTAAATTCATGCGATTTGAGTGAAAGGAAGGAATTTTCTTCTGCGGTTGGAGAAGATGGCTTCGCTCTGACTTGTTGGATAGGAAGGAGAAACATATTGTCCCAATGCTTTTGGCATCTGGCTTGTGACTGTGAGGGAAGTCAGCCTAGGGAAAAATGGACACAGGGCACAGCTAAAGGCATTAAGAGCAAAGGAAACCTGATTGTCCTGTATCTGTGTCAGCCTGAGCTACGGAGTTGGAGATGAGAGCTTCTGTGCTTGTGCCCACAGCATTCTAACTTATAAAAGCATGCAATCATGGTAGCAGAAATCCTGGAAATTGGAAGCTTCCCTGGGGGCTTCATGCAATTAAAAGAAGTAGAAGAGCCTTTGCTATGCACAATAAGTGGTGGTATTTTGATAAATAAAGTTAGATCCCAAGAATAGTTTAGTGCACACATGTGCACATGTGTGCAGAAGTACAGAGTTAATGGCTGTATATAAAAAAAATTGAACACTAGAAGATTTGAGCCTAGGAGCAAGAGTTGGAAGGAGAAGGGTCTCAGGAGGGTGGGAAAAGCTTAGAAATTGGTGGCGAGCTGGGATCTAAGAGAGAGAACAAGAACAGAGAAAAAGTCTCTATACAAAGAATGACTAAGGAACATCTAATAACATAGTTTTAATTGTTGTCTTTTACAGTGTTGTGTTGCAATTCTCCTTTGTTTCCCCAAAGTGATGGACAATAACCCTGGTTTGGTGATTCCTTGAGGGAAAGAAGGATTGGGAAGTGTTCAGTGTGGCATAAAGTGAGCCAGTGAGAGAGGGTGGCATCTGAAAGAGCTAAGCATGATATTCATTAAGAAGGCTGGAGGTTGGACTGGTCAAGAAAATGAGAGCTCTCCCCCCTCCCCACCCCCCAGTAGTTTCTGTAGGTTCCCACAGCACATGGAGTTAGGAGTTCAGCCATTTCATTTGAATGTTAAAAGATGACTCCAGAATCTTAGGAGATTTGGGGATGTCAGGGTTATAAATAAAATAGTTCATTACAATATATAAATTCAAACATATTTTTGTGACTTTACTGGAATAATTCTTTTTTGTTTTAGTCCTTTGGCATTTTCTTCTCTAGCAGATACGTTGTTGTGGAAAAGAAATTTAAATTGATAATTTACTGCAGTCACAGGCCAAAGTTGCTGCCATATGTTGCTTATCTTATGAAGCACAAATGGTCAAAGTCAAACCGAACGTTTTTGTTTTTAGCGTGTTCCACAAAGCTGTCCTGTTATAACCTTTATTTCTTTAACAATAGAGAGGAAAATAAACTGATGTCAGATGTGGACACTGCCAAAGTAGACATTTGCTTTCTGTTAGCTTCAATTCCCCTCTGCTAGGCTTACCCCTTTTTTGCAATGTGCTCTCTTGGCTAGGTCTGTTCTGTTCCAGTGATAAGAATGGGGAAATCTCCTGTTCAGAGCTCAGCTGTCCTGTTGGAGTTCTTTTCCTTTCTCCTCTTTGTGGAAGATTTAGAAGTCTCAATCAGAGGTTACTGAACCTGCTCATCTTGAGATAAGAATTGCGTCCACATTTTGGAAGAAGCAATTGGTGTATTCAACATGTTCTGCAGACATGGACCATCTGTGCTACTGAAAGGAAAGAAATTGCTTCTGGGTAAACACAAGTGGAGGGGAAAATTCGGTTAACTACCCAGTTCACTTCCATGGAGTGAATTATCTAGTGAGACTCGGGTCTCTTTGGTGTCTTCTCAGAGCAGAGCTCCAAATAACTTGAGTCTGAATTCTGAAAGTAACTTTAAGTCTGCTGAGACACAGATTTTGAGGAGAGGAGTGTGGGATTTAACTTGGGTAGGGTAGAAGAGAAGGTCACCAGATGTTTACAACGTTGCTAAGAACATGAGAGATCAATTGGCTACTGGGGCAGAGAGAAGGAGTAACTGAGCGGCAACTTCTGGGAAGGCAGGAGAGCTGGCTGCTAAGGAAGCCCTCTGTCAGCTGCATTTCCCACATTCCTCATGGAGACACATGTATGGAATGTCAGTGTGCTTGGGGTGTGTGTGTGTGCAAAATTGAAGGCTCTTGGGTGTATTTCCCTCCCCTCTTTTATACTGTACCTTCCTCAGTGTGCTAGAGCGAAAAATATTGCATCTGTTAAATGAAACATGATCATACATAAAATCAGTTATATAAATGGTGATAGTTCTATTTGTTCTATGTCTACTGATACAAACATCACAATATATTCCTTTCTACAAAGTAAAAATAAAGATAAATTATGACTATAGTACAAGGCAACTATAAAGTGCTGGGAAAAAACCCACAAAATTTAAGAATTTTATCCTCTGATTGATGGGGAAGTGTCCACACTTTCGTTTATATTTAAAGACATGAAATTGGGAATATAGTGGACTATACATTATGGGTTTAGAGGATGTCAAAAAGAACTTATAGATTACTAAGCAATAAACTCACATTCAAAGTTGAAGTGTTTGAGAGAAAAAAAAGATAAATTATGATGACCGTTAGATTATGCCCATCTGCCTTCCCTTCCAGTTGTTCATTGATTGATTTAGTATTTGCTTCTCCAACAGGGACATACTGAAGAGCTAAGGGTGGTGAGGATGGAAAGATAAGAATATAGAACTGGGGCAGGTAGGAGAACACAGGAAGACAGAACATCCTAGCTCCCTAGTTCCTCATCACACAAGCTATGAACCATCAGAGAGGAGGGCCTTCTTAGAGACACCTTGAGGTTCTGACCCTCAAAAACTGGTTTTATAAAGGAGGGTGCTACAACTGAAAGTCAAGTGAATCCATGGCACCATCAGTACCAGCTCTCTGGAGCAGGACAGAACTTCTACCAGAGAGTGAGGGTAGCTGAGGTAATACCATGGACCACCAAATTGCACCCCTCCCCATTAACCTGCCCTCAACCACTTCTCTTGCCAATCTATACATCCAAGCTATATTTGTAATACAAGGAGCAAGAGGGAAAATCCTTCCCCTGGGGTGGATGACAGCTCATTTCCTTGGTGGCAGATGACCTTTCCTGTCTGAGAGAGGGTCACCAGCAGAGAATAGTGTTATGAACTGGAAAGATCACCTACAGCTGTGGGTGACACAGGAGCACCCCTTATTCAATTGCAGCAGAGTCATTTTTTTCCTTAGGAGTTAAGGGACAGATGGATTTTTAGTTTCAAGTAGGGAGGAGAGATTCAGCTAACAGCCAATGCTGGATGACTGCTACTAATGTATGGAGAGTGAGTTGATCATCGCTGGTCAGGTTGGGGCTCAAGAAATGGGATACTCTGTGCACTTCAATCTCTCTCAGCCAGTCCTATGTCTTACCCCAATACATTTATTAGTTTGTTGACAACTGTTTAAAAAGCAAAACAAAACAGAGAGAGAGAGATCTGACACATTCAAAAAATGGTAATACCATCAATTCTGAGGTCAAATTAGGGGAAAATTCTTCCTGAAGCCAAATATGTGAGCCAAAGAAAACATTCAAATCTAGTCTTTTAGTCAAAAGGTTATAATTTTTCCTTTGCCTAAATCTTTCTTTTGACAAGCCTTATCTAGGAGTCATAAAAGTCAAATGACAAACAGCAAGAGGTGTTTATTAAACCATCTGTAATTTTCAAAACCTGAAAATATTTCTGAGCAATCAAAATGGAAATCTTTGGAAAGTTAACTTTGGATTGGCTTAAAGTTTTTACTGTCTCAGACAAATGTATGGGGTATGGTTTGATGTTTTATGAAGCATTACAGTTTATTAGAAACCCAGCAGCTTAAAGGTTTGCTTTCTGACTTGAGGAATGAAAAGGCACTGGTATCAAGATGTGTGTCTTTGTGTCTGTAACATCTCCCTTTCTGGCTTTGGCTCAAGGGAATGTACAGCAATCCTTCCATAGAATCCCATCCTATGGATGGACAGTTGCTTATGGCTGCAAATGCCATTGGAACTGCAGTGGTTTTTCTATGTGGGTCATGGAAACAGCACTGGACCACCAGTCAGGAGGCTGGGTTCAGGCTGATGACCCTGGACAGACCTTTAGCTTCCCCAGCATCTTTTCCTCATCTGTAAGCAAGAAGTCTGTACTTGATTGTCTCCATGTCCTTCCTGGCTTTAACAGCTCTGACCATTCATTTTAATCAAGCCTTTGGCATGGCTACGGACAGCTGGTTTTAGAGACCCAGTTTATCAACAGCATCTGCATAATTTACCACTTCCTCAGGTCCTGATATTTCTCAGATGCTTGGGGCTCTGTGAAATCTGAAGTGTTTTCCATTTGAATGGGTGGGTAGAGAGGGAAAGGGGCAGAAAGTCTGGTTGAAATATTGAAAGTGAGAGCTGGTGGTATGCTGATTTAGAATGTTTCCTCTGTTCTTGGCCACACAAAGCCCACTTGACTGCCTCCCTTCTGCCATGTTGGAGATACTTTGACCCAAAGTGAAGTGATAAAAAGAACAAAATTCTTTGTCTGGCTTAGTACTAGCCTGTGGTGGAAGGAAAAAGAAGATTCTTTTAACAATATTATTTCCTTACACCTCTTGAGCGTGTTTTCTTCAGCTACTGAAATGGGAGGCTTCCAACCAAAGGCCACCTCGGGAACCAGAATTGAGAGAAAACAGAAATCGAATGCAAAAGGGAGTCAACATGGCTGAATGGTAAAGGCCATAGTAAGTAAAGTATATGTGGCAACACCGCGGTAGAGAAGGAGTCCCTTAGATCACAGACCTAGGGCTCTACAGCTGGAAATTTGACCTTTATTGAGGGACAGCCTAGGAAGAAAGAGAGAGAACACTTGCTAATTGATGGCTTCCTTCCTAAGAAAACAATGCAAACCCTCTTAGAGGAGGACAGAAATATTTTTGCTTTTCTGAACACCTGCTGGGTTTGACTGTTGTGCATTCAAGGTGTAGGCTCCTCTAGCCTTTCCTGTTCTGCCCTGGGTTGCCTGCATCTTTTCTTTTCTTTTTTCTTTTTTTTTTTTTAGCTTTTTATACATTTATTTTCTCCCCGAGGGGGGTGCACCGTTCCTGGAAGTACTGCAATACCAGATCGATGCGTGGAGTGGACAGAGCAAGCTCCTATTCCATCTCCTAATTCCAAAAATCCATTTAATATATTGTCCTCGGATAAAGGACGTATCAGATATTAAACTGATAAGAACAGATACTACACTTGATCTTAGCCAAAAGACTGAGAAGCAATGCCTATATCTTTTCTTTCTGAGTATTCTTCCCTCAATTTTGGCTCCAGGAACAGAACTTGAGTTTTACAATCGATTCATATAGAATTATTCCAATTTCCTCCCACCCCAGCGGACAAACCTCAGTGAGAGTCTTTAGTGAAGTCAGAAATGCTACAAAAAGCCAAACACCCTGGTTTCCGGATATAGTTTTCCTTTTGCCATTCAGTATAATCTCCTTGGTCCAGCATATGAGAAAAGTGTCTCCAAGATGATGAAATGTTTGAGACCATAACTTGGTGTTTGCAGATAATGGAAGTTTTTGCTTGAGGGTTTTCTTCTTGTGAGATAGTAGTGAAATTTGTAGCATATAGATTTTCTAGTGTTAAAATTTTATACTCAAACATCAACCAGTTTCATCCCCTTGTTCCATATTATGCAGCAACATATAATTTGTGGGATGTCCCATATTATCAACAGCTGCTTCCAATATAAAAAAGTTAGAATGGACCTCTGGCCCAAATACTCCTAAAGAGTATTTGATCTTTCTCCCAAAGATCAAAGATCAAAGGTGATGGTGGAGTTGTACAGAGAAGGTAGAGTTTAACAAATGAATATGATTGCTGAATCATTATATTGATATTTCTTTTAGTCTCCAGTATCTTAGAGCTGCTAAAGTAGAAACCTAAAATTGTGGAATTGTAACCTATACCAAACTCTGAAATCTGCTCTACAACTAATTGTTGTGATGCGCTTTGAAATTTATTGCTTTTTTGTATGCATATTATTTTTCATAAAAAAGAAGAAAAAGTCAATTTTGATGATAAAAATGTTATTTGTTTAAAAATAAATATATAAGGATTTTAAAAAATAAAAAAAAGTATATAAAACTGTAGTCTTATACCTCTCACTCCCCTACCTATATACAGTTCTTATCACAAATTATATGTTGCTATATTTTGAGTCCAAACCCATGGATTTATGATTACATTTTATGCATTTACCTCCTAGAAGTAAAAAGTAGAGTTACACAACAAAACAAAACAAATTTTATACTCAAAAGAATTTTATTATGGCTAAATTAATGCTTTCTTCTGATTCAATATTTAGACAGATGTCTAAATAATATTGAAATTTGAAACAAATATTCAGTTAGACTAAGGCTTAATTTTTTTTGTACCAAACTAGACATCTCTTAATAACTCTTCAATTCTAATCTATGGAATTCCCCAAATTTTTCCTAGGATATGTACTTTTTTTGGATAAAATTTTCCACAGATCATTTCAAGTGTACATCAAATTTAAGCAATGTTTTATTCAATTTATGTCATTTGGGTGTTTTACTCTATATTTTCACAAATAAGCTTTTGAGTTCTGAGGAAGCTATAATCAGTTAATACTTTTCAGGAGTAAAATAGAATATGAAAATATATCTTGTCTGAAAAATATCTGCATGGCAAAAATCACTATAAACAAAATCCAAAGACCAAAGACAATCTATATTTAGAGCTCACATCACAGAGGGTTCATTTCTTTAATATAAGGAGTGCTTTTCCAACTCAGTACAAGGAAGACCAAGAACCTAGCAGAAATTTGGGCAAAACATATTAACAGGTAATTTAGCATAAAAGAAAATTTTAGTAGAAAAGATTCTACTTTTTCTACTTTACTCATAACAAGAGAAATGCCTCTTACAACTAAAATGAGGCATATCTTTCACTTACCAGGTTTGTAACAATATATTTTTGATAACATACTGTATTTTTGGTGTAGGAAAACAGGGAATTTGATAGTGGGAGTTTAAACTGAAATTATCTCTAACAAAACTAAATTAGAAATATCTATTAAAAGGACAAAAACTCTTTGATTTGCAATTTCGTTTTCTAGGAATTTATCCTACAGATATATTCACACCTATGTGAAATGAAGTGTGTATTAGTGTGACCATTGCAACATTAATTTAAGAGCAAAGTATTGGGCAACAATGTAAATGTACAGGTCAGATAAGCTATTGTAATTCTTGTACAATTGACTTATTCAGCCATTAATAAGAATGAGGCAGGAAAATTTTTACTGATGTGAAGAAACTCCAAGATATATTGTCAAATATTAAAAACAAAGCAGAGAAGAATATGCAAAGTATACGGCCATTAAAATAAAAATGATATATAATATGTATTATGTATTTTTATATGTATTATACATTTACATATATAAATATACATTTCTTTGAACTATATCAGATCTGAAAACACTGACATGTATGGCATGTGTGTATGTATATGCACATTTATATTTTGTAGATATATGCAATATCTCAGAATGGATACACAAGAAATGGATAACAAAGGGTAGTGGAAATGGGTGCTGGGAGGAAGTGAAAGCAAATTACTTTTTAAGATGATATAATTTACTTTAACTTTCACTATTCTGAGGTTCTTATCTTTATTTTATAACCCATAGAAAGAGTTGGCCCCTGTCTCTCAAGCCTTATTATTTGACAATCTGAAGAGGTCCTCATCCAATTCATGGGTTGCTGTTTCTCCAATTTCCTTAAAAAAATAAAAGGCTCATCAAAGGTCTTATTTTCAAAGGTCTCTTTATTGGCTGCCTGTGCCTGATTGTTTGGTTCCAGATCTCTTCTAGATGGTTGAGTTTCTCTTTAGGCAAATATCCAGACCTTCTTTCTTTCTCTCCTTTTTTTCCAACTCAACAATTACTCTGTGTCAAATACTATATAAATCTCTTTGCTTGCCTTACTTTTTAATCATCACAAGCCCTATTATAGCTCCATTTTATAGATGAAGAAGTGGAGGAACAAATTGGTGAGACTACTTGCTCCTGTTCACAGGACTAGGTGGCTTTTCACTATACGAGGAGGCAAAACAACAACAACAACAACAAAACCCTATCAGTATGAGAATAATTAACTGTTTCCACCGGAAATGAAACATAGAATGCTTAATACGAGCTGTCAGGCTGGGAGTGTTTGGGAAATTGCTTATAAATGGCTTGACTCAAAGTGTCCTTATTTCTCCTGGTAGACAAACATAAAAATAGCTTGCTGATAATAAACTGGTTGGAAAATGAATGCGATCTGAAAACACTGACAAGCATGTCCTGGGCAGGCTCTAGGACTCTCTCCTAGAGTATTGAATTGGTCAGGGTTCAATCAGAGAAGCTGTATGTTATATATCTATGTCAATGTCTATGTCTGTATCTATATGTGTGTGCATGTGCATGTGTATACATATGTATGTATCTGTAAGTGTGTATATAAATATATAAATATATATAAATCATGTATGTTTCATGTGTTACTCTGTAACTATGGAAGCTAGTTAAGCAGTTTCTAAAGGCTGTCGTCCTCTTGTCTGATGCTTGAAGTTCACAGGGCAGATAGTTGAGAAGGCAAGATGGATATTAAGTGAGAGAGAGCAAAGATATGCTGGAACCCATGAGGATGGATTGAGTTATAGTTTCCTTGGTGCAAAAACAAATGCCAGGCAAAGGGTTGGTTTAGCATCAGGAATGTATTGGCTGATAGTTTCAGAGGCTTGTTTCCTCCTGGGGTCATATCTGCTGGCCAGCTGTCAATCTTCGTGGTTCCTTGGCTTTTCTGTCACACGACAATACACAAGGTGGTGTCTTCTTTCTTCTCTGGGTTCTGTTAACTTCCAGCTTCTGGCTGCTCTCTGTGGCTTCTCTTTCTATGGCCTTCTCTATAAGGTTTCCAGTAATAGGGTTTGGACCTCTCCTGATCCATTTGGGCCATACCTTAACTAAAATAAACACATCAGAAGGTGCTATTTGCAATGGGTTCACACCCACGTTGTGTGAATAGGTTAAAATTAATAAAATTTTTCTGGGGTACGTAGCTCCAAGTCACCACGAACTGGCACCTAAACCAGTTCTCATTGCCTCCACTCTCGATGATGCGGATGTTGGGCAAGAGAAGCTGGCACCCTTTGTCAAGTCACTAAACACATACCTCGCCTAGGAGTTGAAAAAAGGATCCAGGAGGAGGAATTGCAGGCACAGATGCAGCTTAAAGCCAAAAAGGGGGGCTCAGTAGATAAATCACAACATGTATGAGCTCAAAAAGCATCTTCTGTGATCTTCTGAACATAGAAAACAGTGTAGATGCGATCTTATTTTGCTTTCTTAATCTCATGCAAAATGTTTCTTGTAGCCCCCTGTGCTTATTTGAAGCTGTTATGTACCACAGAAAAGGCCATGTTCTTTTAATCCATTCCGGCGGGTGAAGACCTATTGTAGGTGCAACATTTTGGTTAAGTTATTCCAACTGAAACCTTAACTGGAGTCTTTTATGAGAAGATAAATGGACAGAAAAAGCTGAGAGTGCTCAGAGGGAGAAAAGCTCTGGAGATTCTAAGAGAGGGCTCACAGAAGCTCAGAGAGGAGGCCATTAGAACCAGGAGCCGAAAGCAGCAAAGCCTGGGAGCAAAGGACCAGCAGATGCTGGCCATGTACCTTACTAGCTGGCAGGGAATGCCAGATAGGAGCTGCCTGTCTTCAGAGAAGGTATCATCCTGTTGATACGTTAATCTGGACATTTTCATGACCTTAAATTTGTAAATTTGCAAGCTGATAAACACCAATTGCAAAAGCCAATCTATTTCTGGTATACTGCATTTCAGCAGCTTTAGCAAACCAAAACACCCCCCTAACCAGAAACACACAAAGTCTGGGAAATGAACATCAGCTAAGTTGGCATATTACAGAGCTACTAGGAATATGTTGTAAGGCAGGCTATATAATCTTTGAGGTTCACGTCTCTTCTGACATGCAGCTTGAGAGGCAACGCCCCCTCTCTCTTGTCAACATAGGATTTCTTCTCACCTTCTCTGCTTACCTTCATGGCAGAAAAGAAGGAAAGGAGAAGCTCAGAAGCATTCGCCTTTTCCCCTCTGTCTCTCCATCCAGTCATTTTTTGAAGGTAAGATGCAAAGTCATGGAGATATTTTTTTAGTAGAAATAAGTAAATGAGTTCTTGATTTCCTTCAGAAGGAATAGGTGAGTGTAGGAAAGTTGTTTTTCTCCTGATAACCTGTGAAGTCTTGGGTGACTTAGGACTATGCCCCTCGTTAAAATATTGACTAACATACTATCTGTAGCACAACCATCCTCTGCTAGTGGTCAAGTCCATACCAGCAACTTGGATAAATGTTCAGTCCATTCTTCAGCTCATGTTGAAGAGTTATATCCCAACTCATGCAACATTCATAGAAGCCCTGAGACTGGACATGCTTTTACTGAACTTTTTGGCCTCCCCTCATGTTCTATCTGTCCCTATATTTTATTTTATTTTTATTTTTTTGCATGTGCAAACACTGGGAATCAAACTCGGGTTTCTAGCATGGCAGGCAAGAACTCTACCTGCTGAGCCACCATGGTCTGCCCTCTATTGTCCCTATATTTTAAAGTGCTCAAGACAATCCCCTTCAGTCACCAGGTAACATCCTGTCTTCATTTGCCAGGATTGCTATGACAAATACCACCTACTTGTTGGCCTAAACAGTAGGAAATGGTTGTTTCACAGTTTTGGAAGCTGGAAGTGAAAATAAAAGGCATGTGCAAGATATCCTTTCTCTGAAGTCTGTAGCTTCTGGTGATGGCTTGCTGGCAGTCAATCTCTGTCTCTGTTACATGGTGATCTGTCTCCTTGGGTCTACTGTTCTAGCTTCTACTGACTTCCATGTCCAAGTTTCCTTTTCAAATAAGGACTCCAGTCATATTGGATGAGGGCTCTCCCTGACTCAGTTTGACCTCATCTTAATAGGATCTTAAAGATCCCATTTACAAATTAATTCATACCCACAGAACTGGGACTTTGGATTTGAACGTGTCCTTGTGGAGGACATGACTCAAATTCAATTTACATCAGTCTATCCTTTAAACCTCCAAAAGACATGTTCTTCCTACTTGCAAAATACATTCACCCCACCCCAATATTTCAAAAGCCTTAAGTCATTCCAGTAACAACTCTAAGTCCAAAATCTCATCAAAATCAGTTATGGGTATGGCCCATCATGGGGCAAAATTCCTCTTTGTGGACTTTGTGAAACCTAGAAAGCAAATTATCTGCACCCAAAATACAATGGTGTCATTGGATAGAACTTCCCATTCCATAAGGGGTAAACTGGAGGGAAAACAGGGGTCAGGTGTCACAAGTAAGTCCAAAACCCAGTCAGAAAAACTCCAAGGAGTGAGAGTCATCTGCGGTTTGTCGCTTTGTCTGCAGGTCCTGCTAGAGTGGCAGTCCCACCAAAGTAGTGGGGTAGTGACTACACTCTCCTGGAACGTGGGGCATCAGTCCCACTCTCTCTAAATGCCAGGGCAGCAGTTGTCCCCCAACCCCCAGAATCCAAATCTTGAGGAGATTTCTTCTTTCCACACCTCTGCTTCCATGTTTCTGCCCTTGAAATCATTATTCCTTCACTTTATCCTGTTTCTGTCTCTTTTAGGCCAGACTGGCAATGTTTCTGCTCCTACAAAATTCTTAAAAACCTTGCTGTTTTTCTATGCAATTCAAGAGGGTCTTAGCCATCAGACAAAAGGATATTTCAGAAATACTTTCCAGATAATTGCATTTTCATTCCTAACTTACGCTTGGATAGTTGACTGGATTCATGAGTCTTACACCTAATCCCTCTAACAAATGGCTGTTCAGCCACTCCCTCATGTGGAACCACTCCTGGTACCAAAATCTGCATAAGTCATGTCAGGACTGATATGAACTTTATTTACACATATATTGCCTTTGTTTCCAGGCTGCTATGACAAAAACCACACAATGGGTTGTCTTATACAATGGGAATATATTGTCTCATAGTTTCAGAAGGCTTGTTTCCCCTCACAGGTGGTAGCATTCTGGCTGTTAGGCAATCCTTACGTTTCTTGGATTTTCTGTAACATGGCAATGTCCTCTCCTTTCTCTTGCAGGTACCCACTGACTTCTTCTGGTTTCTGGCTCCTCCCTGTAGATTTCTCTTGCTTTGGCCTCCAGGTTCTTTTCTTTATAAGGCCTTCACCATTTCATCTTGATTCAGTTGACCATACCCTAAAATATCATATCTTCAAATGGTCCCTCTTTGCCATGGGTTCACACTTACAGGAATAGAATTGAGATCAAGAATATCTTTATCTGGGATACATAATTCAACCTCTTATAGCTATAGCTATAGATATGGATATAGATATAGATTTAGATATGTATATGAGATTTATTACAAGAAAGTGGATCATATGACTATGGGAGCTGGCAAATCCCTTAGGACAAGCTACAAGCTGGAAACTCCAATAAAATTGATGCTGAAATCCTTATCCAGATTCCCCAGAGGAAGCTGGCTGGCTAGCAATTCTGAAAAGAGCCAATGCTGAAGTGGAAGCAGAAATTCTTCTTCAGATCACTGAAATCCTTCATTCTTGCTTTTAAGGCCTTTGATTGACTGGATGAGAAGACTCCCACATTGCTGAGGACAGTATCTTTTGTTAATCTTTTGCTAATAGTAGACGCAATCAACTTAATTTGGATGCAAATCACATCTTTGAAATACTTTCACAGTAACAAGAAAACCAGAGCTTGATCAAACAACCAGACACTATAACCTAGCCAAGTTGACAAGTGAAATTAACCGTCATACATCCCTTTTTAAATTTCTCTTTCCTTCTGTTCTCTTCCACCACTACAGTTTCTCTGTCTTTTTTATTTCACTGTTTCCTTCTCCACTAACATATAGCTACCTGCCCAAAGTTGCCATTCATTTCTCCTCTTTGGTCAAGTTGCTGATTGTGGAGGGGACATCAGATCTTGAGGTGAAGGATGGGAAGGGCAGAGCCCCTCAAAGTGGACTGGGCTCTGGGTAGAGTATCTAAAGACAATCAGACTTCTTTGAATGAGAGGATTCATTCCTATTCTCTTCACTCATGTATTTTTTTCTGCTCCTAGGATCTCATTACAACCACTTTCTTCTATTACCTTAGCTCTCATTTATCCCTCAGGTGGGTCTGAGGACACCATATCAGGAGTGCCTCCTGAAAACTTAGGGTCTCTCATCACACACTGCTACCCAACCTCCTGTCCAAGCCTCTGGTATCCTAGGTTTCCATCCTGTAGCTCCATGGTAGATCCTGGTTCTCAGCCTCCTCTCTTTGGATTGCCCCTTTAATTCAATATTTTGGCTGTTTCACTATTCCTGAATTCAGATGATCCTCAGCTCTACATTCTAAGCACATAGACCAGTCCTTCCCTACCTTATACTCAGGCTACTAGACTGTAACCTCAACTGGGATCCATAACCCAAACTTTTCCTCTCTGGGAAGAGAGGTCAGTCATCAGGCTGGGACCTGGAACATTTGAAAGGCTACTACAAATTCAGCTTTCAGAAGGAAGGTGTGGTAAGCTTTAAATGTACCACAAGGCTCTAATGTAGGTGGCTTTGATGGAAAATACCAAATCCAAGAGTCTATAAGTATGAGCCAAAGTGAATTGAGTGGCCCAAGTGTACAGTACCTGGCAGGGTGGGGACCATGAAAAGATAGGCACTGAAAAGATGGGGAAAAGGAGAAAAAAATAGGACAATTTATCAAGAGAGGTAGGTTAGGTTTTGTTTTCCTTCCTGGGCAAAGATAACAAAAAGAGGCTTTGATTATATAATTCAAGTTGAGGAAGGAATTCCAATCATGTCCTGGTGTGTAAAGTTTTTCTAGATTTTCCTTGAGAGGCCTTTAAGAAGTCATACAACAAATGACAGAGAACTCATTTGTTCATATTTGATTTTGGAAAGTTCTAATGCTGAGTATATTTCTTTACATATTACATCAAAATAATCCTCCCAATTATTGTTAATTATTTTAAGTGTGGATAAATCACTGTACTATTCTCTCAACTTTTCTCTATAGTCGAAAGTTTTCATAATGAAAAATTGGGGAAAAAATCAGCTTCCTGATAATTTCCACCATCAATTCTTATTGTCTTCTCTGGACCAAAGCAGAACTGGTTTAATCTCCTTTTCTTGTAACACTCCTTTAAATGTTTGAAGATGACTTGCACAAAGAAGGCAGCCACCAGCTGGTGAAAGCACAAATGAATGGAAGTCTTCATTACCCCTGAGCCTTACCTTTTCCTGGATAATCTTCCTGGTTCTATATCTGTGGCTCCTTTAATGAGAGTTTGAGTTACCTAACCATCCTGAGGTCACAGGCGTCTTCCAGAACTTTTCTTTTGAAATATGGAGCATGGAACCCACATGCAAATATGACAGTTATAAACTGTAGTGGTTAATTACATGGACCTGGAGTCAGACTGCCTGCAAATGTGATTTCCAGATCCATCACTAGTCACTGGTGTGGTCGTGGACAATCTATTAGCCTTAATTCTCATACTTGAAATGTATGAAGGTTCTATGAAGACAGAAGTAGAATCTATGTTTTCTGGCTGTAGTATGATATTAACAAATGAATCCATGTAAAGTACTTAAAATACTGCCTGGCACTTAGCAAATTTCAATAAATATTTGCTATTATTATTATTATTCTCAATTTACTTGAAGTTTTTGTGTTGTTTTTGGCAGTACCTTGATTAATTAACAGACAGTTATCAAACACCTGGTAATGCATGTATCTGGTGATGGAGATCTAGACAGAAATGAGATTTTGTCATGCTTAAGCAGCTTACAGCCAAGCAGAAAGGACCCAATATTAGTGGCTTCTAGGCTGAGAGAAAGCATTGAACCTCTTGAGGACAAGCTCAGTCCCCTCGAATTGAGACATCACCTGCCCTTTGTCTTAATACTTCCTCCTAAGGGCTAAAGAACTCCTAGATCCAGAACACTCTGCAGATCCATTGAAAAAGAATGAAGAGCTACCTCAAACTAAAGATGATGGCGCGAAGGGGGTAATATTTTGAAGTTTTCTTTGAAGAAAAAGAAAATGAACTCCAGCCTGATCTTCTTGATAAGACTCAAAGAATGAGTGTTTGGTTTTTCAAGTTCCCATATTTTACCAATTAATTTTAAAGGTAAATCAAATTAGGAGAAACAGATAAAAAGCAAAATGTATGTGAGCCAAGGCATATCAAACTAAGTCTGGCACAAATAAGGGAATGTTTAAAAGAAAAACATTTGCACTGCTTTGTAAAACATTGTCTTTTTGACAGGTATTCATAGTTTGTACAAATGTATACGAAATTAAATTACGCCTTGGGTCTAGGCATATTTGCGGCAAAACATGCTCAAACTTCCAGTCGTCTCTTGCATTTTTAATGGTTCCTATTTTTTTCAGGGAACCCTCTAAGGAAGCTGAATGAGATAAAATAATTTAAATAAAGAAAGGATTTGAGCCTCTGCTGGGACACACTAGGTTGCATTATGACTGCTGGTATAACTGACTCCCATTTTCAGCTTTGTTAAAGCAAAACCAGGTTTGTATGGTTGCAGAGTGGGGCGAGGGAATTGGAAGATCATGCATTAGGATTCGTTTCCTGTCTTTGGCTTTTAATTAAGTGTCCAAGCTAGTTTTTTCATGCTGGCTGGTGGTTGTAGACTGGTCCTTCATGATATCTATCTTAGTTTCCTAGGGCTGCCATAACAGAACACCACAAAGTAGGTGTCTTAAAGCAACAGAAATGGATTGTCTGACAGTTCTGCAAGCTAGAAGTCTGAAATGAAGGACCACGCTCCCTCTGAAATCTCTAGGAAAGAATCTGTTCTGTGCTTCTCTACTCATTTCTGGGGCCTCCAGGGGACCCTTGACTTGTAGATGCATCTGCCTCTGTCCCCACATGGCTATCTTTTCTCTGTCTGTATCTAGTTTTCCCTTTCTTATAAGGACACCACTCATATTGGCGTAAGTATCACCTTATTTTAATTTGCCTAATTCCATCTGTAATGATCCCATTTCCAAATAAAGTCACATTCTAGGTGCTGGAGATTAGGATTTCAATATATCTTTGGTGGGGAGGAGGGGGTGTCATCATTCAACCATAACAAGGTCTGACTAGTGGATGACAAGAAGGTGATGCCACCAGCTCCCTCCCAGTCCCCAAGCATCCCAAGAGGAGGCTGCCACATCACGCTCTTCCCACTTGAGACTGCCATGCACTTGGCAAGAGGTGACAGTGCATCTCCAGGCCTCTCACATAGGAAGGAGTCAGGATCTCTCTGTCCTCTCCCACCCACCTCTGCCATCAAGGTCAAGATTCCATAAGATAGATTTTCTCCTGTGTAATGGTTTGAGCCCTCAGGTCTAGGTATATTTGCTGTTTATTACTTGTTTGGTTCCAAGGAAGACTTCTATTTCCATTCTCTGGCAGAGATGGTAGGGCCAGAGTCAAGCAGAAACAAATCCCCTTTGGGGGGGCCTGAGGAATGCCTTCTAGAAGGACTTTCCAATGTGAACTTCCCATCAGACTCTGATATGTCTGATGAGTATATGTGTTTAAGCATGTCAGTTCTTTGGGGTTAGGACTCACACCTCATACCCATTTTCTCTTTGTCTTTTCTTGCTTCCTTGTGTAATATTCTCCATATCACAGCAAAAATATTTTTAAACGATGCAAGCTGAATTCTTCATTTTCTTTCTTAAACTCTCCAGTGGCTTGATGTACCTAGAAAAGAATGGAATATAAACCTCTGGTCATAAATTACAAAACCCTTCAGGGTCAACCCCTGCCTACAACTTTGACCTCATCTTATGCCTCCCTTCCTCTTCCTTGCTCCCTTCCTGTTGCCTCAGGGACATTGTACATGTTGTTCCCTCTGCCTAAAATGCTCTTCCCTCTGTTTGTCACATGCTTGATTCAATGTTAAACTTTAGAACTCAGCTCAAACATTGTTTTTGCAGCCAGGCCTCGCCTGGTCACTTTTCTTAGAGTAGGTTGCCCACCTCCCTATCATTATCTATCTCTGCGTCCCAAGTACCCTATATCACATCATATCATTCCTTTCCTTCATCATGATTATCACTGTAAATGACTGATATTTTTTCTGTCCAGTGACATAATACTAGGTAAAAAAGTAAGTACTCAAAAATACTGAACTGAATTTAAAAGTTAAAATAAGAATACTTTTGCCTGAGCTCTTACTCTGTTTTTGTGCAAGTAATGATTTTATCAGCATTTTCCCAGAAATGACTCAGTTCAACTAAAAACAGCAAAACACAAATAACAGCCAAATATTTAGGACTGTTCACAAGAGGCCATCCTCCTTCCCTCAGTCCAACATTGACTACTAGAATGTTCAAACCAAAAGGAACTTCAGACATCAAGTTCTCACATCTTACACCACATCAGTTACTCCATCAAAGAACTTGGGATGGAGAAAGAGAAAAAGATTAAAAAGGAAAAAGAAAAGACACAAGTCAATTCTGAGGCGCTGTTACTGGTTTAGGAAGAGATGTGGACTGCCAACTATTTCTTTGGTTTTCTCCTGTTACTTGATTCCTTTGACTCTTTAGAAGCAACTTGGATGGAACATGTTCAGTTATGGAAGGCCTTTTCCCTTTGGACTTTGTATTTTATGTGTCTGAATATTCAAGAACAGAAAATCTCTAAATGTTCCTTTCTTATCAAATTAGAAGGAACATTTCCTTCACATGGAAATGAAGTGTGCTTTGGTCTTTGTCCTTTTATAGTGAACTGAAAAGCTTTATCTTATCCCTAACTTCTTGTTTGTGCCCTGTGAATATTTTCAGTATTTGGGTGGTGGGTTCATGAAACAACAGAAGTTTAAGAGATAGGATATGGTAGGGACTCTATTCTGCATTCAAGAACTTTTAAGTTTTATAAATAGGTGTATGAAAAAAAAAGAATTTCTCTATTGTTAGCCATTGCAATGGTGAAGAGTACCCAGATTTCATTTAATAGTTAAGACTATTAGCTCCCATCTTTTTTAGCAACATTTAGAGCATAATGATCTTTGAAGGAATGGATTAGTGTATAGTTTTGTTGTTGTATCATTTTATTAGTTCTACTAATAATTATTGGCCATTTTATGACTCTCATGCTCTTTCCAGGCTTTTTTAATGCTTTATGCTTTTGCTTGGGATGATGTTCCTTTTCTCTGTCTTATTAACCCCTGCTTGTTCTGCAAACTGAGTTTAAGCATTGCCTCTTTGAGGCATCCTCCCCTGATCCCTTCCCCTGTGATTTTCATGGCCCTCCCCCCAACACTTCCTTTGAGCTCCAGGCATCCCTCTAACTCGGTCCTATATCATAACTGCTGACTTCTTTGCAACCTCACCCCACCCCACCCCTTCCAAAAGACTCAAGATCTTTGAGGAAGGGTCTGTGTTATATCAGGTTTGTGCCTCCAGCACCTGGCAGACTATCTGACACATGGTGGAAGTCCAGCGAATGTCTCTTGAATGAATGCAATCATGGTCCTGCCTTCCCCACTCTTGAGTAAATCTGATGAACTAGATTTGAGATTTTATTGCATAATTAAATTACACTGTCAAAATAAATTTTAAAGCTGAAAGGAAATTCAGAGATCGGCTACAGGAAATTGAAGCCTAGAGAGGTGAAGAGAGTTGGCCAAGGTCAGGCAGCTGTTTAGTGGCAAACTGGGACCTAAGCCCAGCTCTCCTGCTGGCCAGTCCTAGCCCAAATATGAAGAAGCTTAGTTGTTATTTCCTTTAACTGAATCCAGGCCAAAAAGATTTAGCAATCTAGAAACGCTAGGTAGGAGGTAGCAAATTAAAACTACTTAGGAATAGAAATCTAATTGCAATTAATTCAAGGCTCTCTGAGGACGCTGTGAGGAGGCAGTGAGATGGGCTCATGGCTGATTTCTTCCGACAAGGACATTGACCTTCAAGCCAGTGTTTGCTGGTCAAGCATTAACATGGGTAGGTATCTAGAGAGCCCAAATTTAGCAGCCATCCCAGGGATATGCCTTTGGGTTGAAAGACAGATGTCGAGTTAAAAAAGATTAATCTCTGTGTCTTTATCTGTAAGTGTCTAAAACAAGGGACTCCAAATATTTCACACTTTTAATATTAAACAATGATAGATGTCAATTTTGAAATTAGTCTTACTTTCCACCTTATGATTTCAAAAAGAATTGAGTTTAGTTCCAGAACAAGTTTCATAAAAAATAAAAACCTGAGTTTTGATCATGGGTTGACCTTAAAGTTGCCTAATGGGTGGTAAAGCATAAGGGAGGCTTTGTGACGATTTAGTAGAAAAATGGTAAACTGGTTGTAGAGAACAAGATTCGACCTGTAGATGTGTTTTGTTTGAACTTCTTAGTGTTTTAACACTTTAAAAATTAATCCTCAATATTTTTAAAATAAAGAGTTTTCACATCTCTTACAAAATTGGAAAATCCAGTAACATTAGAGGTACGACCATATTTAGTTTCTTAGAGCTGCTGTAACAACCACAAACTGAGTGGCTTTAAACAACAGAATTTTATTCTCTCACAATTTCTGGAAGCTAGCAGTCTAAAATCAAGGTATTGGCAGGGCCATCCTTCCTCTGAAGGCTCTGAGGGAGAATTCTTCTTAGTTTTCTAGGGCAGCTATTACAAATACCACACATGGATTGGCTTAAACAACAGAAATTTATCATCTCAGAGTTTTGGCAGCTACAAGTCCAACATCAAGGCCTTGGCAGGACTTGCTTTCTCCTGGCGTCTGTAGCATTCCCACAATCTGTCACATGGCCATCTTTCTCTTTCGTTGTGTCTGTTCCTCTGGTTTCTGGCTTCTGACTTTCCATCCCTTGACGTGGCCTTTGAGTGAGTCTGTGTCTGTTGTCTCTTCACTGCCCACTCATGTTTCCTTAGTACTGCCTCTGTCTCAGTTTATGCCTTGTTTACTCTAGTGCTTTTAGATTTTAATATAACTCTCTTAGTTCGGGTCTCCCCAAAGGCAGACCCAAGCCAAGGATGTGAGTGCAGGTAGTTTATTTGAGGTGATCTCAAGAAGCCCAAGTGAGAAAGCAGGGAAAGTGAGACAGGGAAGGGTTAGAAGCTAATAGAAGGTGCAGTCACAAATGACTTACCACTGTGGGCAACTGGGGTTTGATCCCCCAGGGGGCTTTTAAGAAACCATGTGGACCATGCTTCAGAATTGACCCCATGGGGGAAAAGGAAGTGATATTATTTATCTGCTGACTTTGGCCATCACTGGTAGAAGGTTACCTGCAGGTTGAGAAAATTCCCCAAATTGCTGGAGAAAGTCATCAGACAGAGAAGTGAAGAGAGGCAGGTAATTAAGAAGGGCAGCTAACAACCTGCAGGTGAATTCAGTAGAGAGTTGAGGGATGGAATAGCAACAGTATCTGCTAGAGTCCACCGTTTGTAGCACTCTGATGCACTCATGACCCCCATGAATCTATTCTGTCATGCTTCAAAGTAATTGCTGTAATATGTAAAAAAGAAGAAAGACTAAAAATGGGACGGTTTACAGAACAAGCTGCAATTCTTATTGTTGCAGCTAGATCTGAGGCCATAATTGAAGTCTATCACTACCCTTTTTCTATCCATTCTAGATTCTTCTCACTCTGGGTCAACATTTCAGACCTAGGCTGCTTGCCTGGTGTGATGACCCAGACATTCACCCCTAGGGGCTCTGAACCCTGGTTACCTTGCCCTTGTCAGGCAGTGATTGCCACATTTAGCTGTTCACAGTTATTGTTGGTCAGAGAAGGGCCAATGATATCTCCCAATTCCACTATCGTTCCCATTTCTACTGCAGTGAATCCCCCCAGGGCCATATACTTTCTTCCATCTACTACATAGAAACAGCCTTAGCTTCTTGTGGATTAGGTCCGTCCACCAAAGCAACTCCTTGTTTGCCTGCTGGCCAATTGGCATGAAGATCAAAAAAAGACTAGGTGACAGTTGTAGATTTAGATTGAGTGAAAACCCTTCCTATCTCCTGGTGGAAGCATCCCCTACTTCCTCTTAATTCCACCTAATTCCCAAATTAGGTGATGGGAATGCTGGTGCCCCTGTAGCAACTTGGTTTCCAGAGCTGTGTATTCTAGCCATTGGGAACCCAGCATTATAAATGGTGATTATTTCAACATATTGACTACATTCTGGAGGACAGAGTTCCCAAGCTAGGACCATCACTGAGTCTTTGAGAGGCCATTCCAAAGTCCCATCAGGGAAATCAAGAAATTCTGCATGATGTACTATATATGGTAGCAGTGAATTCAATGACTACATTCCCATCTCTTTTATCATTACATGGGTTCTTTGGTCTGAGAAATGTTATCCCAGATCCCACATTGGAGATACAGACGCTGTGTAGGCCTTTGGAGAAAACTCATACCCAGAGTAATAATTCCAATCATTTTGAATCATTGCCCCTTCTAGAGAGGAAAGGAACTGATGGAATCAACTTGACGGCAAATGTTTGGTTGCTTTTCTCAAGGCATGGTACCATATTCGGGGCTTAGCATCAGTCTCAGTTACTGACAGACTAGCTAACCAGCAGTAGCAGTAGCATTGGCTGGAAGGAACCCAGCTATTGGGCACATGCCTCCATTCATACCACCATGGCTACTCTGTGATGCTGGGGAAAGTCCTTAGATGGAGAAGCAGAGAGAGTGGTGCTTGAGGTAGACAGATGTCAGCATGCTGGGGCAGTCCATTGTAGCTGAAGGTGAGCTTAGTGGTGGGCCAAGGGGATATGGGTTTGCCATCAAGAGCAGTTGCTACACTTGTGGGGTACACAGTTAAGGACTGCCTTCCTCAGGATCATTCAGCTGGTTGGTCTCCCCCTTCTTCCTTTATGTTGTTCCTTTTCAGGGAATCCCAATGCAAGCTTAAATTTTAGAGTCAGATGTCCCTCAGGGAAGTGACCACATACAGCATATAAAAGTCCTTCAATAGAAAATGGAAGTCATAAACAATCCAACCATTTAACTCAAACTTAATAGTGTAAATATATGTATAAACACACTACAAAATATGTATGTATAAAAATACACACTCATGTGGGAATGAAAGACATCATGTTGAGTGATTCTATCTGCCTGAGCAGATTAGTGAACTTTTCTTATATTTTGAATGTTATGTATTTGAACCATAAATATATTCTATTTTTATTTCTATAATCAAAAGTGAAAAAGTCACTGTGAAAATTTGAAAGAATCTACCTTTACATTTTCGAATATTAACTTTGCACCTTTTCTTCCTTAGTTTGCCAAACATTTTCATTTGCTTGAGAAAAGGGGCTTTATTGCCACAGGACAGAGCCTTTCAAGAGGACATGAGAAATGAATGAAGAGTTACTGCATCTGCAGCCACTCTAGGGGACAGTCATTAAGCCATGTTATTCATCACAGCCTGACACCGTGTTGTTTCTTCTTGCAGAGACCTCAGAGTGAAGAGAGGCATTCTGTATTTGCACGCATTTGTAATATTTACTATAAATAAATCTGGAAAAGACTGTAGTTAGAAATGTAATTACTCAACAACTTCTGCAGAAGAAGACTGATTTCAAGTGAACTGAAAAGAGTGCTTAGTATTTTTGTATCACTTCATTTTTTATGAAACTTAAACATGCCTTTAGTTTCTTGAGTGAAAAAATGATATATTTGATTTCTTTCATCTCTTAAGATAAACTGCCTGTGCTTTATTCTAAATTCAAAATGTGATTGTTTTTGCACATTTGAACTTCTTTTTAAGTTTAAAGTGCCTTTAGTGGTTTAGAAAAAAAAATACATAAAGTTAGTCAAAATTCATGAAAATCAGAATTAATAGTTGAAGCATTATGGTAGTATTTTAGGATTTATTACCACAAAAATTAATATTGCTCTGTTTATAAGAATACCTGATTTAATAAGCTGATAAAATTTTATAAATGATATATGTGTGCATCTAAGTGGATCCTGCTATAGTGACCTTGATAATGCATAAAGACAGTATTTAGGTTAAATTAAAACATTCTACCTAGTTTGCATTGTTGATTTGCTTAGCAGAAAAAAAAAGTCCACAGTTTTCACAGAAACAGAATGCTAATGTGTAGCAGATCTGTTGCCTGCGTGGAGTGCTAGTATCATTTCATTTTAGGCAAAGTGAAAGCAAAAATAAACATTTATTGAGGCTCTACTGTGGACTTTCACACACATTTTCCCTGAGACTCTTTACAGGAACCTCCTGAGGTAGAAACCAAGCCTCAGAAAGACCAAAGGTCCTGTACAAGTTCATGCAGTTGGCTAGTATTGGAGCCATGACCCCAAACCAGGACTATCTCAATCAATGAAACTTGAGAGATTAAAAGAAAAGATAAATACTTAGTAAGACTTAATAACCATTCTTGGTGGTTATTAAGAACCTTCAAAAATCCATTCTTCAATAAAAGCAATGAGGACAATGACAAAAACCCATCTATATCAACTTTTATCAGCACTCTGGAAATTAATCAAAGGCTTGGGGAGTGTTTATTCAAGGAACAAAATTACTGAATCTCAACAACTAACTCTGAACTTTATGGCATTTTAAATGAGCTCTATTCTCAAATCCTTCTTGCCAATTCTGTGGTAGGTCTGAAACCAGCAACTTCACAACAACTGTAGTTGTGAAAACCAGTAGCCTGCCTCCCCAGTGGACAGGACAGATAGATTTGGAGTTCTCCTGAAAGCCCCGTGCCTGGAGAACTGTCACGATTTGACCCGTTGGCTGTATGAAAAGCCCCATTCACGGGGCTTGTCTTTATTTAACCTGACTCAGAACTTGGTGAAGACAGCCCTTTCCCCAGGTTTGTTGAAAACAATCAGCCACATTTCCTTTGTATTGTTGCTGCCTGAGGAGGTCATACTAGATGGGGGTAACAAGAGCCTGGCAAAAACTTAAAAAGAAAATCTGGGAATGAAATATCCATTTTAGGGATTTGAAATGTACAAGAGGAGCATCTTGCAAGGAAGTACTAAAAACAAAAACACTAAATTGATGGGGATGTCAAAGAGACACAGGAGCCAAGTGAAAGAGCACCATATGGCCAAAGCTGGAATAGCAAATTAAAGAAAGTAGTGAGTGGATTGCAACCCAAAGAATAATGTAAATAGCCATGAATCCATACTGATGTAAATATAAGATCATGTGATTAGGTGATAAAAAGCAGAGCTCCCTTGCAGGAGAATTCAAAATCGTTTATGTAACTTGTCCTCCGCCAAGAAAGGGGATCATTAACTTCCACTTAAGTATGGGCTGTACATAGTGACTTCCTTCTAAAGAGGACAGTATAGAAAGGGTGGATAAAGGAGTGGCTTTATAGTGAAGAAACCTGAAAAACACTGCATCAACCAGGTGATCAAGATCAATGTCAACAGTGATAAATCATGTTGCTAATAAGTACTTTTGATATGATGTAATGAAAATGACATTTTACCTCTGTGATCTTCCTCTGGTCTAATCATGAGGAAACCAACAGGCAAATACCAATAGAGGAGCCCCCTACAAAACACTTGACTAGTTCCTCTCTAAACTTCAGGGTCATCAGAAACAAGGAACACTTGAGAAACTGTCACAGCTAAGAGGAGCCCAAGGAGACATGACAACTAAATGTAATGTGGTATCCTGGAAGAGACCCTAGAACAGAAAAAATATATTAGGTAAAAACTAAGGAAATCTGAAAAAACATGGACTTTAATGTGAAGTCATTTATTTTTAAACACATTTTGATTATAATTTTGAAGTTTGTGAAGACTCTGTTCTGTTTTCTATCTATATAACATTTAGTTAGTCTTTTCAGGTGGATTCTTCAGGCAAAGTGACCTTTCTATGTACTTCCCTTTCCCATTCTCACAATCCTACAGAAATCTGCACATTTCCCAGTTCAATATCTCCCAGCAATATCTGCACCAATAAGTTTATAAGTTGACATTTAGGCCTAGAGAAAGCTTGAAGAGATGCCAAAGGCACTTGTTCCAATTAAAATCATGGTATTAACAGGAAGTGACTTTCCTAGGGATTTCAGACTTGACTGATAAAGCTTCCAGACTTGTAAGGGATATTTTTTGCTCTAGGAAGTGGCTGTGTAATGATGAACCAACATGAGACTAGCATGATTAAAGAAAATTAAAGAAAAAATTAGGTTGAAAAAGCCTATAGGTTTTCCTCTCCCTATCTCCCCTCCCCCGTTCTCCCCCATTCTGACAAATTGTATAGATCTTAAACAGGACCTAGTAAACCACTTTCTAAGGATAATATATTTTCAAGATGAATAGAAATGATTTATACTTTATTAAGTGTATCACTTGAATTCTACTTTTTATCCAAAGAAAGTTTTAAATTTAAATAAATTTAAATAGTATTACATTTTTAGAACACTGAATGCCAACTTTTTTTGTACCAAATTCTTATAAATATCTATTGGGGCTTTCAGAAAGGAAAGGAATTTAATCTCCTGTGATCACTCATGCTATGGGGATGAATAAATAGCCAAAGGAAGCCAGTGGACCCTAGAATTCTGAGATGCTAAGAACTCCAGATAATGAGCATCACCTTGGGATGCTCACCTGTGGAGCTTAGAACAATGTGTGGTCAAGCCCACCCTTCATGGGCCGCAGTGGGACTTTCCGACATGACAAGCCTTGAGATTCCACTTCCCTGCAGCCACACAACCATGGAAACTCATCTTCTGGGCATGACTTTTTTACAAACTCATCAGGTGAGGAGAAGATTATTTCTTCTGTACTCTGTGCTGTCCATCTTGTTGCCAAATATGACACCTCATGTTTAACTTGGGGGATAATGGCTTATATGCTTTTAGTAGTATACACCCCCCCCCCAATTTTTCCACGTCAAGCACAGACTTTTGCAGGGACTTTAAAGTATGACCTGAGGAAAAATATTCAATACTATGAGCAGGTTTACATATTACTAATATGTTAATATGTTAACACATTTGGTGTTATATGTTGATAATGATGGCAATGATATCTGTGTAGAGTGTTTTAGAACTTACAAAGAATTTTTACAGATATGCTTTCATTTAATTCACACAACTAATCCATTAGTTGTTTAGGATAGGTCATTTTTATCTTCATTTTATAAGCAGGAAAATGAAGGCTCAGAGGAGTTGAAAGTGCTGTGTGTTATGGACCCAGTCAGTCATTGGTGGATCAAGGTTTGACTGCATGTTGCTTGACTCCAATTCCAGAGTATTCTCCACAACAGTGCTCTCTATCTGGGCTGCACATCAGAATCACCTGGGTAGCTTTAACAAAATTTGGATGCCCTGGCTGAACCTGAGTACAATTAAATCAGAATAGAGAAGCTGGGCATAGGACCTCGGCAGCATAGGCAATAGGATTTTTAAAAATTCCTCTGATGACACCAATGTACCCTTGAGTTTGAGAGCCACGAGCTGCAACACCATGTTCCCTTCTTAAGGGAAAAGTGGCATTCAAAAGCTACCATAAATAAGAGGCTAAAATGTGGCACTACAAAAAAGTTAAGATATTCATTGTTTTATTCAACAATTATTTATTGAAGATCTTCTCTGCATCAGCACCATTCTAGAAGGTGAGGATATTGCAAAGTTTCTGGTTGTATGTTTACCTCATTTCCATGGTAATCATTGTCACTAGATATGGTGATCTTCCCTCATGGTGCTGAGCCTTCCTCACTCTTGCACCAATTCTTGCATTGAGGCTAATCACTTAATTCAGAGCATTAAGTCAGCCGTGGGGTGCAAGAACACTATGACATCTTCCATTGTGTAGAGGTGCATGTGAACAGTTCTCTCATGGCTTGTGTAAAGAAAAACTCTCTTATTCCTTTAACTGATATGCTTCGTTTTGTTAGAGAAGGACAGTCAGGTAATCCATCACACTCTGCCTTTGACTTGGCTGCTAGGAGATTCAGAATTCAGCTTTGTGCACAGGTTGGGTTGGTTTCCTTAGTAGCACTGATTATAGCACACTGCCTCCTGCATCAGTGAAGGTCCCCCAGAGAGATACAGCACACTTAAACAGGAGAGTTTAAGGTTGAGGGAAAGCATCAAGGTGTGGTAGAACATTCTGTGCTTAGCTTCAGCTGGAAGCAAGCACTTCCAGTCTGGGGAGGGAAAAGGAGGGGAAGCAGTTACTAGAACATTCAAGGAGCTTGCAGCTGTGGGAGACGGTTACCTGACAGGAGTTGTTGTCCTTGGTAGAGTACCGCAGCTCCTGCCAACCCCTTTCTTGCATGGAATGGACCTGGAATAAATCCATCTCAATGTCTTTCTCTTCCTGACTTTCAAACTTCTGCCAGGAAGTCTCATTGTCCCATACTGACAGAAACTAGAGGTCAAAGGATGTGGCCATAAAGGTCTGTCTCCTGAGACAGAGGTCAGGGCAGAGGGTAGCATGGGCATGGAAGGGCAAGTGGAAACTATCTAGCACACCTTCCTTCACCAGGCAATGGCTCTTACATTTGGTTTCAGAGGGTTTTATTACAACAGTGCTTTATATTGTTAACTATTTGTTATCTCATATAATTTTTCATTTAAAATTAGCCTGAGAATAAAAAGTAGTAAATGGATGACACTTTAGAAATGGCAAAAAAAAAAAAATGTGAAAAACAATCTTAAAGTGATACCACTGGCTGCAGTTGAAAACAGGTAAGGGAATTATAAGACAGTCATCATCTTTCTTCATGTCCATAGGAAGATCTTTGGAATTCTTATGGGAAATAAACCAACATTGTCATCTTCATGATTGAATCATCTCTCTTTCACCTCTGTTTTATGGATGTTCTGCTCCATCCATATATCTTAGGATAAACTAGAGGACTGAGTTTTTCCTGACAGATCCATATATTTCTCTTTAGGGATTTGACTGGAATAAATTCTCCTGTCATGTTTTAAAACTCAGCTACACAAGTTTGGAACTCTGTGCCACTTTTTTTTTTTAAATATGTTCTTTGAGATTTTGAAAACATGGGAAGTGTAGGAAGAAAATAGCAATGCCACTCTAATACCCCTACTTAGAGATAACTATTGTAAACACTTGAACGTATTTTCTGTATGCCCCTATGTTTATTTATTGGGTTACTTTTAAACAACAGCTACCACAACAGCTAATAATTATTGAGCATTCATTAAGTACTTCACATTTTTCTAAGCAGTTTATTTTGTCTTATGATCTTTATTTTACAGGCGAGGAAACTGAGGCAGACAGATGTTACATAAATCGCCCAAAATCATATGGCAAGCAAGCAGTAGAGCTGGGCATTGAAACAGAGTACTGTGGTTTAAGCCTAAACAAAACACAGTAACTTGGCATCACTTAAAAACAGGAGTAGCAGAAGAAAAAACAATGGTAAGACCATAAAATGGAATTAGGAATTATCTAAAAATCCAAACCAGAAAGACCTTAACCTTGCTACTGGTATATCACAGAGTTGGTGCCACGCTTGTGAGTCTCCAACTCCAAAAAGGTAACCTGGTCAGTAACAAAGTGCTTGCTCATAAGATTAAAAACAGACCAATTGGTTGACAGAAATACTGATATTCTTGATATTATGACCAGGCAGAGTAATACTATAAATACTTGGCCACTGTGTAATGTAACTAAGGACACTATTTGTTCATTCATTTATAATTTCATTATTTATTGAGCACCTACTAGGAATCAGGAACTCTTCTAGATGCTAGTGATACAGTAATGAATGAGATAAATTCTTGTGCAAGGGACCTTCATTGTAGTGGGAGAGAAAAGCAATAAACAAGTAAATAATTCAAGTAGAAGGAGAGGATTGAAAATGCCAATGTGGAGACAGGAGGGCCTACCTCGGTAACATCCCAACAGGGGCAAATGAATTTTGTGGGCTGTGTTTTATAGTATCTTTCAATAAAAGCCTACATCATTTCAGCCAACTGGAATTCAAGAAAGGCAAGTACATGGGGCTCCTGTTCAATCCTTGATCCATATGCAGAGATGATTTTAGAATCTCAGGGAAAGTTGATGACCTTTGTATCCTTTAGTGGATCATCTGTAAATACGGTTTTAGGAGGTTTTTTTATCTGAGGAATGTTAAGTGTTAGGTAGTATTGAGGTTTACTCCAAATGAGCACCTGGAGTTAAATATGGACTAGCAGTTCTCAAACTTGGTCGTGTATCAAAATCCCCAGGGGGCTTGTTAAATCCTAAATTACCAGTCCCATCTCGAGAGTTTCTGGTTTAAACTCTTAAGGTAGGGTCTGAGGTGGGACCCAAGAACTTGCATTTATGACAAATTCCCAGTTGATGCTGCTGCTGCTGGTTCAGGGGTCACGCTAAGATTGCTGGCGTAGACCCACGGCCTTTGAGACAGTTGGGTGGTGACTGTGGTGGGAGTGGGGAGTGGGAGGGAATGACAAAGGTTGAAATGTGCTTTGAAAAACTAGTGGTCTAACTTCACCTGCTCTTCAGAAGCCATCCCATCTCTAGAAGTGAGCTGAGGAAGAGCTTGCCCCCGAATAGGGCCAGTCTTTGCCCTGTGGAAACTGTTTTCAAGGAGCTACAAAGCACAGATAAAGGGGTAATTGAATCCCTGAGTTCCATTCCATTAGCCTGGAAAACTTTCAGTGAGATGTAAACCAAACACCTGTGTTGTGTGTTTATTTTAAACTGGTAAAAATACCTTCACAAATTCTTGAAACTGTATTTCATCTTGGTAAAAAAAAAAACAAACCTCTTATAACATACATGGCATCTTTCCAAATCATTGAAAACCTCTTTCTTAACAGCATTTTAATAGAAACTTAATATTCTGTCACATGAGTATAAACACTTTGGTGAAGTTTCTAGTATCGTAGCTCTTTTTAGTGATGGTAAAGTGGATGCCTGTGTACGTAGATCTTTGCCCACATTTGTAATTATTCTAGATTACTAGAAATGGTGTTCTGAGACAAAACGAACATTTCTAATGTGTTTGAAACATATTTCCATTTGTCATTCCTAATTAAGAGATATTTAAAATACATTTAGGGCAGAGCAGCGGTGGCTCAGTGGCAGAATTCTTGCCTGCCATCCAGGAGACCTGGGTTCGATTCCCAGAGCCTGCCCATGCCAAAACAAAACAAAATGTATATATTTATATTTAATATATAAATGTATATATATATTTAAATGTGAATCCTGCTGCAAAGACAAACGACTTTGGCCTTCTTTGCCATTTGAATGAGACAAAGCCTTTTTGTTCTTAACTGTAAGAAGCAGGTCATTCATCTAGAAGGAAAAGAAATCTAACATAAAGTCTTGAAAGAAAATTTATGAAAGTCTCTTTGAAGAGGCAGCAAAGGGAAAACTCTGTCACACAACACACAGCAAAATTTCCTAAAAACCATCTTTAAACATCTCTTTCCCCGAAGAGTCGCATCTTTACAACAGCTGCTTGTTCTCAGAATCCCTGGTCTCTGTCTTTCTCCCCAGCCTCAGCCCATCTCTTTCACTTGTATTCCTGTTTCCAGTCCAAGCCCATGCCCCTCCCACGTAAGCAAACCTAAGCTCTTCAGTCTTTTTTTTTTAACTTAAATTTTTACCAGTGAAAGCACAGGAACTGACTGAGTAAAGAATCCTCTTTAGATGGCTTTGGAAGGAAAATCTCTGTGAACTTTGTAGGAATGCATCGCAGATTGGTTTTGGCCAAAGCCATTCAGCTTTGGCCTTGGCCCCCACCACTGGAAAGGCTGGCTAAATGCTTGCTTCAGTGTCATTTCTGGCCTTCCTGACCTCATGTAGATTCAATGACTGTGTTATCTAACATGTCAACTAATATGAGCAAAATATGTCAGACAAATTTATGGTTAACACTTGAATACTCAGTTTTAAATAGGGGCAAGAATTCTTGATGTAACTGAAGTTAATCTCTCTTTATATATTTTTTTTTATTAATTAAAAAAAGAATTAACAAAACAATTAGAAATCATTCCAATCTACATGTACAATCAGTAATTCTCAATAACATCACATAGTTGCATATTCATCATTTCTTAGTACATTTGCATCAATTCAGAAAAAGAAACAAAAAGACAACAGAATAAGAATTAAAACAATAATAGAAAGAAAAAAAAACAAAAAAAACAAAAACAAAAAACCTATACCTCACATGCAGCTTCATTCAGTGTTCCAACATAATTGCATTACAATTGGGTAGTATTGTGCTGTCCATTTCTGAGTCTCCACATCCAGTCCCGTTGCACAGTCTGTATCCCTTCATCTCCAATTATCCCTTCTCTTTTTTTTTTTTTTTTAATTAACGGAAAAAAAGAAATTAACCCAACATTTAGAGATCATACCATTCTACACATGCAATCATTAATTCTTAAGATCATCACATAGCTGCATGATCATCATTTCTTAGTACATTTGCATTGGTTTAGAAGAACTAGCAACATAACTGAAAAAGATATAGAATGTTAATATAGAGAAAAAAATAAAAGTAATAATAGTAAAATCAAAACAAAACAACACAAAACAAAACAAAAACCTATAGCTCAGATGCAGCTTCATTCAGTGTTTTAACATGATTACTTTACAATTAGGTATTATTGTGCTGTCCATTTTTGAGTTTTTGTATCTAGTCCTGTTGCACAGTCTGTATCCCTTCAGCTTCAATTACCCATTGTCTTACCCTGTTTCTAACTCCTGCTGAACTCTGTTACCAATGACATATTTCAAGTTTATTCTCGAATGTCCGTTCACATCAGTGGGACCATACAGTATTTGTCCTTTAGTTTTTGGCTGGATTCACTCAGCATAATATTCTCTAGGTCCATCCATGTTATTACATGGTTCATAAGTTTATCTTGTCTTAAAGCTGCATAATATTCCATCGTATGTATATACCACAGTTTGTTTAGCCACTCTTCTGTTGATGGAGATTTGGCTGTTTCCATCTCTTTGCAATTGTAAATAATGCTGCTATAAACATTGGTGTGCAAATGTCCTTTTGTGTCTTTGCCCTTAAGTCCTTTGAGTAGATACCTAGCAATGGTATTGCTGGGTCGTATGGCAATTCTATATTCAGCTTTTTGAGGAACCGCCAAACTGCCTTCCACAGTGGTTGCACCCTTTGACATTCCCACCAACAGTGGATAAGTGTGCCTCTTTCTCCGCATCCTCTCCAGCACTTGTCATTTTCTGTTTTGTTGATAATGGCCATTCTGGTGGGTGTGAGATGATATCTCATTGTGGTTTTGATTTGCATTTCTCTAATGGCCAGGGACATTGAGCATCTCTTCATGTGCCTCTTGGCCATCCGTATTTCCTCTTCTGAGAGGTGTCTGTTCAAGTCTTTTTCCCATTTTGTAATTGGGTTGGCTGTCTTTTTGTTGTTGAGATGAACAATCTCTTTATAAATTCTGGATACTAGACCTTTGTCTGATATATCATTTACAAATATTGTCTCCCATTGTGAAGGCTGTCTTTCTACTTTCTTGATGAAGTTCTTTGATGCACAAAAGTGTTTAATTTTGAGGAGTTCCCATTTATTTATTTCCTTCTTCAGTGCTCTTGCTTTAGGTTTAAGGTCCATAAAACTGCCTCCAGTTGTAAGATCCATAAGATATCTCCCAACATTTTCCTCTAACTGTTTCATGGTCTTAGACCTAATGTTTAGATCTTTGATCCATTTTGAGTTAACTTTTGTATAGGGTGTGAGAGATGGGTCTTCTTTCATTCTTTTGCATATGGATATCCAGTTCTCTAGGCACCATTTATTGAAGAGACTGCTCTGTCCCAGGTGAGTTGGCTTGACTGCCTTATCAAAGATCAAATGTCCATAGATGAGAGGGTCTATATCTGAGCACTCTATTCGATTCCATTGGTCGATATATCTATCTTTATGCCAATACCATGTGTTTTGACCACTGTGGCTTCATAATATGCCTTAAAGTCAGGCAGCGCGAGACCTCCAGCTTCGTTTTTTTTACCTCAAGATGTTTTTAGCAATTCGGGGCACCCTGCCCTTCCAGATAAATTTGCTTATTGGTTTTTCTATTTCTGAAAAATACGTTGTTGGGATTTTGATTGGTATTGCATTGAATCTGTAAATCAATTTAGGTAGGATTGACATCTTAACTATATTTAGTCTTCCAATCCATGAACACGGTATGCCCTTCCATCTGTTTAGGTCTTCTGTGATTTCTTTTAGCAGTTTTTTATAGTTTTCTTTATATAGGTTTTTGTCTCTTTAGTTAAATTTATTCCTAGGTATTTTATTCTTTTAGTTGCAATTGTAAATGGGATTCGTTTCTTGATTTCCCCCTCAGCTTGTTCATTACTAGTGTATAGAAATGCTACAGATTTTTGAATGTTGATCTTGTAACCTGCTACTTTGCTGTACTCATTTATTAGCTGTAGTAGTTTTGTTGTGGATTTTTCCGGGTTTTCGACGTATAGTATCATATCGTCTGCAAACAGTGATAGTTTTACTTCTTCCTTTCCAATTTTGATGCCTTGTATTTCTTTTTCTTGTCTAATTGCTCTGGCTAGAACCTCCAACACAATGTTGAATAATAGTGGTGATAGTGGACATCCTTGTCTTGTTCCTGATCTTAGGGGGAAAGTTTTCAATTTTTCCCCATTGAGGATGATATTAGCTGTGGGTTTTTCATATATTCCCTCTATCATTTTAAGGAAGTTCCCTTGTATTCCTATCTTTTGAAGTGTTTTCAACAGGAAAGGATGTTGAATCTTGTCGAATGCCTTCTCTGCATCAATTGAGATGATCATGTGATTTTTCTGCTTTGATTTGTTGATATGGTGTATTACATTAATTGATTTTCTTATGTTGAACCATCCTTGCATACCTGGGATGAATCCTACTTGGTCATGATGTATAATTCTTTTAATGTGTTGTTGGATACGATTTGCTAGAATTTTATTGAAGATTTTTGCATCTGTATTCATTAGAGAGATTGGTCTGTAGTTTTCTTTTTTTGTAATATCTTTGCCTGGTTTTGGTATGAGGGTGATGTTGGCTTCATAGAATGAATTAGGTAGTTTTCCCTCCACTTCGATTTTTTGGAAGAGTTTGAAGAGAATTGGTACTAATTCTTTCTGGAACGTTTGGTAGAATTCACATGTGAAGCCATCTGGTCCTGGACTTTTCTTTTTAGGAAGCTTTTGAATGACTAATTCAATTTCTTTACTTGTGATTGGTTTGTTGAGGTCATCTATGTCTTCTTGAGTCAAAGTTGGTTGTTCATGTCTTTCCAGGAACCCGTCCATTTCCTCTAAATTGTTGTATTTATTAGCGTAAAGTTGTTCATAGTATCCTGTTATTACCTCCTTTATTTCTGTGAGGTCAGTAGTTATGTCTCCTCTTCCATTTCTGATCTTATTTATTTGCATCCTCTCTCTTCTTCGTTTTGTCAGTCTTGCTAAGGGCCCATCAATCTTATTGATTTTCTCATAGAACCAACTTCTGGCCTTATTGATTTTCTCTATTGTTTTCATGTTTTCAATTTCATTTATTTGTGCTCTAATCTTTGTTATTTCTTTCCTTTGCTTGCTTTGGGGTTAGCTTGCTGTTCTTTCTCCAGTTCTTCCAAATGGATAGTTAATTCCTGAATTTTTGCTTTTTCTTCTTTTCTGATATAGGCATTTAGAGCAATAAATTTCCCTCTTAGCACTGCCTTTCCTGCGTCCCATAAGTTTTGATATGTTGTGTTTTCATTTTCATTCGCCTCGAGGTATTTGCTAATTTCTCTTGCAATTTCTTCTTTGACCCAGTCGTTGTTTAGGAGTGTGTTGTTGAGCCTCCACGTATTTGTGAATTTTCTGGCACTCTGCCTATTATTGATTTCCAACATCATTCCTTTATGGTCCGAGAAAGTGTTGTGTAAGATTTCAATCTTTTTAAATTTCTTAAGACTTGCTTTGTGACCCAGCATATGGTCTATCTTTGAGAATGATCCATGAGCACTTGAGAAAAAGGTGTATCCTGCTGTTGTGGGATGTAATGTCCTATAAATGTCTATTAAGTCTAGTTCATTTATAGTAATATTCAGATTCTCTATTTCTTTGTTGATCCTCTGTCTAGATGTTCTGTCCCTTGATGAGAGTGGTGAGTTGAAGTCTCCAACTATTATGGTATATTAGTCTATTTCCCTTTTCAGTGTTTGCAGTATATTCCTCACGTATTTTGGGGCATTCTGATTCGGTGCGTAAATATTTATGATTGTTATGTCTTCTTGTTTAATTGTTCCTTTTATTAGTATATAGTGTCCTTCTTTGTCTCTTTTAACTGTTTTACATTTGAAGTCTAATTTGTTGGATATTAGTATAGCCACTCCTGCTCTTTTCTGGTTGTTATTTGCATGAAATATCTTTTCCCAACCTTTCACTTTCAACCTATGTTTATCTTTGGGTCTAAGATGTGTTTCCTGTAGACAGCATATAGAAGGATCCTGTTTTTTAATCCATTCTGCCAATCTATGTCTTTTGATTGGGGAATTCAGTCCATTGACATTTAGTGTTATTACTGTTTGGATAATATTTTCCTCTAACATTTTGCCTTTTGTATTATATATATCATATCTGATTTTCCTTCTTTCTACACTCTTTTCCATATCTCTCTCTTCTGTCTTTTTGTATCTGACTCTAGTGCTCCCTTTAGTATTTCTTGCAGAGCTGGTCTCTTGGTCACAAATTCTTTCAGTGACTTTTTGTCTGAGAATGTTTTAATTTCTCCCTCATTTTTGAAGGATAATTTTGCTGGATATAGGAGTCTTGGTTGGCAGTTTTTCTCTTTTAGTAATTTAAATATATCATCCCACTGTCTTCTAGCCTCCATGGTTTCTGCTGAGAAATCTACACATAGTCTTATTGGGTTTCCCTTGTATGTGATGGATTGTTTTTCTCTTGCTGCTTTCAAGATCCTCTCTTTCTCTTTGACCTCTGACATTCTAACTAGTAAGTGTCTTGGAGAATGCCTATTTGGGTCTAATCTCTTTGGGGTGCGCTGCACTTCTTGGATCTATAATTTTAGGTCTTTCATAAGAGTTGGGAAATTTTCAGTGATAATTTCTTCCATTAGTTTTTCTCCTCCTTTTCCCTTCTCTTCTCCTTCTGGGACACCCACAACACGTATATTTGTGCGGTTCATATTGTCCTTGAGTTCCCTGATACCCTGTTCAAATTTTTCCATTCTTTTCCCGATAGTTTCTGTTTCTTTTTGGAATTCAGATGTTCCATCCTCCAAATCACTAATTCTATCTTCTGTCTCTTTAAATCTATCATTGTAGCTATCCATTATTTTTTCTATTTTTGCTACTTTATCCTTCACTTCCATAAGTTCTGCGATTTGTTTTTTCAGTTTTTCTATTTCTTCTTTATGTTCAGCCCATGTCCTCTTCATGTCCTCCCTCAATTTATCGATTTCATTTTTGAAGAGGTTTTCCATTTCTGTTCGTATATTCAGCATTAGTTGTCTCAGCTCTTGTGTCTCATTTGAGCTATTGGTTTGTTCCTTTGACTGAGCCATATTCTCAATCTTTTGAGCGTGGACAGTTATCTTCTGCTGCTGGAGTCTGGGCATTTATTCAGATTTCTCTTGGTGTTGGACCCAGCAAGGTTGTAATATTTTTCTGTGAAATCTCTGGGTTCTGTTTTTCTTATCCTGCCCAGTAGGTGGCGCTCGTGGCACACATTTGTCTGCGGGTCCCACCAGTAAAAGGTGCTGTAGGACCTTAAACTTTGGAAAACTCTCGCCGTCCTGGGGGTTCGCTAGCCGAAGCGGCTTGAGCCGGCCCGGGGTCCGAACGCAGGGAGGGTTGCTGGTCGCCGCAGCCAGGGAAAGAGCCCGTCCAAATTTCCTAGTCGGCCCTGGGCAACAAGCGTGGCGGGAGGGCGCCAGCGGCAGCGGCCCGCCCAAGAGCGTGCACGTTCCCGGGGAATCACGGGTTTGGAAGGGGCCTCCCCCACCCGTCACCGTTCTCCGCGGGCTGGGGATTTCCGATCCAATTCTCTCAGTTGGTCCGGGGGCTGCGCGTGGTGTGGGCGCCAGTCGCCTTGGTTTCAGGGGACCGCCTCTCCAATTCTCCCAGCCGGCCCGGGAAGGGGAAGGGAGTAACTCCGGCCGCTTCCCGCCCCGCCCGGTAAGGCCCGCGCGCCTCGGCGATCTCACCCGAGCTGCTTCTCTCAGCCAGCCAGCCGTTCCAGGATGGGGTACGCTGTCTTTTTTATCTCTGTTGTGGCTTTGGGCGCTTTCTGTATCGTTTCTACTCCCCTAGTAGGTGTCCTGGAGAAGAAACTAAGATCCGCGCGTCTTACTAAGCCGCCATCTTCCAGGAAGTCACTCTCTTTATATTTTATATGTTGAAATTCTATTATTTATTTTATGTTGCTGGGGATTGGATCATATACCTCACAAAGGCATGTTCAGTTCCCAACCCCTGGTCCTGTAAGTCCATTTGTAAATAGTACCTTTGAAGGTGTTAGCAGTGAAGGTGTGCAAACTGAGTGAGGGCAGGCCTTAATTCACTATGGCTGAAGTCCTTATAAACAAAGAAAATTGGAAATGGAAAGAGAAGTCACAAGGAGCAGCCAGAAACTGGAAGTCAATGGAGCCCAGAAGAGAAAGGAGAAGACCCAGCCATGTGCATTGCCATATGACAGAAGAGCCAAGAAACCCAAAAGATTGCTGGCTAGCCAGGAGATGCCAACCCTGGGAGGAAGGGAGTCTTCTAGCCCCTGAAACCTTGAGCCAATACATTCCTGTTGTTAAGCCAGACCAATTCATGGTATTTCTTTTAGCAGCCAGGAAACTAAGACATGTGTATACACTTCCTAATAACACGAGTATAATATTGCAATCATTACTGATCATTGTTAAAACTGTTAACCGTATAAACAAAAATAAGAAGAACTATCAAACAGTTAAATAGATAAATTAATTCACTGCTAACATGAATATTAAGAGAATTCATTAGCTAGACCACTTTAGGAAAAATATTGTGGCTATAGAAGCCAACCAGTGCTTATAAAAATTAAAATAATAATCAAGACAGAATAGTAGAGATCAGTATTTAATCAGAATTGGAATCTTTTGGCATCTTTTGGTGTACTAGCGTCCTAGCATTACATACAACAACATTTAAGAACTGATTTAATTTTGAGTTATTCCATCTAATTTAGACTACGATTCTTCTGGAAAAAGACATTTTTAGATTTTTCTGTGAATGAAATAAAAGCAGAGTGACAGCTTTTCCAGCTCAAAATTTCATGAGGAGGAAAGCCTCCAAACTCATGTATTATGGCACCTGTGGTAAATCATCTTTGATAGGGATATAATAAAAAAATACTATGATAAAAACAAGAAACTGTTGGAGAAAATGGCATGCTCCCTCTTCCTCTTCATCATTTTGAAGTGAGCAGCTGTTTAGTGTGGCAACATGCAATCAAATGACTGCATGAGCAAGCAAGCAATTGACAAAGCATGGGAATTATTGCTCTAGTGTCCTAATGCTAAATTTGTAAAATTTAGTCACAAAAATTTTTAATAATGAAATAAAATTAACAATGATATATGTTGATAAATAAAAATTCAGATTTATTTTTGTATCTCAGAACTATGCTTTCTGACTGGGATATTTGAGTTGGAGGAAATATTCATTTTTTTTCACCAGACATTTGGAATTCAGTCAAAATGAGTATTGGGTACACCTCTAATTTAGTTTAATACTTCTGATCTTGTCTAAACTCGTTAGCAAAACCTGATGTTGACTGCAACAGCAGGAAACTGGGCCCAAATTGCCTTATTAAAGCATTCCTGTCTGGATGTGAGTTCTTCAGCTCTCCTTGATGTGGCATTTAATTGGCTAAAGCAAGGGTTTTCTAATATCAGGAAAATGTCGTCTTTCTGAACATTCTTCTCTTCCAAATCTTCAGATACCTCATTATTGTTTCTAATTAAGACATGGTGGTTGGGCGGGCCACTGTGGCTCAGCAGGTAGAGTTCTCACCTGCCATGCTGGAGACCCGGGTTTGATTCCCGTGCCTGCCCATGTAAAAAAAAAAAAAAAAAGACATGGTGTTTGCTTCCTAGACCCAAGAGAACTCAAGTCCCTATTTTCTTGAGCCCTCTTGACTCAGGAGGCTGGGGGAGGTGCAGGAATCTGCCCAAGATCCTGCGGTTGACTAGTAGGGTCAAGTCACCCAACATGCAAGCCTCTTTCTTAGTGCCAGGCTCTTCACCAGAATTAAGAACATGGATTCTCTTTTTCCCTTCTCAAATCTATTCATGTTTCAACTTTCAGGCTGTGATGGGAAAGAGCCTCTTTGATCTCAGTTTCTGAGAATTTCCTGAGTATTTCAACCTGCTGCTTTGTGGGTTTAATGAGTATCACAGATGATCCATTGATGTTTTCTGCTTAGTGAACCGTTCACTATTACAGTGATTATTACGAAATACACTTTGGCAAGCATCCCTTCCTCTTAATTTGTAAACCCATGTGTATTCAGCAGGAAATCTAGTCCATGTGTTTTTGACTGATTTGCACCCAGGTTATTCGAGTGTGGTTGGTCAGAGCTAACTGGACTCTAAGCAGTGCTCTGGGCCTCTTCATAGCACCACAGTGATCTTAGCTTCTGTAAGACGTCACCATCCAGATTGTGTACAACTAAGGTTCCAACCCCAGCTATTTCAAATTGACTTTTTGACATCATGTCGTGCTGAACATTTTCTTAATTAATTTTATATATGCGTAGCTCTTTTCTTTGGATGATTATGTGAGGCTGTGACAAGTTTGAGAATCCTCTCTTCTCTTTCTCCTAGAAAGGTTGTAGAGCAGTATAAATAGTAATACCTAACATTTATTGAGCATTTACTACGTTCCAGGCAATGTTCTAAGCATTTTATATATATTTAATTCTCACAATAACCCAGTGAGGTTGGTAGTATTATTATTTCCACTTTAAAGATTGGAAAACAGAGGGCAAGGTCACAGCCAATAAGTAGGGAAGCCACAGAATCTGGTCAGTCCAGCTTCAGAGTCAGGGCTTCTAGCCAATATGTAGTCACTATATGAGGTTGTGACTCTATGATAAACTGTACTACCTTGTTCTAGATTTAAGATACTTCTGTGACTATGCCTGCCAACATTAGCTTTCTTAGACAGCTACCTCAGTGACTTATATATGTTATTTTGTATTTAGTAGACATATATTGATGTTGGGGATTGGATAATAAAAGGCATGCTCAATTTCCAATCCCTCATCCTATAGGTATGAACCCATTTGTTAATAGGACCTTTGAAGATGTCATTAGTTAAGGCAACCAATGTGGCTGAAGTCTTTAAAAGCAAAGGATATTGGACACAAAAAGAGAAACCACTGGGGGCAGCCAGAAGTCAGAAATCAAAGGAGCCTAGAAGAGAAAGAAGATGCTATCATGTGCATTTTCATGAAAATCAAAGTTTGCCAGCCAACCAGAAGATACCAACCCTGGGAACAAGCAGCTTTCTACCTTCTGAAACTGTGAGCCAATAAATTCCTGTGGTTAAGCCAACCCAATGTAAGGTATTTGTTTTAGCAACTAGGGCAATAAGGCAGAAAACATTTATAAAAATGTCCATACAGATTCCTTTGGCCCAGAAAAGAGTAGCTGAAATTGGGTTCATCTGCTTGGGATGGATATATTGCTGTGTAATGAAATCCTAAAGAATATCTTAAGACTATATGCAATTCAAGATGAGAAATACTCCTCCTGAGAGAACTTGACTATGCTATTTACATAGCCAAATGGTCCAGACAGAACCAGTGCCTACTTGGGGTACATGCTATGGATACATTGAATCGAGTGTTGAAAACTAGATTTAATGGGAGGATATCAGGATATATAAGTTTGGAAGATAATGAGTTTGGGAGAAGAGTCTGTTTGCCTTCAAACTCAGATAAAGTCCTGTTGTTAGGCCCCTGCCCATGCTCATTTGCACCTTAAATTTCTTCTTGAAAATCTAGGTTGTGGAGGCAGCTATACTGGTCATGCACAAGCTCAGCTATATCTTTGCCTATTCTCTGAATATTAGTCAAATAAACATATGTTTGGATAAGGAGAGAACAAGGGACAGCCACTATTTTTGAACCATATAGAACCGATTATGGATCCTTGAAGCTGTGGCAGGACCCTCTTCCTGAGTTTGTAACTATCCTGCACTCACATTTTAGACTCACAATCTTTGGCCCTAAAGACACATTCAACATCATATTTAAAATCTGTAAAGAGCCATAATTTATTTAACCAGTCCTTGTTAGCAGATGTATGCATCATTTCCAGTCTTTTGCTATTACAAAGCCAAAAAATAGCTGTAAATAAATAATTTATTAGATTTCCTGGTCAAAGCCTTAGTCAATCTGCATATTCTTTTCTGATAAGCTCATCAGATCAGTTATTGTCTATATTCTGACATCCAAGTCTCAGTCTCTCGCACTCATCTCTTTAAGAACTGCATATCCAATTGCCTTCTAGACATCTCCATTTTCTGGTCCCGCGGTATCTCAAACTCAACATTTAAAATTGAACTCATTAATCCTGTTTCTTCCCAGCTCTCACACCAGGCTCCTTCCCTTGTATTTCTTATCTCAGTAAATGATGCTGTTTCTTCTCCTTCCTCATTGCCCTTATATCCAATCTATCAAGTTTTGTAAATTCTACCATTTTAAAATATTTTGTGGGAGCACATATGATTTAACTGCTCTTCTCCTTCTACAGCTCTTTCTCCTTCTTCTTGCAAACCCTTCCATCTCTCATCTACACTGCTGCTCCATCACTCTGACCCATCTCTGTTTCCAGTATATGCTCCATGCTGCAGCCAGAATAATAATTCTAAAATGTATGATCTTATGATCTTTTTTTTTTCACAATGGCTCCCTATTGTGCAAAGGATAAAATCTTAACTCTTACTGATTTGTTTTTCCCTCTAGACTGTGAGTTCTTGGGGACAAAGGGCTGTGGTCCAAATCATAATTAAATATTTATTATGGTGATGGGAAGTGAAAACAGCAATGATGGTCTCTTTCTCTCTTGGCCTAAATCTTTCATATGGGAAATATGGAGATGAACACTCAGCTTGCTATGTTCTGGATATATGCCCTAGATACTTTAAAGGTATAAGTTCATTGCATACAAGCAGATACCTTTTAAATATTATCATCCTCATTTTAGAAGTGAGAAACTGGGATACAGTAAAGAGTGTGCCCAAACTCACACATCTTAGTAACTGACCAAACCATCATTCACACCATAGTCTGGTCTACTCCCAAACTAGGGCTCTTTATATCCATCACCCATATAAATTCAATCCAAAAACTAAGTCCAGTAACCTTGAACATGAATCATATCTGATCCATCTCGCCTACCTTCCCTTAATGCCCTTCACTGAAATACGCATTCATTTCTCCCTCCACCCAGCCCTAGTCCACAGTCACAGCAGAGCTCAGAGTTCGCCAATCTGTTTTAGAGATTAGGAATCTGTTGCAGAACATTTCTGATTCAACATCATCCACTTAGTTTTTCCTGGAGCCCTGAGTTTTTGTTAAAATTTTTATTCATAACTCCCTACTAGGAAACAATTTTTCCACTTCCACAGATTTTGATGCTTCCGAAGAATTAGAAAAGCTAAGGAAAAATAACAAGGGTGCAAAGAGCACAGTGGATTTCCTCGTATTGGAGTTCGAAGTTTTCAGAATTTTCGAACCAGCTGCTCAGGCAAATAGGGCAACTTAAGCATACAACTTAACGGAGTTCCTTGAAAATCAAAAATGTCTGAGAGAGGAAAACAATATCATGAGGTCATAAGCTCAGGGAAATTCAGTATAAAATAGGAGCTAACGCTCAACTCAACTCATTTAAAAATTCCACCACATTCACAGGCATTTACTATGTCCCTAGAACTGGATGCAGAAATAAATAAGACACAATTCCTGCTGGAGAATTCATCATCTAATCAGGAGACAAACATGAAGCCAAATCAGTAAAAATGTATTATAATACTTACACTGACAAAAGCAGCTGAATAGGATGGGGAGAAAGCAATGAATTTGTTTTGGGGAAGGCTTCTCAGAGGAGGTGACATGCTTTGTTTTTTTGCATGGGCAGGCACTGGGAATCCAGATCTCGGGTATGGCAGGCGAGAACTCTGCCTGCTGAGCCACCATGGCCCGCCCTACATGGGGTTCTAAAGGATAAGTAGGAGTTTGTCTGACTGAAAGTAGAGAAAAGCACTCTAGGCAGCGGGGGAATCATATTCAAAATCTTGGAATAAAAAATGAACAGTCTGGGCGGACAATGGTGGCTCAGTTGCAGAGTTCTCGCCTGCCATCCTGGAGACCCAGGTTCGATTCCTGTTGTCTGCTGGCATGTAAAAAAGAAAAAAAAAATGAACAAATTCCACAGGGTGTATAGGGTCTGGTGAAGACTACTTATAGACCATGAAAATGTACATATAGGGTGTGCTCACATCTGTGAAGAATCAGTGTCTTCTCCCATCTCATAACCACAGAGGGAGGTTTAGAGTTAATTACTAGCAATGCTTTCCCTCTTGCATTCTTGATATATTTCCTGAAGAATGAGTCATGTCTAACTATACTGTGTATGTATGAGTATATATTGATGAAAGAATAACACAGGAGGGAAAGGGTCTTATAAATGTCACAGCATTATCCATTTTTATTTGGTATACGAAATAACATAAATTCAGCTGCTCTCGTAAATTTAGAGAGAAGTCCAACTTCAGGACCTGTTTGCAAGGGTAACTTGACTCTGTGAACAAAGCATTCTTGTTTGCTCCGGGGGTGTTTTGAAAACTGCACTGTGAGGTTCTTAAGGGAGTGGATGGGTACCCTAAGTCCCTGGTGGTTGAGATATGCAGAGGAACTTCAAAGCCAGCTCCTGTGATTTGCCTGGGATGTCAGTCAGTGGTGTCTCTGGCAGCCTCTTGAGAAAGTTGGCATTGGTGTTCTGCATATTTCATTTCTAACAAGGTAGTGCTTTACATAAAGCTTTATAAGAGCCTCAAGATAACATGGAGATGCTGATGGATTCTGCTAAACTTTGGCAGCTTTTCCTGATGTTAAAAGGATGCCAAATTCTACACTTGCTGCTTCTTTTAGGAGGTGAGCTCCCTGAGTGATGATAAATTAACTGGGCTGGTGTTCAGAAGACTGCAGTCTTTCTCAATTTTGCAACTGTGAGCTAGTGATTTAGATGTGGAAGCTTGCTCATTAACATCCCTGTTAGACAATCTGTGTTTTTCTGCAGAGATTGAAAGTTGTATATCCTTCTTCCTTTGAAACGCCCCCTGAAAACCACATTTTTCAGATCCCTTCAGTCCAGAATGGTCAGTGAGATGTAAGCAAAAATTGTTGGAAGGGGCATCATGGTTTGGCTCAGTTGGGAGAACCACTCTTTTCTCCTATTCCTACTTTCTGCCTGGAATCATAACCTGAAGGTTGGCACTCCAGCAGCCATGGAGATGAAGAATCTACTTTGATGATGGAAACCGTGCACTAAGGATGACAGAGAAGAAAGATAGGAAGAGCCTGCACACTGATGAGACTGAAAACGTGCATGTCAGCCATGGACAGTCTACTTCTCTACTTCATAATATGTAAGAGAAAATTAAACCCTTAAATCATGTTTAAGCCTCTGTTATTTGGACTTTCTATTATATGCAGCTGAAAACAATTCCTAATGGAAACAGTTTATTCTCTTCAACCATCTATCAGCTTTCCCCAGACAGCAGGGAATGCAGCTGCCAGGAACTCCGGAGTCAATATATGATGGTTAAAAGTTGGAGTTCAGGAGTCAGGAGGCGCTCCACCACTCACTAGCTTGTGACCTTGAGCAAATTCCTTATCAGTCCATGCCTCAGTTCCCTCTTCTTTCTAATAGTACTTATCGTAGATAAAAAATTGTGAAGATCAAATTAAAAGAGATAACCTATGTAAAGTGCTTCAAATATGGCTGGCATCTGAAAATCATTCAGTGAATATTAGTTATTATTATTGTTTTTCATTCCAGCTTTGTGAACTCAAAAGTTACCAGCAGAGAAATCCCAATGGATGGACTGGGTTTGTTCCAGCCTGGATGAAGGTCCATGCCCGGACCAATCTCTGTGGCCAGAGGATGTGACACTAGGTGTGGCCTTGCCAAGACTGCACAGCCACCTCAATGGGGGTGGTGAGGCTGGAAGAGGAGTGCTGCGCCAAGACAAAAGATCCCATGTACCTCTTATTTGCCTCTTGAGGATGTTGAGAAAATACTTGTTTGTTAAATGCTTTGAAACTTTTTGCACCAATGATAAAAGGAATTGCTATCAGCACTCTCATCAGTCTTTGGGGCCTTCTTTCTTTTCCATCAGACTTATATCAATTTAGATTTTGCTTTTCTCTCTGTGCTGAGGGAGCTCCTGGAAGACCCTGCAAAGCTGGGAAATCTCCCCTCTCTCCACCCGCTCCACCACTGATTCGCTGGTGATAGAAACAATATGTGCGCTCAGAGGTGCAGCAGCACCATTCAGAACTGAGTCCGGCACTTTCAGGGGGAAGGAATGCATCAATGTCTGAACTGCCAATGGAGAGTCTACAGAAAAAACACAAAATGAATTCAGAAACTAAACAGCTACCTCACGTGTGGTATTAGGCTGTAAAATTTCCCAACTTTGACACCACTGCTGTGTCTGTGTGTGATCATTCACAATCTGTAATATTTAAGAAATGCAGACTTGGCCTTCTTTTAAACTCCACTTTTCTCACAGACCCATAGAACAGATACCAGGCTTTCCAGTGCTCATGGCCCTGCTGGCCAAGTGTTTATGGACTCTCATTCAGGGGCTTGGGTGTTCCTTCTGCGAGGGTTGTCCTTCTAGTGAGTGACCTCTTGTTTTTATTTTATCCAACTAAGTCTCCTGGGAACATATCTTATGCTTTGTCCAAAGTACAAGATCTTAAAAATTTTCTAGAAGCCAATTTTGTTGTTCTATCTTAACAATGATGACATTTCCCAAAGAGTTTATAGATCTTAGCTATCTTAGCATCTTAAAACAGAAACCCACCAGGTGTGTGCAAAATTGTGGGAAGAGAGCTGTGATCAGCGGTGAATGCCACCTTGGGAACTAGGGGGTTGGTGAAGTGCTGGGATTTCTCCTAGGAACAATGAAGTTAACCTTCCAATGGATCCAAAGACCCTGGCACTGGTTTTGTTTCAAGCAGACAACAGAAAGGGGAACATTTGAAACCAGACAATCCTTACCCTTTAAAGAAGGAAAAAACTGATACAATCATTTAGGGGCTGATTTTTTCAAGTTCTTTTCCCAGTTCTCACACCGCCCAGAGTTTGCACCCACAGATGCTCTCAAAGCTTTCTTGTCATCACTGTTCCCAGGTGATATTCCGGGAGAATAAAGGAGCCCACGTATCACTGTCCTAGGATGAGATTATTTTCCAGGTTTCTGAGAGGCCTGGATCCTTGCACATATCACAGTGCGGTTATGTGGTTAGTTCTTGTTAACCACTGCCTGGTTAACCACATGCCGGTTGAAAGCAGAGGTCAACATTGAGCATCGCTGACATGCTGAGAGAACAAGGAGGATGCCATATCCTTCTCCCTAACCGCAGCTCAGGGTTCCGGATCTGACTAGCTAGGAATGTTTCTGACTGAAGCCTGGGAGCTCAGAGCTCACAGCAGTGCTCTTGAGCGCATTTCTCCTAAGCTTCATCCTCTGTCCAGTGTGAAGATTGGTGGAGAAGGGAAACATGAGTTTATTAGGGGTCCACCTTTTTCTAAGTGTTTAATATACATTATCTCCCCTAAAATCTTCACAGCAATTTCTGAGATAGAAATTATGGCCATTTTATAAATGGGAAATTAAATTTCAGAGAGCCTTGGTTTTTGCTCAAGGCCACACAGCTGCTATGTGACAGAGCCACATTCAGACCCAGGTCTGACTTCAATTCCTGTGCTAGGTGTGCTAGACTGGTGGTTCTCAAAGTAGGAGGCTAGGGGTTCTCAAACTCATTCTCACCTGGAATGAGTTAGGAATGCAAATTCTTGGCCCCATGTTAGACACAGGGCATGAGAAACTCTGGGTAGTAGATTGCACCCAGCAATCTGGGTTTTAACAAGTATTCCAGGTGGTTCCTAATGCATGCTAAACCATGCACTGTATCATACAGTCTACTTTGTTTTATTGCACTTCGCTTTATTGCACTTGGCAGATAGGTTTTTTTTTTTTTTTTACAAATTAAAGGTTTGTGGCAACTCTGAGTCAAGCAAGTCTATTGTGCCATTTTCCCAACAGCATGTGCTCACTTCATGTCTCTGTGTCATATTTTAATTAAGGTATTGAAATGTATGCATATTTTTTCAGACATGCTATTGCACACTACTACTGTATGCTATACTGCAGAATAATATAAACTTAACTTTTATATGCACTGGGAAACCAAGAAATTCATGTGACTCATTGTGTTGTGATATTCACTTTTTTTTTGAGGTGGTTTGGAATGGAATCCTCAATAACTCCAGGGTATGCCTACACTTTGTCTTTTTGTCTTTCTCTTCTCAAACACAGGCTTTGAAGCTAGAAGTACTTGGAAGTACCTGTCTCTGACTAGGTGACCTTGGTCAAGTTGATGTCTTTGGATTTCAATGTTCTCATTAGTAAAATGGAATAATAAAAATTATATCTCACAATTGTGGCTGGGATTAAATGAACTATATAAATCACTTAATATTGCACCCAACAGTGACCCACTCAATAAATGGCTGCAATTGTCATCATTACTACTACTATTACGTTTTCCTGCCTTTGTTTTTGCTGCGCCCATCATAAGTCCAGCCACCAGAAGGAGAAAGAGCAAGAGTGTTTTCTAAGTCTTTGAACTTGGGCAAGTTATGGAACTCTGGACCTCAGTTTCCTTCTTTGCCAAATGGAGATAATACCAGTATCCACCTCAGTGGATTGTTGTGAGATTATATGAATTAATATAAATACAACACCTTAGATAAGTGTCTGGCACACATTAAGTACTCAAGAATGCTAGTTATGATGAGGGTGATACTCACTTCAGAACGTTTGTCCACATTTTTGCAGCTGTAATGACACTATTGTTAGGAAAGTGGTAGAAATTAATTCAATTCTTGTATTAAAGCACTTCACTCTGAAGATGCCGAGCAAGTTGTTCCTTCTCCTTTGCACAGACCTCCTTCATGGTATTTGTCACACTGGCTTCTCTACTTAATATCCCTGGTACAGAGTAGATGTTCAGTAAATGATTGAAAATAAAGGGGCACTTGACTTTCAATTGCAATGTATGTATGCCATCTGTGGTAAGCAGAATAATGGCCACCCAAAGATGTCGATGGCCTGAGACCTGTGAATATTATAGTTTACATGACAATTAAGGTTATTGACCAGCTGATCTTAAAATATAGAGGTTATCCTGGATTTTCTGGGTGAGAACAGTGTCATAACAAGAGGGAACAGAATATAGAACCAGATCAATGACACTGTGAGAAGGACTTGTCCCACGGTACTGAGTTTGAAGATGGAGGAAGAAGCCATGAGCCAAAGAAGCTGGGCAACCTCTTCCTGGGAAAGGCAAGCAAACAGATTCTCCCATAGAGGTTCCAGAAGGAACATTGTCCTGCTGACACCTCAGTTTTAGACCAGTGATCCCCATTTAGGACCCTGACATCCAAAAGAGTATGACAATAAATTTATGCTGTTTTACACCACTGAGTTTGCGGTAATTTGTTACAGCAGCAATGAGAAACAAACACACCATCCCTGACTCCATTATCACAACCAGTTTGGAAGTGGGTATTTTTCCTTACTTAGCTTAACTGCCTGCCATTCTCTCCTAACTGCCAGGAATAGTGCCTCTACTGAAGATGGCTGGGATGGTGAAAGGCATTTTCCATTCAACAGTCAGTATCTGAGAATGAATCCATACACATTGTCCAAAAATCTTCAACTCAAGGTCTAGGGCATATTCAGGCTTCTTGGATATGGAGCTGAAGACTAACCAGTGGAGCCAAGGGCTGTCCACACATGACCTTTGAAATCCACCTTGGGTACTGGGCCAGGAAAGACAAGAGAAAGCAACTATGGTTAGAGTTATTCTAGCAGTCCTCTCCCCTGGGGTGCTACCTCCTCTCAGAGCAGACCCATCTGTCTGTATTCTGTTGGGCAGGAACCGCTAAAAGGGAATCTGGTTTCTCCTTAATGCCAGCTCACAGGGGAACCCCAGGGGGCTCTGTCAGCAAATGGGAGATCAAAGAGCTACCACACCCTGCCCCAAGCTGAGCAGCTGCAGAGAACAGTAATCCACATTGAATGTCTCTTTCTCCCTATGAGGGTTCAGTTGGCCATCTCCTTACCTCATGTCCCATAGCCTCTCAGAATTGGGAGAGAGACCTTGACCACTTCCCAGGTTTGATGTTCATAAAAAAAAAAAAGACATGCCAAAACACTTTTGTAAAAATTGTGGTGTATTTTAAAAGTTTACAGTTAATACATAGACACTCAAACCCATGAGAAGCAATGCAATGTAATCATGCCACTTGCAAGAAATTCAGGCTTTATAAAAGTTTTAACTCATACTGCCCTAGAGGCAGCATTGACTGCTAATGGGGCATACATTAAGGTGACATAATGAACAGCTTCTTTGAGTTTTGCCCATTCATCTTCCTGACTGCATGTATTATAGGATTTGGAGATAAATAGGGATTTAAATATGAAGCCCAATGTGAAGGTGAGGCCTCAGCCAAATGGGCCCCCATACCCACACCATATCAACTCTACTTTCCATATCCCCTCACTGCATGAGATGGTATCAAACATTCCTGTCTCTCTTGGGAATGACAGAGAGTAATTTAGTAATGACCTTTTATGATGAGATATCAGAGGCTGTGAGAATTATATTACTCCCAGGGAAAAAAAGAGATCTAGGCCTGAGATGTATATATGGCCTGCATTTATATGGACTCCAAACATACTTTCCTTCCAGCAAGTCATTAATTTCAGGAAACAGTTTATACTGGGAACCTAGGCTTAGAAACACATAACTCTTCAGCAGAATTTATGAAGTTTTTCAGTATAGTTTTAGTTCCTACAGAGAGGCTAATTGCTGGAGAAAAACACAAGTACAAGGGAGGAAGGCAGCTCATCTCATCTCTGATGTTCCATTGTTCTAAGAAAGTGTAGGGCTGGGGAGGTGAGTGGTGTTTCTTGGCTCTCATGACCTAAGAGAGGACTAGGACCAAAACAGAGCCACAGAGTCTATTTCCAAGGCTGATTATGTATGAGAAAATCTCCACTGATGAGTTATCAGGGCCTTCCCTAAATTGACTAACAAAATTAACAAGTCTCTCCCCGGGCCCCTACTACCGTGCAGTTGGATGTTTCTGAATATTTTTTACTAGCATGGGTAAACAGGGATTATATCAGAAAGCTTTCTATATTAGCACTGAAAACAAACTCTGGTCTGAAATGCTCATGATTTTTTTCCCTGATGACATGAACTTGATAGGAAATCACTTTTACATTGCAAAGTTATTACTGCACGAGGGAATGAACAAATACTTTTATTGATAATGGAGAGGAAGTTATACATAAATGAAACCCTAGTTCCAACTGTAATGAGCCTAAGGTAATGGTCTGAAGTGAGTCTTCTTCCTCTCTCCATCCTTTCCTTCCTGTTGTTTCCTCCCTTCCTCTCTTCCTCCTTCCCTTCCCTTCCCCTCCCTTCCTTTTCCTCCATCTTTCCTTTCCTTCCTCCCTCCTTGTTTCCTTAGGTGTCAGTAAGGCTAAGATCATGCTTATAGTCTAATCTCCCCTAAGTAATTTGTTATAGCTAGAACATGAAGTATGAAATAAAGATATGGGGGCAAGAGTGCTTGAGAATCACCTGGGGAACTTTAAAAAAAAATACCAATTCCTGGATTCCACATCTAGAGATTTTGATTTAATTGGTCTAGGGGGTGGTATGAGTGTCAGAATTTATAAAAGTAATTCTAATATGAGGTCAGGATGAGAACCACTGATTTAAGTGAAATAATGCTAATTTCATCACACAATTGGTATGATTTTGTTTACCCTGCGATGACTGCTTGACTAAATTAAATAACTAAAATAATCGTGTTGGGGTTTTGAATAGATATGGCCTAAAAGTGATATTTGGTTATTAGTGAAGTCGTTTACGATGGTAGGATTTTAAAGAGAAATTGAAACAAGGCAGAAAAGTAGATGACCTTACTGGTTTGAAATAATTCTGCTTCCGTCGTATCTTCCACATCCTTCAGCCTGCTTTTCTGCTTCAAACTTGCTAAAGTCAGACAGGCAGAGTCTCACTGTAGGCTGACAAAGTCCCTGGACTGTGAGGTCTTGCTGTAAAGCACACATTCAATAATAATCCTAACACCACCACTGGCTGATTCTAGCCCACTGTAGGGGGTGTGAAGTCAAGCCCTTGGAGGGCTTCCAGCAGATATTTTTGGCAAGTTTCCTGCATCATCAGGCTGTCCTTGACATCTGGAACACCCATCTGAGAAGCAAGCAAATAGTTTTGAAATGAAGTTAGTTCTCTTGACCAATTAAAGATGTGTGTTTGACAGAAACCCTGTGCAATTCATTAGCCATCCAGTTTCCAGCAGGTATGAATTTTGCATGATGCTGGATTAATAATTGTTGGGTGATCAGCCTGGCTGCTGGAAGGTAAATGTGACATGAGTTTCAGCTGGGGACGGTTTAATAGTGGTGAAATTGTAGGTGATTAACCACCTGTGAGCAATTACTAGCACTAGCAGCGCCTTTGGAGAATCCAGTCTTGATACTCTGCCCTTTGTTTCTACCATGAATATGGCATGTGACACCCTTTTAGAAACATGATCTCCAGTTCTTTACACTACCACAGTTTCAACTATAACTGGGAGGCTTGTAGACATTGCAAATGAATGTTTATGTGCTTTTAGTAAGTACAGGATTTCTCGACCTCAGCACTGTTGACATTTTAGGGTGGATATTTCTTTGTTGTGAGGGGTTGTGCTGTGTATTACAGGATGTTCAGCAGCACCCTGGCCTCCACCCACCAGATGCCTGTAGCATTCTTCTGTCTGTACAACCAAAGGCGTCTCCAAACAAAGTCCTTGGGGGCAGAACGGCTCTCGGTTGAAAACCACTAAGAGGTTCTCCAAATTTCATAATATTAGAAAAATAAAATCTGCTATACAAATGCAGAATGATGATCACAGGCCACTTTATAAATGTTATTCAGCACCAATGAAACTTCCTTCTCTTTGTCATACAACAGTTTTGATTGGTTTTAGTTGTCTTGATAACGCTCCATGTGCTTAGCGCAATGCTGTTCACATAGTAAATGTTCAATAAATGTTTGCTGAATGAACTAAAAGATTCACCACTCCCCCACTACTGTCCACCTGGTCTAGGTGAGGCTCCTGGGAATTTAACCTATGACCTGGCCCAAGCCAATCAGATCATCCCATTTGTCTGGCCATGGTAATAAGTGCCAGATGCGCCAGTGTATCAACGTGAGTCATAAAAGACTCACTGGGAACTTGGGACAAATGCACTCAGCTCAGCTTTTTTTTTATTTCCTGCTGATTTTGAACCTGTTAGGATGTAGTCTCCCAAGAGATGCTGGCAATCATCCTGATATTAAGAGAGGAGTGACTGTTTGAGAATCAGTCTATAGAACGGAGCATAGCTGAGAAACATAAAGAAGGAAATCAGATCCTGAGGCTACAATTTGGGCTCCTAGATCCAGGGGTATTTCTAGCCACCTCCACCTCCGGCTCTTCCATTGCTTGAGCCAGTATGTTTCCCCTAGTAAATGTATTTCCATTTTTATTATTCTTTGGGTTAAGCCAGTTTGAATTGGGTTTTCTATCATTTGGGATCAGAAGAGTCCTCATTTAGATACTGCTCATAATCTCTCTAAAGTGCTGGCCTATTGTATTAGTGGCCTGATAAGACAGTGAAAATGCTGATTTAAGAAGGTATAATCTTGGCATTAAGGGAATCTAAGAAGCAAAATGGCCTAGCTGGGTCACATCCGTGTTAGAATTGGGTCACTGCTATTATACGTTGGGCTGTTTTGTACCTACCTGCTCATCCCTCTGTGAGGCAGGGTAGCCTGAATGGGTCAGGTCTGGTTATTCAAGATTTCTTACTTACATTAAGTCAAATCTGCTTCCAAGAAATTTCCACCCTAGAAGTGAAGTCTGTAGAAAACAGAAAAAAGAAAAAAAAAAAAGAGAAAACAATAGCCAAAAAAAAAAAAACCCCACCAAAACACACACAAAAATGTTTTTTTCTTATAATGAAGATAAACTTGTCTTTTCTTTGTCAACTTTTTCCATGTCAAACATTCTCAAGTGCTTTCAGCTATTCCTGAAAATGCATGGTCCAAAGTCTTTGTCATTAGAAAGAGGACCTGAGGTTGTGACCTATCTCCAGAGAGATAGCTGAGACTGTAGAAAAATTGCTTGTAGCTCTCTAATATTTTTGTTCTCATCTGCCATGTTACCTCATGAGGTTTTGATAAACAGTCCACGGGACAACGATTATAAAGTGATTTTTGTGCTGTACTCAGTACCTGACACATCTACGCTCTGTGCTCCATAAATTCTCATTATCTTTTCCCTCTTGCTGCTATTCTTGGGGCACAACTTTAGAGTGTTCTCTTAAAATATGGATCCCAGAGTCCAACACTAGCATTTCAGATGGCATCTGACCATCCTGATATTTTGTCATGTCTGCTTGGTTTACCGGAGGCTTTTTCTCATTTGCTTTAGTCACCCAAATTGGTACGGGTAGCCTGAATGGGTCATGTTGTCAGGGTCATAAAAAGTGCATTTGACACGCAGCCATTTTGTCGCCATTCTGTGGATAAAACTCCATCTCGAGGGCTACATGATCTTGGACCAGAGACTGTCAGCTCAGAGGTCCAGCCTCTCCACTCCTGGCTGGCTGGCTGAAATCAAGGTTGCATCTCAGAGCAACTCCAGAGGCCCATTTTCCTTTCCATAGCATAGCGTGCCAGCCTGAGGGAAGAGGAAACTGATGTTTCCATTGGCAGGTTGTAGGTCCCCCAAAATGAAGCCAATCTGATTGCGTGATAGGGCAACATCTAGGAAAATAGGCACCGGACAGTGCCCTGTGGGCACACGGATACTGTCAGGGCCGAGGCGAGCGCTTTAATTTCCTGCCAATGTTTGTAGTGTGTGAAAAGCATTTGTGTAAGGCCTGCGCTGATTGGGTGCACTTTGTTCTAAGAGAAAAATTTTTCTGGTTAATTCATGTATGGCATGTATATCCCTTTAATAAAAAAGGTCTTTGAATTTGCCAGGTGTTAGACACTGTTACCTAACATTAGTAGAAATAAGAGCTACCATTTTCTGAACAACCAACACCGTAAAAAGGTACAATTTCCTCATTCTACATATTAGAATGGGACTTACAGAAGGTAAGCAAGCCACTTGCCCAAGTTCCTATAGCCTTGGGAGAAGCAGAGCCAGGGTTTAAATTCAGGGCATTTGAATCTAGAGCACAGCAGTTATCTCCCACATTATCACCACTTTGCTTTGTAGAAAGGAAGGAGATGTGTACAAAGGTTAGAGAAAAGGAAAGAGAAGGGAGGTTAGTATTACAAGATATCTGGCAGACATAGTATCCTCAATACCAACTCCGCCCTTCCAGACTCAGCCCCGGGTGTTTCTTACTAAGCTCTCTCCCTATGTCTTCTTGGCTCTAGAAATTTCTCTAAATTCTGTCTTTTAAACCCAAACTTACTAACTCTGCAGTGCTCACTTAACCATTGCGGGCCTCTCCCTTTGGGTCCCAGCCTTGCTCTCTGCCTGCGCCCAGGGATTTCATTATTTATATCTTTCCTTTCCATGAGCTCCAGTCTCTTTTTGCTCTGCCAGTCCTGCTTTCCTCTCCCCAAACATGTAGGCATCCTCTAAGGCCCAGCCTCATCTCCCAGCACTCCCAGCAGGAAAAGCCCCAGCCTAGAGGGTAGAGAGACTAGGGGTGAAACCACTGAACACCTAATCACTGCCCTCAAGAGGCTTGGCGCCATTACGCCACATCTGCATCTGGTCATCAGCTTTTATTATTTCTACATCCTGAGAAGGGGAGCCAGGAGAGGTAGAAAGGGAGGGAGATGAGCATGAGGGCTAGAGTAAAGGAAGGAGAAAGGAGGGGAGGAAGATGGGAAAGAGGAAGAAAAGGAAAGATGGGAAGAGATAAACTGAGACTGGTTCAGTGAGCTCAGTGGCATGTTAAAGCAATTTGGTGAAATTCGCAAATAATTAATTTTTTATGGTAGGAACAAGAGAACAGGTCTGCAGGTGCTGCTCTGGGCTTTGCTGCAGAGGGAATTTGGAATATCAGTTACCGTAAGCAGAAGAAAAACAGCATGTGAAGAGAAATTCCCAGTTTGTAACAAAGCATGGGTTTTTCCAGCTCTCCAGTTTAAATTTCCCTCTAGGGGATCTCCAATCCCCCCTCCCCACAAACCTGTAATAATAATAAAGTGCTCGGAAGAGGTATTTGAATTTCCTGTCAATTAATACATTTGTTAGTTCAAAGTGTTAAGGGTGGGGACTAAACGGAGCCATATTCTCTTGCTGAGGGTTTCTGTCGACAGTGGTAGTAAATGGTAGTCTAGAGTCTAATCTCATTTAATTGTAGTTGCCTGAATTGAGCTCTCTACTGTCCGTGGCTGGTAGGTTGGAGCAGGGTGGGGCTACAAGAGGAGGAAATGTGATCTATGCCTAAAGGAGCTTCGCATCCACAATGAAGTGAAATGTGGGAAAGATACACCCCCGCAGAACACCTGTCCCTACCACCCCATTTAAACAATAGAAAACAACTGAAGATAGTGTAGTGTTAAGTGAATTAATACCCCTCCTTCAGTTCCTAGTGCAAACATTATTTTCACGGGGATGCCTTCTCTAACCTCTTAGGATAGGTCAATCCCCCACCCTGACTCAATTTCATAGTCCCTTGAAGTTTTCCTTCATAACACTGATCCATTTGTAAGGATGTATTTATGTGATCTTAAAAGAATTCCTCTCTCAGATGCCAGAATGTAAACTCCATGATGGCAATAGTTGGGTCTGTTTAGCTCAGCCTTGTATTCCCCAGCAGCTCATATAAATGCCAGGTGTATAGTAGATACACAATAAATGCTTTGGAATGAGTAACTAAATGAACATGTTAAGAGGCTAGAGGAGTGGTGGGCCGCGGTGGCTCAGCGGGCAAGAGTGCTTGCCTGCCATGCCGGAGGACCCCGGTTCGATTCCCGGCCCCAGCCCATGTAAAAAACAAACAAACAAACAAAATATAATAAAATAAGAAAATGTTTAAAAAAAAAGAGGCTAGAGGAGAGAGAATTGTATACTGGAGCCATTGAGGAAAGTTCTATGGATGAAGCGGAACCTTATCAGACTTCCTTTATGAGGACTTACAGAGAAAATTTCTTTCATGTTTTAATATCAAGAAAAATTGGGTTTCCACTAAAGAATTGGTATTTTTAATGCTTTTAAATAAGATTCTGTGAATCTTATATATCAAGATATTTTTATCTTTACATTGGCTGCTTAGGAAACTTAAAACAAAATTTGTTATCTATTTCTGGCTATTGCATTATATTTTAATGTACTAATCTTGCTCCTGACTTCAAATATTTCCCTGCCCTTAATTATTTTACTCCAATTTGTACATTTATTTATATTTTAATATTGTGTATTTCACCCCCTTTAGAAATGAGATTTTGTGTAAATCAATGCTTAAATAGTGATGTCCAAATTAATGTATGCCCACTTTACATAGTACAGACACGCTAATTTGGGCTTTGGCATTCCTGCATACTCTTTTGTTGAAGATCCCTTCCAGGAATTATTTAATATAGACATTTGGGGTGGACCATATCTGACTGTTAGAGTTAAGAGTCCAGCCAAAAGTAGACATTACAAATGACGATCAATTCCCTACCACCTTGCTCTGAATCTTGAAACAGTATCATAAAGAATATTTGAAATGTACAAAGATTGGGGAGCAGAGAACTTGACTTTAAATATCTTCTGCCCCCTTCATGCTTTGACTCCACACCTGCATACTCATCTGCTACCAATGGGTCTGTCACAATTATGTTTGATCCAATTGGGAGAGCCATATTGACATTTACTTTTAGTTACAATGATGGAAAATCGTTGCTATTTTCGCTGAGGGAAGATTGTAAAGGAATTGATGCCCAACTATTCTCTGTCACCTCCTTTTGGATTCAAAATGGAATGAATAATTTTATTGTTTGTGTCCAACCCAACCCTATAACCACAATCTGCTCCCAATGAATTAGTTTGAAGAAATACAATAACTTTATTCTGTAGTATTGTTTTTATATTTTACAACATTAAGCCATTCCAGATGGTGACTGAACAACATATTTTGAAGAGTCTTTCATTTATTTTCTTCAGTTGAATAGTTGTAGTGCAAAGCTTTTAGAACATCTGATATTGTTGTCTATTTTGGGCACTTTACCCAGTAATTGTTTACTGAAACCACTCCTAGTTATTCAAGTTTGGTAAAAGGATTCAATAAACAATATGTCCCTAAAGGAAAATGTTAACAATAATTAAGATATTATTTTAAAAGCTAATTGGGGAAAGTTATGACAAGGATTGGCAATAACTAAAGATCTACTACCACAACTGTAACCAAATTTACAGCTTCTTTGCAGGTAATTAAGAATTTGTAGGGGCTTTCTGAATAAGAAAAACTCATCAATGTGGTGATAATGGACACCTTACACGAAATCCTTGCACTAAAAAACAAAACAAAACATACTTACATACTGGTGTCCTAATATGTCAACCCTGGATACTTTGGGACATCACACAGACCACCAGAGTCCTATTTGCATTAGGCCTCCTGGGAAAATATTGAAGAGGTGAAATTGGAAATTTGGAATTAATACTCTCAAAGAGAGAAAATCCCTGTCCTAACCATTGAAGAGTCTTGCGGTTTAAGGAACTCACGAGAGTACAAGAAATTTATATATAGACTTCTTTCTATGGTTGGTTCCTGGTCCACAGGGAAATGGATTTACTGGGGCCATAATATAGGTTTGGCCAAGATTCCTAGAAACATATCTCAAGGTGGGAGGTTATAAAAACAGATATTGGCATTTTGAGAGTTAGTTGTAGATAAGTATACTGGTTTGGGCATTCATGAGCAGATCAGGCAGTCTGATTCTACCCAAAGCCAACAACTCATTTTCTTGCCCTCTACCCCTGTGTTATCTCCCATGACTCCCCTGTTTAAATCTTCTATGCGAGCCATCTCCTCACTGTTCATGGAATGCAACTCTTGCCCAATGCTGCCTACAGAATGTCATATGGAAACTAGAGGTGGGAATAACTTGAAATAGAGGGGTGGGAAGAGAGTAATGGTAAAGGTTGATGATGTTGACCACCAACATTTATTGAGAGGCGAAGTTAGTGTCAAAATGTGGTCACTAAGTGCACAGACTATGAGGCCGACTGCTTGTGAGTTTGAGTCTTGGCTGTGACATGTACTTCTTGGATAGCTTTGGGCAAGTTATGTGATCTCTCAGGGTCTCAGTATCTCCTTGAGAAGGTTACACATGCTCTTCAGTTATAGAGAGAAATTGTGGAAAGTGTTTGTAAGGGCTATTCTATCAGCAAGATAGAGAATGATTTGAAGACAGAAGAGGCAAGAAGGCATGGCAACAAGTCAGGGATGGGAATCCCTAAATCTGGAGTGTAAAGGCTTACGTTAGAGTGGCAGCCTCAGAAAGGGAAAGTCTGCTGGGCTTTGTGAAAAAAGCAATAGGGAAGGCATGGTGATGGATTGGTTTCAGAGGATAAAGTTGGAAATAAACTATTCTAAGTTTATAATCTTGAGGGATTAGAAAGATGGTGGTGCTGATGACAACAATGGAGAAATCTGGAAAGAGAAGCCTGTTTCTGCAGGAAAGACAAGAAGCTTAGGCTGTGTTAGTATGGAAGAAACAAATGGGCCATGAGAGTTAAGCTCACCACGGCTTGTTCATTTGACAGATGGGCTGCAGCTGAATAAATTGTGATGCTTCATTAGGATGTCTGAAGTGTGTGAGATGTCCCATGCCACCGTCTGGTGGTTTTGTCACCTATAAACACATCCACCATTCTTGTGCTTATGTTAAATTTCTTATTAGGGTCCTGCTCCATCCCAGTGGTATGTCACGTGTGAATCTTGAGTGAAAAAGAATCATCAAGCCCTAATATATACATAAAGTTTAAATCAATAAATATTTTCATCAGAGAGCAGAACTTGGCTGAAAGATGTGATGTTCTCATTTTTCTTTGTATCATCTTAACATCAGGAGAGAATAACTTTAGCCAACACTTACATTGTGCTTGCCAGGGATTGTTCTAAGCTCTTTACATATGTTAACTCATTTGATCATCTCAACAACCCGATGAGATAAGCAATATTAGTAAGGAAGGAATATTATTAAGGAAGGGATATCCCTTAAATTAAAGAAAAGGAACTTGAGGGACAGAGGAGTCTAGTGATCTTAGGTTGGATTCAGCAGAATTCTGAGATGCAGAATTATGTGCAAGTAATTTATTTAAAAAGTGTACCCAGGGCAAACTAGCAAGAGAGATGAAGGAGCAGACGGGGGGAAAAGGAGGAAGCCAAGCAAAAGTGCAATTTAGACAAAGTTCTGCAGAGGGTAGCATCAGCCTGATCCTGCAGGGAAGCTCTGGAGTGTAAGTTATATCTCAGAGTTGCCCCAATCCAAGGCAAGGGAGCTGGGCTTTCGAATTCCCACATGGGACAGTCCTTAGGTAAGAGCAGCCTGCCCTAAGGGGATGTACCTCTGGCTATCTGTACCTGCTGGCTAAGTGGCCAAAGGCAGTCCTCCAAGGAAGAGCTCAGATACTGCCTGTTGCATGAAAAAGTATAGCATGGGAGATGCTACAAGAATAGAGAGGAGAGGAGTGGATCTAGTAGAGACTGAAGCTGCTGGCCTCAGCAGTGCTTCAGAGCTCCAGCAATATTTATCACACAGCTGTAGGGCATCAATCAGGCAAACTTTTTTGGGGTGGTTGTTTTAATTTATCAATTTGACTCATCCTTGGATATGTAGACAGGTCTAAGATGTGTAAATTTATGTCTGTACACACACACAAGCATATATACATATATATATATACACACACACACACACACTGAGAAAATGTGAAATTGATGCAGTCCAGATGTTATATGTACAAGATATCATAAATTGGTGATTCATGAATTGAATCTAGCCTGCAGACATATTTGGTTTGGCTTTTCCAAGTTTTAAAAGTTCGAATTAATAGTCACTATTTTAAAAGTTGGGAGGTTTCACTTAAGAATCCAGGTTCCTGACTTCTCTCCACATTCCCACCTGGTAAAGGTAGAGCTGGGTAGCAGACGATGCTTCTTGGGATAAGGCACGTGTGGGCCAGTTCACCACATTCTTTCACCATGGTTATTGCACGGTCTCTTGCCCCTCTTCCATGCCATCAACTACTGTTTTATGCGGTTTCTTGACTGTACAGACTTTGATTTGTTCCTTGAGAGTGACAATGCCAGGGTGTTGCAACTTCTTTCTTGTCTCTCTTTCTAGGTTTCTGGCTCTTGTATACCCATTGAGAAGAAGGTTAATTGAGTCAATGTAGACAACAGCAAAGCAAGTGGCTGCTAAGCTAGAAAGACCTGGGCTGGCTTTGACGTGGGTGAAATAAACGCAGCAATTACCAAATCATTCCTCTGCTCGTTGTGCTAGAACAGCCATGGGCACAAAACATCAACTCTCAGGAATAACCGAGTTGGTAGATCACCAATTTCCAATTGTTTTTGTTCAGATAAAGACATCTTAACAGATCTGTCAGCAACTTCCAATATGCTCATTTTCTGTGTCAAAGAAAACCAATTTAAAAATTAAATCCTGAACTGGATGGGAATTTAAGCAAATTATAGTGATTTTCTGGTTGAGCAAATAATTATATTGTTTCAGAAAATAACCATCATTTTCCCTTTATTAAAGCTTTTTCTTGCTTTTAAGATTCCAATGAAAACATTTTTTAATAGGTCAAATCTTAAAACTGAGTTCCTGAAAAATCCTGAAGTTCTAAACAATCCACCTTATAATATTTAAAATTTTCTGAAATATGCTTTTGGGTATTTTTTCTAACCAACTTAACAAAACATGATTAGATTTCATAATGAGCTATCAAAACAAATTGTTCATTTTTTTCAGAAAGTTAACGTGAATTATAGGTCAGATGAAGAACAAATGCCTGTTCTCTTTGCTTGCTCTTTCTTAAGTTACAGTCAAGGAAGTTGAGATTATATTTTTAAAAAACATTTAAGGGCACAGATAGTGACACTAACAACAGTAAGAAAGATCTTATAAAGTTCATTAAACCAATATTTCTCCATGTGAATAAGGTTCTATTTCCCCAAAATATTTTAGCTTGTTCATATGTTTGCTTTTTATTCTAAAGTTAGTATCAAATTTTGCTCATAAGCTGCCTTTATAGTACTTTAACTATGACAGCTTAAAATTTAAAAAGTCATTTGGAAAGGCTGAAGTCAAATCAGAAATCTGAATGGGGCTACAGCTATCCCAAATAAATCCTTTTTATTTATTTGTTTATTTCTTTATTTTTTTCATGGGCAGGTACCGGGAATTGAACCCAGGTCTCTGGCATGGCAGGGGAGAACTCTGCCACCATTGCCTGCTCCCCCCGCCCCCCAATAAATCTTTTTTTGCAGTCCAAATAAAAGCGAATGTTCTCTCCAATAGAGTTATTTCCCTTACTTGGAAGTAAGGATTGTTATCTCTGTAGTTACTATTCCTGTAATTTTTTTTTATTATTTATTCCACTTTAAAAAGCTGTTAAATGAACAATCCTAAAGCTGGCTAAAATTTGTTGCTTTGTATCTGTCACCAGTGAATTAGGGAATACCCTTAAGACATCTTTTTAAATGTTTTTTTTACTATGTGTGCTGTGTGTGTGTATGTGTGTACGCATATGTACTATGGTGTGTTTGTGTGTCGCTGCCTCTTGTTTTATTTGCACCCCTGTTTGGGCTTTCCCCTTTTGCATTCACCTCCAACTGCCATTTTTGCTAGGGAGCTCGATTTTTCTAGTTTGTGGTTTTAGAGGCCAAGTCAGCATAAATTCAGAGAGGACATTTCTATGAGGTTGAGATAAGATGGGTCCCCCTTTTCTCTCCCTTCTCCCAAACGAAGAGTCCCCTTCACATCTACACACGTGGAAGAAGAGTCCCCTTCACATCTACACACGTGTCCCCCCTCGGAACTGGAATGCAGAATTGTTGATGAAGCAGAGAGATTTGCAGGGCGGTGAGGTCTAAAATGAAGAAGACTTTTGTTTTTGTCCTTGTCCTGTTGCTCTCTAGGTATGCCATCTTGGGAAAGTCACTCAACCTCTCTTTCTCCGAGCCTGTTTCCCCATCTGTGAAATGAGATTGATAATAATTTATCTGCTTTGCTCACAATGTTATTTCAGAGGGAATCAAATTAGGTCGTATAAAGGACAGCGCCTCATTAAAGAATTTTAATTGTCATGGTTTCCCTTTACCTATGTTAATACACACATATTTTGTTTGTTCATATGTATAACAATTGAGAATGTCTTCCAAATTATGTTTTTGTGCACTAGATGTCAGTAGAGCTCTATGATTCCACTGGTTCTACCATCTGGTTAGTGATGATCTGTTCCTGGAAAATTTTCCAAAACAAACTGGTTGTGCTTTTGCTTATTTTGCATTTCTTACCAAATGGCCGTGATTCCATGTGTCCTCGCCCTGCACCCCACCTTCTAAAATTCCTCTTTCAGCACAATTTTCTGCCATGCTGGAGTTTCCCTCTCTTCATTTTCTGGAGGGATTTCTATGAAGTCATTCTTTTCCAAGAGTTTATTTTTAAAATGTGAAAGCCAAAAGAAAATCGGAAGCCTGACCGCTATAGGGTGAGCTCACAAAACAGTTTAGAACAGTTATTGCAGTTGGGATTTAGTGCTTTTAAAATTAAATGTCACAAGAGAAAATCCTGTTTGCATTTATTTTTTTCTCCCCATCCTATTGTCATTGTCATATTTTCATTTTTTAGCCTCTATTCTAATTGAAAAACAAAGCAAAAATACCAGAGAAGGGCTTTGCCTTCCACAGAAATGCTTAGCCGGCAAGCCCTCTGTTCTTTAAAAATGCTGACTATCTCTGCAGAGAAGAAAAAATGAATGTCTTTGAACTACAGCTATTCTTGCTTTTTGGAAATAGCTCAAAATTTCAAGTTGGCGCACAAAGGTTTTAGAGCCATGTCCATCCGTGGAGAGTTCTTCCAAAAGGCACAGTCAAATTATAAAGCAGGCCCATGTTTTAACTTGCATATTTAATTGCTTCTTTTTCTTTAAACTTAAAACTTATTTACCAGAATAAAAATTAAGAAAGTGCAGGATTCATTTTTCCTTTAATAATGAAGGCAACTGAAGATATTCGGTGTTTGAAATCTCCCAAGAAGATCTCTGATTTGCTTTCAAACATAGGGAATTTTAAAGTGAAATTGCTCTGAAGTGAGACTACTGCTAATTTGAAAATACCTCTAAAAATTGTTGAAATCTACTCATATAGGGATATCCAATAGTGTACTTTATTCTTTAAAAATTGCTCTTACTTGGGATGCTTGTTTTTACTGAGCATCTATTATGAAATAGGCTTGGGACTAGATGCTAAAGATAAATGGTGAGCATAACCAGCCCTCTTAGAGTTTTGGTCTAGTGGAGAATACAAATATTAATCAAATAACCACAGCAACAGAGGTAAAGCAGAGTCTTTTCCCTTACTCTCCTTCCTTTGCTCTCTATTTTAAAACATCTGTCATCCTGTGGTATTTATATTTATTTGTCTATTGTCTGTTTTCCATCTTAAGAGCAGAGACTTTGTTCTCTTCTGCCATATTGTAAGTACCTAAAACAGAACTCAACATATGGTTGGTGCTGAATAAATATTTATTGGATGAATGCATTAAGTACCAAAAAAAAAAGAGTAGACACTATTCTGAGATCCTATACCAAGAGTATTTGACCATGTCAGGGAGGTCCAGAAAGTCTTCTCTGCAGAAATGATGCTTGAGTTGAGAAGAAAAGAAGCACTAACTAAGCTGAGAAGGGAAGAAACACCACTCCATGTGCAAAGACCCTGTAGTGAGAAGGAGCATGAAAAAGACAAGGGACAGAAGGAAGGTCAGTGGAGCAGGACAGGAAAGACCAAGTAAAATAGGAATGAAAGACGAAGTTGGAAAGGAGGGGAGGGGGTCAGGCTATTTGAGATCTTGTAGGTTGAATTAAGAGGTCAGGAAGCTAACTTTATTCCAGAGTAAAGAATAATGAAGCTATTTGAGTATTTTAAGCATGAGGGCAAGTGACTTATTCAGACTTGTATTTTGAGAAAAGATGACAAAGGCTTCACTCTCAGAGAATACCGGTAACCTGGCTAGAAGGCAATGGTCCAGATGAACGATATGAGTTTGAATTTAGGTGATGGTAGTGAAGATTGGAATAAATAAATGTAGAAACAGATGGATACAATAGTGACTTAAGAGGTAATACCAGTATTACATTCACTGTAGGTGAAGAGTTAGATAAATGATGTGAGAGAAGGAGGTGTCAAGGTCGAGCTGAGGTTATGGCTGGGAATGTGGGATGGTGGTGCCATTTAGTGAAATGGGGACTGCAAGAATAGGATTGGTTTGGGGAGGAAAGATGATGAGTTCAGTTTTGTTTATGAGGCTTTAGAGATTTCTCTGGGGCTTCCAGGAGGATATATTGAGTTGGAGATGGCTTGAAACTTGGAAAAGTCTAAACTGGAAGTGTAATGTGTGTTCCAGGGATGGAAACTGAAGTTGTGGGCCAGTGGCTAAAGTGAGAAGAGGAAAGGCTTATAGTTTTATGTGAAGGTCTCTGGTTTTCAGTAAAGGGTGGGATGTTTATATTTATTTAACATAGGCCTACTCTAAGCTGGTAGGCCTGGGCCATCTTTGCCCAGAAATGAAAACTATTAAGTGAGATTTGGTGCTCACTCAAGTAGAACATTCAATGGGGACACATACAGTAACCTTCTAGACCTTTCCAACTATAAAGCATAGCTGGGAATCAAATTCCCCTTCTTCCTTATCACAGGACAGAAAAGAAAATTCTCATGGTGTTTTTATGCACATAATGTTCTCTTGCCAAGCCTATATTTTAAAACATTATTTGTTTATGGTATGTCTATGTATATTCAAAAAACAGAATCACTCATAATTTTTTCACTGATCATATATTAATTTGCAATTAAAAAGATGTTTTTTTAAGTATATATTATTTCTAGAGCTTTTAAAATAAGCATATAAAATCATATGCTTATGATTTTAGATATACAGTTAGATACTTTACAATTAAAATTATATTCATAGCCCACATTAATTGAGGAATTACTATGAACTAAGTGCTGTTCTAAGGGCTTTACAATGAATTACCTCCTTGACTCTTTCCATAAATTAGGCAGCTACTGCTGTCCCTAATTTACAGCAGAGGTGACCAGTACAGCAAGGTCAGTCCTCAAGGTCACACAGATAATAAGAGGTGGAACCACAATCTGAACTCAAGAATTCTTCATAGACAATGAGTATAATCTAGTGTGTCAGGCTATTAAAAATTTCACTATGTGCCTTTTTGCATTTTGGATTAGATTGGAAACATTTAGTGAGACTTTTATGGAGCACTTAGTGGCTTGAAGATTCTGGTGAACATTAAAAACCTGTTTAGACCTGCCACTTTTTTCCCGGCTCAAATTCCCTTTGGGTTGTCTAAGATGAAATAGGCCAGAGAAGGCCACTAGATCCCTTTAGGCTTGTGGAATAATAGGTGATATCTTGATTGAATTTTAATATATTGTTTGGAAGGGGGGTCTTTTAATCAGAGTAGAGAGATCATTTTCTTGACTGGAAAACAGAGGTGTGTCCAGACATGAGGGCACAGGGAAAACATTTAGCAAAATTCCCCATAAAAAAATGAAGGTGGAAAATTTGGTGGTTTAAGTCATCTGGCAAAACTGGGGGTAAATATTGCAGCCAGTGTTAAAACAACACCTAAAATCCTAACAACCAAAAAGGACGACTACAATGCACAACATACCATCACACTCAGGTGTGCATCATCATCCCCCTTTTGGGCACAGTGCTCTTGGAAGGCACGGAAGATCCAGCCATCCCGCTCTCCTTTCCTGGGTGATGGTTTCCTGCCACCGTCCCTCTCCTTAATCACAGCTCTCCAATCCTGCAATGGCTTATCCCTCCAGCCTTAGCATCTGGTAAGGAAACTAAAATGGAAAGTCATATTAGTTTAGATTCAGCACAAAGACCTCATCCATTTACAATCTCTGGTCATTTATCCTCTGGTGATTAGTAGAAAAAAGGATTAGAAAAAAATGGATAAAAGAATGTCTGCACAGTGGGCTAAAATTTGAGAGCAGCCAAGACTGGCTGTGGTCTAAAGAAAAACACAGATTACATTAAGTAAGAGTGGGAGACAGGATGGAGGAAATAGAGAGAAGGAATGAACATTTCTGTGAAAAAGTAGTGAGTGGTACTGACGCCACTGCATGTGAGGCAGAAAGGGCTGATTGAGGGGTAGTTTGTGAACTCTTTCTCTTCTTCCTTATTGAGTTGGAAAATTGTATCATGACATCTTTGAAGGACAGAGGAAGAAAGAACAGTGACCCGCTTGGCAACTGAAACAATTTATTTGTCTACGAAGAGAAATTCAGGAGGGGTCTGGAAGTGACGTACCCCCAAGCACCCTGAAGTGTGGGGTGGGGCTTGTGGGGGGGACATGGGGCAAAGGTCACCTCTTATTGTTGCTAGATAAAGCACAGAATGTTTAGTGAAATTTCAATTTTGGATGAGCAATGAATACTTTCTTAGTGTAAGTATGTCCTACATAATACATGAGACACACTTATACTAAAAAATGGTTTGTCGTTTATTTGAAACATCTAACTTTTTTGTATAAATATTTTTATTGTCAAACTTTAACAAACAAGCATGCAAACATTCTTGACATACAAACGGTCTATACATGGCGTACAATCAATGGTTCACAATATCATCACATAGTTGTGTATTCATCACCATGATTTTTGAGCATTTGCACCTCTCCAGCAAAAGAAATAATAACAAAAAGAAAAAACTCACCCATACCATACTCCTTACCCTTCCCTCTCATTGACCACTAGTATTTCAATCTATTCAATTTATTTTAACCTTTGTTCCCCCTATTATTTATTTTTTTAATTCATATTTTTTACTCATCTGTCCATATGGATAGATAAAAGTAGCATCAGACACAAGTTTTTCACAATCGCTCAGTCACATTGTAAAAGCTATATTATTATACATCATCTTCAAGAAACAAGAAACAAGGCTACTGGAACATAGCTTTACAGCTTCAGGTACTTCCCTCCAGCCACCCCAATATAGCATAAACTAAAAAGGGGATATCTATATAATGTGTAAGAATAACCTCCAGGACAACCTCTCAAACGTTTAACTTTGCTTCCTATAATTCTACTTGCTAAATCTGGCAAACCTACCTCTACTCGCTGTCCTGCTGGAGTCACAGAATGGTGATTATGGACTGAATAACTTAAGTGGAGAGGCCTGCTCTCCTGGTTGAGCCAAGACCTGTGGGGAAGGACTGGAGCACCTCAAAGAAGGTTGGACAATAAGATAGGATAGGATAATCTCACAGTGAAAGAGCCACCTGTGAGATGCCTTTCATTATGCAGTAAAGACTTCACAGGTAGGTTTAATCTAAGCATCAGCCTCCTGTCCCTACCTTCTTATGACTTTTGGTAGAGAAGAGCGTTTATCTTAAATTCTTCATAATGTGTTCACCAAATCTCTTCTATGGACATACTGCCAGCTCCGGATGACTCAAACCAGCTCTCGTCATTCCTTATCTAACATTCTTAGCCAGACCAGGCTGGGCCTGTTGCCACATTCTCCCCTCTGCCTGCTCCCATGAATAAGGCATATTTGACAGGTCCTTATAGTTATCTTTAGTGGAATTTTGCTTGGTCTCTGGAACACGGTAATTGGCTCAATAAATCCTTGTGCGTATATAAGTAGATGAATAATAGAACCACGGATGGCTCACTGTATGCCTCAGACCTGGACACAGAACATCTATTTTCAAGACTCTAGCAGCATCCATTCATGGGGCATGTCAAGGTCCAATAAATTATTGTGAAACCCTCATGAACTTCAGTGCACCAACGCTTCTTCCCTGGAATACTGCTTCTGGTGAGCAATGCGAACTTCTTGCATTAAAGATCAGACACTCTGAATTGTCCTCATTCATGATCCAGAACACAAACATTTGGCCTTTGAAAAATTGTTCTGTTTCAGAGAAAAACAACCAGCCTGTGCACCTTTGCTTTTGCTTGGCCTTATTTCAAGTGGAATGTTAAGCTTCTCTGTGGACCGCACCCCAAGCGTACCCACTTAGATTATAAACATACAGAAAATTGCAGGCTTTTGCCATCAAATTGGCAGCACTTTTCAGAGTAAAAATGCATGTGCCCACATGCCACGCTTGTTCCCGTTGGCAATGCATCAAAAGGCAGGGGAGCTCCCAGCGGCACCCATGGCATCTCCCCTTCAGGTAGAAAGAGACGTACTTTTTCTTGATGACTTTTGGTTTCCCCAAGTATCTCAGTAGCATTTAGGCTGACCTTAGAGAGCAGGTTATTAGTGGGAATGGAAACATTTCATGCTTTGGTGCGTTCTTGAAGTGTAGCCAGCACTGTCTGATGCTAAGAGGAGAAATTACCGAGTTGGAATTGTGCAGTCAGCAGGAACTCCCTACCTCTCACTGAGCGTGGCTCCCCCAGAAGAGTCCGTACTTGCTCCTGGACTTCTGTTCTCATAGATCCTGCAGCCTAAATTTAGCATTTCCCTCACCGTCACTACCTACTAAAATCGTACCCATGCACTGTCTGACAAGGGAAGGCGGAGAGATTGTTCATGATAAATTTTTAAATGGAAAAAGCAGGTTACGAACATTATGCAGAATGTGATGATATTTTTGTAAAACAACAACATAAATGTAGGCAGAGGAAAAGGCTGTTAATAGTGATTATCCCTGTGTAGTGATACCACTAGGGGTTTTATTTTACTCTTTTTATTCATCTGTGTTTTTCACATATATTTATTTCTTTGTAATAAGTGACAGAAATTAATAAGCAAAAAAAAAGTAGGAAACACCATTTTTTAAGACCAGTTTCAAATCTTACCTCTTTGCAGAATCTTTCAAGATAACCCTAGTTGGAAGGAATGTTTTCCTTATCCAAACATAACCAGAAGACATGTAAATCACAGATGGATACATAGAATTACATCTACACCTCTACAACACTTCTTCCTTCATGAACTATAGTTTTTTTGTTTTTGGTTTTTGTTTTTTTTTTTTTCTTTTGCATGGGCAGGCACCTGGAATTGAACCTGAGTCTCCGGCTTGGCTGGCAAGAACTCTGTCTGCTGAGCCACCGTGGCCGGCCTGGTTCCTTGAACTGTAATTTTTAAAATGTTGACTTATCTTGTCTCCCACAATAGATTGAAAGTACTTTCAGAGGCAATTGTGTATGTCTTTTTATGTCTCTTATAGTACATCCTGTGTTTCTAAAAGTTAAAAATCTCTTCTCTTGAAATTAAAAATACTCAATTTTTAAATGAAACTAATGAATTTAAGATTTAAAAAACATCACATAGGTATTCTGCCATGACTAACATAAGCAAAAATAACAAAATTAATGTCACCAACTATAAGATGTGTTGAAGTTAGTTCTAGAACTCCAAACAAAACAAAACAAAACAAAGACAGACAGGTTGAGAACTGTAGGGAAGCTCAGTTGCTTAAAATTTATTCCGGGATTTCTCAAAACTGAGATGCTGGTTTTCATTTCCCAAAGATCTTAATTTATGCCAGGAAGCATTCAAAGTTATGAAGTTAAGCTGATGAAGGTAAAGTGAAATTCAAATGCAATTTTTTTTTAAGAGCAATCATGATTTGTGACATTTAGAGTGTTGCTTCAACTTAGCAGAATTCTCGGAACATACTCAGAAATTTATCTACCATGTGTACACTAGGATATAGAAATAAGCAAAGGCATTTTTACGTATGCTTAGCAGGTGGGGAAGATACGATAAGGTCTTTGTTTTCCCTAACTAAGGAAAAGACGCCCTGCTCGGATTATGAGCCTCTCTACTCAACATTCATGGATCCTCATTAAACTCACATTCTGATCAGCAATTTGGGGTGTGCATAGCATGTTTCAGGTGTTCTTTCACCACATCACCTCCAACCCAGCCCATGCCTTTTACTTCCAGTTCCAACAATATCTCAAACATCTTTCTCAACCCAAACATTTATTGGGGTATCAGACAGCAAGGTCTGATTCCTTTACAATGTATCCTTATCTATACATGCAGCAAACGTTGAATGCAACACTTACTTGTGCAAGACTTGTTGTGGATAGAGTGGTGAACGAGAGAGGCACTGTCCCTGCCTTTTTTTTTTTTTTTTTATTTTTTTTTTATTTATTTTTTATTTTTTTATTAACGGAAAAAAAAAAAAGATATTAACACAACATTTAGAAATCATACCATTCTACATATGCACTCAGTAATTCTTAACATCATCACATAGATGCATGATCATTGTTTCTTAGTACATTTGCATCGGTTTAGAGGAACTAGCAACACAACAGAAAAAGATATAAAATGTTAATATAAAGAAAAGAAATAAAAGTAATAGTAAAAAACAACAACAACAAACAAATCAACAAGCAAACAAAAACAAAAAAAACCCTATAGCTCAGATGCAGCTTCATTCAGTATTTTAACATGATTACTTTACAATTAGGTATTATTGTGCTGTCCATTTTTGAGTTTTTGTTTCTAGTCCTGTTGCACAGTCTGTATCCCTTCAGCTTCAATTACCCATTGTCTTACCCTGTTTCTAACTCCTGCTGAACTCTGTTACCAATGACATATTTCAAGTTTATTCTCGAATGTCCGTTCACATCAGTGGGACCATACAGTATTTGTCCTTTAGTTTTTGGCTGGATTCACTCAGCATAATATTCTCTAGGTCCATCCATGTTATTACATGGTTCATAAGTTTATCTTGTCTTAAAGCTGCATAATATTCCATCGTATGTATATACCACAGTTTGTTTAGCCATTCTTCTGTTGATGGAGATTTTGGCTGTTTCCATCTCTTTGCAATTGTAAATAACGCTGCTATAAACATTGGTGTGCAAATGTCCGTTTGTGTCTTTGCCCTTAAGTCCTTTGAGTAGATACCTAGCAATGGTATTGCTGGGTCGTATGGCAATTCTATATTCAGCTTTTTGAGGAACCGCCAAACTGCCTTCCACAGTGGTTGCACCCTTTGACATTCCCACCAACAGTGGATAAGTGTGCCTCTTTCTCCGCATCCTCTCCAGCACTTGTCATTTTCTGTTTTGTTGATAATGGCCATTCTGGTGGGTGTGAGATGATATCTCATTGTGGTTTTGATTTGCATTTCTCTAATGGCCAGGGACATTGAGCATCTCTTCATGTGCCTCTTGGCCATCCGTATTTCTTCTTCTGGTAGGTGTCTGTTTAAGTCTTTTTCCCATTTTGTAATTGGGTTGGCTGTCTTTTTGTTGTTGAGTTGAATAATCTCTTTATAAATTCTGGATACTAGACCTTTATCTGATATGTCGTTTCCAAATATTGTCTCCCATTGTGTAGGCTGTCTTTCTACTTTCTTGATGAAGTTCTCTGATGCACAAAAGTGTTTAATTTTGAGGAGCTCCCATTTATTTATTTCCTTCTTCAGTGTTCTTGCTTTAGGTTTAAGGTCCATAAAACCACCTCCAGTTGTAAGATCCATAAGATATCTCCCAACATTTTCCTCTATCTGTTTTATGGTCTTAGACCTAATGTTTAGATCTTTGATCCATTTTGAGTTAACTTTTGTATAGGGTGTGAGAGATGGGTCTTTTTTCATTCTTTTGCATATGGATATCCAGTTCTCTAGGCACCATTTATTGAAGAGACTGCTCTGTCCCAGGTGAGTTGGCTTGACTGCCTTATCAAAGATCAAATGTCCATAGATGAGAGGGTCTATATCTGAGCACTCTATTCGATTCCATTGGTCGATATATCTATCTTTATGCCAATACCATGCTGTTTTGACCACTGTGGCTTCATAGTATGCCTTAAAGTCAGGCAGCGCGAGACCTCCAGCTTCGTTTTTTTTCCTCAAGATGTTTTTAGCAATTCGGGGCACCCTGCCCTTCCAGATAAATTTGCTTATTGGTTTTTCTATTTCTGAAAAATAAGTTGTTGGGATTTTGATTGGTATTGCATTGAATCTGTAAATCAATTTAGGTAGGATTGACATCTTAACTATATTTAGTCTTCCGATCCATGAACACGGTATGCCCTTCCATCTATTTAGGTCTTCTGTGATTTCTTTTAACAGTTTTTTGTAGTTTTCTTTATATAGGTTTTTTGTCTCTTTGGTTAAATTTATTCCTAGGTATTTTATTCTTTTAGTTGCGATTGTAAATGGGATTCGTTTCTTGATTTCCGCCTCAGCTTGTTCATTACTAGTGTATAGAAAAGCTACAGATTTTTGAATGTTGATCTTGTAGCCTGCTACTTTGCTGTACTCATTTATTAGCTCTATTAATTTTGTTGTGGATTTTTCTGGGTTTTCTACATATAGTATCATATCGTCTGCAAACAGTGATAGTTTTACTTCTTCCTTTCCTATTTTGATGCCTTGTATTTCTTTTTCTTGTCTAATTGCTCTGGCTAGAACTTCCAACACAATGTTGAATAATAGTGGTGATAGTGGACATCCTTGTCTTGTTCCTGATCTTAGGGGGAAAGTTTTCAATTTTTCCCCATTGAGGATGATATTAGCTGTGGGTTTTTCATATATTCCCTCTATCATTTTAAGGAAGTTCCCTTGTATTCCTATCTTTTGAAGTGTTTTCAGCAGGAAAGGATGTTGAATCTTGTCAAATGCCTTCTCTGCATCAATTGAGATGATCATGTGATTTTTCTGCTTTGATTTGTTGATATGGTGTATTACATTAATTGATTTTCTTATGTTGAACCATCCTTGCATACCTGGGATGAATCCTACTTGGTCATGATGTATAATTCTTTTAATGTGTTGTTGGATACGATTTGCTAGAATTTTATTGAGGATTTTTGCATCTGTATTCATTAGAGAGATTGGTCTGTAGTTTTCTTTTTTTGTAATATCTTTGCCTGGTTTTGGTATGAGGGTGATGTTGGCTTCATAGAATGAATTAGGTAGTTTTCCCTCCACTTCGATTATGTTGAAGAGTTTGAGGAGAGTAGGTACTAATTCTTTCTGGAATGTTTGATAGAATTCACATGTGAAGCCGTCTGGTCCTGGACTTTTCTTTTTAGGGAGCTTTTGAATAACTAATTCAATCTCTTTACTTGTGATTGGTTTGTTGAGGTCGTCTATTTCTTCTTGAGTCAAAGTTGGTTGTTCATGTCTTTCCAGGAACCTGTCCATTTCTTCTAAATTGTTGTATTTATTAGCGTAAAGTTGTTCATAGTATCCTGTTATTACCTCCTTTATTTCTGTGAGGTCAGTAGTTATGTCTCCTCTTTCATTTCTAATCTTATTTATTTGCATCCTCTCTCTTCTTCTTTTTGTCAATCTTGCTAAGGGCCCATCAATCTTGTTGATTTTCTCATAGAACCAACTTCTGGTCTTATTGATTTTCTCTATTGTTTTCATGTTTTCAATTTCATTTATTTGTGCTCTAACCTTTGTTATTTCTTTCCTTTTGCTTGCTTTGGGATTAGTTTGCTGTTCTTTCTCCAGTTCTTCCAAGTGGACAGTTAATTCCTGCATTTTTGCCTTTTCTTCTTTTCTGATAAAGGCATTTAGGGCAATAAATTTCCCTCTTAGCACTGCCTTTGCTGCGTCCCATAAGTTTTGATATGTTGTGTCTTCATTTTCATTTGCCTCTAGGTATTTACTAATTTCTCTTGCAATTTCTTCTTTGACCCACTTGTTGTTTAAGAGTGTGTTGTTGAGCCTCCATGTATTTATGAATTTTCTGGCACTCCGCCTATTATTGATTTCCAACTTCATTCCTTTATGATCCGAGAAAGTGTTGTGTATGATTTCAATCTTTTAAAATTTGTTAAGACTTGCTTTGTGACCCAGCATATGGTCTATCTTTGAGAATGATCCATGAGCACTTGAAAAAAAGGTGTATCCTGCTGTTGTGGGATGTAATGTCCTATAAATGTCTGTTAAGTCAAGTTCATTTATAGTAATATTCAGGTTCTCTATTTCTTTATTGATCCTCTGTGTAGATGTTCTGTCCATTGATGAGAGTGGTGAATTGAAGTCTCCAACTATTATGGTATATGTGTCTATTTCCCTCTTCAGTGTTTGCAGTGTATTCCTCACGTATTTTGGGGCATTCTGGTTCGGTGCGTAAATATTTATGATTGTTATGTCTTCTTGCTTAATTGTTCCTTTTAATAGTATATAGTGTCCTTCTTTGTCTCTTTTAACTGTTTTACATTTGAAGTCTAATTTGTTGGATATTAGTATAGCCACTCCTGCTCTTTTCTGGTTGTTGTTTGCATGAAATATCTTTTCCCAACCTTTCACTTTCAACCTATATTTATCTTTGGGTCTAAGATGTGTTTCCTGTAGACAGCATATAGAAGGATCCTGTTTTTTAATCCATTCTGCCAGTCTATGTCTTTTAATTGGGGAATTCAGTCCATTGACATTTAGAGTTATTACTGTTTGGATAATATTTTCCTCTACCATTTTGCCTTTTGTATTATATATATCATATCTGACTTTCCTTCTTTCTACACTTTTCTCCATGTCTCTCTCTTCTGTCTTTTTGTATCTGACTCTAGTGCTTCCTTTAGTATTTCTTGCAGAGCTGGTCTCTTGGTCACAAATTCTCTTAGTGACTTTTTGTCTGAGAATGTTTTAATTTCTCCCTCATTTTTGAAGGACAATTTTGCTGGATATAGGAGTCTTGGCTGGCAGTTTTTCTCTTTTAGTAACTTAAATATATCATCCCACTGTCTTCTAGCTTCCATGGTTTCTGCTGAGAAATCTACACATAGTCTTATTGGGTTTCCCTTGTATGTGACGGATTGTTTTTCTCTCGCTGCCTTCAAGATCCTCTCTTTCTCTTTGACCTCTGACATTCTAACTAGTAAGTGTCTTGGGGAATGCCTATTTGTGTCTAATCTCTTTGGGGTGCGCTGCACTTCTTGGATCTGTAATTTTAGGTCTTTCATAAGAGTTGGGAAATTTTCAGTGATAATTTCTTCCATTAGTTTTTCTCCTCCTTTTCCCTTCTCTTCTCCTTCTGGGATACCCACTACACGTATATTTGTACGGTTCACATTGTCCTTGAGTTCCCTGATACCTTGTTCAAATTTTTCCATTCTTTTCCGGATAGTTTCTGTTTCTTTTTGGGATTCAGATGTTTCATCCTCCAAATCACTAATTCTATCTTCTGTTTCTTTAAATCTGTCATTGTAGGTATCCATTGTTTTTTCCATCTTTTCTACTTTATCTTTCACTTCCATAAGTTCTGTGATTTGTTTTTTCAGTTTTTCTATTTCTTCTTTATGTTCAGCCCATGTCTTCTTCATGTCCTCCCTCAATTTATCGATTTCGTTTTTGAAGAGGTTTTCCATTTCTGTTCGTATATTCAGCATTAGTTGTTTCAGCTCCTGTATCTCATTTGAACTATTGGTTTCTTCGTTTGACTGGGCCATATGTTCAATTTTCTGAGCGTGATCCGTTATCTTCTGCTGGCGTCTGGGCATTTAGTCAGATTTCCCCGGGTGTTCGACCCCACAGCTTGAAAGATTTTTCTGCGCAATCTCTGGGTTCTGTTCTTCCTATCCTGCCCAGTAGGTGGCGCTCGTGGCACACGCCTGTCTGTGGGTTCCACCAGCGAAAGTTGCTGTGGGTCCCTCAACTCTGGAAAACTCTCGCCGTAGGGGAGGTTCGGCAACCTAAGCGTCTTGGAAGAATGCCAGCCGGCCCGGGGTTCCAAACGTGGGGAGGGTTGCCGGCCGTCGCAGCACAGGAGAGCGTCCGGCCAAATTAGCCAGTCAGCGCGGGGCACCAAGCGTGGCGGGAGGGCGCCAGCTGTCGCAGCCCGGGAGAGTACACTGTTCCCAGCCGACGGGGGAGTCACGTGTTTGGAAGGGATCCCCCGGTCACTGTTCTCCGCAGTCTGGGGGTTTCCGACCCAACTATCTCAGTTGTTCCAGGGGGCCTCGTGTGGTGGGGGCACCAGCCGCCGCGGCCTAAGGGGACCGCCTGTCCAATTCTACCAGCTGGCCCAGGAAGGTGGAAGGGAGGGACTCCGGTCGCTTGTCGTCCCACCCAGGAAAGCCCGTGCCCCTTGGTGATCTCACCGGAGCTGGTTCTCCCAGATAGTCAGCCGTTCCAGGATGGGGTCCGCTGTCCCTTTGATCTCCGTCGTGGCTCCGGGAGCTGCTCTGTATTATCTCCACTCCCCCAGTAGCTGTTCTGGAGGAGGAAAGGTGAGGGCGGCAAGGCTGTCGAGGCTGGTGGTGGAGGAGCACGGTGAAGGCGGGGGAAGAGGGCACCGTGGTGGTTGGAGAGCAGCCGGAGCAGGAGGGGGAAGAGAGGGGAGAAGGAGGTCGGGCGGCTCGGCTGCTGCGGGGCTTGGGCGCCGCGCGGCGGGCCGGCGGAGAAAGAGAGGGGAGAAGGAGGTCGGGCGGCTCGGCTGCTGCGGGGCTTGGGCGCCGCGCGGCGGGCCGGCGGAGAAAGAGAGGGGAGAAGGAGGTCGGGCGGCTCGGCTGCTGCGGGGCTTGGGCCTGTCCCTGCCTTTTGAGAGCTTCCAGTCCATCGAGGAAAGTCAAATGCTATGAAATAAATACCCCGATAATTATTTAATTGCAGTTATTATAAATCCTTTGAAGGAAAAGTACAGCGAAGAACGGCAATGGTTAATCGGCATTGCTGAACCAGTCTGAGAAGTCGGGTCAGGTGCCCCGAGGAAGCCATTTCCTCAAAAAATGAGTTGAGGGTTGTATTAGTTAGGGTTCTCTAGAGAAACAGAATCAACAGGGAACACTTGCAAATATAAAATTTATGAAAGTGTCTCACGTGACCGTAGGAATGCAGAGTCCAAAATCCACAGGGCAGGCTGCGAAGCCGATGACTCCAATGGATGGCCTGGATGAACTCCACAGGAGAGGCTCACCAGCCAAAGCAGGAATGGAACCTGTCTCCTCTGAGTCCTCCTTAAAAGGCTTCCCATGATTGGATTTAGCATCACTAATTGCAGAAGACACTCCCCTTTGACTGATTACAAATGGAATCAGCTATGGATGTAGCTGACGTGATCATGACCTAATCCTATGAAATGTCCTCATTGCAACAGACAGGCCAGCGCCTGCCCAATCAGATGAACAGGTACCACAACTTGGCCAAGTTGACACCTGTCCCTAACCATGACAAGGGTATTCCGGGTGAAGACAGTACATGTGAAAGTACTAGAAGGGACTAGAAGGAAAGACCAGGAGGAGTTTGGAGCATCCTAGGAATTGAGAAAGGCTGGTGAGTCAGGTACGGCATTGTAGGCCATGTAAAAGGATCTGCAGAGCCATAGAAAGCCACAGAAAGTTATAGAGCAGAAGAACAACATGTCCAGATTTGCAGCGTTTAGAAATCTCTCTGGCTGCTGTGCAAAGAATGCCTGACAGGGAATGAAAGGGCAGCAAAGCAACCACTTAGGAGGCTGCTGTGCACCTCTAGGTGAGAGGGGATTGAGCTTCAAGCATCATGAGGCATAGTGTAAGTGAAGACAGAGAGAGATGAAGGATTCAGAATCTATTTTAGTAGATACGAGCAAAAAAAAAAAATCAACAACAAACAAACAGAGTTTGTGTCTGTAGCTATAAGATGTCCTGAGGTTAGTGCTGGACAGGATAAAAGATTTCAATTAGATTCTTGCCCATTTTGATTTAATGAGTTTTATAAACCATAGAGTGCATTGAACAATATACATTCCATAACTTGCTGAACTTTTTTTTAGGAAAATGTCTTCTAAACTCTCTAGGAGGACACTATAGACCACCACTAGAAGTTCTGTGCTGTCAGGTTAAATCTGTGATGCGTGTTAAGCACCAATGATGTGCAAGACCCTCTGGTGATGTTAAAAATTATATGATCCTTGTCCTCAAGGGAATTCCAGTCCAGGAGAATAAATGACCTCTCCTTAAAACCGAGAAACATGAACGCCGGAAGCTGAGGCTCAATACCATGCCAATAATTTCCAGATGGGAAAACTAGAAAAGGCATTGAACAAACAAGCAGTGGAAGTGTTCAGAGGACAGCCAGGCATCACCACCAAAACTGGGGAGGAAAGAGTTTGAAAAGGAGGGAATGGGAGAAAAAAAAGAAGGAGCAGCCTCCAGGGCTTTAGGTTGAGCAAACAAAGAGGATCGGGAATGAGGATCGTCTTTAGCAAGACTCTGGGGACTTATGACAAGAGAAGGGAGAAGGGAGAAGGCAGAAGCCAGTAAGGTGAGCCAAGAAAGAAGAAAAGATGGAGAAATGACTGCAACTGTAGATTAATTTCTGATCAATTGATTAATTTTATATCTTGCCTTGTTCCAGAAAAGATTTAAGGAGGTTTATCATGGGGATGCAAAAAATATAGCAGGAAAACATAAATTAAAAGAGGGATGAAAGGAGAAAGAAAAACAAGGGTGGTGTTATAAAATGAAGTTAGGAAAGAGGCTAAATATGCAGACAGCTTTGGACCCACCCAAATTAGGGAATTAGATCAAATGAACTTAACAGCTGCAAACCACTATTTAGTACCTTTCCTCAGCTAGCACTTACACTGTCTACTGCATTGTTATCTCGGGTCCTTCATTTCAAAGTACAGATTTTACTCTAAGTTAGGTCAGGCCTTTTGTCAATATTTATTTTCTGCTATTTGAAAGCCATCTTTAGGTGCAAGGTGGATAACGTTAATAGCTACGTCTTCATCAAAACCCATCACCACCACTTCAAAGAAAACTCAAAGCCTTTGCCCCTTAGATATAGATCAATATTCTGTCTTTGAATGCAACGGGTGAGATGTTTTGTGGTAATACACAGTCCCTGGGTAATCAGAAAGGAATGGAAAAATGGAGTTGCTCCAAATCTAATGATCTGAATTTAGACCAACAATGAAGGAAAGCAAGTGTAGGTGAAGCAGCACTTATCACATTGCCCTGGCAGTCTGTTCCCCGAACTGCAGAACCCTGGAAGAGCTGGGCATCTCTTCAGGTCTCTATCTGTGGTAACTGTCAAGTTCTTGGCTTATAGAAAGGGCTCAGTTAAGTATTTGGGGGAAGGAAAATTGTGGCTTTTAGTTCCAACTAATGTTTAAATAGTTGTGGATATTGAAACTAATCATGGAACTTCTCTGGACCTCAGATTTCTCATCTGTGGAGGAAGGGTGTATGCAACAGAGATTGCTAATTGTCATCTATGCTAGTCAAGGTTTTCTAGAGAAACAGAACCAACAGGAGATAACTGTCGAGATTTATAAAGGTGTCTCATGCAACCATGGGAATGGAAGGGTCCAAAATGTGTAGGGCAGGCTGTGAAGCTGCAGCTCTGATGAACAGTCTGGACAACCTCCACAGAGAAGGCATGCTGGCTGAAGAAGCAGTGAAAGAGTCTCTCTTCTTCCTTGAAAGCCTTCAACTGATTGGATTATCTCATTGTGGGAGACATGCCTTTCATGATCACAGATGCAATCAGCCACAGATGTAATGAACTGACTGATGACTTAGTACACCAGTCTTCCAGTATATCAACCAGCCATTAAGCATCCTTGCAGCAATGGTCAAGTTAGTGCTTGCCTAACCAGACAACTGGGCATAAGCATTTGGCCAAGTTGACACCAGAACCTAACCATCACATCATTCAATATCCACTGTAACTCCTCTCTCAGATAACAGATATTTCTAACATTAATACTCCCTTCTTCATGACTGGTCTCTCAAGATTTTGCAGTATGATTTGTTAGAGAAATCAGGCTAAACTTAGAAGGAGCCTCAGGATTTTATTCATTCCTGTGGTTGGGAAGGAGATAATCCTGGTGACATCCCGTCAGTTCTGAAGGTTAATCATGGGAAGCAGATTAACCCCAAACATGTACGTCATTTAGAGCTGGTCTGGGAAGGACAACCTAAGTTTGCAGTCATTGCTTTAAATGACATTCTGACTCGCCATACGATACCTAGAATAGAGGAGGTGTGGCCAATTTGTAGTGTTCAGAACACATAAGGGACTTTGCAGCTTCCTGAGGAAACTTTGAGGGACAAATGAAAAAAATCTTGCCATTACTTATTACATTGATGCTTTGAAAGCTAGCCATTGATGTTTTTGTTCCTTAAAAATGCTCCCTGAAAAATATTACAATATGGAGTCAATTCTTAATAACAAGTGATAAGAAATATATATTATTTTGAAAAGATGAAAACATATCGACATGCTGATGACTTCTGACTTCTATGATCAAATTGTGCATTATTAAAATAGAATATTTCTTTCATTGAGGAGTTTAAATGTTTTTCCTCCCAGACTTACCAAACAAAGGAATCCTTTAAAGTATCCTTTAACTACTATATTGCCACAGAGTTTATAAAATATGATTCAATATACAGAAATTGAAATTCATATACTTACAGGGGTGCAAAGGTTGTTCGGTGGTAGAATTCTCGCCTGCCATACAGGAGACCCAGGTTCAATTTCCATCCATGCACTTCCAAAACAAGCAAACAACAACAAAAATTCAACAAATGAGGGCAGGCCATGGTGGCTCAGCAGGTAGAGTTCTTGCTTGCCATGCCAGAGACCCAGGTTCGATTCCCAGTGCCTGTCCATGCAAACAAACAAACAAAAAACAAATGGTGCTTCAATAACAGGATACTCACATGGAAAAAGAATAAAATGTGACCCTGCCATACAGCATACAAAAAAAAAATTCTACAATTTTTCCAATTGTGATACAATATGTATCCCAATATTCTCAAATAAGTGACTAACTCAATGTACGGTTATAAATAAAATGGGAAAACTATTTGCATGATCTCTGGAAAAAACACATAACCATTGAGAGAACTTGACCTTATATGGTACTTATCCAATGTCAAAAACACCACCACCAATTGCATTTTCAGAACCACCCTTCACCACAGATTATTATGTGCCTAACATGAATATGAGATTTCTCTTGCCAAAGCAATTTTAAAAGTGAATGTCTGTCTAGTTCCCTATTCATATGGATGCCACTGAACAGATGCACACACATCCACACACACAGTGTTACCTCAACATTAGGGAATGACCAAAGGCAACTTAAAACAAAACTGAACTCTGTGAAATGCAGGCCCTGCCAGACCTGCAGGAACCAGTTGAAGGCTCTCAGTCATCTGTTAAATAAAATCCGGGCCAGTTGTCTGCATACCTACCAGTTTCATCGATACTTGTTCAAGATATTGTTAGCTTATAGCAAAATTATTCCATGGTTTTTAATGCACACAGATTCTTCAGTCTTTCCTAGTCTTTCCTGTTCTCCCCGATTTAGCACTAGGTGTTGACTCCTACTCCATGTAATATTCTGCATGCAGGCCAGAGATGAAGTAATGCTACTGGCTTTATGAGCTATTGCAGCTGCACAGTGTCCTTAGAGACTCTACTCCCTTACGTGGTGAGAAAATGCGCCCGCAGAGCTGTGAGCTACACTAGCCAGTTCTTAGGTTCCAGAGAGTTGGTTTCTCGTCCAAAGGGGCCTTTTATTCTTCTCAAAGCTTAGATTCAACCTCCAAGCAAGAGGGGTGGTCTCAGGCTGCTCCCATCCTATGTGGTTATTAGGGCAAGGCTAGTGCACCTTCTTTCTGCTTCCATTTTCCCTAAAGTTGGAGACTCATTGGGTGGGTTTCCATGGGATAAAATATTCAGATGAGAGTTTCAGTAGTACCTGAGCTATTGATTTCCCTTGGTCCATTCTGGTGTCTCAGTTGGAAGGCAAAAAAAAAGCAGCTTATTTTTCTGTCTTTGAAATTAACCAATTTATTTACATAAATCACTGAACAAAGTGGTCCTCCAGAGGATTCATTTAGCAAAAGAATAGGAGGAGATAATTGGGGGCAACGGGGACAATGAGAGAGGATGACAAAAGTCACTTTCATAATATGATGTAAAATGTTATAAAATGTTTGACAGATACTGTTTTCTTAAGCAGCCATCAGAATCAGCCAGCTATTAATAAAGATATATGAATAAATAGGTATTATATTTTAATTTATTATAATATGCTAATATAATTTGAATTAAATGAAAACATAGAAATGGAATTTTAAAATATGCTAAGTATTGATTTTAAAATACTTTTTCTATTGCTCTGTATATGAAAAGGTTGTAATATTTAAAATAATCCTTAACTGATTTTAAGTCAGTGTGTTCCCTCCCCATTCCCCAGGGTCTAATTTCATGGGACAAATCTCTTTCACAGGCTACCCTCCTAGGGAAATGTGAGAAGGCCTAGCATTCACCATTTGTAATACTGTCAGTGAAATAGTGAACCCAAAGGTAAAGCTAACCTCCCTTCGACACCCACTTCTCTTTAGTTTGAGGTTTGGAGACAATGGAGCAAGGAGCCAGCTGTGATTATTTGATGGCTTGTATGACCATTCCTTCTCACCCTCTAAATGATTAGTTGGATATAAAGGAACATGGGTGTGGGAGAATGCTTTTCTCAATTAAAAAATAAAAGCATAGACAAGGATAAGGCTAAATGGATTTACTGTTGAATAGAAAAACTAATACCTATGGTGGGTAGGCAGGAGGGTGCTTTGGTTGAGGACATTCCCTGGGTAGAATTGTGCCTTCAAGACGTCTCTGGCATTAGCCTCATGGGCTCAGATGCCTATGCCAAACGTAGCCATATCTTGAAGGCACATTTCACATTCTACCTGTGTTTTTCCAAAAGCACCTCAGGATCTTTCAGAACTCAGCCTCCTACCAAAGGGGAACTGGCAGAAGATGCCATTGCTGATTTTCATCTGGCCTGAGACCAGGCATCACCCAAAGCTTGACCAAAGGCAGACCATGAGGATGCCTGGGAACTTGGAAAGGCGCACATGTCAAATTAACACCGGGGGGAGTGGGAGTGTGTTCCCTAATTGACAGGAAGATGTGTTAATGGAAAACATTCTTTTTCCAAGAAAAATATAACTACTTGAGTAATTTACTTAGGCCCAGGCTGTCAAGCATTATGAAGTAAAGTGGCCAAGACATCTTGCATTTTACCCTGAAATAATATAAATGATAACTTAAAAAGCAATTAATTCCAGACAAATACACAGGCACCCTCAGGCCTGACTACTCTACAAGTTGATATAACCAATCTGGAAGGCAAGTTGGCAATATTTATCACAAATCTTAAACATATCTCTAACCCTTGCCCCGGAAATCCTATTACTAGGAATGGATACAATAGAAATAATCAGGGTACCCACAAAGATTTATAGGCAATGATGTTACTTGTAGTTATTTGTAATAGTGAAAAAAAGAGAGAGACAAAAAATATCCAATAATGAAGGCTTGTTTAAAAAATTATGCTACAACTATATATTGTAATATTAGGCTTCCATATTTTACAGGAACCCAATAAAATTATTAAAAGATTCTAATAAAATTATTAAAGATAATTTTATAGAAAAATATGTTATCAGATAAAATAACATTCTTGATATATGTGTTGTTTTTTAAAAGAAGATTACAAAAAGTATCTATGATATGAACCCATTTTTGGAAAAATATATATATATTCATTAACTATTATGCATTTAAACAAGGAAGATAAAGTATCGGACATTAGAGACATAAGAAATCTAATGTGACTACGTCAAATAGAAGGAAATATTTTTAAAATCTTAATAATGGCTACTTCTGTGAAGTGCTATTGTTGGCGTCTTTAATTTTCTTCATTGTCTTTTATGTATTTTATAAAATTTCCAGAAATAAGCCTCTACTATTTTATAATCAGAAAACATGCTGAATGTTATTTTATATCAAAATTTCAAGAATTCAATATATGAGAAAATCAATAATTTAGGGGAAAAGGTCATAGTTGTTAAAAAAGAAAAACATTCAATGTTGCCTAAAGTTCCTGGTTTCTAGGTACACATAGGCTCACCCCTCTTAGCTCCCCAGCATTTCCAGATATTTTTCCCTTTGCTGGGAGCACTCTGCAAAGTTGGTTATACATTGGGGTGAAGGGGAGAGTATGGCAAGAGGAGGGAAGCAAAGGGAAATCACTGCTGTGTAGTTGGTTACAAGGTTACGCTGTGTAGTTGGCTAGTGGACCAGTGTGGATGAATCACCTCAGACTTACGTTAGAAGTGAGAACACAAAATCCTAAGTGTTTCTGGAGCTCACTTCCTCTACCACTTCTTGGGCCCAGTTTCCTCATCTGTAATAAGATTTATTTGATAGCTTGTATGACCATTCCTTCTTGCCCTCTAACTGATTAGTTGGATATAAAGGGGTTTGCGTTTGGGAGGATAATAGACTAATAGACCCTTGTGCCCAATAAGCTGAAGAGTTTCTTTCTCTAAAATGCTGTTGGAATCTTTTGGAGAAGAGCGATGAAAGAAAGCAACACGGGAAATGATGATGTATACACAATTTAGCTTGGGAACAGATACATAAGCAAATAGATGAGTGAGTGAATGAATGAATTAATATGGTGTTATCTAAAGAATGTTAAAAACAGTCACTGTTAAAAGAGGGAAAAATGCTTAAAGTATTTTTAGATTTAGAGAAATCATATTCCTTCCTACAAGTGGCACATGCCTTAAAGCCAAAACAAAATGCTGTGAAAGGGAAGTTATTAATAGAAAGATAAGTTCTGTGGGCTCTATCATTAAGTTTTTCACATAGTCACTCATCAAAAAAATATTTCTGAACAACCTTTTTGTGCCAGGGCAAGATTACAAAGGTGAATGAAGCTGGATTGTCACCGTCCTCATGGAGAGCATTGTGACTGGAGCCTGAGTTGTGAAATCCGGTAACCATCAGGTATTCAACCTTCATCAATCCAATAGACATTCATTGACCTCGTGCTGTTTGAACTGAATACTGTGGTCAGCAAGAAGAATATACACACAGCTTTTTCTCTTAATGATCTACTAGCCTAGAGATATGGGGAGAAAGAAATCAATATCCACAATGAACAGTGGTGAACACCATAGCAGGAAGCCAAATTCAGCTGGGAGGGTGTTTTAGTCTCCTGACTGCTAAATCAAATACCATGTAATGGGTGGGGACAACCAATTCAATAGGCTGAGCCCTCAATCTTGGGATTTGCCCCTGTGAAACTTATTCCTGCAAAAGAGAAGCTAAACCTACTGATAATTACACCTGAGTCACCCCCAGAGAATCTCTTTTGTTGCTCAGATATGGCCTCTCTCTCTAAGCCAGATTAGCTGGTGAACTCACTGCCCTGCCCCCTATGTGGGCCATGACTCACAGGGAGATTGAGAAAACCTTCTTGACCAAAGGGGGGAAGAGAGAAATGAGACAAAATAAAGTTTTAGTGGCTGAGGTATTTCAAACAGAGTAAAGATGTTATCTTGCAGGTTATTCTTATGCCTTTATATAGCTATCACCTTTTTTGTTTATGGTGTATTGGAGAGGCTAGAGGGAAGTCCCTAAAACTGTTGAACTGTGTTCCAGTAGCCTTGATTCTTGAAGACGATTGTAGAACTACATAGCTTTTACAATGTGACTGTGTGATTGTGAAAACTCTGTGTCTGATGTTCCTTTTATCCAGGGTATGGACAGAGAAGTTTAAAAATAAGGATTAAAAAAATACCAGGCAATGGGTGGTTTAACAATGGAAATTTACTGGTTCACAGTTTTGAGGCTAGAAATTCAAAATCAAGACAGTCAAGGTGATGCTTTCTCCCAGAAGACTGTGATGTTCTGGGGCCTGCTGCGGACAGCCCTTGGTCCTCAGCTTTTCTGGCACTTTGCAGCCTCCCGAGCCTTCTCCTTTCTCTTCCAGGTTCCCTTGGTTTTCAGCTTCTGGCTGTTCCCTGCGTGGCTTTCTCTGTCTTAATTTCATTCTTCTTATAAAGGACTTCAGCAGTAGGATTAAATCCCATTCTTATTCACTTGGGTCACACCTTAACTGAAGTAACCTCATCAAAAGACCTACTTAGATGGGTTCATACCCAATGAAATGGATTAAAATTAAGAATAAATTTTTCTGACGTACATAGTTTTAAGACAACACAAGGGTCAGAAAAACCTTCTTTGATGAAAGGGTATTTGTGCTGAGCTCAGTAAGATTTATTCATTTATTCACTCATCTATTCAACTAATAAGATTGGAGCTATAAATTTGGACCAGGCTTTGTCTTGGGTGTTGATAATAAAATTATGAACAAAATAAAATTATGAACAAAACAGATGTGGTCCTTAACCTCAAGGAACGTACAGTCCAGTTGGAGAAAAAAATGTATATATAAAATGACAAACAAATAAATGTACCATTTGATTTCAGCTCGAGATTGGCACAGTGAAATATATAAATAGGATCCCAAATTTAGTTTAGGTGGAAGAAGGGTCAACAGAAAGCTCTAAGTAAACTTTATATAAGATGAGACCCAAAGTTGAGAAGGATCCAGTCAAGTAATGAACTAAAGCAAGTGCACCCAAGCTGAAGGAACAACTACAAAAGCCCTGAAATGGTAACAAGAGGCAGGAAGGAGGCTATTGTGGCTGGAGTGTTTGCGCTCACCAGGAATGTCGGACAGGTGAGCTGGGCCGGGTTGTGTGGACTTTGTGACTCAGGTTAAGGGAAAGCCATTGAGGGGGCAGAAGAGTGACATATCTGATTTATGCTTTAAAACCACCCACATGCTATTCTCAGGAGAATGGATGAGGGAGCATGGAGAAGAATAGAAGCAGAGACATCTATGAGGAGGTTTCTGCAATAGTTTTGGCTAGACTATAATGGTATGGAGATGAAAGAGGGTTAGCAGGGAGCACTAGGGAAAGGGCAGTAGGAAGTCTTCCAGGTAGAGGTAATAATTTGTACAAGCAGGTAGAGTAAGCAGATACTACAAGTAGTTCTTTGTGGCTTATAGATGAATATAGAAAATGGGAAAAGGTCAAAACATAAATGGTTTATGGAGGTTAAGATTAAGGAGGTTAGACTTTATCCCAAGGGAATGGGACATCATTGAAGAGTTTTTAACAGGGAAGATCAGTGCTTTAGAAATATGCCTTGAAAAATGTCTTGGAAATAATTTGGAAGGAGACCTCAAGGTAGACAAGATGGGATACAAGGTCCAGCTAGGAGGTTATTGCCCTTATGGGGAACTAAGATAGGGAGACCTAGCTCTACTACTTACTGGCTGAGTGACTCTGGGCAAATTATTTAACCTCTCTGAGGTTCAGTTTACTCAATACAACTGGGAATAGTTTGGAGATTTTTCATGATGATTACATTAGATGGTATAGAAGAAAATCTGGCTTATAGCACACAGTATTACTCTTCTTTCTTTTCTTTCCCTTATGATCTCCATCCTGAGTACACAGCTCAAAAGTACATTCCCGGAATACTTAGTGTTGCAAAATAACCAATCATGAATCTACTGTGTGATTACATTTTTACTCCCCACAATCTGAATAAAGTATATAAAGAAGAGTAAATACTGGGAAAAAATTAAAAGCATTTCCTAATTCCTCATAAACTGGAAATAAACTTTGATGAAATTAGAAGATCCTTAAATTTTTATCTAGCTATAAAATCAGCATTGAAAATCTGATAGAGAAAATAAATGTCAGTTGTTGTATCTCTGTTACATGAAACTGTATAACCTCTATGAAAGTATTAGAGAAACTCTGGTGCTAGGACTGTAAATAGAATTTTATCCAATTAAGAATGTGTATCACCTTGTGACAGAGATGATTTTGAAATACAGGTTATCAAACCCTTATCCCTTGTGCCAGATGTGTTTCAAATTTCAGAATTTTTCAGATTTTAGAAAAGTAAAATGCCATATTTCATAACATTCCAGGGAGACCTGGGGCAGCACTCGCAAACTGAACGTTTTACTATCTCTGCAGTGAAATATAAGGATATTCATACTAAGTGGGATAAATAAGAACCCATAAAGAGCTTCAGCTCACTTTAGGTGAGGTTCTGCTACCAAATGAGTTTGTGTCCAATGTGGGAAAAACTCTCCTTGTTCAGATTTTGGGGAGTTTTGAACTGTTTTTATGGGGTTGGAGACCTTGTTAACTAATGCACTTTCCCTGTGTTTTCTGCACTCTTTGGCCCTTCCATCTCTTTGCAGGGTGCATTGGTGATGCAGAGGCACTGGTGGGTTCAGACCCAGCCAGAGCCACTGCTCCCTCTGACGTCCACGCCTTGCTGCAAACTCTGTCCAGGCACTGGAGTCCCTCTAACTCATGGTGCTCTGCAGGTGTTCCCTGAAATTAAACCTCAACTGTGACCCTGTCCCTACCCCGTCTACCATTCATGTCTGGGCATCAGTTAAACATAGCTCAAGTGCCCTTCTTGGGGCTCCTGACCTCCAAGTCAGTGTTCTTGACAGCTGAGTTATTTACTTTTTTATTAGAGACGTTGTGGGTTTATAGAACAATCATCCATAAAATACAAGATTCTTAAATACCACCATATTATTAATATCCTGCATTGATGCAGTACATTTGTTACAATTGATGAGAGCAAATTTTTATAATGGTACCATAAACTATAGTCCGTGGTTTAATTTAGGGTTCATTGTTCAGTGCAGTTCTATGGATTTTTGAAACATTTTTTTATTGTAGTATCATATATACACCCTACAATTTTCCCTTTTAACCATATCCAAATATATAATTCAGTGATGTCAACTGCATTCAAAATGTTATGCTACCACCACCACCACCCATTACCAAAATTTTTCCTATTGTATCAAATAGAAGCCCTATACATTTTAAACCATAACTTCCTATTCCCTTACCCCTCCCCATGCCCTGAAAACCTATAATCTAGATTCTGACTCTGTGACAATAGCTACGTGATTTTTTTATCTGCACAGAAAACCTCTGAGATGAGTGTGGGATGTAGCCTAACTAGTCAGCCTAAAGTTTCTAATCCCCATCCCACCTTTCCAAGACATTTTTGTACATATGTTTGAGAGTCATAAAGTGCACCCAGACATGCAGAAAAAAAGTAGTTTCTTTGTTAATTGATAACTTGATTTGTGTTTTCTTACATACCCACTACCCTGCCGGGGAGAAATGGGGGTTGTCATAAATTTAATCCAATGTGGTGATGTCTTCCCATGATCTGGACAGCCTGTTTAGGTAACACAGTCTCTTGTGCATCCATGTATCCAACATTTCATATCTCCACCCCCTCTACTTCTGGTTTCTAAGATGGAAATCTGGGTATGGGAGATGTTTAGTGTAGGCTTAGGGTAGTTGAGTCAGGGGTCCTTGCAGCTGTGATGTCACTGTCTCCCCTGGTTTTTGTGGTGCCCCTTGTTAGCTTTTTCATTGCCCATCCTACTGGCCTTTGCAGTGGATATTAGCAGTAGTATAACTTGTGATCAGTCTCTCTCAGCTGGATAGGACTAATGGTATTCCTTGACTGGGCTGACCTCATCTCAACTCTCTCTGGCTCTGTAGTCCTTTCTGGGTCTAGGTGATTCACTCTTAGCCTCAGCTGTAAAAGTCCCCTCACCCTCCTCTTAGTGTCTGATGGAAAGCCCATGGCTCTCAAATCACTGCCTTCAAAGGCTCCCTTCAAGTGCACTTGGGAACTCCAGGGTCCTATCTATGACATAAAGTGTGGAGGAGACTGCTATTGGGCATCTAAAACCTTTTCTCCCTTTGTTCCACAATAATAGAACTGTAGATGGGCAAATATGGCTGCTCAGTTATGCCACATTTCCCAGCATTCCTTGTGACTAGTGTTGGCCACATGACCAAGTTCTCACCAATAGAATGTGAGTAGAGGTCACGTGTGCCACTTTCAGGCCAGGGCTTCATGACATTGGGTGTTCCTCTTCACACTCTCTTTTTCCCTCCTACCAAAGGGGCCCAGCGATAGCAGTTACCTGATAGCCATCACATACATTTGATGACAATGCCTTGGCCCTGAGGCAAAGCAATTGCTTGGGAAAGAATGACTCCCTGAATGAAGGGGCCAACCACCAGCCTGGAAACTCACCTCAGATTATTCTTTTTTTTTTTTTTTTTTTTTTTTTTTTTTGCATGGGCAGGCACAGTGAATCAAACCTGGGTCTCTGGAATGGCAGGCAAGAACTCTGCCACTGAGCCACCATGGCCCGCCCTCAGATTATTCTTAAAGGGAACTTTTTTGTTCAACTTACTGTGTAACTGCACTCCTTGGTAGCAGCAGCAGTTTTGTAGCAGTAACTACAAGGAACTGATTGTACCATATAACCAAGATGAATTACTTGGGCCAAAAAGACCTCTTTCCTTGGGGTTCCTCTCATCCTATCTGACACATCACTATGCTTCAGGGTAGAGAGACTGGTCCTTTGTGTCCTTATCCCACTTCTTTCTTTCTTCCTCTCTCCCTAATCTACTTGCTCCCGAAGTTGGGCTTTAGACTTTTTCTTCCTCTATCCCATATCTCCTTTCTCCACTTGGGTGGCAAACCTGATGGTCTAGTTATCACAGGTGAAAGGAACAGTTTCTCTACTCCTTCCTCTGGAAGGGACTCTATAATCTGAGTTTTCCAGGTTTGGTTTTTGATGGTTAAAAGAACGCAGAAAATCCTCCCTCACTTGACAAAACCTGGCTTTCAAACTTACTGTTTGTGTAAAAATCCTATTTTGGCTCATAAACACGGAAATGCAAAAGAGAAATGTTCATTATTGGTTTTTGAAACATTACAAAAAAATTATAAAAAATGGTTTTTGAAACAGACAAAAAAAGGATTTACATCAAAATGTTTATAGCAGTTGTGTCTGTATGATAAAATATAAGTAATATTAAACTGCCTTTTTAGTTTTTTTGTTTTTTATTTTTCTACAATGGACATATACTATTTGGTTAAAATATTATAAAAGTTAGTTTAAAATATGCCTGTAAGCACTATCAGTTGGGAGTTAGTGATCTATAGTGCCCCAAGGCAAATTACGTTCTCTGTGGAAACTAATTTAAACTTGTCAGGACAGTTTAATTAATTAGGTCTTAACTGACATTTAACAGCAAGGGTGGCAGGCCTGATATCACTTAGCAAGGACTTAGAAAATTAGATATAATAGCATGCAGATTGTATTTCTGCAAAACATGTTCAAATAAAATGAAACAGTGCCTCAAGTAGTGTTCGTAAAACTGCCTCTCCATAGTAGTTTATTTTTTTCCTAGAGAGATGCATGAATGAAATATATAAGATGAAACACAAAACCAATTTTTATTGTCATTCCTCCTTTATATAGAATTATTCTCGGTTTTGTTGGATTATTTTAGGTATGGATCATTGTTAATAAATCTTAGGGCACTTTTTTTCCCAAACAAAGCCAGACACAGATCTCTCTTCTTTGGTTAAGTGACTTTCCTGGGGAAAAGTAAAATATAAGAGTTAGATTTGTAATGCCAGGAAGAAAGATGAGCTTCAGGATTTCCAGGAAGGTATGAAACAAACTCCAAACTAGAAGGGAAAAGAGCTGCCATCACAGTGGCCCTGCTCAGGTTGGCCTGGGACAAACCTGGGTGAGGGAAGAAATGAGGTGACACAAAGAAAGAACCATAGTGTGCCCTAGAGAGTCATTAGAAGGAAAGTGCAGCTGAACCCCAAGCATGAAACTTAAACCTCAGCCTTCAGGAAAAGCAAAGGGTTAGCTGGAAATTCTAGACTCCCTATTTTTGCTTCAGGTAGGTCTGGAGGGAGCATTTTGCCCCTTATATGTATGAAGCTAACATAAATAGCCCCCATCTCTAGAAGGTAAAGGAGCTTGTTAAGCAGTTTTCATTTTTCATTGTGGAAACATTCATAGCAATGTCAGACACCAAGTCAAAACACAACAGAGAGGGCTTGCCAAATGCTTCTAGGGCAAAGGTTTCTTTCTGCAGCTCTACCAATCCCAGACTATTACCTGTCTGCTGCCTTCTAGGCTGGGTCCTAATCACTTCCAGCTGTTTTGGCTTCCACAGTTGCTTTAGCCCCTCCCTGTCTGGCTTCCCTGCCCTCTGCCTCTCTTATAGGAAAAATTAAGTATCACCCTTAAATCCCCCCTTAGGACTTGGAGATCCCAAGCAGGAGCCTCACCGCAGAATCCATCTCCAGCAAACAGATGACAGGGCTGGCTTGCCTCACTGCAGGGTGTCCCCTTTCTGCCCTGTGGCTAAGCTCTCTTCCCTGCTCCCCCATCCCTCCCTGCCCTAATCAGTTACAGCTATGTATACTAAGAAAAGTAGGTAAAGCACATCTCAGCTACAGTGCATTCCTTCCCCTCAAAAAAACCCCAACCAGGTAGGTACCCTAATCCCCTAAATTCTTGACTAGGGATTGGGTCAGTAGAATTAAATTAGTGTTCTCCAGGCTGTCATCCTCCTTTCAGTGTGGCTGGTCTCCATCAAATACATTCAACACAAAGCTTTGGTGATGTCAGACGATTGAATTAGAATAGAAAGCGACTGGCCATTTTATGCCATTACTCTACCCTTTACTTATGTAGATATCGCCAAACAATCATGGAATGGTTTTCCCCCAATAAGCTAAGGCTTAGCCTTCATTATACTCAATGCAACGTGCCTGGTAGCCACTAAAACCTGAACAAGAAATCTGGGTCAGTGGGCAAGGTTTAGCTACATCAATGCTTTTCAACACGCACTTGCATCAGAATCATCTGAACAGCTAGATTACAGGGCCACATTCTCAGATTTTGTGATCTAGTAGATTCGGAATACAGCCGAAGAATTTGTATTTCTTTCACCCTCTCTGCAGCTGGTCTTGGGAAACTACACGTTGAGAGTAATTGGCCTGCTTCATATAAATGAACTTGAACTTTACTCATTAGGAAATGTAGGCTCCCTAAAGGATTTAATAAAAGAAAGAGGGTAAGAGATTGGGTTTGTACTTTCAAAAGCTCAGGGTATCGCAGTATGGAGGATGGATTTGAAGGGCCAGCAGCTGGGGGCAGGAAGGCTGAACAGAGGCTGTTGGCATGGTCCAGGCAATTCTTACTGTGAGGTATTTCACACAATGTTATCGGATGAGAGCACTGGCAGTAAAATTGTACTGGGCAGCCTCCAGGTGCCTGAGGAAGATATAAAATTGAGAGAGAAGGTTTAGGTAAAAAGAATGCTAGGAAAGAAAACAGGAGGGTCCTAAAGACAAATGTTGGCCATTTCCTAATTTTGCCAAGGGCCATTCTGTTTTCCAGAGCAAGAGATTGTGACCTTGAAGAAGGGCCTACAAAAGTGGCCCTCCCCAGGCAGACCTGCTGAAAATGGTCCTCTCCTTCTCTCTCCCTCTCTTTCTTTCCTGTGGGGAGATGCTATTAGGGGAGTGTTGCTTAGAGAACAGGTGGTGATAATTACTAGGAGACTAGCCATTTCCCTGCCTCATCTTTCAAAGTGTCGAAAAGACAGACTTAGGAAATTACAGAGCTCTGGAAGTTTCCTGATTTGTTCAGTTGAGTAATCTTGGAGTCTAGTCATCCTGACTTAGTTTCTGATCTATCATTTTGGAACGACATTAATAAAACATATCTAGTAGAGTTACTAATAGTCCTCTCCTGGGAGGATAAGCCCAAGATACTAGCACAGACACAGTAAAACATAATGCAGAATTTTACTACACATTCCAAATAGTAAGTGAAGTTACATCAGGATCTGTATAAATAATAATAATACCTACCAATGGCATCATGGCATAGCGTTTGTCAATCTTGAGTGTGTTCATGTATCTTTTGATGTCCCTTACTCACCTCCAGGCCATCAAATTGGTCAGACTGACCTACTCTGAATCTGCCTTATGCATTTCTATCTCTGATTCTGCCCCGATAATTTTACTGTTATGACATATCTGTCTCTTTCCTCTCTACCTTTTAAAGCCCTACCTATCCCTGAGTTCACTCTCAAACTTGTCTTCATTCATAACTTTTCCCTGAATACACTAGCCCATTGCCATCCCTCTCCCCTCTGATCGCTTATGGCACTTACTATATGAGCTTATCCTCTGGTCCTTAGCATTTGCTCTCGGTATCAGTTCCCTTATTAGAAGTAAATTCCTGTCTCTCTAGATTGATAGTAAATTCTTTGAAGCCTGGAGTAGTTGGGCTGTACTGTTTGAAAGTGAACACTGATACCCAAATGAAATGTGTGTGGGTTATATGGAAACTCTGTGGATTCTCTGGGACATGAGGCCTGAAGTCAGGCCTCAAGCACAATACGAACTGGGGACATGAACATGAGCAACATGCTCTCTCTTCATCTCCATCTCTTGTCTCTGAAAGTTACTCTGTTCTTTCAAACTGGCTTCCTCAAGAGTGGTGGGTACAGGGCCATTGGGAGCTCTCAGGTTAATAGTTGACAGTTGACCCAACAAGGAGGGTGTTTTAGTTTATTACTGAAATGAAATGCAATATGCCAGAAATGGGTTGGCTTTTATAAAGGGGGGTTATTAAGTTACAAGTTTACAGTTCTAAGGACATAAAAATGTCCAAACTAAGGCATCCAGAGGAATACTCAACTCTGAAGAAAGGCTGTCACATGGGGACGCATGTGGTTGGTATCTGCTGGTCCTTGTTCCAGGTTCCATTTCTTCTAGTGTCTGATGCCAGTGGTTTCCTCTAAGCATCCGTAGGCCTTCACTTAGCTCCTCCAGGACAAAACTCTGGGTTCTGGCCTGTTTACCTTCTCATGGAAAGGCATATGGAGATATTCTTGGGTTCTATATCTCCAAATGTCTCTAAGTTGGCTCTGAAGCTTTTTCCAATCAGGTAACTCAGCTCCAATGAGGTAACGACAGGGTAAATATAAATGCCAGTACTATCGTATTTTCAGTTTGCAACTCCTCTTTTTACTTACTACAGGATATAAAAGGCAAACTCATAAAATGCAATAAAAAGTCAGTGGTTTGGGGATTCTGTGTATAAACATGTAATTTGTGACAAGACATACAAAAAGGTGGAGGGATGGAGAGGTATCGGAACATAGTTCGTGTATACTATTGAAGTTAAAGGTGGTTTCAAAGCAAACAAGATTATTGTAGGATTAGGATGTTAAATCTGCAGTATCTACAAAGAAAATATTGGAGCAGATGCAAGACCATAGAGAAGAAAGTAGAGCCCCAGGGCAGGGATAGAGTGAATGGGGAGTTAGTGCATAATGAGTATAGGGTTTCTCTTTGGGGAGATGAGAAATTTTTAGTAATGGAAAGTGGTGAGGGTACCACAACAGTTGTGAAAATGATGAATACCATTGCTTGGGATAAGGGGGAGAATTTTATGCTGTGTATATATTCCCACAACTCAAAAAAAAAATTATGTTGTGTATACATTCTCCAAATAAGCAACTAAAGGGACAATGACAATTAAATGGAATACATGAACCCGGATGGGATCTAACAGGGGAGGAGAAAAGTCTCAGAAGCATTATTGGTACACATGGAAAAATGGGAATATAGTCTGTAAGCTTCACCTCAACATTAAATGCATGTAAGATAGTTACATAGTGAATATTCTTGTTCTTAGGAAAAACATGTTGGTATTAAGTGTTCAAGGAGCAATATTTATACAACCTACACTCAAATGTTCAGAAAATGGATTGATAGGCAGGTAGATGAACAGATAAATAGATGGATTGGTAAATGGATCAATAAAATGATACAGCAAATGTGGCAAATGATAAAATGGATCTGGGTATCTGAGGAGATGAGGGTATTTGGAGTGCTCTCTATGGGATTTGTATTATTTTTTAACTGTCCTGTAAGTTCTAAAGTATTTCAAAATAAAAAGGTTTTTTTTTTAAGTAGTTCATAAAAGGAGTGGGGTGGGCCCATAATCCAATGGCTGGTGTGCATTAAAGAAGAGGAGAAGAGACACAAACACAGAGAGATGCAGAGGGAAAGGCCATGTGAAGATGGAGGCAGAGACTGGAGTGATGCAGCTGCACACCAAGAATGCCAAGGATTGTCGGGAACCATCAGGAGCTAGGAAAATCAAGAGGAAGACTCTTTCCTAGGGCCATGGGAAGGGGCATAGCTCTGCCTACACCTTGATTTCAGATGTCTAGCCTCTGGAACTCTGAGAGAATAAATTCCTGTGGTTTTAGTCCACTTGGGTTGTGGTAATTTGTTATAGCAGCCCTAGGAAACTAATACACCTTGGTACACTATGCCCTCCATACACCAATTGATTGATGGCCTTTACTCTCTCCCTCAACCCCATCCCTTTTGCATTCTTCTCAACTGCAACATTTATGTGTAGGTTCCTGCTGTTAACTGAAATATTCCCTGAGTTTTCTCCAAATGCACTGTCTGAAGAACCCTCAGAGGGGAGTTTAGCTTGACCTTGGGTCCCTCCCTAGCTTACTTACCCAAGGACAGCCCGGAGCATATCCCCTTGTAACCTGTGCCTGTAATCACCTATCTCTCTGCCCTTCCAGATACCTGCCACACACTCTTCATTAATTCATCTCTGGGGTTAAACTTCTTTTCCCATTGTACTAACTTCCCTCCCACCACATCCCTCCACTCAGGGATCACCCTTCCTAGTTGCTCCCTGGCACTCAGGTGCTTGCATGTAAAGGCAGGAAAACCATATTGTCCAATGCCTGGCCACAAGAGATGGCTCAGGCTCGCAGCCCAAGCAAACACCTTTGGTTTGACCTAGAACACAGATTGGGTGAGGAAGTTTCTTCCATATTTGCATTTCAAGCAGCTAGTCAGCCTGCTGCCACCCTTCCCACCAACAGTTATGGATCCCCCATTCCTTTCCGGGCTTGTTGCTCTTGTCTCTTTCTCCTCCATATTTATTTTCTCAACCTGTACACCTTGTTTTGCTTTCAGGGGTCCCTTACCCGGACCTGCCATATGGTTCTCCTTTAAACAAAGTGTGGACTGTGCAGAGGCAGCTGGTGTGGTCCCTGCTACATGTGGGCCCCTCAAAGCTAGAGCTGCTGCCTGGCAGAGAGGGGTAGAGAGCCAGCTGTGGAAAAGGGAGATTCCAGAAAAGATCAAAGATTGGCATGCACCTAATCAGTTAATTTTGATTAATTTCTTTCATCCAATTGTTAAAAGCAGTGAACAGTGATAGAGGAGGGCAATCCTGAGATTTTTATTCCCTGGATTACATGCAGTTGGCAAGATGAGTTAACCCTGGAAAGAGTAGGTAGAAGTTGAATTCCCAAACTGTTCACATTTATTCCTTCCAACTTTGGGGAGTTTATACTTTGATAGGCTTCTTTGCTTTTTGGCTCTTTGTTCATTTGTGCTGCTGCTTCTTCTCATCAATCTGGACTGAGAACAAAGGCAGCTGTTTACCCGGACACAGGCCTAGATTGAGCCCTAGACCCACATGCATTATCCAAGTCAAGAGTGAGCTGAAATCCAGCCCCGATACAGCTCTCCAAGGAAAGCCCAGAAGGCAGGGCATTTTAGTAACTTCTCCCCACCCAGAAAGTACAGCATTTTGTAACTCATTTCACCGGAAAGGTTGACTTTTTCTTATTTGCACAAAGGTATCACATAGACTAGCTGAGGTTTCAGCAGAGACCTCAGTTCTTTGCTGATTCCTGGGGCAAACACCCATCGGACATCATTGAGTTTCTAGGAGATTTAACTAAAGATTTGAGGGGCCAGGGATAAAAGGTCATTTGGCACAAAGCACATGCTCTCTCCTCTCTCCTTTTGTCTCCACCTCCTTTCCTTGTCTAAGAGCTTAGAGTAGCCCTTGCTGCTTATATATGCCTTTGGTAGTCTCATCCCTTCTATCCAAAGTATTTCTTTCACATAAGCACAAAGCTTTCTCTAAAATGATATCTGGAGAATAATGTTTCTCTACCTCAATATGTCGACGGTGAGGAAAAAAAAAACAGTTTATCTCTGCTAAGCTAGAATGCATTACATGAACCAAATTGCTAAGGAATCATTAGTTGTCCAAGTAGAACTGGTAAATGCAGGAGAAGAAACAACTCAGCTATTCTTCCCTATCCTCTATCCTCCCCCATCCCCCTCCCTCCTTTCAAATTTGTTGTGGACTTATCTTTTTCTCAAGGCTCATGTCGTCTATTTTATTTTTATAAGAATAGTTGCACTTCCATGTTTAAACTGTCTAATCATATGTAATAGCGAAAATGCTAAATTTCCTTTAAAAATAAATCCCCTCCTCCCTTGTTAGGACTGCTTGATGAGGTTCATCTGCCAGTGCTTCTGCCTCTACCCCACTCTCACTGGATTTCCCTAAATCCTCCAGGAATTGAAGCAGAGAAGGCAGGAGAGACAGGGACAGGAAAAGTGCATTTGCCTGGCCCCATGTAATCTGGCATTGGTTTCCTCTGGCCTTGATAGAAATTGAAAGGCATGTTACTCTGAGCTTGTGGGTGTTCAAATCTTTTTTCTTTTTGCATTTGTAGGATCTTCAGAGATTCTCTTGCTGGATACCTCCAGCTGCAAATCCACTGCCTGGGGTGCCCTATTCTTCAGCTGGTTGCTTATGACTTCCCTTCACCCTTGCATGGATTCTCCAGTCTCCTGTTGTCAAAGTTTCCTGCTTTGGCAGGTGCATTTCAGGATGATCACAGTCTCTCTCTCTCTCTCTCTCTCTTTGTTTTGGCAGTAGCTTATGCCATGTCCTTTTTCATGCTGTCTTAGTTGGCTTCTCCTCAAAAGTGATACTTCCCAGCATGGGCCCACTATATCCCCAGGGTCTCCAAGTGCCCTCCTTAATGCCATTTATTAAGGTTTAAAGATATTGTACTAGTTTGCTAAGGCTGCTGGAATATGATATACAGGAACAGTACAGTTTTTAAAAAGGGGAATTTGTTAAGTTGCAAGTTTACATGTTCTAAGGCCATGAAAATATCCAAATTAAAGCAAGGCTATAGAAACATCCAATCTAAGGTATCCAGGAAAAGATACCTTAGTTCAAGAAAGCTGATGAGGTTTACGGTTTCTCTCTCAACTGGGAAGGCATATGGCGAACATGGTGACATCTGCTAGCTCTCTCTCTCTCCAGGCCTCTTGTTTCATGAAGCTCCCCTGAGGGCATTTTCCTTCTTCATCTCCAAAGGTCTCAATGTTACCACCCACAAGTGGTGGTTTGTTCAAATTAAGAACAGAAAAGTCAAGCAATGCATTTGACTGATACATTTCTTTTAATCCATAAATCCCCTCTTTTTCCTTAAGATTTATTTCTTGAAGGATCTGAGTTATTTGTCCTTTACAATTTTCTACAATCTGGACTCTTGCTAATTATATCCCTGTGGTGTCATTTAGTATGGTCCTCTGTCTTCTGTATTTCATGTAAAATAGTAGATAGAGTTAGCGGTTGGAACAGAATCCATTTCCATTTTTGGCACGAAAGTTTTGCTGGGAATTTCCTATTGCAGTACTATAATATCTGGTTGTCTTTCTTTTTGTGAGTGTAAGATTGATTTGTGGGTTCAACTATTATCAACCTGATTCATGCATCTGCCCTTGACCTAATGATTTAAAATTTTATTTTTTATTTTAATTGACAAAAAAACTCAAACATGAACATTCTTAACATACATACATTCCATACATGGAGTACAATCAATGGCTCACAGTATCATCACATAATAATATAATAATGTCACCAGACCTAATGATTTTAGCAGTTATTGATGATTATCACTTAGATTCATTATTTCATTAGAATATCACTCTTTTACAACCACTAATAAAAAATGAATTATTCTAACATTTCTTATGTATTTATTAGCTCAAGTTTTCCATAAAGAGAACTTTCTTTCATCAATTATTTGGTTAACCTGAAATAGATTCCATACCTGAAAGGCAAGATAAATGCTAGATTGTTTCCCTTTGTTTATCAGTTTCAGGAAAAATGAATTGATTCTCTAGCATCTTCCAAAGATAACCAATTGGGTTTTCATCTTTTAAAAGTCTCATTACAAACACATAGATTTTAATATACTTCATGTGTTTAAATCCACTGAGGTTTAGTATTTTCATTGATCCTTTAAATTGACTCATCCTTGGTCTGTGGGAACCTCTTCACATTGGCTACTAGACCATGTGACAGGACCCCAGTGGTCTTTGATACCTTCCATGCTTGCTGGTAGAACAACTATTCTATGCTCATTTAAAATATTTCCTGCCTCAGACATGAACTAGCTATTTTTCCACAGAGCCCTATTTCCTTTTATGGAAAAATATTATTAGAGACCTCATCTTGGCAATATTGCTATTGGATTGGTCTTGGGTCTAGGTTTTTTGGGGGGGTCAAAGGCAGAAAATAAGTATATAAGAAAATATTTATTTAAGAAAAAAGTACATCATGACCTTTACAGACATTTCCAATGAATTTAGAATTAGAGGGCTTTCATTTAACTTATGTGATTTTATATTTGTAACTTTTTTGTGCTGAAAGTCTTGCTTCCCAACAACAATATAAATAATGCAATTATATATTTGACTTGTATATAGCAACAGAATAACACTAATGTTATTACTCAAATCTGATTACTGATAACAATATTAGGATTTCTGCATTCTTTGCAGTTGTATAAAATTCCATCTTGCAGGCACTTTGGCTCTGGAGACTCTGCTGTGGTCTAAAATGGTAAGTGACCATGTTAGAGAAGAAGCCCACTTGGGAAGTAACTCTGGGCAGCCTCTAGAGAGGGCAGCTTTCAGGATGGTCTCCAGCCATAGAAGCTGCCAATCCTACAGCTGCAAAGAAATTAATGCTGCCAACAAGTTCAGTGAGCTTGGAAGCAGATTCTTCCTCAGTTGAACCTCTGGGTGAGAATGTAGTCCAGCCAACTCCTTGATCTGTAGTGCTGTGAGACACAAAGCAGAGCATCTAACTAAGCTGTAACCTAAATCTGACCCCCAGAAACTGGGAGATAATAAATTTGTAGTAATTTGTTATGCAGAATAGATCACAATACAAATGTTTACTTATTTGCTTAATCAGTTATCTTTGTCTTGAGTAAAAAATCCCCCAATACTCCAGCCATCTCCTCTAGCCACCAGCTTTGGTGCCTCATCTTGTCACTGCCTTCCTTCTTTGGACTCTGGGTACACCTATGCTTATGATTCCAAATGGCATCTCTCACAGCCCCCATCTTCAATACTATGCTACCTCAGATTTGGGCAGAGTGATGCTGAGACCTCTGATTGGTCTCCCGCTTTCTGGGATTCTAACAACTCTCCATGATAGGGAAAGGGTGAATAAGATGGAAAGGGAAAATGGGAAGGGAAGGAGACATTGGAAGGAAAGAGGTTAAAGTTACCACAAAAGCACTGTTTCAAAGTTAAAGAATAGAATAGGAAGTATCAGAGTATGTGACAGTTTGAATCTGTTGTGTACCCCAGAAAAGCCAAGTTCTTTAATTCTCATTCAATATTGTTAGATGGGAGCTTTGCTTGTTTTCATGAAGAAGTGGCCCGCTCAATTGGGGGTGGTTACTTTTGATTAGATGGTTTCCATGGAGATGTGTTTCTACTCATTCAAGGTGGAGTTGCCTACTGGGGTCTTTTAAGAGGGAACCATTTTGGAAAAAGCTTTACAGCCACCAAACTGACAAAGCCAACAGAATAGACAGAGCCTCGGGGCTCTGCATATAGACCTTTGCAGCTGAGAGAGAAACCCTGAACATCATCGGCCTTTTTGAACTAAGGTATCTTTTCCTGGATGCCTTAATTTGGACATTTTCATAGCCTTACTTTAATTTTGACATATTCAGGGCCTTAAACTGCAAACTGCAACTTAATAAATTCCCCTTGTAAAGGGAATTATTTTACCTATTTCAGGTATATTGTATTCCAGCAGCTTGCAAACTAATAGAGTATATCACATGTGGGAAGGGTAAGTATTATTTCATGAAGCTTCAATTTTATTTCTCTGTTCACGTAATGGTGCGAGAGAAAAAGAGAAGAAAAACAGCATAAACGTGCATGAGAAAAGTGGGTCAATATTGGAAAAATATTTTGAATCATGGGTCACTTTCTAAAAGAAAGATCTGATCAATGGAATTGATCAATTGTTTGAGCAATATTAAAAAACAGCTCTGCTCATAAGAAGACTGCATTCCATCTTCATTTGCCATCAAAAGATCAGTAGTTGATGATATTTGAAAATCAAGAAGCCCTTGTCTGAATTTTATTTTATTCTAATACGACCATTAATTGCATTTGTAACAAGAAAATCAAAGCAAATAATAAGAGGAAAACTTTAAAGGAATAAAAAAAAATGAGTTTAGAGCCACATTTTAACCCTCTGTATGTTTTTCCCCAGGCTTTTAATATGGTCATAACACTAATTTCTCGATTTCTTTCTCGGGGCTTGAAGAACCAATATTCCAAATATTCCTAAAAGTCATTATGGGTTGAACTGTATACCCCCAACTGATATTTTCAAGTCTTAACCCCCAGTCCCTAAGAATGTTATCTTATTTGGAAATGGGATCATTTCAGAAAGAATTAGGTAGATTAAATCCAATATGACTGGTGTCCTTAGAGAAGGGGAGAGAGGCACAGATAGAAGGGGGCGAACAAATACCAGGTCATGATTGGGGCAGCAAACACTATGGATTCTCAGCCACCACTGGAAGCCAAGAAAAAAGATTCTTCCCTACAGACCTTAGGGGGAGTATGGCCCTTCCAACAACTTTGATTTCAGACAGCTGGTCTCCAGAACTGTGAGGCAAGACATTTCTGTTGTCTTAAGCCACCAGTTTGTGATACTTTGTTACAACAGCCCTAGGAAATTAAGACAAAAGGTAAGAGCAATAAAGTTACCCCCCCCACCCCACGTCGCCACCCCCCACCAGCAGAAAGGAAAGAATAAATGGAAAGCTGGCAAGCAGTATGGTCAACAGTTAGGGACTTTGCTCTTAAGGCTACTTTCCTATGTCCTGGTTTCCATATTTGAAAACAGTTTACCTATTAACCATTTTTAGCTTCACTGATTTTTTTTTTTCTTAAGGGAATTATACAAAGTTACCTTTAAAGTGAAACCTACAGTGCCTTCAGCTATTACTAAGGAGATAGAAGATAAGAGAGTGCGGTCAGTTTTGAATATGAAAGCAATTCAAACAGCCGCACAGTTTTCTTATGCCATAAATGTGGACAATCAAGCAATGGAAACAGGACTGTTTCCTCTTACTTGGTTTTAATGTATAATGCAGGTGCACGTATGAAAGGATAATGAAATTCTAAAAGCCCCATGAGAGCCTAGAACCACACTGGATTGGCTCCATAACAGAATTCAAAATTGGTTTAAGAGACAGAAGAGCTATAAAGCTGAACGGATTTATTTTTTGATATAACATTTAGGAGAAACAAATCTTGCAACTCAAACTTTGCAAGCTCTGCAATTTTTACACATCATAGAGGTAGTGTGTGAAAAGTCACAGACAGCTTTCAATAAGTCACACCAGGAAATGTGCCATAAAACTTTCAAAAGTGCACAAGTGCTTGTTCCTAGTCACCCAGCACCCCAGCCACCTTCTCTAAGTGAGTGCTTCGAGCCACCTGCACTTTAAATCAGCCCCTGGGAATGCTGCTCACCAGATAGAGGGATTACCTTTCAGGTGTGGGATCTCTCATCCTTTCACTTATGTGCATGCCACTTCATCACCCACTCCTGCATGCTTGTTGCCATCTCTCTGTTGTCTCTGTGCAGATACAGATGAAGAATACTTTGGGGTCCCCCAGAAGAAGCCATTCACACAAAGATATTAGCAAGAAAGGCAGGCTTTGCTAAACACTTTGAGAGGGAGACGGGGGAGGGGAGTTACATTACCATCCTTCAGCAAATGAATTTTTAAAATCATATAAGTTGTATATGTTCTCCAAAGTCCCATCTCAACACCACTCTGCCTCCCCCAAGTGATTTTCCCCTTTCTACTTCTCCATAAAGAGCATTCTCTTTATTCTCTCATTCTAAGATTTCATCTGGAACTTCAAATTCTTATACCCTCTGTTATGTGGATCAATTTAGCTCCTCTGCTCTTCCCTCCAATTTGCATATCAAAGCTCATTGCAAGGACTCAGCAAAATAAATGATTCTCCATTATCAGAACCCATACTCATTAGAAAGAAGATTCTATAATTCACTTCACTCAAAAAAATATTTCCTGCATGGTGCAATGGTGGCTCAGTGGCAGAATTCTTGCCTGCCATGCATGGAGACCTGGGTTCGATTCCTGGAGCCTGCCATGCCAAAAAAAAAAAAAAAATTCCTAACTGTCTGCTGTGGGACAATGATTGTTCTAGAAAGTGAGGATATAGCAGTCAGTGGCCATCTTTTTCTATTTGGGCACGCTTTTTAGTGTTCCATCTCCACCCCAAACAGCCCATCAAAACATTTTTTTCCGAACACTCAGTGTTCTCCCAAAGAGAATTCTTACAAATGAAGTTGTCTGTACTTTATATTAATTAGCTACATTTATTCTTTTATATTTTAATGTTTGCTATTAAAAGCCAGTCCAAAACTGAAATGAAACCATCTCTCACTTAACATAATAGTAGATATTTTTAGAACTAATAAATGCTGGCTTTTCATCCTAGAACTGGTTAGAATGAAATATAAGCATGTTTCTTACCTGCATGGGTTCTTGCCAAGTAACCATTCACAGTTTGGGAAGTAATCTTGATAAAGTATATCAAGAACCTTAAAACTATTCATAGTCTTTGACTCAGTAGTCCTAGTTTGGAGAATTAACTACCCAAAAATGATGCTAAGTATGAAAGAAATATTTTATGTATTAAAAAAACTTACACTCATCAGGGGTACACAGGTGGTTCAGTGGTAGAATGCTCACCTTCTATATGGGAGAGCCGGGTTCAATCCCAGACCATGTACCACCCCCCAAGAAGAAAGGCCCATCAATAGAAGAATGGCCCAACAAGCTCTGGAGTATTCCCTCAAAGAAATATCATGAAATCACTACGTTTGATGGTTATGAATAATGTGTAAAACTTGTGTTAAAGGATAATTTTCAAAGATATGACTATCTTTTACAAACATTACAGATTTTATATCACTCATTAATAAAAGGAATAGGTAACTGTTAGAATCAGTTCAAAAAGGAATCTAAAGAACAAATTTATAAGTCAGGAATATCAAAATGAATATGCAAATGGAGGCAAAATTGGTTTCTCCAACAGTAGGGAAAGAGGTCAAATGAATGTCTGCTGCACAGAATTTTCATATCTATATACAAGGGTTATTTTGCATCACTACCAGTTATCTACAAGTTACCAAATTAAAAATATCTCGAAGACAATGAAAGGCTAGACTAGGATAACTTGGAAGCACAAGATCAAAATAACACACAGCTTTCCATTAAAGCAAAAATTTTCCCTATGTTGGAAATATAAAAATATTTATACTTATTATAAATAAACAACTCTTCTTAAACCTATGCATATTAAAAACTGGAAGGAAATCTATTTTTCTATCATTAAAAGAAAAAACATATATGCATATGTACATATGGATAGATGACAGATGGATAGATTAAGATAGATGATATACGGATGGATAGATAGATACAGAAGTAAAGATTTACTTCTACTCTTCTGCATATTTTTTCAAGTTTTCCCCAATTTGTTTGCATTATTTTCATAAGAAAAATAATTTCGAATATTAGTTCATTAAAGAAATCCTATTCTAAACCCCATTTTTTCCATGAAACTCCTTGATTATCTACATCCATCTCCCACTACAGCTCTCAGCTGATTGCACACTATCACACTGATTTTCACACTGGTTTTATTTTATTTTTTACATGGGCAGGCATCAGGAATCAAAACCCAGTCTCTGGCATGGCAGGCAAGAACTCTGCCTGCTGAGCCACCATTGCCTATCCCACACTGATTTTAATTTGTACTGGATAGTCCCTGTGCGTGTTTCAGGGCTGTCTACTCTAGTAGATTGAAAACTCTACAAGAAGAAGACTCTAGAGCCCTTGATTAAATGCTGTGGTTAGATTTGACAAGCTCATGTGTGGTAAGGGTCTCTTGTTCCTGGAGCTGCTCACTAAACAAGTGACTTTAGAAAGTCTGCAGTAAATAACCTGGTTAACCCAGCATTTCTCAAACGTATTTGATATGCAACACTCTTCTTTTCCAATCATACCTATTGACATTGGATGTTTTCTAGAATACTTTGAAGGAAATCAGTAGTTGACTTCTAAAAGACAGGGAATGAAATTTTATATTATCCATCTTTGTACTTGGCATATCATAGTGCTATCTGACACATAGTAGTGCTAAACAAAACAAAGATTTTGGTGTAAGTGGAGGAGTGCCTGAAGGTGAGTATCAGTGAAGCCCATTGTAAGGTTTAGTTAAATAGCTATAGGCTAAGGACACATTGATTGGCTTTAAAAATGCATGTAGAATTTGCTTTTTAACATGAACCTTATGAAGCTGATCAACACAAAAAAGTATGAGAACACCCCAATCCCAGGACAAAGACAAAATTATGGGTCTGGAAGTTTTGCTAAGAATGTTGTCATGTCACAAATTATGTAAGCCCAGAATGTCCAGGCTAGAAGTGACATTTACTAGTCCAATGCATCGCTAACTTTTTCATTCATAGGCCCCTATTGGCCAGTGAAAACACACCTTAGGGAAAGTCTATGGCTCAGTTGCAAGCAGGAAGTTTCTTTGGAAATTTGTGTTTTATCTTAAAAGAAGAATGTCAGTTCTACAATGGTGCCATAAAACTTAAGCTTATTTTAATTAAAAATAATATTTTACATTTCCTAGCTTAGTGCTACAGCACATCAGTTTGAGATGCAAGGACCTAGTCCAATTCTCCCATTTAACTGACAAGAAAACTCACATAAAGAGAAAGTGACTTGTTCAAAACCACAGAGCAAATCTCTGGCAGGTGGTACCACAAGACTCCTGGCTGCCAGGTCCATGCTCTTTCTTGGCTCAATGCAGCCCTACCACCTCCTGCTAGACCCACAAAATGCTACTGGATCCTGTCCTTCCACTTCTAAGAATCAATTTACAGAGAAAACAATCAAAGGCACAAAGAAAGCTCCAAAGACGTTGTTTATATTAGTTAGCATTCAGTTGGAAACGGCACAAACCTTTAGTAATTGGAAAATGGCTTAAAAATCTGTATGATAGAATATTTTTTAGCCATTAGAAATTATACTTATGAGGAATTATAAAATGTTGAACAAAGAAAAAAATAAGGATTTCTTATTCTGTAGAACATATATAATATCTGCTTTTTATTAATGCATATAGTTAGAATGAAATACTCAAACTATTAATAGTGATCATCTTTAGTAGGGTAATGGATGGTTTAGATTTTCTTCTTCATATTTCTCTATACCTTTCAAATTTTCTGCATGAACACATTACTTTTATCATGAGAATTAAGCAGAGTGTTATTTCAAATATATTTGTAATTCCGAAAAAAGAGAAGTAAAATTCATGGAAAAGATAAACACAGTGCTTGGCTATTTTAGCCGTGTAGTGCTGAATTCCTTTCCCAGACCTTCTTTCTCTATAGGAAAGAACTACCCCAAATTGGGCCCCAGCTGTGTCTGTTTTCACTCACAGGCTCTGATCCTGCAGGTAAAAAAGCCTGGAGAGCTGATCCCAGAGACGCTGTCCACAAAGATAGCGCATGTATGAGTTTCCAGAACAAAACCCTCTTATGGCTGGCTTTTTGTCTCAAAGCTTCTCCTTTCCATCTTTCTTTCTTCCCTACTTCTCATGTTGTGTCTTGACTCTAGAAAGAGCCATCTCAAGGTGCTCAGCCTGGGGGCATCTGGTAGTCTTTGTCACTGAGGAACATCATCAATCTTTGGAGGCTTCAAATGCACATGTGATTTCATTTACAAACTAATGAGGCTGGACTACATGAGACAGTCCATGTTCATGATACAGTAAATATGAATGAGGTATATGAGACATTTAATTTTCATAGTCTTAATTGGGCTACCCATTGGTGATAGCCACTCTGGCCCCATATGCCCCTGCCCAAGGAATGGGAGTAAAATCCAAAGCTGCTTATCATGCTAATTGACAAGCTAATGTTGTGGCCAGGATCACTTGTCCCTGTATCTCTCCTGAAGCAAGTGTAGGTTTTGGCTCTAGGTATCTTCCACTTGTAGCCCTTGCTCAACCTCAACTCTGGTCCACCAGTGAGAAAGGCTGATGTTACAGAGAAAAACGAGCCACGTGAACGCTGCCTAATCCAGGATGCTGGTTAGTATGGTCATTCTACTCCACTTTCACCCTATGCTCTGTGCATTATCTTACCCCGTTCCCTCCCCCTTTGTTTCTTTCTGTGTCTTTTAAATTGATTCAAGGATCTTAGTATCACTGGTGAGACCTTAAGTTCTGGAGCGCTTGCCTCATAAGGTAGTGGGAGGTACATGGTGTAATGCAGGTCCTGCATGACCCCGACAACACACAAATTACAAACATGATGCCTTTTTGCATTTCTTTGCTCTCTCTTTTGGCTCCACTCCTTTCCTTCATCTCAGCTGTTAACCACAGAGCCTGCCCTTGGAAAGAGAACTGACATGAAACAGACCTGGATAACACCTACCTGGCAGGCTTGCTGTGAGGCTCAGAACAAGTGTGTGAGAACTGTCTAATGCATAGAGTATGTTCCCCATGAATAGAGGTATTACTCTTCTACTCTCTACAGGATGCTGTATTCCAACAAACAATGCAAAACTTTAAAAGCCTTCCTTCAGCTCCTCTTAAAGGATTCTCTTTCCTATCCAACAACACTAAATCATATTGCACAATTATGTCACTGAAGGGACCTCATCATCCCTTCATTTCTATTTCTTTCAGGACAGCACAGGATCTCCCTCACTCCCTAATCATTTTAAGGTAGAGCTTCTTGCATTGCTTTGGTATAATTAATGTCCAATCCATCAAACAAAAACAATGCCTGGAATGTATCCTTTGAGACCATCACTTCGTCCCTCTACACACAACTACCATCACTGCATGATAAGCATCATGTATTCTCTTTTCTTTAATCAACACTTTGTAATTCATCAACCCCACAAGAAACGCATGCCTCCTTCTCAGTCCCTGGGAAATCACCGGAAACCCCCTTCCTATTTGAAACGTTCTGTAACACTGACCTCCATGTTAGCAGCTGGCCGTAATAGGACAGGAAAAGCTGGAACACATTTAGTGAGGTTTTGTTTTGGATTTTCAAAATGCGGCCTTTAGGGGCCATCCCCCCTGCTCTAGCGCAGAAACCAAGCTGATAGTAGCTGTTCGTAGGAACAGCTGAAAGTTATTTCACCATGAACTCGACCTTGGCAGGCCTCTAACGCCCCATATGGTTGCAGCCCTGTTCTCCAGGAAGCACCCAGCTCACTCTCCCTGCCTGGTTTGCATTGTTTATATTCCCAGCATGCGTGTTTGAAAGGCATCTGTGTAGAAAAGACGCCTTGCTTTTACTTTTTCCCCATTAATCTTTATGTGAATAATCCACTGAGCTGTAATTTAGTATTTATTCCATCAATGTATTCTATGTCCATTTGGGTTGTGAGACAATTAAGCATGCTCTGAACCAAGGAGGACTCAAAGAGGTAAATGGAATTGTTATCCTCAAGGGGCCATGGCAGTTCTGAATTCTATGCAACAGTGAAAATTATGTCTACCACCCCCTTGTGGTGTGGAGGTCTTCTTAGCCTTCCTCCATTCCCCAGCTGCCCCCAGGTACTCTCCCAGAAAAAGGAACACAAACTCCTCCTTTTTCAGCCTCAATTCGAAAGCCCTTATGCTAATAGGAACCAGCTCTATCACCTCATCAGACCCATAGAGAGAAGCTCAACTCTCTCCTGGGTCTGCCCATGTGGAAGACACTCTGTTAGGAGCTAGATCTAATCTTGGGGGAAATGCTCATACATGAATTTCCTTAGGAGAAGAATGTTGCACTTACCTTCTATTACTTGATGAAAATGTAGAGAAATTTTACTCTCCCTTCACTGCTGAGGCACAAGAATTAGGTCAGTGCTACTCAACAGAAATAAAGCCACAGATGCTAGCTGTCCTTGAATAAATTAAAATGTTCTAGAAGCCACATTTAAAAAGGAGAGGAAATGGGTGAAATGAATTGCAATGATAAATTTTATTTAACCCTGAATGTCCCCAATATTATCATCTCAACATGTTGTCAATATAAAAATTATTGAGGTATTATACATTCTGTTTTTAATGTTTTCAAAATCTATTGCACATTTTACACTTACAACACATCTTATTTGGATTAGTCATATTTTAAGGCGTCAATAATGACACGTAACCAGTGACTATTACATTGGACAATGAAGATTTAGACACTCAAAAGTGGGTGGGAGAAAGTGAACCTCAGAGGACCAAGCCTTCTCTGGGAGAGAAGTTTTAGTTGAGATAACAACCCTCCTCTCTGATGAGAGAAGGAGATGCAGTGTTTTCACTGATCCTAACTTAAACTTAAACCTACTACCCCTGGAATGAGCCTTGCTGAACCAAGGAAGCATTTTTCATCACCTGCCACTTCCCTGTTTCCATGCACACCCTACTGAGAAAGTTCCTTTTCTCTAGAGCCACACTCTTCTCACTCCACAATGTCCATGAATCCCCTGGGGATTTTCTTAAAATGCCAACTCATTCAATAGATCAAGAGGACTGCATCCTTTACATTGACACAGTGAGTCTCAGTTTTCAAAAGGCCATCATATATACAAGCTTATCTTCAGGGTGGGACCAAATTTTGAAGAACTTAAAGGAAAGGAATACAAATTACATGTGAACTTGTAGATTTGCCTTATAAAAATTATAAGTTTTTAAAAACTGACAAATACTACAATGTTACAAGAATCTATTCGCTGGAATGCTGTCATGGAGAAAGCACACTAGGGAGCTCCAAGAATTGGTCTATCCACTGAAGCAACCATTAAGCTGTCAAAAATGAGCAGGATCAACTTCTATGGTACTCTGAAATCTAATAAAAAAAAACAACAACAGCAAATCGGGGGAGTGCTTAATAAAGAAAGAAACTGCTCAATTTTGGAAAGGAGGCATTGCAGCATTTTTGCATACTTGCCTATCATCCCCTATTTCCCAGCTGAGCATTGGATGGCAGCCCTTACTACTGGAGCAGCTTAATGGTGCTAGTTGAGGCAATAAACGTCTCTCAAAAAATTGTGGTTGTGCATTTTGACCTGTGTAGTTGTTTCCTGACGGACTGGCATAAAGGCTGATCTTTCTCCCTACTTGAGTTGGAGTGACTTTCCTGGTGGCATCTGTAGAAAGCATTTAAAGGCCTATATTAACTGTAAGTACCAAGAATAAGGGACTACAGATGGTGCAAGCAAAAAACAGACACAAAAGCCTAGAATGAGGAGGCTGAATGGGAAGATTTTGGGGGGAATAAGGGTTTGAAGGGCTTCTGTGCATACAGGAGAATCTGGTGTGGAATGTCCATGCCCATAGTCAGAGGCATGGTCAGGAAGCAATTTCTATGACCTTAGGCCTGTACCTCCACTTTTTCACCTCTTACAAGTTCTTATGCATAAAAAGTAATGATAAATCTATGGTTTGGGAATACACTATATGTAAGATTTAATTTGTAACAAGCATAACAATAGGTAGGGTTCAGAAACAGTGTATTTATATGCTATTGAAGTTACCTTGGTATGAAATCAAACATAATTGTTTGCAGATGTAGGAAGTTAAATTTAAGCTCAATAGTAACCACAAAAAAAATATACAACAAATACATATGGAAAGAAATGGGAAGGGACTTAAAATAGTGTACTCCACAAAAATTGAATAAATATGAAAGTAGACATTAACAGAAGAATTGAGGGACAGAAAATGTATAAAATTTACAAAGACAAAATAGCAGAATGTTAATGGATCAAACTATGCAGTCCAAAGCCTCAGATTGGCAGAATGTACAGAAAAGCATGAATCAACTATATGCTGTTTATGAAAGACTCATCTTAAATTCAAGGGCATAAGTAGTTTGAAAGTGAAAAGATGAAGAAAAATATAACATGCAAGTAATAACCAGAAAAAACGTGGTGTAGCTATATTAATATCAGATAAAATCGACTTTAAGTTACAAGCTGTCACAAGGCACAAAGAAAGTCATAATTACTGAACAAAGGGCTGATTCAGTAAGAGGTCTTAATAATTATAAATACATACACACACTAATGGCAGAGCCTCAAAATATATGAGGTAAGTATTTACAAATTTGAAGGGAAAATTAGATGGCTCTACTTTTATTAAAGTATTATATTGAAGGAGACTTCAATACACCATTTTCAATAATGGATAGAACATCTATACACAAAATAAAAAAGGAATCATCCTAAATAAAGAAAATCCTGAATATTCCAAAACAAAGGTACTAGAGCTAATAAATAAATTCAACAAGTCGTGGTGTTCAAGATCACATGCAAAAATCAGTAGTGTTTCTATATATAGTAGTGAACAATCTGAAGAGGAAATCAAGAGAAATATTCCATTTACAAAAGCAATTAAATTAATTAAATATCCAGGAATAAATTTAACCAAAGATATAAAGGACTTTACATGGAAATTGCAAAACTTACTGAAAAAAATCAAATAAGATCAAAAAAAAAAAAAAAGGGAGGATATTTTGTGCTCATGGATTGGAAGACTAAATATTGCTAATATGTCAATTCTACATAAAGAAATGTACAGATTGAATGAAATCCCAAACAGAATTCCAGAAAACTTCTTTGCAAAAATGGAAAAACCAATCTCTAAAATATGTGGAAGGGTAAGGGTCATGAAACAGCCAAAAACATCTTGAAAAAGAAGAACAAGGTTGGCAGACTCACACTTCTTGATTTTAAACGATTACAGAGCTGTAGTAATCAAAGCAGCGTGGTACTAGACCAACATATTGACCAATAAAATTGAACTGAGAGTTCAGAAATAAACCTTCGCATCTATGGCCTTGACAAGGGTGCCAAGTCCACTCAGTGGGGAAAAAATTGTCTCTTTAACAATTGCTGTAGGAGAAAAGTAGATATCCATATACAAACAAATGAAGGAGGACCCCTACTTCACTCCATATGCAAAAATTAACTCATAATGAAATAAAGACCTAAATGTAATGTTTTAGTTTGCTAAAGGTGACAAAATGCAATACACCAAAAATAAGTTGACTTTTACAACAGGGATTTATTAACTTACAGGTTTATGATTCTGAGGCTGTGAAAATGTCCAAATCAAGGCATCAACATGATGATACCTGAACTCTGAAGACAGGCCACTGACATTCTTAGCTCCTCTGTCACATGGGAAGGCACATGGTGCATATGCTGTTCTCTCCCTTCTCTCTTGGGTTCCATTGCTTCCAGCTTCTGGCTTTAGTGGCTTCCTCTCTGAGTTTATGCATGTTTCTCTCTTTTAGCATCTGTCTCTCTTAGTTTCTGTATGTCTGTCTCTGTAAGCTTCCCTAGGCCTTTTTTCTGTTTCTGCCCTCCGTGTTTTATCTTCTTATAAAAGACTCCAGTGAGAGGATTAATACTCACACTGAATAAGGTGGGTCACATTTCAACTTGAGTTAAGATGCTACTCACCAAAAAATCCTACTTACAATGGTTCCACACTTGCAGGACTGGATTAGCTTTAAGGAACCACTTTTCTGAAGTGCATATATTTCAAACTATCACACATAAGATCCCAAAACTATAAAAATGTTAGAACACACACAAGACATCTTCAGAACCTTGGGTTAGGCGATGGATTCTTAGACTTCACACCAAAAACATGAAAAACAAAGGAAAGAATAAATGGGACTTCATCAAAATTAAAGACTTTTTTTTTTATTTTTTTTTATTTTTTATTTTTTATTAATTAGAAAAAGAATTAACAAAACAATTAGAAATCATTTCATTCTACATGTACAATCAGTAATTCTTAATAACATCACATAGTTGCATATTCATCATTTCTTAGTACATTTGCATCGATTTAGAAAAAGAAATAAAAAGACAACAGAATAAGAATTAAAACATTAATAGAAAGAAAAAAAAAAAACAAAAAACCTAACCTCACATGCAGCTTCATTCAGTGTTTTAACATAATTGCATTACAATTGGGTAGTATTGTGCTGTCCATTTCTGAGTTTTTATATCCAGACCTGTTGTACAGTCTGTATCCCTTCAGCTCCAATTACCCCTTCTCTCTCTTTTTTTTTTAATTAACGGAAAAAAAGAAATTAACCCAACATTTAGAAATCATACCATTCTACATATGCAATCAGTAATTCTTTACATCATCACATAGATGCATGATCATCATTTCTTAGTATATTTGCATCGGTTTAGAAAAACTAGCAACATAACCGAAAAAGATATAGAATGTTAATATAGAGACAGAAATAAAAGTAATAATAGTAAAGTCAAAACAAAACAAAACAAAAACCTATAGCTCAGATGCCGCTTCATTCAGTGTTTTAACAAGATTACTTTACAATTAGGTATTATTGTGTTGTCCATTTTTGAGTTTTTGTATCTAGTCCTGTTGCACAGTCTGTATCCCTTCAACTCCAATTGGGCATTATCTTACCCTGTTTCTACCTCCTGCTGGACTCTGTTACCAATGACATATTCCAAATTTATTCTCGAATGTCTGTTCACATCAGTGGGACCATACAGTATTTGTCCTTTAGTTTTTGGCTAGACTCACTCAGCATAATGTTCTCTAGGTCCATCCATGTTATTACATGCTTCATAAGTTTATCCTGTCTTAAAGCTGCATAGTATTTCATTGTATGTATATACCACAGTTTGTTTAGCCACTCTTCTGTTGATGGAGATTTCGGCTGTTTCCATCTCTTTGCTATTGTAAATAACGCTGCTATAAACATTGGTGTGCAAATGTCCATTTGTGTCTTTGCCCTTAAGTCCTTTGAGTAGGTACCTAGCAATGGTATTGCTGGGTCGTATGGCAATTCTATATTCAGCTTTTTGAGGAACCGCCAAACTGCCTTCCACAGTGGTTGCACCATTTGACATTCCCACCAACAGTGGATAAGTGTGCCTCTTTCTCCGCATCCTCTCCAGCACTTGTCATTTTCTGTTTTGTTGATAATGGCCATTCTGGTGGGTGTGAGATGATATCTCATTGTGGTTTTGATTTGCATTTCTCTAATGGCCAGGGACATTGAGCATCTCTTCATGTGCCTTTTGGCCATTTGTATTTCCTCTTCTGATAGGTGTCTGTTCAAGTCTTTTTCCCATTTTGTAATTGGGTTGGCTGTCTTTTTGTTGTTGAGATGAACAATCTCTTTATAAATTCTGGATACTAGACCTTTATCTGATATATCATTTCCAAATATTGTCTCCCATTGTGTAGGCGGTCTTTCTACTTTCTTGATGAAGTTCTTTGATGCACAAAAGTGTTTAATTTTGAGGAGCTCCCATTTATTTATTTACTTCTTCAGTGTTCTTGCTTTAGGTTTAAGGTCCATAAAACCGCCTCCAGTTGTAAGATCCATAAGATATCTCCCAACATTTTCCTCTAACTGTTTTATGGTCTTAGACCTAATGTTTAGATCTTTGCTCCATTTTGAGTTAACTTTTGTATAGGGTGTGAGAGATGGGTCTTCTTTCATTCTTTTGCATATGGATATCCAGTTCTTTAGGCACCATTTATTGAAGAGACTGTTCTGTCCCAGGTGAGTTGGCTTGACTGCCTTATCAAAGATCAAATGTCCATAGATGAGAGGGTCTATATCTGAGCACTCTATTCGATTCCATTGGTCGATATATCTATCTTTATGCAAATACCATGCTGTTTTGACCACTGTGGCTTCATAATATGCCTTAAAGTCTGGCATCGCTAGACCTCCAGCTTCATTTTTTTCCCTCAAGATGTTTTTAGCAATTCGGGGCACCTTGCCCTTCCAGATAAATTTGCTTATTGGTTTTTCTATTTCTGAAAAATAAGTTGTAGGGATTTTGATTGGTATTGCATTGAATCTGTAAATCAATTTAGGTAGGATTGACATCTTAACTATATTTAGTCTTCCAATCCATGAACACGGTATGCCCTTCCATCTATTTAGGTCTTCTGTGATTTCTTTTAACAGTTTTTTGTAGTTTTCTTTATATAGGTTTTTTGTCTCTTTAGTTAAATTTATTCCTAGGTATTTTATTCTTTTAGTTGCAATTGTAAATGGGATTCGTTTCTTGATTTCCCCCTCAGCTTGTTCATTACTAGTGTATAGAAATGCTACAGATTTTTGAATGTTGATCTTGTAACCTGCTACTTTGCTGTACTCATTTATTAGCTCTAGTAGTTTTGTTGTGGATTTTTCCAGGTTTTTGACATATAGTATCATATCGTCTGCAAACAGTGATAGTTTTACTTCTTCCTTTCCAATTTTGATGCCTTGTATTTCTTTTTCTTGTCTAATTGCTCTGGCTAGAACCTCCAACACAATGTTGAATAATAGTGGTGATAGTGGACATCCTTGTCTTGTTCCTGATCTTAGGGGGAAAGTTTTCAATTTTTCCCCATTGAGGATGATATTAGCTGTGGGTTTTTCATATATTCCCTCTATCATTTTAAGGAAGTTCCCTTGTATTCCTATCTTTTGAAGTGTTTTCAACAGGAAAGGATGTTGAATCTTGTCAAATGCCTTCTCTGCATCAATTGAGATGATCATGTGATTTTTCTGCTTTGATTTGTTGATATGGTGTATTACATTAATTGATTTTCTTATGTTGAACCATCCTTGCATACCTGGGATGAATCCTACTTCGTCATGATGTATAATTCTTTTAATGTGTTGTTGGATATGATTTGCTAGAATTTTATTGAGGATTTTTGCATCTATATTCATTAGAGAGATTGGTCTGTAGTTTTCTTTTTTTGTAATATCTTTGCCTGGTTTTGGTATGAGGGTGATGTTGGCTTCATAGAATGAATTAGGTAGTTTTCCCTCCACTTCGATCTTTTGAAGAGTTTGAGGAGAATTGGTACTAATTCTTTCTGGAACGTTTGGTAGAATTCACATGTGAAGCCATCTGGTCCTGGACTTTTCTTTTTAGGAAGCTTTTGAATGACTAATTCAATTTCTTTACTTGTGATTGGTTTGTTGAGGTCATCTATGTCTTCTTGAGTCAAAGTTGGTTGTTCATGTCTTTCCAGGAACCCGTCCATTTCATCTAAATTGTTGTATTTATTAGCGTAAAGTTGTTCATAGTATCCTGTTATTACCTCCTTTATTTCTGTGAGGTCAGTAGTTATGTCTCCTCTTCCATTTCTGATCTTATTTATTTGCATCCTCTCTCTTCTTCTTTTTGTCAATCTTGATAAGGGCCCATCAATCTTATTGATTTTCTCATAGAACCAACTTCTGGTCTTATTGATTTTCTCTATTGTTTTCATGTTTTCAATTTCATTTATTTCTGCTCTGATCTTTGTTATTTCTTTCCTTTTGCTTGCTTTGGGATTAGTTTGCTGTTCTTTCTCCAGTTCTTCCAAGTGAACAGTTAATTCCTGCATTTTTGCCTTTTCTTCTTTTCTGATATAGGCATTTAGGGCAATAAATTTCCCTCTTAGCACTGCCTTTGCTGCATCCCATAAGTTTTGATATGTTGTGTTTTCATTTTCATTTGCCTCGAGGTATTTACTAATTTCTCTTGCTATTTCTTCTTTGACCCACTCGTTGTTTAAGAGTGTGTTGTTGAGCCTCCACGTATTTGTGATTTTTCTGGCATTCTGCCTATTATTGATTTCCAACTTCATTCCTTTATGATCTGAGAAAGTGTTGTGTATGATTTCAATCTTTTTAAATTTGTTAAGACTTGCTTTGTGACCCAGCATATGGTCTATCTTTGAGAATGATCCATGAGCACTTGAGAAAAAGGTGTATCCTGCTGTTGTGGGATGTAATGTCCTATAAATGTCTGTTAAGTCTAGCTCCTTTATAGTAATATTCAGATTCTCTATTTCTTTATTGATCCTCTCTCTAGATGTTCTGTTCATTGATGAGAGTGGGGAATTGAAGTCTCCAACTATTATGGTATTTGTGTCTATTTCCCTTTTCAGTGTTTGCAGTGTATTCCTCACGTATTTTGGGGCATTCTGGTTCGGTGCGTAAATATTTATGATTGTTATGTCTTCTTGTTTAATTGTTCCTTTTATTAGTATATAGTGTCCTTCTTTGTCTCTTTTAACTGTTTTACATTTGAAGTCTAATTTGTTGGATATTAGTATAGCCACTCCTGCTCTTTTCTGGTTGTTATTTGCATGAAATATCTTTTCCCAACCTTTCACTTTCAACCTATGTTTATCTTTGGGTCTAAGATGTGTTTCCTGTAGACAGCATATAGAAGGATCCTGTTTTTTAATCCATTCTGCCATTCTATGTCTTTTGATTGGGGAATTCAGTCCATTAACATTTAGTGTTATTATTGTTTGGATAATATTTTCCTCTACCATTTTGCCTTTTGTATTATATATATCATATCTGACTTTCCTTCTTTCTACACTCTTCTCCATACCTCTCTCTTCTGTCTTTTCGGTTCTGACTCTAGTGCTCCCTTTAGTATTTCTTGCAGAGCTGGTCTCTTGGTCACAAATTCTCTCAGTGACTTTTTGTCTGAGAATGTTTTAATTTCTCCCTCATTTTTGAAGGACAATTTTGCTGGATATAGGAGTCTTGGTTGGCAGTTTTTCTCTTTTAGTAATTTAAATATATCATCCCACTGTCTTCTAGCCTCCATGGTTTCTGCTGAGAAATCTACACATAGTCTTATTGGGTTTCCCTTGTATGTGATGGATTATTTTTCTCTTGCTGCTTTCAAGATCCTCTCTTTCTCTTTGACCTCTGACATTCTAACTAGTAAGTGTCTTGGAGAATGCCTATTTGGGTCTAATCTCTTTGGGGTGCGCTGCACTTCTTGGATCTGTAATTTTAGGTCTTTCATAAGAGTTGGGAAATTTTCAGTGAAAATTTCTTCCATTAGTTTTTCTCCTCCTTTTCCCTTCTCTTCTCCTTCTGGGACACCCACAACACGTATATTTGTGCGGTTCATATTGTCCTTGAGTTCCCTGATACCCTGTTCAAATTTTTCCATTCTTTTCCCAATAGTTTCTGTTTCTTTTTGGAATTCAGATGTTCCATCCTCCAAATCACTAATTCTATCTTCTGTCTCTTTGAATCTATCATTGTAGGTATCCATTGTTTTTTCTATCTTTTCTACTTTATCCTTCACTTCCATAAGTTCTGTGATTTGTTTTTTCAGTTTTTCTATTTCTTCTTTATGTTCAGCCCATGTCTTCTTCATGTCCTCCCTCAATTTCTCGTTTTCGTTTTTGAAGAGGTTTTCCATTTCTGTTCGTATATTCAGCATTAGTTGTCTCAGCTCCTGTATCTCATTTGAACTATTGGTTTGTTCCTTTGACTGGGCCATATTTTCAATTATTTGAGTGTGATCCGTTATCTTCTGTTGGCGTCTGCACATTTAGACAGATTTCCCTGGGTATTGGATCCAAGAGTTTGGAAGATTTTTCTGTGAAATCTCTGGGTTCTGTTTTTCTTATCCTGCCCAGTAGGTGGCGCTCGTGGCACATGTTTGTCTGCGGGTCCCACCAGTAAAAGGTGCTGTGGGACCTTTAACTTTGGAAAACTCTCGCCATCCGGGAGGTTCGCTAGCCGAAGCGGCTTGGAAGGATTCGCGCTGGCCCGGGGTCCAAATGCGGGGAGGGTTGCTGGCCGCCGCAGCCCGGGAAAGCACCCGTCCGAATTTCCTAGTCGCCTTGGCAACAAGCGTGGCGGGAGGGCGCCAGTGGCAGCGGCCTGCCCTGGAGAGTGCACGTTCCCGGGGAGTCACAGGTTTGGAAGGGGCCTCCCCCACCCATCACCATTCTCCGCGGCCTGCGGATTTCCGATCCAATTCTCTCAGTTGGTCCGGGGGGCTGTGCGTGGTGTGGGCGCCAGCCGCCGCGGTTTCAGGGGACCGCCTCTCCAATTCTCCCAGTCAGCCCGGGAAGGGGGAAGGGAGTGACTCCGGCCGCCTGCCGCCCCGCCCGGTGAAGCCCACGCGCCTTGGCGATCTCACCCAAGCAGCTTCTCTCAGCCAGCCAGCCATTCCAGGATGGGGTACGCTGTCTTTTTTATCTCTGTTGTGGCTTTGGGCGCTGTTCTGTATCGTTTCTACTCCCCTAGTAGCTGTCCTGGAGAAGAAACTAAGATTCGCGCGTCTTACTAAGCCGCCATCTTCTCCGGAAGTCAAAATTAAAGACTTTTGTGCACGAAAAGACTTTCTACAGAATGGGGAAAATATCTGAAAACCACATATCCAGCAAGGGTTTAATCTCCAGAATATACAAAGTGGTTCTACAATTCAACAACAACGAAAGACAAACAACCCAATTATAGAATGAGGAATAAATGTGAATAGACATTTCTCCAAAGAACATATCCAAGGAGGATGTGGGAAGATGACAGAGTAGAAAGCTCCCGGACTCAGGTCTTCTACTTAAACAGCTATTAAATAGGAAAGCATTGCCTGAAGCAACTACTGAAACATGGAAACAACTATTTCAAAACTCTGGAGCCCAGAATACTATACATCATACAGAGAAGAGTGGGAGGAAAAGGCTGATAAATCACTGTAAACAACAGTGAATTGCTTTCTCAAACAGTGGCTACCAACACTCTCCCACATTCATGCAGCAGCCCACAGAGTGACTTAGCCCTAGCTAATACTCTGACAAAAGAAAGGGCTATAAAAATCCTATACCCCCAAAACAAGAGTGGGCATGGTCAATTATTGATCATGGCTTCTGATTAGTGAGTTCAGATTGCTGGGTTTCTGAATGTTGGCAGTGATTGTGTCAAACTGTTCTGGACAAAAGTGGCAGCAACCATTGTTTCAACCCTCCCTTGATGCAAATACAGTGGTGGGTTGGAGATTTAAAGAGGCTGTGCGTCTTCAGAGTTGTGGGGGACAGTTAGTTGAAGGATGTGTGTGCTGGGCAAGCCAGGAAAGCTCAGTTTTGGAGCCCTGTTGGAGAAGATCTTGGGACACTTCCGTTTTCCCAGAGACACTTTGGAGTCAGTCTGTGCCTCCTTCATGGATCCCTGGCCCTGTTTTGACTGGGAAAGACTGACGTGGGAAATTCCTCATCAGCATGCCCCTCCTCCCAGAGTTTGCCCTCCAGGCAAAAGCAGTTTGAGACAACCAAAGGAATGTAAAAACTATACATGTGTACAGTATTGGGCAAAGACCTGCCATCTTCAAACACCTTGGAGAGAGAAGTCTGTCTTCTGGGAAACAGAGGGTACTACCAAATCCTGTAAATAGATGAACTCCAAAACAACTAACACGCAAAAGCCCAAGAAAAGACAGAGGCTGAAGCCCAAGAAAATCTCTGTCCTATCACCAGTTACTTACAAAATCATGAAACAGATATCTCAGGATAAATCCCAGAGTTAAAATTTTAAAATGTTACAGTGTGCGGCAAAGAGTATAAGGCAAATCAAATGATGACCCACCTACAAGAAGAGAGAAAAAAATCCAGACGACATCATCAAAGATGAGAGTATGGCCATACTGAACAATGCCTTTTTAAAAAATGATCTTAAAATTCCTCTGGAGATAAAGGAAAATACAGAGAAAGAATTAAAGGATATCAGGAAAACAATGAATGAGCAATATGATAATCTTAGTAGAGAGACAGAAATTTTTGAAAGGAACCAAACAGAGCTACTGGTGTTGGGACAAAAATAATTGAGCTAAAAAATTCTTAGGATGGTTTCAAGAGCATATTGGAGGTAACAGAAAAAGGGATCTATGAACTTGAAGACAAGACACTTGAAATGAGTCAGACTGAGGGGAAAAAAGAAAAAGTTATTTAAGATAAAAATAGTCTAAGTCACCTCTGGGACACCAGTACACATACCAGTATAAGCATTATAAGAGTCCCAGGAGGAGAAGAAAGAGAGAAAGGTGCAGAAAGAACATTCAAAGAAATAATGACAGAGAACTTCCAAAACTTAGCAAAAAACGTGAATATGCACAACCAAGAAGCCCAGAGAACACCAAACGGGATAAACGTGAAGAAAAATATACCCCAGCTGATCACACGATCAAATACAAAGGACAAGGAGAGAGTCCTGAAGGCTGCAAGAAAAGCAACATGTTACATGCAAGAGAGTCCGGCTGAGATTGAGTAGTGACTTTCCATCAGAAACCATGGAGGCAAGAAGGCAGTGGTTTGAAATACTTAAAGGGTTGAAGGAAAATAACTGCCCTGCCAAGAATTTTATATCCAGCGAGACTTTCTTTCAAAAATGAGGGAGAGATTAAGATATGCTCAGACAAACAAAAGCTGAAGGAGTTACTCACCGCTAGACTGGCGCTAGAAGCAATGCTCAAAAGAGTTCTTCATACTGAAAGGAAAAGACACTAGACAGTGGTTCAAAGCAACACAAAGAAATAAAGACTGGTAGTAGAGCATCACTTGGTATGTAATGCTGCTTGTTAGTTCCTGAAGGTGCTAAAATGCAAATGTATAAAAAAATAATGATAAATCTAGGTTTTTGGACATACAATGCATAAAAACATAAGTGGTAACAAATACAAAAAAAGGTGGAGACACATGAATATAGGAAAAATATATGTGCATGCTATTGAAGTTAAGTTTGTATTAAACTGTATGTGATTGTTACATATTTAGGATGTTAAATTTTAACCCCATGGTGACCATGAGGAAAAAATACGAAAAATAAAACCAGATGGAAATGAGATGCCGCTCAATATGGTACAACACAAAATAGCAAATAAATATAAAAGTAGGCATTAATATTTCAATCTTAGTGATCAATGAAGGGAAGTGGTAAGGGGTATAGGAAAAAAATAGGGGGAACAAGGTTAAAATTATACTGTATAGATGGAAATACTCATGGTCAATGAGAGGGAGGGGTAAGGCGTATGGTATGTATGAGTTTTTTCTTTTCTCTTTTTATTTCTTTTTCTGGAGTGATGCAAATGTTCTAAGAAATGATCGTGGTGATGAATGTACAACTATGTGATGATATTGTGAGTCACTTATTGTACACCATGTATGGAATGTTCATATGTTAAGAGGTTCATGTTTGCATGTTGTTTTGTTTTGTCGATAAAAATATTTTTTAAAAAAGTAGGCATTAATGGAATTAAGGGTCAATAAAGGTATAAGACTTGCAAAGGTTAAATAGCAAAATGGTAGAAGAAAGCCCTGTATTACTAATAGATACTTTAAATATAAACGGATTAAGCTTTCTAATCAACAGGCAGAACTTGGCAGAATGTATTAAAAAGCATGACCCCACTATATGCTGTCTGTGAGAGACTCATCTTAAATTCAAAGCTAGAAGTAGGTTGAAGGTGACAGGATGGAAAGAATATATACCATACAAATACCAAAGAGAACTGGGGTGGCTATACTAACATCAGATAAAATAGACTTAAAGTCAAAAATAATTAAGAGTGTCAAAGTTAGCCATTATAAACTGTTAAAGGACACAATTCAACAGAAAGATATAATAGTTATAAATATATATGCACCTAATAGCAGAGCCCCAAAGTATATTAAGTAAATACTGACCTATTTGATGAGACTAGTTGACAGTTCTACATTAATAGTAGGAGAATTTAGTACAGTATTCTCATTGATGGGTAGAATATCTAGTCCAAAGATCAATAATGAAGTACGGGACCTGATGATACACTAAAGCAACTAAACTGAATAGACATTCATAGAACACTGCACACAGTGAAAACATAAAACACATTCTTCTCAAGTGCACATGGATTGCTCTCCGGGATAGATCATATGTTGGGTCATAAACAAGTCTCAATAAATTAAAAAATATTGAAATCATTCACAGTATATTCTCTAACCACAGTAAAATGCAGCTAGAATCAATAATAGGGGAGAAATGGAAAATTCACAAATATGTGGAAGTTAAACAACATACTCTTAAGCAACCAATGGGTTAAAGAGGGAATCAGAAGCAAAATTAGGAAATATCTTTGCGCAATTGAAAATGAAAATACAACCTACCAAAACTTATGGAATGCAGCAAAGGCAGTGTTCAGATGGAAATTTATAACCCTTAATGTTTACATTTTAAAAAGAGGAAAGACTTCAGGGTTAGGGTTAGAGTTAGGGTTAGGGAAACCAGGCAAAGAAGAACAAACTAGGGTGGGCCATGGTGGCTCAGCAGGCAGAGTTCTCACCTGCCATGCTGGAGACCTGGGTTCATTTTCCGGTGCCTGCCCATGCAAAAAAAAAGAAAAGAAAAGAAAAAAAGAGCAAACTAAATCCAAAGTGAGCATTAGGAATTTATATAGCAAAGATTAGAGCAAGGATAAATGAAATGGAAAACAATCAAACAAATACAAAACAGAACAATCTGCTCAAGACTTTTGCCAATTTTTAATTGGACTGCTTGTCTTTTTTGTTGTTGTTGTTAAGCAGAAGGATTTCTTAATTTATTCTGGATATTAGATATTAAACACATATCAGATATGTGGTTTCCAAATAGTTTCTCCCATTGTGCAGGTTGTATTTTACTTTCATGATAAAGTCTTTTGAGCACAAATGTTTTAAATTTAGATGACATCCCATTTATCTATTTTTTATTTTGATAGTGCTTTGGATGTTAAGTCTAGGAAACCACTGTATAAAACAAAGTCTTGAAGATGCTTCCCCACATTTTCTTTTAGGAGTTTGTATAATAAAAGCATGAACTCTAATGTAAAATATGGATTACAGTTAATAGTATAATTATAATAAAACTATTACATTAATTGTAACAAACTTACTATATAATGCAAAGTGTTAATAATGGGGAAAACTGTGGAGGGTTAGGGCATGTGAGAACTCTCTATTTTCTGTATGTTTTTCAATGCTGGTATTCAATTTTGTACTGGAAACCTAGCAGGCAAGAAAATAAATAAAAATTCATCCAAATAGGAAAGGGAGGAGAAAAGTTATCTCTATTGGCAAATGGCATGATCCTATACATAGAAAATCTCAAAGAACCCACAAAAACTAGTATAGGAAATAAATTCAGGAAAGTTGTAGGCACAAGAACACACAAAATCAGTGGTGTTTCTATACACCAGCAACGAATAATATGAAAAGGAAATTATGAAAACAATTCATTGTACAGTAGTATCTAAAAGAATAAAATAGCTAGGAATAAAGTCAACCAAAGACATGCAAGACTTGAACATTTAAAATTACAAACCACTGCTGAAAAAAATAAAACAAGTCCTAAAGAAATGGAAAGACATTGCATGTTCATGGGCTGGAATACTTGATGTTGTTAATATGGCAATACTACCCAAAGTGGTGAACAGATTCAATGCAAAAAAATTATAATGACCTTTTCTTGCAGAAATCGAAAGCTGATCTTCAAATTCATATGAAATTGCAAGGGGCTCCAAATAGCCAAAGTAATTTTGAAATAGAACAACACAATTGGAGGACTCACACCTACCAACATCACTCTAAAATCTGTTACAGACAATGTGTACTTGCTACTGTTTGGTCCTACTCAAAGGAATTCCTGTAACTTAAGGGGCAGTTTACTGTGTACATCACAGGCTTGGACCTGTGGTTTTAATCCTAATGCATATTCATCCCATGTGCTATTTCATTTTCTTATAGTGCTTACCAAGCCCTTTGCCTCTGCTGGGAGTTTGTGTTCTAATTTGTTCTGAATTTTATAAAGTTTATACACTTTTAGAAGGTCCAGGGAAAGGGTGAAATGAACTTTAGAAATTAGGTAATTTATCCTTTATAGGTGCATGGATATCTTAAATGTATTTGTACATTGATGTACATATAATCTGTCACTCACTTAAACACAAATACTGCAATTTGATTTAAAAAAACAGCTATTCATGCCAAAAAGAAAAAAAAACTTACTGAAATCAAGATAGCTTGGTATTGCCATAAAGAGAGACATTTAGATCTATGGACTAGAACTTGGAGTCCAGAGTAAGCCTTACATTTATTGTCAGTTGAGTTTTGAATTTTGATGAATGCCAAGACTATTCAGTGAAGAAAGAATAGTTTCTTCAACAAATGGTAAGAGGACAACAGGATATCCACATGCAATTTAATGAAGTTGAATCCTATTTCACATCATATACAAATACTAACTCAAAAAGAATCAAAGACTTAAATGTAAAAGTTAAAACTGTAAAACTTTTAGAAGAAAAGAAGTGGAAATCATCGTGTGCCAGTTTGAAAGGATATATGTACCCAAGAAAAGCCGTGTTTTCATCCTAATCCCATTTTGTAAAGGCAGCCATTTCTTCTAACCCCTATTCAGTACTGTATGTTTGAAACTGCAATTTGATCATCTCCCTGGAGATGTGACTCAGTCAAGAGTGGTTGTTAAGCTGGATTAGGTGGAGACACGTCTCCACCCATTCGGGTGGGTCTTGATTAGTTTACTGAAATCCTATAAAAGAGAAAGACAAGAGAAAAAGCCAGGAGATTCAGAGAGAGCAGAGAATGCTGCAGCACCATGAAGCAGAGAGTCCATCAGCCAACGACCCTTGGAGATGAAGAAGGAAAACGCCTCTTGGGGAGCTTCATGAAACAGGAAGCCAAGAGAGAAAGCTAGCAGATGACACCATGTTCACCATGTGCCCTTCCAGCCAAGAGAGAAACCCTGACTGTATTCAGCCTTCTTGAACCAAGGTTTTGAACCCTGAATGCCTTTGATTGGACATTTCTATAGGCTTGTTTTAAGTGGGACATTTTCTCTGCCTTAAAACTGTAAACTAGCAACTTAATAAATTCCCCTTTTAAAAAGCCACTCCGTTACTGGCTGCTAGTAAACTAGAACACATGGTTTTGGCAACAGATTCTTATATATGATACCAAAAGCACAAGCAGCAATACAACAAAATAGATAAACTAGACTTCATCAAATTAAAAACCTTTGCGTATCAAAGGACATTATCAAGAAAGTGAAAAAGCAATATATAGACTGGGAGAAAATATTAATTCATATATGTGATAAGGGTCTGGTATCTAGAATACATAAATAACTCTTACAACTCAAGAACAAAAAGACAACTCAATTAAAAAAATGAATAAAGAACTTGAGCAGAAATTCCTCTACATATAATGTATAAATGGCCAAAAGCACACAAAAACATGTTCAACATCCCGAAGTCATGATGGAGATGCAAATCAAAACCACAATGTGATATTGCTTCACACATAATAGGATGGCTATAATTAAAAAATGAAAGATGACAAGTGTTGGTAAGTATGTGCAAAAATTGGACACTGTACATTGTGGATGGGAATGTAAAATGGTTCAGTCACTATAGATAGTAGTTTTTCAGGTCCTCCAAAAAGTTGAATATAGAATTACCATATGAGTCAGCAATTCTTCTGGGTATATACCCAAAAGAATTGGAAACAGGTATTCAAATACTTGTACAGCAGCAATATTCACAGTACCCAAAAGATGGATACAACCCAAAGGTCTGGCAATGGATGAATAGAAAAATCATGGTATGTATATACAATAGAATAGTATTCAGCTTAAAAAAGGAGTGAAGTACTGATACATGCTACAATGTGGATGAACCTTGAAAACATTATGAATGAAGGCAGAAAAAAAAGATTACGTATCATATAATACAATTTATCTGAACTATCTAGAGTAGGTTAAGACATAAATGTAGAAAGGAGATTTGTAGTACCTGGGGCTGGGAGGAGGGAGGAATAGGGAATAATAGCTTTTGGGACTGGACAGACATAGTATTTGTACAACATGGTGAATATATCAAATGGCATCTCCTTTAAAATGGTTGATTTTATGTTTTGTGAATTTCACCTCAGTGGAAAAATCAATTAACACTTCTATTAATTAACTGTTTCTTGTGGCCCTTCTAGTACTTTTACCCAACCTTTTTTGGGGGGGTGGGCTGTATACTTTTATCATTTATGCATATAACAATTTCATAATATTATTGATAATTGATACTTTTCAATAGAGGAATGGCGATATAATTTAGATGTTCTTGTAGCATGGTGTATCAAATTTATTTTTTATTATAGATGGTTTCGTATATATAGAGCCTGTGGTCTTCACACACTTGTTATTGTAATATTGCCACTGGTGTGTGTTTTCAGAGAAATCTGAAAAATTCTATTTCTTTTGATATCTGTTTAAAAATGTTTAGATCTGATATTGGAAATATATTCTGTACTATCAATTTATTCTTACCACAAGAGAGTTTTTGTTTTAACTAGGTGTTCTAGTTTGCTAACTGCTGGAATGCAATATACCAGACATGGAATGGCTTTTAAAAAGGGGAATTTAATAAGTTACAAATGTACAGTTCTAAGGCCATGAAAATGTCATAATTAAAGCAAGTCTATAGAAATATTCAATCTAAGGCCCAGGGAAAGATACCTTAATTTAAGAAGGCCAATGAAGTTCAGGGTTTCTCTCTCAAGTGGAGAGGCACATGGTAAACAGGACATCTGCTAGCTTCCTCACCAGATCTCTTGCTTCATGAAGCTCCCTAGGAGGCATTTTCCTTCTTCAATTCCAAACATCTTGGTTCTGCAGCTCTCTCATTCTCAAAAGGAACTCTCTTCGAAATATGTCCGGTTTTATAAGATTCCAGTAAACTAGTTAAGACCCAAGTAGAATGGGTGGAGATGCGTCTCCATCTAATCAAGTTTAATAACCACAATTACATCTCCATGGAGATAACGTAATCAAGTTTCCAACCTATAGTACTGAATAGGGATTAGAAGAAACCGTTGCTCCCCCAAGATTAATTAGGATCAAAACACGGCTTTTCTAGAATACATAAATCCTTTCAAACCAGCATGCTTGGTGCTGATGAACTTTATTCTCCATCAGGCAATTTTACACCCCTGATGATTAGAACACAGAGCACCTTCTGGCCCCAAACATGAAATATCCTCTACCTAAATATTTCCAATGTCAAGTGCTGCAGGAGGACGTCATTTCAAAATAAGACCCATGGACTTCATTTCAAATTAAGACCTCTGTTCCACATGTTTGTCGTGACACCAGATGAGTCAGTAAAGTGGGTAGTGGAATTATCCCATGAAACCTTTTCTAAACTGTGATGACTAGCAATAACTTTCCTACATATGAAATTGTAAGTAAATCTAGTAATTATATTTCACTAAACCCAAACTAATTATATCCCCAACTCAGTTTCCCTTTATGTGGATTTTCAAAATGTCTTTGGCTATTTGCTCACCATCTAACACAAGGGAACTGCAATAAAGAGGATGACAGAGTGGAAAGAAGCAGTGATCTTAATTGCTCTTAAAATCTCACTTTTGCAAACTTAACTAAAACATAGGACCACATGAGTGTGTTGTTAGGGCCCATCCCAGGGCCTTAAAAGAGTCATATGCAGGTGAGAGCCTCTGTGAGCATCACAGTAAATCCACCTCTACTCATTTGATCCCCAAGCCCTGTATTAATTAGAATTCTCTGATTGTGAGCAACAGAAACAACTCTTGGTCAAGAAGAATGTATTTATTGGCAGCATATTGGGTCCTCCCCAACCTGAAGGAAAAGCTGAAGATTCATTTCTCAGAAAGCAGTTCCAAGATCCAAGAAGCCGGAACAGATAAGCTTTTCAGGTCTTCTGTGTTGGGATAAATGGGATTAAAATATTTTTTTAGCCATTGCTTCATTAGCTTAAAAGTGTGATTCAAGGGACATAATGAACCACAATAAATACTTGTGTGTGTATGTGTGTATCCAATTGATTTTTTGTCAGGCATCTTCGATTCCCATTTATGAACTTTTATACAACATGGTACACGGTATGCATACAATACATATTTATTAAATGAGTTGATGCTGTGACGAAGTAGCAGAAAAGTATCGTGACTCCAATATTCTGAGGTTGTAGTGGTCTAGAGAAGGATAACAGGTCTGGCCACATGTGATTCAGAGCTCTTTCCATCAAACCACTTATCCTTCCAGGAAATATGGAGAGAATTGACTGAATTCACTCCTCGTTAGGTTGTGTGCACCAGAATCTAAGGCACATCTTATAAAGGGAAAAATCGCAGACTCTGGAAAAATTCCCTACCTTATCATCCCCTGTTTCTGCCTCAGCTGCCTCCCGTAAGGACCTTTGTGCTAGATGTGCCATTCCACACCATATTATGCCTCACCCCAGAGAGTGAAGCCCTCTTCTCTGCTCTAAGAAGCATGTGAGCCAAAATGCCTAAGGGAAACTGAATGCGTGCCAGCCGGCAGCCTCACTCCCCCAGGTGGCTTTCTCAGCAAGGCATCTTACAATAGGAGGCCTAAGTCATAATGACATTTGCTTTCTGCAGCTAGAGTTTGCCTAAGCTCCTTGAAGCAAGGAGGAGCTAGCAGGGCTGAAAATGCTGCCAGGAGTCCCCACAGCTGGCCTCATGCTGGAGCTTTTTCCAAGTGTAGAGTGGCAAAATCCTGAGTCGTAACTATTGTTTAATCAGGGGTTCTCAAACCTTAGTTGGCATTTGAATTGCCTGGAGGGCTTGTTAAAACACAGATTGCTGGGCCCCACAAATTCAGCAGGCCTGGGGTGGGGCCCTAGACTTCGCATTTCTAACAAGCTCTCACTGGTTGCTGATGCCGCTGACCTAAGGAATAAGCATTGAAGTTCATTGGTTTAGATATTTCTGGGGCTTGCTCTTCTCCACATAATCACTGCAAGGGGTTTGACCACACTTTCAGGCAAGAAGAGCCACCCCTGATATTGTGACAAATCAGTGGATCTGAATCTCTCTGCAGCCTGCCCTGCTGGCCAGTAACACATGCACATGTTCCGCCATGGCCTTTATCTGCCTCTGCTATGGAGGAGGTCATTTCCAGATCTGCACTAGAGGACTGGCAGCACACCGAGTCACCAGATGACTTTTCTGCCTTTAAGGCATGGGGTGTAAACATGCACAGTAGGAGTTTCTCAATCTCAGCACTACTATTTATTTTGGACTGGATAATTCTTTGCCACAGTGGTGGTTGGGGTGGGGATGGGGAGTGCTGTCACGTGCATTGTAAGATGTTTAGCAGCATCCCTGGTCTCTACCCACTAGATGCCTGAGACCCTCTCCTTCCCCACAGGCATGACCATCAAATTTGTATCCAGGCATTGCCAAATGTCACCGGGGGAGGGAGTGGGTCGGAAGCAAAATTGCCCCCAGTTGAGAACCACTGATGATACGATAGCGTGCTTCCAACAGTATAGGGGTGGGACATGTGTCAAGATTTCTCTGGCTGGGCATCATGCACCCCCTATCGCAGGACTGTGTGCTGACATGACTCATAAAGCCACCTTTCCTTTGAAGCACATGTTTTTAGGACTACTTCACAAAATCAAGTTCCTTTTACCCTTGACCTGTATGGTTGGTAGAGAAGATGTTACCATCTTCTCCATTTTAAAGATGAGGAGACTAAGTCTCAGTGAGATTCAGAACTTGCTTGAGTCTACAAAGGCAATAAATTTCAGCAGAGGATGGAATACACATCCTCTAATTCTTAGGCCAGTGAATTTTCCATCACACGATGCAACCTTCATTCAGTCTACAAACACTCCATAAGCACCATCAGGTAATGGCATTTTCTTGTTGTGCAGAGTCCCGGAAAGACCTGAAAACATTTGTTTGTTCAGATGTTGTGCTTTGCAAAACCCCAAGTGGGGCTAATTAAATCTATGTTTTATAGGTTGGTACTCTATATATAGATATTAGACTGCTACTTCCCACTGTAATTACCAACTTGCACTACAGTTTGCAGCTCTGATATGTTGTGATGAGTGTTTAGGCAAGGTTTTTAACCACAAAGTCTACATGTACCTATAGGAAGTATTTTCACTATTACTTTGATTTAGTCTTTCTACCTTTCTAACTTTTTTGTTTACTGTTCTGGAGAGAAAGCAGCATAAACTTAAGTTTGAGCATAAAACATTCAAAGAAAATTCAAACAAGAACAAATCCAGAAAATTAAGAAAGCAGTCTATGAAAATGTAAGTATGGAAACCGAACCAGAGTCTTTATGTTTTTATGCTACTTTGAAAGTGTCACTATTAAAAGGCTGCTGTGTGCATATGTTATGTGTGTGCTGGGGAATTATTATGGGAGTGGGATGAGACTTACTAGTGAAAGGACTGATGAATGGGACTTACTTTGCCCACTATTTTCAAAGCCAGTTGCTATTTATATTTCTTGCTTCTTTGGCTCAAGAAAAGCTTATAATGTGAAGTCAAAATGGCAGAGGTTCTGAGTAAGCTAGCTGGGCCATTCAAAAGAGAGTAACAGACTTCATCCCTAGTGAGATCAAAACAGAGCTCTCAGATGGAAAGGGTCCCGACAAGCACTAAAGTAAAACCAATAATGAAACAGCTTGGGGTTTCCCCCAGAGGCGATTGTCTCAAAGATCCATCCTGCTGTAGGGAGAGCTGGTGATGCCAGGCAGATGGAGTTACAAAAACAATCACCCAGCCAGAACACTCCCAGCCATGTGGCAATGAATTTGTGTCATGACTACATTTGCAGGAGTGGTTTTACCGTCCAAACAAGATGAAGTGATTCTAACAGCCTCCACTGGGCTCCATATGGCCCCTTCGTCTTCATAGTCCCTATGGTCAGCTTTTCTTTGGTCATATTTCTTTCTGTGAAATTTATGAAGAGGTAGAAAGGGAATAATGAGGAAACTCTAAACCCTGACTTACCTGAGTCTGGCTGAAGAAAGGGGCATTCTATGGAAAATATATGGAAAAAAAAAGAACAAATGAAATTGTAGCCCCTTTTCTGTCATTGACCAATCTTCTCTAAAACAAGAGCTTCATGAACTAAAATTTTATAATGCTGTTTTGCACTGGGTATGGTGTGTTTCTGTGAATCCAATCTTTAAAGATATGTATGAGTAGAGGGTGAAGAGATTAACAATGTCAATTTCATCAGAAATGTTCAAATAAGGCGTGAGATGCAGAGCACGGGAGCTGGATTTATCAGTGCCACCACTTTCTAGCTGTGGAAACCTGAGCAAATTAATTAGCAGCTCAGTCTCATTTTCCTCATCTTAAAAATAGCTATAAAAATGACAGTCTTGGGAGTTTTATGAAAATTCAATACGTAAAGGGAAAGTTAAAACGTTATCAAAAGTTGGTGAAAAAAGTAGAGGATTTAATAACTATTAGAAACTAAAATTGACAATGTAATGATCAAGTCTTAGGAGAAAAGAGAAAGAAGAGTAAGAGATAAATCCTCATCTTTTTAATTGAAGAATTACCTGATGTTGCTCACCAGTGATATATCTGTTAATAGAGGTGGACGCATATTAACTTGAGGTTGGTGGGAATAACCAAAAGTGCTAAAACAGAAAATGTTAAAGCTTCATTCTAGGGAGTGGGATGGGGGTAAGTGGGGGGGAGTAGGTAAAGACAATTGCTTTTCACCATGATTTCTTCTATGTTCTTTGATTCGCTTCTATGTGCACATATATGTGCTTCTATTCAGTAAAAAAAAAAAAAATAAAAGTATTTAAAAATAAAAGTGGAAATTAAAAAAAGAAGTTTTAAATATAAAATAATGTGGGGGGAAATAAGCGATTTCTTTTTAGTAAAAAAGAAAGCAAAAAAATTAAATTTAAGTGCAGCCAGTAGTCCTGACTGAGTGTAAGGTGAGATGAAGTGTACAGTGAACGAACCCCCACCTTACACCTGTAAGCCTGAGGAGAGGTCCCAGTGAGTGCCTGAGGTGAGCAGGTGGCAGGGCGTGTGTTCCCTAGGAATGTACCCTGAGAAGAGAGAAGACCTGAAGCAAAACTCTAAAAGGTATATTTCTAAAATAGTTTCTGAGATCTGTCGCATAAGAAGGGCTTTGGGGTCTCCATATCATATCTTGGCAAGGAATGAAAAGGGACATGCTGCCATTTCTTGGAACTCCACGTGGCCCCAGCTCAGTGAGGGGACAGAGCCCCACTTGGTGCCCCGAGGGTTTTATAGTTTAGGGAACACTAAGAAGCTATGCCCTGTGGGAGTTATACAGAGAAGGTAGGGTTTAACAAATGAGTATGAGTGCTGAATCATTATAGTGATAGTTCTTTTAGTCTCCAGTATCTTAGAGCAGCCAGAAGCAAAAACATAAAATTGTGGAATTGCAATCCATACCAAACTCTGAAATCTGTTCGAAAATTAATTATGGTCGTATACTTTGAAATGTATTTCTTTTTTTGTATATATGTTATTTTTCACAAGAAAACGACAAATCAACTGTGATGATAAAGATATATGTGTTTATGCCTTCTAGCCACCTATATTCTGGAGCAGACAGAAGGAAAAATCTAAGAGGATGGTGTGGTAGCCTATGACAAACTCTGGGATCTGCCCTGTAACTACTTGTTGAAGAGTGCTTTGAAAACTAGTGCTTTTTTTTCCTTTGCTTTGTTATATATGTTATATTATATATATTTTTTTAAAGTTGTTTTTTGTTTTTTAAAAAAAGAAGAAGCTATACCCCAAGCCATGGTGGCACCTGCATGGAGCACTCACAAGCAGCAGGCACCAGGGAGACTTTGAACTGTGGGAATATATGGGAGGCATTCCTGCAGTCCCTGAAATGTCTGGGGAAACTTTAAGAGTGGTGCTGAAACTCTGAAGTTTTGTTGACAGGGCTGTGAGACAACAAAATGTGGGTGACTACTTTAACATGGCTCCATCGTGTCCACAGGCCTTAGGAAAGCATGGACCATAAGGCCTCCCTGAGAGCGGTGCTGGGAAGTGTCCCAGAGCCTGAGAGGACCAGGATAACAAGGAGGCTGAAGATTCTTCTTCAAAAATCATTTCAGGTAAAGATAGATTCATACTTTCTGGCCAGTTGTCTAAAGGTGGCACTGCCTATAGACTGAGTGCTGTGAAATATTTTCCCAGATTCTCTAATAGTTCATGTTTCTATGATTATACAACACTTCTTTTAAATTGTCTAAAAGCTTTTCCTTGAAATATTGTTCTTCCTGTGTTAAATCTGAAATGTTTGGCAAAAGACAACCCATTGTCTAACTAATAACTTCAGCAAACCTATACATATCAAGAGTCAATAAATCATGTTTATATCTGAAATGTCTTTGCATACAAGTCAAACCTTGACTTGCCTTATACAGTTACCAAGCTACTCAGGAAATTCTTACAAAAGTGGTTAAGACACACAGGCATTTAACCAAAAGTTTGATTATATCTTAAAACAAGATGTCTGCCTTAATTGCTATAAAAGGTTATAAACTACATTCCAAGTTCCTTAAGCACCTAATAAAAATTGAGGAAGCTGTGATTATTTTTTCCACATATGCATGGTAACTTCTCTCCAGAGATATAAGGACCAAGTTTAAGGTAGATATATTCTTTAAAATATGAAGAAATAATCAGATTGTGTGGTCTTGGGGAAATTACTTAACCTCTTACAGCCCCAGGTACTTAGGCTATGCATCTATTAATTCACTTATTTATTCATTTGTTTATTCAACAAATATTTATTAGATTGCTACAATGGCTCAGCATTGTTCCGAATACTAAAGTTCCTGCTCTATGAAGTTGACATTTCTGACACACTATTTTAAATTATTAAAATATTTAAAATCAATAAATCAAAAAATAACATCAGCTACTGAATGATAATAATAACTCTTGTCATTCAGATCACAGCTGAAATGTTATTTTTTTAGATAGCTTTGCTTCTCCATTCAATACTTCCATTTGTGTTCTGATCAAATGAGACAAGAAAAAAAAAAACAGGCACAGCCATGAAAATATTGGGGAACAGCATTTGCAAAAAAGGCAATGGGAAATATAAAACTGGTAGGATGGAAGAGAGTTTGGTGTGTTCAAGAATGACAGATTGTGAATGTAATTTGCAACACTGAATTATATATTTAAATGTGGTTGAAGGGGAAATTTTAAGTTGTATATGTGCAACTAGAATACATTTTTTTAAAAAGCATAGGACTGTACAATACAGTAAGCCCTACTGTAAACAATGGAATATAGTTAATAGTACAATTATAAAAATGTTCTTTCATGAGTTGTAACAAATGCACCACACTAATGCAAGGTCTTAAAAATAGGGTAATATATAGGAACTCTGTATGTTTTCTGTAAATCCACAACTTCTTTAATTGAGAAGAAAGAATGAGAGAACTTCAGCCTTGCTGTAACCTATTAAAGTGAAAGAAGAGTGGTTGTATTAGTTAGGGTTCTCTAGAGAAAAAGAATCAACAGGGAACACTTGCAAATATAAAATTTATAAAAGTGTCTCACATGACCGCAGGAACGCAGAGTCCAAAATCTACAGGGCAGGTTGTGAAGCCGATGACTCCGATGGAGGGTCTGGATGAACTCCACAGGAGAGGCTCACCAGCCAAAGCAGGAATGGAAACTGTCTCCTCTGAATCCTCCTTAAAAGGCTTCCTGTGATTAGATTAAGCATCATTCACTCCCCTTTGGCTGATTACAAATGGAATTAGCTGTGGATGCAGCTGACCTGATCATGATCTAATCCTATGAAATGTCCTCATTGCAACAGACAGGCCAGCACTTGCCCAATCAGATAAACAGTTACCACAACTTGGCCAAGTTGACACATGTCCCTAACCATGACAATGGTAAAGGATTTAGTCAACTGGAGAGGAAGATAAAGGGGTATTTTAAAGGCTTTAGTAAGTGTCAGAGATGGAACATATACAAGTTTACCTATTGCTGTGTAAAAATGTGGGAATTGCTGCAATAAATTTGATATTGGCCTCAAAACCATTTCCTAATTTTGTCATCCTTTGCCATGTGCAGAGTCTGAGAACTTTCAAAAACTGGGAGTCCTAGTTCCTTTTGTTTGACAGTCCATCCTTAATCTTATCTCTCTCCTTTTCCAGTTTAATATAAATAGGAAGAAGAAACCAGGAGGCACTGTTAACACTTTGCCTGGAAATCTCCTCATTTAGGTTACCCAGTTCATTAGTCTCATTTTCTACTTTCTACAGTTTTAGTATTACCATTTTTTCTGCCAAGTTTAGCAAGGATCTTTTTTCCTCCAGTTATTTCCTTCAGCTATTTTCCTTCTTCCCTTTAAGTACCCTCTGGTAGCCTCCTTTAAGGTCAATGGGTATCTGCTAACACTTAGTCAAAGCACCTTAACTTCTTGCAATTCCGGTTTCCTAAAAGTTCTTTTGGCTTCTACCCACTGCCTGATTCCACAGCCACTTCCATATTTTAAGTTTTTGTTATGGTAGCACCTCCAGAGACCAAAATCCATATTAATAATCAATTGTGTGTAACAAATTTCCCCAAATCTTAGTGGCTTAACACTAAATATATAATCTCTCTCTCTCTCTCATATATATATATATATATATATATATATATATATATATATATATATTTTATTTATTTATCTATTTATTTATTTATTTATTTATTTATTTATTTATTTATTTATCTATCTATCTTACAGTTTCTTAGGGTCAGAAATCTGGGAGCAGCTTAGTTGGATGGTTCTGGCTCAAAGTGTCTCACAGGGTTGTCAAAGAATCTCTCAACATTTTGGTAAAGACTGCAGTCATCTGATGCCTTGAATGGAGCCAGAGGATCTGCTTCCAAGAAGCTCACTCAAATGGCTGGCAAGTCCATGTTGGCTGTTGGCAGGAGGCCTCCGTCCTTGCCATGTGAAACTTTCCATGGGACTCCTTGAGTGTTCTTATGACATGGCAGCTGGCTGTCCCCTGAGTGAGTGAAGCAAGAGAGAGCAAGGTGAAAGCCACATTGTCTTTTATGTCCAAGCATTGGCATTTTCCAATCATCATCCCTACAGCATCTTAGTGGTTGTATAGGTCAGCCCTATTCAGTGTGGGAAGGGACTATGAAGGACATGAATGCAAGGACGTAGGGATCACTGGGCATTTTTAGGGGTTGACCACCACAAAAAACATTAAACGATTTTTAAGCAAGAGAGTGACATGATCTGATTTATATAGTTAAAAAATTTGCCTGCTGCTGTGGGGAAAACGGGTTGTGGAGAATGGCAAAAGAAGGTGGGAAACTAGTTAAGAAGCCATTAGAGCCATTAGAGTAGTCCAGGAGAGAGATGTTGGTGGCTTGGACTACAGTTGTAACAGTGGAAGGGAATTTAGGCAAATCCAACTAGACTTGTCAAGTACAAAAAATCTGGAGCTCAGAGGAAATGTTAAGATCACAAAAAAGGTTTAGTGGTGTAAAGCATTAAAAAAAAAAATGGCAGCAAGTCAGTGTTCAATAAATGCAGAAGATGCTGTAGATAAAAAAACTTCCTGAATGATCCCCTTCCAAGTAATTCTGTATCTTGGATCCTTGATTATTTTTTCTTTTTTTTTTGGCAGCACATTAATGAGATAAAACTTATATGCCATAAATTTATCCTTTTAATGTGTACAATTCACTATTTTTTATTATAATCACAGAGTTGCCCAATCATCACCACTATATAATTTTAGAACTTTTTCTTTGATCCCCAAAAGAAACCCTTTCCCCATTAGTAATCATTCCCCAATCCTACCTTCCCCCAGACCCTGCAACCAGTAATCCACTTTCTGTCTCTAAGGATCTGCAACATGTGATTTGCATATTCTGTACATTTCATATAAATTAAATTATGCATATAATTTGCAAATGAATATAAATTAAATTCATTTAGCATAGTGTTTTCAAAGTGCGTGCTGTAGCATGCATCAGTACTTCATTCCTTTTTATGGCCGAGTAATATTCCATTGCATGGATATACCACATTTGATGTATCCATTCATCATTGATGGGTATTTAGGTAGTTTCTATTTGTCCACTACTATGGAATAATGATACTATGAATATTCATGTAGAAGTTTTTGTATATGGACATATACATTTTCATTTCTCTTGGGTATATACTTGGGAGTGGAATTGCTGGATTATGTCATAACTATATGCTTAATCACTTGAGGAATTGCCAAACAATTTTTCTGAAATAACTGCACTACTGGATGTGGATTACAATTTCTCCACATCATCCCCAGTGCTTGAAGTTGCCTGTCTTTTTATTTTAGTCAACCGAGTGGAAGTGAATTGGAATCTCATTGTGGTATTGATTTGCATTTTCCTAATGACTAGTGATAAACATATTTTTGTATGCATATTGGCAATTTATCTACTTTTCCCACTTATTAATGGAGTTATGTGTCCTGTCATTATTGAGTTCTGTTTTAATTTTGACCTATTAGTGAATTTCCCAGTAGTGATTCCTAATTTCACTCCACTGTAATCAGAGAAGAGTAAATTTATTAAATCTTTTTAAATTCATTAAATCTTGTTTATGGACTTATACATGGTCTGTTCTGGAGAATATTCCATCTGCACTTAAGAATAATGTGTATTCTATTGTTATTAATGTTTCAGTTTGCTAAAGCTGCCAGAATGCAATATACCAGAACTTGGTTGGCTTTTATAAAGGGAATTTATAAACTTACAAGTTTACGGTTCTAAGACTATAAAAATGTCCAAATGAAGAGATCCAGAGAAAGATACCTTGACTCAAGAAAGGCCAATCTGGGAAAGCACATAGCTGGCATCTGCTTGTCCTTTGGCTTCTGGTTTCAAACAGTTTTCCCAGAAGTGTTTTCTTTCTGCATCTCCAAATGCTTCTGTGTCAGTTCGAAAGATTTGCAAAAATAGTTCCCTCTTAAAGGACTCCAGTAAATTCATTAAGACCCACTTTGAATGGGTGGAGACATATCTCCATGGAAACTACCTAATTAAAAGGTCCCACCTACAATTGGGTGGGTCACATCTCCAAGGAAACAAACTCAATAAAAAAATCCCATCCTAAGCAATAGGTTTGCCCCACCAGACAGGATGAGGAAAAAGAACATGGCTTCTCTGGGATACAAAACAGTTTCAAACCAGCACAGCTGGGTAAAGTGTTCTACAAATGTCTATTTCATCTGCTTAGTTTACAATGTTTTAAAGTATTTATTTCTGTGTTCATCTTTTGCCTAGTTGTTATATCCATTATGGAAAGTGTGTTATCGCAGTCTCCAGCTATTATTGCTAAATTGTCTGTTTCTCCCTTCAATTATATCCCTTCAGTTTTTGCTTCTCAGATTGTGCAATATTTAGTTAATTTCTAGAGTTCTAAAAAAGCTGATATTCACAATTTTTGCCAGTGTTCTCATTCATTTTATGGAGTAGATTTGTGGATGTCTTTACTCCACCATTCTGGAAGTACCTCTGGGACTCTTAATTCATAGAATTTAGAGTAGAGATTTTATACTTCTGTTGATCTAATCACTCTTATAATGAATATATCTAATGATTTTTTCATGATCCATTGAACCGATAACCATTCAACCAGTGCTGTAAAAGGTCCAATGATAGATTGGTTACTCATTGCCTCAGAAAACAGCATATTTTATTAATTATAAATGAATTACATTCTTTCTTTACTGATCCACACTCTCCCTCCTAATTTGTTCCTCTGAATCAGAGGCTACATGACAGATTTTAGACTGTGGTACCTTTTAATCTCTTCTTTCCCAGAAAACACACTGAATTCCTCCACCTGTTTCTTATATGACAATAGTCAACTCCTGTCCCCATGATTGGCTTGGCAGTGTCCTGCTTACACTGTGATCCAGAATGGAACTCTTGACTTCACATGTGTTTTGGCCTGAGTGGAGTACAATGGCGAAACAGTTTCTCCAGCCATCTGCATGCTAGCATTCTATGAACATAGCCTGTGCTTGAGTTAGTAATTTAAGCAGGCACATCACATATTGGCCCACAAATAATGCCTTGCTCACGATAGGCATTTAATAAATACTTTTTGAATAAATTAATTTGTGGTCAACTAGTGTGAAGAACACAGAACTGGGAATAGTAGGCATATGTCATTTTTCATTTTGTAAATTTGGACTTCTTTAAGACATTAAAAAAAATTTACATAGGCACCCCACTGATGCAAAATGTTAGTAATAGGGAAAACTTGGGGATGTCATATGTGGAAATACTATACTTTCTGCATGATTTTTCTATAAACCTACAATTGCTCTAATAACGATAAAAAAATTAAAGACTTTTTGATATGATTGGGTTTGATAAATGAATATGCCAGCCTTTGTTTACTGGGCTCTCTGGCTTTGCTGGGTCGTTTGGATATCTCTTCTCTACTGCACAAAAACTGTGAATGACAAGGGATTCCAGGATCCCTCGAAGATTTGGTATCTAAAACCTCCCCTATCCCATTTATTGGGAGAGACTCAGAGACTTCAAACTTGGCCATCCATAAAGGATCCAAATAAACAATATCACTTGTGTATAGCACTACACAGTCAGGATTCAATCTTTTATGAGTTCCTCCTCACAGCTGGTGTATGAGGTCAAATAGAAAGAATTTGATATGACCTGCTGCAGAGGTCAAAAAGACCAAGGAAGAGAAATGGGTCCCTGGTTTTGTCCTGACTCGTTTCCTGAATCTAGAATTCTCCCTTTGTAACAGTCAAACATTTCCCTTGGGGATCCTCTTTCACTTCAAGGCATGTAATCACCACTCCACACAATGGCTAGAAAACTTGTGCTAATAAAAATAGAGTTCTATCCAACATTTAAGATGAGCTCAACAAAAGATGAAAGTCTTACTTAAGATGGCCAGGTGCATATTTTAACTGTAGGAGCCAGTATAAAAATCTGTGGTGTTGGGAAGAAAAGTGAAATTGTGATTATCCTTGAAAAAAACTATTAGTGTGGTTGCACCTCTTTGTGTACCAGGTGTTTCTAATTACCTCACACATTCGCAGAGTCTGTCTCTCTGTGGAATCCTCTGTCCTTCTCTTTCCCAAAAAAGAATTTTAATACAAAATTTTATAGCCCTTACACCTGAATCTTTGGGCTTTCTATTCCCTGAATTGCCCATCAAAACGTAGACTGTTGCAGGAGACTGGAACATTTACCAAGTGTTTACTGTGGATATGTAGGGCATTGGATTAAGCACAACAGAAAAATATCTCAAAGAAATAAAATACTCTAACAATAATTTTTAGTGCTTGGGGAAAATGGTATTATTGGAGTATGGGTTGGATATGTGCCTTGCCCCAGTTATAGAAAAGGAAAAAAAGTGTAATACTTGGAACCATGATGGAACTGTCAAAAGTACACTAAATATCCTGTATGCGTTAGGATAAATAAGGACTGGTTTTATTTATTTCCTCAACAGTGTAAAAAGTGCCAAGTGTTCTTTAAGACAGGAAAAGAAAGCAAGGACAAGTTAGTTAATTTTGCTACGACAGCTGACAGCAGAACTTGTATTGAGATGCGTTGTACAGATAATCTGCACAACAACTCCAGCTGGTCTGTTTCCCCCGCTTCTCTTTGACCCCTTCCCCAATCCCCGTACATTTTAGTCTCCCTGTGCTTCAGACAGACTGTAGTATAAATACAGACCACTGGAAAAACCTATTCAGGATGCAGGTCCTTGCTCCAGTCAGTTAACATGGGAGGAACCCTAGAATCTGCATTTTAAAGGAGAATTCATGTAATACTGCTGCTGGTGCACGATGTCTGTGACTTTGTGCTTTTTGTCGGCGATATGCTGTCTAAATGGCCCTCAAGTGTAGTGCTAAATGCTGTCTGGTGTTCCTGTGCACAAGGAAGGCTGTGACATGCCTTTCAGAGAAAATAGGTGTGTTCAATAAGCTTCATTCAGGCATGAGTTTTAGTGCTGTGGGCTATGAGCTCAGTGTTAATGAATCAACAATATATATTAAGTAAGGTGTCTTTAAATAGAAACACATATAAAGCAAGGTTATGTGTGATCAATAATCAATTGATGAAAATATTATGACAAGAAACTCATGGGAAATTAATCTTCTATTTCCTCTAGGAGCAATGGCTCAGTGTCCACTAATTCAGGGTTCATGGCAACTTTATATAAGATAATTACCATGAATAACAAGAATCAACCACACCACATTCCAAAGGCCATAATGCAGGACGTGCAACTGGAGGTGGTGGGAAATTGGACATCCCTTAACTGACCACCCATCTTCAGATTTTAAATGTGGTTTGAGGGGCCCAAGAAAGAATTGGAGGTGAAAGCATTTTTGAAGTGCTGTGTGTCCCACCCCCATTTCTGGGGAAGGGGGTATGGGAGCTGCTGCTTTCACCAGCAAGTTCAGAGACCCCAAGAACGGTTCAAAGGGGTCCCTTGTGGTTGGAGGACAAAGTGGACACATTTCTTGGACAAAGTAGACTGGTTTCTGATTTACACTGGAGGAATCTAAACGGTGGGAGAAAGATTGGCTCTCAGGAGGGCTTTTTTCTGCCACACAGTTCTGCCTCCAGCCAAAGTGGGTTCTCTCTCCTGCACGTGTTTCATGGCACTTTTCAACCACAGACCTCAAAGTGATTAATAGTTGAACTCCTCAATACCCTGGTGAGGTAGATAGATATCATTATCCCTAAAGCCCAGCTGGACAAACACAGAAGGTTGACTGTGTTGACCTGGCTCACACAGGAGGTGGGTTTGGAAAGAGAAGTGGGCTGCAACCTCCTGCAGTGGGAGTGGAGACTCTGGTCTGGTCTCCAGGGAAAGCTTTCCAATTATTAGGCCACAGCAGTTGCGCCTGCTCCCTTCGAGTGCAACAGTGCATGGGACATTTTGTAATGAGCAGGCTGACTGTAACAAAAGCAGCTGTGTGATGAAATCTGATGGAAAAAAATTTTTTCTTAAATATCCTATTTCCAATTTGCACCTGATTGGCAGTTAGAGATAAAAAAAATTGTGCCACAAAGGGAAATGTGCACCAAAGAGGCTTGCCCTCCAAGTTCCCTGGTTTTGTTTTATTTTTTCAATTAAATACAACAACAAATGTTTGAATGAGTGCTATATACCTTAACTTGCAAACTTTTGATGGCAATAAACTTCACCCCAGAGCAATCTAGAAATGCTGCCCTGTGCAATGAGATACTTAGTAACTACCAAGCAATTGAAAAAAAAAAAAAGAAAAGAAAAACTGAACCAGCCTAGGGTGGAGTGGGAGGTGGGAGAATCTGGTGGACCAGCCTAGGGTGGAGTGGGAGGTGGGAGAATCTGGTGGACAAAGAGATAAATACAACATAATTCCTCTTCTCCAGAAACGTACAATCTAAGTAGAGGTAAATATAATGGAGTTCCACTTTATTGGGGTAGAGTTCTAAAATCAGCCAGTAAAAAGAAAATCTCATTTAATGAAAATTACCTTTAAAAATCCTGTAACTTGCCCATAAAGTGTGGCATACATGATTTGTGTATACAAGTGTGTACAATAATTCTTAGGTCGTTTAAATGTTAAGAACCACTGGAGCCATCACAAGAAGGAACAAAAGAAAAGTATTTCTACTTTGGGTTTTCAAACTTGCCTACCTGTAAGATAGACAAACCTGTGAGTGGGAGTGGGGTGCAACTTATAAAGTCTATCTGCTTAGCTTCTCTGCAAAGCAAATGGCCCCAAACTGTGGCTTAAAACAACAATTTATTCTCACAGATCTGTTAGTCAGTTCTACTTCAGCACATCTCAGCTGGGCTTGGCTGGGGCAGTTCAGCTTTGCTCCATGGTGTCCTCTTTCTCCTCCTCCTCCTGGCACCAGTGAGCTGGCCTGGCCGTGTTTTTTATTTTCATAGCAATGGCAGAAGCTTAAGAACACAAGTCCATTCACACAAGTGCCTTTCCAGCCTTTGATGACATCATACTTACCAACATCCTATTGGCCAAAGGAAGTCACATGACTAAGCCCACTATCAAGTGGCGCGGAAATATTCTCTGCCTCTTTACTTACTGGTTGGAACTGCAAAGTCACATGCCAAAGAGTACGGATGCAAGCAAGGGTGAATTAGGATCATTTGGGGAGGTTTTATTACAATTTATTTCACTCTGCATTTCAGAGTTTTTTCTGTTTTCTTCTAAACTTGTTATTGTATTCACAAATACACAGCACAAAATTTCCCATTTTAATCACATGCAAGTGTACAGTTCAGAAGTATTCATTATATTCACAATATTGTGCTACGATCACTGACATCCATTCCCCACCTTTTTCAGACCTCAAACTGAAACTGCTCGCCCATTAAGGTATAACTCCCTCTTCCTACACTGGCCCTGCAGTGCCTGGTAACTTACAAACCACTTTCTGTCTCCATGGAGTTTTCTTAAGTATTTCATATAAGGGTGATAAGACAATATTTGTCTTTTTGTGTCCAGCTTATTTTAGTCAACGTGATGTCTTCAAGGCTCATCCATGTTGTAGCATGCTTCGGAATTTTGTTCCTTTTTTTTAATGCAATTTTATTGGATATATTCACACATCAAATAATCCATCCAAAGTGAATCAATGACTCACAGCATTATCCTATAGCTTTGCATTCATCACTACAATCAATTTTAAAACATTTTCATCACTCCAACAAAAAAATTATAAAAATAAAAAGAACACCCAAAACATCCCAAATCCCTTACCCACCCACCCCCACTGCATTATTTATTTCTTTTTATTTTATTACTCATCTGCCCATACACTGGATAAAGGGAGTAGAAGTTCATTCTACTTTGATGTGATGCTCCCTCCACATCAAAATACATCTCTTCATCTTTATCTCACAGTATTCCCAGCAGAGAAGTCTACTGTAGAGTTTCTTCCTATACCCATTTAACTTTTACTTAGTCCGGTTAGGATACCAAGTTGCAAACAGAAAGCAGCCCAGTTTGCAACTTAAGCAGAAAAAGACTTTTGGGAAGGAAGCTCAAAAGCTCAAAATTTTTTTGTTGGAATGATGAAAATGTTTTAAAATTGATTGTAGTGATGAATGCAAAGCTATAGGATAATGCTGTGAGTCATTGATTCACTTTGGATGGATTATTTGATGTGTGAATATATCTCAATAAAATTGCATTAAAAAAAAGGAACAAAATTCCGAAGCATGCTACAACATGGATGAGCCTTGAAGATATCACGTTGACTAAAATAAGCTGGACACAAAAAGACAAATATTGCCTTATCACCCTTATATGAAATACTTAAGAAAACTCCATGGAGACAGAAAGTGATTTGTAAGTTACCAGTGGATACCAATGGATGAATACTATTCCATTTTATGTATATACCACATTTTATTAATCCATTCATCCATTGATGGACACTTACGTTCCTTCCTTCTTTTGGCTATTGTGAATAATGCTGTTATAATTATTGGTGTACACATATCTGTTTGAATCCCTGTTTACAATTGATTGATAAAGTGAGCTTCTTTCCCAAAAGTCCTTTTCTGCTTAAGTTGCAAACTGGGCTGCTTTCTGTTTGCAACTTGGTATCCTAATGGGACTGAGTAAAAGTTAAATGGGTATAAGAAGCAACTCCACAGTAGACTTCTCTGCTGGGAAGACTGTGAGATAAAGATGAAGAGATGTATTTTGATGTGGAGGGAGCATCTGAGAAGACCTTTTTGGAGAAGTCAGGATTTGAGTTGGTTCTTGAGGAGTAGGTTGGATTTGGACATTCCAGAGGAAGGTAATTCAACAAATGCAAGATATTAGGAAGAGTACAGAGTACTTAAGGTATGACTTTGGAATGTAGGGCATATAGGGAGATAATTAAAGGAAAAGTTCTTACTTTGAATTCCATGAAGGGGATTTGCAAAGTATTCAAGAGACAGTATGGAACTATTAAATGTTTAAGGGGAATGTCTTATGTCTATGTTTAAAAAAATAACTGTTGGAAGAGTCACGGGAATAGAAATGTCAGTAAAATCAGAAAGATCCCTCAATTATAACTAAAATAGATAAACTGATCTCTAGCCTGCAGCTGCCTGGAAGTCAAGGAGCTTAATATATTGAGTAATGGATCGCTACCCTTGCCTTACCCTTGTCCTTGGTACAGGCTCAGAAAATATATGTTGAATATTGGATGTTAATTACACTGGGTCTTCAAGGACCTTCAAGGACACAATTCATGTTGGTCCTAAGAGAGAGGTGAAATAACATGCTGGTGCCATCTGTCCATTCTAGGGCAAAGGCCCGAACAGCATAAAGCTTAGTTCTCAACCCATCTTTTAGTTTTGGTGATATTTTTTGAGAAACTAGTTTGTAAACTCATTGAAGCCAGATACAGGTCTTAATTATCTTTACACCTTTCCAGAGACAAGCATAATCTCCCAGGGAGCCAGGCCCCTATTCAACTACCATTCCCCCATGTGATTCACATTGCAATTCAAATTCACAGAAAGAACAAAATATTCAGGGAACTGTGGCATTTAGCTTAATTTTTGATGAGGACCTTGGTATAAAGGTGAGTGACTCAGGAAGACTTCAGAGAGAGGGTGAAGGGCTTTCTCTTCTTGTTGAAAGGTGAGTCCTTTTTTTTTTGTGGTTCTTTTCTTTTTTTTTTTCTAACATACTTGTAATTTTAACCTCAAATAACTTCTGTGGATAGAAAATAAGCACTTTCAAAATAATCAGCTAGGGAGCAGAGAAGCCTAGTCTATGTTTGTCTGTTAAGTATCAAATGTCTCCTGCCAGCATGCCAGAGCTGGGCTGAATCAAGTCTTCCTTTCAAAACAGTACAGGCAAAGCAGACATCAGGCAGCATCTAATGTCAGAATTGAGGGAAAGTGGGTTTGGCCACACTGCTGGGAAACACAGTTTGGCTTTCTGAGAGGCTCAGTTTCCTTATCTATTAAATGGATTGTAAATAGCTACAGGCCTTGACAATTAGGAGAAAGCAGACTGGATTGTGAGGAGATTGGCATATAGAAAAAGAGTCTGGTTCCTGAGCAGAAACTTGACACTTGCCTTCACCTCAGAATGAGACTGAAGTTTGGAAGCTCTCTTCCAGTTCACGCTGCTCTTTGGAGAATCAAAGAGTTGAGTTAACCTTTGAAGCCTGCAGAATTTAGTTAGAATTTAGATAAAAAGAAAAGGAGTTATGTTTTAGTTTCCTGACTGCTAAATGGAATACCATACAATTGGTTGGCTTAAGCAACAGGACTCTAAGTGATGCTTTTCGCCAGAATACTGCTGCATTTTGGGGCTGGTTACCGGAGACCCCTGGTTCTTGGCGTTTCTGTCACATGGCAATGGATGTGGTGGTCTCTCCTGGCTTCTCTTTTCTCTTCTGGGTTCTTTTGACATTCAGCTTCTGGCTGCTCATTCTGGCTTTCTCTTTTTGTGGCCTTCCCTGTAAGACATTCAGTTATAGAATTAAGATCCATCATGTTCAGTTGGGCCCCACCTTAACTGAAGTAACCCCATCAAAAGTTCCTATTTACAATGGGTTCATGCTTACAAGAATGGGTTAAGTTTAAAAACATGTTTTTGTTTTTTTTTTCCCTGAGACGTTTAGCCCCAAATCACCACACTGGGGAATGGCTTTGGAAAATAAATAGTTTGGGAAAATAAACAGTGAAAGGACTCCAAATGAGCCAGTAGAGAAATAGGATTATAAAACAAAGAAATACTGCACTGTAAAATGCATGAAAGATGAGGCAGGGACTTAGCAAGTTGCTAGTGTGGATTCATTAAAAGTTTTTGAGAACCAGAGCCTATAAATTCTACAAAGACCCAAACTATATCTGCTTTGTTCATTGTTGTTTCTTTGTTATCCACCTGGCACATTACCAGGCATAAATGAAAAAGGTATATATGCATATTATGGGTATATGTATATAATAGATAAATATAATTCAAAATTTTATCTATATAAGTACTACTTGAATCAATTTGTTGAAAAAAAGTGAAACAATAAAGTATACAAAGTAAAAAGTAAAAGTTCTTCACTAGCTCTTCAATTTTACTCTCTTCCTTACAATTGGGGCTATGAATTTAAGGTCTTCTCTACATTTACAAGAATATGTTTCTATATACCAACACTTAGCTTTTAATTTTAAAATGGGATTGTACTCTATACAACAATTATGCTCTGTACACCAACATACCTTTCTCATTTAATAGGCCTTGGGCATCTTTTTATTTCAGCATACCTGCAAAGTTTACTGATTCTTTTAATTCTTGCATAGTATTCTATAATATGGATGCACTATAATTTGCTCAATGATTGGCTGTTATCAATGCAGTATCACTACCATCCCCTTCTAATAGCTCCTCTGCTCTGCAAGCTGGAAACTGCATTTACCAGAACCCTCTTCCCTGGATGGTCCCAGGCTGGAGTTTGCCAGACTCACTCATTGAGATTTGGAAGCAAGAAGAGGAAAGACGATCATTCCCCAAAGACAGCTGCAGCTACCTGAGGGACAATTTGCAGTAATTTAAGGAGAATGAGCCTTTGAAAACTACCCACTCCACTGTTGCAGACTGAGACAGGTGGCCAGAGCTTCCTAGTGGTTCTCGAGGTTTGCAGAGGCTTCCAGGTGAACTCCTAGGAATTTCCTGTTTCAGGGCTGCAGGATATGATGATAAGGGTGGCTTCTAACACCTTTACTCCCTTGGCAATCTCCATGATTCTGTAAGCCTCCTTTCCTTCATTAAAACAACCCTTACTTAGAATATATACAAGGCAGCTTGCTTTTCCTTGCTGAATCTTGACTGAAAAAGTATATATATGTGTGCATGTGTATGTGTGTGTGTTTATGTGTGTTTTTTTTTCTGCATTCACTTAATTTTATATCACGGGCTTATCTCAAGTCACTAAATATTCCTTGGAAACCTATTTTAAATGCATATATCATAAATTGCTATATGCATTACAATAACTGATTTAATCATTTTTGTATTGTTGTTGCACATTTTGTCTTTTCCACATTTTAGGTTGTTAAAAATATCCTTATTAGTGTAATACTGCAAGTGTAAGTAACAAAGCTGAGTATAAGTATGGTTGAAAGAGAAAGGCTAGGTTCTTGTGTATGTCACCAAAAGGAAAACTAGAGGATAAAAACTGGGACTGAATTACCCAGAATGGACAATGACAGTGGTTAATTGTACAAACATAAGAAAGTTCTTTCATGGACAAGAACAAACATATGTCACTACTACGAGGTATAATAGGGTGGCATATGGGAAAAGTACAATTCATGTAAACTAAGGTCTATAGTTAACAGTGATATTGTAATATTCTTTTATTAATTGTCACAAAGGTACTACACCAAAGCTAAATGTCAATAATAGGGGGACATAAGGAGTATGAGTTCTTTTTTTGTTTTGGAAGAAATGAGAATATTCTCATATTGTGATGGTAAATGCATAACTATGGGATTATACCAAAAGCCATTGACTGTACACTTAGGATGGATTGTATGGTGTGTGAATAAATCTGTTTAAATAATAAAAACTGGGGCGGGCCGCGGTGGCTCAGCGGGCAAGAGTGCTTGCCTGCTATGCCGGAGGACCCCGGTTCGATTCCCGGCCCCAGCCCATGTAAAACAACAAACAAACAAACAAAATATAATAAAAACAAGATGTTTCCCTTTCTTCCTCCCTTCCTTCCATCCTTCCTTCCTTCTCTGTCTTTCCTTCCCTTCCTCCCTCTCTCTTAAAAAAAAAAAAAAAAAAAAATAATAAAAACTACTTTATTATTTAATAAAACTAACTATTGGAACAATAGTTAGAAACAAACTATTGGAGTGAATGAAAGATCTGACTTCTTGTTACAAGATATAGTTCCCACATCTAAATTGTCAAAAACACAGTTAATAGAGGTCATTTTAAATTGATTTATTAATTGATCAAAAGTCTGACATCATTTGCTCATACATTGCTGAATACAATTCTAGTTTGATCAAACAGATTATGGTTGACCTTCAAAAGTCATTTTCTTAAATAAATCTTTTGACATTAGAAATATTTAAAAATAGAAAAAATTTATAGACATTCATTTTCAAAATCAGGTAATACAATCACACAAACAATGATATGAATAACATAAAATGGCAGACAACCTTTTTATCTCTCTGCATTAGTAGGATATAAAGGGAACAGACATAGATGGTGAGAAGGGATCCCATATCCAAATAGTTCAATTCCCATGGTTCCTTCACGTTTTGTTCCTTCACGTTTTTATCACAGAGGAGGACTCAAGAACTAATATTAGCCACAGAAATATAGGTTTTGTAGATAATGCACATGTCAAAAATAAGGGGTTGATCCTGCAAAGGAGAAGCTAAGCCTACTTATGATCATGCCTAAGAGAAGCGAGAGTTGAATCCATGTCAATCAGTGTAATACCTAATGAATAGATTCTATAGAAACAAATCAATAGCATATTTGCAGAACAACTAAAAAAGACAAACAGATGCTGGAGGATACAGATCTAGAATCACATCTTTTTACCAGCTTAAATAAAAGGCAGTCTTTAAGCGCTGCCGCCACCTCTTATCTTCCATTCTAACTCAGAATATTTAAGTAAACTTTATCCCTTAACTCTCTCTCCTCAAATCAGGTCAGGGGCTGATGAGATTGCATATCATTTGAAATTTAACTCACAGTTTATTTGATGGATCCAAATCACTCCTTAAATAATGTTGAAAGCAGCAGTATTACCTGTAACCTACATACATCATTCATTCATTCATTAAAAGAAACCTTATTGTTTCTAAACAGAGAGCTGATATATGTGTACTGTGTCAGAACTCCCAGAGTGTCCATCTTTAAGATGTTTGACCCTTAACATCCTGTAAGATATTTAACATCCTAAAGATGTTAAAAGGCCCACAAGGATCACTGACCTTTTAGCCAACCCAAACATTTTTTTTGCTTATACTCCAAATTCTCCCTTTTTCAATTTAGAGATGCTCCTAAAATGAATTCTAAATGCTGAGTCACAGGGGATTATATTCATAAAGCACTGTCTGAGGAGTCAATCCTTTAGTTGCTTTGAGTTATTTTATATGGAGGAAGTAAGACCATTAAAGAGCCTAGACCACATTATTTTGACCATTATAAATCGCCTTTTATAGCTATTTCTCAGGAATCTTACTTATCAGATTTTTCATAAAACATACAAATCCAGGTCAGCTGATGAACAGACTCAGGAAATAAGATAGGTAGAAAGGCTACCTGCCTCTCCCCACCCTTTAATAGATGAAGTCTGGCTACATCAGAAATTAACTTCATTACATTATGTTCACTGCAATTTCCTCCAAGACTTCAGCAACAGGGTTCTTTACACTTTGCTGGTTGTAAACCATTTAAATTTTGCAGTAAACTGTTAAGCCTCTGCTAATTCCCAGAAGAAGCTTCATTTCCATGTTGGACATTTTATTCAGCTGTGTCGCTCCAAAGCAATTGGTAGAGATGCTGTCTGTTCCATGGATGACCTTGTAGAACAGATCCTTTGGGAAATCAAAGCTAGCAGAATCATTTAAATAGAATGTAGGAGTCAACATGAAATTTGAAGACACAAATTGAAATCTGTGAATTGCTGCAACTACTTTGAAAGAAATTATTTCTCTTTGATAAGTTCAGGAGATGACTATGCTCCTTGATTAATTTATTCTGGTTCCAAATTTTATCTCAAAGTCTACTATCTTTCCCCCAAGAAATTTTTCTATATTGAAAACCCAGTGCTTGGAAACTTGCACCAATGAGGAAGGGACCTGGGAGCTGCGATGAGCTCCTGAGCACCTTAGGTAAGAGGAAGGACACCTGCCTGCTCAGTACTAGACCCTAAACTAGTTTTCACCAACTTTTCACAATGTCCTTAGAAATGTAAATAGCAAGCGAGAGTTCATAAAGTGACTTGAATGGCAAATCACTTTAATTCAATCAACTGATAATTTGGAGGCTATTTTAATGGAGCAGGAAAATAAGAGATGACATTTTGGATGGAATATTTCAGTGGGATGGAGAACTTTAGGTAACCAGAGAGATTGGACACCCTATCTGGGGTTTAAAGAAGAGGGAGTAAGAGGTGAAAGTGAGATTCAGAAAAGAGCATGGGAGAGAGTATCAAGGATCAAATTTTCTCTGTTTGTAATTTTGCCTTGAAACCTGAGACAGAAGATGCCCTCTGCAAACTGCTTCCAGAGGTTGCTAACACCTCCATTGAGCTATCAGAGCTAGCTTAGATGATTGAAATGCCTTTATTTTTCCTAATTCAGCATTCTTCCTGTGGCAGGCATAGCTAATTAGCTATGAGTGCCTATTTTTTCCTTCTTTCTTTTAGCATTTGGACTCTCATCCTAAGTTTTAATAGAGCATAATGGGTAGCAATAGGGCTACCCAGTCAAAGGCTACTACAATTCCCAGTCTCCCTTGAAGTTAAGTGGGCCATGTGATTATAGTCTGGTCAACGAAGTGGGAACAGATATCATGTATTCAACTTCTACATCACATCTTTAATAGAAAGCTATTAGCTTCCTCAAGCTTCCTAAAGGCTTGAATGTGATATGGCAGCAGCTCAACTTCAACAATGCAGACATAGACAACTTCCAAGGAAAAGAATGACAACAGAAGAACCCTAGGACCCTATGTGGTCTTCTGAAGAAATGTTCGCTACCAGCATGGAATTATCCATCACCCTCTGGAGAGAGCAGTAAACACTCTTATCTTGTTTAAAGCTCTGTATTTTCAGGTCTTTTACTCACAGTAGCACAGACTGTATCCTAACTAATACACCCTCATGTGAACAACTGCAGTCTATCTTCTCAAGATCAGTCTGGTATCTTCCTCTGAGAAGAGAAAATAAGAAGACCTGAAGGGTAGAAAGAGGTGGGTGGGTTATTTTAGGCATTGGCAAAACCAAACTAAGAAGAGAGAGATGGCAGGAGGAAGGAATAGATGGGAAAGAGAAGGGACATTACTTCATCAGATCTCTTTGTGCAAATTGAAAGGAGGAAGGTTTATTTTGTAATAAACTTGGGATGAGAGGGCCACATTAGAGTCTAGCTTCATGACATGCTTTTAGAGAGACATCTCCTACTTGCAACAAATTTAACACATAATAGAAACTTAAATTTGAGGTGAAATTCAAATAATGTAAATTTCCTGGTTTTGACAAAGCATTATGTTTATGTAAGATATTACCATGGAGGGAAGCTAGGTGAAAAATACACAGAAACTCTTGTACCATTTGCAACTTCTTGTGAGTTTTAATCTTTTTCAGAATAAATACTAATGGAATGCATGAAAAAATACAGGAGAATGAAGGAAGTTTAAGAAGCCTGCTTCCAACTCTCAAATTAAAACATATCAATGTATACACCTAAGGCCAAGTGATCACATCAGTGGTAGCCTGCTAGGGCGCATAGCTGTAGCCCCAGTTGACTTAGGCTGGGCATAGCAGTTGTTTTACTTTTCTAATGCTGCTGGAATGCAAAACATCAGAAATGGACTGGCTTTTATAAAGGGGATTTATTTTTTTTTTATTTTTATTTTTTTTTTTTAGAGGGAGGAAGGGAAGGAAAGACAGAGAGAAGGAAGGAAGGATGGAAGGAAGGAAGGGAGGAAGAAAGGGAAACATCTTTAAACATTTTCTTGTTTTATTATATTTTGTTTGTTTGTTTGTTTTTTACATGGGCTGGGGCCGGGAATCGAACCGGGGTCCTCCGGCATGGCAGGCAAGCACTCTTGCCCGCTGAGCCACCGCGGCCCGCCCTAAAGGGGATTTATTTAGTTACAAATTTACTAAATTGGGAAGGCACATGGCAGTGTCTTCTGCACTTCTCTCCTGGCTTCTTGGTTCAAATGGCTTTCCCTGAGGATGTCCTTTCTGCTTCTCCAAATGCCTGGGTCTGAGCTGGCTCTGAGCTCCTCTCTTCTGACTCTACCTTTTAAGCCTCCCTCATTGCAGAAGGCACTCCCCTTAGTCGACAGCAGATATAATCAGCCACAGACAAAATTCACATGCTGATGATTTAAGTCATAGCAGCAGAGTAACTGGGTACCATCACCTGGCCACATTGACATCTAAACCTAACTACTGCAGTGGCTATGACTATACTCCAGATAGTGAATTATTTTCTTGGTGCATAATTGTAAGAACCAGTTACCACTTAGATCAAAATAATGACAACAGTATTTTTACCTTGGTATAGCCAGAAGTATTATACCTCAAAATAACAGATGTCCTTTAAAAATATGTAAGAATTTTCACATACTTGAATTTAGTATTCCTCCTCCGATACTCTGTCCTAACCCATGTGGACCTGGTCAAAAGACAGTTTGAGACCTCAACAGCAGACCGACAAGGCGACATGAAAAAACTAAGACCTGGATAGAGGGACAAACAGGGCTGAGGGGGCCAGCCCCTCAGAGGTGCTCTGCCATCTGTCCACAATATCTAACAGAGCATGGTCACATTGTGCTGGGTCACAACCAGCAATTATTTCTATGAAATGCAGTTAGGTAGGGGTGGGCAGTGGACGCAGGATAATCTTGTCTAGTAGATGGCAGTGACTAGTTTCCAAGTAGAGAAATACTAAGAGAACTGAACCCTCATCTCTAGCAATGAGGGTGTAAGATTGGGAAGAGATCTGGGAGGAGCTAAGCATGAGTTCAAAGTCATAGTCAAGCAGATTGTATTAACATTAGTTTCCAGGGCACCATTCTCGCTCCAGTGTGTGTAACTAATACATATTCACCAAAACAAGACAGAAGCCAGATCTGTTTGGAAGACAGCAAGACCAATATAATCAGACTAATATTGTTCAGATCAGTAGAGTTTCTACAGCATACCAAGATAAAGGTGGTTAGATTAATTTCAACATTACTGTTTTGGTTTCTTGGCTGATAAATTAAATACCATAAAATAGGTTTGACTTAAACAATGGGAATTTATTAGCTCTCAGTTTTGTGGCTATGAGAAGTCCAACATCAAGGCATAATCGAGGCTTGATCAAGGCAATACTTACCCGCCAGAAGACTATGGCATTCTGGAGCTGGCTCCTGCTGATCCGTGGTCCTTGGTTTTCCTGTCACATAACAATGAGCATAGCAGCCTCTCCTGGCTTCACAGTTCTGTTGATTTCTAGTTTCTGGCTGTTCTCTCCATGTGTCTGAATTTTATTCTGCTTATAAAAGGCTCCAGCAGTGAGATTAAGACCTATCCTCATTCAGTTAGTCACGATTAAATGGAAGAAACCTCATCAAAAGGTCCTATTTACAAAAGGTTTATACCCACAGGAAAAGATTACGTTTAAGAACTTGTTTTTCTGGGATACCTTGTACCAAGTCACCAGAACTACTTATGATAGTTTTTTATGCTGATTTGAGTAGGAACTGTTAGACTTTAAAGAGGTTGAAAGTTAGTTCACAGATGCTCATGGGACCTGAGTTAGTGAGGCTGAGGAAGTTAGGTGCCAGAGGCACAGATGAGATTAAAGGATAAAGAGAAAAATTCACCAAAGATTCCAAGTTAATTCTTATGCATTCCATAAATTCTTGTAGACTTAAATTTAGAAAGGATATAGTTTAGAAAGTATAAAGACAAATACTTTTATTTTTAGATTGCTTTGGTATTTATTCCGAAAAAAAAGATTGAAGTGACTTTTATGTCTTAATTTCTTATGGGACATTATCTTTGACTCTTTCCTCAGATCAGGGTTGCTGCCTCATTGCTTTTCCTCTTATCAGCAGAGGCTCTATTGCCATTAGTGGCTCAAAGTGTGTGAAATTTTATCAAGGAAACGTGCAAAATTGTTATATCCTCTGGGAAAATGTAGCCATTGAAAACAGTAATGGATGCTCCACGTTACAGATCGCTAGGGCCCAAATCAACTTTCCCAAGCCTTGCAAGGAGGAGAAACCCTGCTAGTTTGGAAATGTGTCCCATTTTTTGTAATTGAAATAGTGAGTACCTTCTGTTTCTGCTAGCTTTAGATCTCAGATCTCAATGAATAAAGTGTGTGTATGTGCATGTCTGCACACATGAATGTGTGTGCATGTGTATACTTTATTTTGGCCTGAGGTTTTTCTCAGGCTGTATTATCCTGTTAATCAATAACAGCAGTTTGTGCTAATAAAATAACATCTTTACTTCTACCCAGGATTTGAATTCTGAAATAGGTCTTTACAGACTTACAGAATTTGCATGTTAATACACAAAAGTAGAGCCAGAAATTTCAACCTTAAGTAGACTTTCTTCAATAATCAATGGATTCTGCCCAAGTATATAATATTACACAGGGTTATAGAAAAGAGCTTTAAGAATTGCTTGAAAAAGTTTTCAATTAATTGATTCAGTACAAATAAAATCAATAAACCTATTGGAAAGTCTTTAGGAGAAAAATATGTTTAGAAATATAGTAAATGAAATAAAATAAAATGAAATAAAGCTTTTATATCTTAATTTTGAAAAACATTTCTAATAGTAAAAATATACAATTATTTTACCTCTAAAAACGTTGCCAGAACTTGCTGTTTTTTGAAGTGATTATTTTTACAAAATTTCAAAGAATGTAAAATTCTTATATAACAAAAATTGTCCCCAAAGATGAAAAAAGACAGAGACTGTCCCAACTCTATATTAAGGCTAGCGTAATACTGATAACAAAACCAGACATGCTTGGTACAAAGAAAGAAAAAATTAAGCTAATCTCATTCAAATATAGATACAAGAATCCTAACTAAAATGATAGCAAATCAAATCCAAAATAAAATTTTAGCAAACAAAATCCAGTAGTGTGTTGGAAGAAAATTACATCACAACTAGTAGGTTTTAGGCTAAAAATAAAGTTCAAAATTTTATAAATCCATTTGTGTTACTCATTGTGTAAACAGCTTATTGGATAAAAGTTTCAGGAATATCTCAATAGACACTAAAAAAGCACTTGCTTAAAGTTAGCAACCATTCCTCTTTTAAAAATAATCAAACCACCAACTAAGAATAGAAGCAACTACCAGAAATAGCAGAAAGTATCATAATAAAGTATAAAATTCACAAATCAATGATTTTCCTACATAACAGTAGTATTCAATTACGAGGAAAACAATCTTAGTCATAACAGCAACAATAGCAATCAACTGTTCAATATGTACATGTAGAAAACTATAAAACTTCACTGAAAAAAGGCAGTAAGGAAAATACGGTAAATGGAGCAATTAATGTACCACGATTCTACAAGGGAAATACACAATATTATAAATATGTCAATTATCCCCAAATTAATTTATAGATTTAATGCAAGTCCATTGAAAATATTAACAGAATTTTTCATGGAAATTAAAAGCTGATGCTAAAATTCATCAGGATGATAGCTGTTAGAAAGAGAGACACATAAGGGATGTTAACCCACTACAATACAGGTAGCCGGGTCTTCAGCAAAAATACAACTCACACAGGCTCTGGTAGGAAGATGTTTTACTCACATAGAGAGGAGACAGAGCAAGATCAGCTTCACTAGTGGACACTGGTTCTCCATAGCAGCAGTCTCAATCCCTGGATGAAGCAGAGAGATGTGCTACACACAGCACCCCTCTCTTCATGTGTTCACATGGTGCTGCAGTGGAGGAACCCAACTGCCTCCCCACCATGGACAGGGAGACCACTAGGGTGTGGGTGTGAGATCGTGACACATGCCACCAGAGTCAGACTGCCTTCAGTGAGGATTTATATATGTTCAGGGCAACAGGAGAAGGGTATACCAGTAGTCGCCTTATCTGCTAGAGGATTGTGTTTTATCCCATCAGGCTGACACACCTAGTCCTGAGCACAGAACATATCGACAGGTCCCAGGGAAAGATGACTGGCCGTGATAGGACTCTCCCCTACCACAGTAGCCAATAGGCTTGAAAAACAGTAATACAAGAGAACCAGATCTGTCAACTACAAGATACCATCACATACCATAAAGTCATCAAGATTGAGACAACATAGAATTGGTTCAGGAATACATAAATAGATCAATGGTTAGACTGAAAGTATTAAAAAAAAAATTCACATATTGTGTTCATTTAAAACTGTTATGTACCCCAGAAAAATCATGTTCTTTCAATCCTGACCCAATCTTGTGGGTGCATTGTTTATAGTAGAACCTTTGATTAGACTATTTCCATGGAGATTGGCCCACTCAATTGTGGCTATGACCTTTCAATTAGATGGAGATATGACTCTGCCCATTCAAAGTGGGTCTTGATTAGTTTAGCAGAGTCCTTTAAAAAGGGAGACATTTTGGAAAATCACAGTTGCTTCAGACCTGACATAAACACAGACATTTGGAGATGCCTGGAGTGCTGACAGAGAGAACAGACATTTCCAAATTTGGAAATGCGAAGCCCAGCAGACATCATCATGTGCCTTCCCATGAGATGCTATGCAAGCCTGAACCCAGAGTTTTGCCCAAGAGAACCTAAGTGAAATCCCAGAGATGCTTAGAAAGGAAGCCACTGGAATCAGGAGCTGGAAACAATGGAACTGGGAATAAAGACCAGCAGACACCAGCTGTGTGCCTTCCTAGCTGACAGGCATGGGCCTTTCTTTGTTGTCAAGGATTCTTTCTCTGGATGCCTTAGTTTGGACATTTTTAAGCCTTAGAACCATAAAAGTGTAACTTAATAAATCCCCTTTATAAAAGCCATTCTATTTCTAACATATTGCATTCCAGCAGCATTAGCAAACTAAAACAAATATATTTGCAAAAGTACAATAAGCAGTGAAACTAAGGTATATGACCAATGACCAAAAATTCAACAAATGATGTCATGATAGCTGGCTATCTACATTGTGGTTAGAAACAGGAAAAAGGAAATAGAAAAAGGAAAATTAGATCCTTAATTTACCACAAAAACAGAACTAAATTGCTGGGCAATTAGGCAGTCAAGGTGTGTGTGGCTGCAGTCACTCCAAGGCTGTCCTAGGGAATGATCCATATCAAGGCCTCCATGTGGCTACTGGCAGGATTTAGTTCCTTGTAGGTAGCTGGACTGAGGGTTGCAATTCCATGCTGACAGTTGGACAGAGGCCTCCCTCTTTTCTTTGCCACTTGGCACTCTCCAGATAGTGGCTGAGAGCATGGCAGCAGGCTTAATCAAACTGAGCAAATGAGAGACAGCCAGGAAGGGTACCAGCAAGACGGAAATCACTGTCTTGTCTTCTGTAACCTAATCTTCAGAGGTGACATCCCATTCCTTAGGCTGTATTCTGTTTGTTACAGGCAAATCGCTAAATCCAGCCCACGCTCAAGGGGAGGAGATTGCACAAGGATGTGATTACCAGGAGATGGGCATCACTGGGTTCCATCTTAGAAGTCCACTTATAACTACATGCAAAGGTCACAAATGGGAGATACACAGAAAAGGAAAATGAAAGTCCAGCAAAAAAAAAAAAGCAAGGTGGGTGGGCTCACTGCTCACCAGTGTAATTCAAACGGAAACAAAAGCATTCTATTTTTCTCCCATTTAACTGGCAAAACACAAGCCCTGGGGTCATGCCACCCACATTAATATACAGTACTACCACTTACTACCTACGTGACATTGGGCAATGATACTTCATTTTCCTGGCCTCATTTCCTCGTCTGTAAATAGAGGATAATAATGTGACCTACTACATATCATTATTTTGAAGACTAATTGAATTGATATATACAAACCACTTAGTGCCTGAGATAGAGTATTGTTCAATAAACGTTTTTTTCTTTAAATAATTGTTATCCCAAGTATAGAAAAATGACAAACAATGCTGGTAAGAATATGAATTGCTAAAGTATTTTGGCTGCAATTTAGAAGACTCTTTCACCCTTTTGCCAAGTAACTCTACTTGTCTAGAGTTATGCCCACATAGTTGCTTGAAAACATATGTTCCAGAATTTTATTGCAAGCTTGATTTTGTTACAGGAAAATTGAACATCAGAATGTTCATTAATAAGAAAAGGGTAAATTTACCCTGACACAACCATACTTTGTAATTCTTTGCAGCAATTAAGAAAGTATTTTAAAATGTAGCAATGAAGAACCTAAGATTACAAAATGATAGCAAACACTGGAAGCAGGCATTGAGGTGCTTAATAAATATTTGGGTTGGGGAGTTAATGTTCAATTGATACAGAGTTTTTATTTGGGGTGATGGAAAAGTTTTGGTAATGGACGGTGGTGATGGTAGCACAACATTGTGAATGCAATTAACACCACTGAACTGTATTTTTGAATTATATAAATGTTACCAGATGTATTAGTTAGGGTTCTCTAGAGAAACAGAATCAACAGGGAACACCTGCAAATATAAAATTTATAAAAGTGTCTCACGTACCGTGGGAACGCAGAGTCCAAAATCTACAGAGTAGGCTGTGAAGCCGATGATTCCGATGAAGGATCTGGACGAACTCCACAGGAGAGGCTCACCAGCCGACACAGGAAGAGCCTGTGTCTTCTGAATCCTCCTTATAAGGTTTTCAGTGATTGGATTAAGCATCACTCATTGCAGAAGACACGTGCCTCTGGCTGATTACAAATGGAATCAGCTGTGGATGCAACTGACATGATCATGATTTAATTCTATGAAATGTCCTCATTGCAACAGACAAGCCAGCACTTGCCCAACCACCACTTGGCCAAGTTGACACATGAACCTGACCATGACACCATAATAAAAATATTTCTTAAGATCACAGAATTACAAATACAAAGAGTGAACCCTAATGTAAACTATGTCCTACAGTTAGTAGTATAACTAAAATGATATTGTTCCATCAGTTATAAAAAAGTCACCATGCTAATGTAAATTGTTAATAATAAAGAGAACTGTGTGTATGCGGGGCAGGGTGTCTGAGAATTCTGCACTTTATGCATGGTTTTCCTATAAACCTATAACTTCTCTAGTAAAAAGACAAAAAACAAAACGATATTTGGTGGCTTAGATGTACCAGGCCAAGGGAGTCTTCCCACCGTGGTTACTGCTGAAACACTTCCACAGGGTTGGGGCTCTCATCTCAGAACAGGGAACTGCTCCAGGCTTCATCTAGGACCCTACCCTCAATGTTTGTTCCCAAAACGTTCCCCCAGCCTACCTGTGAAACCCTTATCTTTGTCCACAACCTCATTCCCCAGGCACAAGCTAAATGCCCTGATATAAACCCAAATCCAACCCATGGCCTGTTATATATAACAGTATATATAACATAGATTGGGCCTGGATTCCAAAATCAAAATCCAGGCACCAGGCAAGAAATCTGCCCAGACCTCCATCCAGACTTGCCAGAATCCCCAAAAGAAACTGTGGCTCAGGCCATTCTAGATACCCCAGAAGACCACTCAGAGACCTGATCTGGAGGCTGACCAGAATCTCCAGCCTCCTTCCAGTACAACTGGATTTGGATCTAAAGAGGTACCGAAGTGACTCAGTGCTGAGCATTGGCCTATAGCCTCACTTGAATACTGCAGGCCTGCCCTGTGCCCCAACCGCCATGGTCCAGCCCTGGTGCAGGCCACGTATTTTCATGAGATTGAACAATGGTTGACGATGCCCCAAACTTCAAAACTGGCCCTGCTCAGCTAAACACTCCATTTCCCAGCTCCCATGCAGCTAAATATGGCCATATGCCAAAGCACTGGCCAGTGAAATGTGAGGGAAGTTACGCGGCCAACTTCTATGTCAATATTTTAAAAATAGAAGTTATTTGCACCTGGAGCCACAAACAGACCCAAGCAAGAGAAGCTCCAGACCCTGAGGCTTATACTTTGGGTGAGTAAGACATGCCCACTTCCATTTCTTCTTCTGGAACATGTTGTGGGTTCCCAGATCCCTGGAATTCTTTGCCTAAATGCAGCTTAGCCTGGTTCCAGGGTTGCATAAGCCTCTTCCCTGGATCTGTCGTCCTGGGAGTGTACGAGTTTGTGTACCCCCAGGGACTGAGGGACACTGAGGAGCAGCTGTGGAGAGAGGGGTAGACAGAAGAGTCCATACCTCTGTACAGAGGATGCTGGTAGTGCAGGATAGAGCCAGAGTTGGTTGTGGTGGGAGGTGGAGGCATAGGCTGAAGACCAAGGACTAACTGTTTCTGCATTGCCGTGTCCAGCACAGAATTCCCAGGAGTCTGAGAACTGCAGACTCCGCACCTAGTTTTTCCAGGAGATTAAGAAGGTATATTTGTCAAAGTATGAGGTGGAAATATATTTCATGTGGCAGCTCGTTTATTTCTTGATTAATCATTTTTTAAATATGTAGACAAATGACTTGTGGGTCTACAGTTGCAGCTCTGCCTTGCTCCCCCCACCACTCCCACCCCCTTGAAAGCAAGGGCAAGTTTGCTCTCACCCCCCTTCCTTTTCCCTTCCACTGGAAGGCAGTTATGATGTCAGTCAGCTAGCGCTGACCTTGTGTGGACAAAGGTTGTTTCCAAAGGGATGGCAGTGTGGCCAGATCAAAGAAACCAGACCCTGAATGAGCTTGCATTGCAGAGCCACCCCCCGCTCTGGAATGTTCACACCTTGACTGTTACTGAGACAAAGATAACTTCCCTCTTGTTTGAAACATTACATTTTAGAGTCTTGTTGATTCGTCAGCATGGCTCTATTCTAACCAACACAACTCCACAGTATGCAGTTCTACATACTTGCTTGGAAATCAGATCCATTCCCCTCATCAACCCTGACACCCCAATTCTGGCTGAAGACTTAATAAAATGAACAGCTTTCAGTCAAACGCATTCTTTCTAGTGCATATAAAATCTACCCTGTCCCTTTCCGGGGGCAGTCAGACTGCCCTGAAGTCAGACTGCATGGGTTTGATTCTAGACTTCTCCTTTCACTATCTAAGTGACCCTAAGCAGGTTACTCAGCCTTTCTGTGCCTCATTTTTCTCATCTGTAAAATGGAGATAAGAACAGTTTCTTTCTCACTGGCTTATGGAGAAGGTTAAATGAGTTAACATATGGACAGTATTTAGAATAGTATCTGGCAAAATATAAGCGTGCAATAAATGTTAAAATTGTTATTTGCTTCCATCAGCTTTCACTAGATTATGCTGCAGTAACAAACAGCTCTTCAATCACAGTGACTGTCGACAATGCAGATTATTTTCTTGCTTACCTTATGTGTCATCTGTGGCGGTGCCTCAAAGATCTTCCCATGAGCTAGGCTTTAAGGGACACTGCCATTCTTGTGGCCGAGATAAAATGGCAATGGCAGAACAATGCAATTGCTTTAAAATGGCATATGAAATTTCTGCTCATGTTTCTTGGGACAAAACAAGTCACATAGTCAATTATTATATAAATGGAACAGGGAAACACAATTCTCTCATGGGGTGAAGGGGCAGAAAATGAATCAGGAACAATCATGAAATCTACCACATTATCAATCCAGTTATCAATCACAGTCAAAGCTGTGACCCATAAGATTGCATTCCTTGACAGCTGTGACTTTACTAGCTCAATGCCATGCCTTCTTCTTTTACAAAGTAATGAATGGAGCATGAGATGTGAAATCCACCAGTGCCCCATGGCCGTGATTTTCCATCTCTCATTTTCAAAGAGACTGCAACTGCATTCTGTATTTTTCTCTCTCAATTCTTCTTCCCCCTATAATGAAGGAAGCATGGGAAATGATTTGATGTTTGGGAGACTCCAGGAATATAGAAAAACTTTGAGCATAGATTGCATTGTTTTACTCTTCTCCCTCCCCATTCCTGTAAAAGTACACTTCTTGCCCATTGGCATGGACTTTCAGCACCTCCCGTGAGAGGAGGAATAAACCACTTGATGTGGGATTTGGCTGTGTGTCTTGCTTTGGCCAACAGAATGGAAATGGATGTGTCACATTTAAACAGAAGCGATTGTTCCTGCCAACCTTTCCTGCTTTTCCCCTTTGCCATGAGGACAGCATCTTGCAAATAGAGGCTGCCCCTTCAGCTTACATTCCAAATGACCATCCAAGGGCCGAGCCCACCAGAGTCACAGCCAACAGAAGTAAACCTTTGCTGTTGCAAACCACAGAGGATTGGAGGTCTTTTATTACCACAGCAAAGATTAGTAAACACCTTTGGCTGAACCACCTCAGGTCATCCCATAGTTGCCTCTATACCCAAAGAGAGGAGACACAAAACTTTATTTTTTGTCCCTCCCTCCTGGGATCTGCAACACAATTTTTCACTGTACCTTGGAAAACCCTTCATGTGCAGGAGTTTGGTTTTTCTTCTAACTGTCCAGGATTGCTTCCAGTGGAAAGAGGCTTCTTGCAGAATAACATCAGTGGTAGTGTCTTTCTCTCTTCCCCTTTGCTTCATAATATTCAGTCCTTGATATCAGATTTGATTCTCCCTTGCTTCTTTGAAATCTTAAATTAAGATTTTCTGCTTTCTTCTTGGAAGACTTCTTTCATCTCCTTCAGAAACCCTTAATATTCTCTAATAAGGTGGAGCAGAGATAGTCTTTTCAGTTTTTTCCAGCAAGTCAGTATTTTTTTATTCAAAAATATTTACTAAAAGCCAGGCACTATACTAGGTGATGGAGATATTGTAGTGACAGGTAATGCCCTGCCCTTGTAGAGCTTCCATTCTTGTGGAGAAGACAGAAGAGAAATAGGAAGCAATAGTAATATGTATAATATAGGAGCACTTGAGAGTTTTACCATCATCATCAGGTGATGATAAGTGCTATGTAAAAAATCAGCCAAATGAGGTGCATGTGAGTGGCAGGGATTTGCTTTAGACAGATGGTCTATAACACATCTGGGCACAGTGCCATTTGTGTCTGCACTTGTCCTCAGCACTGACCACTTTCAGCTCCTTTCATATGTGCAGAATCAGTCACACCTTAGAATATTCTCTTTATATTCTACTTGTGTCTTTGAAAATCTGAATGGAGGCACTTTCCTTGAATATAGGCCAAGGCATTGAAGAATGAGCTCAGGTCTTTCTATCATATTATTTAAAAATATTTTTCTCAGTTGCCTAGGTTTAGAAAGGAACTTAAGCACTGGGTAAATGAAGAATAAGTGAGAGGAAATATTTTCATGGATTTGGCAAGAAAACACCCAACAAGAGCCTGGACTGACTGCTTTCCTATAAACTACAACCTGCCTTCGTTCAGTTTCATTTATAATAGGGAAGCAGCTGACAAAGAGTAAGCATGATTTATCTATACTTCATTTATTTTATGGAAAAAGACTGGAAGCAAATATGACAAAACTTAAAAATTATTAATGCTGTTTTCTCTCTTGCATTTTAAAAGTTAGTCCTCTTTTAAAAATGTGAATTTAATAAGTTTCTTAAGGAAAAAGAGAACATAAGACTCAGTTCAAAACTTTAGATACCAGACCTTGCCCACAGTTTCCTGGCTGTGTCCTAGAGCATGTCACTGATGTTTTCTGATCCTTGGTTCCTGCATCTGTATGGTGGTGATAATCAGAACTATCTTTTAGGATGCAGTAAATATTGAGTCAGAAACATAAGCACGGCAGCCAGCTTTGGACTGAGATTGTGGATCCTTGGTGATTGATATGGTTACTTTGGGACTTCCCAAAGTGTGTCTTTTGGACAATAATCCCATGACAGGCTTACAAGGAAATGATTCTGAGCTCAAAAAAAAGGGAAAACTTCACACATTTTATTCCCCTCAGAGTGGCACTAGTATACTAACAGCTCTGGGAATTTCTGCAGCAAAAAATTCTGTTTTGTTTCTCATAGTTGTTGTTTTTCATTTAAATCCTTGTTTTCATATTTTGAGCATGAAACATTGGCCCCGGGTGTTCTTGTCTGAGAAGGAAGGGTTACGGAGCCTTGTGGACAGAACTTCTTTTCCTTTCCTGAAGTTCATGGTGCAGAGGGCAGGTGCCATAGGTGAGCACCCTCCTCCACCCCCCTGGGACATGTGCAAACCATGGGGAAAGGGGACACTCAAAGCTGCACATGACTTGGAGGGCACCTAGTAAAACTTGGAAATCTACTGGAGGATACTCGTCAACTGAAAAACCTATATCCGTGGTATCTTTTCCAGTTTGAAAACAAAGAAGTAAATTTTTGAAGATCCTGCCACACACACACGCACGCAGGCCCATTTTGATGGCTGTGTACTGCCAACCACTAGTTATTAGTCAATAGGCAAGAATCAGCCTCAACTGAAAGCACATAGCACATTGTCATTTTGCAGGGAAGAGGATATTAATAATGGTTCCACCACTAATAATCCTACTGGCAGACTGTTATGCAGCATGTAAAGGCTAAATATAAATGGGTGTCATGCTTGGAGCTAATTTTTATGACCTGTCTGAGCACTTGAGGGTTTTACCATGAAGGGTATACGTCCTCACGGGTCTGGGTTACTTATTTGAAGAAAACAGACCAGCCAGAGAGGCTGGGATGAGGCTGAGCAGAAACTCAACAGTCGAAGCCTGCATTATTCTTGGCAGTGGGTGCTGGGGTGTGTCAATTGGGCGTGACCTCAGAGGATGCAGACAGACCTTTTAAAATTGGTGACAACATGTCTCCAAAGGGTATGATTTAGCCAAAGAGGAAAGCAACACACCCATCTACTCAGGCAGGAGCTGAAAGTGGTGCAGGCAATTTCTCCTTTCCAGAGACTGGAGCTTCTATGCCATTTGCTTTCTTTTCAGTGCTTTGGCCTTCTCTAAACAAGGCAGGATGAGAATGGGGTAGAGGTGGAAGGGGATTCTTTGTTTTTCATAGTTGTTGTTTTTCATTTAAATCCTTGTTTTCATATTTTGAGCATGAAACATTGGTCCCAGGTGTTCTTGTCTGAGAAGGAAGGGTTATGGAGCCTTGTGGACAGAGCTTCTTTTCCTTTCCTGAAGTTCATGGTGCAGAGGGTAGGTGCCATAGGTGAGCACCCTCCTCCACTCCCCTGGGACATGTGCAAACCATGGGGAAAGGGTGTGGAATGTAGGGTCAGGTACTTATTCTCTAAGACACAATTTCCTCATTTGTAAAATGGAGATAATAATAATAGATTCTCCCTTATGGGGTCATCTGTGGATTAGAGGAGATAATTTAGTCTTAGTACAGTGTCTAGCGTATAGGAAGAGCTCTGTAAATGTGATGCATAAAAAAATTGTGACTGTAGAGAGTCTAACAATGGTCTGACTTAGAGAGCTACTCATTGGTCCCTTGTCATATGCTGGCCACATTACCCAGCTTTTCCCAAGAGGCCCTTTGTCCCAGCAGGCGCTTGGCAGAAGCTAGCTCATTGTAATTGAATCTAAGGTCTAGTCATACAGCGTAAAGAATAATTGATATGCAGAGACTCTGAAATGAGCTTTGGGAATTGAACATCTGGTTTGGAAGGCAGCCTGTAGGCCAACCCCCTGTAGGCCAGGGTAGGAGAGGAAAACAGGAAGTTTTATTCATCTTACTTTCTTGGTTTTTCAAGTTACAGTCTCCAGCTGTTTACATCAACTTTGTTTTTCCTGAAAAAAAGAGAAAGAGAGAGAAAGCCACTATGAAGTACTGTACGTCACAATCTTTCCACGAACTAGCCCTTTGTGGAAAATCAGTTATTCTTTAACTTGGCTAGCTCATCTTTCATTTTTCTCTTCTCTTCCCAAAGCAAATATCTTTTCCCTGGCTTCTTTACAGGTCTAAATAGCTTGTGGAGAAGGAGAGAGAAAAAGAAGATTAGGGATAAGAAAGTGAGGAGGAGGCAGGAAGAAAAAACCAGGAGAGGAGGAAAGAAAGGAAGAGATCATGCCTCTGAAATTTAAGATACAAATGTGTGTTTCCACATTTGGAGGTTCTGCCACATGGAATGAGTAGGAATTCAGTGGGGCACCACAGATGTGAGGATGCCATCCTTATTGTTGAGCAGGAATAATGGGAAAGAAATTCTCAGAGTAAAAGCTAAGTGAAGACTGTTTTGGTGTTTCTTGAAAATAAAAGATATTTAATGTATTGCTATAAGGTTAGCCAAAAAATCACTGCAAGTATGTAATATGCCATTTCCTACTCTTCCTATTGCCTCTGTGTACTTTCTGTCTGGCATAGGGGTGAAGCAAGAAGTCTCTGGTGCTAAACTACCTGAGCACAAACCCCAGCTCAGCTACTTGCCAGCCATGTCACCTTGGGCAATTCACTGAGCTCTCTGGGTCATAGTTTCTTCATTTGTAACAGGAGGACAATAATGCTGCTGATGATGATGGTTTACCTGCAGCACCTAGGATTATATGAGGAAGCCACAGAATTTTATGAGTGTTAAGTATTTCTTTCTTTGCTCACACTGATTGAGATATTTAAATTCTACACCATGGAGTGGCATGCATTGATCCTTTTATAGCATCTATTACTTATAGGCACTGCTCTGTACATTTCATATATATTAAATCATTTCATCTCACACCAACCCTAGAAGGCAGGAGTATTATTATTACACCCCTCTCTACAGATGAGGAAACTGAGGCACAAAGAGATTAAGTAACTTACTTAATTTCATATATCTAATAAGTGACAGAGCTGATTTTAGATTCATGTAATTTAGCTCTTGGAAAGAAGTCAGCAAATTAGGGATGGCTGGCCAAGTTGGGCCTCAGCACCTGTTTTTGTAAAAAAAGTTTCATTAGCACATAGCCATGCCCATTGATTTATATACTGTATATAGCTGCTTTCCCACTACAATGGCTGAGTTGTTTGGGTGGTAAAGCTGCAAAATTGCTATCTGGCCATTTTCAGAAAAGTTTGGTATCCGCCGTTGTAGAGTCTATCTACATTCATAGCCATTAAAGTAGGGTAGCCAGATTTAGCACATAAAGATATAGTATGGTCAGTTAAATTTAAATTTCAGAAAAACAACAAGTAATTTTTTGTCTAAGTGTGTCCAGTGCAATATTTAGTAATTTTCACTTAAGTTAATCTGCTTTTGACCTACCTCTGAATACATTGTCAGGATTTCTCAGAAACCAAACTGTCCTTTCTCCCTTCTGAAACCTTGTAGGTTAGAGCTATAAGGGGCCTTAGATGGTAAATGACTTATTCAGAGTGAACTCAGGAATTAATGACAATGACAGGCTAGAATCCAACTCTTTGTAAAATAAATGGCCTAATTAAAATTTTGAGTTTTAATGGTAGTAGAATAATATGACATTGGATTGGGGGAGCAAGGGGAGAATGGGTCAGAAAATGGCCAATCCTATGAAAAAAACCCCTAACATAGAAAATCAGAGTGACTTCTTCCCTACTGGTCACCTTAGCAGCCTCAATTTCCCCTATCAGCAAATCTGATTCTCTCTTTACCTTCTTTACTTTTCCTGAAGCCACGTTAACTGCTTTTTTTCCTCCTCTGTAAAATAGTGGCGATAGATCTATATGAAGATGAGGCTTCTTCACTCCTTCCTCCCTAGGCCAGGGGAGAATCTTGGAGAGGGAAAGATGTGATTCAGAAATAGACCTCTTTGTTGTCAGAGAGCTTTGTAACATTTCAAGTCTGGAGGAGGGAAACCCCCTCTGTGTCCCAGCCCATGCTCCTAGGGTGGGGAATCTTTCCCTTATGTATACAAGGGAATGAGAGGTCAAAGCACTATGTTTTGCGTGATTTTGAGGCAACTACCTGAATCCATGCATGTTCATGCAGCAATTCATACCAGAGTCCAGTAGGTATTCTGCTCCTGGGGAGCAAGTGAGGTGGTACTTTCAAAGTTTATTCTCTTCATGTTCGCCTCTTTAGAGTGTAGAGCTATACATCCCAGGGGCCTGAAAAGGAAGGTGCATGCCCTGTGGATTTTATTACCAGCCCACCTTTTGCCTCCTGAGAATAAATTGACTGGTGTCTTCTATAGGAGTTTCAAAACCTTAATAAAAGCATGCAAAATAAAAGAAAGGGTCAATTGGTTTTAGAATATGGCCACAAGTTCTTGGATGCTCCTCCCATAAAGAGATGGGGTTTATATCTACTCCTCTTTAATCTGGATGGTGTTATGTCTTCTTTGACTAGTAAAGTAATGTAGAAGTAATGTTATGGGATTTTCAAGACCAGGTCATAATAGTTAGGTCATTGAAGTAACTTTCCAATCTCCAAGATGGTTCTCAGTGGAACACTTGGTCTTAGAGCCATGTGATACTATGTGAGAAATCCCATGACCTTGAGGCATTATACTGTGAGGAAGCCCAGACACAGGGAGAAGACACATATAAGTACTCCAGTTAGCAAATCCAGATGAACCAGCCTTCAAGTTATAAAGGGGTACAAGACATGTGAGTGCTGAAGTTTCCAGATGTACCATCCCCAGGCATTCATATCACCCCAGGGTTTTTTAATCTTCCATGCTGAGATCCCAGACATCATACAGCAGAGACAAACCATCCTCCACTGTGTCTTGTCAAAATTATTGATTAACAAAACTGTGAACATAACAAAATGATTATTGTTTTATACTACTAAGTTGGAGTGGTTTATTATGTAGTGATAGATAACTGGAACAGTCATCAACTATTTATTGAGGTAGATCCATCACATTCCACTCTCTGGACACAAAAAGGCATTCTTTCCAAATACAAAGTACATTCATTCCATCACAAATCACAAAAGTCTTAAACCACTTCAATAACAATACAAATACAATACAAAATCATAACCAGTACAAAGTCTCATCAAAATCAGCTACAGGCATGGCAAAACTCTACTCTGACTGTGGACTTGTGAAACTCAGAACAAGTTATCTTCTGCCAATAAATAAATGATGGACAGTCATAAGATAAATGTCCCATTGCCATAGGGAGAAATCAAAAAGAAAAGAGGGAGCCATGAGACCCAAACAGTTCTGAAAACCAGCAGAGCAAACTCCATTAGATTTTAAGATCTAAGAATCATTTCTAGAGCAGTGTTTCATCATCAGAACTTAAGAGAGTGGCAGTCTCACCCTTTACAAGTGCTTACACAGCAACCTTGTTCTCTTCAAACACTCGGATGTGGGTTGCACATTGGGGAGCATTGTAGAGAACACCTTCTTCCAGCCCCACCCTCCTCATGCATTTGGATGGCACCTGGACTCTCTACCATCTCTGGGACACAATCTCAACCCCTTTAGAACAGTGGGGTGGTGACCAGGCTCTCCCCAATCCCTGGGGAATGTGCTTCGCCCTCTCTGGGGCCTGAGGTGGCAACACATTTCGACCTATCCTCTGCCTCTGAGGCAAATCCATCCTCTCCATGTGCATGGGTGGGTCCACTCTCTTGGCCCAAGATTTCTTGGTTCCAGACCTTAAGCTTCCTTGGTCCTGCCTTTGAAGTCATTTTTCCTTCATTCTGTCTCTTTTAGTCCGCACTGGCAGTGATTCCATTTATACAGATCCCACAACAAATGTGTCAGTTTTACATGCAGCATACAAGGATCACAACCTGAAGACAATGGGACTTCCCAGAAATATTTTCTGGATAACTTCATTTCCAATCCTGGCTGACTGCTTACATGTTTGCTTAAATCCTCATGTGGTGCACTATTCTCTGGGGATTCATTTTCCAAAAGCTCAGAATTTCCAAACTATCAATTTCAGTTCCTAGGTACCCAGGTGTTCAGTTCTCAGCTTATTCCTTTCCTCCTTTACTATAAGCTGAAAGGAAAAATCAGGCTGCATTTTCCACATTTAGTTTGGAAACCTCTTCAGCTAAGTTTCCCAGCTCATTGCTTTCAAATTTTCCATTCTATCCAATAACCAGTACTCAATTTTGCCAAATTCTCTGCCACTTTAAAACAAGGATAGCCTTTCTTCCAGTTTGCAATTACACATTTATCATTTCTATCTAAGTCCTCATTGGAAGTATCTTTAGAGTCCATATTTTTTACCAATAGTCTCTTCAAAGCATTCTAGGCCTTTCCTATCAAACTCCTCATAATTCTTCCAAAATCTTCCACTTATCCATTTATAAAGCTGTTCCAGAATTTTTGGTATTTGCAAATCACAGCACCCTACTCTCAGTACAAAAATATGTCTTGGCTTGCTAGGGCTGCCAGAATACAATATACCAGAAATGGATTGGATTTTATGAAGGGGATTTATTAAGTTACAAGTTACAATTCTAGGGTGGTGAAATACTCAAATTAAGGTACCAAAAAGAGGAAGAAAGGCAACTGGCATCTTGTTTCCTCTGTCACATGGGAAGGCACATGGCAATCTGTCCTTCTCTTCCAGCTTCAGGTTTCAAATGGCTCACTCAGCTTCTGGCATCTGCTGGAGCATTTTTTTTCTGTATCTCCAAATGTCTGTGCCTCAGCTTTCTCTTAAAGGACTCCATAACCTGATTAAGACCCACATTGAATGGGTGGGTCACATCTCTGTGGAAACAATGAAATCAAAAAGTCCCACCCAACCATAGGTTTGCCCTCACAAGATTAAATTAGAAGAACATGGCCTTTCTGGGGTACATAATAGTTTCAAACCAACACAGATCGATGCATACATGCATACACACATGGTTGAGAGATGGTAAATCAATATATAGATGATAGATAAAGATAAATGCTTACATACACATGTGATAATAGTTCTGTATATACATGATGATAGACACATACATGAATGGTAGCTATATAATGCATCTATGTACATATGACAGATAGGTGATTAGCTAGCTAGCTAGATAGATAGATAGAGATGGTCATACAGACATATAGCATTGTATTATAAGCCTTTGGAGTTCATACTAAAATTTAAATTTTAGGGGCCCAAAATTCAGTGAAGACCAGATATACAGATGTGTAAACACTGAAAATTAGAAATTTTTTTGTACAACTTAGAATGTCTCATCTTAGGTTGGGCAATTTTCTTCAAAGAGATCTACTCAAGGATAGCAATACAACTTGGAAAAGCTCATGCTTGAAAAGGTGGAATCCTGGGGCTTGAAAGAGCAAAGATTTATTTTCCATGGGTGTGTTTACTTATTTTTACTTCCCCAGAAGGTCATATTTAGTAGTATTCCTTTATTCCTCCTGCCTTGTATATAACCTTTCAGCAAAAGGTCAAATTCTGGCCCGTAGTTCCCCTGACACCAATGAGGGAAAGAACAAGGGAAAAATTTATATTTGAAGGAGTCCAGAGAGACCTTATGTAACTAGTGGATGTGTTATTTGCATTTATTTATATTATATATGGTTTCAGATTCTTTAAAATCCTCAAGAACTTTGGTCTGGCAGACTTCGGGACTCATCAGGAGAAAGTTTATCCAGTCCAGCACTGGGTTGGCTGTCTCTCCTGAAATCTGATTTTCTCTCTTTCATAAGAACTGCTCCATGTTGTAGGTAAACACAAGTGGACAGGTGGGGATTGGACATTAGGATAGATTCCAGGAAGTAGGTGAAAGTTAAAATGGACAAATGCTTAAAAAAAGGTGAGCTATAAGTCTTGATCCAGGCAAATGCAGCTCATTAAAGAAGGAAGCATTTAACACATGAACTGCCCTATAGCTAGGAAGATATACCTGAAAATTAGATTAAATCATAGTGCAATGTATCTCAAAATGGTAAAAAATAAGGACAAAAATGTTGGCAGTGTTTGTTATATGAAAGACATGTTATATTTAACAAGAACCATGTTTGGTGTCTCTGCAGGCTCTTTCTGCTCCAAAACCATTTTGCACACTGTCATTATATTAATCTTCCAAAATTTTTACTTTGATCATTAAGTGTCAGGAAATATTTGCTTGAGCCATCTCTTTTTGAATTTGAGAAACTGAAACCCAGAAAGTGATTTGGCCAAGGCACACAATTGCTTCATGGACTGGAGCCCAGATTGTCTAATTTCCAACCCAAACTGCATTCTTACCAACGACAGAGACATTGAAAGGCCATGGAAGAGAGTGGAAGGGAGGCAGAGAGAAATTAGGAGCCAAGAGATTGAGTTTTTCACTTGGGGGTCTTCTATACCCTAGCTGTGTTTGGAGTAAAGTCTAAAATCCTTAGCCCAGTAATCAGTTCTTACCACAATCTCTCATCCTCCTTTTCCCGCTTCCTCCCCAAATAAACTACCAGCTGAAGCAAAATGATCTACAAATCATTTCCTTATCCCCTCAACTTTTTCTTCTCTCACTCAAAACTGATAACTTAACATTTTGTCATTCCATCTTTATTTTCTAGAGAAAAATGTAATAGTATATCATCCTTTAACAGATCCTCTGAATGCCATGCCCATCACCACCTCAAAGGCAATCATTATCATGAGCTTGTTGTATATTCTTATAGTTGTATTTTATAGTTTTACATAAATATATCCATTAGTAATACAGAGTTTATCATGTGTATGTTTGCAGGTTATATCAATGTCATCAAAGCAGATATATCATTCTGAAAACCTGTGTTCTTAATTCCTCAGTTCTTGCTCATTGTAACGTCAGGCTTCCTCACACAGCAGTGTGGTTCTAGAGCTGAGCTCTAAATGGCCATGGCTTTGGAGTGAATGGAATCAAGGCTTTTACTGCATAATGCCTTCATTCTAGACCACTTTCTGCTGGATCCACTGACCCTTTACCAGGTGTATGTGTATGCATTAGTGTTTACGTGTGGGTGATGTTTGGGTAGAGGTGATTTGAAAATCTCCAATTCAATGGGAAGCTAATATCAGTCAAGGTGAGATAAACTTTTCTTTTTATTCCAGGGTCACCTTGTGCTAAAACCCTTGCAGATTTAACTCTGTTTCCATGAAGTCACTATGGGTCCATCTGTAGCTTTTATCCATAAAACTGGTGTTATGACTATTAGAAAAGCCAGATGTGTGTCTGGGGTTCTGTAAACAGAGACCAACCAACCGCCCTACCAAACATACAATTTCCAGAGCTATAAAATCTGTCTTTTATTGACACATAAGTTTGAGTTACGTTTCTTTTGGCAATATTTTTTCAAATTGCCAAACCATTCTTCAGTAACAATTTTTCCCCAAAACTAAGATAGCCTGTTGCAGAAATGTGCTTATTACCTTCAGAAGTCCACAGAAAGCTATGGGAAATTTTTAGTCTGCCTCAGGCAGGCTGGTCTTCTAGACCTGCCTGGGAATTGAAGTATCCCATTTTCCAGAAGCTTTGTCTGTTCATTCCATGAGACCAAGTACAGTTAGTCATGAACTACTCTGGAAGGATCTTCAATTTTGCCTTCACAACCATGGGAGTGGAGGTGGGGGAGGAAGGCACTTTGGAAAGAAAGAGGTTAAATGATTTTCCTTATACATTTTATCTTCCAAATCAGTAATGGATCAGAGGCCAGATTAATAAAAGCATGAGGGAACAATCTGGATCAAGAAGGGCCTATTGATTACACCAATACTGTGCTGTCTCCTATGTCTCACTTCATGTTCACATATTCCAAGGATATGTCCCTGTATGGAAGATGTGTTGCATTTTGTTCAATTTTTGAACTTTGTTTTACTACTCTCCTCTTTAACTAGAATTTAAGAGCTGGGAACTTTGAAACAGCAAGTGAATGTTGATCATCAAAATGTCCTTTACAAATGTAATTGCTGATGCCATTATTTCCAAAACTGACTGGCAAAGTTTCTGGGAGACCCAATGCTACAAGAAAAACAAGCGTCTGACCAGCAAGCTCTACAACTTCAGTAAGGAAATGAAGATGGAAATATATCTCCCACTACTGTGCTCTGTAAGTTCTCAAATTTTAAATCAGAAGTAGCTCTGCAGCCTGTGAGTTTAATGGTTCCCATCACAATGGAATGCACATCTTCAGATCAGCTGATATATGTCCACTTGGAATTAGAATTAAAATGATAGTTTTTAGAGCTGAGAGGAACCTAGAAATCACCTAGTGTGATTTTAGAGATGAATGCAGCAACTTGCTAAAAACTCATACAAATTTAGTAGCAGAGCACATGGGATGGATGCCCTGGTTTTAAACAAGAAGTGGATCATACTTCTGCATTCAGGGCCATTTGCTCATGCGCCAGTGCACATTAGTGTTCTCACCTGGGACACTGGACAATGTCTGGAGACATTTTGTATTGTCACAACTTGGGAGAGGAGGGTGCTACTGTCGTCTAGTGGGCAGAGGCCAGCGATACTGCTAAACAGCTGAAAAAGTACAGGACAGTACCCCACCCTTATACCCTTGTCCAAAATGTCAGTGGTGTTGCTGTTAAGAAGGCCTGGCACACACGAATTTCTGTGCAGTGATGTGTTTACATAAATGCACCAAATTCACGATAGGGTATGGTTGAAAATGGATGTCTTTTAAAACCACAGTGAAGGACACATTGGCAGTGAGCCTGACTGTCACCACAGATGTGTATGTGGCTGCTTGCTCTTAATGGGTTTCTTCTTCAGCTATGGGATGAATACTTCTTAAATGGTGTAAATATAAGTCTTTAACTGTGGGAAACTTGAATGAATCGATAGCCTTAAACTTTTCTGAAAATAAGACTTCATTCTCAAAGTAATATATCATAATTATAAAAATTTGGATAATATAAAAAAGTAGAAAAAAGAAAAGAGCCATAATGACACTGCCCAAAGCACACTGCTGTTAAAATTTTAGTGGATTTCCCTTTCACGTTCATTTAATGCAGATTTTAATATTTTCACCTGCTTGTAATCATGCTACAGTTTTCCTTTAACCCCTTAACTTTATAAACTATTAGTGGTTGTACAATTAAATTGCACGGATTACAAAATACTTTACTTAACCATTTCCTTTTTGTTAAAAATTTAGATTGTTTACATGTTGTATTTGATTTTTCCTCATGTAAATTGCACTGCAGTGAATATTTTCGTACGTAACCTTTTTTTTCTATTTTTGATTCTTGATAGATTTCCAGACATTTATTTACTGGAACATAGATGAGCCAGCTATATAAAACTATGTATGTACATTGTCAAAGTGCTTTTATGAAAAGTTGTATCCAGTTTATTCTCCCAAAAGTAATACAAAAGAGCAAATAACTCATCACCCTCTCTGACACCCAATACACATTGTTGTTTTTAAAACTTGCCATTTGGATCAATAAAAAATAGTATTTTTATGTTGTCTTAATTTGTATTTACTTGATTTCTAGTGAAATGAACATTCTTTATACGGTTATTAGCCATTGATTTTGTTTTCAAGTTCTCTTCATGATTTCCCCCCTGCCTTTTTAGAACTGATTTTGATACACTCTTTACCTGGTGTCTACTTCATGATTCTGAAAAGCTTTAAAGATCACTATAAATTTGAAAGACATTGATCCAGTGCCTTAGAAATAATCTTACTTGAAGTATGAATTGGGGAAAAGATGGCAGCTCATCTTTGTCTTCAGCTTCTGCTTTGTCCCTGTGCTAACCTGAGGATAAATTCTAGAGATTTCCAAACTTGTCCTTGATGATAAATTTCTTGAAGGTCATGTGATCTTTATGGAACAACCTAAAACCCAGATATATTCACTTTAAAATGACAAAACAAATTTGTGCTTAGCCAGTTACCATCTTTCATTAAAGTCTACTATTAAGGCTTTAAGAAAACTTTGGGTAAAATCTTAAAAATTTACAGAATCCTTCCCATTAACTCAGTTTTTCCATGAATGGGGAAAAAATACTATAATGCACTTGTTTTTAATAGGGAACATTGATCTAGAACACAACTTCCACAGAAGCCTAATTTGAGATGCAATGACCCAGACATCACCAAATTCTACACATTCCACCAGAATGTAAATTCCCTTAAGGCAGAGGATTTTTGTCGTCTTAACTCGCTTCTCAGTGTTCAGAACGAGACTGACATTTAATAGTTCTCATTAAATATTTATTGAACAAGTGAATTCTGCCTCCTTCAGAGGGTGTCTTCGAATGAATGAGGTCTTTGGGTTTAAATAGACCTTAATAGAATTTGGGCACCTACCTTGAGCCTTCACTAATTCTGAGAGTCATCTCAAAAATAATTGCTAAGTACCTACTGACACCCAAACTGCTCCCTTCACTTTCTGAGCTGAGAAGGACCAGAATAGACTGCCCCAGGGATTTCTGAGAATGGTTGTTCTGAAAAAAAAAAGCTCTTTCAGAGAAGAAGAAAATGGTTGCCATGTAAAACATAGGGTATCATGTCTTCTCCCCTTTGAATGCTGTCATTTTTAAATTTTCAAATTACTTGTTGAAGGGCTAATTTAAAAAAAATTTTCCCCTGGAAAATGCAATGAATGCTTTTATAAAATGCAATAAAAAGTAATCACTAAAAAATAAACAAAAAAATATCATGATGATCAGCCTGGTGATGTAAGACAACCCTGAAATAACCTCTCCAAAGTCTCATTGAATAAAAAGGACAAAGCCCACTTGCTTAGGACTCTGGAGGATGATAGAACTCTACAAATGCTTATCAAAGAAAGAAAAATATCAGGTAGGAAACTTCTGTCCCAGTCTGGCTTGATGCTCTTCCTTCCCCATCACTCAGTCCTGGGCAGTTGGAAGTTGCTCAGGAGAAGCAACCCAGATCCGTCTTTTCTCCCACTGGGAACACAGCCTATACAGCATTCACAGCAGTGAGTTAGAATCCCAAGCATATCCAGAAACAAGGACCTAAGTCCATAGAGACACAGGATGGGACACAAGCTGCTGAGGAGTGCTCATACAAAAGGGCTTTAGGGGTGAACAAGTAGTGTGTTTACTCAATCCAGTTACTATCAGCAAGACTACCTAAATTCTGGAATGACCACCTTTCTAGATTGATCCCATATGGTCCCTAGAGGCAGGATACCCTAGTGGGAAAGAAACTGAAAGCAGAAAAGCCTCACAGAGAGGATGAAGATGGAGGGTTAACTGAACTTTTAAAAGTGTCAAGAGGGTCTCAGAACTGAAAAGTATAAGGAAAATAGGGCACTGGATGAGAGGGAAAGTTAAACAAATCATAGGAGTTGGGGAGAAAATTCTGCACAAAAACAAACAGATCAAGATTCCCAGAGAAGGAACAGTGGAAAAGAAGCTTTCTTCTGGAAATTAAACAATTACACAAAAAGTTCCATCTTAAAAATTATATCTCATATCCAGGACAAGAATCATATGAAGAAGAACTGAGAAAAATCTGATCAGTTAAACACAGGCTATTTAGAGATCCAGAATAAATTGGTCCAAGCATCAAAGAATAGCCTTAACACAAAACCAATCAACAATAAACCCCTAGATAAGAGGGATAGACTGACCTCATCAGCATAATCAGATATTTAGACATCAGCAAAATATTAAAAGCTGCACTAAGAAACAGCAGGATATGACTCAGCCAAGGGAACAAATTAAATCTTTAGAGACAGAATTTGGAACAACTGATCAAAGAAGTTCAAAGAAATCTTCTAAGTCATTGAAGCAGATGAAGGAAAATATGCACAAAGAGATAAAGGATACTAAGAAGACAATGTGTGAGCATAAAGAAGAATTTGAAAGCATAAACTATTATGAAGATGAACAGCATAATAGTAGAGATTTAAAATAAACTGGATGCATACAACAATAGGTTTGAACAGGCAGAAGGAAGAATCAGTGAACTAGAAGGCAGGACAATCAAAATCGTACTGTCAGAAGAACAGTTAGCAGGCGGGCCACGGTGGCTTAGCAGGCAAGAATGCTTGCCTGCCATGCCAGAGGACCCAGGTTCAATTCCTGGTGCCTGCCCATGTGAAAAAAAAAATGTACAAAAAAAAAAAAGAAGAAGAACAGTTACAGAGAAGATAGAAAAAGTTGATCAGTGTCTTAGAGATTTGAGTGATAGCATGAAATACACAAACAAATGTATCTGGGTGTCCCAGAAGGTTAAAAGAAGGGGAAAGGGTCAGAAATAATACATGAAAAAATAATGGCCAAAAACTTCCCAACATCTATGAGAGTCATAAATGTACATGTCCAAGAAGTTCAACATACTTACAACAGAATAAATCCTAACAGACTTACTCCAAAATACCTACTAATCAGAATGTCAAGTTTCAAAGATAAAGAGAAAATTCTTAAAGCAGCAAGAGAAAAGTGATTCATCATATAGAAAGGATCCTCAATAAGAATAACTGTCAATTTCTCATCAGGAACCATGGAAGCAAGAAGGCAATGGTACAATGCTGTGCCAGTTTGAAACTATTATGTACCCCCAGAAAAGCCATGTTTCAATCCTGATCCATTCTTGTGAGGCCATACCTATTGTTTAGGGTGGGAAACTTTGACTGGATTGTTTCCATGGAGATGTGACACATCCAGTTGTGAATGTGGTCTTTTGATTAGATGGAGATGTGACTTCACTCTTTCAAGGTAGGTCTTGATTAGTTTACTAGAGTCCTTTAAAAGTGTAAACATTTTGGAGAAACCTCACATGCAGATGCTTGGAGAATAGTTGCTTCAGAGTTCACAGAGACATGGGTATTTGGAGATGATTGGCATGCCAGCAGTGAAAGCAGATGCCTAGAACCAGGTAGAGCCCAGTGGACATCATCATGTGTCTTCCCATGGGATGCTAATCTAGACAGAACTCAGAATTGTGTCCCAGAGGAGCTATGTGAAGGCCCACAGATGCTTCGAGGGGAAACCACTGGCCTCAAAGGCTGGAAGCAAGGGAACCAGGAACAAGGACTACCAGGCACCAGTCACATACCTGCCCATGTGACAGACATTAGCCTCTCTTGGGTGAAGGAATTTTTTCCTGGATGCCTTAGTTTAGAATTTTTCTGGCTTTAGAACTGTAAACTTATAACATAATAAATTTCCTTTATAAATTCCACTCCATTTCTGGTATTTAGCATTCCAGCAGCTTTAGCAAATGAATACAGTTGTATTTAAGGCACTGAAAGAGAAAAATTGCCAGCCCCAAATTCTTTATCTCATAAAAATCATTCTCCAAAAATGAGGGAGAAGAGGTGGGGCAAGATGGTGGCACAGGGAGATATGGACTTTAGTTCACCCCCTAGAGCTGCTAATAAATAGCCAGGAATCATCTAGAACAACTATTTGGGGGGACATCTATGACTGGATCCATATTGTACACAAGTGTGGAATGGGTGGAAGAGCTGAGATCACACCCTAGAACTGTAAGTAAACTGTAAGTAAAGTCTTCCAAATCCAGAGGCTGGTTTCCCTCCCCCACTGGCATGGCAGGCTCAGTCAGAAACACTTTCCTGTGGGAAAAAGAAACTGTCTCTTCTGGGAACAAGGGAAGGAAGCCCAGACAAATTTCAATTGCAGTTTTAATTAACAAATTTGGACTGCTGAATAAAAGCTCCAAACTCTGATAAACTGAGAGCAAGCAGGGAAGGAATCCTGAGGTTTCTCCAAGTAGACAAGAGTCAGGACTGACAGAAAAAAAAATGAGACTTTTGGAGTTCCCCCAGCTCAGAATGCTGGAAAATGGCTCTGCCCCAAAATGCATAGAGGCAGGTACCAACTCTGGCTCTTGACAGGTGAACCTTGGCAGCTGGGGACTGGCTCTGGAAAGGGTTTTTATTTATTTATTTATTTTAAATTATTCTAAGTAGCTCATTAAAGAAAGCTTCAGACATTTTCAATTGTCAAGCCTGATTCAGTTAAGGGAAGAGTTAAGACAGATTTGAGAGACAAAGAAAGAAGTCAAGTGAAGGAGATAATTCCCTAAAGGGCTTATCTTCCCTAGGGAAAGGGGGATGGGGCTCAGCTCAAGTAGCAGCCCTCATTCAGAGAATCCATACCCCAGAGGCTAAGTCCTAAGCCTTTCCTTCTACCTCAGCCTCTGTCTCAATCATGCCCCTGGCAGCTACAGGGTCAGCTTAGAATTAAAAGCACCACACCACTTTACACAGGTGGAGAGCTTCAGGATAATAAGCACCACCTGATGGAAAGGACAGGAAAAACATAGTCTAGAGGCATCACAGGAATCTCTAATAATCTGTTTCCTTATCCTCAGGTAAAGTTGGTATTAATTACACCCTCTTCCTGAGGCCTGGGCCTATCTTATCTGGGAAAAGCTGATCAAGGAAATCAGATGCTGAGACACCAACAAAATATTACAAGTCATGCTAGGAAAAATGAAGATATGGCCTCATGAAAGGAACAAACTACAAATTCAAATGAGATAGAGGAGTTGAAACATCTAATTAATGTTCAATCAAACATGATACATCAAGTCAAAAATCAAATCAATGAGTTGAAGAAAGATATGGCAAAGGAGATGAAAGACATAAAGAAGATATTGGGTGACCATGATGAAGAACTCAAAAGCTTGAAAAAACAAATGGAAATACTTATGGGTATGAAAGGCACAACTGAAGATATGAAAACACAATGGAAACTTATAATAGTAGATTTGAAGAGGCAGAAGAAAGGATTAGTGAACTAGAGGACAAGACATATGAAATCCTACACACAAAAGTTATAGGGAAAAGAATGAAAAAATATGAGCAAGTCTCAGGGAATTAAATGGCAGCATGAAGTGCACAAATATATGTGTTATGGGTGTTCCAAAAGGAGAAGAGAAGGGAAAAGAGGCAGAAAGAATAATGGAGGAAACAATCACTTAAAATTTCCCATCTCCAGGGTGGGCCACGGTGGCTCAGCAGGTAAGAGTGCTTGCCTGCCATGCCCAAAGACCCGGGTTCGATTCCCGGTGCCTGCCCATGTAAAAAAAAAAAAATTTCCCATCTCCAAGATGTGCAGGATGCCCCAAACAGAGTAGATCTGTAGAGACCTACTCCACACACAAAAAAAACATTAAAGGATACTGTGAACAACTGTATGCCAACAAATTAGACCTCCTAGATGAAGTGGACAAGCTTTCAGCCACACACAAACAGCCTATACTGACTCTTCAAGAACAGAAGACCGGAACAGACCAATTAAAAGCAGAAATTAAGTCAGTTATCAAAAACGTCCCCAAAAAGAACAGCCAGGACCAGATGTTTTCACAGGTGAATTCTACCAGTCATTCCAAGAAAAATGAATACCAATCCTGCTCAAATTCCTCCAAAAGTTTGAAGAGAAGAGAACACTACTAGCTCACTCATTCTGTGAGGCCAGCATCACCCTCATACCAAAGCCATATGAGGATACTACAAGAAAATAAAATTATAGACCAATTTCTCTAATGAATATAGCTGGAGAAATCCTCAATCAGATATTTGCACATTGAATACAATTGCACATTAAAAGATTTATACACCCTGATCGAGTGAGTTTTATCCCAGATATGCAACAGTGGCTCAGCATAAGAAAATAAATTAATGTAATATCACATCAACAAAAATGAAGAGAAAATTACGTGATAAAATCTAACATCTTTCCTTAACAAAAACACTTAGAAAACTAGGAATAGAAGAAAACTTCTTCAATAAGATGAAGGGCATATATGGAAATCCCAAAGCTAGTATCATACTCAATGGTGAAAGATGGACAGCTTTCCTGCTAAGATCAGGAACAGACAGGATGCCACTGTCACCATTGTTATTCAACATTGCACTGAAGTCCAAGCCAGAACAATTAGGCAAGAAAAAAGAAATAAAGCCATCTAAACTGGAAAGGAATAAGTGAAACTTTTCCTATATGCAGTGCCATGATCCTATAAAATCCTGAAAAATCCAAAGCTCCAAGAGCAAATAAATGAATTGTAATTAATGCAAGGTATTGGTGGTGGGGTGGTGTATAGGATTCCTGCATTTTATGCATGATTACTCTGTAAATCCATGATTTCTCTAATAATTTTTTAAAAGAAATATGAGATAGAAATAAAGTTTTTTATTATTAGGTCCAGTAGACAAAATTACAGATCAACAAATGTAATCAAAACAAACATAATATAGAGAAAGAGAAAAATCACAGAAAGTGTGAATGTTGCTCATTGAAAGATTGGGTGTAGATGATTAGAACTGAACTGCAGTTATGCTTGCAATTTTTGTCATTCTTTAATCATAATAAAAGTATTCACAGCTGTAATAACCCATTAAACATCTATAAGCACACTTTGAACAAATCCCATGCATATCAATCTTTAAAGTTTTGATGAGCTTACTTCTTACTTGATAATTTATGTCATAAAGGTTGGATCAATGACGGTGCGTCTCACAGAGAATAACATATATAAACTAATAGTTACATGTGGTTCATTTTCTTAACTCTCATGGTAGAGAAACCAGTCTCACAGAAGCATGTTGATAGGAATGGAAGAAGAGATTTTAAAACAATTTCAGCAAGCTCAAGATATTCATTTTTACATTTTATCCAAAATGGAGCATGCAGGGCAATAATTTCAAAATTCATCTTCCATCCTTCCTCAGAAACCAGATCCACACACACATCTTGGTTCTCCTAAAGACCCTCCCTCCCCGAGTCCAGAAGAACGAGGGCTGAGTCAGAAGTGAAGTCGAATAACAGAAAATGTATAACGTTACATTTCTTTTATGTTAGGGTTTGTGGAATGAGATTCTCATTCATTGAATATTTCATATATCAAAAAAGTGACTTTTAATGGTGTTTTGAGAAACTTAGAGTATCTACCAAAGGCAACTCTTTTAGTTGATATAATTGGCAAGCAAAGCCCTTCTGAAATGTAGTATTTTCAAACACAATCAGTTTTGGTAATATGCCTTCCTTTAATTGAACCTCCTTCTAGTATATTTAATGTAAAGGAGAACCATACGTTCCAGAGAAAGATATATTTTATAAGGCGTTAGACGGGTCCACAGCCAAATGGTACACAGCAAGATGTCGAATACTCAGTAGCAGATGTGAAGGGGCCTGCAACTCAAGCCAGTCGCATTGAGCACCTTTCTCAAGGCCTGTTTAAGATCCAAATGAAGCCAACCATTGGAGAAAAGAAGGAAATAAAATACTGCAGTTCCAGCATCTCGTTTGGTTACAACTGAACTCACTTAGCAAACAATGGAAAAGTAAATTGAATGAGCTTTGCCTGTTTTACTAGCTGATACTGCTGTTTTGATAGCTTTCCATACAATAGTAGAAGCACTTGGGCCAAAAATGAATTTTATTCTGTTCAGTGACATTTTCTTGAAGGCGCCCCAAGTTTAATAAAGAGAAGAAACGTTTCTTCCAATCGACATAACGCTCTGTGCCTGTAAGTAATAAAATCAGGGAGAAAACAACTCAAATGCTCAGTCCAGTGTTGCTGCTCTCCCAAGGTGGATGATTAACAAACACATAAAGCTAGCAATAAAATTCAATGATGTGTCCGTCAGCAAGAGAAAAATTGTTGCTGAATCTGCTGTAAGAAGTAATTAATATAAGGTAAATAATGACACTATGGGATTAAGAGGGGGAGAAACATTAAAATAGCTCTTTGTGTACTTAAAGGAGTTTGCATGTTCAAGTGAATTACACTCAAGAGTTTTACCCTCAGCATCTGTTTTATTATCCACTAGGAATCAATGCAGATATCTTGGCTAACCTCTTCCTTGCTCTGCTGAGGTAAACATGCCAAAAAAGATTGGGTTTGGCCAAGAATGAAGCATTCTCTTCTCCATCAAGCCTTTTTATATTTTTTACTCTTTGTCATAAGGGAGCACACACTTGTATTCCAAAGGCACGTGTGCACAATGGAATTATTCCTGCTGGTCACGGCAGCTCGTCCTCCTTCACAGAGTGACTGGTCTGCCTCAATCCACTTTCCTAAGGACTGCATCGTTCTCCAATGGAACTTGTAGGATTCATAACTCCAGAGAGAGACTTACATTCAGTCCAATTGGGTGGCCAACATTTGCACTCCATTTTAAACTTCATTTTCTCTATTGTCCTTATAAACCGAGCAGGAGGGAACAAATGTTAATTTGGATGTCTGGGCTTTCATTTTTATTGATACATACCTTGCAGATTAAATTAAAAATTAATTAGATCAGAAACTCTTAGTGTCAGAAAATTCCTCTTTTAAAGGGCATATGAGTATGTGTATGTAATTCCAGTGAAGAAACATAATGAGCCCTTGGATTGCAAGCTCCTTGAGAACTTGATCATGTTTCATTCAATTTCGTCCTCCCACCCCAATTTGGTACCTGGTACATACTAGGCCCTCGCAAAATGTTGAATTCAGTCATTTTTATTCATTCTTTAAATCATGAAATACTTATTACATGCTCATCACTATCAATCAGTTGAATGAAGGAATAAATGGACAAATGAATAAATCAAGCATGCTCACGGTCTTACCATATCTCTCCAACATTGTATGTTTTGTTTTCATGCAGTTTATACAAACCTCTTACGATGTCCATGGGCCTTGTACTTTGTAGCAGAAAACAGCACTAAATGTCATTAGTATCAAGGAAAAAATGTTTAAACTATAATGCACATGTAGCTTCATGGGAAGTAATGAGAAATGTATCTTCTGGATTCCTGTATACTATGGTTATTCTAAAAACATCAGGTAACATTTAGTAAGACTTTACTATGGATGTAGAAATGTTCTAAGTTCACACATATTTTCTTATTTAATCCTCACAACAACCTGTGAAGTAGATAATATTATTATTCCAGTTTTATAAGTGGAGAACTGAGATGCAAACACCTTACATAACTTCCCCAAGGTCATACGGCTAGTAAGTGAAGGATCCCAGATACCAGCCCTTGCAATCTGGCTTCCTATGCTCTTAATCATGACACTCCTTTCCCATCTCTACAGAACCACGACTAAGCCCGCACACAATAAAGAAGCTAGCTTGCTACAAAGCACTTTATTTGCTTAGAGCAAACTTTCTTCTTCACTCTCAGTCATTCCAACTTCAAGAAGAAACAGAGGACTTGTTTGGGCTGTACTTAAGCACGTGCACCATGAACTAGCAGTAGTGTTGGGGCTCCATGTATGCAACATTATGTGTGTGTACATCTGTGTGTGTGTGTGTGTTCATGTGTGTATGTGTGCACACAAACTAATATACAAAAGAACTGCTACCAGAGTATGAATGCTCACTAACTCAGGGATGTCAGGGAACTTAAGTTTTCCTCTTACATATTCCTGTACTGACTGGATTTTTTACACTGAAGACAGAACTGTATACAGAAATCACATAACCAGAATCACTTATGTTATCTTGGGAAAGTTTCCTTGGGCTTCCTTATCTGCAAATTGGGGCTAATAAAAATACCTGCTACATTGTGGAGGAAATGAGATGATCAGAACAGAGTCCTGTTCATGGGACATGACACAGTCAAAGGATATGATCCATTACTCTCACCAGGCCTAGAGAAGAATGGAAGCAAACTTCATGGAACTCAGACATGTAGTTTCTGTAGAAGCAAAGGAAATTTGCTCACCGAAGACTTGCTGTTGCCTCTCATTTCCAAAAAGGGAGGCCAGGCCACCAACTGTTCACGCTCAAACAGACAGATGAACTCCAACTCTATTTGGATTGCCAAAGCCCTTTTTCTGTTCTGTATCAGGTTTGGAACAGCCCCACCCAGCAGCACTCCAAATGGCCCCACCCTTGGCTTTGCATGGGAATCAGTGAGTGAACAGCATTCTGGAATGTTCCGTCTGTTCCCCTCCAGTTCTGTAGTCAAAGAGGAGGCATTTCACATAAAATAGGTCCAGTAGTTCTTGTGTTTAATGCTGTCACTACACATATTTGCTAATCGAAAGAAAGGACAAGGATTGGCAGTGAAACCCATGCACTAAATGCCTGCTGAAGGGATAGAGGATGGTATAAATGGAGAAGACTGGTTTCACTGCTGTCTGTGGGTGGTGAACGAGGCTGGAGTAGGTGGAGGCAGTTCAAAAGGGCAAAAAGCAAGAACCAAGGGTCTGAGAAATAATTATAATAATAATAACACTTCGCCATATTTCCTGGGCACTGGGCTACTTTGGAAGAGTTTTGCAGTGTCTGAAGGCATGCTCAGGCTTACGTTGCCCTGGGGAAGGTAGGGGATGTCTTTCCTGGTGAAAGTGCAGTGAAGGTGTCTGGCCTCCAGAGGTGTCAGAACTTACAAGGTCAAGCTCCTGATGGGCAGTGGCATCAGCAGGACAGTGGCCTCAGTGGGTTTTCCAGTGCCCAGTAGGGCAGCTGTGGCCATTTCTCATCAGGCCAGTTTAGGCTTAATTTTCAACACAGCTCCTGGAAGCTTAGCCTCAAGTCACCCAATTTCCTCTTACTAAACTCTTAGTCAGCTTCTTTATGCATAACTGAGAATCCTGAAAGATACAAATGCCAAGTGTTAGGGAATTTATTTCAGCCTCCCAGAAGCCTGAGGCCTACTGCCTGGCAAAGGAGCTGCTAATAAGTCATGCACCTTGAGACACTTAGCATAAATCTGAGCCTCGCTTGCAGATTTATCTCCATCCAGGACAATCATCACCCGAAGGAGACATCCTACCACTTTGCATGCTCTGGATCGCCAAAGACCACACTGCGTTTCATTTGTTACTAACATAACAAGGTTTCCCTCTTGCATCTGTGATGCTCAAACTTTGCTGTACAGTACAGTCATTGGAGGAGCTTTTAAAAATCCCAATGGCCAGGCCATACTTCTTACATATTTAACCTGAATCACTGGGGGTAGGGTCCAGGCATCAATTTTTAATCTCCCCCCCCCCACCCTGGTAATCCCAATATGCAGCCAAGTTTCAGAATCATTGGTTCTCAAAGTATGCTCCCCAGACCAGCATCACCTGAGAACTTGTTAGAGATGCTAATTCTCTGGGTCTTCCCGAAGCACTTAATCAGAAATGCTAGGAAGGTGGGGCCAAGGAACCTGTGTTTTCACAAGTCCTCCAGGTAATTCTGATGGGCACACAAGCTTGAGAACCACTAAACTAAATCACACTCAGATTGTAAGTTCGGTGTTTTGAAGAATTTACTCTCAGGTCACTACTTAGAAAAATTTTATTCTCACAACACATCATGATGCATATGTTCCACATAAAGAGAATTTTCAGTGTATTCCAAGGTCAGTACAGATTTCAAACCAACTTTATCCTTTCCAATACAGTTTAAGAGGAGTTCATGAAGAAAAAAAGCCTAAAATATCTACTCCATTATGTTTCTTAAGATAGACTGTGCTTACTTCAGTTTGAAAGGTTGAACTAAAATTAAATATGGGGGGATAACTGGCATAGAGAATACTTAACTAGAGACATGAATTAGAACAACTACACACAAATGCATATATTCTTGCACACACACATACACTCACACAATTCCATGAGATGACTATTGCCTGTCTCCAGCAGCACTCCCTGATATAAGGGAGAGGAGGAAATTGGTGGTTGGCCAGGAGAGACAGGATGATTAACCTTGTATGAAATACTGCATTGCTTGGCACAAAATCACATGGTCCTTTGTGAGGACTTTTCTGTGTAATAGAGACAGCATGGACTTGGGAATTTCCAAGCCAGTTTCTGCCACTTACCAGCAGTAAAATGAGAATAACATTTTGGGCCTGTTGTAACTAGTGGTATCAATAAATGGCTTTTTGGTAGTTAAGTTTAGTGTTGCTATTAAAATCATCATGGCATAGGTCACCTGGGGTTTTTCCAGATACAATCATGCATTGATATTTACAAGTGCAGGAATGATTTACTCTTCAAATGTCTTTTTCTGTCCAACCTTGAAAAGGATTGTACTTAGATCTTGCAGCAATGTCACATTGCAAAAAAAGTTTCTAAACTCTTACTCTCAACTACTCTCAAATAGGGGGAATTATGGTGTTTTCACTGAGAATGGGAACAGGTCTGGAGGAAGGTTCAGTGTTAGAGATATTGAGTATGGAGTTTCTCATGGGAATACAAGAGCTGTCTGGGCAGATAGAAAGGTAGATTCAAATCTTAATCCACAAACTGAAGCGGTAAGAGCAATACATATTATCAATTCATTAGTTCCTTCAAGCCATCTTAAATCTGATTCTGATTCATTGTCCCAGATCCTGAATCAACTATATAGATAACATAGATGATAAAGTCACTTTCGACCTGCTTGTGGTGAAAAAAATATATATATGCTGTAACGAAATTATACTGGGGTGCCCACTGAGAATGTGTTGGAGAAGGAAAAACCTGATGGAAGAGATCTAGAAGCAGCTTCATTCTGAACACCCAGCATGCCTGGTGAGCTGCCTCTTGCTGGCAGAGACCTGCATTTTCCCAAGAGGTCTTGACTCTCATGGGGTTAGTGGGCTGAAATGCTGAACAGAAATCCTTGTTTGCCAAGTGTGCCCTCCCTGAAGCAGAGGCAGACCCAGTTCAGTTTTTCCATGTCGACCAGCCAGCAGAAGAGAAGCTACTTCGGTGGGCTCTTCCGATGAACTTTAGCCCTGGGGCTCTCTCCAGAGATGCTCTGAACAAAGGCTCTTCAGAGGCTTTCCTACCCCCACAAGAACTTTTCTAATAAAATGGCAGCCAAGAGAAATAAATGGTCACACACCTTTCAGCTTGGGTTGTGTGCGTGTGTTGGGAAGACGGCTCCCTAAGGACTGTGGTTTGTGTACACTGACCTCATCTCTGAGTCTCTCTGGGACCCAGTTCTGGCCATGCCTTCGCCATTGGGTTTTCATGCAGAGGACAGGAAGGCCAATTGGCCTGGCCTCACTATCATAAAGGGCCTTGGGTTTAAACTTTCACCAGCGTCCCGCATGTGGCACTAGATACAGTCATGGACAGAGATGGGCTGGCAAGACTGAAAGAAGGTCATCCTCTTGCTATGTCTCATTACCAGACCAAACCACCTGCAGTGTACCAAGAAGTGACATTTTTTACAAATCTATCTTGTGGGAGCACGAGTACAGTATATTGTATTCTGTGTGTGTTTAAAAATATAAATTAGTTAAGTGTAAATATGTTCTAAATATCACAATAGTCTTATCTTCATTTTTCTTAATAAACTGGTCTCAAATAATGGAAGTTTGTCTGCTCTTTCTCACCCCCTAAGACAGCTTGCTTCTCCCTCACCCCATTCATCCTTAGGAACCTCTGTTCATTTCCTTAGTTAAAAAATAAAAGAAAGGGGAAAAAAAAAAAGCAATATTTGGCCAGCAGGGGGCAGCAAGAGACAGAGAATAAGATGCTCCTAGCTTCCCCAGCCCCCATCTTAGTCTTGGATTAGATGGTTTAAAATTGAAGAGGGTGAAGGAGTGGGGATGAAATCCCAAGCCACAGAACCCAAATGCATAAACTTAAGTAGCTGCAGAACTTGCTGGAACAAGATTTACTGAGGACAATAGCCAGACACTATTTTGGGGGAGCTCTATGGAAGAAGGCCACACAGGGGGATTTTAAAAGAGGCTCTGGCTCTCTTTGGTAACACTCATTAGTTTGGTACCATGAATGTTATTTGGGAAACAGCCCATAGATAAGATGAGAGAATGTGATTCTCTTTAAATAAAATCTCACAGCCTATTTTCACACCCCTGTGAGCTGGAAACGTGGGTCACACAGGTTAAGCAGCTAGGGTGCTCAGAACCCAGGATTGGTCATCTTAGAACTCACCTGGTTAGATGAAAAGAAATGTGGGATAATGGATAGTGAAGGGGGTGGGCACTGTGGTCCAAGACCGAATCTCTCACTGACCCGTGAATTCTTGGGGTTTGTAAAAGGTGGGTCCTCATACAAAAAGATGTGAACTTGAGGGAAGAGTGAAAGGGAAAAGCGTTAAGGAAATGGTGGTGGTGGGAAGGCTTTGCTTTGGAAATGCTCATTTGGGGTCTTAGACTATAAAGGGTATAATTAAAAGTCCTGGTAATAACAGCTTATAGGACACGGGGACGTGGTTCCTTCTGTATCAGGTTCCTGGGGTTGTCACAGCAAAGTACCCCGATGGGCTTAAAACAACAGGAATTTATTCCCTCAGTTCGGGAGGTTAGAAGTCCAAAATTAAGTTATTGAGGGCCATGCTGCCTCTGAAGTTTCTGGGGAAAAATTTTTCCTTGCCTCTTCCAGCTACTGCTGGCTCCCAGCAATCCTTTGCATTCCTTGGTTTGCAGCTACATCGTTCCAATCTCTGCTTCCATCTTCCACATCTCTGCCTTCTCTCCTGTGCGCATCAGTGTCACTGAATCTCCCTCTTCTTTCTCTTATAAAGATGTCAGTCATTGTATGCAGAGGCCACCCTAATCCAGTATGAGCTCATCTTTACTTAACTAATTACATCTGCAAAAACTCTATTTCCGAATAAGGTCACATTCTCAGTTTCAAAGTGTAACTAAATTTGGGGGAGGACATTGTTCAATCCAGTGCAGAAACCAAACAGTGGTCGTGGTATGGCAGTAAAACTAGGCAATGCTGCACTCAAATTCTCACTCTGCCTTCTCCTATCCATAGGCTTCCTAAACGTTGATTTTCTCATACATGAAATGGCTGAGATTGTGGGGATTGTGAAACAGATCAGAGAGAGCGTTCTTGATTCATCATCAAGTGGTACAGCCAAGAGGTTAGTCAAGTTGCTGGTGGAGGCTGCTCTCCCCACAATAGCAGGGAGGCCCAAGGGACTTAACAAGACCTCCCAGAGCTTTCTTCTCCCCAACTCCTTACCGCAAACTTTACTCTAGGGAGCTTTGCTTTCCAGAGTTCAGCTTGGAATCTATTATCTATTTTATTTATGAGTTGTAGGGAGTCCCTGCCTAGATGGGATACAGTTAAAAGGGGATATTCTCTATTTCAACGATTGATGACAGAAGTTTCACAGACTATTGCAGACCAGTGAGGAAAGGGCAGGGCATGGGGGCTTATGGGCAGGGCAGTGGTTCCTTAACCCTCCAAAGATATTCAGTGGTGACCACTTAAGCTTGCTTCTGACGCAGTCCCCTGTAAACAGGGCTTGGTTCTGGAAACCTGGCACAAACACCAGATTGTGAGAAGACAATGACATTTGCAGAGTTTTTTATAGGAATATTTATTGCTTCCAATGGCTCTTACCCTGAGGATGGTTCAGGCATGGTGTTTAGCCCACGACATGGTTTCTGTATTCAACATCCACAGTGGACTCACTGAGACAGACAACCGCAAGAGTTGCTGATATTCCCGTACTGGTATTCACACATTCATTAGACTGAAGTCTTTAATGTGTCTCTGATGGACAAATTTATTACTTCCAAAAGGTAATTTGGGGGTGGGGGGGAGTAACAGTCTTTTTTTACAAGATAAGAAAATATTTTTTCATATTCCTGAGCTTTTTATAAACCCACATCATCTTGAGTAAGCCAATGACAATTCAGAGAATTCTTTTTTTTTTACTTCTAAGCTTTTAATGTATATTCTTCCAGACTTGTTTTACACCACACTTGTGGTGTTAATGTATTTTTTAAATGAAAACACTTAGCCTTTCTGACATTGTTTACTCTTGAGCACGGCAGGGGTGATGACGCTCAGAGGATGATTGCTCCTTCTCAGAACCCTGTGCCATGCTGCGATAAGGCCAGGATACAGGGAGAGATTACACATAAATCCTCTGAAGAAATGTCTATGCTGAGCCCAGCCTTTGTATCATCCCAGCCCAGGAACCAGCCACACGAATGAAAAGTTTCCAGGTGGTTCCAGCCCCTAGGTTTTGAGTCGCCCTTGGCTATTTGAGTGTTCCCAAAGGAGACTACAGATATTGTGGTGCAGACACAAGCCATCCGCACTGCAATTCGTGACCCCTGAAGCAGGGAGTATAGTAAAATGGCTGTCTTTTATGCTATCACATTTGGGGTGGTTTATTTCACAGCAAGGGGTATCTGTAACTGGAATACCAAGTGCTTCTGTTCGAAAAACACTTCAGAGAAACCCACCATGCATGGGATCTACCCTTGTTCATTTCCTTGGGGAATTTATTCCTTGGAATATTGCCTCTTTCTTTCCTGACTTTTTGGACTCTTGCTCCATTTATCCCACGAAGCTTAGTCAAGTGTTCTCCAAGGGAAAATTCCCTTCTCTTTTCTCCACCATTCTCTTTAAAAATTCCAAGTTTGGAAGGACTTCCATACTTCCTTTCTAGACCCAGTACGGTCTGGTTTATGCTGTTAAACATATTTATGCCAAACTTATCAAAAAACTCCACCCAAAGGCCATTTCCTTCCTACTTGGCCCCTCTCACTCACTGAAACTTTCTCCTCCCCCAAATTCCAGGTTGCCCATATCTTCTCTGCTATTTCTCTTTCTTTACTGGTGGTCTTTGGCCATTTCTTTCTCTTCTGAATTCTCCCAGGATGGTCTACTCTAGCCCCAACATTCCATTGATCATCTTTGTGTAGATAATTCCCAAATCCATGCTCCAATGAGGAGTTCTCCTTTGAGCTTCTCACAAGATGTCTCCAATTATCTCCTCAATTTCTCAAACTTAGCACACATAGAATGCAATGAACTCCTCTTTTCAAGGTAAGACAGGGAATTCTTACCTTCCACAGTCAGATTGGCAGACCCCAACCAGACACAAATAAACATTTTAAGAAAGTGCCCTCTCTATGTCTCACTGACACAACCCAGTTGCAAGAATATCTAACTCTAACAATTAGAGCCATCCTAGAATGACCCTTCATTGAAATGTGCTTTGACCTATAAATGTTCAAATAAAGAGATTGACTTTGTCAGGGATATCATATACTTTGTTCCTTCATAGGGATTGACATCAAACTATATAATTTCATGTATTCAATTTTAATCCACTTGACAAATATCCAGGCATCATGTGGATCCATCAGCTTCTAAAATATTTCCCAACAATTCTCACCTCCTGGTATTCAGGCCTCTCTGTAATACCCTCCACTAGAGTGTGCACTGGACATAGTGACTTGCTTCTAACAACAGCAACAAAAATGCAGCTAACATGAGGGGACATCATTTACAAGACCGGGTTGAAAAAGACTGTGGCTTTGTCTTGCTCTCCTTCTCTCTGGCTCTTTTTGCTCGCTGACTCTGATAAAACAAAGGGCCAAAATATGAACTGCCCTACAGAAGAGCCCCTGGGACAAGACACTGAAGGCGGTCTCCAACCAAAGCTTATGAGGAACTGAATTTTGCCAACTACGTGAATGAGCCGGAAAGTGAATCCTCCCCCCGTCAAGCTTTGAGATGCCTGCAGCCTGGTTTGACATCTTCATTGCAGATTTGTGAGAGATCTTGAGTCAGAAAACCTAGCTAAAATATAAATTAATCATGAATCAGTGTTGAATTTTATCAAATGCCTTTTCTGTATTGATTGATATAATCATATGCTTTTTCTTACTTTACCTAGCTGATATGGCAGATTATGTTGATTGATTTTTTTTTTTTAATGTTAAACCAGCTTTGCATGCCCAGAATAAGCCCCATTTGATGATGGTGTATATTTATTTATTTTTCTCTTCTGTTTTTTTTCTGACTTCTCTCTTTTTCATTAGGCATTTTATATGTTTCCATTTTCTCTCTTCTCTTTAGCATATCAATTATACTTTTTAAATGTTTTTGTGGTTGAAATATACATTTATAACTTATTAAATTCACTTTCAAATAACACTGCTCTTCATGGGTGCTGCAGTTACCTCAGAGTATTCCCAATTCCTACCTCCCATCCTTAGAACATTGCTGCCATTCATTTCACTTATCTATAAGCCTTAACCATCCAATATATTTTTCCTGTTATTCTTCTGAACAAACTTACAAATAAGTTAAGAAAAAGAAAAATAGCATATTTTATCTCATCTACTTTTCTTCCTCCTCAACTGTTCTTACTTTCTTTATATATCTGTGTATCTGTTCTGATCTATATAATTTTCTTTCTCTCTGAAGAAATTCTTTTAACATTTCTTACAAGCTGAGTCTACTGGAGACAAAGTTCCTCGGTTTTTTAGCTTTTTTTTTTTTGGAAATAATTTCAAATTTACAAGACAGTTGCAAAAATAATACAAACCCATACACAAAACTCCAACATATTCCCATTCTCCCGAATACCCACATCCACCAATTTTAACATTTTGACACATTTGTCATCTGTCTCTCTCTATATATAAATATCTGTCATCTATCCATCTATCATCTAAATTTTTATCCATCAATCTATCGATCTATCTATCTATTGTCTATCTCTATTTTCTGAGCATTTGAGGATAAATTGCATGCATCATACACTTTGAGCCCATAACACTTCCATGTACATCCTACAGACAAGGATATTCACTTATGTAATTACCTTAAGGACAATTATCGAGTTCAAGAAATTTAACATTGATGTAAAGCTTACATTCTATCTCAATCTTTTCTTTTGTTCTTGTAATGTCCTTTTGAGACTTTCCTGCTCCATTCTTGGAATCCATACAGGATTATGTATTGCATTTAATTTTCATTATCTCTCTTTTTTTTTAGTCAGAAATTACAGGTTTATTTTTATATTTTGATAAAGACACAATAGACAGAAAACAAAGCAGACAGGCACATCAGTATTTCTGACATTATATATGCATATATATACAAAATATACTCATACAAACAAATATTGGAAATCACATGAAAAAAAGTATAGTGGAATGTTTTGAAACAAAGGCTGGGCTTGAACAGATTTCTGATGAAATACAACTGAAGGTTCTTCTTAAGTGTCTAAGTAATGTTCAAAATATTATGACCAATCTTTTCTATCCCATTTGAAAAATCATCAAAGTAGTTTCAAAACATGGTCCCTAACTGTTTTACCAGAAATGCAAAAAATAATAATCATATTTCCTTATAGACAACTACTCATTATACTGTATTCTAGATGTTCTTGTGTTAAGGAGTGCAATAAACACAAGGATTGGTTTTTATTGTCACGTTGAACCTTTGTGACACAGAGAATGCAACAGCACAAAAATACTGATGCACATTTTAAACAAAATAGACTCCCAAGTCTGAAAATAAAATAAGCCAGGGTAGTTAGCATACTGATACAAACGAGTATATCCTAAGGCAGTTGTTAGTATCAGTATACTACTCCCTATTATCCGTAAAGCAATCCTAGACTAGGTAAAATATCTGGTCCACATAATATGCCTTTTTCTTTCCTTTGCTCTACCTTTCTTTTTCTGCCTAATCCTAAGGGTGCAGGTGTATACCCCAGGAACTGTTTGGTGTATCTGGGATCCCCAAGACCACTTTTAGGTTCTAATTTGCTAGGAGAACTCACAGAACTCAGCATATGGTCATAGTCATGTTTATGATTTATTATAGTGAAAGAATACAAAACAACATCAACAAGGGAAAAGGCACATGGGTAAAGGCTGGAGGAAATCAAGTACAAGTTTCCAGAGTTCTCTGTAGTCACACAGGATGTGCTTAATTCTCCCAGCAACTGAATTGTGACAACACAACACATGGGAAGAGTTATCTAAACCAAGGGAGTTCATTGGAGATTCAGTGGCCTGGGTCTTTTATTGGGAGACTGGTCATGCTGGTATCCTCTGCCTATCACATATTAAAATTCAGATTTCTGAAAGGAAAGCACGTGTTCAACATACACCACATTGTACAAACAGGTTAGGCATTGCATGCCACTCTTAGGAGTTAGGGTGTTGGGAACCTTCCTTAAACCTAAATTCACAGATGCCAGTCAAGGGCCAACCTTAAAAGCAGACCTTTCAAAGGCAGCCAGGCCTGCTATGTTAACTCTTCTCTGCACATTTACGACAACCTCACAGGAATAGTCAACAAAGACAATTTCAGATTCTAGAAGACTCCTCCAGTTTCACAACAATGCATTTTTAAAAAGACATTTTAATAGAGAATCTGCTGCCTAATGCATCCATGTTGATAAACTGTCATGTCCATGTTTGATCCTCGGTAGTTTTACTGTCAAGCAGAATGAAAATATATGAAAAACAAAGGAAAACTCAATTTGGTCTTAATGAACCTGGAACCCTGGTACTAGAATATAAAGTCTCTTTCAGTATCGCTAGCAGCAAAGACTACACCTACCTACATCACAATCGATTAGAAATGGACTTCATGACTACATATAATTAAACAAAAATGAATGGTTGATGCTCAGTTGCCAGTCATAGTTTGGACATGAACTTTAAAATTAGAAGGTAAAGGAGGCATTATAATGTCATGTTTATGAAGATAATTTTTTCAGCTAATATTTTGGGGATACAAGAGGAAACTTCCTTTTGTTGCTCTCACCACTTGAGTATATTCTCAGTTATTCTGTCTCAGTCACCAAAATATCCTTTTTTGCTAAAGCCTTACTCATGTTCTTTAGATGTGCATCTAAATGAGGGATATCTCTAATTGTTTCAAGATGGGTTTCTAAACGTTCAATGAAAGTCACTGCCAACTCCAGCAAATATACCATGTATCTAGTAGATTTCAGCTTGAATATTTGTGATCTGATATTGTCTTGAGACATTCACAAAGCAAGAAACTGATTTTTTGGATACATTTAACATCTTCTGAGTGACCAGACCCAGAGCAGGGAAATGGTCCAGCAGGAGTCAGGCAGCGTTTGGTGCTAATGCTGCTCCCAAGGGTTCACAGCAGCCACGGCACCAATGGGTCTCCCTTGGCGGCCTGTCATTGTCTCTTTAGTTTATATATATATATATAATATATATATATATATATGGGTCTGTGTATACACACACACACACACACACACACACATCACAATCAAATGCATATATATACACAATACTTGGATGAGTCTAATAACTTAATGTTGGACAAAAGCAAGAGCTGTATAATGCCATTTATAAAGTTTTTAAACACAGGCAAAAACTGGTCTATATCATCAGGGATACATGTAAAGATAGTTAATATATAAGAAAAGCAAAGATAACTGCCAAAATCAGAATTATGGTTAACTCTGCAGGTGGGTTGTGATAAGTAAAAGATTCATGAAGGACAACAGAGGTGATTTTTTTTTTGTCCTTGATGGTTAGTCTTCTATGTGTGTTTTTGAAGGTTATATTTATAGTAAAAACCTTTTTTTAGTTGTCATTCCTATTTATTTATTTATTCTCATTATTATCTCTATTATAGCTCTCAAGAAGATTTTTGGGATCTTCTCTTTATACTTGATACTGAGAATTTTCAAGAAAACATTTTTCAAGAAGACATTTATTGTTTTCAATAAAATATATGTCAAAATATTTTTCATTAATTTTTCAGCATTCTTGCATGCTGTGCAATATGATGCCATATATTTCAGTTATAAGAAAAAGTTTTCTTTGATTATATTAATTTCATTATTATTTTGCTATATGCATTTCTACAAACTCACTTAATATGTAAGTATATATGTCAGTTCTGTTTTACTCATTCTAATATTCTCTTATCATTCTTTTTTTTTTTAGATGCATGATCATCTTTTCTTAGTACATTTGCATCGGTTTAGAAGAACTAGCAACACAACCGAAAAAGATATAGAATGTTAATATAGAGAAAACAATAAAAGTAATATTAGTAAAAAAAAACAAAACAAAAACCTATAGCTCGGATGCAGCTTCATTCAGTGTTTTAACATGATTACTTTACAATTAGGTATTATTGTGCTGTCCATTTTTGAGTCTTATCATTCTTAAACATCAATGTTACTATGTTTTTTCTATTATAATAGAAATAATAGAAATCTAGAAATCTAATAAACATTTAGAAATGTTATTTATTATTTCTGTGAGCTTTTTTTCCATTTTGGTTTTTGAAATCTTTAGTTAATCTTCTATATCAATTATCATTTTAATTTCCAATAGCTCTTTTTAAGTTTTTTATTGATATACAATATATATTCACATATCATGTAATCATCCTATGTGTAAAAACAATGGTTCACAATATCATCACATAGCTGTGCATATATCTTCACAATAGACTTTTTTCCTTTTTGAGAAAAATAACATATGTACAAAAAAGCAATAAATTTCAAAGCACATTGCACCAATTAGCTTGTAGAGTTTGGTATGGGTTACAACTCCACAATTTTAGGCTTTTATTCTAACTGCTCTAAGATACTGGAGATTAAAAAGAAGTATCAACATAATGATTTAGCAATCATACTCATTTGTTAAACCCTTTCTTCTCTGTATAACTTTACCATCACCTTTGATCTGTCTCCCACTCTTTAAGGGTATTTGGGCTATGCCCATTCTAGCTTTTTCATGTAGGAAGGGGCTGTTTATAATATGGGGCAGTGGATGTTCTGGAGGGGCAGGCTCCTCTGCACTTCAGGACTTCTCTAGTCCAGGGACCCATCTGGAGGTTGTAGGTTTCTGGAAAGTCACCCTAGTGCATAGAACCTTTGTAGACTCTTATATAATGCCCTAGGTGTTCTTTAAGATTGGCAGGAATGGTTTTGGTTGGGGTTTGGCAAGTTATGATAGGTAGCAATGTCTGACTGAAACTTGCATAAGAGTGACCTCCAGAGTAGCCTCCTGACTCTATCTGAATTCTCTCAGCAGTGAGAACTTATTTGTCACACCTCTTTTCCCAAGATCCTACCACTTTTAAGAAGTCTTCGCAGTCCTTTCACTATTTTCTAAAGCTTTGTGAAAGATGTTTTTGCCAGTTCTTCCGTGTTGTTTAAAGCATCTGTGGGGATGAGTGGCCATAAACTTCTCAGTCTGCCATCTTTATTAGGGTAGAGCATCCCTCAATTTTTGTTTGTCTGGGAAACTCTTTATTTTTCCTTTACTTTTTTGCTTTGTTTTGCCTTTGGTGGGGGGGGGGGGGGGCAGGTGCATGGTCTGGGAACCAAACCCAGGTCTCCTGCATGGAAGGCAACCATTCTACCACTGAAGCACCCATGCAACCTCTCCTTCACTTTTGATTGATGCTTTTACTAGATACAGAATTTTAGGCTCGTGTTTTTTCTTTCAACACTTTAAATATCTCACCCCATTTTCTTTTTGCCTGAATCTTTTCTGAAGAGAAGTGCAATGTAATCGTATCCTTGTTCCTCTGTATCAGTGGTCTGTTATTTTCCTGTGGCTTTTTTTAAGCTTTTCTCTTCATCTTTGATTTTCTGAAGTTTGTATATGATACACCTAGGTTTAAATTTTTTGGTATCTATCCTTCCTTGTGTTCTCTGAGATTCCTGAAATCTGGTTTGGTGTCTGTCATTAATTTTGGAAAATTCTTAGCCATCATTACTTAAAATATTTCTTCTGTCCCTATCTCTCTTTTTCTCCTGCAAATTCCCATTATATGTATGATGTAAACCTTCTGTAGTTGTCCCGCAGTTCTTGGATAATCTGTTCCTCTTTTTCCTTTCTGCATTTTAGTTTTGTATGGTTCTATTGACATACCTTCAAACTCATGGATTCTTTTCTTTGCCACGTCCAATCTACTGTTATACCTTTTTTTTCATTTCTTGGCCTTTTTAATTTCTGTTACACTATTTTTTATTTCTAGCATTTCCTTTAGTTCTTCTTATATTACCTATCTATTTTTGCATGTTGGCCACTTTTTTCGTTAGGTTCCTTTGCATAGTAATCATAATTATTTTAAATTCCAAGACTGATAAGTCCAATATCTCTGCCATATCTGAGTCTGGTTCTGACGTTTGTTCTATCTCTTCAGACTGTGTTTTATGCCTTTTAAAATGCCTCTTAGGTTTTTGTTGAAAGCCAGATATGATGCATTGTGTAAAAAAACAAACAAAAAAAAACTGAGATAAATAAGCTTTTACTGTGAGGTTTGGTATTTTTCTGGCTAGGAGTTAGGCTGTGTAGGTGTCAGATGCTAAAATTTCTCCAGGTGTACTTGCTACCCTGTTGTCTTTTGTTTTCTGAACAAAATAAGAAAACAAAATTCTTAAATCAGATCTGAGCCATACAATTCTTTATGTTGTAATCACTTGTTATTTTCTGGGAGTCCTATGGATGTAGTGTTAATGTGGGGGGGGGATAGAAGAGGAAGGGAAAGCAGTCTAGAATCCTATTTTTCTGAACCTATGCCCTGGGCTGTTATCTTCACAAATGCTTCTCAGCTTCCCTCTCCCCACTGCAGTGAGATAGGAAGACTAGAGAGGACCGGAGTTTTTTATTTTCCTTCGCCCATGTGAAAGGCTAGAGGGGAGGCGGGGAACTGGGTATTTTCTTCCCTTCATATTAGCTAATCTGTGGTAAAATCCAAATTGGTTAGACTCTGGTAAAATAGATTCTTTTGAGTATCTTTTATTGTGTCTTTTATTAAGGAAGACAGTACTTTGGGTGCTCTTGGCACTCTGGATCTATTTAAAAATTGTTTCACCTTGCCCCTTGCTGGAAGCTTACAGAAATTTTCCTCCAATCTTCACAGTGAGAATCTGGTGGGGCTCTTGGCCATAGAACTCAGGAATACACAGGGATTTTAACCAGAATTTTTAACTCTCAAGCTATCTCACATTGTGTCTCCAGCAATTTGTCAATTAAACGGTTTAAGAGTTTCTACCAATATGAGCCAACAGAGAGCTTCTGGTGCCAGACTTCTTCTCCAGGTAAACTGTGATTCTCTGTATCAGCTCTCTCTCCAGATTTCAGGGCAGTGACTTGCCCTGTGAGGTCAATTCTCTAATGTATCTAAGAAAAGTTTTTTCCCAGTTTTTCCAGCTTTTTTCTTCTTGTTAAATAAGTAACTACTTACAGACTCTTTACATGTTAGAGCAGAAACCAGAAGTCCTGTATGTACTTCTTCTTATATATTGTTCAAATTTATTATATTTGCTAATATACAATTAATAATTTTTGCATCTATATTCATGAGGGATATTAATCTGTAGGTTTTTTGTAGCATATTGTCTGGCTTTGGTATAAAAGCAAGGCTAGCATCATAAAATGAATTGGGAAATATTTCCTACTTTTCTATTTCTGGAAGATATTGTGTAGAACTGGTGTTAGCTGTTCTTTAAATATTCGGTAGAATTCTCCAGTAAAACCATCTGGGCCTGGAGATTTCTATTTTTTTTTTTTCTTTTGTTTTTCCTTTAAATTACAAACTCAATTTCCTTAATAGTTATAAAACTTTTTAAAGATCTGTTTCATATTGGGTGCATTGTGGTCATTTATGTTTTTTGAGGATTTGGTCCATTTCATCTAAGTTGTCATTTATGTGTGTAAAGTTGTTCATAGTATTCCCTTATTATCCTTTTGATGTCTTCAGGGTATGTAGTGATATCCTCTATTTCATTCCCAATGTTGCTAATTTGTGTCTTTCCTCTTTTATTTTTTTCTTTATTGTCTATGTCATTTGACCAGTTCAAATGAAGTGTCAAAACCTTACTTCTCTTTATGTCCCTTTATTTTTTCCCATTTATCATATAATTGTCATAAATATTTCCTTTACATACATTTAGAGCCCATCAGTTGAAATTTTGCCTCCTTTACCAAACATAATTTAGAAAGAGATGGAAAGTCTACTGTCTTTAACCATATTTCTGCTTGCTGTGTCCTTTCTTCCTTCCTGGTGGTCCAATATTTGTTCCTATATTGTGCCTTTCTGCTTAGCAAATTTCTGTTAGCCATTCTTTCAGGGGAGGTACAAAGTTTCTCAGTTTTTCTTCATCTGAGAATGCTTTGATTTCCCTTTCCTGAAGAATATTTTTGTTGGGTATAGAGTTTTGGGTTGACAGTTTTCTTTCAGCACTTGAAAAGTGTTGTGCCCCCATGATTTCTGATGAGAAATTTGCTGTTATTCAAATTGTTTTTCTCATTTAGGCGAAGAGATGTTTTCTTCTCTTTACTTTCAAGATTTTTTCATTGTCTTTAATTGCCAGAAATTTGACTATGATGTGTCTTGGTGTAAACTTTTTTGTGTTCATCCTGTTTGGATTCACTCTGCTTCTTGAACCTGTGGGCTATTCTTTTGGGAAGTTTCAGCCATTATTTCATAGAATACTTTTTAAGCCACACCGTCTTTTCCCAAAGGACTCTGATGACATGAATGTTAGAGCTTTTACCATAGTCTGACCATATTTAGTATAAGAAATGTCATTTCTGACAAAGTGCAGGGACGGAATTTATCATTTTTGTTACAGTCACAGCCAGGCACTGTGGATATGCCACTGTGAGTTCACTTCTCTCACAATGCTCAAAACGTGCCACTGTGAGTTCACTTCTCTCACAATGCTCAAAACGTGCCACTGCGAGTTCACTTCTCTCACAATGCTCAAAACGTGCCACTGTGAGTTCACTTCTCTCACAATGCTCAAAACGTGCCACTGTGAGGTCACTTCTCTCACAATGCTCAAAACGTGCCACTGTGAGTTCACTTCTCTCACAATGCTCAAAACGTGCCACTGTGAGTTCACTTCTCTCACAATGCAATGACCTTTCTGTCATATTCATCTCTATTAAAGGTATATTTGGGATTTTTTCACAGCATTTAATGGGCTCTTTCTCTTTTAAAGAAAAATTTATAAAATTTAAAGAAGAGGTATACAAAAGGCAACATGAAACTTAGAATAATGGAAACAATTTTTAAAGAAAATATCAAAGTGATAAAAAGATTAAATACAATGTTTTGTGAAAAGGCTGGTTCTGATAATGTTCACTCGAAGAAGCTTAAAGAGACATAAAATAGTGGTCAAAATTCCTGCTGCATTCTTCACAGCTGAGATATTTCCATTTGATTAACAGCTGAAAAACCCTATTATTGAAGCAGTTTAAGCTTCTCTTATTGGAGATGGCATTTGCAGCTAAACATATTTATAAGTGTTATAAAGCTGACAAAGTCCATAACTGGCATAGCCACTGGTCCCCACCTTTGTGAGATCCTGCCTTTGCTGCCCAGCCAAATTAATTCTTGACTGACAGGTGCAGAATCTATCAGGATCTCCCAGAATATACCTGAGAGTTTCCCCCATCCTTCAAGTGTCCCTGAACTTCTCCTCTGTTAACACCTGTTACACCCCAGATACTCTTTGTTGAACATCTTTAAACACAAACTCTGTGCTCCATGCAATCTGACTCAAATCCCATCTTATGTACTCAGCTTCCCTCAACCTGGCTCACATGGGGAACTCAATAAACGTTTGTCTAATAAATGACTAAATGAACAAGATCTTCCTGGAGAGGTATAAAAAGATAAATTCACTCCAAACTCTATTGCTCAGCTCTCTCTTCTTAAGCTACACCCAGTAGTAATGAATTACTACTACCAATGCATTCTAGTAGTTTGGCAGCCTTGAACCAGACCTAGAGTCTTCTCCTCTCACCTTTTCCACATTTCCCCCGATACCTCTTCCCACCTCTACCTTCTATACTATAATCTTCACACTCTAGTCCTGAGATAAGGCACAAGAAGGTGGGAAAAAACTTGGAAACAGAGGACTGTTATATAGCTATGTAGCCAACATTCACCATGCTTTGAAAGTTTTACATATACTATCTGTTATAATCTTTTCAACAACCATAACAGGAAGGTAGTTATTATTTTTTCTATGTTACAAATTGTGGAACTGTAGTTCAGATAAGTTAAGTAATTTTCCCAAGGTCACACAGCTAGGAAATGATAAAAACTGGATTTGAATTCAGGAATTCTATCTCTGGAGTCCACATTTGTAACACTATGATACATTATCATCTCTGGATAGGTATGTGGTTGATGAGGAGAGGGGTTTGGAAAGGTCCAGAAACGAGAACGTAGAGGTCCTTGTTTTAGACTGAGCGTATTTCAAAGGAGGGAGATGAAAACTAGGGGTAAAAAAGGGATGCCAATTGCATGTCTAAAATGAACTTTTGATATCACCTCCAAAATATGATTTTTCCTCCAGTCTTTCCCATCTCAACAGCAATTCTATTCTTTAGGTTGCTCAGGTCAAAAACCTTGGTGCCTTCCTTGACTCTTCTCTTCTTCTTACATTCCATCCATCAGAAATGCCTACTGGCTCTTCCTCTAAAGTAGAGAAGCTGGCTACTTCTTTCTTATACTTCTATCACTGCCTGCCTAATTGCAGTCACTATCATCTCTGACCTGGATCATTCCAATAGCATCCTTTTTGATGACCTTGCTTTCAACAGCATCCTTTCTGATGAACTTGCTTCCCCTATTGCCCTCCTACAGTCTGAGTCCCACATAATCAACCAGAGTGATCTCAAAACACAAGTCGGATCATGTCACTTTTTACTCAAAATCCTTCAATGACTTCCCCTTCAAAGTTCAAACCCAAATCCTTACAGCAGCCTCACACTCCCGGCTCTCAGAATTTATCTCCCACTGCACCTCCTCTCTCACTCCCCTGAGACCCCTTGGCTGCCTGGCTGTTCCCCAAACATACAAAGCATGCTCCAACCCTAAGCCAAAAGAATGTAAGCGGTATATTGCATGTGTTTAAATATAATGTGTTCCCAACCACTAAATGATAGGGCCCAAAGATTGTCCTGAATTCTGATTATAGACAACTTTTCATTGTCTCCAATCTGTGAGTTTTCATGTAGCAGAAGACATTCAAACATGATCAGGGGCTTTGGTTAGCATTGATATATGGCCTGGAGATTTTTTGGACAGTTTTGTTGTCTATTAATTAAAACTTTTCATTCCAGTATTTTTGACTGCAAATGTTGGCTAAAAGATCAAGCTATGCTTTTACCAGTTTGACCCTGCAGGCATTTCCAGTCAAGGGGAGAGTATATAAGATATTCTCCAATTGGTGATTTAGGCAGAGATTAGTAAAATTTTTCTGTAAATGGACAGACACTAATGTTTTAGGCTTTGCAGGCCACCATAGCATAAAAGCATCCATAGACAATATATAAATGAATGAATGTGGTTGTTCCAACAAGACATTATTTACAAAAATGGTCATATTTGGCTCACTGGCCATAGGTTGTCATCATCTGACCTATGAAACATGTGGAAGCATAAGCCTGTATGTGGGAGCACAGATCTGGTATGGTGTTTCCACGGAAGCTTCTGGCCAGAAAATAAGTCACATTCCTTTTTTCCTTCCTATGCTTTCAGGGTCGAGCATCTCACCTGACAAACAGCAGACATTCAGTAAAAACCTTTTTGGAATAAAAGACTAAATGAATGAGCTATAGCGTTTGGAGTAAGTAGATCTTTTTCTACATCTCCAGAGAGATCTTGTTCACTCAGTCATTTATCAGAAAAACAGTTATTGAGATCCTCCCGTGTGCTAGGGGGTGGCTGAGTAACAAGAGGGCATTTGTGTTAGACTGAGGGAGAGTTGGGAAGTTAATGTTTAATGAGTACAGAGTTTCTCTGATGAAAAAATTTTGATAACAGATGATAGTGATGGTAGCATAGCATTGTAAATGTAAATGCAATTAGTGACACTAAATTACATGGGTAAAATTATTTAAATGGCACATTTTGTGTTATACAGATGTTATCACAATTAAGGAAGGAACAAACTTGACCTGAATGCAATTCCCTAAGAAGGGCTTCACGCTTTTAGCAATTACATAAGTGGTTCTTGTGGAAATAACTTTGAAAGATAGCCCTAGTTTGCATGTAACAGTTCCATGGTGCTTGTTTAAAAAACAGTCTCTGGTTTTATAGTCATTCTGAGATATATAAGATTCAAAATTCAGGAGGGGGGAAAGAAAAGTCTCTAAGACCATTATGAGAATTCACATATTCAGAATAAAATATTTTTGCTTCAGAAAATTCTAATCAAGGCAGCCTTGCTGGTAATTTTTCCCACACATGCAGCCCACACGGCTATCTCACCACATGTCTTTTAATTATTTTAAGAACTAAATCGATTGCATCTACCAATTACCTAAACCCTTGCCCTGAGAAGGAGTTTCATGGGTTTCATAACAAGGAATCCTTCTTGAGCTAGTTTCTGGTTCTCCTCACTTGCAGAAGCACTTATGCAAAGCAATGTTGTATTATGTAATAGAAGCCACAAAGATGTTAGAAATGCTATTCCTAAGAATTTTTTCTAAGGATGTAACTAATCAGAAAGCAAAAATTATGTTCAAGAAGATGCTTCTTGCAACATTGCTTATAAAACTGCAAAAATATGAGAAGTGAACTAATTGCACAGCACAGCGGGAGTAGTTTAGTAAGCTATGGAATATTATGCAGACATTGGAAATTATAAATATGAAGCCTCTGGAAACATTAAAAAATGCTTTTGATGTAATGTTAAATGAAAAAGTAGAATACAAAATGGATTTTGCTTTGTAACTGCAAGTGTATAAAATATTTATATGTGGATGAGCACAGGTTGGCAATAAGTAAAAATGATTATTGCTAACAGGTTCTGGAAACCCTTGTTTATACTGTTGAAAACACCTGTTGATGCTATTGCTATGTCGACTTTTCAATAAAATGTTTAAATAATTAAGTAATGTATCAATAAGATGTTTCTATAAAAACGTTTAAAATAATTAAGTAAAACAAAAGCACCAGATAGGCAAACTCCTTATTTTGCATAATGCTGGGCAAAATGATACACTTTCCTATATACTGCTTTCATTTCTCAGGCACCTGTTACAGATCACCTGCTGACATCTGTCTTCTCCCTTGAGGCCGGAAGCTTCTGGTGCCTGGTAAATCTTCAATACATGACACCCAGACATCAAAGCATCAAACGGACATAACCAGAGCTAGAAACGCAGCCTCCGCCAGGAATTTTAAAGTGATTGATTTCCTGCCTTGAAAAACTGGGTCTGGGTGACAGAAAAATATTTGACTTATAGCCCTTTACCTATAAGAACCATATGGTCCATGCTTTTGAATAATTAGTCTTATAAACCAGGCAAGGCATGTAAATAAATTCATTTTCCCCTCCCTGTGGTACACCAATGCATTCATTTGTTCATTCCCTACCAAGCCTGTATGAAACATCTTTCATGTGTCCAGGAAGAGTTAAAAGGCATCACAAATGTTCTTATCAAGAAGCTCAAGATCTAACCAGGAATGAAAGATACATGTTGGTTTCATCATCTGTGAAGTGGAGGGAGGAATTCCAAAGTCCCAGAGTTCAAAGAGAGGATTTAGTGAGATGATACACATAAAAAGCACCTGGGAAATAGATAATGCTCAATAAAACTGAATTTGCCGGCCACAGGCGACTAAGACTCCTCAGAAGCAGGAATGCCCGATGCCCCTGCTGGGCCTGAAGGTTGAGTGGGATTTCACGAGGGGAGGAGGGGAGAGGGCCATTCCAGACAGAAGGACCCAGGGGGCTGGGGGCTGGGAACCCGCTGCTTTCATGCCCACCCAGGAACATGGCTCTGTCTGACTTCATTAGCTTGGGGTTCAAAATTAGTTTATGTTCTTACCAACATTCAGATTAAATGTCCGGGACTCCCCATATCAAAGTGAAAGTGTCTTTTTTTTTTTTCTCTCCCTGGGGTTCACCTGAAGGCTCATTTGTATCCAGAGAACTGGGGCCTCCGGGTGGCCCAAACAGGTCGGGCACTCGCTCCCTGCCCCCTCCGCTCCCGGCCTCCACGCATTTCTGTCACCCCAGAGCACGCTTCGTTCCCTCGCAGGGCAGCCGTCATCCGCGTCCTGCAGTCCGGGGACCCCGGTTCTCTCTGGGCTCCCCTCGTGCTGGGCTCGGATGGGGCCGCAGAACTGTGTGAACGGGACTTCGGGCTTCTCCTGCCTTTATGCTGCAGCCAGATTTCAGTTCAGGCTTAGAAAACGGACGATTGGATTATAATTGGTTGTAGCAGCCTTGACTGTGGTTTTGCAAAAGAGTTTTCCCATGGATGGTTATTTCTTATATTCCTTATAAAAAAGCAGCTGAATCACAACTTTTTTTTTCCCCACTTAAAGCACTTCTGTGGGATGTTTGAATTATAGAGCCCAGCCCTGCAGTTTTCTGATGTGCTGACTTCATGCAGGGATAAAACGTAGAGAAAGGAGAGGAATGGGGAGTTAATATGCCGTTTCGACTGCCTCCCTGAAAATCACGTCTCCTTTTCACTTTTGGCAAATGCTGGGCTGCAATCAATTCTTGGACAAATTCTCTGACAGGTGTTCAAAGTGCTGATATTCTTGATTAATTAAAGGGTGATCCATATGTTTTAGATATCTGCCAGATGTTCAGGCTGTAAGGTTGACATTTAGCTGAAAAAAATGTAGGGACCTGACTGATACTTTCCCCAGATGGACTGCAGGGGAGCCTGAGAGTAGGTGAAGCAATCTATTTTTTTAAGAGTTCACTTATGTATGAAAGAAGTCATTTTGATCTGAAAAGATATAAAAGATATTCAGAAGTCATTTTAATCTGCTTTAAATCCTAATTAATTTATTTTTAAAAAGATGATTTATCCTTCTGTGGTAGTTAGATTCAAGGTGTCAACTTGACTAGGTAGAAGGTGACTAGTTCTATTGCTGTGGACGGACATGAGTCAATGGCATGTGAACCTTATCTGTCGTTGATTACATCTGCAATCAGCTAGGAGGCGTTTCAATGAATAATGTTTGATTTAATTGGTTGGTGCTTAAATGGAGCTCAATGTAGTATAGCCCAAGCAGCTCAGCACTCACAGCTTAGCCTAGGCTTTTGGAGATGCAGAAAGGAATCACCCCAGGGAAAGTTGTTGGAACCCAGAGGCCTGGAGAGAAGGCCAAAAGAGATGTAAGAAGGAACCTTAGTTGAAAGTTAGCTGCCTTTCCTCTGAAGAGCTAAACGTCAACTAAATAAGTCCCCTTTTTATCAAAGGCCAATCCATCTCTATTGTATTGCATTCCAGCAGCTAGCAAACTAGAACACCTTCAATTTAAGAAAATTATCCCAAATGCCTGACAGTCTAGCATACAGTAGTGACGGAGACAGACATTTGAAAGGTAAACAAAAATAACCCATAACTCTCTATGAGCCAGGATAGTGCTGTTGGCAATGGATGAAAGCACCTTGATCCAAAGGAGATTTATCCCCAAATTATACATTCAAAGCATGATGCTTAGTTCTGTGGTAGATGGTGTGAGAAAGGCAACATTTGTCTAAGGCAGTGGTTCTCAACTGCGGGCAATTTTGCCTCTCAAAGCACATTTGGTGTCTAGTAGATAGAGGTCAGGGATGTTGCTAAATATCCTACAATGAACAGAACAGCCTCTACACAAAGAATTATTTGGCCAAAATGCCACTGGTGCCCAGGTTGAAGAACCCTGGTCTAAGGTGGGCTGCCTGCTCCATTCTCTCAGGTAATTGAAATTGCCAGAAAAGCAAGAGGGAGAGCTCTGGAAGAATTTGGATAGAAGGAGGAGGCCAACCTGAGACTGAAAGTTCTAGCAAGAAGTGGATTATGGGTTAGTGATTGCTACCATCCTCCCTCACTATGACCTCAACTTTCCAGCCCCTTGTGCTTCCTGGGTATCCCAGGTATCAGCTACCAAGCTCCTTGCCAGTCACTTCCTCTGCAGTCCATGACTATTGGCCTTTGCCTATGTTAGTCCCTCTATCTGAGTCCCTCTCCCCCTTTCTTTCTGGGAAATTCCTAACTATTCTTCAAGACCTTACTCAAATGTTGGATACCTCCTTTGCAATGTCTTTTACCACTCCTGGTATTACACCAACCCGCCCTTCTAGGCAGAGAATTCTTTCCTACCTCTGCCTCCCACTAAAGCTCTCATCACACCATATTGTGATGGTTGTTTGCATTTTAGAGACAACTGAGCTACCACAAATCAGGTATGAAGTCTTCCCATATCTATATTTCCAAGGCCTCTGGCATCATGTTTAGCACTTAGTAGGCGAGCCATCATTTTCAAAGTACTCCTTCAAAAAGATACCCAAGCACTATTCATTTCCCACAGGGAACCCAAATTTCATAAATAGAGAGAAACAGCTTTTGTTGTGACTGAGGGAGAACATGTGTTGTCTGGGATATATGTTAATAACCTGGCACAATCAGTTTCCTTTGGTTTCAAAATGCACCAAGATGCATGGCATAGCTTTTGGGCATATGCAGGTGTAAAGGTGTCACAACACCCCTGTACAACAAAGACCAATGATTGCCACGAAGTTAAGTATAATTTTGACGAATTCTCATCATTGCTTGGGCCCTGGCCTCACCTCCTTTGAAGGTCCTGGTCATGTGTGGCCAAGGAAGTGGGTGTACAATCAAATCCATCCCTCCTTTCATCGTTCAAAGATGCTGCTGAGAAGTGGTTGCCTGCCCAGGTCTGCATTTTCCTACCTCCTTGAATCTGTGGATATAGATTCAAGTTCTCACCAGTAGAAGGTGAAACAGATATGTGAATTGCTGGCCCCAATCTTTTTAAGATGTGGGTTTGCCTCCACCATGCTGTTCTCCCTTCTCTGCTGACCTCATGCAGGCACCCGTGACCCACTAGAGGACAGTGGAGCCATGAGATAGGTAGAACCTACAGTCTTTGAATCACTGTTTGGAGGAGAACCACTGCCAGGAAACTTGGCCTATTACAGGAGTGAGAAATAAGCTTCTATTTTGTCTTAAATGTTTTGAGGTCAATTTATTACAGCAGTTTAGCCTACCTTAATCAAAATATATCATGCTTTTATAATTAAAATAAATGCAGTGGTGCAACAGTGGCTCAGTGGCAGAATTCTTGCCTACCATGCTGGAGATCCAGGTTCGATTCCTGGTGTCTGCTCTTGCCAAAAATAAATAAATAAATGGAACAGTGCTCAGTAATGAGTGTAATATTGATATCTTCTCTCTCCCATGATCACATCAAAATCATATGGTGAGGATAGGAGGGGCCCTATTAGGGTCGAGAGATCTTAGCAAGTTCCCAGGAGAAAGGAAGTAGAAGTATATTAACTGATGACACAAAATAGATAATACTGCACTCTAGACCAGGTGAGCTCCATCATAAGGCAAGGCTGGACTTTCTACTAAAGTGCTGAAGACACTTCAGCCTTGAAAACTACGTGTGCTGTAATGGAGGACATAAGTGAGAAAAGAGTTAGAAAATATAGGTATTATTTAATGGTTTGGCTATGGAATAATATACCCCCCACTGGCTTCATCAAACTTCATGCTCAAAACACCCAACAGCCAGGCATTTACCTTCACACCCTCATATAAAGAGGGTTCTTCTCTAAAGACACTGTAGGGGCTGTCAAGCTGTCTAGCAAGGACCAAGAAAGCAAGGGTGAGTGTTGACATCTCAGAGTAAAACCCTCTGTATTCCGATGTTTGGAGGGTCTCAGCCTAAGGACGGCTCCCTGACCCTCACCTAAAATGAAAACTGTTAGCCAATAAGCCCTACTTATTGTAGGCTCTGAGCTAGACTGCTTATTGATTGTATCTGAATATGAACAAAAAATCAAGAAACACCAGAAATTTGAAAAAACTGAAATATGCCAGAGAAAGACTAAGATAAGCAAAGAGTAAGACTGACTCTTGAAGAAACAGAGAAATTCGGAGAAGAGTTTCTCACCCCCACCCTCCACCCCACAGTTCAAATCCTCTTATTGTTACCTTCAGAACAACTAGCTAGGAGACAGCACACATGAATAGGATGCTGTGAGAAAGGCACCATCTGACAACAAGAATGGGATTTGGAAATAATTCTAAACGGGGTTACTTTAAGAGACAAGTTGAAACAGAAAGTCAAGAAAATTTTCCAGAATGTGGACTAAAAAGATAAGAAAGAAACTGGCAACAGAAGTGAAAAGGAAAAAAATAGAAAAGATTAATTTAGTCAGTTCAACTGTTTTCTAATATGAATTCTAGAAAGAGAAAACAATGAAAAATAGAGGATAGGAAATTATTGAAGAAGGAATATAAGAACATTTTTGAAATAAGACATGAATCTTCAAAATGAAAATATAAGTGAAAAAGGATTCATAAGTATAATGCACAATTGTAATGTTTGAAAATAAATGATTCTACTACAGGAGAAAAGAAAACAAATGGGATGGATGAAACTCATAAGTTATGCTAAGTATAAATAAGTAGTCAGTGGACCATGCATGTGTTAAACATAGAAGTGGTAGAAGAACCAAGAGATACTTAATATTCATGAGGCACTAAATATGCATAAAGCACTTGGATGGTAAATATCTATGATATACTGAATATACACAAGGCACTAAATATTCAGAATTTACTGAATATGCATGAGACATGAATCACACATATTGAGAGGCCTAATTCAGTCATCCATTAGTGGCATCCATTCTGGCTTTGTGTCCTCAGCCCAAGAAACGATAATGAAACCCATGACTATTAATCAGACTTACTAACAACCATAGCTGCAGTAGGCATACTTGTTCCTGAGTCTCTCCTACAGAGAAAATTTGTGTCATGGATCCAGGGCAGCTTCTATCTGTGCTTAAACCCCAACCACCTTGATCCTAGCAACCTCACCATAAGTGGCTAAGGTTGATGTATCAGAGAGAAACTGGACACATTTTACATTCTATACCCCAGGACTGAATAGTGTGGTCCCCACTCTTCTACTTTATCCTGAGTTCACTTACTCCATTTCTTACTTTAGTTTTTCATTGTGTGTTTTACATTGCTTTAATAAACCATGTGATTTGAACATTTTAATTTGGTCCATGAGTCCTTGCGTTCTGTGACCTTTAGGGTAGCTCAGTAATTCTACCTCTGCTGGGTAGTATATTTGGAAGTTACAGAGCATCAAGGTATTTGCCCATACAATAGTATTGTCATGGTCAGGTTCATGTGTTAACTTAGCCAAATGGTGGTACCTGTTTGTCTGGTTGGGCAAGTGCTGGCCTGTCTGTTGCAATGAGGACATTTCATAGAATTAGATCATGATCAGTCAGCTGCATCCACAGCTGATTCCATTTGTAATCAGCCAAGAGGAGTGTCTTCTGCAATGAGGGGTATAAATCTAATCACTGGAAGCCTTTTAAGGAGGATTCCTGCTTTGGCTGGCAAGCCTCTCCTGTGGAGATTGCCCAGACTCTCCATTGGAATCATCGGCTTCACAGCCTGCCCTGCGGATTTTGGACTCTGTGTTACTGTGGTCAGTTGAGACGCTTTTATAAATTTTGTATTTGCAAGTGTTCCTTGTTGATTCTGTTTCTCTAGAGAACCCTAACTAATACATCTTGGTACCAGGAGTGGTTCTTAAGAAACAGAATCTTAAAAATGGGTTTTTATGAATGGTTTTATATTCTGACTGGACTCGAAGGCACTAAGGACTCTGATTTCTATAATCAGAATGACACTCCCAATCCATGGAGTGAGTTGGCAAAAGAGATAGTCAAAATATCACCATTTGATTCTCCTAATGCTCCATTTGTACGAAGCCAGGCTCTGGGGACAATGTTTTTGACACCCTTACAGAGTTTTGTGGAAATAAGAGGTATAGAGATGTTGGCTGGTTGTTGTTACATACACTGGCTACATTAAGGAGTGAAAGGGATGGGCTTAAAGCTTCAAAGGAGAAGCTTAAGCGCCATCTGACAGATGTAGAAGCTTCTATGAGTATCCTGAAGGAAAATCTTATTTCCTGTAGCCGTAGACTTGAGATCTCTGAAAATCAGACTCAGAATCTTATTGTTAGAGTAGCAACTTTACAACATAAACTGAAATCTCAATGTTCCACGGTGTCTGCCGTAAAGTGAGGGCATTGATTGTAAAGGAGTGGGACCCTGAAAAATGGGATGATGACATATGGATTGATAATGATGTCGGGGTGAGGTTGAAACCATAGGTCATACTGAGTCTTCTCTAGATAACCCTGTAATAGTCTGCCCTGAGGACACAGCCACACCACCTCCAGCCTGCTTTGAGGAGTTGGCCACACAACCTCCTCCTGGAGGGATTAGCCCTAGAGTGATTAATCCTGTTTCACCAGATGAAACTGCAAATGAATGCTCTGAAGCAAATGGCTTGGAAGATATTTCTAATTCTTTTCATGACCCACTCCCACCACCCCTCATTTCCTCCAGACCTATAACTAGACTAAAGTCCCAACAGGCTCCTAAATGTGAGGTACAAAGTATCACATATGAGGAGGTATGTTATACTCCAAAAAACCGTGTGAGTTTTCCAATTTATATAGACAGAAATCAGGGGACTATGTGTGGCAATGGGTTTTAAGGGTGTGGGATAATGGTGGGAGGAATATAAGGCTGGATCAGGCTGAATTTATTGATATGGGTCCACTAAGCAGAGATTCTGCATTCAATGTTATAGCTCAAGGGGTTAGAAAAGGTATTAACTGTTTGTTTGGATGGTTGGTTGAAACATGGATCAAAAGGTGGCCAACATTACCTGAGGTTGAAATGCCAGAACTGCCCTGGCATAATGTAGATGAGGGGATCCAGAGGCTGAGAGAGATTGGAATGTTGGAGTGGATTTATCATGCAAAGTCTGCTCTTACACCCCAGAAATGTCCAGAGGATGCACCTTTTATCAGAACAGCGAGAAATAAATTTGTGAGATTAGCACCATCATCCCTCAAGAGCTCTGTGGTTGCACTTCTCTGTAGGTCAGATATTACTGTAGGAACTGCTGTCACTGAGCTGGAATCCTTAAACACAATGGGGATGACAGGATCCCGAGTTGGCAGAAGCCAGGTGGCAGCACTTAATCACCAAAGACAGGGTAGACGTGGCTATGATAATAGACAGCAAACTCAAAGCAGGAGTCAAAATTATATGACTCTCAGAGATTTGTGGCATTGGCTAGTAAATCATGGGGTACCTATAAATACAATAGAAGGGCAATCTACTAAATTCTTGTTTGAGCTGTATAAACAGAAGAGTTCTAGGTCAAGTGAACAGAAGTCTAACCTGAATTACAAAAACACAAAGTCATGAACCCTTAATCAATTTCCAGACTTGAAACAGTTTACAGGCCCAGAGCCCCTTGAATGAAGGGGAGGCCAGGTCCCTTGGGGAGAGAACCCTGTTACACTGCTACAAATTTATACTGTTCATCTCCCTGTAAGCCTTCCCCAAGGAGACCGACAGCCTTTTACCAGGATAACTTCACTGGGGAAAAGGAAATGATCAGATATTTCGGGGATTATTAGACACTGGTTCAGAAGTGACATTAATTCCAGGGGACCCAAAACACTCACTCTGGCCCACCAGTCAGAGTGGGAGCTTATGGAGGCCAGGTGATTAATGGAGTTTTAGCTCAGGTCCATCTCACAGTGGGCCCAGTGGGCCCCCATACCCATTCTGTAGTTATTTCCCCAGTTCCAGAATGTATAATTGGTATAGTCATACTGAGAAGCTGGCAGAATCCCCACATTGTCCCTCCAGCTCATGTAGTGAGGGCTATTATGGTGGGAAAGACCAAGTGGAAGCCATTAGAACTCCCCCTACCTAACAAAATAGTAAATCAGAAGCAATACTGGATTCCTGGAGGGATTGCAGAGAAAACTGCCACTCTTAAGGACTTGAAGGATGCAAGCATGGTGATTCCCACCAAATTCCCATTCAACTCTCCTATTTGGCCTGTGCAGAAGACAGGTGGATCTTGGAGGATGACAGTGGACTATCATAAGCTCATCCAGGTGGTAACTCCAATTGCAGCTGCTGTTCCAGATGTGGTATCATTGCTTGAGCAAATCAATACATCCCCTGGTACCTGGTATGCAGCTATTGATCTGGCAAATGCTTTTTTCTCAATAGCTATTAGTAAGGACCACCAGAAACTGTTTGCTTTCAGCTGGCAAGGTCAGCAATGTACTTTCACTGTCCTACCTCAGGGGTATATCAACTCTCCAGCCTTATGTAATAATCTTGTCTGCAGGGAGCTTGATCATTTCTCTCTCCCACAAGATATCACACTGGTCCATTATATTGATGATATCATGTTGATTGGACCTAGTGACCAAGAAGTAGCAATTACTCCTAGACTTACTGATAAGGCATTTGCGTGTCAGAGGATGGGAGATAAACCCAACAAAAATACAGGGGCCTTCCACTTCAGTGAAAATTCTAGGTGTCCAGTGGTGTGGGGCATGTCAAGATATCCCTTCTAAGGTGAAGAAAAAGTTGCTGCATCTGGCCCCTCCTATGACCAAAAAAAGAGGCATAATGCCTAGTTGGTCTCTTTGGATTTTGGTGACAACATATTCCTCACTTGGGTGTGCTACTCTGGCCCATTTATCGAGTGACCAGAAAAGCTGCTAATTTTGAGTGGGGACCTGAACAAGAGGAGGCTCTGTGACAGGTCCAGGCTGCTGTACAAGCTGCTCTGCCACTTGGGCCATATGATCCAGCAGATCCAATGGTGCTGGAAGTGTCAGTGGCAAATAGAGATGCTGTTTGGAGCCTTTGGCAGGCCCTTATAGGAGAATCACAGCACAGACCCTTAGGATTTTGGAGCAAGGCCTTACCATCCGCTGCAGATAACAGCTTTTTTTGAGAAACAGCTTTTGGCCTGCTACTGGGCCTTAGTAGAGACTGAACGCTTAACCATGGGCCACCAAGTTACCATGAGACCTGAGTTGCCTATCATGAGCTGGGTGTTGTCTGACCCACGAAGCCATAAAGTTGGGTGTGCACAGCAGCACTCTATTGTAAAATGGAAATGGTATACATGAGATAGGGCCAGAGCAGGTCGTAAAGGCACAAGTAAGTTACCTGGGGAAGTGGCCCAAATGCCCATGGTCTCCACTCCTGCCACATTACCTTCTCTTTCCCAGACCAGAGCTATGGCCTCTTGGGGAGTTCCTTATAGTGAATTGACTGAGGAAGAGAAAACTCGGGCCTGTTTTACAGATAGTTCAGCATGATACGCTGGTACCACACAAAAGTGGACAGTTGCAGCACCACAACCCCTTGCTGGAGTGTCCTTGAAGGACAGTGGTAAAGGGGAATCCTTCCAGTGGGCAGAACTTCGAGCAGTGCACATGGTTGTTCATTTTGCTTGGAAGGAAAACTGGCCAGAGGTGCATTTGTATACTGACTCATGGGCTGTTGCTAATGGTTTGGCTGAATGGTCAGGGACTTGGAAAGACCATAATTGGAAAATCAGTGACAAAGAGGTCTGGGGAAGAAGTATGTGGATAGACCTTTCTGAGTGGGCTAAAAACATGAACATATTTGTGTCCCCTGTGAATGTGCACAAGAGGGTGACTTCAGCAGAGGAAGATTTTAATAATCAAGTGGATAAGATGACCCATTCTGTGGATACCAGTCAGCCTCTTTCCCCAGCAACTCTTGTCATTGCCCAATGGGCTCATGAACAAACTGGTCATGGTGATAAGGATGGAGGTTATGCATGGGCTTAGCAACATGGACTTGCACTCACCAAGGCTGACTTGGCTGCAGCCACTGCTGAGTGCCAGCAGCAGAGACCCACACTCAGCCCCCAGTATGGCACCATTCCCCAAGGTGATCAGCCAGCTACACAGTGGCAGGTTGATTACATTGTACCACTTTCTTCATGGAAGGGGCAGTGATTTGTTCTAACTTGGATAGAAACATACTCTGGATATGGGTTTGTTTTCCCTGCATGCAATGCTTCTGCCAAAACTACAGTCCATGGGCTTACAGAATGCCTTATCCATCATCATGGTATTCCGCATAGCATTGCTTCTGATCAAGGAACACACTTCACACAAATGAAGTGTGGGAATGTGCATATGCTCATGGAATTCTCTGGTCTTATCATGTTCCCCATCATCCAGAAGCAGCTGGATTGATAGAACGGTGGAATGGCCTTTTGAAAACTCAATTACGGTGCCAACTATACCATGAAAGGCTGGGATAATGTTCTCTAGGAAGTTGTATATGCTCTGAATCAGCATCTCCTGTGTGGTGCTATTTCTCCCATAGCCAGGATCCATGGGACCAGGAACCAAGAGGTGGAAATGGGAGTGGCACCACTCACTATTACCCCTAGTGATCCACTAGGAAAATTTTTGCTTCCTGTCCCTGTGACCCTGAGCTCTCCTGGTCTACAGGTTTTAGTTCCAAAAGGGGGAGTACTTCCACCAGGAGAAGCAATGATTCCATTGAAACTGGAACCTAAGACTGCCACCTTGTCACTTTCGGCTACTCATGCCCCTGGATCAAGAAGCCAAGAAGGGGATTGCATTTATTGTCTGGGGTGATTGACCCTAACTATCAGGGGGAATAGGACTGCAGTTACACAATGGGGGTAAAGAAGAGTTTTCTTGGAATATTGGAGATCCCCTAAGGCGTCTTTTAGTACTACCATGCCCTGTGACTAAAATCAATGGAAAACTGCAACAGCCCAATCCAGGCAGGACTACCAGCGGGTCTGAAACTTCAGGAATGAAGATTTGGGTCACCCCACCAGGCAAAGAACCATGGCCAGCTGAAGTGCTTACTGAGGGTGAAGGGAACATAGAATGGGTAGTGGAAGTAGGTAGTGATAAATATGAACTACAACCACATGATCAGTTACAGAAATGAGGACTGTGATGCTGTTTTGTTCCTGTTATACTATTTAAGTTTAAGAATGAATATTACCCAAGGACTTGCACCCTATTCTGGAGAGAGTTAATGTGTTTCCAGTTTTTGCAGAATAGTTGAGTATTGTTAGGTAAAAGAAAAAAAATGTGTGTTTAAATGTTTTTTATTTAGAAATTAGGTATGGTTTAAGGGGATATATATATAGCTACCAAGTTGACAAGGGGTGGACTGTCATGGTCAGGTTCATGTGTCAACTGGGCCAAGTGGCAGTACCTGTTTGTCTGGTTGGTCAAGTGCTGGCCTGTCTGTTGCAATGAGGACATTTCATAGAATTAGCTCATGATCACGTCAGCTGTATCCACAGCTGATTCCATTTGTAATCAGCCAAGGGGAGTGTCTTCTGAAATGAGTGATGTTCAATCTAATCACTAGAAGTCTTTTAAGGAGGATTCAGAAGAGACAGGCTCTCTTCCTGCTTTGGCTGATGTGGTAGTCAGATTCAGTTGTCAACTTGGCCAGGTGAAGGTGTCTAGTTCTGTTGCTGTGGACGTGAGCCAATGGTACATGAACCTCATCTGCTGCTGATTACATCTGCCACTGGGTAGGAGGCATGCCTGCTTCAATGAATGATGTTTGATTCAATTGACTGGTGCTTAAATGAGAGAGCTCAACATAGCACAGCCCAAGCAGCTCAGCATATCTCATCTCAGCACTCGCAGCTCAGCTCAGGCCTTTGGAGATGCAGAAAGAAAACTCCCTGGGGAAAGTTGTTGGAACCCAGAGGCCTGGAGAGAAGGCCAGCAGAGGTCACCCTGAGCCTTCCCATGTAAGAAAGAACCTCAGATGAAAGTTAGCTGCCTTTCCTCTGAAGAACTAATGAAATAAATCCCCTTTTATTAAAAACCAATCATCTCTGGTGTGTTGCATTCTGTCAGCTAGCAAACTAGAACAGCTGGCGAGCCTCTCCTGTGGAGTTCGTCCAGACCCTCCATCAGAATCGTCGGCCTCACAGCCTGCCCTGCAGATTTTGGACTCTGCGTTCCCGTGGTCACGTGAGACACTTTTATAAATTTTATATTTGCGAGTGTTCCCTGTTGATTCTGTTTCTCTAGAGATCCCTAACTAATACAAGTACCTAGGCACATTATTGTGAAATTTGAGAATATTAAGGAAAAAGAGAAAAGTTTAGCACTTTCAGAGAAACAAAGTATTTCATTCATAAAGAAACAAAGATTAGGCAAAAGATTTCTCATTAACTACAATTGAGTCTAGACAACAAATAAGCAATTCCTCCAAAGAATTGAAAGAAAATTATTTTCATCCTAGAATTTTATATGCTACCAAAATATCAGTAAAGTGTAGATAAAGTTATCATCAGGTATGTGGGGGACTCAGGAAGTTTATCCCTGCCCTCCCCCTCCTTTGTCAGAAGATAATTAAGGATATGCTCCAGCAAAATGGAGGAGTAAAACAAAAATCAGAAAGACATGGGATATAGAAACTGGAAAACAAAAGAGGGTGGGATATTTCCAGAGATGTGACACATTCAGACATGTGTGAGGCTGAAAAATGTGATAAAGACAAAGATGGAAGAAAAATAAAGATAATTTAGAAACATAAGGGGAAAAAAATCTATGTAAAATGTAATCAAAGCAAACCATTTGAAATCTGTAATGAATAATCTTCATAGAATCATAATAATGTGAATACTATTTACATCTTTGTATGGTTAGAATTAACCTATGGACAACCTTAATTATGCTCACAAAAAGAAGTTTTAATGCTTCAACCATGGTAACATAGTAGTCGAAACACAAATAGCAAAAATTGGGGATAAAATAAGATATTAAAGCTGCAGTGAAGGGTATGCGGTTTGCTATTTTTACTTTATAAAGACAAGAGTCAAGAGACAATCTTTGTATTTGATAATTCAAGAAATAATGATGAGTAGTGCATGTGTAGTTTAATGGTAGAATTTTCACCTGCCAAATAGAAGGCCAGGATTCAATTCCTGGCCCATGCAATCCAAAAAAATTTCAAGAAATGGTACTGCAGTGATGGGATATTCACACGGAAAAGAATGAAATGTGACCCCCACTACACGATGCTCAAAAAAAAAAAAAAAAAGCATAGAATTTTATATAAAGTTCCAGAGGTAACTAATAGAAGAACTGAAAAGAGTAATAAAACTATTTTGGAATGAATGGTGGGCAAACCATTTAGGTGGGCTGATCCCTCAATCATAGGAGGAAGTTAATAATTTTGAAAATTGATAAATAAAAAAGGAAGTAATACAGTGATATGCTTAGATACAGAAGAACCATCAAAGAAGAGAAACTATCAAAAATTACAAATAACTGTCTCTGGGAAGATGTTGACCAGGGGCCTATTGCTTTCTGTTCTAAAACTTTGTATATCATTTTAAAATAAAATCACGTTCTCATATTTCTTTGATAAATATTTGTTACCTCCTAATTCTCAGTGGGCAGGGGACACCTGCTCAGCATTTTCCTTTTGCAACCAGTCGTAAGGGTGGAAGTCAAAATATTGGACAGCCCCTCTCATATTAAACAAGACTTGGCTAAGTTTAAGGACACAGCACAAAAGTAATTTTTTTATTTTTTATTTTTCAAGGTCATTCACAGTTCCAAGTTCAGTCCCACATCCAGTAGAACGTTGGCTCCTACTGAAGGAAGATGCCCATGCCGCCCCACCAAAAAAAGGGAAAAATTGCTCTTGCTTAATTTGTTCACCCCTCAAGGTTTCTTTACATATTCTTTCCTCTCCTGACTGTCCTTTTATACACACGCCCACCACTTCTGCTTCACACACACTTCCACTACACACACTCACTATACTCACAACTCATTCACACACACCTACATACATTCACACATAGTCACATATACTCACATACATACAACCACAATCACACACTCACACACACCCACATACACTCACACATTTGCACACACTTACAACCAATCACACTCACATACACTTTTGATCCTTCTGTTCACCCCCAGAGCCTCTTGCCTACACTCTTTTAAGTGTGCCCTTTTTATCCTTATGCTCACCTACATCCATTACCCACCCTCACACAAACAAACAAACTCACACACAACTACACACCTTCACATACGTATACACATTCTCCCACAGCTGCATGCACAGATATATTTAAACACACATCCACATACATCATACTCACACACTCTTGCTCTGTCTGTTCACCCTTTTAAGATTTACTTTTTCATCCCTCTCCTAAATACTATCTCCACACCCAACACTTCCACTACCACATACACCTCTCGCCCATTTGGCAAACTCCCAGTCCTATATCAGACACACTTATAATACCCGACCCATGATGAAGTGTCAAAAAAATATTCATTGAATAAATGAGTCATAGCAAAGAGTGGGTATATATATGTCTGTTTTCCCATTATGCATGATCTCTTTAAAAGCAGGGACTGGGTCTTTTCGGGTATGACTCTTTAGCAGAGTGATTTAAGCAATAAATGAAAATTTGAAAGCACATTTGTTAAATTGGAAGGTATTAAATATTAAATGCAATTATGTAAATTTTAGTTCAACAAAAATTCCATAAATTTCAGTGTTTTAACCCCCTATTAATTCATACATTTTTGCTAAAGCTTCACTGTCTTAACACAAAGCCAATACTTTCGAACTCAAAACAATTTTTTGCACAATGCCTTCAGTGTTTTTACACTTTGAAAGAAGTTTATTTTCTCTATAATTTAAACAGGGTTAATTTATGATTGTGATATAATATATGCTATAACTTATAGCTAATATTATAACTTAAGCAGCTTAATTCATTTGAATTGTGAGTCCAAGCAAAAATAGAACTCACTAGAACTTGAGTTCTAGAGTTAGATTACCTGTGTTCAGATCTTTACTTCACCACATAATAACTGGTTATATTTGGGCAGAATATTTGACCTCTGTATGATTCAGTTTCTTCATCTGTCAAAAGGAGATAACAATAACAAGTACCTGTATTAGTTTGCCAAAGCTGCCAGAGTGCAATCTATCAGAAATGGTACGGCATTTAAAAAGGGAATTTAGTAAGTTGCAAGTCACAATTCTAAGGCTGTGAAAATGTCCAAATTTAAGGCAGCAACAAGAGGTTGCCTTCACTCAGGAAAGGTTGATGCCATCCAGAACACCTCTATCATTTGGGAAGCCATGTGTCTGGCATGTACTGGTCCTTGTTCCTGATTCTGTTGCTTCCAGCCTCTGATGCCAGTGGTTTCCCTTTTAAGTGTCTGTGGGCCTTCACTTAGCTCCTCCAGGACAGAACTCTGGGTTCTAGCTTGCTTAGCATCTCACGGGAAGGCCTTGATGATGTCTGCTGGGCTCTGCCACTGTCTAGGCATCTGCTCTCTCTGTCGACATTCCAAGCATCTCCAAACATCTGTGTCTCTGTCAGCTCTGAAGCAACTGTTCTCCAAGCATCTACATCTGAGCTTTCTCCAAATGTTTTTCCTTTTAAAGGACTCTAGTAAACTAATCAAGCCACTCAAATGGGTGGAGTCACAATACCATCTAATCAAAAGTTCACACCCACAATTGGGCATGTCACATCTGTGTGGAGAGAATATAATCAAAAGTTACCGCCCTATAATATTGAATCAGGATGAAAAGAAATGGCTGCCCCCACAAGAATGGGCTAGGATTAAAACATGGCTTTTCTGGGGTACATAAGAGTTTCAAATGGCACAGTTCCTAACAAGATTACTGAGTGTATTAAATGAGATAGTGCAGGGAAAGCAGTTAGCAGAGTGCCTGTTGTACAGTTCAATAAGTTCACTTTTTTGTAAGCTGCTTTCTGTTTATAAGAAGAAGCATGCTGGAGCTCTCACAAACGGAAACTAGAGGATGCAGAGATCAGGTGTGACTGCTGCCTGGCCCAAGAAGAGCCAGGAAACCAAGTGTTGAAGATGGAGTCTTCACGTGAGTCCTGAGAACACCTCTGCCAGAGGGCCAGACCTATTGCTAGACCGCTCAGATTCCCTCCTGCAAGTATTTATTGTGTGGCTGTGGCTGGCTTGGATTTTACTCACAGCCTTGGAAATAACATTGGAAATTGGAAGAAAAAGGTGGGCCTGCTAATGATGAGATAAAACCAGGAGACTGGAGCCGTGATAAGGTGGCAGATCAGAACAAAGCAGGCACTATGAAAAGAAAGGAGGAAAAAGAGAAGGCAAGAGCGGGCAGACAGTGAGAGACTGACAGAGGAAAGCATGCCTACCTGGCAGGCCCTTAAGTTCTCTCAGTGTTTTCCCATCATTCCTGAGCTTGGGCCTTACATACCCAGAATCTTGACTTTGTTTTTCCCATCAAGAATGGAACATCTTTTGGGAAGCAATTCCCAATTTTAAAAATCCATGAAAGGGTGGGCCATGGTGACTCAGCAGGCAGAGTTCTCGCCTGCCATGCCAGAGACCCTGGTTTGATTTCCGGTGCCTACCCATGCAAAAAAAAATCCATGAAAGGAAAAGGAATTCCTCTTATAGCCAATGTATTGTTTTTATAGTGAATGCATCTCCCCAAAGTCATGAATACTAGACTTTTCCCCTGGTACATAGTATTCTGCACTTGAGAAACAAAATCAACAACTAGAGGGTTGGTTCACAAGCAAAGCATAGGATCAAAGAATGGTCTAAAAGAGTATCTTGGAGAAGTCACCATGTGCATTGCTGTATGACAGCAAAGCCATGGCTCTTTGGCAGCCCACCCCAGAGCGCCAGCCAAGTCTTCTTGGAAAGAAAGCATTGCTTTTCTGACACTTTGATTTTGAACTTCTAGCCTCCAAACCTTGGGTGCTTTCTTAGAAGACATCCTTGCCCTGCAGAGAGCTGCAGACTCCATTGTACTGCTCATCATGGAGCAGTTGGATAGATTTCCTGAACACCAGGAGGCAGCTGATAACTGTTCAAAAGTAGCAAAATTTTGATGCTCACTCAATGATGGCTTTGCTTCTTGAAAATCCTAAAGATGGCCCTACCATTCAAGAAAAACTGAAGTCCTTTAAAGTGGGACTGATCGCCCTTTATCGCTTAGTGTTTGCAGTTCTTATACCTGTCATTGGAATCATGGCAGCTCCATTCCTAAAGTGGGAAATGAAGAATTGCACAGATGGTTCAATTAATGAAAATGGTATATCTGAAGGACTCACAGGAAAAGGAAATGGCAGTGAAGATGAAAGAATATTTAGAGAAGTTGTTATTGAACACATGAGCACCATGGAAAAGAGAATACAGTATATTTCCCATATAGAAATCAGTCTCATAGATTCAGAGCATTTCCAAAATTTCAGTTGGACGACTGACAAAGATTTAATGATTTTTTTCTCCAGCTAAGTACCTTATTTTCCTCAGTCAAAGCATACGGAACTCAGTAGATGAAATCTGTAAGTGCTTCATGAGTTTGAATGCCACTTTGCTTGATTCGCAGCTCAAGATAGAAACACTGAATGGCAAAGTCCAGGAGAATTCATTTAAACAACAAGAGGAGACCAGAAAACTAGAGGAGCTTGTGTGTAATGTATGAGCAAAAGTTATGTCTATGAAAGAACAAGGCATTTGGAACAGGAAATAAAAGATGAAGTGAAACCGTTGAATAATGTCACTAATGATCTCAGACTTAGAGACTGGGAACATTCTATGACACTGAGAAATATCACTTTAATTCAAGGTCCTCCTGGTCCCCTGGGTGAAATAGGAGACAAAGGTGCTTCTAGAGAAGGTGGTCCACAAGGAGTTCCAGGTCCAATAGATCCTCCAGATCTCAAAAGGTGATCGGAGAGCAATTGGCTTTCCTGGAAGTTGAGGATTCCCAGAGAAGACAGGGAGGCCAAGTAATCCCAGACAAAAAGGCCAGAAGGGAAAAAAAAAGGGAGTGTAAGCATTCTAAGACCAGTATAACTCCCTGATCACATTAGGGCAGAGCCCCTTTAAAATCAGTCGGGTTGGGCTGGATACTCTCTGCTACCATCTCAGTAAAAAGCCCTTCACGTCTGGACAAGTCATCAGCACAAGTGACTTCCAAGACCCTTTTGTAGCTCCTCCAACCAACTGACCTTGGTTCTGTGTCTGTCCTGGTTTCTGCATGGCTTCTTCTCCTGGTCTTTGGTGCTATTTGAGCCTCTACCATGCTCATATCTCTCCCGGCTCCAGGATTCCACCACCTCCGTTGCCCAGCATTCCTGGACGCCTTCAGGTACTGACTGGCCGGCTGCTCCAGCCAGTCCTCAGATGCTAGGCCAGGAACCCTAATGTTCTGGCTTCTAGGAGAAATCTCATGGATGCTGATTACATGTGGATTCTTTATATTTCAAAACATTATTCTTTTTTTTTTTTTTTTTTTTTAAAGGAAAGACAGAGAGAAGGAAGGAAGGAAGGAAGAAAGGGAAACATTTTTAAACATTTTCTTGTTTTATTGTATTCTGTTTCTCCGTTTTTGTTACATGGGCTGGGGCCGGGAATCGAACCGAGGTCCTCCGGCATAGCAGGCAAGCACTTTGCCCGCTGAGCCACCGCGGCCCGCCCCTCAAAACATTATTCTTAACCAGGGATAGGAGTAACATAGAAGATTCATCATTCAATCAGCAGAAGTCCATTGTGTATTTCTTAGAGCTGGGTATATAACATCTGATAATATATATATGTATATCATCTTTTGTCTTGTGGAGATGTTGCCATGAGAAACGTTGTCAAGTAAACAGGTAAATAATTCCAGGAGCAGAGCTAGATTGGGGGAAGAACAGGGCTCTATAAGTATTCAGAGGAGATCGTGATTTTTTAATTCATTAGAATTTTTTTAAAAGTTTATTGATTTGATATGTTTAGTTTACCTTCCTGTCTTCGAGTTCTCCAAGTTATAACATACTTTTTTCAAGTGGTAAAATGAGGTAAAAGTGAAATTTGGAAAGTTTATTCAATAATTTGAACAAAACCATAACTTTTTCCCTTAAATTGCCCAGTCATTCCAAGCAAAATCATTTTGATTATGAAAAATATGCTGATAATTTTTTATTCAACAAAGCTCTTTGTATTTTATGCTTTATGTAACTAGCATAGATTTCAGAAAAGAATATTTCAGTAGAACTGGAGATATTTTGTATAGGTAAAGAAAGAGATGAAAATAGGAAAGCAGAGACAGACTAAAAAAAAGGAGAAGGAAACCAAGGGATTCCATGTTGTTCATGTCTTTCTATTGATCAACAAACTAAAATTTCACATTGTCCATTCCTTCCCTTCTTAATCCATAGCCTCAGTGTTATGGGTTACACCATTAATGTTCTCATATCATTCTTAAGTGCATCTTATGTATTTGTATGTGTATCTCACCATTTCTGTTCTTTCTGTACAATGGAGATCTTAAAATCTACTTCACAGGGTTGTTGTGAGGGTCAAATAAGATATTGTGTATGAAGACACTGTAAAATCATAAAGTGCTGTGAACATAAAAAAAAAAAAAAAGTATCCCACCAGGAAGAAATCCCTTGTAGAATCATCTTCCCTGTTTCCAGCATACCCAGAACATTCATACAGACTTTCCTCTTACTTTTCATGTTCACTGTCTCTCAGTGAACTTAGAAAACTAATCACACTGAAAGTCTGCTTCAGTCTCCTGGGGACTGAAGCTACAATCAGGACACACTGAGAATATACAACCAGGGACCTACAGGTAGGGCCAGATGAGCGCTTAGAAAAGTCAGGTTCCCATCTAAAGATTTTTACAGGAATGGAAGGAATCAACTTGTGTTTGCATACATACTACATATTAAGCACTCTGCTGGGTGCTTGAAAGTATATTATGATATTTAATCCTCACTATAACATTTTAGATTTTAGACAAAAAAATAAGACTCAGATATTGTGAGCCAATGATTGTACACCATGGATGAACTGTTTGTATGTTAAGAATGTATGTACTTGTATGTTGTTTTATCAATAAAAATTAAAAAACAAAAAAAGACTGCAAGACATTACTGGGGATCCAACCGAGATCATACAACCACTCCAACTTTGCAATCAGGTTGAACAAAGAAAGGGAATCATTGTAGACTTTTGAACACAAAGTATACATATTTTTTTAAACTTTTTTATTGTATGGTATGACATCTATACAAAGTAAAGACATAAAAATCAATAGTTTTCAAAGCACTCTTCAACAAGTGGTTACAGGACAGATCCCAGAGGTTGTCATGGGCTACCATACGATCCTCTCGTATATTTTCTTCTAGCTGCTCCAGAATATAGGAGGCTGGAGGGTTTAAATACTTTTTATCATTGCAATCAACTTTTTTTCCCCTCTTTTTTTTTTTACATGGGCAGGCACTGGGAAATGAACCTGGGTCTCCAGCATGGCAGGCGAGAGCTCTGCCACTGAGCCACCACCGTTGCCCTCCTTCTTCTTTTGTGAACAATAACATATGTACAAAAGAGCTATAAATTTCAAAGCACAGCACCACAATAAGTTGTAGAACATATTTCAGACTTTGATATGGGTTACAAATGAACAATTTTAGGTTTTTACTTCTAGTTGCTCTAAAATACTGGAGACTAAAAGAGATATCAATTTAATGATTCAGCATTCATATTCATTTGTTAAGTCCTAGTTCCATGTATAATTCCACCATCACCTTTGGTCCTTCCATACCTCTATTTAGGGTTGTTTGGGCTATGGCAATTCTAAATGTTTGATAATGGAAGGGTCTGTCACTAATATGGGGTAGGGAGATGGAACTATTTGATGTTCTGGAAAGGCTGGGCCTCTAGTCTAGGTTTCAGGACTTAACTGGACCAGGGACCCATCTGGAGGTTGTAGGTTTCTAGAAAGTTACTCTAGTGCCTGGAACCCTTATGGAATCTTATATATTGCCCTACGTGTTCTTTAGGATTGGCTGGAATGGTCCTGGTTGGGGATTGGCTAGGTTACGATAGGTAGCAAGGTCTACCTGAAGCTTGAGTTAGAGCAACCTCCAGAATAGCCTCTTGACTCTATTTGACAAAATATGCAAATTTTAAGAGCCCCCTGACATCATGGGGGCATTCAGTGGTTGGAGATTGTGTAGATGGAATAGAATTCTCCACAGTGTAGTTGATATCGGTAATCAACTCAAAAGCATTTAGTTGCAGTCTTGATACTTCTTATATTTGAACTCCGAGATGGAAAAAAAAAAAAACTTCAGTGATTTGTCATAAAGCAAAGGGCAGTTACGATTTAAAGTTTTTTAATAATGTAGGCTGTATCCCTGTGTTAAAGCTAATAGGGCCCCACATGAATCAAAATAGATGTCTTCTAATTAAAAGCAAATGTAGCTGTTTGACAAACATGATTAGTACACATTACTTTGGACAAGAAGGAGAGTCTGAGATTGTGTGTTGGCAGGCATCTGAATTGGGGGAATGGATGACTGGCTGAATTGGATCGCACATGTTTGCACAGCTGGATTGCATCATATTTAGAACAATGTCTTCTCACACCCTGGCCCCTGGTTCCCTCTAAACAAAAATGAGTTGCCTTTCCAAACTAGTCCCAGATTATGTTTCCAACCTGCCCTGGTACACAGATAGCTGGGGCTAGAGGCCATCAATTCATCATGCAATTGTCTGCAGCATGAGGCTACTGGGGTTCGGCTGGAAGCTGAAAGCCTTCCATTGATAATTTCAGCATTTGGGAGGCCTTGGAAATAAATTATCTCTCCTGGATTCTGAAAGGGCAATGTCATGTGCTTTTGCTTCTATTCGAGTTCTCTTTGCTCTCAGCTCAGAAAAGGAAACAAGATCATCAGAGCCAAAGGTAGTTTTTATTTTCAATAATCCTAGGTGCATTTTAAGTGACCTAGGTCAAGGTGTCCCTATTTTTCCTTAGGCTTCACATGAGCAATGACTATTTGTTTAGCTTCCTGCAAGGTAAGGAGGTAAAAAGATAAATGGTGTAATCTCTGTTCATACATAAGAATTTTCACTGCAGCATTGTTTACTAAAATGAAAAAATGGAAAACATCTAAAATATCTAACAAAAAGTAGCTGGTTAAATAGATCATGGAGTACCATAGCTACATGCTCAGAAACCATTAATGCTGTGTTTTTAAAATATTTAATGGCATAGAAAATGTTCAAAATAAAATATTTTAGCTATTTAAAAAAAGAGCATAATAGGATATCTACAATTTTGCTTAAGAAACACAATTAGGTAAAATAAATGATCTACCGATAAGACTGTTAACAGTGGTTCTAGTTAATGGTGAAAAGGTAGGTAGTGACCATATAATTTAATATCCAAACTGAAATATTTTGAAACTAAAAAAGGATACTAAAAATCATTGAAATTATATAGCTTCTGAAATAGTTGTTTATTAATGAATAATTATTGTTAAACCTATAAACTATGTAAACTAAAAAAAAGTCAAAAAAATTTAAATTATTTCTTAAAACCTAAGAACTATATTTATGTAGGCATATTAAAGCAAAATAAAGAACTTCTTCATGTTGATTATTTGATCATTTAAAAATACTGTAAACTATTATTTGGCATATATTCACATATTTTGGTACATAACTAATGTACTTTAATCAGTTTCTTAATATATCTGACTAATATCATATTATTGGTATTTTTTAAGAGTATATTTACCCTAATATACTCTCAAAAAATTGTCTGTGCTTTTTCAAAATACACTTTAAGCTTAGTAATTTGCAAAATGGCCTAAATTTGTGACCGCTCCATGTATCCATGCTTTTTACCATGGAACTTTGCTACGCTGTCACACTCTAACTGGGCTCACCCAAATGACTTTAGACCAGTGGGATGCTAACAAATGTGATACCAACAGACTTGAAAATCCATCACCATGAGAACAAACCTCTCCTGGCCTGCTAGAGAACAAGGCACATGGGAGCAGAACTGAGCCACCCCAGTTGTCTCAGCTGAAGCCAACCTAGATCAGCCAACAGCCAGTCATCTCCCTAGAAGGGGAGTAAGCCCAGCCAAGATCAGCTGAACTGCCCTAGCTGATTGCCCAAGATATACGAACAATAACTCCTTATTGTTCTATACCACTGAGATTTTGGGTGGCTAGGTGTTGCCCAATCTTGTGGTGATAATAGATAACTGATACAATAATTAATAAATTTTAAAATATTGACACCTTCAATTTACTCTTCTCTGAGACCATAATATTTTAAATGAAGAACATTTTTCTCTATATAAATGCTAGGGTTCTTGATAGTTGTAGAGAAAACTGTGGTGAATGGGGAATATTCTCTTCTCTTTTTTTCATATTGAGATGTATGAACATTTTAGTTGAAAGATTTTCACAGATATTGTCTTTTTGCTGGTTACCATTTTTCACATGATATTTTTCAAGAGAAAACTCATCAGATAAGTTATCTCTGAATCTTTGATAGTTTTCCCAAGTTTCGATCCTGCAAAATCACGGTACTTCTCATTGCATCCCATTTTTGTGCAGAATATGAAATTATCCAATTAAAATAGGCTGTCAATCAATAGATTCTTCCACATATATCAATATTCCAAAGCACAAATAATTTTTCATAATTAAATCTTGTAACCATTTGAGCTCTCATTGCTTAATTTATTCATTTTTCTCCCTTTGTTTTGTAGAGACAATTTTTAATGCATTATTTTGTTGTCAAGAATTGATACTTCTTTGGCAGATTTGTGCCTTGTAGTTTTCATGTGTTCAGTGATATCACTAGAGACACCTACTGTTGATACACGTCAACAAACATTTTGGGTATTTACACATTTATCAACTTTCTTGAGAAAGAGATATTTAGTGCTATATTTTCACTAAATATGCAGTTCCTCTTTTTGTTTTTAGCTCAATACTGCTGAAAGAGTTTGTTGTTAAACAAAATGAGTTTTGCCAAACAATAAAATAAATAAATAGTTGCAGATTTACGTCATTCTCTAAAGGGTAAAACTGTTGTCGTGAGAACTTTAAGATTACTTTTTATGCTCTGTGGTACGATTTCTCCACCTCTACTTTCCAACAATATTTCAGACACAACTGACCTGTAGTGTCCCGTGATTCCCACTGATTGTGCTAACTAGTGGCTTGGTGGCTTCAGGCGTCTCTAAGACTGTGGCATCACTGATTCATATATTAGAAGCCACAGGACAGCAATGTATACTTCTTCTCCCACCATCTAAAACCAGCAGGAGTTAGCGGTCTCTAAATACTGTGTCTGAGTCTACTTCATTCTATCATCCAGGGTTCTGCATGCTAAACTGGAAAGTGAGGCAGTAGTTACTTTACATTAGGAAAAAGCTGGAAAAAGAGAGAAGAATTAATGCCTTTTAAGTTTATACACATACTTAACTGAGAACTGTGTTCACTGCACAAACATCTCCCTCACTAGTAGATGAGACAATGGCAGAATCCAAAAGAACCAAGTAAGGGCTACCAAAAACATCTTGACTTATTTTGTTGCAACTATTAAAATAATGCTTCATTAAAATTTAAAATCTATGGGAAGAGTACACACGAACTCTGTACTTTCTGCATGATTTTTGGGTAAATCATCAGCTTTGCTAATAGCAAAACATTAAAATTCCAGGACAAAACAAGACACTGGGACAACAGGTGTAACCCAGAAGGGTCCCAGGCAATTAAGCAATGCATGATTTTTCCAATTTGGGGTGACTTTTCTTTGCGGTTATGTAATTAAATATAGTAAAAAGCAAAAATTATTTATGAAAATAATAATAACAATAAAATAATGGCTTCTGCCTTAAAGAACTTTTTAATCTATGTAAGGCAAAGAATATTGGAGTCATAAAATACTTTCAGGTAGGTTCTAAGCTGTAAGGTACTTAAAGTAAATACAGAAGTAGTTCTATCAAACATAATAAATAAATATGCACTGGAACAGTTGGAGAAATATTAAATATGAACTGAAACTAGAACTCTTTTTTGAAGGATTGAAAGGGTTTGGGTGATAGAGGAAAGCAGAAGGAGTCCAAGGTGAGAGAACAGCCTAAGACAAGAGTCACAGGTGAGAATGAGCATGGTTAGCCATGAGACCTGAGATGGAAGTGGCTCTAGATAGAAGATGGAAAAGAGGAGAGATAGATCATAATGAAGTCTTGACAGATAGGTAGAAAAATTTAGACTCAATAAGGTACTTAGATAGGAAACATAGTCAGTACTACAGTAAAAAAAAAAAAAGGTGTATGTAAAGGATATACTGGAATTAAGAAAGACTGGAAGCATCAACACCAGGTAGGAGGTTGTTCCAATAACAGAGACGTGAGGTGGTAAGGACCTGGGAGATGGGGGTGACGGTGCTGAAGGTGATATGTGGACATGGTATGAATGACAGTGGTGGTAGAGAGGGAGGTGATGATGGAAGAGCTGACGATGATCAGGGCAATGACGGTGGTTGCCAGGGAATCAGCAGAGGAAGGAAGAAGTGGTTTCTGTGTTTCATCAGAGAAAACCCATATGTTCTGAGAAGCACAACTGAACTAATAGCGACATACTCCACCCTCCCTGACATGTTCTGCTTCTCTCAATGGTTTTGAACAAATGGACAAGCATCAGCCATATAACTAACAACCTCAGAATTTTTTACATATTCAAGTACCATCTGTGCTTTTGGTTGCTTTTTTAAATCACTCACTGCTTTTATTTAATGAATATTTTTAAAGGAGACTTTTATTTATAATTATTAATGGGAAATTTAGTTTTAAAAGAGGACTCATTTATTATTACAGATAAAAACGTTATGTATCGACATAAATTGAAAGTGCTAGTAAAATTAAAAACTGTTAAGTCTAAATTTGTAATTAAATTCTTATGTACCAAAGACTCTGGACCTGAGGCCTGCTCTTTCCATGTTAAAAATGAAGATTGCGGGTGGGCCATGGTGGCTCAGCAGGCAAGAATGCAAGAATGCTTGCTTGCCATGCCAGAGGACCTGGGTTCATTTCCTTGTGCCTGCCCATGTAAAAAATAAATAAATAAAATAAAATAAAAATAAAAATAAAAAAATGAAGATTGACAGTATTAGATTAGTGTTAATGGCATAACAGAACCAAAATAAGACTTGCCCCTCCAAAAAGTCAAAAGAATTAAAAGAGAAGTGTAAAGAGAGTGATTTTTTCAGTATGTGATAAAATGTCATTTATTGGTGCATCTGTGTTTCAACTAAGACCACCTAAAGTCATGTCCCACAGTTTGGATACACTGTTCTAGGGAAAACTTGTTTTCTGTCCTGGGAAAAGTCAGTGTGAAAGAGAAGAGAGAAGGAAAGTGAATGACCAATTAATATGCAGAGTCTTTGGCATTTCAAGGCAAGGCTACTGAGATGGGACGGAGTGGCTAATTAGAATACATTTGTTTTGACCCCAAAAAATGCCATCAGCAAGAAAGAAACTCCAAGAAGAAGCTATGGCCACGAAGTCAAGGAACTGAAAGAGAAAAAAGACCGCTGATACCAAAGCTCTGTAAAATGCCCACGGGAACAAACAAATTGGAGGATGCGACGGCAAGACTGAGGTATTATCATCTGTGCCAATGCAAAACACTACTATTTCTTTTCTATTTTGGGGGAACAAAAAAAGAAACTTGACATATGCCCCACAATTTATGTAGCTGATTTCTTACACTCACAAGATTCTAATCATGTGCTCAACAATAACAAAAAAATTTTCCCTTTGGGAAGTCGACAGAAAGGTTGGAGAGCCCCCATTGTGCCTTCTAACATGCCACCGATGCTTTACATAAATATCTTCACTTTCCCCTCAGGACAGCCCTAGAAGCAGGTAACGCAATATCCCCACTTTAAGAGATCTGAGGCTCTTTAAGGCAAAGTAAGTAACACAGCTAGTGAGCAACTAATCTGAGATTCATCTGTGGAACCCAATCCCATGCCTTCAACTATCCCCACAGCTCCCAGGTGACATAATTTTTGGTATGGCTTTTTTTGGCTTTTCCTCTTGCCTGTGCTCATAAAGACTTTGTTCAACATTGCCACGAACACGTAAGACACAGAGCCACTCTCAGTTATTTGATGGATATACTGCAGCCAATTTTTAAGCTGTCACGGATATTGGTCAGCACACAGAAAGCATATGCCCCATACTGGGTCCAAATGATATCTGAAAAACTCACTGAGTTATCTGATTCTTAAGCCTGGGATTTCCACACTCAGTAAACACTTTTCTTTAAAAGTGTTGCTACTATCCAGGATTGTGGACATGTCTTTTGCTTTGATGTCTAGATATTAGCATCCTCAAACCATCTATCAGTTGCCCACACATGTATGTGAAAACTGCGATATTGTTTGGTGTGCATCCAAACTAATTAGTGGTTTAAAGGTTAACAACAAAAGAAGGTGCTAAATAAGTACCTGAAGCAGACTCAAGGGGAAAATCCCACAGTTATAATCAGCACGGAGGTACTTCTTCCTGTGTTCTAAGATAATTTTTACTCTCCCGTGGGCATGATTTAAAACACCCAAGCAGCAAATGGAAAACCCTAGAGTGATCTGTCTTCTGCTCATCCACGAGCTCTACTGGAAGACTTTCCTACTTATCTCTGAAGGCGCATACAGCTTGAGGGCTGAGATGGTGATATTAGAGTTGGTCATTGAGGCAATATTTAGGGACTGTTCATGTGCCCAGTCTATTTTCACAGAGCGTCTAAATTACCCAGTTTTGCTGAATGAGTACATGATTATGGACTTTTATTCAGAGTGGTATTTGAATAGGAATTTGGGGATTGTTTTAGTCAGGGTTTTCCAGGAAAATAGCACAGGACATAAATATATATAAAACTAGGTTGACACATGTATTTAACCAAGGATCAAGAGGACAGAATTCTGTTTCCCTTTTTGCTAGTTTATCAGCAAGAAGGAGGAGAGGAACAGAAGCTTGTACCCCTCTCAACCTCCATTTTATTATAATCCCTAATGGTTACACAAGTCAATTCCACTTAAACCCCATTGGCCAGAATTTAGTCAGTTGGGCATACCCTGTTGCATTGTGGGCTGGGAATACTGTGTTTATTCTGAGCAGTCATGAGTCCAGCCAACATCCTGGAGTTCTTTGCTGAGGAAGACAAAAATGGAAACTGCAGGAAAACTAGCAGTCTCTGCCATAGAAGGCAAAACAAGAGTGAGGATTATTTTTTTTAACTGAGGTCAAGTTAAGGATTTTTATATCACTAAGCATAATTAAACAACTCAACTTATTACATACATTTTAGACTGGATCTTCTAAACAATCAAAAAGAGGCAGGCTTCTTGCCTATAAAAAGATTTGTTCTGAGACCAGCGACCAGCTGCTAAATCATTTGCAAGCTGTTAAATGATTTACATATGGATGGAAGTAAGAATTCCTGGACACTGTGTCCTTACAACTTTCCTCACTCTTTCTCTCACCTCATTTCCTAAATATTTCTAAAAATAAAGTATCTTGAATGGAAGTTTTTAGTCCAGATAGAAAAATCAAGCTGTAGATATTTAGTTCTCTATACATCTCATAAAACATGTACTACATAGACTATAGTAGGCCAACATATTATAACTCTTGTCCTCAGCAAATTTCCTACTTAGTGTATGGCAATATTGAACAAGGATATACTTTATGCAAATAAACTATAATCACCAGCCATAGATGGTTACTAACCTGGGATTCATGGATGGGCCCCCTGGAAGTCTATGGAAAGCCCTGAAATGGTGCCCTCAACTAGAGGGTAAACTTATTTCTGAGAACGAAAAGAAATAAAATGTTTCTGTTGTGTAAATAAGTGAACTAACTGGTTTCTAATCTAAGATGTTTACACTGACATAATGAATTGGGTCCAATAACCGCCTAATCTTGAACTGAGAGCACATAAGTCAAGGTGACATAAAACTTTAGGTAAATCTTCAACAAGATTAGTAGGAATTTGAAGTGAATATTTCTTCCTTTTCTGCTATACTTTATCTTCTCTGATTTTTAGACTTCTACTCCTTCAAGGCTCAGTTTATATGCTAACTCCTCTTCTTAAAACCTTCCCTATTTCTTCATAGGCACTATAAATTTCACTTTCCATTCTAATCCTGTTCTAGTTTGCTAGCTGCTGGAATGCAACACACCAGAGACAGATTGACTTTTAATAAAAGGGGATTTATTTCATTAGCTCTTCAGAGGAAAGGCAGCTGAGTCCTACTGAGGTTCTTTCTTATGCGGGAAGGCACAGGGTGGTCTCTGCTGACCTTCTCTCCAGGCCTCTGGGTTCCAACAACTTTTCCCAGTGTGATTTCTTTCTGCATCTCCAAAGGTCTAGGCTGAGCTGTGAGTGCTGAGATGAGGTATACTGAGCTGCTTTGGCTGTGCTATGTTGAGCTCTCTCATTTAAGCACCAGCCAATTAAATCAAACATCATTCATTGCAGCAGGCATGCCACTTAGCCAACTGCAGATGTAATGAGCAACAGATGAGTTTCACATGCCATTGGCTCATGTCTACAGCAATAGAACTAGGCACCTTCACCTAGCCAAGTTGACATCTGAATCTAACTGCCACAAATCCCCAGACTCTGGTTGCTGCCCCTTCTGAGCCCTTTGACTTTATGTGACTGCTGGTGGTTTACATGTCTAGCATCTCAGGAAGATTATAAGGTACCTAAGAACAGAGGTCATGCCTCATAACTTAGTCATCATTGTGTCTCTCTCCCTCCATCCCTTAGTATAAAACTTCAGACATAACACATGCAAAAGAATCAGAATTTGCTAGATGAATCAATGAAGAGATACCTGCTAGATCACACCTACTCAATGTTCCAGTCCTGAACAAAAAAATAGAACTGGTAATCTGATGAGTATAAATATTGAGAATAAAAGAATTCCTAAATCTTAACAGTCTTGGGAAAAATAAATCTTTTGGTTATATTCAAAAGCCTTGCATTTCTTTGGGTTAATACGGCTCTAACCTTTGGTTATCTTAAGCAAGTCACTTAACTTTTTAGCTTCTCATTTCTTTTTGGTCCAAGTAATAATACTTGACCTGCTTACCACAAAGGGCTGCTGAGATGAAGAGATGATGATGTGGGTGAAATCTCTTTGGGAGACCATAAATCACTGTAAGATCTGAGGTCATAGATACAGAACTTGCTTCCCATTTTATGGAACATAAGAAGTTATGCTCCCAATTTTAACCTTCTGGCCCCACAATTCTATAATCCCTCCCAGAACATGCTGGCATTTCTTTTTGTTTTGGAAGAGGGACCTCTCTTCTCTCATAACTTGGAGGTCATTTAATAAGCATTCCTGAATTAATTCAATGGTCAAAGAATTAGATGATTTGATTCAACTTCAGGTATTACCCCCATGGAGATCAGACCAGCAATTTCCTTTTCCCATCAGTGAATGACTTTCTCCTTCCACCTTCTGCTATAACCAGCCCCAGAACGTATAGAAATCTACCTTCTTGAAAATAAATCCTACAAAAATAAAGTTTAACTGAAATGATGGATGAAGGCCACCCTCACTGTTAAGATGTTAGATTTCTGCAAAAGCTGAACAGACTGCAAACTTGAAACTTAATGGGGTAGCATCAGTCTAAGATACAGTCTCATTTCCTAAGGCTACACTCTATTAACATTACAAAGAAAGTTTAATTAAGGACTTGCTTATATGGTTTAGAATTATGCCAAACAGGAGGAAGAAGGGAGAAAAATCCACCAGGAAACCGGCAATGGACTGGAAGATCAAAGCCACTTGTCCCTGAGGTAACCTTTCATTATTTTTACAGTCCTTTTTTAAAAGTCAGAAGAGGAAGCACAGTAGATAAGTGATATCAGAATACAGGAGGCTTCCTCTACTGTTAAAGCAACACAGAATACCAAAGAGTTACTCAGCAGAGGGCAGGAGGTTCACTGTTCTTCAAGAAAGGAAGGGTGCTCTAAAGCTAGGAAAACCTTGAAATATGATTCACTGTTAATATTTTTAGATTCGAGTTTCTCAACTCCAGCATTATTGAAGCTTCACTAATAATTCTTGTTGCAGGGGTGAGGATGGGGGCTTTCCTTTGCATTGTAGGGTGTTCAGCAGCATCCCTGGCCACTATCCACTGGATGCCAGTATTATCCCTAGAGAAGTGACAGCCCAGATTGTCCCTAGACATTGCCAAATGCCCCTGGGTTGGAGAAGGGGCAGAATCACTAACACACACACACACACGCACACACTCCTTGCATTGAGAGGTACTGTTTTAAAAGCCCATGAGCACCGAGAGGTAAGGGAGTCAGTCCTTAGCTCCTCGTACTCCATGCTTAGGTTGGAGAGAAGTTTAAGCTGTGGTTCAAGAATATAATACTGTCCATTTGTTTTACTCAGATAAAGGAATAGGACAAAACTGGCCTATAGGGCATGGACTTCAGAGTAGGGTAGCATAGTTCTGGAGGAATAGTAAATATAACAGGTAAAAGGTCAAGTTTGGGTGGGGGTAAGGGGAGTGAGGAACTGGTAGTACTGTAGGGAAGTAACTTGGCAGGAAAGATTGCCAAGATAACATCAGCACAGGTAGGGAAAGATCCTGGCAGTACCACAGGCTAAGGCAGAAGATTCAAGAGTCCAGAAGGTGAGAGAACCAACACTACTGGTAGTAATGAGCAACAGCAGATGGAACCAATTTTGGCCCAGGAACTGGCACTGAAAATATATCTCTGTCCCTTTGTCTAGTGCACTTTTCCCTGGCTATGCTTTACAATTTCATGCTTGCTCTGCACTAAATGTTTTATGTAATATCCTACCAAGGCTGCTGTTGGGGATTCAACCACGGCCCCCACAAAAGGCACGTTCAGGAACTGTGGGTATGAATACATTTGTAAATAGGACCTTGGAAGATGTTATTAGTTGAGGTGAGCCCACATTGACTGGTGTGGCCTTAGCCAAGAGCCGGAAGTCAACAGAACCTGGAAGAGAAAGAAGACATCACCATGTCTATTGCCCTGGACAGAAATACCAGGAACTCCAAAGATTGCCAGAAGATAAAGACCTCGAAAGGAGGCTTCTGAAACCGTGAACCAATAAATTGCTATTTTAAGCCAGTGGACTGTATGATATTTATGTCAGCAACTAGGAAATGATAAACTGATGCTTTGGGTTGCAAATAAGAGAAAGCTCAATTTAAAATGACTTAAACAAGTATTTTATTATATCACATTTAAGAAGTCCAGAGGGAAAATGAATTCAAATTTGGATAATTCAGTGGCTAAACAATGTCATCAGGCCCTCAGGTTCTTTTTTTTTTTAGGTGGGGGGTGGGGGGATGCATGTTCCAGGAATCGAACTTGGGTCTCCCACATGGAAAGCAAACATTCTACCACCGAACCACCTGTGCACCCCAGTCAAGTTCTTTTTAGCCTTTCTGTTCTACTGTCCTTAATGTATTGGCTTATCCTTAGCTAATTCCCTTCACAGCTACAGGATGGCACCATAGCTCCCCCCATCATACCTGAGGCAATGTTTGGCAGCAGCAGAAGGAATCTCTTCTAGTATGTCTCTGGCAGAGGGGAGAGACCCTTGAGCTCAGTCAACATTAGCCTGTAATTCTGCAGAACAAACAAAATAAGGGACATTGTTGGGTGGACATCCGAACTGTGTACAGATTATTTTATTTTATTAAACTGTTCACTAAGACTCTGTGAGGGAGGTACTATTAGTAACTTCATTTTACACATAGGGAATTTTGACAAAGTTAAATGCTTTGCCAAAGGTCATTCAGCTGGTAAGTGGTGGAGTCAAGATCCAAATGGATGGTCAAACTTCATACCACTTGTTTATTAAGATTCATTCTATGTTACTCCATGATATTATGGTAAAATGTTCTCCTTGCCAGATCGCATTATTTGTACCGGGCTGGGCTGCTGCTAGCACCCTCTCCTATTTGTTTTCTGAAATAAGCCACTCTTTCAAGGTTCTAGCTGAAGGTCTCTTACACACAAAACTAATAGAGTTTTTCCTTTCTTTTCTCCCTTCTTTTTCTTTCCTCTCTCACTTCCTCTTTCCGTCATCCTGACTTACTCATTGACTTTTTCTCTCTCTCACTTTCTTTCTTTAAACACATAAGTCAATAAACCAGTACTTTATGAGAGTATCACTTCTCTTCACTTAAACCCCCACCAAGAATTCTACTGAAATATCTCCCCAGACCACCCAAGAAACTGACACCGTTCTCTAAGTTACAAATACTTTGGGCATGATATGTTAAAAAGGAGTCAAATTAAGCAAAAAGAAAACCCACTAAACATTAATTCTGCAACAAACCACAATAACTTAAATTCCTACTGTCTCTATTATTTATTTCTTTAAAACAGAGTGTCAGTTCCTGCAGTCATAACATGAGAAGCATACCGATTCACCCAAAGCCAATTCAACAAAAAGCCCATTTGCAGAATTTACTTACTTTTTTTTAGTACTTACAGAATTCACAATCCCATTTCTTAATGTAAATGTAGCTTTGGGCAAATTACTTAATTTTCTCGGTCTCAGCTTTCCCATCTGAACACAAAAACAACGATACCTAACCCTTCGGGGATGTGCAGTGATAAGGGGGATTACAGGGGTTGTGCATCTAGCACCGAGTCTGGCCAATACAGAAACCAATTCACTTTAGTTCTTTACATTCCCTGCTTGGAAATAAGTTATCTATCAAGAATTCTTTCTCTTAAGGTTCACTCCTGAGTTATGGCACAGTTGTCTGGAAATAACCTACTTTTTCAGTTTTGCCTTGGTTCCCTCTGAGAGCCTACACACTGGTACTCCTTCTGCATGGAACCCTTCCCATCACCCACACCTGAATCTCCTTCTCCTTCTGTTAGAAAACCTATTCATCCTCCATTACTTTCTTAAGAAAGCCTCCCCAATTGTCAGTCAGCCTACTTTTGAGTACTCTCAAGACACCATGTATTTTTTTCTTTACCACACTTACCACATTCTTGATCATAGTATTGCTGTGATGAGATGTTTAATGTCTGTCATCACCTCCAGACTGAAAGCTACATGAGGGAAGTGGCTATGTCTGTCTTTGCAGTTGCATCAGCAGCACATAGGACAATGCTCTTGGCCACAGTACATGCTCAATACTAGTTGAATGAATGAATGAATGAATGAGCTCTAAGTAGTGCCTAGCCAACCCTGTCACCTCCTTAAGAAGAAGTTTTGTCTCTTAAACACATGAGCAAAACATCAAACTGCCTTGGGCCAGGCAAGAGGATCCCACTCTTTAAAGTTGCCCTGTTCTGACCAACTTCTGCACTATCCCTCCCTACTACGTGAGGAATCTTTGGACCAAAAGTATGTGTCCCCAGGGAGGCTCCTACGAATGGACTACATTGTATTATGTATGTTTGCACCCCTAGGTCTGAAAATTGACTGAGGAGTAGCTGTTTGCAGGGATATGGCTGGAGCTTGGACAACAGGCCTAGAGTGTGTGGATGGGACTGGGCTTGAGAAGGAAAAGGAGTCGGCTGCAACCTGGGACCTGGGAATTAATCCTCCTGAGCTGTCATGTTGTTCTGACTTAGACTTCAGGAGTCTGGGGATTCTGAATTTAAACCTGGCCTTCCAGATCTTTATGAAGATACTTTTGTCAAGGTTGGAAGAAATAGCATTTTATTTAACAGTGTGTTGATTTTTAACTTTTAAATGTTTACACTTAAGATATCTGAACCACCATTTGTGCTCTTGTCCTAGGCCCTGCACATATCTGGTGAGGGCCTGTCTAGCATGGAGAGGGAAACTTTCCCAACCCCTTCTTATTTCTCCTATATTGATTTGGATTTTCCTTCCTGAGGCCCCTGCTCTGAAGCCTCAGCTTCTAGGAGAGTTCCAGGATAGGTCAGGGGCCTAATAGAGCCCTTTGTCTTGCCTAGACACAGCCAAAAAAGGTAAGACCTTTATTTTTATAAATCAAGCACCAATCAGAGAGGAAAGTCTATGAGACCAGCCTAAACAATAAATGAAAATGGCCAGGGCTAACTGCTAAATGGAAATCAAGGAGTAAAAATTGGATTTCTGTAAGATTCACTGAATGTTAGATCCACTGAGGAATTCTATGCATGCAGTTAGGTCAGACACTAGATTAACAAAACTGATTCCATGATGTTTTGCCTGTTAGCATTCTCAAAGCTTATTAAGTATTTTTATTTAAAATACAGACTAGTTCTGATGTGCTTTGAATGCAGTGGGGCCAAATCAACAAATTCCTGGTCATGTGACAACTTCTGCTTTTTGGTAGTGTGAAGGCTAAAAGCTCTATTTTTTCAGGCACTTGGATTTCAGAAATAGCCTATAGAAACCTCTTATGCAGAAATTAATTGGCTGGCCAATAGATTATCCAGAATGCCAAATCAGTTGCAACCTCTGAACCCCTCTTCTTTTTCTCTTGGCCTTGCAAGATTTGGCTGTATTTAACAGGAAAAGAAGAGAGAAGTAACATCTACATCCATTTAGTTGATAAGCTTTGGGGAAAATGCCCATCTTGAGATATGAATGGCTTTAGAAGCTTACTTCCTACTAGTGAAAGTTTGAGCACTTAGAGGTTTGTTTTATCCATCTTCATAAGCTCTCCCATCAATTTGTCTTTATTTTTCTGATTCTTAGCTGTAAAATACCAAAATTCATCCCAGCACCCAAATTTGAACTTCATTCTTTTTCTCAGTTATCCAAGAATTTCATTTTCCTCTCCAAATATGGTGATTTTTAATTATCTTGCTACTAAAAGATTTTCACAACTCTAATTAATGGTATGTATGCTGAAGTATTTGAAGGAAAGTATACTGATATCTGTAATTTCCTATGGAATGAATCAAAAAATAAAATGAATTGATAGATGGATAGAGGGCTGGCTAGTGAATAGATGTTTGGTAAATCAGGTACGGTAAAGTGTTGATTGTAGAATCTAAGTGGTAGATTTGTGTGGGGTCACTGTACAATTCCTGCAAATTCTGTATGTTTGAAAAATGTCATAGCAAAATAAAAAAGACTTTCCAAACTCCCAATTGGGAATAATCCAACCATTGCCTAGTCAAAGCACTTGGGGCATTATCAACCACCATTTCCTTTGTACCAAACAGATAGCAGGAAACAAACCAAAAAAGATGGGAACATTTGTATTTGGCTTAACAGAATTAAAACATGACATTTTGATTTGCCTTTTAATAAAAAGACATGAGAACACTTCTATTTAAATTTTACAGTCAAAATGTGTGGTGATTTCATGCACTTGAATGACATCCTCAAAGTTACAGTATCATACAATAGCTTAGGAGTAAAAATTGCAGTAACAGTAAGGCTTCATGTTCTACACATAGTTGTCTTGTGTTATTTAATACACACAGATTTCCAAGATTATATTTTCAATAATACAAATCTAGAGTAGTAATAGTCTATATTATTTCATTAATATCCTCTTCCAATATCTTTGCTTCCAATATCTTCTAATCTTTTAATATTTTAAAGCTTTACTAAAAATTAACTTTTATAATCATTTATAATCTCCTTTATTCAAATTTAAACATTACACGAATACAAAATGAAATATGAATAGTTTATAAACACTTGATCTAACCACATATACTTTATCTCATAAGCATTATCTTGCTACCTCTCTCAATCTTGATTTTCTCATAAATGTCTCCGTTCAGCTGAGAAATATAAAGGAGAAATTGTCAATTCCCATTGCATTTTCAAAGTAAAACTTATATATAGAAAAACTGGAGATAATTATCTCCTAAATGAATTTCTATTTTATTAAATGCATAATAATGCAATAATTGTCCCTCTTAAAACATCCATGAAGTAACTCAACTGTCTATTTAAAAGTTTGATTAAAGGATAAGGCAGACTTCATAAAAAAAAAACATTTTCTTTGGCTCAAAATTATCAAGGTATAATTGATATATTTTTAAAATAACTGTTTAGTTTGCTAAGGCTGCTGGAATGCAATACACCAGCAATGGACTAGCTTTTATAAAAGGGATTTATATAGTTACAAGTTTACAGTTATTTGGAGGAAAAGCTGCTGGCTTTCCCTGTCATATTGGAAGGCACACAGTGACATTTCTGGCTCTCTCTTCTGGCTTCTGGGTTCAAGGGGCTTTCCGCAGGGTGTGTCCTATCTACATCTCCGAATGTCTGGGTCAGAGATGGGTCTGAGACCTATGCTAAGGTGTACTGGGCTGCTGAGCTCTCTCCTGACCTCTGTCTTTAAAGCCTCCAGATAATAAAGTTAAACATCACTCACTGAAGAAGGCACTCCCCCTAACCAACCACAAGATGTAATCAGCCATAAATGAATTTCACATGCTAATGATTTAAGTCCACAGTAACAGAACAACAGGGCACCATCCCCTGGCTATAGTGACATCTGAACCACCCACAGAGTCCACCCACTGTCACCTTGATAACTGTACACATCACCTTAAACCATAGTAAGTGTCATGGTTAGGGACAGGTGTCAACTTGGCCAAGTTGTGGTACCTCTTCATCTGATTGGGCAAGCACTGGCCTGTCTGTTGCAATGAGGACATTTCATCGGATTAGGTCATGATCACGTCAGCTACATCCACAGCTGATTCCATTTGTAATCAGCCAAAGGGGAGTGTCTTCTGCAATTAGTGATGCTAAATCCAATCATGGGAAGCCTTTTAAGGAGGACTCAGAGGAGACAGGTTCCATTCCTGCTTTGGCTGGTGAGCCTCTCCTGTGGAGTTCGTCCCGGCCATCCATTGGAGTCATCGGCTTCGCAGCCTGCCCTGTGGATTTTGGACTCTGCGTTCCTACGGTCACGTGAGACACTTTCATAAATTTTATATTTGCAAGTGTTCCCTGTTGATTCTGTTTCTCTAGAGAACCCTAACTAATACAGTAAGCCTCTAAATAAAAAACATTTCTCCCTAACAATGCTCATCTGTCCTGCATGCAATGCACTAAATCTTTCCGTATACAAAGTACATTGATTTCAGCACAATATCACAAAAGTCTTAAATTATTTCAGTAACAATACAAATTCAATACCAATAAAAAATTGTACACAATTTCATCAAAGTCAGTTACAGGCATGGTCTGTCTTAAGGCAAAATTCTCCTCTTGGTACAGATCTGTGAACTTAGAGTAAAATCTTCCAATATACAAAGAAGGAACAGTCATAGAATAAATGATCCCACAGGGAGAAGTTGGACTCTTGGAATGGACCTGTGAACTTAGAGTAAAATCTTCCAATATACAAAGAAGGAACAGTCATAGAATAAATGATGCCATAGGGAGAAGTTGGAAAGAAAACAGGGGTCACCAGGCCTAAACAATTCCAAAAACCTGCTGGGCAAACGTCATTAGATTTCAAAGTCTGAGGGTCATTCATCCTCAGGGCTTTAGAAAGCAGCAGTGCCACCCTTTCCAAGGGCCTGTGCAGTGGCCCCTTTCTCTCCAAACACTGAGATGAGGGTTGGAACATTAGGAAGACCATCTTTTTCTTGGCCCCACCCTCCTTAAGCATCTGGGTGGCACCCAGATTCTCTGCCATCTCCAGACACATGCTCAACCCCTTCAGAAAAACTAGGTGGTGGCAGAGCTCTCCCCAGTCCTCTGGGGAATGTGCTCCACCCTCTCCCAGGCCTGAGGCACCAGAACTCTCCCTGAACATTGAGGAGGAAGGTCCACCCTCTGCCTCTGTGCAAACTCACCCTCTCCACATGTACAGGTAGATCTGCTCTAATAGCCCGAGGTTTCTAGGCTTCAGTCCTTGGCTTCTATGGTTCAGCCTCTGAGCCTGTTCTTCCTTCAGTCTGTCCCTTTTCTGACACTTTTAGTTCAGACTAGCTGTGGCTCCATTTATACAGGTCTCAAAAAAAATTGTTGACTTGGTACGCAGCACACAGGGATTGAAGCCATCCAACGATAAGACCTTCTACAAATCCTTTCTGGATAACTTCATCTCTAATTCTGGCTTGCCTTGCAATGACTGACTGGTTCCATGCTTATTATATTCTCACATGGTCGCTATTCTCTGGAGTCTCACTTTCTCGAAGCTCAGAATTTTCCAGACCATCAATATCTGGTTTCTTTGTGCCCAAAAGTTCAGTCCTCAGCCTATCCCTTTCTTGTCACATTTTACTATAAGCTGCAAGAAGGAACCAGGCTGCATCACCCACATTTAGCTTGGAAATTTCCCCAGCCAAGTATCCCAGACCATTACATTCAAATTCTCCCTTCCATCCAGCACCAGAAATTGATATGCCGAACTTTCTGCCACCTCAGAACAAGGGTCACCCTCCTTCCAATCTGCAATGGAAGTATTTTTAGAGTCCATATTTCTACCAACAGTCTCTTCAGAGCAATCTATACTTTCTCTATCAAGCTCCTCACAATTTTTCCAGAACCCTCTTCTTGTTCATTTAAAAATCTGCTCCAGGGTGGGCCACAGTGGCTCAGCAGACAGAGTTCTCATCTGCCATGCCAGAGACCTGGCTTCAATTCCCAATGCCTGCCCATGCAAAAAACAAAAAGCTACTCCAACGTGTTTGATATTTGCAAGTGCAGCAGGATCCCACTCCTCTGGCTCCAAAATCTGTTTAGTTTGCTAAGGCTACTGGAATGCAATACACCAGAAATGGACCAAGTTTTATAAAGGGGATTTATTCAGTTACAAATTTACAATTCTTCAGAACAAAGGCAACTGGCTATTCCTTCACATGGGAAGGCACACAGCAATGTCTGCTGGCCCTTTCTCCTGGCTACTGGGTTGAAACATCTTTCCCGAGGGTGTGTCCTTTCTGCATCGCCAAACATCTGTCTCAGCTGGATCTGATCTCTGAGCTGAGTTGTTCTGGGTTTCTGAGCTTTTTTCTGACCTCTCTCTTTAAAGTTTCCAGATAATTAAATTAAACGTCACTCACTGTGGAAGGCACACTCTTTAGCTGACTGCAGATGTAATCAGCCATAGATGAATTTCACATGTTGATGATTTAAGTCCACAGCAACGGAACCACAAAGCACCCTCACCAGGCCAAGCTGATGTGTGAACCTAACTACTACAATAGCAAAGTCCTTTCCTCCATCTTGTAAAAATGTTTCTTTTGCTCATCAGAAGACATTAGATTCAGAGTTGACTATTTTGTCTGCTGGTTAGAAAATGACACCTATTTAAAATCTGATTCAGTTAATTTAGCCAAGAAGGATTAGTCAACTAAAACAATACACTTCAGTTATATATCTGTATTTTTCATTAAAAGTGCATAGCCTTATGATATTGAGGAGTTTGAGAGCTGCTTCTTATGAAGACAGAAGCAAACTCAACATATACAAATCTTCACAAGCACATGTGTGTCCCAGGGTTGCTGTGTGCACCCTGAGGAAGGGAGATGTATGATGCATGCAAGATATATTCAGATATAACTTTTCATTTACATACATCTTTGATAAAAGTGATAAAGCAAGAAAAGAGATTTACTATATACTAATTATCTTTATAGAATGAAAAAAGTTCAAACTGTTTCTTTTGCAGGAATTCCTTATCTATGATTTAGACTTTCCATGAGGAGCAAAAAAAATGGGATGTATTTATACGCATTATTCAGTTGGTTCTCACATTAGCTCTGTCTGAAATTGTTTCTTTGGCTTTGACATTCACTACTGACTGCTGACTATTCTGCTTTGCACATTATGTTTTCCAGGGAAGTTTCACTAAAAAAAATTGACATTAAAAGCATAAAGTGAGCACTCTCCTCTATGTGGAACATGACTCCCAGGGGTGTAAATGTCCCTGGCAATGTGGAACATGACTCCCAGGGATGAGTCTGACCCTGACATTATGGGATTGAGAAAGACTTCTTGACCAAAAGGTGAAGAAAAGTGAAACAAAATAAAGTTTCAGTGGCTGAGAGATTTCAAGTAGAGTCAAGAGGTCATTTTGGAAGTTATTCTTATGGCGTATATAGATACCCCTTTTCAGTCTTTGGTGTATTATGGTAGCTAGAGGGAAATACCAGAAACTGTTGAACTGTAATCCAATAGCCTTGATTCTTGAACAGATTGTGTAAGTATTGGGCTTTTAAGGTGTGATCATTTGTTTGTGAAAACCTTGTGACTATACTTTCTTTATCCAGTGTATGGACAGATGAATGAGAAACAAAAAAGACAAAATAAAAAATATATATGGTGTATGGGGTGTTTTGGGCATTTTTTTTACTTTTATTTTTTATGTTTTTGGAGTAATGAAAATGTTCAAAAATTATTATAATGAATGCACAGCTGGATGATGATACTGTGAACCACTGTATATACACTTTGGATGATTATATGTTATATGAATATATAATATATCTCAATAAAGGTACATTTTTAAAAAAGCACAAAGTGAGCGAACAGTGAACCACCAGGTTCTATATATAGAACCACCAGCTGTTCTATATATAATCAGAGCTATGACTTCAAGTGGAAGGGAGGACTTGGAGAGAGAATAATCTGTGGGTGCTATGCTGCCCATGTGAAACTGAGGTCCGTTCTGTTTTTCCAATAAAATATGGAATGCTGGCCTCATGGATACTTCCTGGGTAGAGCACTTACAGGCACCATGCATCTGGCCATTCAGAATCGGATAAGGCCAAATACACCACAGTAAGTTCTTGAAGCCTTCAGAAAGCATTTTACATTTATCTTTAAATGAGATGTTTTTGTCTTGTGGAGAGCAGAATCTTCCCCTGAATAATTATCATCTCTTCTCCCATCAAATGAATAGTGCTGCAGAAGACTGGGGCTGTAGCTAAAGCTGTTGCTGTCTCTACATTGGTTGGAATGATGTTTCTGCTGATGGGAGCGATTCAGTTCATGAGGAAATTGAAGGAGCCCAGCTTCTGTAGGACAATTGCTGCACCCTTCCAGTGCACTGCGACCCATCATCACAAAATCTCTCCCTTTACAGAGAATGGCTTTTCAGAGTTGAATATGTTCTCAAGTCATTTTACTTCATATGTGTCCGTCTAATAGCAGAAACCAATGTCTTGTTCCCCAGCAGCTACCTTTTCATTTCCATGGAGGTGGATGTCTGAATGTTTTACAACACCACTCCATCACATTTCTCCAGCCTCAGGAACAGCTTCACTTTCATTTATCATTGGCATCCCTCAGAGGAAAGAAAACTTCAGACTGCAGCCTCCACAGAACTATATGGAAGCCTCTCTCCATTTGTCATTTTCTTCATAATCCATCTAGACAATGACCTCTTATTCTCCCAAGTATTTGCCAAAAAGATGCTCTCCAACACAAGTACAAGAGAATGTGTTCACTACAAAACAGGTATTTTCACCTCAGGCCAACTACATTGAAAGATTACTAAGTAATATATTAAAAATTCACAAAGAAAAAAACACAAAGAAAGCAGCCACTGTGAGCTTCTATTGTAAATAGTTCCTTCTCTTTAACAGAAAAAAAAAATTACCTTCCAAGTCCTAATCTGTTTATAGTCCTGTCCCTTGCATAAGCCAGGTTCCAAAGGTGACCACTTAAATCCATTAAGAATTTGCCATGAGAAAAATTGATTTTATAATTTTGAATCAGCCTTTCATTCCCAGGAAAACACCTCCCCCATTTAGTCATGATGTATTATTCAGTTTAAAAGTTGCCAACTTTTATTTGCAAATATTTGGGGGGGGTGATTTTTGTGTTTATGTTCATGAGGGATATTGAAATGTTTTTTCTTCCTCCTCCTCCCCTTTTCATTTCTTACCTAGTTTTGCATCCAAATTATGACAGCATCATTAAATGAGTAGACATTGTATAGAATTGGTATTACTTCTTTCTTAATTGTTCAGGAGAATTCACCAGTGAAGCCATCTAGGCTTGGGATTTTCTTTGTTGGAATGATTGTACCTATGAATTCTGTTCTTTAAGACATAAAACTACTCAGGTTATCAATTTTTTTTCTTGCATAAGTTTCAAAGAATTGATCCATTTCACTTAAGTTGTTGAATTCATAGGCATGGAGTTGTTTATAGTATTTCCTTGTTACCTTTTTAATGTCTGTGGAATCTATTGTGATATCTGCTTTTGTTCCTGATATTGGTAATTTATGTAATTTCTCTCTATATGTCGCTCTTCCTTTCTCTCTCTCTTTTCTTCGCTTCCTCTCAACTCAGTCTGGAATTTATTAATCTTTTCAAATAACCAGCTTTTAATTCCAGTGATTTTCTCTGTTATTTGTCTCTTTTCAATTTCAGATTTTTGCTCTGATATTTATTGTTTCCTTCCTTTTGCTTGCTTTGGGTTTTGTTGTTTTTCCTCTGCCGGTTACTTAAGGTGGAATCTTGGATTGTTGATTTGAGATCTTTCTTTTTTTCTAATATTTTAAATTTTCCTCTAAGAATTGCTTTAGTTGTATACCACACATTTTTATATTTTCAAAATATTTTTAAATTTTCCTTGGATGATATTTATTTATTTATTTTCAAGTTCCCTGACTCCTCTGTAATTGTCATCCCGATACTGTTCATTACAGTAGATTTTTATTTCAGGTATTGTAAAAATATTGAAGTCTAAAATTTCCTTTTGATATTTATAGTGTTTATTTTCCGAAAATTTCTATTCCTTTCAGTAGTGTTCACACTTACTTCACGGAGCATGGTTCTAACTGCTTTGAACTCTTTGTCTGGTAATTTCAATATCTGGATTATCTTGGGGTTGAGTCTATTGATTGCATTGTCCCATGAGAGTTGTATCCTGATTCTTTGTTTGTTGAGTAATTGCAGATTGTATCCTAGAAATTTTCAATATATTGTTTTGAATCTATGGGACCTGTTAAAAATCCCCTGGAAAATGTAGACGTTTTTGATTTGGTAAAGCAATCAATCTGATTAGGTTCAGAGTACAACCCTGACCCCACATGTTGTGGGCTGTCGTTCTAATGTCAGTTTGGTTTTCCAAGCCTTTACTGTGCTATTTAGGTCTGCCCAATGAGTGCACCACCCATACTTGGGACCTGGGAAGTGTTCTTCATTGCAGTTCAGTTCTCTGAGTCTTTGCTATGCTACTTCAGATCAGGTCCAAGCATCTGTAACTCACAGGTGAGTCCAACATTTGATACAAAAATTTAGGAGATCCCTTTGCCCAATTCCCTTCTCTCCATGATTTTTCCCACACTCTCCAGCTCCCAGGGGCTCCATTTCCTGGTTCCATGATTAGAAAACTGAATTTTTATTCTCCCTGCACTGTCACACTCTTTCTATGACTGGGTCCATCTCAAAGGCAAATCATGGACCCTTTTTCCCATTTTCTAGAAGTTATTTTCATCTTACTCATTGACTTCAAATCCCTTCTTAAGATTTAATCTTACTCTCTTACCATAGGAGTTTCTTTTTTTCAAAATGTCTTTATATATTGCTAGTTACCTTTGCTTATGTGAAAGCCCTTAAAGTTGCAAAAGAATTCTCAAATAACGGAAGTGTTAGGTCATAGTAAGAGGGTGCTTGGGTCAGGTCCAAGTCTGCCACTTAGCTGTGAGCTCTTCAGCAGGTTATTGAATCCCTATGAGTCACAGTTTCCTCATCTGTAAAATAAAGATAATTCTACAAGTGAAGAAGTAAAGATCAAATCAGACATTATGTATGCAGGATCTGCCCATAGTAGGTACTCAAAAAATTATGGCAATTTTACTGTTAGGAGCCATTTGCATTAGTAATGTTTCTTTGACCAATTTTGGTCAAAGGGTACTCTTCTTTGCAGCCTTGTTTCAGTGCTATGATTACAGTAATCATTAGACCACAGTCAAGAGAATTGCAAAATATGGATGAGACCAGTCAGAAGCATCCTTAAGATGAAGATCCGTAGGAAATTGGTTTGTTTGTGCATTTTGGGAGTGTGTAGTTATGGAAGATGGCAGTGTCCCTAGGACAAGCAAAAAAACAAAAAACAAACAAACAAAAATCCCAGTATCTTCTAGAGAAATTTATCTGAGATGTGACAATCCAAAAGGGAAGAATTGAAATAGTTATGGAAACACAAAGGAAAGCATGAGAGTACAGTAACATTTTTTATTGTTAACAGAATTTTTTAATTCAAGAGCTTTTTCTTTTAAGCTGTAGCTTCAGCTCATCTATTTCTTTGTTCCCTGAAATATCCTAATACCAATTCTTTTCTGTTCATCAATCCTCATTGTAAATTTAAAAGCTTGTCACTGCTTGGAATCTTTTTGTTGAAACTGAAGTAGCATTTTAAATAATTCAGTCTTCTTTGGGGCCTCTGATTATCTTTTCCATTTGCTAATTAATGGTCATATCTGTGGGTTTTTTCCTTTTCTGGTTTTCTATTGCTTTTCTCATGTCTGGCAGGTTATAACTTGCTTTAGCATTTGCTTCTTGATTTTATTCTTTTTGCTAACTCTCTTGTTTATGAGCTTATAATGCCTGCTGAGGACTTTTTAATTGCACTCTATTTGAGCACAAATAGCTTCTGAACTTTTATTCTTCACATTTCTGCAATGATAATAGGTAATAAAGTCAGATTTAACCTAAGAAGAAGAATATTAAAAGTTCTCTAGAGCAGAACACCAAATAATACAGCATTTCATTACTTTTCAACACCCACACTAGAAATCTCAATTGCTGATAAATTTTTTCCATTTCATTGCTATTGCTCCTGCATTCAGAATGTCTGCCATTATTTCAAATGTGACAAAATAAAGCAATGATTCCTTCCACAGGGAAATGTAGGGCTGAAAATGAGCTGCCTGCTTAAAAAAAAAGCACCAGTTACACTGAATATTGAAATTCCACATTAACCAATAACCAAGTGTCTTGTTATGCATACCTACCAATGTATGAAAAGGAAAACAAAATGTATCAAAATCTCCTCTTTGATCTAACCTCCTGCTCCCCTCACTCTAACCATTCCATTTTTACCTTAACTCCTCCATCATGAAAAAGAGGGACTTTAAAATCTTCCCAGGCTTACCTTGCCAGGCCATCAGAATGTGAGTACAAAAAATCTTGACAGCTCAAAGGGTGTCCATAGGGAAGGAGTAACAGAAGCATCATGCATTTGCAAGTGTGGTAAATCCACTCAGACCTGCGAGGGCTCTGCTGAAATGGCCCAGGAACAGAACCAAGTTATGAAGGCACAATGTGAACAGTTTGGAAATCTGCTATGAAACTTGCTTTTATGATTCATTTTATTTTTATAAAAGAATATTATTATGATAGTAGGGAAAGAGTGGACACCTGAGAAGGGGTCTCCACTAGCAAAGACAATCCCAAACCATGATCTGGGCTTATTGCCACCTTTTGTACTTAGAAGACATTTAACTTGTTCTAGTCAACTAAGGAAAAATACATTTTAAGTATATAATGCTGGGTCTAACACGAATCCCTAGAAAGTAACCTAAGTATCTTTTAACAGACGAATTGGATAAACAAAATGTGGCATATACATATGATGAAATATTATTCCACCATAACAAGAAATGAAGTTCTGATACATGCTACAATGTGTATGAACCTTGAAGAAATTGTGTTGAGTGAAATAAGCAAGACATAAAAGAACAGATATCGTATTATTTCCTTTATATGAAATACCCTAGAATACGTAAATTTATAGAGACAGAACATAGAATACAGGTTACCAGGGACAAGGGAAAGCAAGGATGATAGAGTTTCCATTTGAGGTGATGAAAAAATTTTGGTAACAGATGGTAGTGACAGTATTACGTGTGTTATGAATATCACTGAATTACACACACAAAAGTGGTTAAAATGGGAAATTTTGTGTTGTATATTTGTTACCACAATAAAAATTGAATCTTATAGTGAAAGCAATTATCTATGTAACTGGTTGTCAAAATTAAATTAAGAGATTTTTTCCTTCCCACTATGATAGAGGAATAGGTTTCAGGCTAGTCCCTCTGATGAAAACAACTACGAAAGTGGAAAAGATATGGAACAACTATTTTCTTTGATTTTAGGAGGCATAGAACTGTGGCCCCTGATTCAAGGGAAACAGGAAATCTGGCACTTTCCAGATCCTGACACAGGGATGCCAAAGCCTAATGAAGTGAGTTCATTTCTGTGAGCGGAAGGACAGAGATTAGAATTCAGACGACTGACTTGGCTAGAGTTTGTAGGGTCCATTTAGTTGCACAGTGCTGCCTCATCCACTGTCATAGCTTTCTTGTAGCAGCTTACATGTAATGGTTGAGCAAGACAAGACATAAAGGCCACCAGAAACTCTAATGGGCAACATGTAGTCCAGAGATCCATGCTGGATTGGCCAAGGCTTATTGGGTATTCACCGAAGTTTAACTTCTACCGTTACACATTCCTGCTTCTTCCCTCTTACATCATACCTGTTCCCTAATAAAAATCTTTCATCAACAAACTCCGTCCCAGCATTAGCTTATAGAGAATCCAATCTGCCACATTGGTGAACTCTATCAAACATTTAAGGAGGAAATAATAACATCATACACAAAATCAGAAAATAGATTAGGAGGGAACACTTTTAATTCATGTTATATGGCCACCATAACCTGATGACAAAATCTGTCAAAGACATTATAAGAAATAATAAACAGATGCAAAAAATTTTAACAAGATATTAGCAAAACAAATCCAACGATATATAAAAAGGAAAATCCATTACAAACAATGGTGTTTATCCCTGGAATGCCAGATAAAACTAATAACTGAAAATCAATTAATGTAATTTACTGTATTAATAGAATAAAAGAAAAATTATATGATCATCTCAATATATGCAGAGGAAGCATTTAACAAATTTCTACATGGCTTCATGGCTAAAATCTCTCAGCAAAAGAGTGCATGCTTTCCTCCTAAGATCAGGAATGAGGAAAGGATGCCTACTCTTACCACTTCCACTCAATATCACACTGGAGGTTCTAGCCAGTGCAATAAGGCAAAAAATTAAATAAATAAAAGGCAAAAGGCTTGAAAAGAAAGGAAGAAATAAGACTGTCTTTTTTCACAAGCAACATAATTTTTTGAGGGCAAAAATCCTAATAAATGTACAAAAATGCTAAAATAATTCATCAAATTTAGCAAAGTTACAGAATACAAAGTCAATGTACATAATTGAAATGTATTTATTTATTCTAGCAACAAAAAGTGGAAAACAAATTTTAAAACAATACATTTAAAATAAACATCAAAAAATAAAAATACTTAAGGATTCATGTTATCCTTATATTGAAAACCATAAAATAGTGTTGAGAGAAATTAAAGATTGAGATAAATGAAGAGTTACCCAAGTTCATGGATTAGAAGTCTTCATAATATTAAGATGCCACTTCTCAAATTTTCTATAACTCCAAAATATTCCCAATCAAAATTCCAGCAGCTTTTTCTTGTACTAATTGATGAGATTATCCTAATAGACAACAAAAGCAGTGTAAGAAACAAATGAGAATCTGAGAAGATGGCAGAGTAGGGTAGGCTAGGTTCACCATATATCGGACAAATGTTTGATATCCTGTGCATATAAAGAAATTATACAACTCAACAACAAAAGAAGAAATGACTCAGTTACAAAATAGGCAAAGGATATGAATAGATGTTTCTTCAAAGAACAAATAGAAATGGCTAAAAAGCACACAACGATGCTCATTTCATTAGCTATAAGGGAAATGCAAATCAAGACTACAATGAGATATTCCCTCACCTATAAGAATGGCTGCTGTTAAACAAACAGAAAACTACAAATATTGGGGAGGATGTGGAGAAATTCGAACACTTATTCACTGCTGGTGGGAATGTATAATGTTATAGCCTCTGTGATAGTTTAGCGGTTCCTTAGAAAACTCAATATTGAGTTGCCCTATTGACCCAGCAATGCCAATACTCAGAAGAACTGAAAGCAGTGACATGAACAGACATTTGCACACCAATGTTCATAATGGCACTTTTCACAAATGCTAAAAGATGGAAACACTCCAAGTGCCCATCAACAAATGAGCGGATAAATGAAATGTAGTATTTACATGTGGTGGAATATTTGCAGCAGTAAGATGAAATGAGGTTCTGAAGGATATGACAACATGGATTAACCTTGAGGACATAATGCTGAGTGAAATAAGTCAGACAAAAAAAGATAGATACTGTATGATTTCACTATTATGACTTTGGTAAAGGTCTCTCAGAGGTTTAAGCTATAGAACACAGGAGCTAGAGATGGGGGGAAGTTTACCCAATGAAGTAACCTTAAGTTCATGAGGTTGAACTTAAATGTAAAGGAATGGATAGAAGTGAGGGCAGCTGATTAGTGGGGTTATAAGTAGCACTGCCATATTGAAGGTGAATGATTGAAAGGGAATATGTAAAGCTGTGTATCCCACTGATTAACTCTACAATATAAATAAGTTCTTGCATGAACTCCTTGAAAGGATTGATCCTGTGCAAACAGTCAATAATACAGGGGCGTGGGGGAAAGCTAAAATTGCATGCTATGGCCTATTGTTAGCCAGAAGACAGCAACAGTACCACAACAATACCAGGAATAAATAATTGGTGTTACGGGCGGGAGTGGGGGTGTAGGTACAAGAGATTAGGGGAGGATTTGAATTGATATTTGGTAAGATTGGGTTTATTGGTTCTTTGTCCTTTTAGATCAATGAAAACTGTCAAAAATTGAGAGTGCCACTGATTGTATGATCAAGTGAAGACACTGTAAGACATGGTTTGCTTATCTTGGATTATCCATAATGCCAAATGGATGCAGGAGGTCAAAGGATATAATGACTGAGAAGATATCACAGGTCACCGTTCATCTTCTCAGTTGATATATATATATATATATACCAACTGAGAAGAAAATTTGAGAAGTGGCATCTTAATATTATGAAGACTTCTAATCCATGTATATGTATATATACATATATATATATGATGGAACACTGTGCTGCTACAAAAAGGAATGCCATCATGAGGCATTCAATGAACTGAATGAAACTTGGGGACAATGTGTTGTGCAAAATAAGCCAGAAAAAAAGAAAAAATATGCTATGGTTTCTTTCAGAAAATACACATAAGAAAATTGGAGATGCGATTGAAAGATCTTATTGCAGCCATATTTAGTCTGAAATTATAAGTGCATTTCTAGATTTTGAGACAGTGAACTATATGTATATAAGCTGGTATTTCTCTAGAACTTTGAGTGCCTCTGTGACAGCTAAGATTCAGAGCTGGAGTTTTGCAGCTCTGAAAGTCAGCATTGCTCTTTTTCAGTTAAAGTAACTGAAAGAGACCAGGCATTGATTAGAGATAAAAGCAGAGCCGGTCTCGTTGGGACTAAGGTAAATTAGAATACAGGGTGAAAGATGAAGGTTGTATGTACTCTAGATCTCCACCCACTGTATGACACCAAAGGCAGAGAGATTTATTGTGTCTAGAACCTAAGTTTTCTGTAAAACACAATCTACCTCTCTGGATAGTTCATTAGACAACCCAAATACACGGAGCCCAGAACAGGAATGAGGCCTTGTAATTCTATATAGCATAATGTAATAGCCAGAGACATCCCAGACTATGGTGGGCTAATAATTAAAAAGTATTTTTAGTCCCCTTGAGAGACTGGAGAAAAAATATGGAAATACAAAATTTTCCCATCTGAGAAGTCCCTGGTACTCTCTCAAACATAAGGGATTCCCAAGAAAATAGGCCAAGTCCTTGATTTTGAGGCTTGCCCTTACAAAACTTATTTCTGTAGCAGAGAAGCTAAGACTACCTATATTTATGCCTCACAGCTGCTTCCAAGAAACCTCTGTTTGCTTAGATGTGGCCTCCTTCTCCAAGCCCAATTCTGCAAGGAAAATTATTACCCTCCCCGTCCATAGGACATGACATTCAAGGATGAAAGTCTCCCTGATAATAGGGGACATGACTCCCTGAGTTGAGCCCCGCCCTGGCACTGAGGGATTGACAATGTCTTCTGGACTGAAAGAGGGAAAAGAAATGTAACAAAATAACGTATCACTGACTAAGAGAGTTCAAATGAAATCAAGTGGCTATTCTGGAAGCTACTCTTATGCAAGTTCAGCTAGAATTGTTAATTGCCGTGGTCTCCCATACCCCAACCAAGATTATTCCTAAAGAACACTAGATCTCTAACTGAGACTCTATGAAAGTTTCATGTACTAATTTTACTTTCCTGAAACCTATAATCTTCAGAGGGTTCCTAGGCCAGAGAAGTCCTGAAACCCAGAGGGGACAGCCTCTCCAAGATTATCAACTAATCTTATCCCCCTATCCTATATTGTTGACACTCCTTTTCAACATGAAAATTTTAGAATGAATATGGCCCAAAGACCTCTATATATTGGGAGTAGGAACAAAGGAGAAGGAGAAATTATAACAGAGAAGAAAAGATTTAACAAATGAGTATGACTTCTGAATCACTATGATAGTTCTTTTAGCTTCCAGTGTTTTGGAGCAGCTTAAAGGAAAAACCTGAAAACTTGTAATGGTAAGCCATACAAAACTTTGAAATCTGTTCTGTAATTACTTGTTAAAATGCACTTTGAAAATTCTTGCTTCTTTTATATGTGTTATATTTCACAATAAAAAATGTTCAAAGACAAAAAAAAAAGATCAGGGGCTCATAAAAAAAAAAAAAATGAGATAGATGGCCCAGGGCAAAGGCTTACCTACTTAAAGTTCAGCAGTGCAATGATCCAGGAGAGAGAGAAGCTCTGTTTCCTGGGAAGCGGGCGGGTGGGGGTTGGGATGGGGGCCATTCAAACTCCTGTAAACAGAGGAACTTCCAAGGCCATGAGAAGCACAAGCCCAGGATATGACACAGGCTCAGAAACCACAGGGAGCACCTGCATTTCATTTGCCTGGGGCTGACCCTCCTGATAGGAGGGCTGAACTCTGATGGAGAACATCAGCCAATGCAAAGCCAACTTGCAAAAATAAAGGTGTTTTATGTTTAGATTTGCTTGATTTTCTTAGCTTCTGACACTCAAGAAAATGTATCATAGCACTAGCTGGATATAACCTCAAGAAACAGACCCCAAGAGGCCTTTTGTTGTACACTTTACTTGTAATGCAAAAAGACAATAAGACAAACAAAGAAACAGGAAATGATGGTTGATCCAAAGGGAGGGGATAAAAATCTAGAAAATATCAATGAAGAAGACCAGATTGTGAACAAACTGGACAAAGAAACAAAGACTTCTAAAAAATGATCTTCTGTATACTTAAGGAAAGGAAGAAAAATACAGAGAAAGAACTAACGGGTATCCCAAAACAATGAATGAACCATGTGAAAATTTCAGTAAAAGGATATAAAATTTTTAAAAGAGCCAAATATAACTGCTGGGGTTGAAGACCTCAATAACTGAAATGAAAAATTCCCAGAATGATTTCAACAGCTTATTGAAGCTGGCAGAAGAGAGAATCAGCAAACTTGCAGACAGACTTTGAAATGAGCCATACTGAGGAGCTAAAGGAAAAAAAAGAATTATAAAAAGTGAAAATAGCTTAATACACCTCTGTAACACCATCAGACACACCAATAAATGCATTATGGGAGTGCCAGAAGGACAAGAGAGAAGGAGTATAAGAAATATTCAAAGAAATAATGGTAGAGCTTTCCAAACTTAGCAGAAAACGTACATATGTACATCCAAAAAGCCCAATGAACACCAAAAAAGGGTAAACTTGAAGAAAAATACAACCCATAACATATTGATCAAACTTTCAAATGCAAAGAACAGGAGAGAGTTCTGAAAGCTGTAAGAGAAAAACTAACATGTCATGTAGAAGGGAGCTCCAAATAGATTAAGTTCTCATTTTTCGTCAGTAACCATGGAGGCAAGTGGGTTGACATACCTAAAGTGCTAAAGAAAACAATTGTCAACCAAGAATTTTATAATTGGTGAGACTTACTTTAAAAAATGAGGGAGACATTAAACATTCCCAGATAAACAAAAGTTAAGGGAGTTCATCACCACTAGACCTGTCCTAACAAACAATGTTAAAGGGAGTTCTTCAGATGGAAAGAAAGGATATGAGATGGTGGTTCAAAGCAGCAAAAAGAAATATAAATGCAAGTGCTGTTGTATAGCATTTTTTATATATAACACCACGTATTACTTCTTACCCGTGTTAAAATGCAAATTAATGATAAGTCTATGGTTTGGGACATACGATGCACAAAGAAAAAATTTGTAACAAGTATAAATGAAAAGTGTGGGGGTGGAGGGGTAAAAAACCAGGGTATAGCTATGCTACTGAAGTTAAGTTGATCCACCAACTGATGAATGGATAACCAAATATGGCATATATACAAAATGGAATATTGTTCATCTCTAAAAAAGAATGAGGCTCTGATACATGTGACCACATGGATGAATCTTGAAAATATCATTTTGATATCCAGACACAAAAAGACAAATTTGATCTCTGTGATATGAAATAATTAGAATATGCAAATTTATGGTCAGAAAAAAGAACAGAGATTACAGGGGATAGGGTGGGGGTAAGGAATAATGCCAGAGTCTCTGTATGGGACATGGAAAAGTTTGCATAATGGAAGGTAGTGGTGGTGGCCCAACATTGTGAGCATGTTTAATTAACAGCAATGAATTGTATCTGATTGTGGTTAAAAGGGAAAATTTTAAGTTTGTTATCTGTTACTAGAACAAAATGTTTTTTAAAAATCTAAAGTACCTGAATTCAGCTGAAATTGCTCTAGCTTATCTGACTCTCCTTTTAGCCCCAGGACAGTGGGTGGTGAGGAAAGTAGGGAGTTTATGGCAGGATCATTTCAAACTGTAGTGCCTTCATCCTCCAAACCAATTTATGTACTTCTCTATAGCTGAGCAGTTGCAGGGGGCTAAAGGTATACGTCATATTTGATTTCTCCTGGAGACTGAAGGACAAAGGAGGAGTAAGGAATGACTCTAAGTAGGCAAGGGTCAGGATACCAGTGGTAGAGACTCTGGGGTGAAACTGGGCATCGAAAATATGGACTCTAGAGACAGCTTAGGTTTTGGAGAACCCAGACTTCTTGGGAAACACAGGTTTGCCTTCCTGTGTACAGGAGCATTCCTGGAAAGGCTGATTAGTCTTGAAACACAAATAAGATTGTGTCATTTCTTTATTCAAACCTTTCCAAGTTTCCATTGGACATCATATATAAAATGTTAACAAAACTTACAAGACTCTGCCTATTCCTCAACCTCGTTTTGTGTCCTTCTCTCCTTCACTCCCTACTTTCTTCTTCTCTTACTATGACATTGGTACATAAAACATCCAGTCTGGTGGTCTCCAAATATGCCTGTCCCACCATGTGCTACTTCCTCCCTTCACTCTTCATCTGCTTAATGACTGGTCATGTTTAAGGTCTCATCTTAATTATTACTCTTTCAGAGACATCTTTCCTGATCCCCCACTCTAAATTGGGTCTCCTTTTAAACAATTTTGTAGAATCATTTTTGTTCTTTGTAGCTCTTGTAAAACATTGTAGTTATATATATATATATTTGCATAAATATTGTTTAATTTCTGTCTCTCCCTCTGTGGTGGTTTAAAGCTGTATGTACACCAGAAAAACATGTTCTCAAATTTAATCCATTCCTGTGGGTGTAAACCCATTGTAAGTAGGACTTTTTGATGAGGTTACTTCAGTTAAGAAGGTGTGGTCCTCCTAAATCAGAATGGGTTATAACACTATTAATGGAGTCCTCTATACACAGAATGAAATTCATAAGGACAGACTGAAAGCCACAGGAAGTAAGCTTGAATCAAGAAAACCCCAGAGGAAAACTGAGAGGTCAAGAGAGATTGCCATGTGCTTTGCCATGTGACATGCTAAGGACAAGGAATGCCAGCCACCAGCCCCAGAATGCCACAGTCTTCAGGGAGAAAGTATTGCCTGGATGATGCCTTGATTTGGACTTTCTTTTAGCCTCAAAACCATGAGCAAATAAATCTCCATTGTTGAAAAAAATCCATGGAACTAGATAACACAAACAGTGAACCCTAAGTTAAGCCATCAATATTAGTAAATTCATCAATTGTAACAAATTCACCACATCAATACAAAGTGTTAATAATAAGGTGAGATATAGAAACCCTGTATTTTCTGAATGATTTTTTTGTCAACCCACAACTTCTCTAATAAGTAAAAGAGCAACAAGAGAAAAAAGTAGATAAATGGGACTTCGTCAAAATTAAAACCTTTTATGCTTGAGAAGATATTATTAAGAAAGTAAAAAGGCAACCCACTGAATGGGGGGATATATTTGGAAACCATATAACCAGAATATATAAAATATTCCTACAATTCAACAACAAAAAGACAAACAACCCCATTTTTAAATGGGCAAAGGATTCAAGTAGATAGTTCTCCCTAGAAGATATACAAATGGCCAAAATGGTCATGAAAAGATGCTCAACATTGTTAGTCTTTAGGGAAACAATAATAAAAACCACATTGAAAGACTCTTTCATACCCACTAGAATACCTACCATTTAAAAAATCAGAAATTAGAATATAGATTAGCAGGGTGGGTAAATGTTTAATTGGTACAGAGATTCTGTTGGAGTGGTGGAAAAGTTTTGGCAACAGATGGTGGTTGTCCTGGTTTGAATCTGTTGTGTGCCCCAGAAAAGCCATACCTTTTAATCCTGATTTGATATTGCTGGGCAGGAGCTTTTGATTATTCCCATAGAGATGTGATCCACCCAATTGTGGGTGGTAACTTTTAGTTAGATGGTTTCCATGGAGATGTGTCTCTACCTGATCAAGGTGGGGTTGCTGAATGGAGTCCTTTAAGAGGGAACCATCTGGAAAAAGCATAGCCAGAGACCTTTGGATATGAAGAAGGAAAACATTCCTGGGGGAGCTTCATGAAACAAGAAGCTGGAGAGAAAGTGAGCAGATGTTGCCATATTCACCATGTGCCTTTCTGGTTGAGAGAGCAAACCTGAACATCATTCACCTTCTTGAACCAAGGTATCTTTCCCTAGGTGCCTTTAGACTGGGCATTCTTATAGACTTGCTTTAATTAGGACACTTCCACAGCCATAGAATTATAAACTTGCAACTTAATAAATTCCCCTTTTTAAAAGCCATTCCATTTCTGGTGTATTGCATTCTGGCAACTAGCAAGCTAGAGCAGTGGTGATAGTAGCACAACATTCGGAGATGTAATTAACACAGAATTGTATACTCAAAAGGGGTTGAAAATGGGAAATTTTGGTTTATATGCTACCAGGATAATTAAATATATATATATATATATATATATAGGACTATACAGTCCAGAGGGAAACCTTAATGTAACTACAGGCTATAGTTAATGGTATAATTATAATAATATTGTTTTATCAATTGTAACAAAGTTATCACTCTAATGCAAAATGTTAATAATAGGGAAACTGCATGTGATGTGAAAGTGTATATGGGAACTCTACTTTCTGAATGATTTTTTTCTGTAAGCCTACAACTGCTCTAATTAGAAAAATATATCAGGTTAAAAGAAAGATTTAACAAAAGATGCTGAAAATAACCTAACTATTCTTCAGTAAAGAATTGTTTGCAGTCATTAAAAAGTTAAATGGATTCAATGGAATGCCTTAAAAAAATCCCAATTCCATTTTTACAGACTCTAGCAAGCTGATTCTAAAATTCATATAGAAATGCAAAGGATTCAGACTAGCCAAAATAATCTTGGAAAAAAACAAGAATGAAGTTGGAGGACTAACACATGAAAAAATCCTAAGCTATAGTAATCAAGACACTGTAGTACTTGATATAAGGAGAGAATTATAGATCAACAGTATAAAATTGAAAGTCCATACAGCAACTATTAAAGAAATTGAAAAAGAGATCAAGTTTCAGTTAGAGATAAGAATGAAGCCAATCAGGTTGTGGCTAAGGTAAATCAGAATTCAGTGGTAAGGAAGATTTTGTTCTGTGTTTTAAAACTTCACCTATTATGAGACCAGAGGAAGAGAGGTTTATTTTGTCCAAAACCTAAATTTTCTGTAGCACTAATCTAACTCAACCCATCTGGATAGATCATTTAAACAGCCCAAACACAAGGAGCTCAGAATGGGAATGAGAACTTGTAATTCAGTATAGCTTGATGTAATGCCTGGATAGATCCCAGAGTATGTTGAGCAGATAATTAAAAAGTATTGGCAAAGTTCCTTGAGGGATGGGAGAAACAACATGGAACTAGTAAATTTTACCACCAGGGAAAACCCTGATACTATCTCAAATATGAGGGACACCCAAATCAATAGACCAAGCCCTGGATCTTGAGGCTTGCTCTTGTGAAGCTTATGTATATAGCAGAGAAGCTTAGCCTACTTATAGGTATGCCTAAGAGTCTCCCCCAGAGGACCTCTTTTTATTGCTCAGATGTGGCCTCTCTCTCTCTAAGTTCAACTCTGCAAGTGAAACCATTGTCCTACCTCGTATGTGGGACATGAGATCCAGGGATGAAAGTCTCCCTGGTGGTATGGGAATGACCCCACAGGGATGAGTCTGGCCTTGGCATTGTGGGATTAACAATGTCATCCTGTCAAAAAGGGGGGAAAGAAATGCAACTAATGAAGTATCAGTGGCTGAGAGAGTTCAAACAGAGTCGAGAGAGGCTACTCTGCAGGACACTCTTATGCAAGCTTCAGTCAGATACTGCTACTATCACAACTTGCCAATCCTCAACCAAAACCATTCCTGCCAATCTTAAATAACACCTAGGGCATTATATAAGATTCTACAAAGTTTCCATGTACTAGGGTAACTTTCCAGAAACCTACAACCTCCAGATGGGTCCCTGGACCAGATAAGTCATGAAGTATAGAGGGGCCACCTCTCCACAACATCAGCCAGTTCCATCTCCCTACCCTATATTATTTGCAGCCCCTTCCAACATGAAAAATTTAAAATCTAGCAAGCTGATTCTAAAATTCATATAGAAATGCAAAGGATTCAGAATAGCCAAAATAATCTTAGAAAAAAATAAGAATGAAGTGGAGGACTAACACTTCAAAATATCCTAAGCATAGCCCAAATACCCCTAAAGAGTGAGAGAAAGATCAAAGGTGATGGTGGAGTTATACAGAGAAGGTCGGGTTTAACAAATGAATATGTGTGTTGAATCAGTATTGATATTTCTTAAAGTCTCCAGTACCTTACAGCAGCTAGAAATAAAGCCCTAAAATTATGGAATTGTAACCCATATCAAACTCTGAAATCTGTTCTACAACTAATTGTTGCAATGTACTTTGAAATTTACTGTTTTTTTGTATATATTTTATTTTTCACAAAAACATAAAAAGATAAAGAATAGTATAATGGAGAAGATAGTATTTAACAAATGAATATGTCTGCTGAGTAAATATATTGATATTTATTTTGGTCTCCAGTGTCTTCGAGCAGCTAGAAGGAAAAATGAAAAATCATGGAACTGGAACCAAACTTAAAAATCTGCTAAATAACTACTTGTTAAAATTTTCTTAGAAATTTATTGCTTTTTTGTATATATATATATCTTTTTCACACACATAAAAAAACATTAAAAAAATATTAGCAATGTCCCTTGAGAGATGGGAGAAAAAATATGGAACTAGTAAATTTTACCACCAGGGAAACCCCTGATAATGTCTCAAACATTAAGGACTCCCAGGTCAATAGGCCAAGCCCTTGATCTTAAGATTTGCCCTTGTGAAGTTTATTCATGTAGCAGAGAAGCTTAACCTACCTACAGCTATGCCTAAGAGTTACCTCCAGAGGACCCCTTCTGTTGCTCAGATGTGGCTTCTCTCTGCAAGTGAAATCATTACCCTCCCTGCTACATGGGACGTGGCATCCAGGGATGAAAGTCTCCCTAGCAATGTAGGATATGACTCCCAGGGATGGGCCTGGCCCTGCCACCTTGGAATTGACAATGCCTTCCTGACCAAAAGGAGGAAATCTTCCTGACCAAGATGTCAGTGGCTGAGAGAGTTCAAATAGAGTAGAGGCTACTCTGAAGGCTATTCTTCTGTAAGCTACAGCTAGTTATTGCTACTTATCTTGGTTTGCCAAAACCCAACTAAACCGTTACTGCCAACCCTAGAGAACACCTGGAGCTTTATCTGATATTCTACAAAAGTTCCATGCCCTATGATTACTTTCCAGAAATCTACAGCTTCCAGATGGGTTCCCAGGCCAGACAAGTACTGAAACCCAGAGGGGCCAGTCTCTCTAGAACATCAGCTAGTTCCATCCCCCATCCCATATTATCAACAGCCCTTTCCGACATAAAAAAGATAGAATGAGCATAGCCCAAATATCCCTAAAGATCGGGAGAAAGATCAAAGGAGAAGGTGAAGTTACAACAGAGAAGATAAGATTTAGCAAACAAGTATGATTGCTGAATCATTATATTGATATTGCTTTTAGTCTCCAGTGTCTTGGAGCAGCTAGAAGTAAAAATGTAAAATTGTGTAATTGTAACCTATACCAAACTCTGAAATCTGTTCTACAACTAACTGTTGCAATGTGCTTTGAAATTTATTGCTTTTTTTTAAATATATGCTATTTTTCACAATTAAAAAATAGTGGAAGTCCGGAAATAAAGCCTTGTGTTTACAGTTCTTGATTTTCTACAAGGTTGTCAAGATAATGCAATGGGGAAGGAACAGTCTCTCTAACAAATGGTGCTGTGACAACTAAATATCCACATGCAAAAAAGTGCAGCTGGACCCCTCTCCCATACCATATGCAAAAATTAACTCAAAGTGCATCAGAGCCCCAAATGTAAAAGTTAAAATTATAAAACTGTTGGAAGAAAACCCAAGGGTAAACCTTCATGACTTCGGATTTGGAAGAAAGTGGTGACTACTACACAGCTTTGTGAATAGATTTTAAAACATTGAATTGTATACTTTAAATGAGTGAACTTTATTGTATATTCTGTTATAAATCTACTTTTGAGTATAGTATAGAAATATAATGATTGGTATAAATTCTCAGAATGCTTGTAATTATCGAGCCAGATTTCATATTAACTCCTTCCTAGAAGCTATTCCTGACATGACCTCATTTTTGGTACAGAAAATATTTTCATTATATGCATAAAATCTATAATCCCTCCCAATATCTTTCCAGAGAGTCTAACAAATTCACTTCTTCCACCCACACACAAGGAAGAATGGGGCATGGTGTTACTTACGTAAACTTTGTGACAGTAAGAGATTAATTTATTTTTGGCTTTGACAAATCAAAACAGATTCTAGTTTGCTGAATGCAGAGCACTTACAATGTTTCTCTGTTCTAACACTTGGGCTTTTGCTCTGGTGATGTTGGCATTTGATTGTGGAATTCAATCATCAATTCAACTACCAGCCAGATTTTAAAGGATGTTCTGTTCCAGTGCTGACCATTAAAATAACAAATGATGTTTGTTTTCCACAACTTCTCATCATTTCAACCTAGAAAAAACTTTCTAGAAAAGTGAATTTTTATTTGACAGTCTCTATGGAGACTGTACAAATAATAGGAAATCTAAGAATCAACTATACTTGAGAGGCAGTATTCAAATATGTCTTTTGGTAAGACACAGTGTATTTTCATCTTGAATGAAAATGAATAGACAAGAAAGCACTCTGCAAAGAAAAGAAAAGTCAACTCTTTCTTAGGAGACCTAGATGAGTCCTGAATGTGGGGCTACCTAATTTGTGGGGCCCACTTAATGGCTTTGGGCCCCAGTTTTCCCATCTGTTACATATAGGGACTAAATCAGTGACTTCCGATGTTTTTTAACTTTGAAACCCTTTCTGCAGTTTCTTACACAGAAGCCAAATAATGTGAAACAAAATGAAGGAGACAGTGCTGTTTTTGATGATTGACTGTGGTGAGTCCAAGGTTAGATGCGCTAAGAGACCAACCACTTGCCCTGGTGCCACTGAAAACATACAAAAATACATAATTATGGCAGAAAATGCTGATTTGACCACAGCCTCCATCTTCCCATCTTCCACAGTGATTTTTTTTTTTTTGACTGAGCATAAGGCCACTCTGAAAAAAGACTATTCCTTAGGCAGCTTACAAGTGGGTTGATTCTGATCACTAAAAGGATCAGAATAAAGTGAAGTCTGTAACTGTAGGTTCTGCTCTTAAAAGGACACACTCACCCTTTCCTCTTTCCCCATCCCCAGTAGAAGGAGTAAAAACAAGGAGGCCTTGGGATTGTGTTGGACCATATGGATGAAAGTAACACTTCACAGTTGTTGGGGAAATAGGAAAGAAGGAGCTTGGACCTCCAGTGAACGTGTGGAGCAAAGCTGTTGTAAAAGCAAAGACTTTCATGTGAGAAATAAACTTCTTCTTCATTTATGCAATTGTTATTTTGTGTCTCTGTTACATGGAATTGAACTTTTAGACTAACAGAAAATATGAATCTACCAGGATATGTTGAAAGAAGAGCAATATGCACGTGTAGAAGGAATACCTGACGAAGTCATTTGAAGTAGAAAAGCAAGGGGTTTAATAAAGAAAATGCTTAACAGAGAAATATTTGATATCCTTAGTGAGCTAGGTATATTGGGCCAGTGCTAGATAGTTTGGTTCAAAAGAGGAAAGGCCGATCATCACCATCAGCAGACTTCCTTATTCCCCTCCCACACACAGGTCAGGGCTCACTTTCTTTTCCAAATAAAATGGAACATGCTTTCAAAAATATGTGTTTGAAAAGGGATGAATATTAGCATTCTCAGAGTGATCACATGTTCCCATACATATCTTGAGGGGCACTTCTAGGAACTTTTTTGAAGCCCCTGTCAAAAGTCACTGGAGAATAATTCCTAACTCCCCTTTCAGTCTCATTATTCTCTGGTCTGTTCTAACTAAATAATATCATCCAAGACCCAAAAGCATTTCAATTATTGGAAGCAGTTATGTCATTTCATTTGAGTAACATAGAAACACAGCCTCTGGAAAGAATTTTCTAAAATCACTGTTTCCACTTCCTTACCATAATTACCCTCCTGAACCCACTCCAATTGGGCTTGCGTTTTACTATTCCTGTATATCCTTTCAAAGTCATCAATGATTTCCATCTTGGAAAAAATAATATGTAGTTATTAGTTCTCATTTTATTGTATCTCTCAGCAAAATCTGGCATGATTATTCTGTCCTCTTTCAAACACCTTAACTTCACTTTTATAGTCTTCTGGCTTTCCCCTGGTTTATTTTTTTTAACTTCTTTTAATTATACAATATAACATATATACAAAGCAAAGAAAGAAAAAAGCAATAGTGCTCACAACACTCTTCAAAGTAGTTACAGGACAGATTCCAGAGTTTGTCATGGGCTGCCATACCATCCTCTCAGATTTTTTCCTTCTAGCTGCTCCAAAACATAGGAGGCTAGAAGGAAGAAATAGTTTTTATCATCCCAATCAACTTTTTTTTTCTTTTTTGTGAAAAATAACATATATACAAAAAACAATAAATTTCAAAGCACAGCATAACAATTAGTTGTAGAACAGATTTCAGAGTTTGTTACGGGTTACAATTCCACAATTTTTTTTTTTAATTTTTTGCATCAGTAGGCACTGGGAATCAAACCCTGGTCTCTGGCATGGCAGGTGAGAACTCCACCTGCTGAACCACCATGGCCCACCCTCAACTCCAGAATTTTATGTTTTTACTTCTAGCTGCTCTAAGGTACTGGAAACTAAAAGAAATATCAATTTAATGATTCAGCAATCATATTCATTTGTTAAACCATACCTTCTCTGTATAATTCCACCATCACCTTTGATCTTTCTATCCCTCTCTTTAGGGGTGTTTGACCATTCTAAATTTTTCATGTTGGAAGGGGTGCAAATAATATGGGGTAAGAAGATGGAACTAGCTGATGTCCTGGAGAGGCTGGCAACTCTAGATTTCAGGACTTATCTGGTCCAGGGACCCATCTGGAGGTTGTAGCTTTCTGGAAAGTTACCCTAGTGCATGGAAACTTTGTAGAATCTTATATATTGCTCTAGGTGTTCTTTAGGATTGGCTGGAATGGTTTTGGTTGGGGTTTGGCAAGTTATGATATGTAGCAATGTTTAACTGGAGCTTGTATAAGAGCAACCTCCAGAGTAACCTCTCAACTGTATTTGAGCTCTCTCAGCCACTGATACTTCATTAGTTACATTTCTTTTCCCCCTTCTGGTCAAGATGGAATTGTTGATCCTATGGTGCCAGAGCCAGACTCATCCCTGGTAGTCTCTTCTGGTTTTACTACTGATTATTCTCAGCTTCCTTTGTTTGCTCCCCTTTTTTGTCCCCAAAAATAAGGACTGGCATGCCTCTTCATACCTTGGTCCTCAAATGTCATCTCTACTTTCAATACACAAGTCATCTTATTCAGTTCTATGACTTTGAACACCAACTATATAATGAAAACTCTCAGATGTAGAATTCCAGTTCCAATATCTCCCTTGAGCTCCAGATTCACATATCCAACTGACATAGCTCTGTGCTATCTCACTTTGATGCCTAATAGTAATCTCAGCAAAAGCATGTTAAAAATGAAATTTTATAAATTTGAGCTCAATTTAAATTCTGAGTATATTTTACCTACAGTAAAATATACAGATTTTAAGTGCAAACTTTTGATATATAAACCTGTCTAACTTTTGATATATAAACCTGTCTATAAAAAATATTAAGATGTAAATGTTTTCATCAGTCCAGAAAGTTCCTTCATGCCTTTTTCAGTCAAACTCCCTCCTTCTGCACCTGTAGAAGCAACCATTGTTATGATTATTATTACCAAAGCCTGGTGTTGACTATTCTGGCAATAACCAAAAGACACGTATTTAAAACTTCAATAGTAGTGTGTACATTTCTTCCTTTGGTTCTATCAGATTATGCTGTGTATATTTTGAGACACAGTTATTAGGTGCAGATGCACTTAAGATGTGTGTGTCTATAATATGAATTTACCCTTTTATCATTGCAAAAAGTTTTTCTTTATGTCTACTTTGTTCAGTATTAATATAAATATATTGACTTGCTTATGATTAGGGTTTATATGGTAGTTTTCCATCATTTTACTTTCAGACTATCTTAATATTTATATTCCAAGTAAATCTCTTATAAACAACAGATATTTTCCTTTTTATAATTTGAGCCTGACAGTCTCTGCCTTAAATTGGAATGTTGAGATCATTTACCTTTAAAGCAAATATTTATATGGATAGATTGACATCTACCATCTTACTATTTGTTTTCTTTTGGAATTATTGGTTGCCATAGTGATTTTAATATGTGTCATTATCTTATTACAGAATACTTTTAATTAATATTAAAAAGTATTTAAATAATTTATTTAAAGTATAATGTAAGAATATCATGAGTTAAATTATATTTACACTTCCTCTTGTCTTTTATGCTATAGTCATCTTATATTTTGCTTGTACATTTTATATTAGCCTCACAACACATTAGCATTGTTTTTTGCTTTAAATAGTCAATTGTCATTTAAAATTATTAAATAGTTAAGTAATTAAGCAAAATATATTTTTTATATTTACTCAAATTAGCCATTCATAATACTCTTCATTCATTCTGAATATCCAGTTGGTCTCAATTTCCTTCTCCCTGAAGAACTTCCTTTAGTAATTCTGATAGTGAGAATCTTTTGGAAAAGAATTCTCTCAGCTTTCATTTATCTGAAAGCTTATTTCCTCTTGTTTTTTGAAGAATTTTTTAGTAGGTATTGAATTCACAATTAACAGAGTTAGCTCCCTTTCAGGAATTCAAAGATGTTGTTCCATTGTCTTCTGCTCCCATAGTTCCTGGTAAGAAGTCAGCTGTATGATAGCACTGTTTCTTTGTAAGTAATGTAACTTTTCTTCCTGCAGCTTTAAAGGTTTTTCTTTCTCTCTTTGGTTTTCAGCAGTCTGACTACAATGTGTCTAGGCATAGTATTCTTTATATTGGTCTTCTTTGGGGCTATTGAGATTCTTTGTTCTCTCTGTTGTTTTCACAAACTTTGGATCATTTTGACCATTTTAGCCTCACTGTCTTCATGACTATTCTTCAATTAATTAAAGCTCTTTCAGGGGCTTTGCATGTACTCCTTAGTTTTTCTGGAATGCTATCCCTCAGATGTTTGCATAGCTCAGTTCCCCAATTCAAGTGGGTCTCTGATCAAATGTCACTTTAAAGAGTTCTTCCCTGGAAGCCCTGTCACTCTTAGCTTACTCTGAATTATTTTCCATGGTATATTTTACCACTTAACAATATATTATATATATTCATGTCTTTTTATTGTCTTCTTACTAGAATGGAGGCCTCAAAAAGGAAAGAACTTTGTTTTATTCATCACTGTATCATCTAGAACAATATCTGGCAATTTATAAGAATTCAATAAATGCTGTTATCTATTGTGTAGTACCTTTAAGGCAAACCAGTATGCTCCACAATCTAGAATAAAATGTCTTCCTCCTAAGTTAGGCTCTTGGGTAGATAAATTTCTGTGTGCTGTGGAATTCTGATAGGTCTTTTGTGATGAAAGATGGAAACATCTTTGTAAATACTGATGACCATTGTGGCTTTGGTTTTTACAATTTTGCTGTGATCTTGTAATAGAAAATTTACCAAAGATAAAAAGCTAGGAAAACCTACTGAGGAAATTTCTAGAGGTAATATACTGATATTTGTTGTTTGGGTTTGCTAAATTGATGAGATGCAATATATCAGAGATGGGTTTGTTTTTACAATGGGAATTTATTAACTCACAAGCTCACAGTTTGTAGACCATGAAAAATGTCCAAATTAAGGAATTGACAGACAGGACAATGCCTTCTCTGAAGACCATCCACTGGAAAGTTTGTGCTACTCTGTCAGATAGCAAGGCACTTGCTGACATCTGCTGGTCCTTCTCTCCTGGGTTTCACTGCTTCCAGTTTGAGTGGCTTCATCTTAGCTTCCCTGGGGCTTCCTCTGTAAACTTCTCTTGATTTTATCTCTTAGCTTTTGTATGTGTTTTATCCTCTTATAAAGGACACACCTCAATTGAAATAACATAATTAAAATGTCCCACCTCCAATAGGTCTACACCCACAGGAATGTATTAAAAGAACTTGATCCTTTATGAGGTACATATAGCCTCCAAACTGCAACATCTGCCTCCCCTAATTCATGCGTGAGTCTGTGAATATGCCACCATTCAAAGAGAGACGGTGTTGCCTTTCCTAGAAGCTCCTGTAACCACATCCAGAAGACTGGTTAGCTGGTGACTATGACCCTAATGCATAAGAACAGCCTGAATAAATTGGGCTTCAAGAATAAATAGGTCACTGCATGAGAAATTCTGGCATAAGTTCCCCATTATCTCCCCTACTAAAAGAAAGAACTTTGGGGAACTGAAACTAGCTCAACTCACTACAACCTAATAAATACATCTTGAGTAACCACTATGTGAAATGTGCCCCAGAATAGTGGAGACAAAATGAATATCTATATGATGGTCCCCATATAGATGGGTTAAAGTTGCAGTAGCAAGTCTGGCCTAGTTGAAATGTAAAGTGCATTTTTTAAAACTATCCTGCATATTTCATTATTTTGGATAGGGTACATACTCTTAACCCAGTCTGGTGAAATTTTACTCCATTTCAAAGCAAGCCTAATAAAATGCTTCCCTTTTGCTTGTACTTCACAATAACTTTCTTGGAGTAAAATGGTCTCTTAGCATCTTTTGCTTGCTCTGTGAAAACCTACTGTACTTTCACTGGGGCCATACAGAAAAAGCCTAAAGAACTCAGTTGCACAGATCTAATGTGGCTGTCAACTTCAATAGAGTTTGTTTGTTGTCCTAGACACAGTAATTATGGAACAAAAGCTTTTAATATTCTCAGTGAAAGAGGCCTCTTGCTTTGACCTTCTTGTAACTGCCTGTTTCTTTGCTGACAGGAAAGGAGAATTATGTTCATAGTTAAGCTGAAATTCTACTTGATTTGAAAAGGTCACACATCTCAGCCAAACCAAGGACTTGAAGTTTAATCACAGAATTAAGACGCCAAAGGACTAGCCATTATAGCTTGTATCTCTACAGTTTACAGGTAACCTGGTGCAGGGCCAAAGTGAGTCTAACTCTAGAAATATGTTGTCTCTTATATTCCCTTTTATAGTCTCCATTAGGTTAGATAGTCCAAGTGTGTTTAAAACACAAATACATATAACATTTATTTATTTATTTGGGTTGGTCAATGATTCAGTGGCCGAAATTAAATTTACTATCTGGAAGCAGCTCAACTTATGATCTGATTGATTCTAGCTTCTTCCTCCTACTCTCACCCTTATGCCACAATTCCACTCCCCAAAATAAACCAAGTGTCATCAAAACTCTGAAACTTTGACTCTTCTTCAAAACAGGGTCAGCTTACCCAAGCAAGAACAGGTGTCCTGCTTTGGAAATTTACACAGTTGCTTGCAAACATCCTATGCACAGAAGCTCTAGTGTTTGCTTCTCCAACCAAGAAAAATTTCAACAATTATTTAAAATTAATAAACACAGAGGAGGAGGCAGGAAAGTAGGAGGGAAATGGAAGAAGAGTAGGAAGAGGATGAAGAGAAATAGGAAAAGGAGAAAAAGGGCAAAAAGGCCAAAAAATCAGCCTTTGAGAGGTCAAATGCAGTAATGAAAATAGCCTGTCAATGATTCTTGTTTCTTTCCAGCTTCACCAAGTTAACACCTTGCCATCTGTCAGCTCTCAGTGTAATTTGTGTCTTCAACAGGAAAGTCTTCCCTGACCTCATTGCCCAGTCACAACACATTATAGGCTCTCTCTTTCCTTGAACTCAGCCCAAATGCAATTTTATCTTTGTTTAAATATTTGATTAATGCTTGCCTCTCCCACTAAACTGTAAGTTTCTCCAGGGCAGAGATTGTTTCTGTTTTTTCTTTTTCTATTATATCCCCTTCGCATAAGATGGCTGATGCCATAAAAAACTCAATTAATATTCATTAAATGGATCTATTTCATAAGAAATGATGTTGTAAATGGAATTGAAGCAAAAGCAATTTCTTTGCTCCTCTCATCAGAAATACTAGCCCTAGCCTAATGGTTTTCCAATATTTTGATTGCAGGACCGCTTTGTATTCTTAAAAACTATTGAAGATCTCCAAAGATCTTTTGTTTACATAGATCATAGCTATCAATGTTTACTAAATTATAAAGTAAAATGAGAAATTTTAAAATATTTATTAATTCATTTAAAAATGGCAACAATAAAACAATTTTGTGTTAACATAAATAACATTTTATTAAGTATTAATAACTAAGTCATATTATATTAAGTATTAATAATAACTAAGTCTAAAGTCTATATTATATTAAGTATTAATAATAATTAAATCTGTATTATAGACTTTCACTTATAGCCAAGAGAGAATAACAAAGACAGATTTACCCTCTATGCTGGTTTGCAGCTGTTATGTACCTGAGAAAAGGCCATGTGCTTTTAATCCATCCCTGTGGGGGCAGACCTATTGTGAATGGGACCATTTGGTTAGATTGTTTCAATTGGAATGTGATCCACCCAATTCAAGGTGGGTCTTAATCCTTTACTGGAGCCCTTTAGGAGAGGATATAAGGCAGGAACACAGAGAAAGCTTAGAGAGAAATGACCCAGAGATGCTAAGAAAAGATCCACAGATGCTCAAAGAGAAAGTCACTGGAATCAGAAGCAGAAAACAACAGAACCCAGGACTGAAGGACCAGCAGATGCCCGCCATGTGCTTTCCCATGTGACAGAGGGTCCTAGATGTCAGCAGCCTCTCCTCAAAGATGGTATCTTCCTCTTTATGCTTGACTTGGACATTTTCATGGCTTTAGAACTGTGCATGTGTAAACTAATAAATCCCCTTTATAAAATCCAAAAACATTTCTGGTATATTGCATTCTGGCAGCTTTAGCAAACTGAAACACCCTCCCATCTGAATTAACTAAAAAAACAAGATAAAAATTATGAAATAATAACTCTGATGACATTGAACATCAAGCAACAAAGGATAGTAACTCCTGAGAGGTGGGAAACAAATGGTATGAACCCTATAATTACATCATCTTAAGATCAGTGTCAGCTAACTTTTTTTTGTAAAGACCCAGATAGTATATATTTAATCTTTTTTGACCACATGCTTGCCTCTGTCAGATAATCTTTTATGTTACTTAAAAAAAAAACCTTTAAAATATAAAGGGAAAATCAAGAAATAGACTAGATTTGACTTATTTTCTGAAGTTTGTCAACTGCTAGTCTATAGAAAGTTTCTGGACCACACCATGAGAAGAAATCAAAGTGTAGCCTGGCAATCTCTCTGAGTTGTAGGGCACAATAGTAGGAAGAGATAAAAAGAGACAGATGGCCATGTGACTGAGTCAGAGATTGAATTATGGCTTGTCAGCAAGCCACCATCGGAACACTCTACACTTAAAAGAAAGCACAGCTTGCCAACACCTTGATTTGGGGTGCTAGTCTCCAAAACTGTGAAACAATAAATTCCTATTGGTTAAGCCAAGTAGGCTGTGTAACTTTGTGACTTTGGACTAGGCAAAAGAGTTCTTATATATAACAACAAAGAATGATCCATAAAGAAAAAAAATAATGAATTGGTCTTCTTCAAAATTAAGAAATTCTGTTTTTTTGAAAGATGCTGTTACAAGAATGAAAATACAAACCAGGTGGAGAAAAAAATCACAAATCACATATCTGATGGAGGACTTTTACCTACAATGTATTTTTTTAACTCTGAAAACTCAATAATAAAAAAAAAAAGCCAATTAAAATTGGCAAAGGACCTGAATAAACATTTCTACAATAAAATATACATATGACCATAAGCACATGAAAAAAATGCTTATCATTACTTATTAGGGAAATACAATTTAAACCATAATAAAATGTCAATGCATACCTGTTGGAATGGTCAAATATTAAAAACCTGACCATACCAAGTGTTGGTGAGGATACGGAAGAATTGGAACTCTCATATACTGCTGGTGGGAATGTAAAATGCCACAACCAGTTTGGTGACTTCTTAAAATGTTAGACATATGCCTACCATACAATCCAGTTACTTCTGTCAAAAGTATTTTTTGACAAGAAAATGAGTGTATGTCCATGCAAAGACTAGTACATGAATGTCCATAGCAAATTTATTGACAATAGCCAAAAATGAAAATAATCTAAATGTCCAAGAGGTAAACGAATATACAAATTATACTATAGCCATACAATGGAGAGTACTCAACCATAAAAATGATGAATGAGCTATTGATACCCACAAAAGCATCGAAGTAACTATGCTGAGATATTTTGTTCAAAATAAGCAAGAAAAAAATAGTATATATATCCTATGATTTAATTTATATAAAATTCTAGAATATGCAAACTAAAAGAATATGACAGAAAGATCAGTAGTTCTGAGATGGGGAGGCATGGAGGACAGTGAAATAGGGATTGCAAAGGAATATTAAGTAACCATTAGGGTGTGTGTAAATATTTTCATTATCTTTATTGGAATGATGGTTTCATAGATACTCATAAGTCAAAATTTATTGATTGTACATTTTAAACATGCAGTTTGTTGTCAATTAACCTTAATGATGCAGTTTTTAAAAATAACTATATTTTCCATAACAGTGAGAAAAATAGCATTGCTTAACATTTTACACATCTGTTTTATGTCATGCTTAATTGAAAACAGCTGGATTCTCATATCTGCGTGCTGCAGCCAATATATTGCATTATGTTGTTTTAGTTTAAGGACATGAAGAAAATCCAATTTCACACAAGTATATGGTTGGAAAATGGAGGCATATTTTAATAGCCTTTTCAGGTCATTGTGAATATTCTTTTTTGATACCTCATCAAAACGTGACAAATGATGGTTTCTGGAAGATTAGTTGCTGTATGGAATCTGAAACTAAATTAATGAAGTTTTCCTATTCCGTTATGTTAAAATCCATTGGTCTGGACTGCTGTGTCCTTTTTTATTCTGTTGTAGCTTTTTTGGGCAGGCCATGGTGGCTCAGCAGGCAGAGTTCCCGCCTGCCATTCCAGAGACCCAGGTTTGACATGTGAAAAAAAAAAATCCATTGTTCCATTTTATACATTGAATGGATCATTTATTCATACATAATTTTATAACATGCATTTGCCATTTGGAAAACACTGGTTCACTGAATTATGCAGACCTTCCAAGTGTGGACACCTTTCTTTTATTATATATATAAAACATTCAGTAATATTGACACTGACCCTATTTAAAAAAGGCCTCAAGTACTGGGAAGCGGTCAAGCTTACTGCAGTAGACACAAATGTTCCAAAATTCTGACGTTCACTTGAAGCACAAATTTTATAATTGGCAGTAAATGCTGTCAATTAATAAGGCCAGTTTTAAAATGAATTTTCCCTGTAATTGAAGATACAGCAATAGAATGAATAAAGAGGCATTTTGAGTTATATATATATATTATGAAATCACTTTCAGTTTCTTGCACTACCTCCACAAAGTATAAGAACTCTAAGAGAAAACATTAAAATATTGTTTTATACGGAATGATCAAAATAGGAATGTTTGCATTTGCTTTGTGTCTTTTTGGTATTTAAAAAAATGAAATAAAAAATTCTTTTTAAAAATATTGTTGTATAAATTTACATTTAAAATCAAAATTATACAGGGTGGTGCAACAGTGGCTCAGTGGTAGAATCCTCACCTGCCATGCTGGAGACCCGGCTTCAATTCCCAGTACCTTCCCATGCAAAAAAAAAAAAAAAAAAAAAAAAATATATATATATATATATATATATATATATATATATATATATATATACAAAACTGATTTATATGAAAAGTTTAATCATTTTATTAAAATTTTTCTATGAGAACACTAGATGTATTAAAATTTATATTTTTAAATAATTTATCAGAAATACAGCCCAGTGTTGTCACAACCTATAAAATAATAAAACTCCTGTAACAGTTGTGTCAGCAGAAAGATCCTTTTCAAAATTATCAAAAACTATGCCGGGAAAAAAAAAAGAAACAACTATGCCAGGACATTTAGAAACTAATTTTTAAGAGTATTGATTTGTGTTGGAGAGTGAAAGAAACAAACCAATTATCACGTAGTTTGTTAACTATGACCATGATCATGATAGGGTATGGGTATCTTTTCCATGAAAAAGTAGTTTTATTCAAAAGCAATTATTAGATGTCATTGACTGGGGACAAGGTAAAAAGAAGAAACTTTTCCTTAAGACCTATAGGCTATAGTTGGAGTCTAAATGAGAATTATACCTGTCTGGGGACACACCTAGCAAACTGAGAGATGCATCCGCAAGATGGTGACTGACAGGAGTTCTGAGTGCCTCCTAGGATAACTCATCCTATTTGGAAGAGGATACCAGATAGAATTAAGTGGAACTGATAAAGCATCTTTAATGACTGGAAAGAGGGGTGGTTCTGTTTAGAGCATGGTGATTGTAACTCAGCTCCTTCCCTGGTCCAGCTCAATAGCTAGGTTCCAAGGTTAAAGAGGGCTAAAAGTAAACGCTATAATAGCTACTTGGCTAAAGAGTAATTGGAGCGCAAATAGGGTGATTGACACTAACAGTGTGACACAACAAAATGCAGATAACCACCCAATGAGATAGTGTAAGAACAAGAGGCTCCATGCACTTTCTCTCACCTTCAGTCCGTTCTCAATCAACAGATAGAGGAATCTTGAAACACCACCAACAAAAACCTTTAAGGACATTGTTTCTCTATGATAAGCTCTTGGAGTGGAAAATAAAACGTCAAGACCAAGCTTAAGTCAAAAACTTAAACATTAAACTACTATGGAGAAGACAATAGGGAAATTACTTTTACTCCTAAAGAAGATGATGAAAAGTAAACAGATGCCCCATTTCAAATTGTCAGAAGAGTCCTTGATACCCATGGATGCTTGGTGTAAGGACATAATCAAAGTGGCATGGGTGGCAGGTATTGTCCAGGATAGGCCAATAGAGCCTGAATCCCCTGGCATTTGGTGGAAGTCCTTGGAAGAGTTTTGAACTTTCACACACAATTGAATGGAAGTGTTCAAGTAAATCTTTAGATCTCAAGGAACAGGAAGTTCCTAGCTGATATCTGTGCTATAGTTAAATGAATGAAATTGATAAGTGAATGAATGATTAGATTGAAAGTTGGAGTCATCAGTTTCTGCAAAGCTAGACTGGATGATTTCGGCAACTTATACTTTAAGGACTCACAGATAGCCTAGAAGAATGACTGAGTATCAGACACTCTAAAGTCTATCCATTTGACTGATAATACTTTCTAGTAATGCTTCTTGTCACTTTAGCATTGGATTTCTAGTAATTATGAGCCTAAAACATGCCGATCACCTTGTCTCCTTTCTTCCTCATAACCCACATTCAAGCTATCAGTGGATCTTAATAAGTCTACTTTCAAAACATCTCCAGAATCCAAACACTTCTCTGTGCCTCCACAGCTACCACCTTGGTCCAAGCCTCCACCACCTCTCATCTAGATTGCTGCAGTAACCTTCTCACTGGTATCTTTGCTTCCATTCTTGTTCCCCTTCAAAATACTCTCATCCCTTTTAAAAGTTGTTAGATAATGTTGCGTCTCTGCTCAAAATCCCCAACAGCTTCTCATTTCATTCTAAGTAAAATCCAGCCCTTACAATGTCCCTGTAAAGCCTTAGGTGACTTGCCCACCCCACTCCCAACTTCTGTCACCTCGTTCCCCACTTTTTCCCATTGCTTTCTCCACTTTAGTCACATTGACTTCTGTGCTTCTCTTGCACTTGCTTTTTCTGCACTTATCTCAGGGCATTTGCACGAGGTATTCTCTATGCCTGAAATACTCCAAGCACAAATAGCTGCATAGTTTGATCTCTCACTTCCTAACATCTTTTTGCAAATGTCACTTTCTCCAGAAGCCTTCTCTGACCAACCTTTATAAATGCAATACTGTCCACCACCTGGGATACTTCCTATTTCCATTCCCCTTCCTTGACTTATTTTCCTCCATAATATATATCAACATCTGACATAAGATATATTTCACTTAACCATTTTGCTTATTGTCTCTCTCGATCCAATTGAGTGAAGCTCCATGACAGCAAGAATTATTGTCCACTTTAGCACAAGTATAACCCTAACTCATTTAACAATGCCTGCCCCTATAGAGATGCTCAATAAATAAATTGTTCAGCCCAATTCTAATTCGAGGCCATTGCTCCTTAGACACCAATCACATCCTGGCAGTGGCCAGTAGCATATGAATAAAATAGTGCTTGGTAAAATACAGCTAATCATCAGAAGCCATAGAGACACTGTTAGGGCAACAGAGGTTCTGTTTTCACCAACTCAAACTTGACTGTTTCCTCTCATCACTCATAAATTTGGAGCAGAGGGTGCCAGAGAACAAGTTGGCTCTGGCTGCACAGCAGTTAGAGGGGGACCTTTGATATGCTCCCCAGAGAGTTCCAATGACCCTATCCAAGAGCCAACTGGACTCTGGCAAAATCCCCAGAATTCTGGGAAGCTATGCCTCAGCACAAGAAGCACTAATTTTTCTCTTCTGGGTATGCAGACTGGCCCTTCCTCTTAGAAAAACTTATCTCCATTAACAAATGCCATTATGCCAAAATTAAATATATATATTGCATAGATCTGCAGTGTTTGGAATATTTATGCTTAAAATCTATCCATTGCTTTTGGGAATAAAACAATGATATCTCGGATTCTGCTGTGCCTCTGTATGTATAACACAATAATTATAAGTTGCATATCCATAATACTTTCTGAGATTATTCTGTAGTAGATAAGTTACTGTCCAGTCTGGGTACTGAACATTGGGTGAGTCCACTCGATTCCCAGAAACTCTTGATAACTCTTCTTTGGTTCACCAAAACAATAGATTATTAATCTAGAAGGCATGCTGCCTTTAAAGTACTGATAGCTCTATTTCTGTTCCTATTTCTTCTACCACAAATGATGAAAAGCAGACAATTCTGAAAATATGAGTGCCTTACAATGCAAATGAGTTTCTTAAGCACCTGCAGCAAAGCTCCTATGAATGCCTTTATAAATTACAGCCCACAGAATGATTCCTATGGTGATGATGAGAAGGTTTTAAAAATAAATCTCACCAGCCAACTAATATAGCAGCATAAGACTCTCTAGGGTTCCATTCACTCACAGAATCTTTGAAAATTTAGCCAAACAGGCAGAGTCATCTTCCTCAAAACTTTGGAAACAGTTAAAGTGCAGTAATGGGGTGAGTGTTGAATCAAGAAAATGAAGATTAAAACTTGTAGGACAAGCTCGTGGTATCTTGCTGGTGGCTACCCCAATCCCTTCATGGCTCAGTGTGGTGCCAGCATGCATTCCCCCTGAGGGAGCTGGCCCTGATCTGCAGGAAGCAGAGTGATCCCTAAGCACATACTAGAGTATGTATATGTTGGTGCCAATCTGTGGGGTGGGAGCCTGAAAGACTGAACCAGCACATTCATTTCTGGCTTGCTTTCCCAAAACTTGCCATGTGGACAGAAGCAACTTGTGCACTTCTAAAGCAATGAAAGAAAAAAAAAAAATAAAAGCAGCCAGGGGCAGAGGATTACTGGCTTTAAGATAAAAAATAAAGAAATTGGGAAGGGGAGAATATCTATTTCAGAGTGTGTAGAGGGAACATTCAAATTCTTGTAACCAGGGCAATACCTAAGGCCACAAACCAAGCCCATTATAAGATACAAGTTCAGGAAAGATGAAGCGAACCATGCACTTTTAACTTGGACTGATCTTCTTTTTTTAAAAAAAATTTTTATTGATAAATCTTGATACACATACATTCCATACACAGTATACAATCAATGGCTCACAACATCATCACATAGTTGTATATTAATTACCATGATCAATTTTTAGAACAATTGCATCACTCCAGAAAAAGAAATTAAAAGAATAAAGAAAAAACTCATACATACCAAACCCGTTACCCCTCCCTCTCATTGACTACTATTTCCATCTACCCAATTTATTTTACTCTTTGTTACCCCTATTATTTATTTATTTTTATCCATATTTTTTTTATTCATCTGTCTATACCCTGGATAAAAGGAGCTTCAGACACAAGGTTTTCACAATCACACAGTTACATTGTAAAAGTTATATCTTTATATAATTAACTTCAAGAATCAAAGCTACTAGAAAGCTCAACAGTTTCAAGTACTTTCCTCCAGCCACTCCAATACAGCATAAGTTAGAAAGGGATCTATATAATGCATATGAATAACCTTCAGGATAACTTCTTGACTCTGTTTGAAATCTCTCAGCCATTGAAACTTTATTTTGTCTCAATTCCCTTTCCCCTTTTAGCTAAGATGACTTTCTCAATCCCTTGATTGAGCTGATCTTCTTGATAGGTGAACTAAAATTTCAAGGATTTTCAGGTACCAGCCAACACAGAAGTAATTTTCAAAGACTGTGAAAGGAGGGGTTTTTTTTTGCATTGAGTTGTTTGGTTTTGTTAGAAGATCAAGAAGATCTCTGTCATATCACTAGCTCAATACAAACTTAAGGAAGACATAGCCCAGGGACTAACTCTCCTGGTAACATTAAAATATTAAAATGAATAGTGTTCAAGAAAATATTACAAGACAAACAAAGAAACAGGATATGATGGATTATACACAGAAACAAAATAAAAATGAGAAACCATCAATCAAGTAAACTAGACTTTGGACATACCAGACAAAGATTTGATTCTTCAATGTGCTCAAAGAGATCAAGGAGAACATGCAGAAAGAACTTAAGGATATCAGGAAAATGATGAGGGGATAATATGGGAATCTCAATAAAGAGATAAAAATTTTAAATGGGAAACAAACAGAAATATTACAGTTGAAAACCACAGTAATTGAAATTTTAAAAACCTCTGGAGGGTTTCCTAACCAAAACCATTCTAGCCAATCCTAAAGAACACCTAGGTCAATATGTAAGATTCTACAAATGTTTCATTCACTAGGGCAACTTTCCAGAAACCTACAACCTTCAGATGGGTCCCTGGTCCAGAATAGTCTTGAGACTTAGAGGGCTCAGCCTCTCCAGAACATCAGCTAGTTCCATCTCCCTACTCCATATTACTGACACCCCATTCCAACATGAAAAATTTAGAATTCTGACAGTCCAAGTACTGCTAAAGAGAGGGATAGAAAGATCAAAGGTGATAGTGGACTTATACAGAGAAGGTAGAGTTTAACAAACAAATATGATTGCTGAATCATTATATTGATTTTTTTTAGTTTCCAGTATCTTAGAGCAGCAAGAAATAAAAACCTAAAGTTGTGGAATTGCAACCCATATCAAACTCTGAAATCTGTTCTACAACTAATTTTGTGCTGTGCTTTGAAATTTATTGCTTTTTTTGTATATATGCTATTTTTCACAAAAAAAGTTGATTGTGATGATAAAGAAAAAAATTATTCCTTCTAGCCTCCTATATTCTGGAGCTGCTAGAAGGAAAAATCTGAGATGATGGTATGGTAGCCCATGACAAACTCTGGAATCTGTCCTGTAATCACTTGTTGAAGAATGCTTTGAAAACTAATGCTTTTTTCTGTCTTTGCTTTGTGTATATGTTATATTATACAATTAAAAAAAAGTTTAAAAAATCCCTAGAGGGTTTCAACAGCAGATGAGAGTTGAGAGAAGAAAGAATCAATGAAAACAAAAATAGGACAATTGCTTTGATTCAGGGTGAGGAACAGAATTAAAACAAGAGGAAAAAAAGGGGAGGGGGAACAGATACAAAGAGACCTATGGGACATAATCAAGCTTACCAATAAACAAATTATAGAATACTTGGAAGAAGAAAGAGAGGAAAAGGCAGAAGGAAAATTCAAAGAAATAATGAAAAAATAAAAACAGACCACACTTAATGAAAGACTTGAATGTGTACATTCATGAAGCCCAATGGACCTCAAAGAGAGCCATATTCAGACATACTGTAGTCAAATTGTCTAATGCCAATGACAAGGAGACAGTATGGAAGGTTGCAAGTAAAAAAGGAACATGTTAAATACAAGGAATCTCCAATTATATTAAGTACCAATTACTTGTCAGCAAACAAAGAGGCAAGAAATAATTGGGCAACACCATATTGAAAAAGAAGAATAAGTTAGAGGACTCACACTTCTGGATTTTAAAACTTAACTACAGAGGACTTCCGGAGAAGATGGCGGCTTAGTAAGACACGCGGGTCTTAGTTCCTCCTCCAGAACAGCAACTAAAGAAACAGAAACAATACGAAACAGCTCCCGGAGCCACGACAGAGACCAAAAAGACAGCATACCCCATTCTGGAACAGCTGAACAGGCAGGGAGAATCCGCTGCGGTGAGATACCCGAGGGGCGCGCGTTTTCCCGGTCGGGGCAGCTGGTGACTGGGGTCCCCTCCACGCACGTGGCTCCCCGATCTGACTGGGAACATTGGATAGCGGGGCCTTCCCGCCACGCTTGGCGTCTCGGACCAGCTGGGCAATTTGGACCGGCACTCCCCCAAGCCGCGGCGGCCGGCGACGCCCCCCTCCACGCGCGGTTTCCCGGGCCGACTGCGAGATTCGGATTGGCAAGTTAAAGGACCCACAGCACCTTTTACTGGTGGGACCCGCAGACAGACGAGCGCCACGAGCACCACCTACTGGGCAGGAAAAGAAAAACAGAGCCCAGAGATTTCACAGAAAAACCTTTCAACCAGCCGGGTCCCACACCCAGGGAAATCTGATCAAATGCCCAGACACCAGCAGAAAATAATGGATGACGCTCGGAAAATTGAAGATATGGCCCAGTCAAAGGAACAAACCAATAGTTCAAATGAGATACAGGAGCTGAGACAACTAATGCTGAATATACGAACAGAAATGGAAAAACTCTTCAAAAACCAAATCGATAAATTGAGGGAGGACATGAAGAAGACATGGGCTGAACAAAAAGAAGAAATAGAAAATCTGAAAAAACAAATCACAGAACTTATGGGAGTGAAGGACAAAGAAGAAAAAATGGAAAAAACAATGGATACCTACAATGGTAGATCTAAAGAGACAGAAGCTACAATTAGTGAACTGGAGGATGGAACATCTGAATTCCAAAAAGAAACAGAAACTATAGGGAAAAGAATGGAAAAACTTGAGCAGGGGATCAGGGAACTGAATGACAATATGAAGCGCACAAATATACATGTTGTGGGTGTCCCAGAAGGAGAAGAGAAGGGAAAAGGAGGAGAAAAACTAATGGAAGAAATTATCACTGAAAATTTCCCAACTCTTATGAAAGACCTAAATTTACAGATCCAAGAAGTGCAGCGCACTCCAAAGAGAATAGACCCAAATAGGCGTTCTCCAAGACATTTACTAGTTAGAATGTCAGAGGTCAAAGAGAAAGAGAGGATCTTGAAAGCAGCAAGAGAAAAACAATCCGTCACATACAAGGGAAACCCAATAAGACTATGTGTAGATTTCTCAGCAGAAACCATGGAAGCTAGAAGACAGTGGGATGATATATTTAAATTACTAAAAGAGAAAAACTGCCAACCAAGACTCTATATCCAGAAAAACTGTCCTTCAAAAATGAAGGAGAAATTAAAACATTTATAGACAAAAAGTCACTGAGAGAATTTGTGACCAAGAGACCAGCTCTGCAAGAAATACTAAAGGGAGCACTAGAGTCAGATACGAAAAGACAGAAGAGAAAGGTATGGAGTAAAGTGTAGAAAGAAAGAAAATCGGATATGATATATATAATACAAAAGCCAAAATGGTAGAGGAAAATATTATTCAAACAGTAATAACGCTAAAAGTTAATGGACTGAATTTCCCAATCAAGACATAGACTGGCAGAATGGATTACGACCCAGCAATACCACTGCTAGGTATCTACTCAAAGGACTTAAGGGCAAAGACACAGACGGACATTTGCACACCAGTGTTTATAGCAGCATTATCTACAATTGCAAAGAGATGGAAACAGCCAAAATGTCCATCAACAGACGAGTGGCTAAACAAACTGTGGCGTATACCTACGATGGAATATTATGCAGCTTTAAGACAGACTAAACTTATGAAACATGTAATAACATGGATGGACCTAGAGAACATTATGCTGAGTGAGTCTAGCCAAAAAACTAAAGGACAAATACTGTATGGTCCCACTGATGTGAACTGACATTCGAGAATCAGCCTGGAATATATCATTGGTAACAGAGACCAGCAGGAGTTAGAAACAGGGTAAGATAATGGGTAATTGGAGCTGAAGGGATACAGACTGTGCAACAGGACTAGATACAAAAACTCAAAAATGGACAGCACAATAATACCTAAGTGTAATGTAACTATGTTGGAACACTGAATGAAGCTGCACCTGAAATATAGTTTTTGTTTGTTTGTTTGTTTGTATCTTTTGTTTTTGTTTTTTTCTTTTTCCTTTTTATATATATATATATATTTTTAGTAGTATTAATATTTTAATTCTCTTCTCTATATTAACATTCTATATCTTTTTCTGCTGTTTTGCTAGTTCTTTTCCTAAATCGATGCAAATGTACTAAGAAATGATGATCATACATCTATGTGATGATACTAAGAATTACTAGTGCATGTGTAGAATGGAATGATTTCTAAATGTTGTGTTAAAAAAAAGAATTATTATATTTTCTGATAATTAAATTATTTCTTATGTTTGAATTTACAATGACAGCTGTGAGAGTGATTGTCAATAGTATTACTTTAATGTGAATTTCTAGTGGAATGATTTTCCTATTCATGTGATAGACCAAAATAATCCTAATATTAATACAAGAATTTATTTTGTTCTCTAGAATAATGGTACCAGTAAAATATATTCTCAGCAATATTTTACAATGTTTGAGACTATTAATAGAATTACCTGTGTTTTAAAACTATGGCATTAAATTATACCTTTCAAAATAAAAAAAAAAAATATATATATATATATATATATATATATATATATATATATATATAAAACTTACTACAAAGCTGATCTCATGCCCCTGCCAGAACTTTTGATAAAGTGATGGTTCAATGTGCTGGGATGCAGCTCCCACTCCTGTTTCCCCCTTAATGGGTTAGGGTGTCTATGGGGCATCGGATACTGCCACCAGGTGCTGTCTCTGTGGCAAGAAGGAGGAGGAGGAGGAGCGGGAGCTCAGTGATAAATTACAATAAATATTATGAAACAAATTTCCAATCAAGTATAACATTTTGATGTTTGGCATATAGACTCCCTTGTGCCCTCACTGTGCCAGCAGCAACTGTAGATCATAGCCAAAGAATTTGTGAAGTTTGGGCTTACAAACTAGGTGAAGAGATGAAGAAAATTCGTCAAGTTATCTGAAAATATAATTGCATTGCTAAGGACACCGAATTTCCATGGGGTTGTAAGGCCCATTGGAGAATTCAGAAGCAATGCTGGCTATCACTACCAACTCCTGCAGTGGAATGTAGACTTGTTAAAGATAATTCAGGTAGGGCTGACATTTATGAATAAGCAAGGAGAATGCCCTCCAGGAACATCAACATGGCAGTTTAATTTTAAATTTAATTTGACGGAGGGCCTATATGTCCAAGGCTCTACGGATCTACTAACAACATCTGGTATTGAGCTTAAAAAACATGAAGAGGAAGGAATTGAGACCCGTCCTTTGCAGAACTTCTTAGGACATCTGGAGTACTGCTCTGTGAAGGGGTCAAATGGTTATCATTTCATAGTGGTAATGACTTTGGCTATTTAATCAAAATCCTGACCCATTCAAACTTCCCTGAAGAAGAATTTGACTTCTTTGAAGAATTTTACTTTTTTTTTTCCTGTCATTTATGATGTGAAGTACCTCATGAAGAGCTGCAAAAATCTCAAAGGGGGATTGCAAGAAATTACATTTAGAGCTGGAATGGATAGGACCACAACAGCAGGCAGGATCTGATTCATTGCTTACAGGAATGGCCTTTTTCAAAATGAGAGAAATGTTCTTTGAAGATCATTATTGATGATGCCAAATACAGTGGTCATTTGTATAGCCTTGGTTTTGGTTCATCCTATGTACAGAATGACACAGGGAAGGCATATGAAGAGGAAGCCAACAAACAGTCATGACATGAAATAGCCCTTTTATTTTTATTTTATTTGAGTTTCACCTATGTGTGTATAGGTTTTATCTCTGGTTGAATCCCTTGAATAATAGACAGTACCTTTTTTTTTTTCCTTTCACAGCTCATTTTATCTTCTGCTTGTCAGAACTAAATATGATCGTTCCTGTCTCAGATCTTAATAAATAGAAAAGCAATCAGATTAAATTTAGCCTTTACCTAGTATACCTGTTAGCAAGCATGTGTGACAGAGTGGGGAAAGCACATCACATTGAATATTTTGATAAACTTTACCTCCTTGGGTTTGGTTTGTTCTTCTCCTTTCCTACATTAACTAGCCCTGACTGTAATTTATTTCTCTGCTTCACGTCTCTCCCTTCTGTCCTCAGAAATTTTAGCTGTTTGAGATTGTGGACCATCAGTTTTGCACTTTAGAACATGACTGACTCAAATCCTCTGTTTTATCAGAAATTTTGGTTTTTCTTGCTTTTAGTTGGAAAAATGACCATTTGCCAACTTTACGTAGTATTTACTTGCTTTTGACTCATGGAATATAGCCCATACATTGTGCAAATGGTCGCTTCAGCAAGACTAACAACAACAACAAAAAAAACTACTTAGGAGCTTAGTAACTGCTGTTTCTGTACGTCGTGTTTAATCTTCCATGCACATCTAGTGTCTTGTCAGTTTCTAATTGGCATTTGTAGGCTTCTCTTTGACTGAAAAAATTTTCAAACCTGCTTTACACCCTTTAGGAAAAAGAGCCCTTATGATTGGATTTTGACTATCTGCCAGTAAACTGGTATCCAAAATGTTGAAGCTGCAGTTATTTTATGTCAGCACATTTCTCTTGATCTGCTTTTTTTTCTATTCCATCACTGTTCACCCTTAATTTTCTTAATTTTATAGCCATACTTATGATGCTTTTGATTTGTTAAGTCTACAAATCAATTTCATTGAAGTCCAAAATTGGCAAATTTGGGGGTATATTTTATATCAAATTAGAAAACAAAAATTATGCTTCCATCATTGCTACAAAGATAAATATTGGATATATTTGGTGCAAAACAATAAAATACTAATACATCTGATAAAATTACCTGAGGAGTGTAATGCTTGTTTATTTTTTGTGTATGTCTTTGCAATCTATTTTTTATATGTTGACAAAAGAGACTATGAAATATTTAGCCATGCAGAATATGTGACCACACCAGACCATGTGTGGGAAGACTTTCTGATAATCATTAGCTCTACCCTGAAATGATGGACTACAATCTATGTGCACATTATCTACACTTAAATCAGTAATATTAGCATATCTCCAAATGTTAATACAAAGCAATGGTAATTAAAGCATCATGGTACTGGCTTTATGACGGACATATTCAACGCTGGAATAGAATTGTGATTTCAGAATTAAACCCTCATATCTATGGTAATCGATTTTTTTTTACATGGGCAGGCACCAAGAAATGAACCCAGGTCTCTGGCATGGCAGGTGAGAACTCTGCCACTGAGCCACCTGGCAATTGATTTTTGACAAGGATTCCAGGTCCACAACAAGTCTCTTCAAGAAACAGTGTTGGGAAAATTGGATCTCTATTTGCAAAAGAATGAAATCTATTTAAAAAATCAAGTTTTCAAACTTATTAAAAAATTAACTCAAAATGGGTCAAAGGCTAAAAATAAGAACCCAAACTATAAAACTCCTAGGAGAAAACAAGTAAACTATCTTCAGGAACTTCTGTTAAGTTTCTTAGACTCTATACCAAAAGCACTAAGAACAAAAGAAAAATAGAAAAATGGGGCCTCATCAAAAGTAAAAACCTTTGTGAATCAATGGACTTAATTATGTAAGTAAAAAGAAAACCTACAGAATAGGAGAAAATATTTGGAAACCACATATATGATAAAGGTTTACTATCCAGAATAAAGAAAGAAATCCTTCAACTTAACACCAAAAAAGGTAAATGTGGTAGTTAGATTCAGTTGTCAACTTGGCCAGGTGGAAGCACCTAGTTCTGTTGCTGTGGACATGAGCCAATGGTAGGTGAATCTCATCTGTTGCTAATTACATCCGCAGTCGGCTAGGAGGTGTGTCTGCTGCAATGAGTGACGTTTAACTTAATTGGCTTGTGCTTAAATGAGAGAACACAATGTAGCACAGTCTAGCAGCTTGGCATTCCTCATCTCAGCACTTGCAGCTCAGCCCGGGCCCTTGGAGATGGAGAAAGAAATCACCCCGGGGAAAGTTGTTGGAACCCAGGGGCCTGGAGAGAAGACCAGCAGAGACCATCCTGTGCCTTCCACGTAAGAAAAGAGCCTCAGTGGAAAGTTAGCTGCCTTTCCTCTGAAGAACCAACAAAATAAATCCCCTTTTATTAAAAGCCAATCCGTCTCTGGTGTGTTGCATTCCGGCAGCTAGCAAACCAGAACAGTAAACAACACAAATTAAAAAATGGGCCAAAGACTTAAATTGACATTTCTCCAAAGAAAATATACAAATAGTCAAAAAGCACATGAAAAGTTGCTCAGCATCATTTGCTGTTAGGGAAATGTAAATCACAACCACAATGAGATACCGATTAGAGTGGCTACTATTAAAAAAATAGAAAGCAGCAAGTGTTTGAGAGGATGTGGAGAAATAGGAATATTCATTCATTGTTGGTGAGAATATAAAATGGTGCAGCCACTGTGGACAATTTGACACTCCCTCAGAAAGTTAAATATGGATATGACCTGACAATCCCTTCTATGTATACACTCAAAAGAATTGAAAGTGGGAACTTGAATAGATATTTGTACTTAGATGTTCATAGCAGCATTATTCACAATTGCCAAAAGATGGAAGCAACCCAAGTGTCCATCAACTGATGAATAGATATATAAAATGTAGAATATACATATTTACACTTGGCTGAAAAAAGGAATGACATTGTGATACAGGCTACAATATGGTTGAAACTTGATGACATCACATTGAATGAAATAAGCTAGGCAAAAAAGACAAATTCTGTATGATCTCACTCATATAAAATAATTAGAAGTAAATTCATAGAGTCAGAAACTAAAATATAGGTCAGTAGGGGTAGGGAATAGGAAGTATAGTTGTTAGCTTCAGGTGTCAACTTGGCCAGATGACAGTGCCCTCTTGTTCTGTTGCTGTGTACCTAAATCATCAGCATGTGAATTTCATTCATGTCTGATTACATCTGCAGTTGGCTAAGGGGAGTAATTTCTGCAAGAAGTGAGGCTTAAAAGGAGAAATCAGAAGAGAAAAACAGCCCAGCAGGGCAGCTCAGACCCAGATGTTTGGAGATGCAGAAAGGGCATGCCCTTGGGAGAGCATTTAAACCTAGAAGCTGGGATAAAGGGCTAACAGACATCACTTTGTGCCTTTCTATGTGACAAAGAACCTGAGATGAAAGTTAATTGTCTTTCTTCTGAGAAACTGTAAATTTGTAACTAAATAAATCCCATTATTAAAAGCTAATCCATTCATTTCCCAGTACCTGTCTATGCAAAAAAAAAATGCCAATCCATCTCTGGTATGTTGCAGTCTGGCAGCCTTAGCAAACCAAAACAGATTTTGGTGCCAAGGTAGTGTGGTGCTGCTGCATTTGCAAATACCAAACATATTGGTATGACTTTTTAAATGGATAAGGGGAGGATACTGAAAGAATTGTGGGGCACTTGATAGATAAAGCCTAGATTTCTTGGAGGAGACTATTGGTAGAAATATGGACTCCAAGGAAACTTCCATTGCAAATTGGGAGGAAGGTGACCCTTGTTTTAAGGTGGTAGAGAACTTGGCAAAATTTAATCCTGGTGCTGGATAGAAGGGAGGATTTGAATTTGATGATCTGGGATGCTTGGCTGAGGAGATTTCTAAACTGAGTGTGATGGAATCAGCCTGGTTTCTCCTTGTAGCTTATAGTAAAATCTGACAAGAAAGGGATAGGCCAAGAACTGAACTTCAGATGTAAGGAAACCAGAAGTTGATCATCTGGAAAATTCTGGGCATGTAGAAAGTGAGACCCAAAGAACAGTGTTCCACATGAGGACTTAACCAAGCACGGAATCAGTTAGCCATTAAAAGATAAGCCAGGATTGGAGATAGAGTTATCCAGAAAGGATTTTTGAAAGGTCCTATAGTTTGATGGCTTCAATCCCTGTGTGCTGTATGCCAAGTAAACAGATTTTTTTGTGAAACCTATATAAACGGAACTACTGTCAGTCTGGACTAAAAGGGATGAAAAAGGACAGACTGAAGGAGATAGAGACAGACAGTTTCAGAGACAGAACCATGGAAACTAAAGTCTGAAGTCAAGAAACCTTGTGTCATGAAAGCAGATCCACCTGTGCATGTGGAGGATGGGGGAGCTTGCCCTGGAGGCATAGGGTGGGCCTTCTGCCTCAATGGTCAGGGAGAGTTCTGGTAACCCAGGCCCAGGGGAGGGTGGAGCGCATTCCCTGGCGAGCTGGTTTGGAAGTGTTGTGTAACCCAGAAAAGCCATGACCTTTATTCCTGATTCAATATTATAGGGTGGAAACCTTTGATTAGATTGTTTCCATGGAGATTGATCCACTCAAGTTGTGAGTGTAAGCTTTTGATTTGATTACTCTGTGGGGATTTGGTGTGCCCAGTTGTGGGTGTGGCTTTTTATTAGATGCAGATGTGACTCTGCCCATTCAGGGTGGGTCTTGATTAGTTTACTTGATTAGTTCATCTTTTAAAAGGGGAGAGATTTTGGGCATGCCAGGGTAGATCAGCAGGCAGAGTTCTTGCCTGCCATGCCAGAGACCCGGGTTCAATTCCCACTGCCTGCTCATGCAAAAAAAAAGTGGGGAGGAGGAGACACTTTGGAGAAAATACAGTTACTTCACAGCAGACAGAGACAAAGACATTTGGAGATGCTTGAAATACTGACAGAGAGAGCAGACACCTAGACATGGACATTTGGAGATGTGAAGCCCAGCAGACATCACCATGTGCCTTCCCATGAGATGCTAAGGAAGCCAGAACTCTGAGTTATGTCCCAGAGGAGCTCAGTGAAGGTACATAGATGCTTAGAGAGGAAATCACAGGCGTCAGAAGTTGGAAGCAATGGCCCTGGGAACAAGGATCAGAAGACACCAGCCACATGCGTTCCCATAAACCAAACATTAGCCTTTCTTGAGCCAAGGTATCTTTCTCTGGATGCCATAGTTTGGAAATTTTTATGGCCTTACTACTGTAAAATTGTAATAATAAATTTCCTTTTTAAAAGCCATTCCATATCATTGTGGGCGGACAAGATTCTGGGCTGTGGGCTCTGCTTGGCAGTAATTAGCGATCGGCCTCATGCTCCTGGGAGGCAAGGCTCCAAGGCACAGCTTCCCAGTGGCTGCTCAGCAACACCCTGGATCGAGAGGCTAGCCAACTGGATGAGACCTCCGCTTCTCTGTGCCTTGCACAGGTTTCTCAGGTAGAACCACCTGGGGGTACTGGACCAGCACAGAGAACTTAATAGTTGAACCACAAGGCTGTGGATGAGAAGGTGCAATGGCAAGAAATTTATTGTTGGCTTGATCTTGATCTTGGCCCTGTTGGTGTGATGTGTCCAAATCCCCTTCATGAACCAGAACCACCAGCGCTTTCACTCAGGCTACTGAGAAAATTTTCCCAAATTGGGAATCAGGCATTGATGTTGACTTGGCAGTTATCATGCAGCAACATCATTTTATAGCAGCTTTTCCATTGCTATGGAGAAAATAATTCCCTGTCAGTTGAAGGGTTCAGAAAATTGCCTGCAGGCACAGATAAAATTAAGAGACTCTACATAAACCATGACTATCGCTCTGACCATGATCATCACTCTCATCATAATTATGCTGCTTCCAGTACAAATAATTGGAAACTTCTTTGCCCAATCCATGATTCTGATGGTTCAGATAAAGTTCCTAGAAAAAGTCTGGGGAAAAGCTCTCATTGATCATCAAAGATGGAGTTGGTGTTCATGAAGTGACCTCAACTATGTACAATGCTATATCTGAGGGAATTCACTCGTAGAGACTATAGAGACTCCAAAACCTAGAAAAGTTCTCTCTAAAGGTGTGAGAAATTCCACTCCACCCAGTATCAGAGAAACGAGTTTGTGAGCTGACTTGCTAGTAAGAAAACAAATGACTCTGTGAATGAGCTCAGCAAAGACCTTATATGTTCCAAAAACACAAATGAAAATACTCAGCAGGGTTTCAATGTGTCAAAGCTGCTAACATCTCATGGCATGGGCATCAAATTTCTGCTGAATGCATCAGACTTCAACTATCTTTGCCCATCCATCATCAACCAAATTGATGCTAAATCTTGTCTGATTCACCAAATGAGCAAAAAGAAGACTGAAATGCCTCAAAAGACATATGCTTTACAAATAGCTTTGGTTGGTGGCTTTATAGCCATTTCCATCATCAACTTCCTGTCTTCGCTGGGTATTATGTGTCTCTTATGAATTGGGTGTTTTTCAAATTTCTCCTAAGTTTTCTTGTGACACCAGCCATTGGTGCATTGAATGAAGATGCTTTTTGATATCTTCTTCCACATTCTCATGCAAATCACCACCATTGCCATAGCCATGAAGAACCAGCAATGGAAATGAAGAGAGGGCTGCTTTTCAGTCATCTGCCTTCTCAGAACATAGAAGAAAGTACTTACTTTGATTCCACATGGAAAGGTATGATAGCTCTAGATGCTTGTATTTCATGTTTCTTGTTGAACATTTACTCACATTGATTAAGCCACTTAAGGACAAAAGGAAAAAGAATCAGAAAAAAACTGAAAATGATGATGACATGGAGATTAAGAAGCAGTTGTCCCAGTATGAATCTCAACTTTCAACAAATGAGGAGAAAGTAGACACAGATGACCCTAGGTCTGTCAATCAGTCTTGGTTCAGGAGGGAGCTTTGAAATTGCTTTGTGATTTTCTGGCAACTTGAACTACCTGGAAGAGATGGACCATTTCCTCTTTTTTCCTGTAGTACCTTTTTTTGTTTTTTTTTGTTTGTTTGTTTTTAATTGCTAATAGGTTTATTTCTAAGTGTATTTTATTTCTTTTTCTGTAATTTTTTATTGTAAATTCAGGTTTATAGAAAAGTTCAAGAGTAGCACAAATAATTACTGTATACTTTCTCTTGGATTCCCCAATTATTTTACCACTTATTGATCATTTATCCTCTCTCCTCTGTGTTTACACACACACACACATGCACACATTTTCTTCTAAACCATATAAAAGCAAGTTAGACATGATGTTCCTTTACTCCTAAATTCTTCAGTGTGAATTTCCTAAGAAAGACATCCTTTCACATAACCACAGTGCAGTTATCAAAATCAAAGGAAACTGACTTTGATAAAATGCCATTCTCTAGCTTACACCTCCTTAGTCATACTTTCTGGTTGTCGTAATAATTCCTTTATAGCCCCACCCCCTAAAAAATTTAGTAAATAGTACAGTCCAGAATTAAATTAAACCCTCGTTTTGGATGTCTGGGTTTTTTTTTTTTTTTTTTCATTATTAAATTGATGATTAGTTGGATGAGTTTGGGCAGGAATATCTCATAGTGGTATACACAGTTCTTGTTCTCATAGTGGTATTATGTCCTTTTCAGTGACATGATGTACTAACCCAATATGATCCTCTTTATTTCATTATAAGATAGTGTCTACCAGGTTTCTCAACTGTGATGTTCCTATTTTTCCTGTAACTTGACCGTTAGCTGGTTATCCTTGTGCCATAGATTCAGTTAAAGTTGAATTCACTATTCTTTCTGCTTGGAGCCAACCCCTCCCAGATTCACATAAATATCCCTTCCTATCATTTAGATCTCAGTTCAGATGTCTCCTCCTCAGAGGCCTTCCCTGATCACCCAAATACAACAGGTCTCCCCATCACTCTCCTTCTTGGCACCCTATTCTGTTTTCTTCCCATGTTACCAATGCCTCAAATTACTTTTTTTCATGTATGTGTTTCCTTGTTAAGTGCTTGTCTCCCACAAGGATATAAGCGCTTTAAAGGCAGAGAGGGTCACATTCCAATGTACCTTGAGTGCCTGCCAGAGTGGCGAGCACAGAGGAGGTACTCAATAAATAGTTGCTAGTTGAGGGAAGAGAAAAAGTAAATTGTTTATGCTATCTTTTTATAAGGCCTCTGATTCAAACTTTGTTTTTCAACATGCTCATTTTCTCTAAAAGGCAAGTAAAATGCATTCATTCTTCTTCTTACATCTATTTCCTCTTCAATACTCTCAATGATTCCAGTGAAATGTTTAACAGTAAGAGGAAATAGCTGCTTTAGAACTGGGTGACAGTCTCAGGAATGCTCCCAAAGAAAATTGGTACCAGTATACAGGAAAAATAAAAATAAACAAAATCTTAAATACTTTTTAAAAAAAAAAAAAAAAGCCATTCCATTTCTGGTATATTGCATTCTGGCAGCATTTGACAAACCGAAACACCTGGGGATTGGGGAAAGCCTAGATGCCACCCCATTGTTCTGAAAGGGTTATGCATGTGCCCCAGAGATTGCAGAGAATCTTGGTGCCACCAAAATACTTGAGGAGGGTAGGGCTGAATAAAAAGGTGGTCTTGCCAATGTTCCCCAATGTTGCAAACCCTCGTTCCAGTGTTTAGAGAGAACAGAGCCACTGTATAGGTCCTTGGAAAGGGTGGGACTTCTGCTCTCTAAAACCCTGAGAATGAATGACTTTCAGACTTTAAAATCTAATGGAGTTTGTCCTACAGATTTTCAGAACATTTTAGATCCAGTGACTCCTTCCAGTTTCTCCCTATGGCCATGGGACTCTTTATCCTATAACTGTTCCTTCTTTGTATATTGGAAGCAGATAACTTGCCCTAAATTCACTGTCCACAGTCAGAGGAGAATTTTGCCTTAAGACAGACCATGCCTGTAACTGACTTTGATGAGACTGCACTATTTTTTGAGTTGGTATTGTATTCATATTATTTCTGAAATGGTTTAAGACTTTTGTAATATTGAGATGAAATGAATGTTTTGTATATGGAAAGATTTAGTACACTGTACGCAGGACAGATGATCACTGTCAGGCAAAAAAAAAGTCTGTTATATTTCCTATTTACAGGTTAATTATGATTTAAGGTGATGTGTATGGCTGCCAAGTTGACAAGGGATAGACTCTGTAGTAGTTAGATGCCAGTATCAACTCGGTCAGGGGATGGCGCCCAGTTGTTCTGTTGCTTTGGACTTAAACCATCAGCATGTGAAATTCACCTATGGCTAATTACATCTGTGGTCAGCTAAGGGGAATGACTTCCACAATTTATGAGGCTTAAAAGGAGAAGTCAAAAGAGAGAGAAACAGCCCAGAAGAGCAGCTCAGATCCAGACATTCAGAGATGAAGAAAGGACATGTCCTGGGGAAAATCATTTGAACCAAGAAGCCAGGAGAAAGGGCCAGCAGACATTGCTGTGTGCCTTCCCATATGACAGAGACCCAGATGAAAGTTTAGTGTCTTTTTTCTGAAGAACTGTAAATTTATAACTAAATAAATTCCCTTTATAAAATTCAGTCCATCTCCAGTGTGTTGCATTCTGGCTGACTTAGAAAACTAAGACGTGTAGTTAAGCTTAATTTGGTACAGTATTTCTATTGGAGGTGTTGCAAAAGTTTTGCCAATGGACAGTGGAGAAGGTAAAATTTCATTATGAACATAATTAACAGTACTGAATCATATATTTGAATTTGGTTAAAGGGGAAATTTTAGGTTGTATGTATGCTCCTAGGATAAATTAAAAAAAAAAAAAAGGACTGTACAACACAAAGATGAATCCTATGTATACTATGGACTATAATTAATAGGATAATTATAAGATTATAATAATAATAATATTCTTTCATCAATTGTAAAAAAGGTACCACACTAATGCAAGGTGTTAATAATAAGGGGGATATGTGGTAACTGTATTTTCAGCATGATTTTTCTGTAAACCTACATCTAATAAAAAGTATTAAAAATAAATTAATTATGATTATAAACAAAATGTAAAAAGAAGAAAGCATTGGGATAAAATATTTAAAGTGCTGAAGGAAAATGATTGCTAATGAAGAATTTTATTTCTGGTAAGATCATCTTTCAAAAATGAGGCGGAGGGCGGGCCGCGGTGGCTCAGCGGGCAAAGTGCTTGCCTGCCATGCCGGAGGACCTCGGTTCAATTCCCGGCCCCAGCCCATGTAAAAAACAAACAAACAAACAAAATACAATAAAACAAGAAAATGTTTAAAGATGTTTCCCTTTCTTCCTCCCTTCCTTCCTTCTCTCTGTCTTTCCTTCCCTTCCTTCCTCTCTCTTAAAAAAAAAAAAAAAAAAAAAAAAAATGAGGCGGATGTATGATCCTGCAAGCCGGTAGTTAGTTGCATACTTGCAGGAACTGAGAGCAGGGACCAGAATGAACACACTGGTGTTTATGATGGCAGTGAATTGATGGAGGTGGCCTAAGGGTACATCAACTGAGGAATGGAAGGAAGAATTGTGGTGTATGCATACAATGGATTATTTAGAGGCTGCAAGAAAGAATGAACTTGTGAGGAATGCAACTAGGTGAATAAACCTTGAAAACTGTATGTTGAGTGAAATAAGCCAGAAACAAAAAGATAAATATTATTACACCTCACTAATATGGACTAATTATAATGTGCAAATTCTGAGAATTGATTTCAGAGCATAAATGATCAGGTGAAGGGCTACTATAAAGATTCCTATACTGTAAGCTATTACAGCAGTCACATCTATTACAGAGTTGTAACTGTTATTTCTAAACTCTGAGATGCTGAGCTCTTTGTGTATAACCTGGTCATTACCTGAATCTTCAGGTATTTGTGTGACACCTGAGACTCAGAGTTAGAGTTCTGAAGCTATGAAAGTCAGCATTACCCCATACAGCAACAGTTAAAAACACTGAAAATGTTATCAGACTTCAAGAGATATTAATGAAGCTGATCTGGTTAGGACTATGGAAAGGCAGACTAAAGAGTAAAGGATGATATTGTCTGTATTTTAAAATTTCAACTTCTGTGTGAGACTAAAGAAGAGATGTTTATTTGGTGTAAGATTTATATTTTCAGTAGCACAGTAGTAATCTAACCTGTATGGTCAGTTTATTTGAACACCACAATTACATGGAAACTTGAATAGGAAGCAAAATCTTTAGTTTGTACAGGTTGGTGTGATGCCCCAATATATCCCAGAAAAATCTGGGCAGAAGATAAAAAAAGTATTTGCAAAGTCCCCTTGAGGGACTGGGGAAAAAGTGGAACAATTAAAATTCTCCACCTGGGAAAGACCTGTTATTTTCATAATTACTGGGGACTGCCAATTTGATGGGCCAGGTCTTCAATCGTGGGGCTTGCTCTTATGAAAATTATTCCTACAAAGGAGAAGCTAAGCCTACTTAAGATAATGACTAAGAATCACCCCCAAACAACCTCTTTTGCTGCTCAGATGTGGCCTCTCTCTCTAAGCCAACTCAGCAGGTGAGCTCATTGCCCCCATCCCAAAGCCCTGCATTAGCAGTTGTTACTTAAATGTAAATGGGTAAAACTCTCCAGTCAAAAGCAGAGATTTACAAAATGTTTTTAAAAGTATGATGAAAACATATATTGTTGTCCTAGTTTGCTAGCTGCTGGAATGCAACGTACCAGAAACAGAATGGCTTTTAAAAGGGGGAATTTAACAAGTTGCTAGTTTACAGTTCTAAGGCTGAGAAAATGTCCCAATTAAAACAAGTATATAGAAATGTCCAATCTAAGGCATCCAGGGAAAGATACCTGGGTTCAAGAAGGTCAATGAAGTTCAGGGTTTCTTTCTCAAATGGAAGGGCACATGGTGAACATGGTCAGGGTTCCTCTCTCATCTAGAAGAGCACATGGCAAACACAGCATCATCTGCTAACTTTCTCTCCTGGCTTCCTGTGTCATGAAGCTCCCCGGGAAGCATTTTCCTTCTTTATCTCCAAAGGTTGCTGGCTGGCAGACTCTGCTTCTTGTGGCTATGTCGTTCTGCTCTGCTCTCTCTGAATCTTCTTCATTCTCCAAAATGTTTCCTCTTTTAGAGGATTCCAGAAACTTATCAAGACCCACCCAAATGGATGGAGATATGTCGTCACCTAATCCATCTTAACAACCACTCTTGACTAAATCACATCATCCAGGGAGATGATCTGATTACAGTTGCAAACAAACAGGGATTAGTCTACCTTTATGAAATGGGATTTTGATTAAAACGTGGCTTTTCTAGGGTCCATACATCCTTTCAAACCAGCACGATTGTTTATAAGAGACTTGCCTTAAATTCAAAGACACAAGTAAGTTGAAAATGAAAGGATGTGAAAAGTATTCCATGCAAATAGCAATCAAAAGAGAGCTTGGGTAGCTATATAAATATTAGATAAAATAACCTTTAAGTAAAAAATTGTTACAAAGGACAAAGAATGTCATTTTATACAAATAAAGTGGTCAGTTAAACAAGAAGATAAAACAACTATAAATAAATATGCACCTAATAGTGGAGTCTCAAAATATCTGAACAAATTATTGACAGATTTGAAGGAAGAAATAGACTGATCTACATTAATTGTAGGAGATTTCAGTACACCACTTTCAACAATGAATATCTAGTCAGAAAATCAATAAGGAAACAGAAGACTCGAATGATACTATAAAACAACTAGACCTAACAGACATATATAGAACATTTTACCCAATCGCAAAAGAATACGTATTATTCTCTAATGCTCAGGATTATTCTCAAGATTAGACAATATGTTAGGTCACAAAGTCTCAATAATTTAGAAATATTGAAACCATGCAGCGTATCTCCTCTGACTACAATAGAATAAAGCTAGAGAACAATAACAGAGGTAGAACTGGAAAATTCACAATTACATAGAAATTAAACAGCACACTCTAAAACAACCAATGTGTTGAAGAAATCACAAGGGAAATTAGGAAATGTCTTGAGGTGAATGAAAATGAAACACAATATACCAAAGCTTATGGGATGCAGCATAGGCAGTGCTGAGAGGGAAATGTATAGGTCTAAAGGTTTACATTGTAAAAGAAGAAAGGTCTCAGATTAGATGTCTAACTCACAACTTGAGGAACTAGAAAACAAAGAGCAAACTAAGTCCAATGCAAGTAGAAGAAAAGAAATAATGATTAGATCAAAGATAAATGATATAGATAATAATATAACAATAAAGAGAAGCAACAAAACCAAAAGTTGGTTTTTTGAAAAGATCAATAAAATCAACACACCTTTAACTAGCTCAACAAAGAAAAAAAAGAAAGGACACAAAAAATTAAACAGCAAATGAAAGGGGGCCATTACTTCTGACCCCCCATAAATTAAAAGGATTATAAAGGGGTGCCATGAACAATTGTATACCCAGAAATTAGATAACCTAATGAAATGGAAAAATTCCTAGAAACACATGATGTTCAGTGACTCAAAAGAAAATTGCAGATTTCAACAGACCAATGACAAGTAAAGAGATTAAATTGGTAACCAAAGGCCTTCCAAAGTGAAAAGCTCAGGACCGGATACCCTCACCGGTGAATTTTAACAAATACCCCAAAGAAGAATTAACACCAATTATGCTTAAATTTTTCCAAAATATTGAAGAGGAGGGAAAAATGCCTAGTTCATTCTATGAGGCCAACATCACCCTAACATTAAAGCCAGACAAAGCAACACAAGAAAAGAAAATTACAGATCAATATGCTTTATGAAAATAAATGCAAAAATTCCCACCAAAATATAGCAATCTGAATCCAAAAGCACATTATAAGAATTATAAACAAAGACTAATCAGGATTTATCCCAGATACAGGAGGGGGAGTAGAACAAAATAAAATCAATTAATGTAATATTCTACATTAACAAAATGAAGAGAAAAAAAGAAACACATCATTATCTCAATTGATACAGAACAGGCATTGAACAAAATCCAGCACCTTTCCTGATAAAAATACTCAGAAAACTAGGAATAGAAACAAACTTCCTCAACATGATAAAGGGCAAATATTAAAAGCAACAGCTAGCATCATACTCAATGGTGAAAGACTGAAATCTTCCCCCTTAGACAAGGAACAAGAGAAGGATGCCCGCTATCACCACTGTTATTCCATGTTGCACTGGAAACTCTAGCCAGAGCAATTAGGATAAAACAAATTGTATTCAATCAGAAAGGAATAATTGAAACTTCCCTTATTTGCCAGTGGTATATCCTATAAGTGAGAATGCTCAAAAATTCAACCAAAAAAAGCTACTAAAACTAATAAGTGAATTCTGCAAAGTGGTGGGTATAAGATCAACACATGAAAATCAGCAGTAAGGAACACTCTGATGAGGAAACCAAGAAAAATATTCCATTTACAGTAGCATCTAAAAGAATCAAATTGTCTCAGTATAAATAAACCCAAGGTTGTACAGAACTTATACATGGAAAACTAGTAAACATTGCTTAAAGAAATCAAAGAAGTCCTAAATAAATATAAGGACATTCTCTGTTCTTGGATTGTGTTCTAGTTTGCTAGCTGCTGGAATGCAACACACCAGAGACGGATTGGCTTTTTTTTTTTTTAAAGGAAAGACAGAGAGAAGGAAGGAAGGATAGAAGGAAGGAAGGAAGGAAGAAAGGGAAACATTTTCTTGTTTTATTATATTCTGTTTCTCCGTTTTTTGTTACATGGGCTGGGGCCGGGAATCGAACCGAGGTCCTCCGGCATAGCAGGCAAGCACCTTGCCCGCTGAGCCACCGCGGCCTGCCCCCGGATTGGCTTTTAATAAAAGAGGATTTATTTCATTAGTTCTTCAGAGGAAAGGCATCTAACTTTCATCTGAGGTTCTTTCTTATGTGGGAAGGCTCAGGGTAATTTCTGCTGGCCTTCTCTCCTGGCTTCTGGGTTCTAACAACTTTCCCTGGGGCAATTCCTTTCTGCATCTTCAAAGGCCTGGGCTAGGCTGCAAGTGCTGAGGTGAGGTATGCTGAGCTGCTTGGGCTGTGCTACGTTGTGCTCTCATTTAAGCACCAGCCAATTAAGTCAAACATCATTCATTGCAGCAGGCATGCCTCCTAGCTGACTGCAAATATAATCAGCAACAGATGAGTTTCACGTACCATTGGCTCATGTCCACAGCAACAGAACTAGGTGCCTTCACCTGGCCAAGTTGACAACTGAATCTAACTACCACAGATTGGAAGGCTAAATATGGTTGAGATGTCAATTCTATTCAAATCAGTTTATAGATTCAATGCAATCCCTATCAAATTCCTACAGCTTTCTTTGTAGAAATGGAAAAGCTAATCTTTGAATTTATGTGGAAAGGCAAGATACCCCAAATAGCCAAAAACATCTTGAAAAAGAATTATAGAATTGTTGGACTAAGAATTCCTAATTCTAAAACTTATTACAAGCTGCACTAATCCAAACAGTGTGTACTGACAGAAGGACAGACATATAATACTAGAACAATCGGATATCCATATAGACAGAAAATGAACCTTGACCCCTACTTCATATCACATCACACTCAAAAGTTAATTTGAGATGTTCCATCCATATAAATGTGAAAGGTAAATGATAAACCTTCTAGAAGAGACATAGGAGAAAATTTTCTTCAGCTAGAGGTAGTCAAAGATTTATTAAAGAGTAGATAAAAAGCACAAACATAAGAGCAAAGGGAAAATTTTTTCATAAATTAGATTTCAATTTTTTAAGAACTTCTGCACTTCACTACAAAATAACAAACTGGAGAACTGGAGAAAATATTGGCAAAACATAATGTAACAAAAGGCTTACTGAGAATGTATTAAGAACTCCTATAAATCAATAAGAAAAAAGACAAATAAATCAATTTGAAAATGGGGCAAAGACAGATATTTCACTCAAAAAGGATCTAATTGGTTCTGAGAGGCTGTTTTATATACGTATAACCTGGTATTTAGAGATAAGAACAAGGCTAATCAGGTCAGGATTAAGGCAATTCAGAACACAGGGGTAAGGAAGATATTGTCTATATTTTAGAACCGCACCTACTCTTTGAAACCAAAGGAAGAAAGATTGATGTTGTCCAGAACCCAAATTTTCTGTAACACATAATCTGACTCAACTTGTCTGCACAGCTGAGTCAAACAACTGAAACACAGGGAGCCTAGAATAAGAATAAGGGACTTTAATCCCATATATCTTAATGTAATGCCTGGATACATCCTAGAATATATTAAGCAGATCATCAAAAAGTATTGGCAAAGTCCCTTGAGGGATGGGAGAAAAAATATGAAACTTATTAAACTTTACCATCAGGGGATCCCCTGATACTGTGTCATATATTAAGGTACCCAAATCAATAGGATAAGCCATTGATTTTGAGGCTACTGTTGTAAAGCTTATGTAGATAGTGGACATGTTTAGCCTATCCATAGGTGTGCCTAAGAGTTACTTCTGAAGGATCTCTTTTGTTGCTCAGATGTGGCCTCACTCTCTCTAAGCCCAACCCTGTAGTGAAATCATTGCACTCCCCCCTCCATGGGACATGAAATCCAGGAGTGAAAGTCTCCCTGGCAGCATGGGAGATGACTTGCAGGGATGAGTCCAGCTGTGGCACCATGGGATCAATAATTTCATCCTGACCAAAAGGGGGAAAAGAAGTGTAACTAATAAAGTATCAGTGGCAGAGAGAGTTCAGATAGATTCGAGAGGATACTCTGGAGGTTGCTCTTATGCAAGCTTCAGTTAGGCATTGCTACCTATCATAACTTACCAAACCAAAACCAAAACCATTCCAGCCAGTCCTGAAGAACACCTAGGGAAAATATAAGATTCTACAAATGTCCCATGCACTAGGGTAACTTTCCAGAAAGCTACAACCTCCAGATGGGTCCCTGGTCCAGATAAGTCCTGAAACCTAGAGGGCCCAGACTCTCCAGAACATCGGCTAGTTTCATCTTCCTACCCCATATTACTGACAGCCCCTTCCAACATGAAAAAGTTAGAATGGTCATAGCCCAAATACCCCTAAAGAGAGGGATAGAAAGATCAAAGGTGGTGGTGGAGTTATTCAGAGAACGTAGGGCTTAACAAATGAATACGATTCCTGAATCGCTAAATTGGTATTTCTTTTGGTCTCCAGTATCTTAGAGCAGTTAGAAAGAAAAACCTAAAATTATGGAATTGTAACCCACACCAATCTCTGAAATCTGTTCTGCAAACAATTGTTTTGCCATGCTTTAAATTTATTGCTTTTTGCATATATGTTATTTCTCACAAAAAAGAAAGAAAGAAAAAAGTCAATTGTGATGATAAAAAAATATTTATTCCTTCTAGCCTCCTATATTCTGGAGCAGCCAGAAGGAAAAATCTGAGATGATAGTATGGTAGCCTAGGACAAACTCTGAGATCTGTCCTGCAAGTATTTGTCGAAGAGTACTTTAAGAAAAAAACTATTGTTTTTTCTTTCTTTGCTTTGTATATATGTTATAAAATACAATAAAAAAAAGGTTTAAAAAAATTATCCTATTGGCCTAGAAGCATAGGAAAGGTGGCCAATATCATTACTGCTCGAGGAAATGCAAATCAAGGACAAAGCTATAACACTACACAGCCACCAGATAGCTAAAATTTAAAAGACTGAGACATCAAGCATCAGTAAAGATATGGAGCAACTGAAACACTCAGATATTGCTGATGGCAGTTTAGTCAGTTTGCAAAACTGTTCAGCAATATCCACTAAAGTCAAATAAACACCTACCTTATGACCTAGCAGTTACACTCCTGAGTAGACATCAAGAAAAATGAGTGTGCCAACCAAAAGATATGCCAGTGTGTTCTTAGCAACTTTATTCATATAACATAATACTGAAAACAACTCAGATATCCATCAAATGGAAAGTGGGTAAATTCTGATATAGTCAAATAATGGAATTCTATACAGCAATAAAATAGAAAAATCTACTAATACAAGTAATAACATGAACAAATCTCACAAACATTATATGAAGCAAAAGAAGCCATATGCAAAAGGGAAATATTGTCTGATTCCATTGCTATGAAATCCAAGGAAAGGGAAAACTAATGGATTGGATTTTTAAAACCTCTATTAGCTCTGGTGTGAGTTGGGGAATATTGACAAGGAGAGGCATGGGGAAACTTTCTAAGGTGCTGTAATTTTGTAACTACATTTGGATTGTAGTTACATGAATGTACACATAGGTAAAATTTCATTGAACTCTACACTTAAGATCATACATTTTGCAACTTCAGTGTGCAATTCAAGTTTGTATATCAATAGAAAAGTCATAAAAAAATTCTCTCTAAGAGATTAATTGGTGGATGCAATAATTCTTCACATTTTATGACTTTTCTAGACTGTGTTTGAAACCATAATGAAGTAAGGAAGTAGAAATTAATAGCACTGGCACAGTAATGAATCATGAATAGTCTATAAAATAATTATAGCCTAATAATATTGGAAGATCTTTAAAATCGGTTTTTAAAAAGTCCATATATTCACTCAGTTTACATAAGTGATATGGATTTTAAAAAACATTGGCAGATATCATATACTTTAGGAAGAAACTCTTACATGCTACAATAATCTTATTAACAGATAGGAGGCTCCTGGGAGGGATTTTTTAATTGAAAATACTGTCCATGTTTAAATGCTCTGGAGATCTTGAATTTTCTTACAATCTACAACTTAACTTTAACAATTAAACTCACAACACAATCACTACCCTTAACCCTTCTTGGAATTTCTGTTAAGAAAAGCCAAAGCAGGCTATTTGTATCTTCTCAAATCTGAATGAGAAAGACTGAATAGATTTCTATAGAGAAAAAACAGAATGCACTTATTAACACTGTCCAGGTGTGTTTCTTCTCTGGGTGGGCAATGCAAATATAATACAAGTGCTTCCCACACTTCCTCTTGTTTGCTAGGAAAACAGGAAACAAAATGTTGATTTGGTAAAGATAAATCTTGACCAGATTTCTGCTCCAGGCAAAACAGACCATAGAAGTAGCCACCTTACACAGAAAATTGAAAGGCATAGAAGACTGTGTTGTATAAATTGAGATAAAATTTAAGAAATGTGGGGTTTTATCTGGAAGCAATGTACAGAAAACTAAAAACAAACTTGAGCAGAGGGAAACAGTAGCATATGACATGACAGTTTACCTTTATCCTTACAGCCCTTCATTCTGACCTCCTAGAAAATTAGACTTGTTCTCAAGGGGAAAAAGTCATGATGCATTCCCTTAGCCAATATATGTGTGTGCATATATATGCACATACATGTGTGCATATATAAATAGCATTAAACAAGAAAATGAGATTTCAAGGAGTATAGATTCACATGATGTAATAGAAAGAACTAGCCAAATATTTGTATGAAGACCTGGTTCAGTCATGAACAAGTTATGTGGTTCAGTGGAAACCAAAAAAAGTTGAGGCCCTCAGTTATCTCATTTGCAAAATGGAAGGATTGAAATGGATTATCTCTATCTGACCTCCCTGATCTAACATTATATTGTATTCCATATTCCCTATTTAAAGATTTTGAAAAATACATGGTAAAATTTTAGAAATATTTTTTCAAATATGCTTTTAAAAAAGTTGGTGCTTAAAAGGGTGAGCTTTGGATAATGAGATATTTCACTCACCTGAGCATCTCCTTCTTGGAGCTAATTTCCTTTTTCCCCCCTGAATACAATATGTCTAGCTCTTCCAAATTCTGCTTTCTCAATTTTCATCAGCCTCGACTCAGAATACCAACCATCCCTCCTCTATTTATTTTCCTTTACCTGTCTCAGTACCCCCAAAGAGAATAATGCTAGGATAGGAAATGCTTTTCTCTAATCACAGAGGCAGTGAGGAGGTAAAGGCCATAATCAGCCCATTCCCCCTCTCTGAGCCCTGGAATATGGAAATGTGCCACCTCCACAGGTCAGGGATTTTCAACTCGCAGCTAAACCACGGCTCCTCTACTGGGCTTCAACAGCAGACCCCTGTGAAATCTGAAAACAGATCAGCATCACACTGCAATAGGCTATAACAGGGAGAGAGGGGGAGAAGATACAGTGATGTCTGCTGGCCTCCTCTCCTAGCTTCTGGGTTCAAAGGCTTTCCCCAGGGCATTTCCTTTCTACATTTCCAAACATCTGGGTCTGAGCTGGCTCTGAGCTCTAAGCTGCATTGTGCCTGGCCGTGCTGAGCTCCTGAGCTTTCTCCTCTAAGCCTCCAGTTAATTACATTAAACATCACTCATTAGGGAAGGCATTCCCCTTAGCTGAATGCAGAGCTAATCAATCATAGATGAATTTCACATGCTAATGATTTAAATCCACAGCAACAGAACGACAGGGTACCATCACCTCACCAAATTGGCACCTAAACCTAATTACTACAGAGACCTTGAGCAAGGATGATTAATCAATATCAGGACAGCCTGTCCTAGACAGACAACCTGCCTAGGATTACTCACCTAGGCAAAACACCTAGGATGGGTCTGCAGTACCCAACCCAATTCAAATGCACTATCTATCACCAGGCACTGCCCTGGAGAAAGTGAGGGCAGGAGAAAGAGCCCAAAGAAGGATGAGGTAGGGGGAGTAAGTAAAGTGAAGCAATAAAAGCAGATGGCATCTAGTATCCAGAATATATAAAGAGACAACAATATTGTTCAACTCAACAACAAAAAGACAGAAAACCCAATTACAAAATGGGCAAAAGACTTGAACAGAAAATTCTCAAAAGAGGAAATGCAAATGGCCAAAAGCACATGAAAGATGCTCAACTTCCATGGCTATTAGGGAAATGCAAATCAAAACCACAATGAGATATCATCTCACACCCACCAGAATGGCCATTATCAACAGAATAAAAAACGACAAGTGCTGGAGAGGATGTGGAGAAAGAGGCACACTTATCCACTGTTGATGGGAATGTCAAATGGTACAACTGCCGTGGAAGGCAGTTTAGTGGATCCTCAAAAGTATAGAATTGCCACATGACCCGACAATACCATTGCAGGGTATCTACTTAGAGGACATGAGGGCAAAGACACAAATGGACATTTGCACACCAATGTTTATAGAAGCATTATTTTCAATTGTTAAGAGATGGAAACAGCCAAAATGTCCATCAACAGATGAGTGGCTGTGGTATATTACATACAACGGCTGTGGTATATTACATACAACGGAATATTATGCAGCTGTAAGACAGAATAAAGTTATGAAGTGTGTAACAACATGGATGGACATTATGGATACTATGCTGAGTGAGATTAACCAGAAACAAAAGGACAAATACTGTATGGTCTCACTGATACGAACTGACATTACTGAATAAACTTGGAGGATTTCATTGGTAACAAAGACCATCAGGAGATAGAAATAGGGTAAGATATTGGGTAATTGGAGCTGAAGGGATACAGATTGTGCAACAGGACTGATTGTTAAAACTCAGAAATGGATAGCACAATACTACCTAACTGTAATACAATTATGTTAGAACACTGAATGAAGCTGAATGTGAGAATGATAGAGGGAGGAGGGCTGGGGGCACAAATGAAATCAGAAAGAAAGAAAGATGATAAAGTCTGAGATAGTATTATCTGGGAATGCCTAAAGTGTATAATGATAGTGACTAAATATACGAATTTAAAAATGTTTTTTGTATGAAAAAAAAGCAAATGGCCCCAACATTGCAGGGCCTCTTGCCTCTCACCTCTTTTCTTGTAAGAGTGCCTACATATTCCTCTCACATGCATTCCTAATAAATTTTCTGCCTGTATTCCTTATGCTGTGCTGTGTCCTTGAATTCTTTCCCATAGTATGACAAAGAATCTAGGATACCAAATCCAGCAAAATATTTTGGTGAGCCAGCTAGGAGACAGTTCTCTCTGACCATCTGGACTGGTAAGTTATGGCTACTGACCAGAAGGCTTGGCCACATGCCTTCACTTTTTCTTCTCACTTGGCTCATTGCTATCCTCTCTTATGTCCTCACGTAATTCTGTGTCACTAGGAATCTAGGGACTCTGATCCAGCTCCTCCAGGGCATAAACTCTGTCCACTCTGAGCTTCTAGCTCCCTTCTCAGAGATGGCAGGAGCCCATCTCCATGCCGTGCAGATCCAAGGAGGCTCAGGCCAGTGGGTAATACCACCTTTGGGACCTAACCGGGAACTTCTTCCCATGTCAAGCAGGAATTCAGTGGAAGTTAAATCAAGTCCCCTGTCTGTCTGTCTGTCTCTTTCTCTTCCTATGTCAAGCAGGAATCCAGTGGAAGCTAAATCAAATCCTCTCCCTCTCCCTCCCTCTCTCTCTCCTCCTTCCTACCTCAGGTCTCTGAGACTCATCCACACTCTCTTTTCCTCCCCTCTGAGGACCCTTCTTCCTGCTGAATCTGGTCCTCTTTTCATCTTTTTGGCAGAGCTCCTCTCCCTGCCTCCATGAGAATCTCTCCCTTTCTCCTCTGTCTGTCTTTCAATGCCTTCTGAGGCATTCCATATTTTGTAACACAGGATTCTGGGATAAGGATTCTTGTACCAAACAAGGTATTGACTTTAATATTAAAGGGAGTCACTGCAGGTTTAGGTTCATGGGAACTGGGTACTTTCCAGTAGGAGTGTTTCCTCTCTTGTCCTTGATGATTTAGTCTCTATTGAGATCCATGTGGCCAAACATAAAGCTTCCCTTCTAAATCATTCTTGCTTTTTAACCCCCAGGAAAGAGGAAACTTAGAGGACAAAGTTATCTCCAGGAGCATTGTCCTAGACTTCTTTCATGTGGGGTTAGGGCCCCCACCTTGGGAGTTTAGTCTAGACATCTCCCAAAGAGAACATCCCAGAGGTACCTGGAGATTTATCTCAGGGCTTCCCAGTGACTTTATTTTCCATGTTCCCAAGAGATTGGATAGGCAGAAAGGGAAGACTCCTCAAGAACATTGTCCTGGACTTCTTCCAGGAAGGACCAGGCAACCCCTGGAGACACAGGCCCAGAAATCACTCAGAGAAGGTGTCCTGGGGACAACCAGCAACTGTACTCACCATGTTTCCAAGAGTGTGGGCCAGCATAGAGGGAAATGGCCAGCTCTGACATGCACTGGGATGTGATGCCATCACACTGGTGCTAGTGAGCCTCCTCTATTTCCTTTTCCAGAAAAATTGGGAACTGCCAACAGTCAATATAAGGTAAAAGATGGGAAAGCATAGCCCTCAAATGGGTCTCTCAATTACAATACCATTGTCCAATCTGTAAAATACAGGAAAAGTTATCAGAAATTCCCTATGCCTAGATGTTTATAGCTCTCTATCACAACAAGAACCTGACAGGGACTTGTTGCTTATGCTATGTCTATGTCTCAATTTCCATTAGGGAAAAAGTCTTCTTGATGATCCCCTTTTAAAACTCATTTGCCAAAAAGCATGAGAGAATGTACTACCAAGCTGGTTAATTGTAATAAACTAGGGGAAATCACTCAAGAGAAAGAGGAAAGCTCAGCTCTGTTTCAGGGGAGGTTAGTTGAAGCCCCCAAAACATACTAATGAAAGCCCAGATTTCCAGGAAGGTCAGATTTTGCTAGGTATCCATTTTATAAGCTAGTCTACCACTGACATTCAGAGAAATCTGCAAACGCTCTCCACAGGCCTGAAAACTCCCACTATTAGAAACTGCCTTTTCTGTCTTCAACAATTGGGACAAGGCCCAGGAGGAAGAGAAGGCAAAGAGAGTAAGCAAAAGGTCAGAGGACAGGCTCAGCTTGTTGTTGTCACTGTCAAAAGCTCCCTGTCCCCTTGAGGTCACCCAAATTGTGGCTCCAAGCCTCAACGGCCTTGTTCCAACTCTGGGTCTGAAGACTACTGGCAGAGAGTGTGCCAGAAAACCCTAGATGACCCTCAACCTCAGAACCCATAGAGGTCTTGCCCCAAGTGCCACCAACATGGGCATTGGGCTGGCAACTGCACTGTCTTTCAAAGTGGGGGGCAGGACAGCTCCTAGAGCTCTGCTCATGGCAAGTGAAGCAGACTGAGTATTCTGAGGCTACTTATGGTGCTGTTGACTTCACATCTGACCATCAACCTAGAGGAGCCTTAGGTGACACTCAATGTAGCAGGTAAGATTATTAATTTCACAAACCTAAAGCCATTCTTTCTGGAACTACAACTTTAGAGATACCACCACTCAGACTTCATAGTCTGGGAGTTAATGGTAAAGCCAAAACTAAGATCTTCACTACCCCTCTCCTTTGTAGGCTTGAGGACATTCTAGTGTCCTATCAATTTCTCATTGTTCCTGTGGCTCACCCCCTTATAAGCAGGGATTTTCTTCACTCCCTAGGGGCCACCTTAAAACTAGAAAACCCAGCTAGTATTTAACTCTCCCCCTTTGTTTTTCCTGAAGCCCCTACTAGATTGAGGCCTCTTAGCCTCCCAAAAGAGATTCTTAAGCAAATAAACCCTTCTTATGAGATGAAGGCATCCCAGGGCTAGCCTGTGAGTAGCCCCTATCTGCATTCAACTTCTCAATCCTAAACCTGAAAGTGGTTTTTTTTTTTTTTTGTATCTCTCTTCGCCCTAATTCTCAATACTGATTTGCTTTTAAATGGCAGGGACTTAAAAATAAGATTCCCACCCTGCTCACTTAAACAGTGCTGCCCCAAGGGTTTAAAAATAGTCCCCATCTTTAAGAATGCCTCAGCACAGACCTTACTGACCTCCAACTGCCTCAAAGTACAGTCTTGAATTATGTTAATTTTGTGAGCTAACATTTTCTTAACATGAAAGTGAATTTCATTTGTTGTAGTCTTTTCTGACTGAATGGATATGGAAATAAACAGAAAGTTCGTGAAAATGAATTTTGTTTGTAGTCACTGCTGACTATAAGCCCTGAATGGATATGGAAAGTTGCAGAAGGTTTAAGAAAGGAAATTTTGTCATCATTACTGATATAAGTCCTGAATAAATTTATAAAGTCACAGAACATTTGAGAAAGTGAATTTTGCAGTCATTACTGACTACAAACCCTGGATGGATGTGGAAAGTTGTAGAGAGTTTGAGAAAGTAGGTTTTGTTTGTAGTCACTGCTGACTATGAGCCCTAGATAGATATAAAAAGTTATAGAGAGCTTATAAAAATGAATTCTGTCTGTCATAGTGCTGCTCTCTTAATCATCTGAGAACTCTGTCTACATGTTTATGTTGATCTTCTCATCCTTTATTTCAAAATATAGGGATCCCTCATTCTTAAAAAAAACTGTTACAAAAGATTTATTCTTTCACCTTATAAAAGTGAAGTGCTGAAATAATTTAACATTACACAGAAAGTGTTCTGAAAGTATTACAATAATTTGAAAGAGAATTTCTATCCTTCTTTTAAGCTAAATTTGTCATATATTTTAAAATTGCTTTAAATTCCTAAAAACTTAACAATGTTCTCACTGTCCATGTTTTATCTTAGTACTGATCTGTATGATGTTAAACAACCAAATTTACTTGTCATTTACACCAATTTACTCTAAAGCATCTCTAAAAGTACCTGTTGTCAGCTATAAGCCAGAACTTCATCTTCAACAACAAAAAAAACTAAAAAAAAAAAAACAAGGCAAATATATAAATTATGTTCTACCTGTTAATTAACATAATCTTAAAAATGCATAAAAATAAAACAGGACAAAACTTATGCTATAGTTTATCAAATATTTTTATTTCTAAAAGTAGCTTCATTAAACAAAAAACAAACAAACAAAAAAGCAAAGTATGCAATAGTCAGCAAAGCTAAAGTGAAGTCAAAGCACTGCCCCAAGGGACTTTAGCTCAAAAAAGCAAAACTAATTACCCTCATCTGAGCTCTAGAACTAAGAAAAGAAAAAGGTCTATGCCTTCCTAATCCTACATGCTCACATAGCAGTGTAGAAAGGGAGCGAGGCTTTCTCCCAATTATCATATCAAGAGATCCTCAGTCTCTTAACTGCTGAGTTTTTGTCAAAGAAACAGCTGTAATTCATTCTATTGGCCATCAACAAATAATACTAATATCTCTTGAGGAAATAACCAGGCCAACATAGCAGCCAAAGCCACAGCCTGATTAATCAAGCCCCTTCTAAGTCTTATTTCTACAGTCCTTAACTTGCCACATGCACCTTCTTATTCCCAGTTCAGCAAGAATGGGCTGCCAAGCTAAGATTCACCCTTGCACATAAAGGATGTCTGTTCCCTCTTCCCCAGCCTTTCTTGACAAATGCCTCTCCTAGGCTAACTCACTTCTATTCTCTTTTTGCTTCCAATTGACCCTTGCATTTTTAAACTTTTCACCAAGTTTATTTCTTCCAAACTAGAAGCCTTTCACACCAAACCAGTGCTAATGTGAGGATTTTCAGCTGCTTCAACCACCCTTTCAGACTCCTCCCCTCTCAACTTAAACAAGATAGACAGAAAGTTCTATACCCCATCAAGCAGGACTTACACCCTCTGATAAGCAGAAAGAAGCTACAGGAGACAAACCCTTGTTCCTTAGAAACCCTTAAGATTAAGGAATGAGAATTCTCTGGGGCGGGGGAGGAGGGGGGAGATGAGGCAAGTCAAAAAAAGGGAAAGAGCAGGGAGAAGATAACTTGGAGTCCTTGCACAAGGATAGTTAATCAAGGTTAGACAACTTACCGAGGGCTACCCGCTTGAGCAAAATACCCAGCAGCAGCCAACCCACCAAAATGCACTATCTACCACCAGGCACCACTGTGGAGAGAAGGGAGAGTAGGAGGAAGAGCCCCACACAAGGACAGAGGAGGGTTGTAAGTCAAGGAAAGCAATTAAAGCAGATGGTCCTAATAGTGTGGGGCCTCTTTCCTCTGATCTCTCTTCTTGCAAGAGTGCCCACATGTTACCATCCCATGCATTCCTATTAAATTTTCTGCCTACTTTACTCTATGCTGTGCTGTGCCCTTGAATTCTTTCTTGCAGCATGGCCAAGAACCTAGGAAGCTGAATCAGGCAACAAGGTCATGCACAAAAAAGACGTGGAGGTATTTTTCTGCATTTCTATTTTGAACAAATCTGTAAAACATCCCTGAAATAGTTCACAGGTCATGAAACCAATGCCAACTTTTTTGTTTCTGTTTTTGTTTATTAAACTTTGGATCAAGTCAAAAAGATACTGACTTAAGATGCATTTTGTTAGTGGAATTGCCTAGATAATATGACTGAAAATAGTATCACTAGCTGTACTTTATTGACCGTGTTGGCCAGGAAGAAATTTGACCCAAGTCTACTCACCTGAGTGAGTTAAAAATCCTTTCTTCATCATGAAATGTTTCTTTTAGTTGGGGACCAGCAGGAAGGGATATGGTAAAATTCTTTGAATATAATTGACCTTGATGATAATAATTCAATCTCTGTGACTAATGATTGCAACCTTCAACAGAGCTCATAAATATGGAGCAGAATCACAGCATTGCACACCACCACTCCTATTTGGAGTCTTTTCTTGTATCAGACATCCTGGTCTTTCTTTTTAACTTTTTCCTGCTTCTGGAATCTGTGTTTTAAATCTCCAACTATGGTCACAGAATAGCATTTTGTTTTAATGTATTCCCAAAGCATAATCCATGGACAACCAACATCAAAAACCCAAGGTGGGAGGGGAAAGAAGGAAGGGATGTAGGATATGGTCCTCTTTAAAAATGAAGATTCTCTGGAACCAACCCTAGAAGTACTGACACTGGGCAAAAGCAGTGGGCTCTCTGATTGATGCACGTAATAGCCAATCCATGATACTGGGGTTTCAAAGAGAGAAAGAGTTTATTGCTAGACGTGAAATAGGCGATTAGATAGTTAATCAACCTAAATATCTGTCTTCCTGAGTCTAAGGAGTTCTAGGCTTTTATGGCTTCAAATGAGGGGAGATGGAGTTGTTACCATCTTAATAGCAAGTATAAGCAGAAATAAGGAAGATGGATGTTACTATTTCAATAACAAGTATAAGCAGAGACAGCAACAAATGTAAAAGAGAGAAGTTAGGCTAGAACCAAGCTAACTATTACAAAAACAAGTCAGTGGTTAGTTCTGAGCTGATTCAAATTCCTCCATTAACATTAGGGGGGTGACTTTGTGATTTAAGACTCTAAAATTTAAAAAAAAATACAGATAAAAGGGGTTCAGGTGACTAGGTTTTTACAATCATAAAGGCATAAGATAAAGGTTATACAATTGTTATCAGAGATCAAGGCAGCTGGATTACAGTTAAGAGACCTCAGGTATTTTCTTCTGTCTACTCTAACACACCAGCAAATAAAAAAGGAATATCTATAAAATAATTCAGTAATCATAACCATCCCCTAAATCCTAACTCCTCCATTATACTTCTCAAGCACAATCTCTGGAAATGGAGCCTTATAATATATGCTTTTAACAAATGTACAAAGTGATCAAATATGATGAATTTGAAAACCAACTCTATAGCCTCACTGGTTTGTACAAAACTGGGGTTTCACTGTTGTGTTCTAACAGCAGCTGAAGAAAAGAGCCCTTTAAAGCATATGTTTAAATGATTATTATACCTTTGATCCTATAATGGGGGGATACTTTCCTTGGATCTTTTTTTAAAAGTGTTTTCATATGCACTCAGCTCACTCGGCTCTTATTAAAATGGAGATTCTGATTCAGTGAGTCTAGGTATGTTGTGACAGGCTTGGGTGCTGTTGGTACTCCTAAGCCATGAAGCATACTTTGAGTAAGAAGGGTGAGACCCATTCCGGAGTTCTGCATCGGTCTCCTACTGATAGATCTGGTCTCAGGCATTCTGTTGACCAAAACTTTCTCTACAGACATCCCATATCTGTAAAATTACAGTAATTGACTTGGTGAACTGCTGTTTCAGATAAAACTTTGGGGGCAGAAGTCTTGGCTTGATGTCCCTTCATCACCTATTTCTGTGTATGAACTGGGACAGAACACCTAATAAGTGGTGTGTCTCAGTTTGTTATGACAAATACCACTCAGTGGGTTGGTTTAAACAACAAACATTTATTGTCTCACAGTTTTGAACACTAGAAGTCCAAAGTCAAGGCATCAGCAAGGCCATGCTTCTTTCCCAGGGTCAGCCGCTTCCTGGATGGCAGTCCTCCATTACCTAGCAATGTACTTTGTCTCCTCCTGTGACTTTCTCCGACTTCTAGATTCTACATCTTCTGGCTTCTCTGACTACATCTGTTTCCTCTCTATAAAAGGCCTCCAGTAAAATAGATTATGATTCCCTGGATTCGATTTAGCCATAACTTACTGTGCCAGTTTGAAAAGGTTATGTATCCGAGAAAAGCCACCTTCTATAATCCTTATTCAATATTACTAGGTAGGATCTTTTTCATTGTTTCCATGGAGATATGGTCCACCCAATTGTGGGTGGTAACTTTTGATTAGATGGTTTCCATGGAGATGCATCTCTACCCATTCAAGGTGTGGTTGCTTACTGGAGCCCTTTAAGAGAGAACCATTTTGGAAAATACTTTAGAGCCAGGAGAGCCCACACAGACAGAGACCTGTGGAGATGAAAGAAAATGCCCCTGGGAAAGCCAGTGAAGAAGTTGGGAGAGAAAGCTGGCTGATGTCACCATGTGCCTTTCCAGCTAGCAGAGGTGTTGTGGACCCATCAGCCTTTCTGGAATCAAAATATCTTTCCCTGTATGCCTTAGTTTGGACATTTTCATGGACTTAGAACTGTAAACTTGCAACTTAATAAATTCACCTTTTTAAAAGTCATTCTGTTTCTGGTATCTTGCATTCCACCAGCTTACAAACTAAAACACTTATCTAATAATATCTTCAAAAGATCCTATTTACAAATGGGTTCACACCCACAGGAACAGGGATTTGGATTAAGAACATGTCTTTTATGGGGTAATGATTCAGTCCCCAACACCTGTGTCCCCACTTCATCATCTCTAAAGAGGGTATACTAATAATGCCCAACCTTCCAGATTGTTGGGAATATGGTGAGGATGTGAAGGTGAAAAAACACTCTCTGAACTAAACACAGCACAAATATGATCAATTGATTACTGTGCCTTGGTGAGAGTGCTGGCTTCATTGTCTGACTGAGCTGTGCTCAAATTTGAGCAACTGCTTCTCAGCTGTGGGATATTGGATGAATTCTGTAATCTATCTGGCTTCAGTTTCCCCTGCTGTACAGTAAACCAGTTCAAGGATTTGTTAATAGAATTAAGAGAGATGGTATGCAATGCAAAGAACAACATTGATATTTGTTAGGCGTCAGTTAAGATAATTTATAGTATCTTTTATTTCATTACCATGAGAGTTTAAGGGCACTCTAAATTTTTATGGAAAACATGTAGTATATTCATTAATCAGATTGACATGTCTTTGCTCCTAATGAGCTGGCCTTCCCTGGTCTTGCCTAAGGTCTAAACTGAACCTTCTGAAGACACACAAGAGGAATCAATGGCAGAAATTTGGGGCTAAGAGGTAGAGAGAAATGCTGGGGCATGAGATGCTTTTGTCATTGTGCAGACCATACTCCAGAGAGTTGCTAGAATTTCCAAGAGGGCCCCAAGTCCATGTAATTTTTAATATGTTCCACAACAATATTTTAATGCAAAGCCAACATGTGTTATTTTCATACTATCACATGAATAACTTTTTGTAAGAATAACTTTATAAATCTGGTTGGGCAGAATCTTTGACGGAATGGCATATGAATTTTAATTCATACTCTGGTCTCCTTTCCCACAGCTGATGGGCTGACCTGTACACACTGGGATCACAGTGTCAGCTGGCCGACCTGGGCAACTGGACAACATAAGAGCATGATAGGCAGAATAATTGTCCCCCACAGATGCTCACGACCTAGTCCCCGGAGCCTGTGACTTGTGTTACCTTATACAATAAAAGGGACTTTTCAGGAGTGATTAAGTTAAGGATCTTGAGATGAGATTATTCTGGATTATCTGGGTGGGCCTGATGTAAACACACAGGTCCCTATAAGAGGAAAGCAGGAAGATCAGAGTAAGTCCTAGGAGATGGTACAATGGAAGCAAGAGGTTGGAGTGTTGTGAGGAAGAGGCCATGAGCCAAAGAATATATGTGGCCTCTAGAAGCTGAAAAAGGCAAGAAAACAAAGTCTCCCCTGAAGACTGCAGGAAGAAAACAGCTCTGCAAACACCTTGATTTTAGACTTCTCACTGCTAGAAAAAAAAAAGAATAAACTTGCATTGTTTTAAGCCATTAAGGTTGTAGTAATTTTTACTGCAGCAATAGGAAACCAATAAGAGTCACTATTCTGGTTTCTAGAGCTGACCAACCTCTGAGGAGTAGACTGAACTAGCCTACTGGTGCAGACATAGGGACTGGAACATGTTTTGACAAAGGGTGTTTGTCTAAACCTAATCCTTGAGAATGTAGGCTCTGGTTTGAAACTGGCTGGATTAAAATTTCAACTCTCCTACTTAGCTACATGCCCAGAGGAAGTCAGACATTCTACCTGTGCCTCAGTTCCTTTGTGTATGTAATAGGAATAGTGATAATACCTATTAAGTGCTATAAGCTGGACCCCGTTCTAGGCACTCATTCAATCCTCTTGCTAACCCCATAAGGTCCACAGTTGTTATCCTTATTTTGCAGAGGAAAAAATTAAGTCACAGAGAGATTAAGTAACTTGCTTGAAATCACAGGAATATGAGGTGGAGCTAGCTTTAAGCCCAGGCAGGGTAGCCAGGTGGCCTCTCCAGTGGGTACTATCCAAGGATAAAATACTTAGTGAGGACCAGAGGATGAGGGGGCTGTGGAAGGGAGGGAGAAGGGATGAGAGCTGGAGGAGTGTTGATGGCCATAGCTGTCAGCTCACAACTGGACAGTGCCATCCCCTCTTCTCTCACAGGGTACCACCTGACCTATAGTCAGCCTCAGCATCATGGTCTCCCTTGCCCTTCCCATGGGCGCAAGCAACCAGACCTGCTCCTGCCAAGATGGGAGTAGGATTTCTTGGAGGCCCCATGTTGTACTTGTACTATCCCCTTTGGTTGCTAGATCTTAGGGTTTCTGAAAGAGGAACCTGGGCAACTGGGGGCAGCTGAAGGACTCCTAAGGGACCCAGGGTAGTGGCCATTACCAACTGGAATGCAACTATTTCAGCATCTTTGGCACCTGCTAATGACTGAACCTAGCCACAGTCCTCAATGATTTCCCAGAGATAAGTGAGGGCCCAGGGGGCAGGCTGTCCATGGAGCCTGGGCAGATGGGAGTGCCAGCACACCGATACCAAGACTGACCAGACGGCCAAGCCTGGGAGCTAGTCACAGTCCAGCCACAGGCCCAGAGAAGGGAGGAACCAGGTCATGAGATAGATTGTCGGGGTTGGAACTCTGGGACAGTGAAGTGAGTGAGGCTCCAGTCATTGAAAGGACTATGCTGTCAGCTGCCAGCTAGTGGCCGACCTGAAAACCCACAGCTCTAAACCTGACACAGTCCTGCTCTTCTACAATACCTTTTTGCTGTCTGAAACGTCAGTGATTGAAACCACAAGCGGGAGATCCACGGTCACTGGCCCAGGAGCCAGGAAGAAGGGCCAGCATCAACTGCATCTCCACATGTGCTGGCAGCCTGTCTGGAGGTGCCCCTGCTGCCTGTAAACCCAGAGAAGATGCACTGGGGAAAGTGTGTGCATGGGTGTGTATGAGTGTGGGGGGAGCAGTCAGGGGCAGGGGTGGAACAGAAGGAAGGCTTTTTGCTTATAGAAAATTTAAGATCTCAGACCCCCATTACGGTTTTCAAAAGACCTTTTTTTTCTTCTTTGGTGTCTTTGAAAACAATTCATTAATCTGATAAATGTCATGGAAAAAGCAGCATTTAACATTAGGTAAGCAGAGGGCCACATGCAGCCAGGAGTTTGCAGGTTCACTGCCTGCTCTTCCCACCCCTATCTTGCTGTCTAGCTTTCTCTACGTTCTGTCTCTGTCTCTGTCTCCTGTTCTCCCTCTCCCTCTCTCTTTCCCTCTCTCCTCTCACTCACCTTCTCACTTTCACTGCAATCTTTTCTCTGTTTTTCTGTCTGTCTCATTGATCATTGTGCTGGTTTGAAGCTGTATATACTCCAGAAAAGGCCATATTCTTTTAATCCATTCTTGTGGGTACAGACTTATTATGGGTGGGAAATTTTGGTTAAGTTATTTCAATTTGAGATGTGACCCATCCCATTCAAAGTAGGTCTTAATCCTTTTATTAGAGTCTATTATGAGAAGATAAAGGACAGAAAAAGTCAAGAGAGCTTAGAGGAAAAAGCCCCAGAGAAGCTGAGAGAACCCACAGAGGAGGCCACTGGAACGAGTAGCTGAAAGCAATGAAAGTAGGGAACAAAAGTCCAGCACACGTAAGCCATGTTCTTTCCCATGTGACAGAGGTGTCCCAGATGCCAGCAGCCGGTCTTCAGAATCCAGGTGTCATCCTGTCGATGCCTTAACTGGGACATTTTCATGGCCTAAGAACTGTAAATTTTAGGTTAATGTGTGTGCTGGTTTGAAAGAATGTATGTCCCCTAGAAAAGCCATGTTTTAATCAAAACCCCATTTCATAAAAGCAGAATAATCCCTATTCAATACTGTATATTTGGATCTGTAATTAGATCATCTCCCTGGAGACGTAACCCAATCAAGAGTGGTTGTTGAACTGGATTAGGTGATGACATGTCTCCGCCCATTTGGGTGGGTCTTGATAAGTTTCTGGAGTCCTATAAAAGAGGAAACATTTTGGAGAATGAAGGAGATTCAGAGAGCAGAGCAGAACGACATAGCCATGAGAAGCAGAGTCCACCAGCCAGAGACCTTTGGAGATGAAGAAGGAACATGCCTCATAAAACAGGAAGCCAGGAGAAGCAGCTAGCAGATGATGCCATGCTCGCCATGTGCCCTTCCAGATGAGAGAGGAACCCTGAACTTCATCGGCCTTCTTGAAACAAGGTATCTTTCCCTGGATGCCTTAGATTGGACATTTCTATTAGACTTGTTTTAATTGGGACATTTTCTCGGCCTTAGAACTGTAAACTAGCAACTTATTAAATTTCCCTTTTTAAAAGCCATTCCGTTTCTGGTATATTGCATTCTGGCAGCTAGCAAACTAGAACAATGTGTAAAAGCCAACCCATTTCTGTATATTGCATTCCAGCAGCTTTAGCAAACTGAAACAGTCATCTATGTCTGTATCATTGATCATCTAGGATTCTCTTTTTCTCCCCATCTCTTTGTGTCTCTATGTCTGTTTCAGTTTGCTCTGCCTTCCTCTTTCTGCTTCTCTCTCTCTCTCTCTCACATGGTTTGAACCATGCAAATCTAGGGAGCTCTGCTGTTTGTAAACAATTCAGAACAATAATGCTGCACACACACACACACACACACACTCACACACATCAGCATGGCCCACTCTTCCTTCTTGACTGAGGGACTAGAGAATCAGATCTTAAACTGACTGCCAAATGAGGAATGCATCAGCCTACCAGGATGTTCCTCCTTCTGAAACCTACATGTACTGCTAGCTGGAGAGGCTTCAATCCTTCAATCAGCTGTCTGTCTAAGGGCAACACTAAAAAGATGCATCCAGGAGAGGGGCCAAGATGGCGGCTTAGCAATATGCGCATTTTAGTTCGTCCTCCAGAACAACAACCAGAAACAGTACAGAACAGTTCCCAGAGCCACGTCAGTGACCGGATACACAGCGTACCCCAGTCTGGACCAGCTGGACCGGCTGCAAGCCTCCCCAAAACCATGAGTTCCCCAAGCCGTGGTGGCCAGCGGCCAGTGCCCGGCGCCCCTCCCCCACAGGCGGCTTCCCAGAGGGAAAGGAAAGAGACTCTAAACCTGGTCAAGGCAGAGGTCGCTCATTGGGCTCACGGAAAAAGAGGAAAGGGGAGGAAACAGAGGGTTTAGTGGTTGTGTCTCTACGGAGACTTGGCAGCCTCTGGATTTAGCGGTGGGACTTCTCGGGCTGCAACTGCCCCAGGCATAGGCAGAAACGGGCTGCTTTCAGGGCTGTCTCCCACCTGTGCCTTCCCCAGGAGAGGGGTGAAACAAAAATCAGGTGGAATCCCTCCCTCAAGAAATTCAGACCCCAGGGCTTGGCAATTTGAAGCCATTAAAACCAGCCTACATCCTCTCCTCCATCTCCACCACTCCCCCAACAGGGAGAGTCTTCCAAAGTTAAAAGTGCCGCAACATCTTTTGCTGATGCGGCCCGCAGGCAGACGCACCACATACTGGGCAGAATAAGAAAAACAGAGCCCAGAGACTTCACAGGAAAGTCTTTTAACCTTCTGGGTCTCACCCTCAGGGAAAACTGACACAGGTTACTCCTTGCCCCTGATAGGGGGCCAGTTTAGTCCAGGAAAACCTGGCTTGAGTCTATAATACCTACGTAGACCCTCCTAAGCGTGGGGAGGGAAAAGGCACCATACAAGTAGGGCAAGAAACAAGAAAACAAGAACTGAAAAATTATCCTCTGTTAAACAAAACCTAAGCTTAGAGGTCCAGAAAAAGCTGAACTGAAGGTCAAAGAACAGATAGACAACAAATTCATCTAGCAAGAAAACCCTAGGTAAGAGAAGTGAAAGCAATCACCAGAATAAACTAATTAAGGTAATTAAATGTCTAGACGCCAGCCAAAAATAACAAATCACACCAGGAAAATTGAAGATATGGCCCAGTCAAAGGAACAAACCAGTAGTTCAAATGAGATAGAAGGGCTGAAACAACTAATTCAGAATATACGAACAGACATGGAAAACCTCATCAAAAACCAAATCAATGAATTGATGGGAGGATATGAAGAAGGCAAGGAACAAACAAAAAGAAGAAATCGAAAGTCTGAAAAAACAAATCACGGAACTTATGGGGATGAAAGATACAGTAGAAGAGATGAAAAAAACAATGGACACCTACAATGGTAGATTTCAAGAGACAGAGGTTAGGATTAGTGAACTGGAGGATGGAACATCTGAAATCCAACAAGATACAAAAGATGCATCCATCTCATTCATATCCAAAAAATGAAATATGAAGCTTGTTTGGCTATTTGTGATTATTTCTAGACAGAACTTGGGTCTCAGAACCTACCTGGATGGCACAGTTCCACACAAGGGAGCTTGCCCTGTGTCTTTAACCTGGAGGCTCTAAAAGTGTTTTGCATTATTGTGGTTAATGCTTGTGGTGCACCTACCTTTGGAGTCTTGGGGAGTCGATGGGCGATGCCATTTTCTTCCCTCTACAGAGTATGAACCAACAGAGCAGTGAGACACAGTTGTGACCAGAATGTCAGCTCTGTCACTAATGAAATGACCGAAGAACAAAACTTTAGATTGCAGACAAATGAGCATACATCTCATTCCTAAACTGGGCTAGATTGAAAAGATGGTGACTGAGGTGTTGAACTCAGTTTCTTCTCCCAGACTTCACATCAGCTAGATCAATTTTCCTTCCCTGAAGAGAGAGGCCAAGAGCATTGCCCAAAGTTAAGCCCCTGTTCCCTTGTGGCAACACTAGGAGTGAGGAACACATGTCCCTCAACCCTTACTCAGTTAGGAGCACTATACTAACAAGCTCCTTAAAAGACATTAGAGCACATAAGCCCCAAAATAGCCCTATGAAAAAAAGCACTATCATTTAATCACCTTTTGCAAATGTGGAAACTTGCGGAGAGTAAGTAAACTGCCCAAGATCATACAGCTAATGAGTGGTAGCACCTGAATTTGAACCCAGGCAGCCTGATGGAGAGCAGGTGTGCTTAAACCTCTCCACTGTACTGCCTTGGTTCATCAGTTCTCATACCATCCCTGGAGCTGGGAAAAACACAAAGATTACAGATTGAAAAGCAGAGTTCCATGTGGTCATTCCATTCCCAGAGAAACTCATGCACCTGTGCACCAGGAGCTACTTACCAGAAATTTGAAAGCACCACTGTCAGTCACAGCAAAACTGGGAAACAGCCCAAAGTCCATTGATGAGAGAATAAATAAATAAATGGTATCACCTAACAGCAGCATAGTGTAGGGCAGTGAAAGGGAATGAGTCACAACCACAAGCAAAGATAAGCATAAATCTCAATAACATAACTGTCATACAAAGAAGCAAGCAAGAATAAATAGAGTATGATTCCATTGAAGCTAAGTTCATACAGATATCTTTGTGCGTATTGTTTAGGGAGACAATCAATTGCAGGTGGTAAGCCTATGAAGTAAAGCAAAGGTTTCATTAACAGAATTCAAGAGCATGGTCACCTGGAGAGGTGGGGGCAGGGGGTTGTCAGGGAAATGCAAGGAGAATCCTGGGCTAAGGGAATGCACTATTTCCTGGCAGTCGGTATCCGTGCCCACCTGTGTGTTGTATTATTAGTCTTCATTTTGGACAAATATGTTGTATAAACTCTGGAATATAAGATATATTTTACAATAGTTTTGTTGTTTGTTTGGTTGGGTTTTTTTGCATGGGCAGGCACCAGGAATTGAACCCAGGTCTCCAGCATGGCAGGTGAGAACTCTGTCGCTGAGCCACTGTTTCCCACCATACAATAGCATTTTTTAAATAAAAATAAAAGGAGTCTGCTTGATCCAATGTTGGTGAAAGGACTATTGAGAAGATTAATCTTCTGATGCATGTAGATTACAATTTTTAGGACAAATTTTCCCTTCAGTATATCCTGAACCACATTAATTCATAAGTGAGTGATCCGAGAGGATCCCTGAGCTTTGCAGAACATCCAGCTCCCTGCTTGGCAGTACTGCAGGCCCGGGGGAGGACCACCTCCTGAGCATGTGGGAGGATCTGAGATATGGACCTAAAAATGACACTTACCTTTTAAGGTTGTTGTGTAGCTTAAAAAAGATAACACATATATAATACTTAAAGTAGTTCCTAGCACAACAGCTATTACTGGTTATTTTTTACCAAGAGAAGAATTATTACAGAAAATTTCACATTTGGGGCATTTCAAAGAGCATCTGTTTTATACCTTTTCATGTTTTGCCTTGAAACGGGGGGAGGGACTTAAAATGGTATAGCCACTTTGAAGTCAGTTTGGCAGTTTCTTACAAAGCTACGCATAGGCTTACCATACAATCCAGCCATTGTGCTCCTAGGCTTTAAAATCCAAAGAAGTTGAAAACTTATGCAGACTCAAAAACCATGCAAATTTTATAGCAGCTGTATTTATAATAGCCAAAAATCATAAGCAGCCAAGGTACTGTTTGATAGGTGAATGGAAAAACAAACTATGATAATCTGTACAATGGAGTATTATTCAGCCATCAAAATAAATGAGCTATCAGGCCACGAAAAAACATGGAGGAACCTTAAATGCATATTGCTAAGTGAAAAAAGCATGTCTGAAAAGGCTGTGTGTGTGCTATTTGGTTCCAACTATATGACATTCTGGAAAAGGCAAAACTGTAGAAACAATAAAGAGATCAGTGGTTGCCATGGGTTTGGTGGGAAGGAACATGGGCTTTTTAGGGCAGTGAAACTATTCTGTATGATACTGCAATGGTGGACCATGATATTATGCATTTGCTAAAATCTGTAGAACTAAACAAGACAAAGAATAAATCCTTAATGTAAACTATGGACTTTAGTTAATATAATGCATCAATAATTCATCAATTGTAGTGATATAACACTAATGCAGATGTTAATGATAGGGGAAACCATGGGGGCTGTGAGGCTAGGAATGAGATATGGAAATTTCTCAACAATCTCTCTGTAAAGCTAAAACTGCTCTAAAAATAAAATTTTTTCGTTCTTTTTTTTAAAAAGCAGAGATGGGGGAATGTGATAGTGGAAGGATTCAGGCTGCTTAAAGAAGTGACCCAGCAGATCCCATCTTATCCTTTCTTCATTACTGGAAGAAAGTGTGTCTAACATCCCCATGTGGAAATAGGAGAGCTAGGCCCTTGAGCACTCTGGCCAGTCCTACTTTCTCTTGACTGAGAAATAACAGAGTTGCAAGGCAACAAAAGCGTTTATTTGGGGTCTTAGAATTGCAATTCGGGGAGCACAGATTAAGGTAGCAACCCAAATCGTGTCCCATCTTGGGGCTTCCAAGTAAGGATTTCTAAAGAAAAACAAGATTATATAAGTTGTTTGTGCTTGGTGGATGTTGGGGATATTCCAAGTATCCTTCAATTAAATAGTTATTGATTTCCTTATCTTGTGGTTTGTTTATTGTGTTCAGGGTTTTGAGAAATATTCTTGCTTGAGGCTATGCCTACTTTTGCAGCTGAGATGAGCATAAGGGTAATTTCCTGAATGGTCTCCCAACTCCATCTTAAAACCCTTAGCCGCAGCAACTCTATTTTGTCATACTTCTTTGCACAAGTCATAACATAATGGTTTTTTCTTTGCAAATATTAAATGGAGAGACATAGAAACAAGCTAAGTCGCATTAATGTCACAGCCAGGATTGGCTGTTTACCTCTTCCTTGGATTCCATGAGAAATCCGTTGCACGTCCCTGACCCTGTTATTTGCTATTTTTGTTGGTTAAGAGAAATTAACTTGGTCTCTTCATACACTTCCTTCAAGTCCTGTACACTCATATAAGTAATAGAACTACCTTTCAAGTTATTCCATTGATTCTTAAAATCTTCTCCACCTTTTTTGCCCAATTCATTGAAGCTTGCCTTTATTTAGTTCTTACATGCACTATGCTTCAAATAGCTATGTGTCTAAGACATAGTAATTGATGGACAACCAACAGTTACAGGGCAGGAGGCAAGACTCTTTAGTTTGTGTAAAGAGTTCCAAGCCTGAGAAAGCAAGATTCCATCCAAGCATGCTGGGCTAATCCCAGGAAGCAGCCACCATATCAGCATAAATTAAATCTGCTGCACAGGGCATACCTACAATGCAAGCGCTCCCCTCTTTCTTCTGTTTTTAATCAAGCTGACACACCACAGCCACTGTCTCTCAGGGCTCAGCATTCAGGGACCAGCTACGTTTGGAAACATCCATTTCATCCAGTGGGATTATTATATCTTGCAATCAAACTAAACACAAGGTGCTTTCAAGCACAATAGATACATGTGGGGAGTAAATTAAAATGTAAATTAAAGTGTAAAAAGGGAGGAAATCAATATGTTTTAATTTCTTTTAAATGAGATTGCTTCTGGAATAGCAATTGGGGTTTAACTCAACAAGCTTTGTAAAATCATTCAGGTGGCTGGCTCCCAATGTCTGCCCATCCACTTCATGACCTAAGACCTAATTTTTCTCTCTGCAGCTGGGTGTGTAGCACTCCTACAAGAACCAGCTACTGCAGATGTTCCACCCACGGTGGCAGTGCCAAAATTCTCATTTGCAGCCTATTGGCAAAAAATGCTGTAGGATGAAAAGCAGGGTCTAGGCAGAATTTTTAGAATCTAGAAGTTGCGGCAGTGTGAGGTGAATGAGGTATTGGGCACTATTTATCAGGGTCAGTCTTATCATAAACTTTCATTTCTTCAGGATACATACATCTGATACTATCTTGTCCATTCAATTGTTTATTCTCCATCTCCTCCCACTAGAATGTGTTCACAGAGAGCAGGGCCTTTATCTTTCATATCTACTTACATATCTCCAATACCTAAAATAGTTCCTGGCACGGGCAAGATGCTCAGTACATTATATGTTATATAAATGCACAAAAAAATAAAATGGATTGATGTAGCTTTTTTCCCCCGGTAAACCAGTGTTTCTGCAAGTCTTTTGACTTCATTCCATCCCCAGCATCTGAAAGTCATTCATTTTAAGAACCTTTCTGGAAATTATCTAGGAAAGCTTTTTCTATACAAACAAGGGATTCATTGAAAGAGGAACTGCCATCTGGAGTTCAGCTGCACATTTTCTCTTGCAATGTAAAGTTACAACCCAATGTCCGTGGAGCTTGATGCTGGGTGTCTCCAATATTTTTTAGGCTTTCACTAAAGCTCTTCTCAAAGTCCTTCTACCCACCATCTGGTTCTAAAACCCCACCTGAGCTTTCAGGTTTTTGTTTTGGCAGCATTGTCTTCCAGCTACCAACATCTGGACTAGTTATTGATTACTGAATAAAATATTATCTCACAGTGTAATGCCTTAAAACAATAAATATTTATTATCTCAATTTCTCTGTTAGGAATTTGCAAGTGGTTTATCCAGATGATTCTGAATTAGGTTCTCTTGTGAGATTGCAGCCAAGATGTCAGCTGGGGTTTGACTGGGTCTAGAAGATCCACTTCCAAAGCGGCTCATTCTCATGGCTCCAAGGCAGTGCTGGCTGTTAGCAGGAGGCCTCAGTTCCTCGCCACTTGGGTAACTCCATAGGACTGCTCAGGACATAATAGGTTCTGCCACAGCAAGTGATCCTAGAGAGCAGGATAAAAGCTGTAATGCATTTTATGAGCTAGCCTTGTAAGTCACACCCTGTCCTCTCTGTAATGCCCTAGTCATTATAGAGGGGAACATATAGGAGCATGAATACCAGGAGTCAAGAATTTGGGGGGGGCATCTTGAAGCTGTCTACCACAATGCTCAAACATATGTTTCAAACAGATGAATGAATTATTTATTCAACTCCAAGTCCTCCAAACTCAGTCCACTTTGATCTATTATTTAGCATGAGGGATTAAGTTTCTGGCCTAAACTTTTTATTGGCCTTAGTGTTTTCACTCTGTAAGTGAAATTCGATGTTGAGGTGTATTCTAGCTTGCTAGCTGCTGGAATGCGATATACCAGAAACAGAACGGCTTTTAAAAACTTAATAAAAAAACTTTATGGAGAGACTCAGAGAGAGCAGAGAATGCTGCAGCACCATGAAGCAGAGAGTCCACCAGCCAGCGACCTTTGGAGATGAAGAAGGAAAACGCCTCCCAGGGAGCTTCATGAAACAGGAAGCCAGGAGACCAAGCTAGCAGATGACACCGTATTTGCCGTGTGCCTGTCCAGCCGAGAGAGTAGCCCTGACTGTGTTTGCCATGTGCCTTCTCACTTGAGAGAGAAACCCTGAACTTCATCGGCCTTCTTGAACCAAGGTATCTTTCCCTGGATGCCTTTGATTAGACATTTCTATAGACTTGTTTTAATTGGGACATTTTCTCAGCCTTAGAACTGTAAATGAGCAACTTATTAAATTCCCCTTTTGAAAAGCCAAAAGAAAAATAAAACTTTATTAAGTTGCAAATTTACAGTTCTAAGGCTGTGATATTGTCCAAATTAAAGCAAGTCTATAGAAATGTCCAATCTAAGGCATCCAGGGAAAGATACCTTGGTTCAAGAAGTCCGATGCCGTTCAGGGTTTCTCTCTCAGCTGGAAGGGCACATGGTGAACATGGTATCATCTGCTAGCTTTCTCTCCAGGCTTCTTGTTTCACGAAGCTCCCCGGGGGACATTTTCCTTCTTCATCTCCAAAAGTACCTGATTGCATAGGCGCTCATGGTTCTTGTGGCTTTATTATGTTTCCTATTTTAAAGGATTCCATTAAACTAATCAAGACCCACTTAGAATGGGTGGAGTCACATCTCCCTCTAATCAAAGGTCAATACTGACAATTGGGTGTGTCATATCTCCATGGAGATAATCTAACCAAATTTCCAAACCACAGTGCTGAATAGGGATTAAAAGAAATGGCTGCCTTTACACAATGGATCAGAATTAAAACATGGCTTCCTAGGGCACATAATCCTTTCAAACCAGCACAAGGTGTATGAAAATCCTTAACATTGGAAATATGCATTGTGGTACGTAGAGCTCACTGCAGGGCAGAAGATTCCATACCCCATCTCAAGCTCACTCCGAGGCACACAAGAAGTGAGAGGAAGGATAGACAGAGTTTGTTTGTTAATTTAACAAATATTTTCTGAACACCTCCTTTGTGCCAGACATTGTTCTAGGTGCTAAACCCCTTCACTTTGAGTCTTTGTTCAAATATCTTTTCAGTGACCTTTTGCTGGACCACCACACTTAAAATTACAATCTGCCCTAGCCTCCCAATTCCCCTTACTCTGCTCTATATTTTCTTGTTTTAGGACATGCGCTACCTAGGAACTTAGTATATTTTGTTTTTTTGCTGCCTTATTTGTTGTCTTTCTCCTTCCATGTCAGAATTTCAGCTTCATGAAGGTAGGAATCTTAGCCTCTTTTGTTCAGATGCTTACCACACACTGAGAACAGTGCCTGGCTCGTAATAGTAAATAGTGAGTGAGTGACTTAAATGAGTGGTGGGGATTCAAGAGTGAACAAAATGGACAAATCTCTCTGCCCTCTGGAAATGTACATTCTTCCCTTTCTCTCTCTCTTTTTCCATCCATACATACAACTGAGTTCACATGGGTTAAATCCAGGTAACTGAGAGTACCCTGTCCTGAGCTTCCAGTCTTTCCCTGCAGAAGCCAAGGCAACCTGTGATTTCTTTCCAGAGCAGCCAAAGTGACTTGGTGCAAAACTTTGACCAACAGGTCACTCCAGACCTTCGATTTTATGAAAATAAAATTTACCTTTCAAACGTAAGTTCTTCCCAGCCCCAGTCATGCTTCCCAAACTCTCAGCGCAGTAGTAACTCTGGACTTCAGAAAGAAAACCCATTTGTTTTTACCCTTAAATTGGTCAAAACAGGGTCACAAAGCTACTTAGTTTTGTCAATAAAGATCAAGCTCCCTCACCCCCTACTTTCCAAATGATGAAAAAAACAAAGCTTGTTACTCTCCAAAAGCCACATGTAAGGCAAGTACATTCTGCTGACAGTTTAATAAAAAACAGGACATGTCAAACAGGAAGCATCCAGGTTATGACAACTGGATTTAAACAAGGAGCTGGAGAAGGCAGATTAAAGATACTTAATGAATACAATCAACAAGAATCATTAAAGGGGGGTTTAAAGTGCATACAAATGGTAAACGGCTTAAATAGCATCTACAACCTTTCAACACAGATAATTACATTAGTGTATGTTATACAGATTAGACATAAGGAAGTATTTTTCCAGGTAGAAAACAAAGTAGGAATACAAAGTATTACATGTCAAGATCAACTGAGCAACCAACTGGAAAAATGAAGAAAAGAATGTGAATAGAGAGGGAAGTTGTTGAAATCAGCAATTAAGCTCTGTCTCAGGAACTTAAAGGAGTGTTTTGGTGGAAGGTTGGAGCCAGTGGAGACACAAAAACTTTGTAGCTTTGTTTCTTTGGCTAAAGAAGAAAAGGCCAGTAATATTTGGTGCAATAAAGTAGGGACAGTGCTACCAAACTGATCATCTAATGCTATGCTATGCAGTACAATACGGCAACCAATAGCCACATACGCTATTGAAAATTCTATTTAAATTGAATGATAATTTCATTTCCTGAAAAAAAATTAAATGATATTAAATAAAATTCAAACTTCAATTTTTCAGTCACACTAACCATATTTCAAGTGTTTGATAGCCAAAGTAGTTGGAAAGTGCAAATATTGAGCATCTCCATCATTGCAGAAAGTTCTATGTCAGCACTGCTATAGAACTTGACAGGTGAAGAAGCAAATATTGGTCAGTATCTATACCAACTGGGCCTGTTCTTCTCTAAAGACAGACAGACTCACAATTTTAGAGTTGGCAAAGACCTTGAGAAGCTGGGTCAAAATTCTTACTGCTTCTGATGCTTCTTTTTTTTTTAACATATGAGACCCAGAGAGTTCAATTTAAACCATTTATTGAACATAGATTTATAGAGGTGAATAAAACACAGTCCAAAACTTCATATATTAGTCATAAGGACATACATGAAAGAAATCAATTACATTGAAGTAGTAGATATTACAATACAGGGTGTATAAGACACTAATGGAGGTTGGATTTTCCAAAAGTGTCCACAGCAAATATTTTCAGTTTTACATGCACTTCCAGAATCTGTGTATTTCTTATTCACAGAAAAATTCTTGGAGAACTTTTTAGCAAGAGAAATTGTGTATACTGCTTAGTTATTATTTAGAATTTCTTGGAACCATTCCTTATTTGAACACTCCCTGTCTATCGAGCCCAGGCCTGGATTGGAGAAGAGAAAATGTGATTTGACAATTCAGTGAAAAGTTAGTAGCATTTTTCCCAATTGTACTAGGGAAAAGAACACTGCTGGGGGCAGGGGCTTTCTCTACTAGTAGGGGCATGGTGCATGTGACAGTGACATGTTTTATCAGGAAATAAGAGAGAGGGAGAGGGAAGGAGAGACAGTGAAACTGGCCTTCCTCTACTCCCTACAGCCCAAGTGCCCCCCCATCTCTCTGTCTCTGTGTGTGATTCTCACCATCTTCCCTCCCTATCTCTCTATCTCTCTTGCTGCCTCCCCTGTCTTTTCCCACCTCTTTCTGTCTGTCTCTGTGTGTCTGTCTGTCTATCTGTCTGTCTTTCCCTGTCTCTCTCTCTCCCTCTCTCTTTCTCTCTCTGTGTGTCTGTCTTGGCCTCTGTTCTAGTTTGCTGGCTGTCAGAATGCAATATACCAGAAACGGAAGGCTTTTAAAAAAGGGAATTTAGTAAGTGACAAGTTCACAGTTTATAGGCCTTGGAAATGTCCCAATTAAGACAAGTCTATAGAAATGTCCAATCTAAGGCATCCAGGGAAAGATACCTTGGTTCAAGAAGGCCAATGAAGTTCAGGGTCTCTCTCTCAAGTGAGAAGGCACATGTCAAACACAGTCAGAGTTTCTCTCTCATCTGGAAAGGCACATGGTGAACACAGTGTCATCTGTTAGCTTTCTCTCCTGGCTTCCTATTTCATGAAGCTCCCTGGGAGACATTTTCCTTCTTCATCTCCAAAGAGCACTGGCTAGTGGACTCTCTGCTTCTCGTGACTACATCATTCTGCTCTCTCAGAATCTCTCTCATTCTCCAAAATGTTTCCCCTTTATAGGATTTCAGTAAACTAATCAAGACCCACCCGAATGGGTAGAGACACATCTCCACCTAATCCAATTTAACAACCACTCTTTTTTGGGGGGGGCTTTTTTTAATTAATTAAAAAAATTAACAACAAACAAACAAAACAATAAGATATCATTCCATTCTACATATATAATCAGTAATTCTTAATATCATCACATAGTTGCATATTCATCATTTCTTAGAACATTTGCATCAATTTAGAAAAAGAAATAAAAAGACAACAGAAAGAGAAATAAAACAAAAACAGAGAAAAAAACAGATTATACATACCATACCCCTTACCCCTAGCTTTCATTTACCACTAGCATTCAAAGTAAATTTATTTTAACCTTTGTTCCCCCTATTATTTATTTGTATTCCATATAATCTTCTAATCTTCTGTTGATACAGTAGATAAAAGGAGCATCAGACACAAGGTTTTCAAATTCACAGAGTCTCATTGTGAAAGCTATATCATTGTTCAATCATCATCAAGAAACATGGCTATTGGAACACAGCTCCGCATTTTCAGGCAGTTCCCTCCAGCCTCTCCGCTACATCTTGAACAACAAGGTGATATCTACTTAATGCATAAGAATAACCTCCAGGATAACCTCTCAACTCTGTTTGGAATCTCTCAGCCATTGACACTTAGTCTCATTTCACTCTTCCCGCTTTGGTCAAGAAGGTTCTCTCAGTCCCTTGATGTTAATTCTCAGCTCATTCTAGGGTTTTCTCAGTCCCTTGATGCTGAGTCTCAGCTCATTCCAGGATCTCTGTCCCACGTTGCCATTAACAACCACTCTTGATTGAAATACATCTCCAGGGAGATACATAGTTTCAAACATACAGTACTGACTAGGGATTAGAAGAAACGGCTGCTTTTACAAAACGGGATTAAGATTAAAACATGGCTTTTCTAGGGTATATGCATCCTTTCAAACCAGCACAGCCTCTCTTCCCCATTCTTTCTTCTCACATGCACATACTTACACTCCAAGTACCAAATTCTTACTATTTAATTCAACAAGAAAAACTTTGGTAATCTTAGATTTATCATTCAAAGTCTATGATTTGTGAACTATCCTGATAGTCATGACGCCTCATTCACAACAAGAAGTCCTTATTTCACAATGTTCTTGTGACAATTAAACGCCGCCCCCACCCCCCAATCCTATCCGTAGCCAAGATGGAAGCACTTATTTCCAAAACTCCTAGGCGTTTTGGCAGTTAACAGCTCTCAGCTGAGTCCTGCTCCAGGAATTTTCTGAGCAGAAAAGAATGTCTCACCCAAGGTCATGCCTCCTTCCTGGGAGCAGCTCGCCTCCAGTGCTGGGTTAATCTGTGTGGGGAGGTAGGAGGAAGGCATAAAAATCCAGCCCCTTTGCCTTAATTTGTAATGAATTTGAAGGATCATTCTGGCTCCTCAGCTTCCAGCTGAGGCCTTTATTATAATTTTATCTTGGTTTAATTTCTTTCTCTGCCCAAACTTGCTTCGCTTACCATCCCCTCCCCACATTTGCTAACATTGAGAGCACTCCCCAGTACACCTCCTGCAGGCAAATCTCAGTCTCAGAGTTCAATTTTTGGGACACCTGACTTGTGGACTCAGTTTGCCATCAAGCAGTCTTGTCATCATTAGAGGCTTTCTGGAATTTGAGGATTAGTAAGAATCTTGGACAATGCCAAAGGTTAGCCGTATTGATTACACGCCCTATATGGATGATACTCAAGAGGTTATTGTGGGCAGCACTGCCCTTATACCTGTGCCTTAGGGGGACCAACACTTTCAAGTGCCTTCCTCAAAATAAGACCCTCTTTTGTGTCCATTACTTGTAGGGACCAGAAAGTACTGTCTGGGCAGAGACAACCTGAGCTGGGACCTGATTCTACATGGGTTCCTATCATAGGAAGCACCTACCTCAGTATTTTTCCTCCATGCCTGGGACCAGCGGGGCCAGCAGTGCCATCTGTTCTTGGACCAAGACTCACGTGAACACGGCCCCAATTCTCCTCTTCAGGGCATACTCTGACTCTCTCCTTCAGGTGTAGGGTCAACCAGATGCCTCAAGAGGCTCCAGACCCTGCCCCCTTTAGGTTGTCCTGGGACCCATGTGTGGGCACCAGTTCCTGAAGGGTGCCTGGTGAGAAGATCACTCCAGTTGAATGGCACACCATCTCTTTCTCAGGATTGCACTAAAATGGTGCTGATGTGATGATTTGGAGTGACTCATATTAAGACATAGGAAGGATTTGGGGCTCTGGGGAACTGGTAGTTAACTGGCCAACCCTCAGGTTTGAGCTGCATGTGGGCAGGAGTGGCAAGAATAATCTTTTTCCCATGTGCACCCAGGGCAGTCACCCCCACCGTCTCCTCAAGTTCCGAACCACATCTGGCAGTCCTGGGGGAACTATGACTAAATCATCTGAGAGCTTTCTAGACCTTTGCTCTGTAATACCAGTGTCCCCTCCTAATCAGTCTTCTCTCTTGCTTTCAATTGATGGAGTTAATCGTAACCATGCTGGGTGAAGGACAGATATCCTTTGTGTAAATGGGATCCCTCTTCATGTTTCACCCACAGGCCCCTTTATCTATACTCCATCATTCCAAGAGTGCAGCGTTTATGACCTCAAGAGTTCAAGAAAAGACATGATTGGAAGATGCAGTTTTTCTGTGTTCATGCTAAAATACTCTTGAAAGTAAAGAAAAGGTTATCATTCAAATTTCCTATATATTCTGGGTAAGGTTTGCATTTGGGTCAATCAGTGAAGCACAATAACAACCCATGAGAGAGTTATTACATGCCAGTAGTGGCACAATGGATGATTCAGTGTCATGAGTAATTGTGGTGGGCAAAATAATGGCTCTCTGGAGATGTCCATATTCTAATCCCCAGAAACTATGAACGTTACCCTATGTGGCCAAAGGGACTTTGCAGATGCCATTCAATTCAGAGTGTTGAGATGGGAAAGTTATCCTGGATTATCTTGGTGAGCCAATACAAGAACAAGGGTCCTTATAAAAGGTAAGCAAGTGGGTCACAGTTTAAAAAGGAAACGTGATGATGGAAGGAGAAAGTGAGAGAGAGGGATTGCTGCTGGCTTTGAAGATGGAGGAAGGGGCCACATGCCAAGGAATGCAAGCAGCCTTTACAAACTAGAAAAGGCAAGAAAATGGATTCTTCCCTAGAGCTTCTTTTAGGAATGAAATATTGCTGACAGCTTGATTTTAGGACTTTTTACCTATGGAACTGTAGGATAATAAATAAGATTGTGGTAATTTGTTATAATATCAATAGGAAAGGGTAATAATGAAATCAACGTTACATATATGATAAAAGGAAACTGCAGAGGCAAGAAAAGCAATACTGTTTCAATACAACAGATTCTGAAGAGCCAATGCTATGACTAATAATAACATTGCAACTTTTTCTTATGATGATGAAAGAAATGAAATTAGTAAGGAATGGTTCATTTGGTAACACAGAAGACAAAGAAATGGGTTTCTGAACCTGAATAGATAGAACCAGTGTCTGGACACAGTGAAAAATCTTCATGTGCACAGATTAGACAGAAAACAAATATGTGAGTACCTTTACATAGCATTCTAAATCCTCTTCAATAGAATGTCATACCTCACATGGGTTTATGAATTTTGTAATGCATTTTTCTTTTCCTTCTTTTCTGTTCCTAAAGCATTTTTATTGAGATATATTCATATATCATACAATCCATCCAAAGTGTATAATCAATGGCTCACAGTATAACCACAGAGTTGTGTATTCATCACCACAATCATTTTTAAAACATTTTCATTACTTCAATAAGATGTAATGCCAAAATTTATATTTCGACTAGCACATCTCCTAATATAACTTCTATGGACAGTTTTATGGAGCACCATAAGTACATGGAAGCTTAAGATTTTGTAGGTTTGTCCAGAGTGACGCCCCAATAAATCCCAGAGTGATTTGAACAGTGAATAAAAAACTATTTGCAAAGTCTTCTTGGGGGAATAGTGAGAAAGAGGGAAAATTCAACTTCCCTATTTGGAGGCCTAATATTCTCGCAAGCAGTGGGGACAACAAAATCAATAGGCTGAACCCTCAGTCTTGGATTCATATGAAACTTATACCCGCAAAGGATAGGATAAGCCTTCTTAGGCCTGACAGTCGCCCCAGAGAACCTCTTTTGTTGCTCAGATGTGGCCTATCTCCCTCTCAGCCAACATGGCAAGCAAACTCACTGCTCACCCCATCTCTATGTGGGACATGACTCCTAGGGGTGTAAACCTCCCTGGCAACATGGGACAGAAATCCTAGAATGAGCTGGGACTCAGTATCAAGGGACTGAGAAAATCCTCTCCACTGAAAGGGGTAAGAGAGAAACGAGACAAAATAAAGTGTCAATGGCTTAGAAATTTCAAATAGGGTCGAGAGGTTATCCTGGAGGTTATTCTTACGCCTTATACAGATAACCCCTTTTTAGTTAAGATGTATTAGAAAGGCTAGAGGGAAGTGCCTGAAACTGTAGAGCTGTGTTCTAGTAGCCATGTTTCTTTAAGATGATTGCATAATGATATAGCTTTCTCAAAGTGACTGTGTAATTGTGAAAACCTTGTTCTGATGTTCCTCTTATCTACAGTATGGACAGATGAGTAAAAAATATGGATTAAAAATAAATAAATAATAAGGGAAACAAATGTTAAAATAAATTGGGTGGGGGGAAATACTAGTGGTCAGTGAGGGGGGCAGTATGGATGGTATGTATGAGTTTTTTCTTTTTTCTTTTTATTTCTTTTTCTGGAGAGATGTAAATGTTCTGAGAAATGATCATGGTGATGAATATATAACTTTGTGATGATATTGTGAGCCATTTATTGCACACCAAGTATGGAATGTTCATACCTTAAGAATGTTCATGTTGTATGTTAATTGGTTTTATTAATAAAAATTTTTAAATGTAATGCATTTTAATCAAATTGTTTATATACATGGAGTCCCATAAAAATGTATTTGCACACTCTAGGTGGTTGTAACAGATAGAAAAGATGTGGGAGATGTGATCTTTGCTTATGAAATGCATATAATCTAGTTAGGGACAAAAGACCAACATGCATTAAAGTACCAGAGAAAGATGAGTGGGAGTATGAGAGAGATTGTATTCACGAGTGGGGAATAGATTTTAAGTTAATACCACAGGTAGGCAATGATGTGGAGAAGTGGCTGAACATCATTAATTTATCGAAGACTCCAGGATGGCCCCCAGTGATCCCTGTTTTCTGGTATTCATGTCATTGTGAGATCTCCCTCCCCTGGGTATGGGTCAGATTCAGGGGCGTGCTCCTAACGAATAGAGTATGGCAGAAGTGAAGAAATACCACCTTCAAAATTGCACCACTCTCGCTGTATGAGTCATTGCCTTGCAGGAAACCAGGTGCCATACCATGAGCAGCCCTAAGGAGGCAAGGAACCGACATTTCCATGCAACATCCAGCAAGGACCTGAGACCTGACAACAGCCATGTGAATTAGCTTGGAAGTAGATGTGCTATAGCTGGCCACCAGTGGCCCAAGTGAGCTTGATCACAACCTCATAAGAAATCCTGAACAAGAAATAGACAGCTAAGCCATACCAAAATTCCTGATCTATAGAAACTGTGAAATAATAAATTTTTGTCATTTTAAGCTGCAAACATTTGGGCTAACTTGTGACACAACAATAGATAACTGATGCATTGTTGATGGAAGTACAACCAGTTGGAGAGTAATCTGGCAATATCTAGTAGGGTGGAAGATGTGCATGCCTTCATACTGGAAATTCTAGCTTTGGGTATTGTCATCTACACTTGCTATGCTTTTTAGACACCCAATTTTCTTTAAAAACTGTCCTCCATTTGAAGAATTTCCTACCTTAAGTGCCAGCTCCTCTGGGCAGAAGTCAGATACTCTTTCCCAGCTTTTTTTGCTGCTTAAAAACACAGGCATCTGACCCAGTATTTACCAATTAGATGCATCCTGTGAACCTCTGATTCAGAAGAGAGGGGCATGGAATTGACCCTAGCAATGGAGGTACACAGCATTGGCCTTTCAGAGGCAGTAATGGCCCATGCCTGGCATTATGCTAAGGACCACAGGACCCTTTCTGAAGGTGTCTGTTTTAGGTCTCCACTGCAGCAACTGGACAGTGTGATGGGGATGTTAATATTCTAAAACACATTAGTTCAAGGTATTTATGTATCTTCTTCAGACGTTTCCAAGAGAAACACAACCTCTCTTACTGCCTTCCAAGTAAATCTTCTCCAGGATATTGGTTATAAATTAAATTTTTGTTCCCTTGGCAATTCTGAATTCACCTTGAAGTTTGAAGTCTAGGTGGAGGAATAGCCTACCATTTCTGAGAGACAGTCTTTTTGATTCAAAGATACTGTTGACATGGAAGTACTTCAGCCTAGAGTTTGGAGCACTCGAACAAGTAGATCTGACTATGTGTGTGCATAGCTGAATGCCTAAAGGGTTGCATTTAGACTCTTCATAGTTTCATCGTCACTTGCTATATTCTAAACATGAGGGTGTTAGTTTTCCTTTCTATTGGGTTTTGCACACTAATCTTTATAGATTGGGCAAAAAAAAACTATAAAAAAATCACCCTATATACTTGAGTGAATTCTATATTGATCATTGCTCTTTACTTCATCATCATCATCATCATTTTCATAATCATTAATAATGGCCAATATCGATCATTTATTTTGTACCAGGCACTGTACTAAGATACGTTTATTTATTATGTCATTCATTCTTCAAAATAGATTTACGATTAGTATTTTATTTTCACATTTTAGCTTTAAAAACCATAGCCCAGAAGGGTTAAATAACTTACCCAAAGTTATACAGCTGGCAAATTGGTACACAGGGATTTGAAGCCAGGTTGGATAGACTCCCAAGCCCAAGTTCTTAACCAAAGCAATTGTCCCCAGGGTTGAGGCAGTCTCATTTCTGGGTGTGAGCCTATATTATCTTCTTATCTGGAATCACCTTCTTCCATGACCTATCCAAATTCTTCTCATCCTTTAAATTTAAATACCCCCTTACTCCTAGAAATCTTCTCTAATAGAGGAAATTTTATTCTCTCACTTTTCTGAATATTTTATAGTTGTTTCCATCTATGCCTTTAAATTTTAGCCCTTGATCATATACAAAGTGACTTTGATGTGGACACTGTGTCCTACTCCCAACTGTGCTCATTCAGCACTTTATTGGTGGTGTGATTGATGGACTGATGTATCTATAATGAACAAGCCTGGATACTCTCTGTCACTTGGTCCTACAGTGGCCCTACCTATTGAATATAACTAGGCTTTTAGTAAAGCAGGATGAAGGCCAGCCATTCACTATCAACCTTCTCTCTGAGAAGACAAAACTTTTCCATCTAAAGTTTCATTTCATGCCGCTGGAACACTGGAAAGTATGCAAGTCACCACTGTCATATAACAGCCCATCTTAAGATTCTCATGCTTCCCCTATGCAGTGGTTTAGGGAAAAGGAGGGAAGATTCAAGGATGTAGGTGGTGGGTGGCAGGAAGAGCATGAGGGCACAACTCAGGAACATTCCAATCCTCTGTGAATTTCTATTTTCCATTTGTGTTATTGCTACCAGCAACATGATCAAACTAAACACAATTTTTAATGCCTAATAAACATAGCCTTGTTTATTTCACACTCCGGGTAAAATGTAATATATGGATTTTTTTTTTTTTGTATGCTGTATGGTGGGGTCACATTTCATTATTTTTCCATGTGAATATCCCATTATTGCAGCACCATTTGTTGAATTTTTCTGTTTGTTTTGCTTGTTTGTTCTTTGGGAAGTGCATGGACTGGGAGTTGAACCCAGGTCTCCGACATAGCGGGTGAGAATTCCACCACTGAACTACCCTTGCACCCCCAGATTTTTAAAAATGTGTTGGTCAATAAATTTGCATGGTCTATTAGAGATCTCCTGGCACTTTTCCTCCCTCAACCCTCCAACACACATACCTTGGCTTTTTAAAATTCTTCTTGTCCTTTGGATCTCAGCTTAGCAGTGACCTCCCTGGGAAGCCTTCCGTTACTCCCATCCAGCACATTAATTCTACTGTTTGTAGTTGCCTGTATTCCTGTCTTTTTACCTGAGGGCAGAATCTATGACTTAGTATTGAAATGCCTAGAGTCTAACAACTGCTGAGCACATAGTAGATAATTGTTGGATGAATGAATCTAGTCCAACCCTTTATAATACCTGAATATATATCATCTGTGCTGCACTTGATGGGAATAAGTTACTTACCACTCCTCAAGAAAGCTTATTCCAGTTTTAGAGAGTTCTACAGTCAGAAAAACAATTCTTCCTTAAAATGGGATCACATGTACCTTCTTGTAATTTCCACCTATGGCTCTAGTTCTTCCTTCCTGAGCTACACAGAATAAATCCAATCCCTGGCCCATCATTTATTCCTTGAGTGTTTCAAGAAATTTCCCAAACTGGGCAATTATCTACTCTTTGGTTTTTAGAACAATCATTCTGGATACTTATCAACATATATGAAGTATGTATTTCCTAGTCAACACTGTTTATGGGAAATAAAATAAATTTCAGACCCATTATAAGGTATTTCTCAAAGCCAAGAACTGCCTGGTATTTCTTTTTATATCTACTGCCTATAACTCAATAGATAATTGGTTTAAACTACTCTGGCAATTACTTGTCTTTTATTGTATAGACCTGAAAAGCTGAGCATGGCTACATAAAATTTTCCGTAACATCATCCTTCCTTGGTCTCACCCTCAGCTCTGTGGGAAATGATTCATTGCTTCTTCATGTGCTTCCCCAGAACTTTGTACAAACCTACTTAAAAGTACTTATCACAGTTGTGTTTTATGAGGTTTTCTTTATATGTCTATTTCCCCAATAGAGCCTGAACCCCTAGAGGAGGATAGGATCTTCTTTGTTATCACAAACACTTAGCCCAGTACCTGACACATAATAGACACTCAATATATGTAATGAGTAAGTGCAATAGACTATCCTAACTGAAAATATCTTATTTGCACAGACAAATATCCTATCTGTTTCCAATTAAGGAATAAAGTTCTGCTTTTGTGGGCCATTTGGGGACATGAAAAGATAATTTGACCCATACTGTACTGTCTGGTTATTTGGGGGACATCAGAAGGAAGTCTTCCTAAGCTTTCAGGGAAAAAAAAAGGTATTTGCTTTGTACTTCCACAGAGTAAATTATAGAGCACAAAGTGTGCCCTGAATGAGTTTAAACTCAGAACTGACTGCCGCTATGGGCGTACCCTGAAGTTTCAAAACACAATGTCTGGAGGAAGCAAACAACTCTTGCTGCCTCACAGTAATCTCCATGGCAAAATTAGACATCTCAGTCACAGATTCCCACTGTGTGAAAGCTTTAGAAGTCAACCTTACAATGGATTTTTTAAATTAATCTCTATCATCGCTTTAACCTTCTTTAGGGATCCAGTAGATTGGTGGGTTAGAAGTCAAAAAGCCATGACAGAATTTACTCGAGAAGTATCTTCATCAACTGTTATGAAAACAGAAATGTGTGTGCCAGGCTTGGTATTGATAGGCTCATCAGGACAACTTCAGCTCAAACGAACCAGAAGTTACCGGAATTTTGTTGAGATGCCCCTGAATCTACAGAAGTAGAGTCCAGAGGAAGACTCCATGGCAACCGTCACCAGGGGATCTGGGCAAAGTAAGGGAGAAGAGAGCTGGGGCAACTGATTAGCTTTCATCTTGTAGATATTGCAAAACTCATAGCTGCTCTTACTTCCCTTTTTGAAGTCGGCTGATGAAAGAGTGAGCCAAATTTGTGGCCCATCCTTAGGAATTGTATACCATCTCTATGCTGACACCGTTTTATCCCTCTACCGAATCTTTATAAGCCCTCATAAATCAGTATGGTGAGAAGTGAGAAATAACAGAAGCTCTGTATATACGGGGCTTATTGGCTGGTGGGCTTCTCTGGTGGGATATCCAACTAGATATAATTAATTCTTTGTATGGTCAAGCTAGATACTACTAATTTTTTTTGTCTTGGGTCAATCAGTTTGGATGGAGAGGAATCCTCCCACTCCCTGCTGGGATAGGGAGGGCTATTGTGGTAGGGGAGAGTGTTAGCATGGCCTGCAACCTTTCCCCGGGACCCACAAATATATCTTATACTTAGTACCAGGTGGGTCAGCCTAGCGGGATAAAACACAAACTCCTAGGAGATAGGGGACTGCTGGTACATTTCTTTCCTTATTTCCTTATTGTCCACATGTAAACATTCACTGAAGGCAGTCTGATGCCTGTGCAGATGGTTGGGTATGTTTGATGACATCCAGCTCCCACCGCGGAGGTATGTCTGTCCCTGGCAAGAAGGAGCGGGTTTCCTCCACTACAGCACACAAACACCAGAGAGGAGTGCTGTGTATAGAACATAAACCTCCTTTGGCCGTAGATTGAGACCCTCTGGCTATGAGGAACCAATACCCACTAGTGAGGCTGACTTTTCTTTGTCTCTTCTCTATGTGAGTAAAATATTGTTCTATTCAGTGCTGTGTGAGTCATGCTTCTGTTGACAAACCCGACACCTGTATTGGAGTGAGTTGACATCTTACCAGACAAAGGCCTTGGATTCTTCTGCCCGGACGTGCTCAATAACCAATTCCTGAGACACTGGGGTTTCAAAGAGAGAAAGAGTTTATTACTATGAGCATAGTAGGAGAGCAGACAATCTAATGGCCCAAAATCTGTCTCCCAGAACTGCAGTAATTTGGGTAGTTTTATTAGAGAAAAGGTGGGCAGGGTTTAGGATAATGAGTACAGTGGCCCCAGATGAAGTAATTAGAGGTGATCTGATTATTGAGCATGCACAGACTGATTACATGCTTAGTCATAGAATGTATAAAAGAAAATGGTGGAATGAGGTCTAGGTGACTTGTCGGTCAAAGTCTAAGCTACTACACATATCAGGAGAGCCCACTTTGGTTAGATCTAGGCTCAATCATCAAGATAACTTGGGACTTGGGGTAGGTTAGTTCCAGGGGGACCCCAGACCTTTTATTAACAAACATCAGGGGCTCTCTTTAGTGATTACAAGACTCTAAGTTTGAAAAACTGGATAACTAGGTACAAATGAAGGTTAGTCACAAGGTTTTTACAATCACAGGGGCAGACAATAAGGACTATATAACCATTATCAGCATCAAGGCAGCTGGATTACAATTCAGAGATTTCAGATATTTCCCCCTCTACTCCTATATGCCAGAAAGCAAAAAGAAATATCTATATAATGATTCAGTAATCAAAATCATCCCTTAAATCCTGATTTGTCTGTTACATTAGGTGTCTCTTCTCCTGACTAAGAAGAACTACAAAGAATCTTTCCCTATCTGCATGTGTTTTCAGAACCTAGTGGGGAAAGAGAATTACAAAAGAGGATATTCACTCTTCACTTGGTATCCTCTGAGACTGTCCTCTTACTGCATTGGAGGGTGGGGAGAGATTAAGGTAAGCATGTGTTTTCAATTTGCCAAGGAGGGTGGGTCCCCTGTGAGTGATTGTCTGAGCAAGAATGGCAAGTGACCACAAGACCTGGAGAATGTTCACTGAGCTTTCTCTATTGGGAACAAGCTGATATTCTTCAGCTCACCTGCAGTTCCTTGGACCTATTAGCCAAGTGTTTTCCTAGGAGACTTAAAAGATCCATCTCTAAGAGTTCCAGAAAAAGACTTCCCACTGTGTCTGCCATCTCTAGACTACCTATAATTACTGGAGACTCCATAGACTGTAGAAGCCTTCCTGGAGGAGGTATGGATATTTACCAGGACATTATTGATCCACTTTCTCAAAAGGGCAGTTCCAGATTAGATCACGGGCTAGGGTTCTGCTAGTGGGTCCCAAACTCCTTCTCTGTGATTATCATCTCTGCAGGGTCCTTACAGTGTCTTCCAGAGTGACCAGTCTGCAAGTGACCCCCAAGCAAATTCAAACCCAGGAGCATTGGGGAGGCTGGAGATATTTGGGCTGCTGTCTGTCTTGTGTTACACACTATTCTACATGCCAAGAATACAACAGGGGAAAATATAGGAAAAATCCCTGTGCTCATGGAGCTTATATTCTAGTGAGAATAAAATGAAGTTTAAATTAACTTTAAAGGCAACTAGACCAACTTTAGGAAGAACCTATCCATTCATTTTAACTTGGTTAGAAAAAGGAATACAAGTGATGCATTTAGGCTTCTAAATCTTAGAAAGCACAAGATCTTTATAAACTCAGAAAGAGTGAAAGCAATAGCCACATGGCAAGTTAGAGGGCCAGCCATGAGTCAGCAACCTTCCTGACCACCCAATAAGGACTGGACCAGATGTCCCTGCCCCATCCATTAAGGTGCTGATGATCAAACATTTTCATCTTTAAAATGTCTGCATTTTCTCTATTGGCCATAGAAAACACATGTAAAGTGCTGAACACAGTGCTCAAGGAATAAATGTTGATATTATAGCTTCTCTACTTAACAGCACCCCTTTGTACTTCTTGCTCAAGGTTGAGAGCGTAATCGGTTATTCCAAGAAACACACTTCTCATGTGAAGCTTTGTTCTCCCAGAGCATCCAGATTTACAATGTAGGTAAAACTCATGTACTCAGAGCAAAATTATTGAGAAAATTGAGGTCTCCTTTTAATATTTAGTTAATTAAAGATATTTTATGTCATCTTAATGTAGAACAAAACATAGGCAGGACTGGTAATGGACATTTATCAATTACCAAGAACTTGGAAAGAGGGTGCCACTTTCATGTCAGGAAATATTGTGCTAGTATGTTTAATTGGGGGTGGTCATATGATTGAAGTGACTGCAGTTAGGAGAATAACAAACTGGCTAATAGGGTAGAATTCTTGGCTTCTCAGATTCCAGAAAGGAATGTGATTGTTATAGGATTCTAACATATGAATTCATCAAAAGAATGATGGACCAAAGTAAGAGACACAGTTCCTGCATTCTAAACCCCAGAAACTCTTTTTAAGCTGAAGTGCAAAATAAACCTCCTCAATGTCGCAGATATTCAAGGGACTCCTGATGTTTCATGCTATTACAAATATCTTTTGGTTTTTCAGAGACTGCGGTGGCAATTTTGATAGCTGAGATTTCTGAGCCTAAGTATTGGCCCAACACCCAAAACAGATGTGCCCCTGTTCTCATGAGTGGATGGATTTTATCCTGTGCTTTTCTTCAATTCCAAGTTTGAGCCTGAATTCTAAACTGGACATGTCGCCCTTTGCTGCCAACCATCGCATGACCTTCTAAAGGGGTTTAGCAGTACTGCTGAGAAAGTAATCCTCATTCCTATGAAAGTCCCCTGCTGCAAGAGCTTAACTAAAACCACATTCCACAAATCACACACCCCCCAGGAGAAACCTCCATCCTAAATACATGATTGCACTTTTGTGTTTTAAATAGAGCTTAAGGTCCTGCAAATTTTATTGGGGATTCTCCACGGGATAATAAGATTTGGGAATAGGATTAACACCAGAATATCTATTCCTAAATTTTCAAAAAATTACTGTTCTTTAAATTATGTTTTTCATTTTGTTAGAAAATGAGGTAAAAGGGACAACAAATTATTTGCTTGCTTATTTGTTATTGAAAACAATATGAAGCAAGAATTCATCTTTGGTCAGCTTTAACAGAGCATTCTTTACCCCACTGATATAACTTTGAATTCCAAGGCATGATCTCTATATGGCCTGAGCAAAAAGTGAACAAAACTAGGTAAATATTGTCATCTGCTCTATTATGGTAAACTATTTTAACAATGTAACGACTTCATGCAAGAGAATTTTCTTTCTCACCCATTGGCTGTTTAGAAGGCCAACCTGCTGATGTTCAGAGGGTGAACCATCCTCTAGATGAGCTTTGGGGTTGTCCACTAGACCCTCTGCACCTGGCTGGCAGATGAGGGAAGGAAGGAGAGCAAGAAGTTTCATGCAGGAGGATTTAGAGACAGGCTGGAAGTGGTAAGCATCACTTCTGCCCATGCTCCTCTGGCCAGAATTTAATCAGGAGTACCTACTAACTGCAAGGGAGGCTGGGAAACAATCCTGCTCTGTTCCCAGGAAGAGGAGGACACGGGTTTGGTGAACCTCTAGCTGGTTGCTGTCACCTGCGCTCTGTCCATTGCTCCAAGTTGGCACACTGGCTTCTCTTTCTTCTCTATCTTCTACGTAATCCTTACCAAAATTACAGGATTTGCATAATATTTTTCAGTTTACAAATCTCTTGCATTTTCATTACTTCAATTAATTCTCCCAGTGGCTCTGAGAGACAGAGATCATTGATCCCCACTTTAAAGATAAGCAAACTGAAACCAGTAAATGAGCAACAGAGCTGAATTTTGAACCCAGGTCTTATAACTCCAGCTGCTCTACTCCCCAAGGGAGGCACAGCAGTGAGGTGGCTAAGGAGCTGGGCTAAGAAGAGACAGCCTGGGCTGAAACTCGAACTTGATCACTAGCTGATCGCACACCTGGGGCATTGTTTTTTGTTTGTTTGTTTGTTTTGCATGGGCAGGCACCAGGAATTGAACCCAGGTCACTGGCATGGCAGGCGAGAACTCTGCCACTGAGCCACTGTGGCCCACCCTAGGGCATGTTTTTTACTTCTCCAGGCCCCAGTCTATGCACAGGGCCAATTCTAAGAGTATCCCTCTCATAGGCTGTTGTGAAAATTAAGGGCAGTGAGGTGCAAGATTCCAGCAAAGCATCTGGAATCTAATAAGCATGGTCAATGAGCTTAACCTAGATACATGAACTTGACACCTCGAGCCTTAGAACGGATTCTATTTCGTAGTGCTGCTGAGGCACTATATTTCATTCAAAGCAGGGCAGGCCTTTCCCCACTACATGGGACATGACTCCCAGGGGTGTAAATCTCCCTGGCAATGTAGGACAGAGTTCCTGGGATGAGCCGGGACTCAGCATCAAGGAATTGAGAAAGCCTTCTTGACCAAAAGGGGGAAGAGAGAAATGAGACAATCTTTCAGTGGCTATGAGGTTTCAGACAGAGTCAAGAGGTTATCCTGGAGGTTATTCATATGCATTATATAGATATCCCTTTTTAGTTTATGGTGTATTGGAGTGGATGGAGGGAAGTACCTGAAACTATTGAGCTGTGTTATAATAGCCTTGATTTTTGAAGACTATTGTATAAAGATATAACTTTTACAATGTCACTGAGTGATTGTGAAGACCTTGCATCTGATGCTGCTTTTATCCAGGGTATGGACAGATGAGTTTAAAAATATGGATAAAAAATAAATAAATAATGGGAGAATAAGGGGTAAAATAAATCGGATAGGCTGAAATACTAGTGGTCAATAAGAGGGAGGGTAAGGGGTATGGGATCATGAGTTTTTTTCCTTTTTCTTTTTGTTTCTTTTACTGGAGTGATGCAAATGTGCTAAAAATGATCATGGTGATGAATACATAACTATGTGATGATATTGTGAGCCATCGATTGTACACCATGTGTTCTAGTTTGCTTGCTGCTGGAATGCCACACACCAGAGATGGATTGGCTTTTAATAAAAGGGGATTTATTTTGTTAGTTCTTCAGAGGAAAGGCAGCTAACTTTCCACTGAGGTTCTTTCTTACGTGGGGAGGCACAGGATGGTCTCTGCTGGCCTTCTCTCCAGGCCCCTCGGTTCCAACAACTTTCCCCAGGGTGACTTCTTTCTGCATCTCCAAAGGCCTGGGCTGAGCTGCAAGTGCTGAGATGAGGAATGCCGAGCTGCTTAGGCTGTGCTACGTTGCGCTCTCTCATTTAAGCACCAGCCAATTAAGTCAAATGTCATTCATTGCAGCAGACATGCCTCCCAGCCGACTGCAGATGTAAATCAGCAACAGATGAGGTTCACGTACCATTGGCTCATGTCCGCAGCAACAAAACTAGGTGCCTTCACCTGGCCAAGTTGACAACTGAATCTAACTACCACACCATGTATGGACTGTATGTGTGTAAAGATTTGCCAATAAAAACATTTAGGAAAAAAAAAAAAAGCAGGGCAGGGCATTCTCTTTTTAAATACCCTTTCTTTTCTGATGACTCTCATAGCCAACAGCCCACCAGGTGCCAGGCTCTGTACTTCACTGGTGCTCTCAGTTAGCTTGTATAGCAAGTCATAGACCAGCACCGTGGTAAGAATGTGGACTCTGAAACCAGCCTACCTGTCTTCAAATCTAATTCTGCTACTTACTAGCTATGGGCATTGGGTAAATTACTTGACTTATCTATGCTTCATCTATACAGTTTCCGATCTATTAAATGGCATAATAATACCTACCTTATTGTACAACTTAAATACATTAGGACTTTTGATTGCACATAATAAGCACTTTCTAAATATTTGCTATTATCATCACTGACTTCATAGTTTGTTTTAAAAACTAAAACTCAGAGAGGCTTAGTAATTGGTCTGGGATGCAAGCTCAGATTGTCTGTGCATTCTTCTCTACTCTGCCAAATACCTCTCAATCACAGTTCCCAAGAGAGTTCCCAATGTTAAGCTCCTTTATGCAGAGCCTTCCTTATTGGGTAATAAGTGCTGATGATCATAAACGAGGCAGGCTGGACTCCAAGCTACACACATGAGGAGCATTGCCCTTCTTGAACAGTTTCTTCTCCCCTGAATGACAAACCCGCAATATGTAATTGCAGGCAGTCATACATTGTTCCAAGAATGACCATAAGAATGACTGGGAACCTGCAAAGGATGTGCTTTTCCAATTGTAACTGAGTCCAAACAGGTGCTGAGACAGGTAGAAGATGGTGGATGGAATTAAGAGATCTGTTACAACTCTGATATCACTGAGCCAGGAGACTGTGGTAGAAAGACACTTAAAGTGGCCCCTACGTTCACTGCCTCCTGGTTTTCACACCCTTGTAACGTGCTTCTAGCTGTATAGAATAGGCAAAGGTGACTGGATGGATGTAGTTACTCTACGTGATAAGTTGTACAAGATGAAGGAGACACCTGCACATTTGCTGGCTTTGATGATGTGAGCAACCATATTGGGAAACTCATGGGTCAGGGAATGGCTCCCTACCCAGAGTCAGCAAAAAATGAGGCCCTCAGTCCTATTGCCACAGGAAATGAATTGTGCCAACAACCTGAGTGAACTTGGAAGCAGACCCTTTTCTAGGCGAGTATTCTGAAGAGACCCCAGCCTGGCTCACACTTTGACCGCAACAAGGTTCAGCTAAGTTATGTCCAGACTCCTGACCCCCAGAAACTTTGAGAATAAATGAGTGTGATTTTAAGTAATTAAGTTTTTGAAAATTCATTTTTCATCAATAGAAAACTAGTGCAGAGACACTGGATAAATTAGTGAATTTCTCTGGAGCCTTGTTTCCTATTTGTAAAATTAGGGGGTCATGTCAGATGCTCCAGAGAGTGCAAGAGCTCCATAGAAGTGTTCTGGGGACCCCTCCGATGCACGCAGAGGAAACTGAGCAGAATTCAAGGTTCCCCCACTCCCACTTTAAGGAATCTACTGCTCAAGAAAAATTTCAAGGCTACTGTGTTCAATGATTTTTAAAATCCTTCCCTCCATCAAGAAATGTTTCTCTGATCTATGAGAGATGCTATTGTTCCAACTGAGACCTAGAAAGATGGTCTACAGCAGCATTTCCCATTTCCTCACAACAGTCCTATGAGTTGTTCCATGGAAAGTCATTCCAACCGGATGTTATTGGATCACTGGTTCTCAGTCTTAGCTGAGTGTTGGTGAGTTCTAGAAAATCCTGATATCTCCTAGAGATTCTGATGCAGCCTGGACATCAAAAAAACTCCCCAGGTAATTCTAACATACAACAAAACTCTAGATAATATTATTCCAGTCCAGCACAGCCCCAAGAGCAAAGGACATGCCACACAGAAAATTACCCATGAGTTTTTTTTTTTTTTTTTAGAACTAATTTGTTTTTTTATTAATTAAAAAGAAATTAACAACAAACAAAACAATATCATTCCATTCTACATATATAATCAGTAATTCTTAATATCATCACATATTTGCATATTCATCATTTCTTAGAACATTTGCATCGATTTAGAAAAAGAAATAAAAAGACAACAGAAAAAGAAATAAAATGATAATAGAGAAAAAAAAGTTATACATACCATACACCTTACCCCTCGCTTTCATTTACCACTAGCATTTCAAACTAAATTTATTTTAACATTTGTTCCCCCTATTATTTATTTTTATTCCATATGTTCTACTCTTTTGTTGATATAGTAGATAAAAGGAGCATCAGACACAAGGTTTTCACATTCACAGAGTCACATTGTGAAAGCTATATCATTGTTCAATCATCATCAAGAAATGTGGCTACTGGAACACAGCTCTACATTTTCAGGCAGTTCCCTCCAGCCTCTCCATTACATCTTGAACAACAAGGTGATATCTACTTGATGCATCAGAATAACCTCCAGGATAACCTCTCGGCTCTGTTTGGAATCTCTCAGCCATTGACACTTAGTCTCATTTCACTCTCCCCCCTTTTGGTTGAGAAGGTTCTCTCAATCCCTTGATGTTAATTCTCAGCTCATTCTCGGGTTTTTTCTCAGTCCCTTGATACTGAGTCTCAGCTCCTTCCAGGATCTCTGTCCCACGTTGGACACTAAGTTTTATTACTTGATTCTAGTTTTTAAGAAGTTATTATAAAAATTGGAAAGTAGATTTCTTGAACACGTTTGGTAGGAATCACTGCATGAGATTATTGTGTCAGCTGCTGTTTTTTTTTTTTTTTAATTTTTTTTATTAATCAAAAAAAAGAAAAGAAATTAACACAACATTTAGAAATCATTCCACTCTACAAATGCACTCAGTAATTCTTAGTTTCATCACATAGATGCATGATCATCATTTCCCAGTACATTTGCATCGATTTAGGAAAAGTACTAGCAAAACAGCAGAAAAAGATATAGAATGCCAATATAGAGAAGAGAATTAAAGTAATAATACTAATAATATATATATATATATATATATATATAAAGGATAAAGAAAAAAACAAAAACAAAAGATACAAACACACAAACAAACAAACAAAAAACCATATTTCAGGTGCAGCTTCATTCAGTGTTCCAACCTAGTTACATTACATTTAGGTATTATTGTGCTGTCCATTTTTGAGTTTTTGTATCTAGTCCTGTTGCACAGTCTGTATCCCTTCAGCTCCAATTACCCATTATCTTACCCTGTTTCTAACTCCTGCTGGTCTCTGTTACCAATGATATATTCCAAGCTGATTCTCGAATGTCGGTTCACATCAGTGGGACCTTACAGTATTTGTCCTTTAATTTTGGGCTAGACTCACTCAGCATAATGTTCTCTAGGTCCATCCATGTTATTACATGCTTCATAAGTTTAGTCTGTCTTAAAGCTGCATAATATTCCATCATAGGTATACGCCACAGTTTGTTTAGCCACTCGTCTGTTGATGAACATTTTGGCTGTTTCCATCTCTTTGCAATTGTAGATAATGCTGCTATAAACATTGGTGTGCAAATGTCCGTCAGTGTCTTTGCCCTTAAGTCCTTTGAGTAGATACCTAGCAGTGGTATTGCTGGGTCGTAATCCATTCTGCCATTCTGTGTCTTTTGATTGGGGAATTCAGTCCATTAACTTTTAGTATTATTACTGTTTGGATAATATTTTCCTCTACCATTTTGGCTTTTGTATTATATATATCATATCTGATTTTCCTTCTTTCTACACTTTACTCCATACCTCTCTCTTCTGTCTTTTCGTATCTGACTCTAGTGCTCCCTTTAGTATTTCTTGTAGAGCTGGTCTCTTGGTCACAAATTCTCTCAGTGACTTTTTGTCTATAAATGTTTTAATTTCTCCTTCATTTTTGAAGGACAATTTTGCTGGATATAGGAGTCTTGGTTGGCAGTTTTTCTCTTTTAGTAATTTAAATATATCATCCCACTGTCTTCTAGCTTCCATGGTTTCTGCTGAGAAATCTACACATAGTCTTATTGGGTTTCCCTTGTATGTGACAGATTGTTTTTCTCTTGCTGCTTTCAAGATCCTCTCTTTCTCTTTGACCTCTGGCATTCTAACTAGTAAGTGTCTTGGAGAACGCCTAATTGGGTCTATTCTCTTTGGGGTGCGCTGCACTTCTTGGATCTGTAAATTTAGGTCTTTCATAAGAGTTGGGAAATTTTCAGTGATAATTTCTTCCATTAGTTTTTCTCCTCCTTTTCCCTTCTCTTCTCCTTCTGGGACACCCACAACACGTATATTTGTGCGCTTCATATTGTCATCAGTTCCCTGATCCCCTGCTCAAGTTTTTCCATTCTTTTCCCTATAGTTTCTGTTTCTTTTTGGAATTCAGATGTTCCATCCTCCAGTTCACTAATTGTAGCTTCTGTCTCTTTAGATCTACCATTGTTGGTATCCATTGTTTTTTCCATTTTTTCTTCTTTGTCCTTCACTCCCATAAGTTCTGTGATTTGTTTTTTCAGATTTTCTATTTCTTCTTTTTGTTCAGCCCATGTCTTCTTCATGTCCTCCCTCAATTTATTGATTTGGTTTTTGAAGAGTTTTTCCATTTCTGTTCGTATATTCAGCATTAGTTGTCTCAGCTCCTGTATCTCATTTGAACTATTGGTTTGTTCCTTTGACTGGGCCATATCTTCAATTTTCCGAGCGTCATCCATTATTTTCTGCTGGTGTCTGGGCATTTGATCAGATTTCCCTGGGTGTGGGACCCAGCTGGTTGAAAGGTTTTTCTGTGAAATCTCTGGGCTCTGTTTTTCTTTTCCTGCCCAGTAGGTGGCGCTCGTGGCGCTCATCTGTCTGCACGGCAGTCGGCCCGGGAAACCGCGCGTGGAGGGGGGGTCGCTGGCCGCCACGGCTTGGGAGAGTGCCGGTCCTAATTGCCCAGCTGGCCTGAAACGCCAAGCGTGACGGGAGGGCCCCGCTATCCAACGTTCCCAGTCAGACCGGGGAGCCATGTGCGTGGAGGGGACCCCAGTCGCCAGCCGCCCCGGCCGGGAAAACGCGCGCCCCTCAGGTATCTCACCGCAGCAGATTCTCCCTGCCCGTTCAGCTGTTCCAGAATGGGGTATGCTGTCTTTTTGGTCTCTGTCGTGACTCCGGGAGCTGTTTCGTATTGTTTCTATTTCTTTAGTTGCTTTTCTGGAGGAGGAACTAAGACCCGCGCGTCTTACTAAGCCGCCATCTTCTCCCACCCATGAGTTTTAATTTGGGACTTACAAACAGGAGAATAATTCTACCCAACAGCAGCAGGTTGGGAAATTGAAGCTTGGTCTTTCAAAACAAAGTAAGAGAGGAATGCAAAGATGGGTGGGTGGGTGGGGCGATTTATAAGGTTCAGCAGACTCTCGCAAGATTTTGTGACAATGGACTCTCATGGGATTTGTCAGAGTTGCTTACCAACAGTGATTAGGGGAGGGGAGTGTTACCTTCTTTGACCTTTAATGTCTGTCGTGGTCATGTAGGGTCATGCGTGACTTGCTCTCAAGATGAAGGAGGGGGAGGGCCTGGGCCCTGGGTATTTACAAATATTATGAAGTCAATGTATATAATTCTTGGCAGTAATAATTGTACTGTTATGTAGGAGGATGTACTTGTTCTTAGGATATTCACACTGGTGTATTTAGGTATGAAGTATCATGATATCAACAATTTACTTTCTATTTTTTTTAGAGAAAAATGCATACATAGAGGAAGATAAAGCAAATTATCTGAACACTGTCAACAATTGGTGAGTCTGAGTATGCAGATATGAATGATGTTATTTCTTCAACTTTTCCTTAAGTTAAAAATTTCTCAAAATCCAAAGTTGGAGAAAAAAATATTTTTAAGGCATCCTGTGGCTGAGTAATATTAGGAAACACTAATATCCCACTTAGAGATTCGTGGTACATAAGTCCATTAAATATTCTGAGAAATTCTACAGCAACTTCTCTTAACTTTTTTTAACCCAGAATTTTCTCTACTGGGAATCTGACTATAGATTGCTTTTCATTTATTTGATTTTTTTGCTTTGGGGGTGCCTATTATCTGATGAAACTGCTGTCCTTCCTGTGAAACACACTGGGAATGTGCTCTCTGGTCACCTAAAAGGATCAAAGGTAAGACTATGTAGGACCATGAGACTAAGGACAGCCCAAATTCCTGGTTACCAGGTTCTCCAGACCCACTTTCAGCGTGTCCTCATCCATCACGACAGTCTGTGCTCATCCTTTAAATGTCCCCCCCTTTGCTCCTTCCCCCTCATCAAACAATTTCCATCTTTCACCCACCACCTCTAGGAAGCCCTTGAACCCATGCTGATTTCCTACCTCTGAACTCCCATTAGCTGTAAGTAAAATAAAAGGCCACGTGCATTGGGTATTGCCAGAAAGGGACTCTTTTTCGAGAAAGGACTTTTCAGAAGACAAAAAACAATGGCCCTGCAAGGATTTTCTGAGAAAATGGAACAATGGAGCTTATCCTATGGAACTGCAGATAAGCAATGCTGGTGATAAACCAGTTTCAGCTTTTCGGAATGGGTAAGATACCGTGTTAATTAATGTATATCTGCTTCCTACTGTGTGACTCCCTTCCTCCATATAAAATAAAAACTTTATATCAGCCAACCGGCACATTTCCTCGTTTGCTTCTGCATTCCATCCTGTTTTAGTTTGTTAAAGCTGCCGGAATGCAATATACCACGAATGGAATGGCTTTTTTTTCCCTTTCTTTCACACTAATTTTATTTAAAAATCAATTCAAAATTTCAGTTCTTTGAATATAATCACTAAAATGTTACATGTGATACAACTTACCACCAATTGTGACACACCAGTGTATGACACCATCATTGATAACTAATGTCCCAGGCCATAAGGGGGTAGTTACTGCAGCCCTTTAGAGGGACTTTGCAGTTAGGAGTGAACAAGGAGGAAGCCACTCAAAACCTCAAGCTGGTGAATGAAAACGGAAAAAAAAATATTGCTTGTTCTAAAATCTATCATAGAGCCAGACCCAGATTTGCAAAACTTCAAAGATGCTCTCATGTGACAATTTAATGCTAATCTCTATAGTTAGGTTCACCAGCATCATTATTATGAAAAAGTACTGCAAATCCTGAACTTATAGCAAAGTCTAACATGGAATAGTCAATGAAATCCTTCTTTGCAAATTCTTCTTGATTCACTGCACAAAATACTCTGGGATATATTGGGGGCATCACAAAAACCTGGACAAACCAACAAAATCTCACACCCTATTCAAGATTCCATATACTTATGGTGTTCAACTAAACTGACCATACAAGTTATATTAGGAAATGCACTACCCAAAATATAAGTTTTGCACCAAACAAATATCTTTCCCTTTGATCTCACATAGAAGTTGAAGTGTTAAAATATGGATGACATCCTCCTTTACCCTGTATTCTGATTTACCTTAGTCCTATCCTGGTCAGTTTCATTCATATCTCTACTTGAAGTCTGGTCACTTTTCCAACTTTTTAAACAATACAGAATGGCCTTTTAAAAGGGAATTTATTAAGTTGCAAGTTTACAGTTCTAAGGCCATGAAAATGTCCAAATTAAGGCACCAAGAAGAGGTTACCTTCACTCAAGAAAGGCTGATACCATTTGAAACACTTCTTTCAGCTGGGAAGACCTCTGCTGGGTCTCTCGTTTCTGGACACCTCTCTCACCTTGGAAGGCATGTGGCAACATCTGCTAGCTTTCTCTCCTCATTTTGTAAGGCTTCGCCAGGGGCATTTTCCTTCTGCATCTCCAGAAGTGTCTGGCTGTGCGGGCTGTGTCAGCACTAACACTTTTTCCAAAATGGTTCCTTCTTAAAGGACTTGAATAAGCAACCCCACCTTGAATGGATGAGGAGACACATCTTCAAGGAAACCAACGAATCAAAAGTTAACACCCACAATTGGGTGGGTCACATCTCCATGGAAACAATCTATAAGATCCAAACCAGCAATATTGAATGAGGATTAAATAAAAAGCTTTTTCTGGGGTACATGACAGTTTCAAACACACACACCCTTGGTGGAGCTTCATTTACTTTTTCAGTGGGATGCTGCCCCATTTATGAATTGTTCAACAAAGCTGTGAGATCCAAAATTACATGAAAATTGTTCCCTGTCCTGTGGATATTGACCAGGTTAGCATATTAGCAAATTCATTTCAGCATTCCTGATTGCTTAAATATATGTGTATTCCCTGAACTCTCCTTTGACCAGCTATGATATCATATTGCACAATATTCCATTATATGTATATACCACGGTTCGCCTTTCTAATGTGACATGAGCCAATGGCACATGAACCTCATCTGTTGTTTATTACATCTGCAGTCGGCTAGGAGGCATGCCTGCTGCAATGAATGATGTTTGATTTAACTGGCTGGTGTTTAAATGAGAGAGCTCAACATAGCACAGCCAAAGCAGCTCCGCATACCACATCTCAGCACTCAGCAGCTCAGCCCAGCCCTTTGGAGATGCAGAAAGAAATCACCCTGGGGAAAGTTGTTGGAACCCAGAGGCCTGGAGAGAAGGCCAGCAGAGATCACCCTGTGCCTTCCCACGTAAGAAGTAACCTCAGTTGGAAGTTAGCTGCCTTTCCTCTAAAGAACTAACAAAATAAATCCCCTTTTATTAAAAGCCAATCCATCTCCGGTGTGTTGCATTCCAGCAGCTAGCAAAATAAAACACCCCATGACAGCAGGGACCATGTATGTCTTAATCATCATCATATTCCCAGCATTTAACACAATGCTTGGGAATGGATGAATGAATGAATGAGTGAACCAAAAAATGAATAAACAGACTGATGAATAAACTAAGGAAAATGTGAAGCTGCTGTGATGGTTTGGTACTGCATGTGCTCAAGGAAAACATGTTCTTCAATTTAATTCATTAATGTCAGTGTGAACACATTGTAAGTAGGAATTTTTAACATTTTTAAATTGTGAAATATAACATTTATACGAAAAAGCAATAAATGTGAAAGTACATTATAACAAGTTGTTATAGAACAGATTTCAGGGTTTGTTATGGGTTATAGTTCCACAATGTTAGTTTTTTCCTTCTAGCTGCTCCAAGTCACTGGAAACTGAAAGATATATCAATACAATGATTCATTGGTCATACTCATTTGTTAAATCCTATCTTTTCTGTTATAACTCCACCTTCTCCCTTGATCCTTCTCCCAATCTTTAGGGGTATCTGAGCTATACCCATTCTAACGCTTTTATGGTGGATGCAATGTTAATAATATGGGATGGGGGATGGAACTGATTGATGTTCTTAGAGAGGCTGGCCTGTCTGGATTTCAGGACTTACCTGGCCTAGAAACTGACCCATCTGGAGGCTGTAGGTTTCTGGAAAGTAATCTTAGTGTGTGAAACTTTTGTAGAATCTCAGATAAAGCCCTAGGTGTTCTTTAGGGTTGACAAGAATGGTTTTGGTTAGGGTTTGACAAACTGTGGTAATTGGCAATATCTAGCTTAAGCTGTTGTAAGAGTAGCCTCCAGAATAGCCTCTCAACTCTATTTGAACTCTCTTTTCCACAGATATTTTATTTTGTTACATTTTTTTTACCCTCTTTGGTCAAGAAAGTATTGTTGATCCCATGGTGTCAAAGCCAGGCTCATCCCTTGGAGTCACATCCCACGTTGCCAGGGAGACTTTCACCCGTTGAATGTCTAGGCCCCAATTTTCTAATAAGTACTTTCTAAAAGAGAGCATGTAATATTTGTTCTTTTGTTTCTGGCTCATTTTGCCCCATATAATGTCCCCAAGTTTCATTCACCTCATTACATGCCTCAAACTTTGTTCCTTTCTGTAGCTGCACAATATTCCATTATATGTACACAGCACAGTTTGCCTTTCTAATAAATAGGACTTTTTGATGAGGTTACTTCAGTTATTGTCTGGCCCAGCCCAACCAGTTTGAGTCTTAAGGAGCTCTTTATAAGTGAAATAAAATGCCCCATTGAAGTATTTTAGGCTGGAGGTAACATAATCAGACTTGTATTTTTAAAAGACTGTGCTGCCATAGATATGTCAGAAAGGCACAGAGGAAGCAGCCAAGAACTGAACATCAATGGAGCCAGAAGACAAGGGAGAGACCAGGAGAGGCCACCATGTTCACTGCCATGTGATAAACTTAGGACCATGGCTAACCAAGAGAACGCCCCAATGTCTCAGTCTTCAGGGAGAAAGCATTGCCTTGATGATGCCTTGATTTGGACTTTCATTTAGCCTCAAAACCATGAGCAAATAAATTCCCATGTTTAACCTGACTCATTTCATGATATTTGCTTGAGCAACCTGGAAAACCAAAACACAGCCCTAACCAGTACCTGGTCCACTAAAGATTCTCAATAAGTATTGGTTCTCATCCTGCCTTCTGGTCTCTTAGTCCAGTGACATCCTACAATATCATAATAGATTAATCAAGGAGAAAATGAAACTTTTTAATGCCGCTAGAAATTATTTAATTTTTCAGGGGAATCATGAAGTATAGAGTTAGAAAACTTTTTTCCCAAAAGGATGCTCCATCTCTCTTTAGCTTGTAGCCTACCAAGCATTTCAGGAACTTTCTCCTCTATCCTCATCCTTCCCCCATCTTATTTTCCTCCCTCTAATGGCACTGTGCAAAGGACAGGAGCAGAGCAAAAGCTAATTTTCTTGTGGCTTTCTATGCCTTTCCCCTGAACAACCTGCCTGCCAAACACCCCTTTTGCTTACCTTTTCTCCCACCTCCCACCATACCCAGCAATGTGTTCATGGAGAACTTGAAACAGATAGACTCTTACATCCATAATGGGCCTCAGAGGATATTACTGTGAATGTCCTTATCATGAATCCCAAAGTCAGAAAGCTCCAGAATTCTTTTGATAGAACATGCTATGCACACTGACCATCACAATGACTATGCTGAGACATCATAAGACAATTCACTCATGCCACAAACATCTATTGAGCACCAATTATGTACCAGACACTGTGTTTGGCTCTTAGAATATAGTGGTGAATAAGGTGGAGCCTGTCTCTCCCCTCATGGAACTTGCAGCCTAGTGAAAGAGGGAGATGACAAGCAAGTAACCACAAAATTAATATATAATTACAAACAGCCATATGTGATGTAAAGGAAATGTACGAGGTCCTACAAGGGTCTAGAATAAGGAGATAACACCTCATCTCAGAAGTTCCACTAGAAAGTGATGTCTGTTGTTCAGATGCTAACAAGGCGAGTGGCATGAGAAAGTCCTTCCAAAAGGAGAGAACTGCCTGGTATAAAACTTGAGGCAAGAAGAAATCAAACATATGCAAAGACCCAAGAAGCTCCATGTGGCTAAAACATAGAGAGCAAGGAGAAGTGGGGCCTTGGAAGAAATCTGAAATTTTAAATGGCTTTCCCAAAGTTCTATAGCCAGGAAACTGACTATAGGGGAGCTGGACTAGATCCTGGGGCCAGATTATGAGAGACATTGTAGGTGCAAATCATTTGGTCTATGGATATTTATTGAGCATGTACTGTGTGCCATGTACTATTTCAGGCACTGGCATACAGGAGAAAAGAAAAATATTTTCTTCTCTCAAGGAGTTGTTCTTTGGCCAAAGTGCCCTGGCATGCCCTATTGAAGGATTTTAGGCAGTAGGTAACATAATCAGACTTGTATTGTTAAAAGACTGTGCTGCCTGCAGTAGCGTGATTAAGTGGGAGGAGGGCAAAAGAGGCTATGCAGAGGCCATTTAGGTGACTTGGACTAGAGAGAGACAGTGGGGATAGAATGAAGTGGATGCTTTCACGAGCTATTTAGACTACGTTTATAGAACTTGGTGAATAATTTTATCTCAGGGTGAGAGTGATGGAGGTATCACAGGTAACTTGCAGGTTTCTGAAGACATGAAGTACCTGAATTATCTGAGACAGATTAGTTTACGATCAACATGGTTTAAATATTTCAATTTTTTTAAAACATGGGCATTGGTATGTGATACTGTAGTTAATCAGAATTTGCCCTTTTCCCAACTACATTTAGTCTTGAGGGTAAGTAAAAGAGGTGTGTGTATGTGTGTATTTTTATAGAAGTAGAATTCTGGATTTATCTCTAACTTTTACAATTTCTGATTAAAGAATTTTAGAATGTAGCATATCATAAGAGTTCAACCACCTGTACTCAAAAATATATTTGTAGGAAACAGATCCACAGAGAGATTTCTGAATTGTAAGCATGCACATAGAAACACAACAGTTTTCTCTTTGTTGCCAAATATTAATTACCACAGTCTTTTTTTAATCCCTGAAATGCCCCAGAGGTTTTCAGTTTATACACAGTTTATGTATAAACATAGGAAACGAAGGATTTGTTCCATTGTGCATGGCCTTGGAGATATATACAATCCATTTCAAGCTAGAACTAACTGTTTAGTTTAAGGGCTGATAAATTATATGGAAAGGAGTCAGAAAATAGCAAGAGATTAAAGAACAGCTGTGGGTGAATTAATTTTATCCCCAATCACATGAATGAGAGCTGGAAATTTATCGGGAATACAGGCAAATAAATTAATCGGAAATCCTAGCATGTCCATTAGCCTTAAGCTGATCATTTTCCACCTACTCCCCATTTTTAAACAGCTTTAAAAATTAAGCATTCTCCATGTATTTGCCAACCACTGCTTGAAAAATGTATGTATATTATCTCATCCGATCCTCACAACAATTTCAGGATAATTAATATTCCCATGTTACAGAAGAGAATATCGTGGCAACAAGAGGTTAAGTAACTTGTTTGAGGTCACCAATCCACTTAGAAGTAGAGATTCAGGATTTATACCCAAGCAGATATCAGAGCACCTACTTTTAATGAGTATGCTATTTTTCAAGCTACTTTTATTTTTTATTTCATTTTTCTGATAAAAGCAAATCTACATTGAGTAAAATCCTGGCAGGCACTACCAAGTATCCATGCCTCTCTTCAGCTTTCATTTTCTTCCTTCTCACATGATAATTTGACGTGTGTTTTACATGCCTTTGTCCAAAAAATGATAAGGTGTAAATATGTTTCTCAGGGCAGGCAGTGTCTACTTGTGTATCTAACCAGCATGTAAGAGACTCCAAGCACTGGGGACAAGCTCTTAAGAAAGATAAGATTAAAACCGAGAAAATCCAGACTGGATTTCATAAAGAAAAGAAAGTAATGGAGAGAAAATCTGTAGAATGAAAGAGATTTAAAAGATATACTTTTTTTAAATAGACAAGAATAAAACTTTAGTGTCCAGGGGTACACACTGGGTATTAAAGCAATGACACATGTATTGGGAGTGCAAGTGTAGCTCAGTGGTAGAATTCTTGCCTGCCATTCAGGGGACCTGGGTTCGATTCCCAGCCCATGCACTACCCCACACACACCAAAAAAAAAAAAAAAAAAAAAAAAGTTCAACAAATGGTGATGCTATAATGGGATACTCACATTGAAAAAGAATAAAATGTGACCCCCACCATACAGCATACAAAAAACATAAATACACACATATAAACACAAAACCAAAGTAAGGATAGGGTGGTGATTAGGACAGGACCCATGGAGAGACTTCTGGAGTATCTGGAGAAGATCTGTTTCTTGGGTGGTGATCAAAATGGTATTCAGGTCACAACATGTTTAATCATTCATTGGCTATGTGTGATTTTCTTTATCTGTCTTTTACTGTACCATAAACTCATTAAAAATAAAATAATAATGATAATAATTTAAGCATATTATTTACAAATATGGAGGTAAATATTGGGAGAGCTGGCTAAAAGAAGTGAGCGCATGCCATTCTCAGGGGTTGCACGAAGTTTGGGTGATGAAATTGTATGTTTCGTTGTAAACTTTTGGTACTGCTTGAGGTTTTAAACTACATGCATGTAATCTTTTAATAATGTATAAATTAATTTTTAAAACAAAATAAATTAGGGATAGTAAAAAGTAACTTGCAGGGCCATCAGAGGTTTAGATAATGAATGAGTGGCAGTCCAGTGCCCAGCAACTATTTATTCTTATATAGTGTATATATTATACATAATTATATTTATTCTTATATAGTGTATATATTATACATAATTATATTTATTCTGCTACACCAATCCAGGGGGCAGAGAAATGTTCCCCATGAGACCCAGCACTGCCTGGCACAGAGTATGCACTCAATCAATATTTATTTATCAAATAAGTGTGTGACTGTAGGGTTTTATTTATAAAAGTCAAACTGTTTTCAACATAAAGAAACCTCCTATCAAATCTTTATTGGTTCTGGCTATGAACCAGCTAGGAAATGCCAAATCAAACAAAAGCATTTGCAGTTAGTATTTAGGAGGTATTGAAGCAAAGCCTGATTAAGACATTTGAAAAGAATGTCTTACCTACTCCCCTTCAAGTAATTGAAAAGAAAAACAATATTAAACTATGAATCATCAAATCGACACGGATACTGAAAGCTTTAAAGTTGTCCTTTACCTCCTACCTCTCCCCCTTAGTATGGACTGCACCTAGGGACTTTCTTCCAAAGAAGAAAGCACGTGATGGAACAAAGTAACTTTAGAATGGAGAACCCGGTAGACACCATCTTAATCAAGAGATCCAGGATTACATCACCAGTGATAAGTCATGTTGATATCACATACCCCTGATCTGAGGCAATGAAAGGGTGCCTCACCGTTATGGTATTCTTTCCACAAACTCATAACCCCAATGTAGTCATGAATGCTGAAGGGCATCTACAAAATACCTAACCAAAATGCCTTAAAAGTGCAAAGGAGAATGAAAAACAAGGAGAGACTTAAAAACTGTCACAGCCCGGAGGAGACTAAGAACATATACAATTAAGAGAATGTGGTATGCTGTGTCTTAGTTTTCCATGCTGCTATGACAAACACCACACAATGTATTGGCTTGTACAACAAGCATTTATTTGTTCTCAATTTCAGAGCTCGAAGTCCAGAATCAAGGCTTTGGCAGAGCCATGATTTCTTTCCAAAGTCTGTAGCATTCTAGCACTGGATTATTGTAATCCTTGGAGTTCTTTGGCTTGTCTCTCTTCCTCCCGTCACATAGCAATCTTTCTCCTTGTGCCTGCGCCTCTGGTTTCCACTGGCTTCCAGCTTCCGGTTCCTCTATATAAAGCCTCCAGTAACACGGATTAAGATCCACCATGACTCAGGTGGCCACACCTTAACTAATGATAACATTTTCAAAAGTCTTATTTATAAATGGGTCCAAACCCCCAGGAACGCAAATTAAGATGAAAGGCATACTAACAATAATTCAATCTACCACATCCTACTGGGATGATAGAACAGAGAAAGAACATTAATGGGAAAAAAAAAATTGGTAAAATCTGAACAAACTCTGGAGTTTAGTTAATAACAATGTACCAATATTGCTTTCTTGATTTTGACAATATTCCAAGGTATATACTTAACATTAAGAGAAATTGGATGAGGAATATACAGGAACTTTCTGTATTTTCTTTGTAACTTTTCTGTAAATCTAAATTATTCTAAAATTATAAGCTTTTTAAAAAGTGCTTTTTAGATTCTCTGATCACAGAATATATATATATATATATATATATATATATATATATTTTAATTGTGATTATGGGGTGGAGGCCATAATTCATTGTCCTAAGAACCAATTTATGGCTTGTTCTGCCTTTTGAATGATCCAGAATTAAGCTAAACGGATAAAGCAAAGAAAACAGATGACATGTAGCCTTAAGGGCATAAAATTTATTTAACAAAAATCACTTGCCGGCTATAAATACCATTGCTTACAAAACTCCTTGTACTTGGTAGTTTCACTTGATCATCTATGTTGTAGAAATATTGAAATATTTGATGTTGAATAACATTTTTTAATAGGTATAAACTGTCAGTATTGACTTCAGAGCAACTCTGATTAATCAAATAGGTAAAAGCATGTTTTGAAAAAAGAACTTAGCCAGAAAAAAAAAATCACTTGCAGTTACTTCCATTTTAAAATAATGCCAATTCTTTACCGTAGCTCTCTTCCACAGCACATCCTGGAACACAGCAACCGGTCAATTTCCAGGAGAACAGAGTGGGTATCATTTTTCTAGGGAAAGAGTTTGACCTGCTCAAGGAACTGAAAGAAGCCCCACGTGTCCAGAGCATGGTGAGGTGAAGCAGAAGTGCAGGAGATAAGTTGGAGAGAGAAGCAGAGGCCGGATTGTACAGAGCCTTGTCCACTTTGGTATGGAAATGTTCATTCAGCAAGATGCCACTGGAGGATGATAAAATGAGGAGAAGCATGATCTGACTTACAAATTTATAAGGTCCTTCTGCCCACTGATGTGATGCTCTGAGAAGGACCCTGGCAGATATGAATTACCTGGATTTATTCATGAGGCAACCTCAGACAAACCCAAATGGAGGAGTGTTCTATAAATCACTAGACTAGCCTGTACTCTTCAAAATTCCTCATGTCAAGAAAGACAAAGAAAGTCTGAGCTAAGGAAAGCTAGAGATAAAGAAGAACTAAGTGCAATGCCTGTCTGGTATTGGATCTTGGAAGGAAAATAAATGTTATAAAGGGCATTTGGGGAATAAGTGGTGAAATTTGAATATGGACTATAAATTAGATAATGTTAATGTATCACTATCAAATTCCCTGAATTTGATCATTATACTGTGGTTATCTAACAGAATGCCTGTGCTCTTAGAGGATACAGACTTAAGTATTTACAAGTGAAGTGTCATGATGTCTCCAGCATGTATCTGTCTCCAGCATATATTTTGCATCTTGAAGAAATATGAGCCATATATGCTGGAGACATGTATGGCATCTGGAGACATTATGACACTTCACTCCTAAATAGATAAGTATTTAGCAAAAAAATAAATTAAAAATTAAATAATAAGATGAAGCACCTAAAGCAGATATGGCAAAATATTAAAATCAGTAAATACAGATGAAAGATATAGATGTATTTATTATTATATTCTTGAAACTTTTCTGTAAGTTTGCAGTTTTTCAAAATAAAAAGACAAAGAGGGTGGGCAAAGGCAGCTCAGTGGCAGAATTCTTGTCTGCCTTGCCGGAGACCCGGGTTTGATTCCTAGAGCCTGCCCATGCGAAAAAAAAAAAAAAAAAAAGACATCTTGTTTGGCTGTGCAGTAGTCAGGTTTCTCTAGGGAAAAAGAACTGACGGAGATACCTGCAAATAAGAGAGATTTCATAAAAGTATTTCATGCAACTGTGGGGATACACGAGTCCAAGTTCCACAGGGTAAGACACAAGCTGGCAACTCTGATGAAGGTCTTCAATGAATTCCCCAAGAGAGGTTGGCTGGCTGAAGTGGGGAGACTCTTCTGACTTCTTCTTTAAAGCTTTCAACTGATTAAATTAAATGTCACTCATTGCAGGAGACACTCCCTGTACTAGTCTACCAAAGCTGCCAGAATGCAACACACCAGAGATACATTGGTTTTAATAAAAGGGGATTCCCTTAGTTAAAAACATATAGTTCTCAGAGGAAAGATAGCTAACTTTAAACCTAGGTTCTTTCTTACACAGGATGGCACAGAGTGATCTCTGCTGGCCTTCTCTCCAGGCCTCTGGGTTCCAACAACTTTCCCCGGGGTGATTCCTTTCTGCATCTCCAAAGGCCTGGGCTGAGCTGTTGAGTGCTGGCATGAGGGATGCTGAGCAGCTTGGGCTGTGCTACATTGCGTTCTCTCATTTAAGCATCCAGCCAATTAAATCAAACATCATTCATCACAGCAGGCACGCCTCTAGCTGACTGCAGATATAATCAACGACAGATGAGCTTCACATGCCATTAGCTCTTGTCCACAGCAACAGAACTAGGCACCTTCACCTGGCCAAGCTGACAACTGAATCTATGTATGACATTCCCCTTAGCTCATTGCATATATAATCAGCCATACATGCAATCAATGTAATGATCATTTAACGTCCATGTGCTGGTTTGAAAGGAAGTGTGCCCCCTAAGAAAAGCTATGTTTTAATATAAATCTCATTTCTTAAAAGTAGGCTAATCCCTATTCAATACTGTATATTTGAAACTGTGATGAGATCATCTCCCTGGTTGATGTGATTTAGTTAAGAATGGTTGTTAAACTGGATTAGCGGATGACATGTCTCCACCCATTTGAGTGGGTCTTGATTAGTTTCTGAAGTCCTATAAAAGAGGAAACATTTGGAGAGATTCAGAGAGATTCAGAGAGAGCAACACTACAAAGCAGAGTCCACCAGCCAGCGACCTTTGGAAATGAAGAAGGAAGACACCTCCCGGGGAGCTTCATGAAATAGGAAGCCAGGAGAGAAAGCTAGCAGATGACGCTGTGTTTGCCATGTGCCCTTCCAACTGAGAGAGAAGCCCTGACTGTGTTCACCATGTGCCTTCTCACTTGACAGAGAAACCCTGAACTTCAACGGCCTTCTTGAACCAAGGTATCTTTCCCTAGATGCCTTTGATTGGACATTTCTTTAGACTTGTTTTAATTGGGACATTTTCTTGGCCTTAGAACTGTAAACTAGCAACTCAATAAATTCCCCCTTTAAAAGCCATTCCATTTCTGGTATATTGCATTCCAGCAGCTAGCAAACTAGAACAGTCCACAAAATGTCCTCGCAGCAACAGATAGGCCAGTGCTTGCTTGACCAGACAACTGGACACCATCACTTTGTCAAGTTGACACATGAACCTAACTATCAATCTATCTACCACACTCCCCTTAGCTCATTGCAGATATAATCAGCCATAGATGCAATCAATGTGATGATCATTTAACGTCCACAAAATGTCCTCACAGCAACAGACAGGCCAGTGCTTGCTTGACCAGACAACTGGACACCATCACTTGGTCAAGTTGACACATGAACCTAACTATCACAGGCTGCTATACCACAAATGGATTGGAAGAAGCAAGAGAGAAGTTAGTCAAGGAAAGAAAGAAAGGTGGCATGGATTAGGGGCTGGCAATGGACATGAAAAGATGCCAGTGTGGTTGATGTATGACTCAGAGCTGAGGAATGGATGTGGGAAATGAGGGAAAGGAGGTATCTTTCTTTACACTCGTCATTGTCACAAACCTACATGTCAGCTTATTTCTGATCGGTGTATTAATATAACATTATCTTTCAACATATCGTAATAATCATTAAAATCACCATAAGCATAAATGTATAAGTATTATCACTAATGAAATTATTATAAACTACCGACTAATAACTTGCTTCCATTGATATAATTAATACTTATAAACTGCAGCTACAGGAAGGCGTCTGTGGTTCAAGAGATTTGGGACGAGACCCTGGAAACTATGTTGCTGTTGTTTAAACTTCTCAGTGGTTCTGATGCATGGTTTTGTGAACCACCGTGTTCTAGTTTGCTAGCTGCCGGAATGCAACACACCAGAGATGGATTGGCTTTTAATAAAAGGGGATTTATTTTTGTTGGTTCTTCAGAGGAAAGGCAGCTAACTTTCCACTGAGGTTCTTTCTTACGTGGAAGGCACAGGATGGTCTCTGCTGGTCTTCTTTCCAGGCCCCTGGGTTCCAACAACTTTCCCCAGGGTGACTTCTTTCTGTATCTCCAAAGGCCTGGGCTGAGCTGCAAGTGCTGAGATGAGGAATGCCGAGCTGCGTAGGCTGTGCTACGTTGCACTCTCTCATTTAAGCACCAGCCAATTAAATCAAATGTCACTCATTGCAGCACACATGCCTCCTAGCTGACTGCAGATGTAATTGGCAACAGATGAGGTTCACGTACTGTTGGCTTATGTCCGCAGCAACAAGACTAGGTATGCTCACCTGGCCAAGTTGACAACTGAATCTAACTAACACACACTGCTTTAGGCATAGTCTGAATTTGGATTCCAAACTGATTCCTGTTGCATTCTGCCTCTCTCTGGGTTTCAGAGAAACCCCACACCCACTCAGGCTAAAGCATATTTATTAATCACTGATGCAGGGACTATCTAAGAGACAAACAAGATTATTCAAGAGACGTTCAAGTCATCACAGGGGTGATGTCATTCCTTCCATTAAGAGCTTTGTTTGAAACAGTAACTTCTTAAGCTTTCTTTCCAAGTCCCCCTTCAACTTTCAGGCTTTTACATTTTATCTGAAGAATAATATAATAAGCATACATTTTTGTGGCATTTACAATTTATATCATGTGACTTTGGCACCCGTTACAAAACAGTCCCAAATCAAGAAAAAACATTTCAGCAAAAATAGATGCTTCACAATTGGACCAGTCAGAAATTCTCAACCCTGTTGAAAGGGTAACAATGAAAAAACACACATTATCAGCATTCAAGCCCTTCTTGGCTCTAGGATACTCCAGAGGAAAGAATTCCAAACACCAGATGAGGACAGACATGAAACCCTTTACAGTGTCTTCCAGCAATCTTAAAATTATGCCTCAAATTGTTGTTCTTAGATTAAGTTCCCAGTGTTAAACAAATGTGAAACTAAAAAATATCTTTTGGCATCAATATAACCAAGTAGTTTGAGGGTTCAATGTTAGCTCTTGGTCCAAAAGATTTAATGAGTCTCTCTCATTTCCCCAAGCACTTTCCCTGGACGAGATCAAAATTTGCAAGTGGATACAGTTAAACTGCTGGAGCCTGCCAGTGTAATTCCTTCCTGTCCTATGGGGAAAAGCATTTTAAGTTTAATAATACTGTTTGCGCAGAGATATACATGCAACGATATTCACAGCAAAGTTGCTCGTAAGAGCAAGCAAAACAAAGAAGAAACTAAATGTTCTTCAGATAAATTACGGAGCATCATACTATGGCATTATATGCAGTGACCTTTTTTTTAAATAATAATAAATAAAAATAATTTTTTTTTAAAAAAAAGGAAGGAAGGCGGTCTAGTGTAGAAAGATCTTCAAGGCTATTAAGTAAAATTTAAAAAGTTGTAGAATATCATTTATTATTTTTTAAAAAAATCAAAACTAAATACATATGTATACATAATTATGTATAATTATTCAGGGAATAAGTGGTAAAATTTGAATATGGACTGTAAATTAGATAATGATATTGTATCACTACCAAATTCCCCGAATTTAATCATTATTCTGTGGTTATGTAAGAGAATGTATATAAAATGTAATTATGTATACATGTATATTTACACATTCATTAATCCAAAGGAAAAGGTCTGGGAGGGCCTTCTACAAACTTTCATTGGTAGTTACCTTTGGAGAAGGGAGTACAATTGGGAGAGGCTGAAGGGGAACTTTCAGTTTTTCCTCTACTAACTTGGTATTTGTGAATTTTTAATTATATTGAATTGATTTGTGCATCATATGCATTTTTTTTAATTGCATATGAAAGTAAAATATACAAAAAACAAATGGCAAGAACACATTGTGAAAGGTTCTATTTTTAAATTATACTTTCCAAAGTAGGGATAATGAGCATGTATTACTTTAATCTAAAAAATAATACAAAAATATTTTTAAAAAGAAAAGATGAGCATGTTATTTGATTGGAACTATGTACACTCTTGATGTTTCTCTAGAACACAGCCAGTGGGGATTCCAAAATAGTTCAGAGAAGGGGTTGCCAAATTGCTAGAGATTTGAAGTGGTTGGTGCTGTTGGGGCAGTCTTCATGGATGGGCAGGAACGGAAATGGTCACCTTCAGGTCTGGCTGGCCCTACTCACTGTTCCTTTAGGTCGGAGAGGTTCCAAGAGCTGGGAGTCTGGGCCTCGGCAAGCACAGAACCCAGTGCTGTACGTGCAGGGGGGCCTGCCGCCAGCAAGGTCCTACGTCCTTTGGGAGGGGCAGCTACAGCCCTCGTGGAGGACACGCTGCCGGAATTAGACACCGGCAGCAGCACCAGCGACCAGAGACAAAATTTCTCTCAAAGCGAAGTATAGAAAAGTTCTGCCTCCAAAGCAAGAATTCTGACTTGATGATGTCAGCGTGTTCTGCTCTCTCCCATTGGCTGGCCAAAACAGCATCCATCTATGCCCGAGACCCAACTCTGCAGGCCTCATTGCCCTGAAGGAAGAAAAAAATATTAAATAGCTAACTTCAGAACCAGGCCACGGCAGAGACAGCTTACGATTTGGTGTTTCTCCAAGAGACAGCTCACACCTCCAAGGAATAAAATAATTAAGATAAATGGTGTTAGCACAATCTCACTTTTCTTTATTTCAGTTAATCCAAGTGACGAGTTATTTTTATTTTAAACATGTGCTTATTGGACGATATGTCTAGTATTATCATGTTCAGCTAGTTCAGGCCTAATAATGATTTAATAACAAGATAATAGGGTGGGCTGTGGTGGCTCAGCAGGCAGAGTTCTCGCCTGCTATGCCAGAGATGGGAATTCGATTCCCGGTGTCTGCCCGTGCAAAAAAAAAAGGTAAAACAAGATAATAACTAATACTTTCCAGAAACTTACTGTGTACCGGGCATTGTATTATGTGCTTATCTCATTTAGCCCTCATAACAACACTTAAATGGAGGTACTATTATTATAACCATTTTACAGATAAGAAAGCTGAGATTGACTAAAGTCACATAGCTGGGTAAGCGCAGAGAAAATATTCAAACCTATGTTAATTTTATATCAAAGTCTGTTCTCTTAATTACTGTGTTATTTGGGGAAAGAGCTATTCTCTCAAATGAACAAAAGCTTGGTTCTAAATTACATCACTATTTGCACTTGCAATTTGCATCAAGGAACCTGAGTGGTGATCAGAGCAAAGGGTTCCAAAGGACTCCTAGCCAATGCCTGAAATCACAGCCTCATTTTCTCATCTCTAAATGGGAGTGATTATAATAGAACTTATTTCATACAGCTGTTGCATGAGCCCAATAAAGTTACTCATGTGAAGTACTTAGGTTCGTATCTGGCACCAAGTAGTTGCTAAATAAATGTGGGATAAAAATAACTAATATTAGTAAATGTTTTGGTTTGTTAAATGCTGCTGGAATGCAATATACCAGAAATGGAACAGCTTTTAAAAAGGGAATTTATTAAGTTATAAGTTTACAGTTTTAAGGCCATAAAAATGTCTAAACTAAGGCATCTAGAAAAAAAAACCTTGACTCAAGTCCTTCACATAGAGAGATATGTAGCTGGAGCCTGCTGGTCCTTATTCCCAGTTCTATTGTTTCCAGCTTGTGATGCCAGTGGTTTCCTCTCTAAGCATCTGTGGGCCTTCACTTAGCCTCTCCAGGACACAACTCTGGATTCTGGCTTGCTTAGCATTTCATGGGAAGGCACATGGTGACATCTGGGCCCTGCATCTCCAAACATCTGTGTCTAGGCGACTGCTCTCTCTGTTGGCACTCCAAGCATCTCCAAATGTCTGCATCTCTGTCAGCTCTGAAGGAAACTCTCCAAGCATCTGAGCTTCCTCCAAAATATTTCCCTTTTAAGGACTTCAGTAAACTAATCAAGACCCACCTTGAATGGGCAGAGTCACATCTCCATCTAATCAAAAGGCCACACCCATAGTTGGGTGTGTCACATCTAATCCAAAAATGATACCCACAATTGAGTGGGTTAATCTCCATGGAACAATCTAATCAAAGGTTTCTACCCTACAATATTGAATCAGGACTAAAGGACATGCTCTTCCGGGGTACACAAGATTTTCAAACCAGCACAGTAAAAGAGGACCAACAAACCTATCAGCAACATTGGTTTACCAGTATAGCCTACAAACAACCAACAGAAAGCAGGTCCAAGCATGGGACACTGAGGAGGGAAGTCATGATGGAAGGTAATACGGCTGAGAAAATCTGGATCATGACTCCTTGGGAGATGGAGGGGGTGCGGTAGGGCAGAGGATGTGCAAATAAAAGCAACTTTAGGGCTGGCCACAGTGGCTCAGCAGGCAGAGTTCTTGTCGGCCATGCAGGCAACCCAGGTTCGATTCCTGGTGCCTGCCCATGCAAAAAAAAAAAAAAAAAAAAAAACAAGTATTAAGGGTTTCTAAAGGGAAGGGGGTGCCAAAAATCTACATCTGTGAGAATGGAAGCCCACCTACTTGATTTTGCTCAGAGCTGGCTCTAAACCCACCCTCTTTCTGTTAAGGGAGGTGGGGAGTGGAAGGAAGGGGCAGAAATCCAGGGTCTGAGACATAACCTGCTGGGGTCTTTACTCTCTTCCTCAATCTTCCCACCAACAGTGTTATCTTAGTGAAATTGAGTTAAAAATGAACCCAACACTATTGAAGTGGGAAATGAGCCATGAAAGAGTAGGTTGAAAGGCTGAAAGATGTTCAAGTAAGGAAATAAAAGCAGCCTTACCTCTTCATACCAGGTTGATGGTTTTCAAATTGTGTTACACAGAACACTGCTTCAGAGGTTCCCCAAATGTTTTTATTAGAGTTTCATTTGTAAACATAAATCTTAGTTTAACAATCAACAGACATACCCACGTGTGTCATAAATCAAATTTTAACTCATTGGAGACCTTAAGTGACATAACTTGGAAGGTTAGCTTAATTTTTATGATGATGTAAAAATAAAAAGTTATCCCACTATCTGCTTTATTGGAAAGAATCTTGGATTACAAAGAAGCTTTTTTTTTTAATTAAAAATTTAAAAAAACGTTCTCATTTGCAACCCATCTGTGTGAATTTTGATTTTCTTAATTCTATGTAAGCAAAACAAAATTCAGATACAAACTGGCTTCTGAGGCTAATAAAAGATAGCTACCGGCCTCAATAATCCTTGATTTCAGTTTCATGTTCATCAAATGGCCTCGTTATCTCATTAACTTTATAAAAAACGACTTATAAATCTTATAAAATGCCACTAAATAACATATATACACCCATTGAAGTTCTACAGAAGATTGTATTTTCTTAAAAAGGTTGTGCTACTAAAAAGAAAGTTTGAAAATCGCAGCCAGAGCTGGTGTTATGGTCAGATTTCACAAATAAGATCCTTTGGTCTCTGCTTCAGTCCCACCAACAGCTGAGCCAAAATGCAAACTTGCATTCCTCCCTGCTGCTGGGGTCTACCATACCTGCTTCAATGCCAGGGTGACCCCCACCAAGTCCCTCCTTTCCTGCTCAAGGTAACACTGCTCAAAAACTAATACAAACAAGACCTCAGGGCTTCCGTTTCCTTAGCTCAACTTTGGAAAGTCTGGATTATTATCTAGGCAATCTCTGGCTCAGACCTTCTTTGATTTAATCCATTGATCAGGAAAACCTGCTAGTGACATGCCATGAGGGAAAAACCCAACAGGAAAGGGTCGAGACAAATAGAAACATTGAGCTTAGCTCCATTCCCTTTGGAAAAATTCCGGAAAAGTAAGGGATAAATGGAAAGATGAAAACCTGGAAGAGAGAGCACATGAAACAGCCTTGAACTGATAAGGCCCTTCCTGTAGAGGTTTTGCTCATGCATAAATTTACATAAGACCACATCCCATGTTAGCTATATTTTATGTAGCATTAGTTATAAAGTGCTATTGCTTTCATTACAATTTTCCAAATAAATGCGGTCATCCCCCCAAAACTGCAGCTTCAGTTTCATCATATTTCATATTATTTAGCCATTTAAACAAGCTAAACCCTTTCAACATCAATAAAATTTCTACATCCCCAAAAATATTTCTGCCTTTAGGTTAACTACATTATTTCAAGTTAGAGTAATGACAATATAACTAGATAGCCCCTTAGAGCTGGTTGTCAATTTGAACTGAACCAACACCTCATATATTTTTCCTGTATCTATTTAGAGATCCTGAATAGCTGGAGGTTTGTTAGTTTGGTAATTTTCCAGTACTACCTGAAAATTCTATCAGTCTAAAATAAGATCAGCCAGAGTTAATAACTGTTGAAAGTGAGCCATGGGTTCACAGAGGTTCAGTATTCTATTCTAATTTTGTACACGTTTGAAATTTTCCATAATAAAAAGTTTTAAAATGATAGACTCCCTTAAATCTATTTTTAAATAAATTCTATCAGTCAGCTTCATCCAAATCTTAGCATGGCAGAAATGACTAACCGTCCGTGCCTACAGAGAAGAATGCATCATTTCTTCCTGTTCCCTTCTGCTTTGCTTTGCAAGTTTTCTTCATTGAATATCCTTCTCATACTGCCATCACTCATTTTACTCACAGCTCCTGTTCTTAGAAGGTCACGTCACTATAGTCTACTCTTTCTTCCTTTCTTTCTCTTTTCTTTCTCTTTCCTCACTCCCTTTCTCCCTCCCTCCATTCCTCTCTCTCTCTCTTTCTCTCTCTTTTTTCCTCTCTCTCTCACTCTTTTTAGAGCAGCACAGTAATTTTGGGCTTGGTTAGTACTATACGGAGAACTTAAGGGGGAAATTACAAAATGACACTTACACCAACGCCCGTACTCATTTCATATAGTTATTACAATTAAGGATAATTAATTTTTGTGTGACTTCTCTTCAGAACATAAATCAAAGCCATAACTTGAACTTGAGGTGTACACACAATACATACACAATCGTATGCAAAACACTTTTCATGAGTAACATTACACTTTAAAATATTAAAAACTAAGTATCTGTGCTGATTCGTGTTTTGACTAAATGGAACAAGAAGAGATCAACATTCAACTAGGGAGGTTTACACAGATAATAAAGCTCTTAAAGTTAACAGTATCTTCCTCTCCCTACACAATGTCCTGAGAGGGTTCACTGTGAGAAAAATGTCAGTCACAGCTTTAGGACCTTACTTTGGAAGGAACTAATAAGGAAGCAGACTGGAAGGTAAGACTTCACCTTTTTTTTCAAATAAGTGGTCTTAATTTTTCTGCTTATAGAAAATGTTTAAATCAGTTATAAATATATCTAGACCATTACTTTTTGCCCCTTTCAGGAAAAGTCCAGCACTTGTTTATTAAAAGCTATGAGAAGGGGGCAGGCCATGGTGGCTCAGCAGGATAGAGTTCTTGCCTGCCAACCCAGAGACCTGGGTTCGATTCCCAGTACCTGCCCATGCAAAAAAAAAAAAAAAAAAAAAAAAAGTCTACGACAAGAGCAGACTTCCAGGAAGATGGCCAAATAGACTAGCTAGAGCTTAGCCCTGCTCCATGGAAAAGATAGAGAAGGGACAGAAGGGCGACTGAGGTGGCAATTCTGAAGTGCAGCTGACCAAGGAGAGCCTTTGAGACCACATGTGGCAGTCCTGGTTGCAGAGGCCAAGGAACTGAGAGGCAGAAAGCTGGAGCCTGGCCCAGAGGCCCAGAAGCCTAGAGCCACGAAGCCCACAGGAGTGCACGATGGGAACAAGGGACTAGGAAGTAAGCCAGGCTGTTTTCCTTGTGCGTACTACCCTCACCAGTGCAGCCCAGTGACCTGCAACTCACCCCACACCCCATGCACCCAAACCCTGTCATCCACTCCCATTCCCTGCACTCCAGGTGCCTCTACCCCACCAGCCCCAAATGCATGTACCTGCCCCACCCCCCCATCCCAAGTGCAGCCCAACCTACCTCTCCTGCACCCCTCCTGAGCACTACCTCCCCCTCCCTGTCCCCTGTAAGCTGTTGCTGGCACATAAAGGCTGCAGGCACTAGCTGTGGGCACTAACCTCCATATCCAGGCTATGCCCCCCACCCCCGCCTCCCACCTACCCATAGTGTCACACAGCCTCACTCCAGTCCGCCTGAGCTCTGTGTATCTGTTTATGGCACTCCCAGGGCCACACATGTGCAGGGGCCCCCAATCATGTCATTCAGCTCTGGGAACTGCACTTTATAAAAGTCCTAGGACCGTGCATGTGCACAGCCCTCAGCCTCACTTTCCAGCTCTGAGAAAGTGCCAACCTGCGCAGCCGGGTTATATGTGCCCCCATCCATGATGGCATAATGCCGACCTGCTGCCACAGCTCTACACATTCGCACAAACGGCCCCATGCCTTAGACCAGCATACACCAGGGCTATGCCCCCAGACTGGTGCACCTGCACAGCTACATCCTCGTTGGCCACTGGGCACCCACGTTCACAAGCATCAATGTAGCATCCCCAACCTGCACCTATACCTGACCTGAAACAAATTACTGCACTGAGTGCCCACCCCATGCCCTGCTCCCTGCTGCACAACCATCCCACAAACACAAGGCCTTAGACTACTGAAAGAAATCAACTCCAAGAGTAAATCAATCAAGATATTTACATGCCACAAGACAACAAATCATTAAGCATATCACAATGCAGACAGATACAGCCCTGCCTAATGACCAGATTAAAACACCAGAGGAGACGCAGACATTGGAACAACTAATCAAAGATGTTCATACAACTCTACTTAGTAAAATAAGTGGGATAGCCAATGACATAAAAGGAGATCAAGAAGACAGTAGAAGAGTGTAAAGAGGAATTTGAAAGAATAAATAGAAAAGTAGTGGAAATCACAGAGATTAAAGATCCTGTTGACCCAATCAAAAACATACTAGAGGCACACAACACCAGAGTTGAAGAGACAGAAGAAAAGATAAGCGATATAGAGGACAGGATAATTGACTTCAAAGACTCAAAACAGCAAATGGCAAAAAAGATGGAAAAAATTGAATGGGAACTCAGGGAAACAATAGACAAAACAAAGCACGCAATATAGGAATCATTGGTGTCCCAGAAGGAGGAGAGAGGAGTAAAGGGCTAGGAAGGGTAGTTGAGGATATACTGGGGGAAAACTTCCCAGCCCTCATAAAGGACATAAATATACAAGTCAAAGAAGCCCAAAGAACTCCAAACAGAATAAATCCAAATAGGCCTTCCCCAAGGCACATACTAATCAGTCTGTCAAAATCAACATTTGACAGAGAAGCAGAAAATCCTGAAAGTGGCAAGAGAAAAATAATCTACTACATACAAGGGAACTCAAATAAGACTGAGCTCAGACTACTCAACTAGCACCCTGGAGATGAGAAGCTGTGGCATGATATAGTCAAGATCCTGACAGGGAAAGGCTTCAAGCCAAGAATTCTGTACCCAGCCAAATTGTCCTTCAAAATTGAGGGGGGGGATTAAAGTTTTCATGGACAGAGAAGTCCTGAAACAATTTGTCAACAAGAGGCCAGTCCTACAAGAAATACTAAAAGGAGTTCTGCTGGCTGAAAAAAAGAGACAGGGGAGGGAGGTCTGGAAGAGGGCACAGAATTAAAGAGTACCATTATGGGCAATTTAAAGAATACAAAGAGAAAGAGGGAAAAGAATACATAGATCTGACAAATAAAATTTAAAAAAAATAAGATTGTGGAATCAAGAAATGCATTTTTAGTAATAACTTTGAATGTTAACAGAATAAACTTACCAATTAAAAGGTACAGATTGGCAGAATAGATTAAGAAACATAATTCAGCTATACGCTGCTTATAAGAGACTCATCTTAGACACAAGGATACAAATAGATTGAAAGTGAAAGGATGGAAAAAGATTTTCCATGCAAACTGTAACCATAACAAAGCAGGAGTAGCTATACTAATATCAGACAAAATAGACTTTAAATGTAAAGACATCATAAGAGACGAAGAAGGACACTATATACCAATTAAAGGGTCAATTCACCAAGAAGATATAATAATCATAAATGTTTATGCTCCCAGTCAAGAAGCTCCAAAGTACATGAGACAGACAAATTGGCAAAACTGAAGGGAGTGATAGATGTTTCAACAATAATAGTAGGAGACATCAATACGCCACTCTCCTCTATAGATAGAACAACAAGACAGAAGATCAACAAGGAAATAAAGAAGTTAAATAACTTGATAATGAATTAGACCTAACAGACATATATAAGTCATTCCACCCCAAAGCATAAGATTATACATTCTCCTCTATCCCTCATGGAACATTCTCCAGGGTAGATTAATAACTAGGGCACAAAACAGGTCTTTATAAATTTTAAAATATTCAAATAATTCAGAGCACTTTCTCTGATCACAATGGGATGAAGCTGGATCTCAATAACCACTAAAGAATGAGAACATTCACAAATATATGTAGATTAAATAACACACTCTGAAACAACCAGTGGGTCAAAGAAGAAATTGCTAGAGAAATCAGTAGTTATCTGGAGATGAACAAAAATGAGAATACAACTTATCAGAACTTATGGGATGTGGCAAAGACTGTGCTGAGAGGGAAATTTATTGTCCTAAACACCTATATTAAAAAAATAAGAAAGAGCAAAAATTGAGAATTTAACAGCAAATCTGGAGGAACTTGAGAAAGAACAGCAAACTAACCCCAAAGCAAATAGAAGAGAAACAACAAAGATTAAAGCAGAGATAAATGAATAGAACAAAAGAACAATTGAAAGAATCAATAAAACCAAAAGTTAGTTCTTTGAGAAAATCAATAAAATTGATGGGCCACTAGCAAGCCTGACAAAGAAAAAAAGAGAAAGGATGCAAATAAGCAAAATCAGAAATGAGAAAGAGTGTGTTATCACAGACCCTGAAGAAATAAAAGAAATCATAAGAGGATACTATGAACAACTATATGCCAACAAACTAGATAACTTAAATGAAATGGACAAATTCCTGGAGAAACACAAACAAGCTACACTGACTCAAGAAGAAATAGAAGATCTCAACAAATCAATCACAAGTAAAGAGATTCAATCAGTCATCAAAAATCTTCCTACAAAGAAAAACCCAGGGCCAGATGGCTTCACAGGGGAATTTTATCAAATATTCCCTAAAGAACTAATGACCAATCTTGCTCAAACTTTTCAAAAAAATTGAGGAAAAAGGAACTCTACCTAACTTATTTTATGAAGCTAATATTTTAATATCAAAGCTGGGTAAAGATGCTATAAGAAAGGAAAACTATAGGCCAATATCCCTAATGAACATAGATGCAAAAATTCTCAATAAAACATTAGCAAATTGAATCCAACAGCACATTAAAAGAATTATACACCATGGCCAAGTGGGGTTTATAGCAGGAATGCAAGAATGGTTCAACAGAAGAAAATTAATGTAATACAGCACATTAATAAATCGAAAGGGAAAAATCACATGATCATCTCGATTGCTGCTGAAAAAGCATTCGACAAAATTCAGCATCCTTTTCTGATAAAAACACTCCAAAAGATATCCCTCAATATGATAAAGGGAATATATGAAAAACCAATAGCTAGCATCGTATTCAATGGAGAAAGACTGAAAGATTTTCCCCTAAATCAGGTACAAGACAAGGATGCCCACTGTCACCACTGTTATTCAACATTGTGCTAGAAGTTCTAGCTAGAGCAATCAGGGAGGAGAAAGAAATAAAAGGCATCCAAATTGGAAAGGAAGAAGAAAAACTATCATTATTTGCAGATGATATGATACTATACTTGGAAGATCCTGAGAAATCTACAGCAAAGTTACTTGAGCTAATAAACAAATTCAGCAAAGTGTCAGGATATAAAATTAAAGTGTGAAAATCAGTAACATTTCTATACACAAGCAATGAGCTAGCTGAGTCAGTTAAGGAAAAAATTCCATTCAAAATAGGAACTAAAAGAATCAAATACTTAGGAATGAACTTAACTAGGAATGTAAAGGACTTGTACACAGAAAGCTACATAACATTGCTAAAAGAAATCAAAGGAAATCTGAATAGGTGGAAAGATATTCCCTGCTCATGGATAAGAAGGCTAAATAGAGTTAAGATGTCAATTCTTCCCAAACTGATCTACAGGTTCAACACAGTACCAATCAAAATTCTAACAACCTACTTTGAAGATTTGGAAAAGCTAACTACCAAATTCATCTGGAAGGGAAAGAGACTCCAAATAGCTAAAGGCATCCTAAAAAAGAACAAAGTGGGAGGATTAACACTCCCTGACTTTAACACCTATTATAAAGCCACAATGGTCAAAATAGCATGGTACTGGCACAAAGACAGAAGCATTAACCAATGGAATCAAATTGAGAGTGCAGAAATAGACCACCAAATTATGGTCAACTGATTTTTGACAAGGCCCCATATCCTCTGAACTTGGACAAAATAGTCTTTTCAATAACTAGGCATGGAAGAACTGGAAATCAATAGCCAAGAGAATGAAAGAGGACCCCTATTTTATACCCTACACAAAAATTAACTCAAAGTGTATCAAACACCTAAATATAAGAACTAACACCATAAAGGTTCTAGAAGAAAATGTAGGGAAACATTTTCAAGACCTAGTAGTAGGAGGTAGCGTCCTAAACTTTATACCCAAAGCACATGCAACAAAAGAAAAAATAGATAAATGGGAACTCCTCAGAATCAAATGCTTCTTCACTTCAAAAGACTTAGTCAAAAAGAGAAAATATTTGGAAATCACATCAGACAAAGGTTTGATTTCCTGTATATACAAAGAAGGAAACTATAAATGTTGGAGAGGATGTGGAGAAACTGGAACACTTACGCACTGTTGGTGGAAATGTACGATGGTGCAGCCGCTATGGAAGACTGTTTGGCGGTTCCTTAGGAAACTAAATATCAAGTTGCCCTATGACCCAGCAATAGCACTACTTGGTATATACCCAGAAGAACTGAAAGCAATGACACAAACAGACATTTACACACCGATGTTCATAGCAGCATTATTCACAATCGACAAAAGACGGAAAGAAACCAAATGCACATCAACAGATGAGTGGATCAACAAAATGTGGTATATACATGCAATGGAATATTATGCAACAGTAAGACAAAAGGATGTCCTGAAGCACATGAGAAGATGGGTGAGCCTTGAGGACATAATGCTGAGTGAAATTAGCCAGACACAAAAAGATAGATACAGTATTATTCCACTTTTATGGCCAGCATAAAGGTATAATCAGAGGCTTATAATACAGAATACAGGGGACTTAGAGATACATGGAAGCTAGAGATGGGTGAACCATTACTTAACGAGGCTGAACTCCAATGTAAGGGAATAGATAGGAGCAAAGGTGATTCTCTAGTGAGTCTAAAAGGAATATTACCATATTGAAGTTGAACAAGATTGAAAGGGGTTGTATAGACCTATGTGTCCCACTGATTCACACTAGGAATATGAATTAGTTCTCATAAGAATTACTTTAAAGATATGATTCTTGTATAAAGAGTGTTTAAGTCCAGGGTGCAGGGGAAAAACTGCTTTTGCATGCTATGTGCTATGTTCGAAAGGAAATCATCAGCAATACCCAGCAACAGCAAAGGTAAATAATGAGGAGAGGGGCAAGAATTAAGAGGTTTAGATATCCTATTTGGCGAGGGTGTGCTTATTGGTTTTCTTTCTCTTGGGAACAATGAAATTATCTAAAATTGAGAATGTTGATGGGCTGTGGACTTTGGGCCCTCTACATGATACCTGATGAATGCAGGTGGCCGAAGGAGGTACTGACAGAGAAGTAGATTGGCAAACGAAGGTGTATACTTATAAATGAAGGTTGTGCTGCTACAAAAAAGGAACATTGTTGTGAGGCATGCAACGAAATGAATGAACATGTGGGACATTTGGTGAGACAAAATAAGCCAGAAACAAACGAACAACAATGGTATGGTCTCCTTTAGAAAATGCTTATAAGAAAACAGGGGCCTAGACTATAAGCTTTTAGAGCAGACACATTAAGTCTGCAGTGGTGATTATTATTTCTGGATTTTGAGAGGCTGTTTTATACATTTAACCTGATATTTAGAGATAAGAATGAAGCCTAACAGGTTGGGGTTAAGGTAATTCAGAACATAGGGGTAAGGAAGACAGTGTCTGTATTTTAGAACCACACATACTCTTTGAGAACAATGGAAGAAAGATTTATTTGATCTGGAACTGAAATTTTCTGTAGTGCATAATCTAATTCAACCTATCTGTATAGCTCATTTGAACAACTGAAACACAGGGAGCACAGAATAAGAAAGAGGTCCTTTAATCCTGTATTGATTATTGTACTGCCTGGAAACATCCTAGAGTATATTAAGCAGATAATCAAAAAGTATTGGCAAAGTCCCCTGAGGGATGGGAGAAAGAATACGGAACTATTAAACCTTACTATCAGGGAATCCCCTGATACCGTTCAAACTTTAGGGACACCCAAATCAATAGGCCATGTCCTCGATCAGGAGGTTTACTCTTGTGAAGCTTATGTAGGTAGCGGAGAAGCTTAGACTACCTATAGGCATGCCTAAGAGTTATTTCTGGAGGACCTCTGTTCTTGCTCAGATGTGGCCTCAGTCTTTCTAAACCCAACTCTGCAAGTGAAATCATTGCCCTTCCCTCTATGTGTGACATGACATCCAGCGGTGAAAGTCTCCCTGGTGTTGTGGGAGATGATTCCCAGGGATGAATCCAGACCTGGCACCATAGGATCAACAATTCCATTCTGACCAAAGTGAGGGAAAGAAGTATAATTAATAAAAGTATCAGGGGAGAGAGAGTTCAGATAGAGTCGAGAGGCTACTCTGGAGGTTGCTCTTATGCAAGCTTCAGTTAGACCTTGCTACCTATCATAACCTGCCAACCCCCAACTAGGACCATTCCAGCCAATCCTAAGGAACACCTAGGGCAATATATAAGATTCCACAAGGGTTCCAGGCACTAGAAACCTACAACCTCCAATGGGTCCCTAGTCCAGATAAGTCCTGAAACCTAGCCCAGCCTCTCCAGAACATCAGATAGTTCCATCTCCCAACCCCATAATAGTGACAGACCCTTCCAATATCAAAAATTTTTAGAATTGCCATAGCCCAAACACCCCTAAAGAGAGGGATGGAAAGATCAAAGGTGATGGTGGAGTTATACAGAGAAGATAGGATTTAACAAATGAATATAAATGCTGAATCATTAAATTGATAGATCTCTTTTAGTCTCCAGTATTTTAGAGCAGCTAGAAATAAAAACCTAAAATTGTTAATTTGTAACCCATATCAAACTCTGAGATATGTTCTACAACTAATTGTGGTGCTGTGCTTTGAAATTTATAACTATTTTGTATATATGTTATTTTTCACAAAAAAAGAAGGAAAAAAAAGTAGATTGTGATGATAAAAAAAAATTTAAGCCTCCTATATTATGGAGCAGCTAGAAGGAAAAATATGAGAGGATTGTATGGTAGCCCATGACAAACTCTGGGATGTATCCTGTAACTACTTGTGGAAGAGTGCTTTGAAAACTATTGCTTTTTTATTTCTTTCCTTTGTATATATGGTATACTGTACAACAAAAAAGTTTTTTTTAAAAAAAGGCTACAGATCACAGAAACAGCCAAATTGTCACTTGCACTGATTTGTTCTAATACTTTTCTAAAAGTATATGTGCTCAGCTATAGGTCAGAACTCCATTGTAACAAGAAAAAACTTTAAAAGAGAGGGAGAACAAATATATAAATTATATTTTATCTGTTTTAATGAACAACTCTGGTAAATGTGTAACAGTAAATCACAACAAAACCTCTGCTATGGTTAATTAATATAAAACAACTATTTAATGTTTTATTTCTGAAAGCAGCTTCATTTAAAAATCCTCATAAAAATTAGAGCTTAGAGTGTAAGCTTTAACTATTATTATTAAATTCTGAGGTGCTTTACTCTTTGTATAGCCTAGTAGTTCCATGGAACTTTAAGTGTCTGTATGACACCTGAAAATCAGATTTGGTTCTCCAGCTCTGAAAGTCAGCATGGGTCCACTTAGTAACAGTTTAAAACAAAACTGAAAGAGATCAAACTCCAATTAAAAATGTGATGAAACTGACATTGTTAAAACTAAGGTAAATCAATATACAAGGCAAAGAAAATATTGCCTATATTTTAAAGCTTTAACATTTGTATGAGACAAAAAGAAAAATGTTTTTGTCCAAAATTGACACTATCTAATTTAATCTGTCTAGTTAGTTAAACAACCTAATTCAGTTTTATTTGATACAGAACCTGGAATAAGGAACAAAATCTTAATGTTTTCTACAAGTTAATGTTACACAATGATGCATTTCAGGGTATTTTGGACAGAAAATTAAAAAGTATTTGCAAAGTCCCTTGAGGGACAGGGAAAAATAGAACTATTAAGATTCCCCACCTGGGGAATTCCTGACATTTTCTTAAGCAAGAGGGGGTCCCAATTTAATAAGCCAAGGCCTCAATTTTGAGGCTTGCCCTTATAGAATTTTTTCTATAATAGTAAACTGAACATACTTGGGATTGGTGTCTAAGAGCCATTTCCAGAAAATCTCTGCTGTTACTCAAATGGGGTCTCTCTCTAAGCCAAACTCTGAGCTTCCCCGCAACATGGGACATAATTTCCAGGGGTGTAAGCCTGGCCCTGGCATCATGAGACATAAGATCCAAGGATGAACATGGCCATGGGTCAACTTAGCAATGGTTTAAAAAAAAAAAACTGAAAGAAATCAAATTTCAATTAAAAATGTGATGAAACTGATCTGGATTAGTTGACTGAAAAGAGGTAAAGAAATAGAGTTTCAATGGCTAAGAGATTTCAAATCGAGTTAAGAGGTCATCCTAGAGGTTACTGTTATGCAAGTTTCAGCCAGATGTTGCAAACTTCCATAATATGGCAGCCCCCAAGTAACAGTGTTCCTGGAAACCCTGTGCTCTATAAAATTTTACTTATTATGTTTGTTTTTCAGAGACTTGAAACCTCCAGATTGTTCCAATGCCAGAGAAGCTCTGAAACTCAGAATACTGGACTCTCCAAGAATAACAACCATTTTCATCTCCTTATACCTTAATAACTATGCCCCTTTTCAGCCTTGAAGCAGTTAGAGAGTTGTCCCCCAGATATCCCTCAAGATTGAGAGATAATTATCAAATTAGAGGAAAAAATTGTAACCAAGAAATCAGGATTTAAGGGATGATTTTGATTACTGAATTGTTATATAAAATATTCGCTTTTGCTTTCTGGCATATTGGAGTAGACAGAGGGAAATACTTGAAATCTCTGAATTGTAATCCAGCTGCCTTGATCTCTGATAGTAATTGTATAACCCTTAATCTTCTGCCTCTGTGATTGTAAAAACCCTGTGACTAACCTTCATTTGTACCGTTATCTGGTTTTACAACTTTAGAGTACTGTAATCACTAAAGACTGCCCCAAAATGTGTATTAATGAAGGGTCTTGGGTCAGCCCAGAACTAACCCACCCTAAATCTGAAATTATCTTGATGACCAAGATCGGATCTAGCCAAAGTTGGCCCACCTGACATACACAGTAGCTTACACTTTAACCTGTAAATTACCTATGTCTCAATCTGCCATTTTCTTTCTTACATTCTGTGACTAAGCACGTAATCAATCTGCACATGCTCAATAGTTAAATCATCTCTAATTACATCATCTGGGGCCACTGTGCTCATTATCCTAAACTCTGCCCATCTTTACTCTAATAAAACAACCTGAATTATTGTAGTTCAAGAAGACAGATTTTGGGCTCTCCTACTATGTGTCTAGTAATGAACTCTTTCCCTCCTTGCAAAATAATAATAATAATAATAATAATAATAATAATAATAATAATATAGGACTGCTCCAAGATTGCAAAGCAATTCTCCAGAAATTCTAAAATAATCAATGCATACCTTTCCCCATCATAAGACCTTTTGAAGAAGTCTTATGATATTTTTCCACAAAAATCCAGTCATAAAAAGAATTTTAGTCAAAACTTGAATAGCACAAAAAAGACAATATAGTCAGTCACCCTCAGATATGGCCATGAGGATTTGTTACTTAGTCGGCTTGCTATGGCAGTTGTGCTCTCTGTACTTCTCAAAATAAGGGCTCTGAGATCTTGATAAACCCTTACATCAATTTCTCAAAGATGCCATTTTTTCTTTCCTTCCTTCTTTTCTCTTTCTTCCCTCGCTGTTTTCTAACAATAAGAAGCTAAACGGAACAGGAATGACTGTCTTCTCTTATGTCTTAGGTTCTCCCACTCATGCATTTGTTCACTCAACAACCATTTTCAGGCAAAAAACTTCAGAGGTGAATAGACACTCTGTCTTCTTGGAGCTCATTTTCCTCTCTCCTTTGATCCTGGTCATTCTTTGTTCAATATATTGTCTGATTTTGGAGAAAGCTGAGTGTGACTTAAGCCTGGGTTTAGACTCAAAATATCAGTTGTCAGTTTTTTTGAGAACAAAAACCCATGGACAATTAATGTATGGAAAATATATAAAAAGAAGACACAGCTTTGTGATCTTTAAGTTCTGGGAACTTTTGAGAAAATCAGGGGGAATTTTAGGCCTTGCCCACTAGAGGGCACCAGACCCTGCACTTGTCTTCTCCGTCACCTCTACAGGTCTGCTTCTCCACCCTACCCCTCACTGTCCCCCAGTTTATGATTCTAGAAAGCTCTTTGGCATATACAGCAAGATCCGGACAGAACTGGGACCTTCCTTTATGGGATTCCTGAAACAAACTCCATGCCCTCCACTCCCAGCAACCTTGAGGTCAGGCTGGATCTTACCATGTCAGACCCTGCCTTAAATAGGGGCTCTGCCACCTCAGTAAGCTCATGAGTTCTAGAGACAGCCACGCCTGAGGGGTCTAGGTAGGAGCCCCTAGGCGTGAAGGTACCAGGAATCCACATACAATGAACAAAGTTCGTCACTTTTACCATGCCACACCCCAGTGCCTTCCAGCAGATTCTGAACATTATCTCAATTTTCACAATCCTGCTCTAACCCCATTTTACAGATTAGGAAAAAACTGAAGTCCAGAGTTATCCAAAATTACTTGCCTGATGTTATTGTCCTGGGGGATTGTTATATCCAACAACAGAACACCCAGGGGCACATGTGAGTGCCAGGCCTCCGAAGTGCTCAAGCTAATTCTTATCAGTCAGGCTACTTTTCTTATTCTCCTCTGTGCTGGTCTGAAAGGATGGATGGCCCCTGGAAAGCCATGTTTTAATCCTAATCCCATTTTGTAAAGGCAGCCGTTTCTTCTAATCTCTATTCAGCATTGCATGTTTGAAACTGTAATTAGATCGTCTCCCTGGAGATGTGACTTAGGGAGTCACATCTTGACGTGATCTTGATGTGATCAAGAGTGGTTGTTAAACTGGAATACGTGGAGACGTGTCTCCACCCATTTGGGTGGGTCTTGACTAGCTTACTTGAAGTCTATAAAAAAAAGGAAATATTTTGGAGAAAGGAGGAGATTTGGAGAGAGCAGAATGACACTGCCACAAAAGCAGAGTCCATCAGGCAATGACCTTTAGAAATGAAGAAGGAAAATGTCTCCCAGGGAGCTTCATGAAAGGAAGCCAGGAGAGAAAGCTAGCAGATGATGCCGTGTTCGCCACATGCCTTTTCAGATGAGAGAGAAACCCTGGCCCAGTTCACTATGTGCCTTCTCACTCAAGAGAGAGCCCCTGAACTTCATTGGCCTTCCTGAACCAAGGTATCTTTCCCTGGATGCCTTTGATTGGACATTTCTATAGACTTGCTTTAATTGGGACATTATCTCAGTCTTAGAACTGTAAACTAGCAACTTATTAAATTCTCTTTTTAAAAAGCCATTCCATTTCTGGTATACTGCATTCCGGCAGCTAGCAAACTAGAACATCATCCTTCCTCAATCTTACCTTTCATGCATTGTGGACATTGTGAGGATTGAATGGAATGCAAATAGCATTGGATAATGCCTGTTTAATTCCTAAGTATTTTCAGTAACTTCAGCCATTACCGTATGTTCTCCATTACTTTGACAGTTGTGTTGACATCTCCCTTGAAGGCTTGAGGATAGGGTCCCTTTTGACAAAATAACCATTTAATAGCACTCTAACCCCAACATTATGTCCCACATCTGACTTGGGCCACAAACCTCTAATACCACCCAACCAGGAAGCAACATCAGGACTTGAACACCTATCTTGTGCCTCCAGATCCTTTGCATCCCGGACATGCCATGATGGTGGCATGAGCTAGTGGCTCCCCTGTATCGCACCCAACTGGGCTTGTGGTCCCAAGTCCAGAGCTTTTGCACACTACTGTTGAATTGAGTATAAAATTCTCATCAGAGAGCAAGATAAGGGCAACAGTGGAAAGGGCATAGAATCTGCAAGTCACATATCAGCTAGGGTGCTTGTGGGTTTTACTGGGGCTCATCTAACCCAATGGGGCAAGTACTGCAAGGAGATTCAAGACTATAAGCTAAGCAGTAATGCTACAAGGACCTTATCCTTGTTCCCCTATTCTAACTCCTCTGAGGCTCACGCCTCCTTATTCTCTTGTGTTCTGCATAAATTCCCATATGAGGGTAGGCTCTGCTATGAGTTCATTCTTCATCAAGCCTTTACACAGACTTCTCAAATGGCCTCCCAGTTTAAAGATCAAGTTCAGTTAATAAACATCCAGGATAGCATTTCTTCTCCATTCCACTGCCTTTGTCCCAACTTCTGCTGGAGACTCTTATTTTTTGAATGGGCATGCACCGGGAATTGAACCCGGGTCTCCAGCATGGCAGAAGAGAATTCTGCCACCGAGCCACCATTGCACCACCCTGTGCTAAGACTCAAGTAAAAAGTTGGCACATACAACAAATCCAGCCTACCAATTTATACTTTCTGTTGTTGTTCTCTGGGTTTGGGGGTAGCAGAGATGGGCAAAAGTTCAGGGGCAACTGGAATCTCTTTAGACTTGGTAGAACCTGCTAATTAGAGGTTATCTACCTTGCGTGTGTGTGTGTGTGTGTGTGTGTGTGTGTGTGTGTGGTGCATGGTTTGGGAATCCAATCCAGGTCTCTTGCATGGAAGGTGAGATCATCTGACCACTGAACGTCCTGTGCACTCCTACGACTCATTCAAGTACAATTTCCAAGCAATTTATTCTACAGAGAAAACAACTTTTGTTCCCTTAATAGAATGAATCTCTTCTTCACGTTTCATAACCATTAAAAAATATTTTTTTTCTAATCCCCTTAGATTGGAAAACAGGCAATTCTTAGCCCAACTAGACACAAGCTCTAAAATGAAAAGACTTAGCTTGCAATAAAAGGTTTGAAGGCTCATTTTAAAATTTTTCTTGTGTTTATTTTCAGTTGCCTCAGCACAGAATGTTCTTCCAGAGGTGAGTTGAGAGATTCTGAAGTACAAATACAGTTGAGTCAGACCACAGGAGGAGTTGGTTGAATATATATAAATGGTGTCAACTATCAAATTATTTTGCTTCCAGCCAAGTAAGAACTAAGTGTCCGTCTTCCCTCTAAGCCCCCTAAAATGAGGAAGGGAAAACAAAATAGAATTTCAATCTACAACACAAGTGTCCAACCTTCCTGTGGAGTTTGTGGAATTCCACACTACCTGACATACAACTTCGAGAGGAAAAAAAAGTGAAAGATCCACAACTGTAACTTATGCCTTGAATATGATGCCTCAAGGTTGCTAATAAAAGTTTATTATGAATAAATATGTGGGAAATGAGCACAAAATTAGAAATCCTTTTTTACAAAACCTAATGTCAATTCTGATTCTGGTGTCTCATGACCAAAATGAAGTTATTCTCCTCTTATTTATGAGCTTCTAATGTGGTTTATTAGGGAACCTAAAAAAGGGAACAGACGCAATTGACAAACCAATAAAATCACTAGTCACACAGCTTAAACACGCTCATGTTCTTATTTATTTTGGTAAATTTGGGTAGACTGTATCCATTATTGTAATAATGGGATCAGAGTGCTTATAAATGACAGATATTTAGTTCATAAAACCCACTATTAGGACTTTTCAATATTCTGGCTCTTTTAACCTGAGAATTGAGGCAAAATACTCAAAACGATTGCTGCAATTAACTGATTTACAACTTTGTGTTAGAAACTGTGTAACCCCTAGAAGAAGCTGAAAGGAAGGCTTATGTTGGTCGCTAAGGCAACACCAAAAGCAAGCAGGAAGGAAAGCTGGGCTTCCAGAAGTGGATCCAAGAGAAAAAAGGAGCTGGCCTGCTTTAAATAACAGTACCATCTGCACCATAAGACTCAGGACTTAACACTAAACTCTGTGGAACTGTGATGAGCTTCCCATGTGATCTTCGCAATTCAAACTTATTTTCCACAAACTTTTCTTCTGAGGCAAGAAAGTAAGGAAGAGATCCTTGCCAGTATACCTGTTTATCCCCCAACTTGTATCACAATGGCTAGCATGTAATAGGTGCTAAATAAAAGCCTTATTAAAAATCTCCCACATGGGGCATCTCTAGGAAAAATCTAAGTGGTTTGTCTTTAGAACTATCAGTGGTCTTTCCCTCTAATTTCTCAACCATCAAAAGTACCCCTGAGGTGGGGTAGGGCAAATATTTTTATCTTCATGTCAATAAAAGACAATGGAAATGGAAGGCTTCACTTCCTATAAAAGGTATTTAAGTTTAATGAACAGAGATGGAAGAAAATTTGGAGAAATGAGGAGTATTTTTCATTCTCCAGAAATTGTCATACTGGTGACAGGCCTACCCTATACAAATTCCATCAAATAGACAGAGAAAAAAAAGTTTAGAAAAGTAAAAATCATTCCCAAGAAAGACTTCCATTCCTGTGGCCTTCGCAGATGCAGGTGACTTTCCCAATAGGCTGCAGGCAGGTTCAACCTTATTGCCCCAAGAGAAGATGGATGGGAACCTGGAAATTCACATTCCCCTGTTCTTGGTCTGTGGGGTTTTATTTCCATGACCGAGCCCTGGCAAACCAGTTTAGATGACAATCTCACAGCCACACTCAGACTCCTGGAAGTGACTGGGTGGGAAAAGAAGCCCACAACATGTTAAGCGCATGCTTGAGTCTTGGTTCTCAGAGAAACACTGTGAGGCCACAGGGCAGGAACCCACACCTGTCCCCTTCTGGCAGCCCAATGCAGGGAGTGGTGTGCCCCTTGCTGGTGCTTCCTGAAGCCGGGCTCCCTGCAGCTCATTAAAAGATCCAGAAGCTGAAGACTGGCAACCAGTATAGCAGAGTCAGGGTCACACTCTCTGTTCCTGCCTAGAAGCCAGTTGCTGGTGCCACCTGCTATGCACTGAATCATGTCCCCCTCTCTGGTGGTTTGGAGTTAAATTTCATCCATTCCTGTAGGTATGAACACATTGTAAGGGGAACTTTTGAAGAGGTTTCTTAAGTGAAGGTGTGGCCCAGCCCAATCAGGATGGGTCTTAATTCTACTACCGGGGCCCTTTATAAGTGGGATGAAATGGTGGGGGGGGGGTGGGGGAGCTGCCAAAAACTGATCAACAGAACCCAGAAGATAAGGGAGTGACCAGGAGATGCCACCATATGCCTTGCCATATGACAAGCTAAGAACAAAGGATCACCAGTAGCCAGCCCCCAGAACACCACAGTTTTGGGGGAGAAAGCATTGCCTTGGATTTTTTTTCCCTAACCTCAAAACCATGAGCCATTAAATTCCCATTTTTAACTCGATTTGCTCGAGCAGCCCAGGAAACTAAAACACCCACAAAGACATGTTCCAGTCCTAACCCTGTGTTCATCTGTGAATGTGAACATATTTGTAGAATATGTTCTTAGTTTAGATGAGGCCAAATTCAATCAGGGTGGACCTTAATCAAATATGACTGGAGTCCTTATAAACAGATGAAACTTGGACACAAGAGACAGAGAGAGAGAAATGGCCATGTGACAGAGGCAGGGATTGAGTTATAGATTGCTGACAAGCCACCACCAGAATGCTAGACTTTAGAGAAAGCATGATCCTGCTAACAACCGTGATTTTAGACTTCTGGTCTCCAGAACTGTGAGACAAATTCCTTCTGTGGAAGCCAACCAGTCTGTAGTATTTGTTACAGCAGTCTTTAAAAACTAAGACAGGTTCATAGAGCTGGAAGGTCTCCTTATCTTGGGACTGTATCTTTTATTTTGTAACTGGTTAAGGGGATTTTATATGCCAATCCCAGCCAGGCAACATATTGTGATGCCATTATCTACCCCTAAATTCTTATTGTCACGGAGAGTCTTAATTTGCTATGCCTCTGATACTGGTTTCTAGATTAATTCTGTTATCTTTTTCACTCGGAAAAGTGGTAAGCTATCTCTAGAACACTGACCTTATAAACCTTCACAGTAGCTCCAACTCTACATATTACAATGACTAAAATGTTGTTTACATGTCCGCTGCTTCAAAATTAATATCTGAGTGATGACCTGAACATGACACTTACCACTGACTCATATGTCATACACAGCAGTTTAAATTCATGTTTGTAAGAGTACCCAGATAGAATTCTCTTGGGAAGAGAACTCCTATTTATTTTTTTGCAAACAGTTTTAGAGGCAGGGGATTAAACTAAGTGAAATTTCACAAGATTGACATTATTGCTTAAAGTGCTTGAACTGGTTACATTAAAAAAAAATAAGGTACAGATTATTTTAAATAAAAATTATAAACTTTTCTTAGCAACAAAATCAAATGAACACCACACAAATACACAACTATTTTTGATTATACAGAAATGGAAGCCAAAAATAAATTAATGTAGCACTGGAAAACAGAAAATTAATTAGGCAGAAAAACAGGAAATAATTTTCCCTGATCCATGCCACTTACATGAGTTAGTCACAATAGTGCTGATAAATGCCTTGACCATATAATAGCAAACGAGGGCAAAACATTTAGTGCACAATATTTTAATACACGTGAATATACAAAGTTGATCAAAATGCAATGTTTAAAGATAAAAATCCATCTGTAATAAAGCTACACTCCAATATCTAAAATAAGTCCTAAGCTCCAGTTAGAATATAGTTCATTGTTAGACATGCCCATGAATTTAAGGGTATCCATGAAAATAAATGCATAGGAACCATGTCTGTGATTTTTCCCCCATTTTTTATCTTAAATGTAAAATATACCAGACCACAAAACCAAATATAACTGGCCTCCTTTTCAAACCAACATCCTACTCATGCTATTCCTTGGCTCTCTTTAAGCCAGCCAACTTCATATTGCCTTGGAATGGAAAATGTATTAACATAATAGGACTGGATGTCAGATTTTACCAAAATTTATTTTTAAACAAACAACTTTTCTTTTTAACATACTGTACCATAATCTAGATACTAACCCAATAAAGCAAATATTTACTTCCTCTCTTTTGAAAATGTCAAACACTGTAATTTATTTTAAAATACTCAGCAGTTAAAAGAAATACAGCAGGCCTGCTCACTCCTGCCAGGAATTGGCATACAAAAGCCCTGGCTTGGCCCTTTGAGAGAATATTGCTGAGCCTTTGTGCTATTAGTGACCACAGGATGGTCTCACATATCCCATACCAGTCTCTGATTTACACAAAAAATGAGAGAGTAAAACCAAAAAAAAAATGCGTTTGCATGCTATTATCTTCACATATAGTGAAATGATTGGGGAGAAAATGTAGCTGCCTAGTGTTTGTTTCATTGATAGAAGAAGAAGAGGGCAGAAATTACTAAAGTTTAAAAAAACTGATAGAGTTGGTGGATAAATGCATTTTTATCTTTTTCCAATCTTCTCCTGTATCATACAACCAATTTTAATGTCTTTGCAATATTTTTCATACCTTACCTTTTTCATTTTAAAAATTTATCCACAAATACTGAATTTTAATTGACCTTATATTATTAAAAAGAATAACTGCAGTTAAGTTACTGGGAAAAACTATTTATACCCCCAAAGGAAAAAGAAATGCATGGAACCTATGTTTTAGCATTTAAGTATTATTTTTGTAGGTTTCCAATTGAAACTTTTTTCTAACAAATTAGCTCCAAGAGTCATTTCAAAGATAATTTTAACAGTTTTTCTTATGAATCAGTTCTAAATATATTAGAAACCAGACATCACTTTTTTAAAACTTTATAACGTATAGTCAAATATATTTCCCTGTGTCAATCAGCTTCACTTGGGAAGTACCCTTCCTTAAAAACAAAATAAAGAATTACCATTGAGGTAAGTGATTACTGCATATGTTTAGTGGAGGAAAAAATGACAAAATACTTATAAATATGAATTAGCCTCTAAACAAGGCAAGGTATATTTCTGTCACTTGCTTAAAACAATAACATGAAGATCACCCTGTTTTTGTCTTCTCCAGTGAAAAGTAAAATATTTCACCTCAAACATGAACAAATGAAGCGTTGGCATGCTTATTTAAGTTCTGAGCAGTAAGCAGCTCAAGATATTTCGAAGATAAGAAATCCAGTTTTCAGCTAAAGTGCTATCTTTTTACTTGTTGCAAAATGGCCACTAACATTTTCAATTTCAATTTTAGTTCACATTTGCCAAAAGTTTGCATGTCCATTCACTGATTTATTAGGTAACAAAATACGTTCACAGTATATTGTGTATGGAAGTTCACTGACTTCCCACAGAGAAGCCAATAAATATAACTCACAATATTTGTAGGAAACCAAAAACCAGCTTAACAGCAAAACACCGAATTGACCCTTTTAATAAAAGGTACTAATACTCAAATGCTCTAATAAATACAGATACAACAAAAATGAAAATAAGTAAAAGTAACTATAGCGAGATGAGGTTATTCCAAAAACTCCATCTTGTCAAGCATTCTAGGAGACTAGCCGAAGGGACAGCCACCATTTTGTTCCTTCTTTCACCTGCTCACTGACACTTCCCATGACCCTCCTTCATACCCAGCTAATTCCAGTATTTCCTCTTGGAAATTCCTGGATTAGCCCTGGGACTTGCCAGTGCCTCAGGAAACAGACTGAAATTGTTAAAAAGTTAACACTTGTACAGTGGATGGCTGTCAGGGTGCAGCGCTTTCGTTATTCCTGATACAAGAATGATGTCGGTATTTTCTGGCTAAGGAGAGCTGTGCCAGGTGAAGTCGACGTGGTATCTCAGCTCTGCAACCACAGGCTGTAAAATATCAGAAGGACTGGAAAGATACCTTGAAAAGCCGAGCGGTGTCAGAAAGGATACGTACTTCTCACAGGACCTCACAGAAGAAAAGGTTTTTAAGGGGTTCGCTAAAAACAATCCGTGTATAGTCATTTTCCTGAAACTTCGTTTTGGTAGAAAGGTAAGAAAAGTTAACTTGTCATGGTCCACAACACTTCCTCCTCTTGGCTCTGCCTGCCCTGAGCTCCACACCTTCTTAACCCCTGGAATTCTAATGGCTAAGGAAGCACAGCCAGCGCAGATGCTACCACTCGCAACAGCCTCTCTTCACTCTGGTTCCACAAGGAGGACGGTTTTAATACCGAGGTTACTCACTTGTAAGTTTTCTTACTTATACAAACTTAAAGCTATAGTTGCAGCCCAAGAAAGTAAACATCTACCCGGTTCTTCTGTCAGAAAAGAGGCAGAGAAGCTAAAAATGGGTAGCACTGCTTCCAAGGATGAGATAAAAGGAATGCATTGTAAGGAGACCCTGGAAGGTACTTATGAAGTTTAGCAAAGACCCAAAATACAAATCAGACATTTCACTGGAAATGTTCTAATTCAGCCAGACATAGTGAGTGGCACAGCATATACCCAATCCTAAAATTAGCAACTGTTACTCAATAAATCTTACTATAATCTGTTTGCAGTTAACTCTACCTCAGACTAAAATAAAACCAAGAGTAGTGTTGCATGTAAAAAACAAAAAATGGGGTGGGCCACGGTGCCTCAGCAGGCAAGAATGCTTGCCTGCCATGCCAGAGGACCCGGGTTCGATTCCCGGTGCCTGCCCATGTAATAAAAAAAAAAATGGGAGAGAGCCTAACATATCCAGAGCATTGAGACTCAGAGTGATACCACTGGTGGGCCACTGGGGAAGAAGAAAACCTGGAGAGAAACCAGGTAATGGTGCTTTGAACGTTTCCCCCCACTTGAATTAGTTCCAAGTTCTTTAAGTTATTCTCTTGATTGATAGAATAAAATATATCCAGATTCTGAATTTTTTGATATATCTGATGTCAGCCCATAGAATTCTTCGATAGCTTGAGCATCTATTTTCTGCAATAAAAGAGAGAGAAAACAATACAACTGTTTGGCACGATTACCAGGTGAAGGAAAGAAAAACTAAAGGAATACACAATAAAACGTAGCAAACAGTATTTATTGTTATAGCATCACAATTAGGAACTCTCAATAGCAAATGGATAATTCAATAGACTTGACCTAGGGACAACACTACACAAATTACAAATAGCTATGGAAGAATGTCACTCATCTATCAGCAAGCATAGGTAGGTACTCTTCGAAGATGCCAGTACTTTTGTTTTTCAAATGGCAAACTGGGTGTGTCTTTGGGATAACTTTGATTCTTTCAGACTACCTGAGTATTTATTACTTTCCCAATAAAACAGTAACCTTAGTGAGATGATGTCTTTGAGAGCCGAGTTCACTCCAGCTAGCGTTCCTTTACAACAAAATCAATACAGGGAATAGTGCTGTGTAAGATAAAGATTTCAAGGCCCAACAGACTGAAAAAGATTTATATTGTTTTTAAACAGCAATCAATGCATTGTGCAGAAGTGTCTACTACAATGAAAGAATTGTAATAGAACTTTGAAGTCTCTTACTTAGTCTGTAGCAGGCCTTAGACATGGGAGGCAAGAGGACTTAGATATAAATAAAATTTGCAGTTGCAGAGCAACTCTATGTCTGTGGGTGACTGCAGCTCAGCAAGAACACAGTGAGAGGGAGTCCATGCTCACACATGCCCCTTCTTCACTGCCCACAGAGAATGGAGAGTGGTAGAATTTAGTTTTGAGAGCAATTTAAGTTGTTTTCAAGTTAGATTATGAGGAACAGGTCTATTTTTAAAATGTCCACACACCCACATACTCTAAAATGCCATCTAGGCCTTACTCTTAGAGGAAAACAATCTGCATACCCACCTCTACAATGTCATCATCAAATAAAAGCCAGAAGCCATGACTTTTCACAATAGTGATATAGTGCCCACGATTAGGACCACTGGAAAAGAACGAAAACAAAGGAAAGTTAGCTGGTTAGTATTTACTTCTTTATAAAACTCGATTTAGCTCTTCGTAAGCAGTGATTCACTAGAAAGCACTAAATATTGGCAAAAGAACTTGATATAACTCGCTACAGTCTCTACAAGCGTTTGTCACAACTTATGGAGGAGTGCCCGTGTGCAAGCACCGTGCCAGGCACAGGGGAAAACAGAGATGTATAAAACATATGCCTTCTAAGGACTCGCAAGCCAATGGGGAAAACAGACATTCAAATTCAACAACCATGAACAAATAATTACTGTCTGTTGGGGGAAAAACGCAGTGAACAAAACAAAATCCCCCTTTCTTGGAGCTTGGGGTCGAGGCTGGGTAGACAATGAACGAACTGAACATAGGTATATGTCAAGTGGGACTAAGTGCCATGAAGAATAATTAAGTAGAGTAACAGGAGAGTGATGGTTGGAGAAGTGGGGTATGTTTGATACAAGGTGGTGACAGAAGGCCTATGTAATGACATGAGATTTGAGAGAAGAAAAATCCTGGCATGGAAGAGGAAGACGAGGTTCAGCTCCAGAACCTCAGAGCCTTTGGGCGCCTGTACCTGAAAGCCACGTGACCCCTATGCACAGGCTAACCCTGGTGCATGGAAACTTAAAGAACTCTAGTTCAGTGACATGTGTGACTCAGCACCAATTCATTCCTGCTGCTGGGCTGCTGTGACCTCATGTTCCTATTACTGAAACTGACCATTCCAGAGCCCAAATACTGCTGGTCATCCGTTTCCTTAAGTGATTCTCTGTTGTGGCATCCCCAGTCTTCCCAGGAATGAGACTCTTTTTTTTTTTACATGGGCAGGCACTGGGAATCGAACCCAGGTCCTCTGGCATCACAAGCAAGCATTCCTGCCTGCTGAGCCACTGTGGCCCGCCCAGGAAAGAGACTCTTGTTCCCAAACCTCTTGGCACCCACAGAGGTCCATGGAAGCCCAGGTCTCTTTAGGGCACAGCCAAGCACTCATGCCCGCCACCCCCACCAAGCCTCCCTGGCACATTTACCTGTCTATACCACCACCACCCATCTCAACCATTATGCGTTCTAGGACTAGCCTCCCCAAGACTTCTTCCCGCCCTACCATGGGTTTACACATAGTGTACACAGCTAGTTTCCCGATCATGAACCCCTGTGTCCTTTGAAAGGATGTCTGTTAGAATTATTCTTCAGGGGAAACACAAAGGTGGCTTATGACTGGCCAATATTTCTCAAATGAGGATGTAAAAAAATATCCAGTGGCTTAAATGTGAAGCATGAGATAAGTCAAAGGGTGTTCAAATGGATTGGTGATAGGTTCCGGTACCAGTCCACCTAAACACAGAGTGAAAATTAAGGGAGAGTGTTCACAGGGCACCTCTTAGTAATGACAGATTCACCACAATCCGATCCAGAAGATGGAGAGGAAAAGATGCTTGCTGTACAACATGCTGCAATCTTTCTTTCTTTCTTTTTTTTATGGGCATGGGCAGGCACCGGGAATCGAACCCGGGTCCTCTGGCATGGCAGGCGAGCATTCTTGCCTGCTGAGCCACGGTGGCCCGCCCACATGCTGCAGTCTTACTTCTAGGAGGACAAGGAGGAAGCTGTACTATGTCTGGGAAGGAACGCAGCCTGCCCCAACTGAGCAAAAGATAATGAACAGGTGAATTTTCAGTATACTTTTCCACATTTATACCAAATTATTGAATAAGAAATATGTGTTCACAGGACATTCAGTAAAACACTGTGCTTCTCCACATATAGGGGACGTCTCTCCCTCTCCTAATATCTGTTTTTTTCTGATTATGTACTCACAGAATATTAGAGAAAGACTGGAAAAGTTATAAAGAATCCATTTTCAATCACCTGAAGATTATTAAATTTGAACTCTTCTCCCAGTCTTTATTCACACATTTTAAAATACATTTGTGACCATACTATATGTACGTAATTTGACGTTTTGAAAATAGAAAACATCACATAAGCATTTATTTCTCCAGGTCTTTTCAAACTCCTCTTAAGAATAATTTTATCCAATAGAGATTGATTAAAATTATTTTCCTTACAATAGAACGTTTAGATTATTATCCTTATTTTAATACTATTATTTCACATGTGTACGCAGGTATGTTGACAATTATTTTGAGATTATAAATAAACAAGACCTCGGAAGAGATTCCCTAAAGCACCATGAATACGTCTCCCAGTCCAGCAGGGGTGCAGCCGGGCACTCTCCACTCACAGCGCGCCGCCCGCCTCCACGCCGCCCTACCTGCCGCAGTGAACCACCACAGCGACCAGGTCGTACATGCGGTCCAGGTTCACTGCGTCGCTGGAGGTGTTGAAGAGCCGGAGTTCCAGAGGGAAGACCACCCGGTAAGACAGCTTGGTGTACCTGTGGAGCTGCTCCATGTACTTGAACCGCTTAAGGTGGAGGGCCAAAATCATGGGCAGCTGTTTCACTCTCATCCTAAGAACGCACAATGTGGGAAAATTAATTGTACCCAACACCTCTTGGGGAAACACAATCCACCATCACCTAACCGAATGGAGAACAGAAGGGGTCCAATAAACTTCATACCATAACGGTTCACAAGAATATTAGATGCTCGCTAATCTAGACCTGACTCGCCCTCCCTCCTCTAACTAGGACTCCAAAGAGACACAAGCACAGCAGTGTCCCTCTGCCACCGCCCTCTGCCTCCCAGTGAGTGATAACAACATTTGGGTAATACACCCCAACATAATGGAGAGGAAGGATCGCAGCTATTGAGAAAAGAAGTTAGGCAGAGCACAGGTAGAAGGAGGCTCACTGAACTCACAGGTTCTGAGGATCAGCAGAAGGATGTTTCAGAAACTACACCCTCCTAGATATCAGGAAGCCCAAAGTACTAGGCTCACTCAGTCTTGATTCATTTGAGCTTGGGTAAGTCATTTCCCTTCTCTGGCTCCCAGTTTCCTCATTATAAAATGCAGGAGTCGGCTAGGGTAACATTCCCCAAACCCGACTCATCAGAGCACTGTCCACTGATGTTAATAGAGGTGGTTTTCTGTGGCCAAGTACATTTGGACAATGCTGTTTTCCATCTTGAAGATCTTCCACGCACATTTGCATACTGGAGATTTTGAGAATTCCCACAGTAAAGGAACTGTTTCAGTTTTTTCAATACATTTCCCAAACTTAGATAAGCAAAAAAAGTTTTTTTTCACTAGATGACCATTAATATTCCTTGTTAAAGAGCCACACAGATAACAGTCTACACAGATGACTGTTTCCTAGAATAGAGGGTTTTCCTATTACCTTCCAGTTCCACTGATGTATGAATTTAGTGACTTGGTTTAAATGCTGTTCAGCTTATCTACATTTTCAATTCATACTCTTTGAAAGGATAACATTTTAAAAGAATACTGATTATTATCAATACTTATTAGTGTGAAACTCTGTCCATAAAAATTAACAAATTTAAAAGAACAGTATGTTGTGTGAATATATCGATAAAATTGCATTAAAAATAGCAATGGAAAAATAAGAATTATAGGAAAGCCCATTTTTATAGGAACACCTGATATTTTCATGGATAAAACTTCCAGGGCTGAACAAAAAATGCCTTAATGACACATAGGAAGACCTGGGGCTGGCCGTGGGCAGACTGAGATCGTAAGGACAGAGAGCAGAGATGAGCTCACCTGTCCACTTCCCCCACCTCCTGCCTGTCACAATGACTATCCCTTTGTAAGTTGTGATGCAGTAAAAAGTGTGCATATATGGGGGAGGAGAGTGGGGAGGCTGGGCACAGAAATGATTTCGACCTCAGCTCTCTAAGACCCTTGACAGTTTTTAAGGCAGTAATGAGCATCTGTGAGTTCCTGTGAATATTGCAGAGCCATTGGCAGGGCAAATTTATCTCACAGTACAGCTTTACACTAATTAAAATGTCAGCTTTCTTGGCTTCTGTGTGCAGACAATGGGGAACCCCACTAGTTATTTCGATTGTCCAAGATCTGTAACTGGTCAATGTCGATAAAAAGATGGGGAACCTTAGGTCCCATATCAATTCAGAATGCAACAACTTTCTCACAAATCCACCTAATAAAACTAATGTGTCACTGATTTCTTCATAATTCTTTATTAAATGATTATTTTTTAAAAAATCTCTTCTCTTACGGACTTCCAGTCTGACAAATTTACACCTTCTCTCTAAAGTAGATGGGAGAACTAAAGAAGATGACAACTTTGGGTCATTTGAAATTGTGATTGGCTCTCTAACAAACCCAAAACAAAGTTATAAATCAACACAAATGTTAGTTTTCCTAAGACAAAGATGTTTGATACAAAGGCGGGCCCTGAGTATGCTGTGGAATGGGCTGCAAAGGACCTACATGGCTTCCTTACAACAGCGACTTTTGGCTCTTACTCCACTGATCCTAGCAAGTGCTGTACTGTCCTGGAGACTGGCCAAGATAACTGAGGCCAGGGAAAAAGAGGAGGAGAAGAAACAAAAATGTCAAGAAAACAGTGCAAAAGCCAAATGATTAAAAAAGGACTGAAGAAAATAAAAGGCTCTGAAATCGAAGGAAAATCACTTGGAAAAGTGCACACCTTTGGAAAGACTCATTGAGGTTTCTTTAGGTTTTAGTATTATACAGTATTATACAGTATTATACAGTATTATACAGTATTATACAGTATTATACAGTATTATACAGTATTATACAGTATTATACAGTATTATACAGTATTATACAGTATTATACAGTAAACGAAGCGACCATATGGAAGAATCATGTCTACAAACTCAGTACTGTAGTAACTTTCAGGCTTGGCAATAGAAATTTGCTGGTATCTGTAACAGTTTTAGGTAAATTAGCATTTATTATGCTGCAAAATTTTTATAACTGACATAGTCATATGCCATTTTATAGACTATCAACTGAAATTAAAATATTCTATGGAGAAAAAATGACTATATTATAAACTTCATTCAAATAATAGCTTAAATTGGGGTTCTGTTTGCACACTGGTGTTTCTGGTGGCAGTGATCATAATCCACAATGAATGGAGGTGGCCTAAGGGTACAACGACTGAGGAATGGAAGGGGGAACTGTGGTGTATACACACAATGGGCTACTGAGCCGCAGAGAGAAGGAATGAAGGTGTAAAGCATCCAACTAGATGAATGAACCTGAAAAGCTGTATGTTGAATGAAACATCAGAAACAAAAAAGACAAATATTATCATGCCTCAATTATATGGACTAACTATAATATAAAGATTTGGTAAAATAAAGTCGAGAGCATGGGTTATCAGGTTGGAGCTTACTGTAAAGAGTCCTAGATTGTAAGCTCTTACAGCAGTCACATATACTCAGGAAGTGTGATAGTTAATTCTAAATTCTGAGATACTGAGTTGTTTGTATGTAATCTTGTCTTTCCCAGAAACTTCAGGTATTTATGTGACATCTGAGGCTTAGAGTCCGAGCTCTGAAACTATGAAAGTCACAGTACCCCATATAGAACCGTTTAAAAAGTTGAAAAAGTGATCAGACATCAAGTATAGATATGCTTGAAGTTGATCTGGACAGGATTAAAGTAAATCAGAAGACTTGGTAAAGGATGATATCATCCATATCTTAAAACTTCAATTTCTATGTGAGACTAAAGGGAGAGATGTTTATTTGGTGCAAAATTTATATTTTGGGTAGTGCATCTCCTAATTTAACTTGTATGGTCAGTTTAGTTGAACACTATAAGTACAGGGAATCTTGAATAGGGCATGAAATTTTGTTGATTTGTCCAGGTTATTATGATGCCCCGATGAATCCCAGAGTGATCTGGACGGTGAATAAAGAAGTATTTGCAGGTACCCTTAGATGGATGGGGAGGAAGGGGGAAAGATTTAACTTCCCCATATGGAGAATTCCTGATACTCTCACAAGCAGTTGGGACAACCAAGTCAATAAACCAAGTCCCCGATCTTGGGATTTGCCCCTATGAAACTTATTCCTGCTAAAGATAGGCTAAGCCTACTTAAAATTACACCTGAGAGCCACCCCCAGAGAACCTCTTTGGTTGCTCAGATGTGGCCTCTCTCTCTAAGCTAACATGGCAAGTGAACTCACTGCCCTCTCCCTCTACATGGGACATGACTCCCAGGGATGTAAATCTTGCTGGCAACATGGGACAGAAATCCCGGGATAAGCCGGGACCTGGCCTAAAGGGACTGAGAAAACCTTCTTGACCAAACGGGAGAAGGGAGAAGAGAGAAATGGAAAAAAAAAAAAAAAAGTGTCAGTGACTGAGAGATTTCAAACAGAGTTGACTGGTTATCCTGGAGATTATTCTTATGCATTACATAGATAACCCTTTTCAGTTTATGGTGTATTTGAGTGGCTAAAGTGAAGTACCTAAAACTGTTGAGTCGTGTTCCAGTAGCTTTGATTATTGAAGACAACTGTATAAAGATATAACGTTTACAATGTGACTGTGTGATTTTTATCTAGGCTATGGACAGGTGAGTAAAAAATATGGATAAAAAAATAAACAAATAACAGGGGGAACAAAGGTTAAAATGTATTGGGTAGACGGAAATACCAGTGATCAATGAGAGGGAGGGATAAGGGGTATGGTATGTATTAGTTTTTTCTTTTTACTTTTTCTGGAGTGATGCAAATATTTTAAAAAATGATCATGGTGAAGAATATACAACTTATGTGATGATATTGTGAGCCACTGTATACCATGTGTGGAATTTCCATATGTCAAGAATATTTGTGTTTGTATGTTGTTCTATCAATAAAAATATTAACAAAAAATTGGGGTCCTATTCTGGCCAAAGAATGTAAAAGTCAGAATTGTGTTCTCTGAGATGAAAAGTGTGTTTGGGCTTAAAAAAAATACAGTACATTTATCACATTTTTTGTCATTATTGCTTATTTCTTGGAATATAATCATTTCTGGCTTTATCAAAGCAAAATAATATTAATCATTCAATACTTCATCTCCTGTATAGTTTTTCTGATTTTTAACCTTTATACAGGTAATATAATTATCAGACATTCTGTATTTTGTTACCTTAATTTTTTAAAGAGTTCACTTGTCTCCTGACTAGTAGAACACCGCTTGCTGGATATAACAATTTTTTTATTTATAAGAACGGCTATTTTCTTAGAGATGACTTATCAAACAGAATAAAATTATAATGTAAAGCTTGCAGTACAAATTTTAGTACCTTAGAACTATTTATTTTTGCTTATACCAATAGAAATGTGAAATAATTAAAATTCTTATCAGGTAATTTGTTTATTATATATATTCCACCGCTGCTTTTTACTCCATTTTTTGTTTAACTCAAGTGGTAGTGACAGCCTATATTTTTTGATTTAACAATAATTTTTTTGCATGGGCAGGTACAGGGAAACGAACCCAGGTCTCCATCATGGCAGACAAGAACACTGCTGCTGAGCCACCATGGCCCGCCCTGATCTAACAATTTTAAGGTGAAAGTTTAAATTTCAAGTTGCTTTTAAGGAACTCTTAAGACAAACAGTTAAGTGATAAGGAAAGCTTGGAAAAATTTTGTTGGGCACAGTAGTAATTAGAATGAAAATAGATAAATTATGTCAAAATGAGAATGTTACATTTAGAAGTAAAGAGCTAAAGAAAATTTTTCAGTACGTAGTATAACTGGAATCTTTACTACTAAACATGGCCTTTTTGTAAAAAAAAAAAGAAAAATCTCTTAAGTCTCTAAATAGGAAGTGTCAATGTTAAAGGTTATACTAACAACAATAATATTGGGTATCTACTTTTGTTATATGCTATGCTAAGTCGTTATATAATTTATCTCTAATCCCCAGAGGAAAAGGATAATGTTTGATTGTTTGTTTCCCCGGCACCATTTCTGGTACATAGGACCCCTCAATACATATTTGTCGAATAAACAGATAAATGAATGAACGAGCAGTGGATGTATGGATATCTCCCTAAGTTAGGCATTCTTATGTTTACCAGTGAGGGGCCAGGAAGGTAAGTGAATTTGCCAGAGCTCCATGGTTCTGAGTTCATGGAGCTGGGATTCCAAAACCTGACTTACTGGGCTCCATGGTCTGGTTCCTTTACACTACTTTAACTCAGGACAAAGCCACATCCTGAGTTAAACCCTTTACGTACCTTTTCTGAGCCTCCTGTTTGCTGCAGCATGTTTCGCAATAATATTTCTGTTCACTACATAGTGTTTCTGTGTTGCTGAAGTCTCTGCAGAGAAAAAAATTTTCATCTTCAAAAAAAGTCTAAAATTTACTTTGTATACCATGTTTTAAACCTCTCTGCCACTTACAGGATAATTTTTAAGTGACTTTGGAGAAAGAAGTCATCAGAAAAGATCTTTCCTTCCAAAGACTAGGTGCTGTTATGCCATGAGAGCTCACCAACGGGGTGCTACAATGCGGGGTTTCAATTTCACTGTGAGAGATTTTCAAACCAAGTTTTAGTTAGTGGGACACAGATAGAAAGGGTTTTCAATTGGTTTAAGGGAAAAAAACTCAGGATTTCGAATACCTTTGTATTAAAATTAAATAATTACAATAGAGAAGTATACCTACAGTAAAACCCTATCAAGTTCATCATCATACTGTAAGTTGGGTCCAAAAAATTCAATCACATAAAATATAAAGGAATACTGTCTTGTAGAGTTAATGAAAAACAGTATTTTTCTGGTGGTCCATACTGTCAAAGAGCACAAAGTAAAGACAGTGAGGGTACACGGTAGTTCAGTGGTAGAATGCTTGCCTTACATGAGAAGACCTGGGTTCAATTCCCGGACCATGCACCTCGGCCCCCACCCCCCACCCCCCAAAAAAGTAAAGACAGTGAAATTCAAATGAGACACAACTGACCTAATACTGAACTAATACAATCCCAAAGTATCAGGAGATGACTGCCCCCCACCAGCTAGCTCCCTGCTTGCCTTCCTCAGAAGGCAAGAGCTTAAGCCCACCTCCTTTTAAGAACAAATGCCAATGTATTTGTTATATCTGAATTTGCTTTATCATGACATCTTACTGTACTAAATAATTTTCATTTTTTAAATGCCATGCCTTTCATTCATTTCTGGTCACTGAGAGTCTACTTAACATTCTTGTGGTGTTATTTCAAAGGCTGAAAAGAACATCCAGAAGACTGTCAACACCCTGGAGTCTTGAATAAGGCCATGGCATTTCTTTATTCACAGGGAAGTGTCCTAGCACCAAAATGATTAGATTATATTCAACAGAAAATGTTATTTAAGCCGTGTGAATGATTTAACTACTTAAATGGTAAAAACAAAAACAAAGCAAAACGTATCAACTGTTCATTGATTAGATCCCCAATGCTTGCTGGCAGTGCCCCAGGATAGGTGCTAGGGATGCAAATTAATTAACAGCCCCAGGGGTGCTCACAGCCCAGGAGATATACACAAATGAACCACTTATTACAGGAAGCATTCCATGCAGCTGAAATGTAAGGCATTTCACAGGATTCCCCTGCCTAAAAAACCCTCCAAAAGTTTCTTAACTGGACTTAGAAATAAAATCCAAACCCCTGCCATGGCTTGTAAGGCCTTCTGTTATCAGACCCCAGCCTACTCTTCTGACCTCTTCCTACCCCTCCCCACCTCCTTCACTCTGCTCCAGTCACACTGGCTGCTTCTGTCCCTCTGAAGTGCTGGGGCATTTGTAGGTGCTGTTTTCACTGCACTAACAGCTCTATTCCAGGTGCTTTCATGGCTGGCTCTGCTTATTGCCCAGAGATCAACTTAAATGCTACTTCTTTGGAGAGGACTTCCCTGGTTACCCTATCCAAAGCTGTCTCCCTTACTATCCCACCCATCCTATCACACTGCTATTTTCTTTTCTTCTGAGCACATACTGCTATCTGAACTACCCTTCTATTCATTTGACTACTTGCTTCCCCTCGATGTGGGCAGCTCCTGTTTGTCTTACTCACTGCTGTTTATCTCCAGCACTGTGATCAAGTCTGAGACAAAATGGTGTTCACAACAACATTTATTGGCTCAATGAATAAACAAATACAGACAGAAGCATGTATAAAGTCGAGGGAATCAGAGGAAGGAGAAGTGAGCTTGAACTGGGATAATTCAGGACATTTCTCCAAAGAGTGATGTCCGAGTGGGTGGACAAGAGTAAAGAATTCCAGGTAGAGGGAATGCTGCAGTACAGAGGCATGGAAGTGAGGTCTGGGCCCAGAGTAGGGACCGCAGCTGGCTATGTCATGCAACCTCCTGTACTATGCTTAGAAGCAAGCATGGACCCTATGGTTTGAGAGTCCAATGAAAGAATTAGAATAAGGAAAAGACTTAATTAGACAGAACTTTTTAGAAATTTTGGCATCACTGTAGAGGAAAGATTAGAGGGGGTTGAAAGGCAAATCCAACTTCAAAAGCAAATATATTCAATTTTCAGATTTCCAGGGTTAATGCATGATACAGACTCAATGTTAGCTGAATGGACTAGCTGAATGAACTAGTCGACTCTTTAGTTGAGTAGCTGAGATGAAATGTTTTCTCTCTGCACAGGATTTACTGGGGCAAAAGGGGGTGCACCAGCAGTAGGGGGGCATAGTAAGAATGGGTGACTTTTTTGAAGGGCTACCACAGGCAAATTTCTTTGTCCAGCTAAACAATCAGAATTAACCAAGGAAAATATGGCAATGAGGTAAGGAATTAAGTATTTTGTAGTTACTCTGATTTATCAAAAAAAATTTTTTTTGAAGTATTTGTGGATAGAGATAAGTAGAAATATAGAAATAATTAGTTCCTAATTTAAAGACCCAATTTACAAACAGCCACCATTCTGCCTAGTACCAGCCTGTTGGAAACCTTTTGCCATGAGCAACAGTAAATACTCTGGAAGCATCTTATGGGTTGAAAATTGGAAAATGAGGGCAAGTTAGGAAACGAAGATGCTGACCCACATGGTAAATGCTGAGGTAGAACTGCCCCAAATTTCTACCTCAAGACTGTCTGGCTTAAATTTCAATTGCTATAGTGCTTAAAGTCCTACCAAATGGAGATTCATTTAGGTTTTTGAACATTCTTTTTTTTTTTTTTTCCAAGGGCAAGGGGTGGGAAATAAAGAACAACTCATGCAAAGACAGCAAAACCAATGGATGAAAGCTCTTAAAACTATCTGAGTAGGTAAAAACTCTACATTACTCCCACAAGATGGCACAAATCAAGAATATTTCAATTGATAATACTGACAAATTAAGTTATATGTTCAGTTATTGAAACAAAAGTAGGCAACAAAAGTCGAGGAAGCTTTTCAATGGAAAGGTCAAAGAGGAGGGTGAGAGAAGTGAGGTTTTCCCACACTTGAGATATATTATGAAAGCACACAGAAGAGGGTTGGGGGGGAAAGCACAAAACTCTTTGCATTTCTTTAAAAGCATCATAATAGCAACAAAACATTTAAAATATACCTCAGGAACAAATCTAGTAAGAAACACATTTATAAAGAAACTATAAAACCTTACAGAAATGCATACAAAACAATGTGAAAACATGGAGAACTATTATGTTCCTGGAAGGGAAGGACATTCATTATAAAGGTGGTTATCATATTTGAGTTAATTTCTATACTTAACACATTTTCAATTAAAATTAAATTTTCATCCAACACAATAGTTTAAAATTTTATTTGAAAAAAAAAAAAAATCTCAAGCAATGCTTCCCAATAATTTTCCCCTCCTGACCCACACAGAAAATGATACGCTTTGAGCAGCATGCTGGGGTAAACTGACACAGCTGCTGCTGTAGGAAGGCTCTGGTGGTTCTAGGCTCTGCCCAGCCCCCAAGGAGCTGAGGGGATCAGTTGATACCTATGACCCGTTTTCTCTGGCACCCAGTTGGGAAGCCAAGTTCCAGAATCTAGAGCAGAGTTTCCCTTCTAGGCTGTTCATTAGAATTCCCTGGAGAGTTTTTAAAAAAATCCCAATGCCCAAGACCCACCCTACATTAATTACATCAGAATCCCTCCAGAGGATCCCCCATGCATTCACATTTGTAAAGCTTCCTTCCCAGATGGTTCCACTGTGCTGCCAGGATAGAGAGCCACTGTTTCAATGCTTCCAGAACATTGATGTGGCACCAGAATCTCCTGAGAATTTTGTCAAAATACAGATCGATTCACTCTCGGGTGAGACCCGAGATGCTGTGTTTCTAGTAAGATTCCAGGCGAGACCCTTGGCACTCACATGGGCCAATCCTGAGTTACAAACATCTAGAATTTAATCTGGCCTGGGCCTCTAGTTTTTAACCAGCTTCCCCAGGGGTTTTTTGTTTGTTTGTTTTTGCACAGGCATGCAACCCAGGGGATTTTGATAACACATCAAAGTTTGAGAATCACTGGCTCGAAGTATTACAGAAGATTTTTTTTTAAATCCGAGAAAGGCTTACATGTTAGATGTTAGAAAACACCATATATCATTAATAACCCAAACAGAAATGCAGGTCAAGGAAAGAACATAGAGAAACCAGCCTATGTATGGGTAACAGACGAGCACAAGCCTATGTATGTGTAATAGATAAGCACAAGGCAATGGGTATATGGTAGGGATGTACATGTCTGAGTACATAAAAGAAGTTTTTCAAAATACGTAGCAAAAGAAGAATTTTTTTTTTAAAGAAGGTTAACTTTTAAGATAAAGGAGCTCTTGAGAATTAAAAGACTGCTTTTCTCCTCACACCCTACTGATGTCTTCAGCACTGGGAGAATGCGAATTTTAAATGAGAGTTGGGACAGAAGAAGGGGAAGACGGCTTTAGAATTCAGAGAACTTTGAGGAGAAAGGCAAGCTTCCCAGGGAAGGTGTTTTGTGGATTTAAATCATTAATCAGCTGATTGCATCCATGGCTGATTACATCTACAATCAACAAAGGAGATTGCCTTCAGCAGTGAGAAAATCTCATCCAATCACTCTTGGCTCCTATCTTCTCTATACCCTAATAAAGAGGAATTTCTTTCCCACAGAATCCTAAAAGGCAATTCTCTGATTGAGTCTCAGCTCAAAGTACACAATTTTTAAAATAAGAGAGTTTGGTTTAGAAAGAGTAAGGGTAGGCATCCATAGCACGGAATAACTTAATTATGTGACTGCGTGTGTACTGGGTTGAATAGTGCTTCCACTCCCCAGCCCCAGTTCAAATCTACCTGGAACCTCAGAATGTGACCTAATTGGAAACACCTCTGTGCAGATGTAATTAGTTAAGTTGAGGTTATAGTGGATGAGGGTGGGCCCTAAATCCAAGATGCCTGGTGTCCTAATAAAGAGAGGAAAAAGTGGACACAGAGGGAAGACAACCAGGTGAAGTTGGAGGCAGAGATTGGAGTTGTGCTGCCAAAAATCAAGGAAACCCTGGGGCCACCAGAAGCTGGAAGAGGGAAGAAAGGATCCTCCCCTAGAGCTTACAGGAGGGAGACTGGCCCTGCTGACATCTTGATTTAGGACCTCTGGCCTTCAGCAACTGTGAGAGAATAAATTCCTGTTGTTTTAGGTCACCCAGTTTGTCATACTTTGTTACAGCAATCCTAAGAACTTTCCTAAGAATTGAATACAGTGTGTGAGACTAACGAAAGCCAAAAGTATATACCTTGTATTCAAGATTAAACACTTATTTTTAAGCATAAAGACTAATGAGCTCCAAAAAGCAATCCTCTCTCTCTCTCTCTGAGCAGGATTCTTCTCCAGATCGTACTTATTTTTATCTCAATTAAGAAAAAATATAAAATAATAGGATTATATTGGTTTAAGAGAAAGGAAGTTATCTCCTAAAGAAGTACAGGATTTCCACCCCCACCCCCATTATTTATTAGCCTGGTCAAAAGCTAGAACTACAGTCAGAATTCATGTCATTACCTTAGGCAGTGGGTAATAGATGTATTCTGTTCCACATCAACAGAAAGGTCAAGAAAATCTTCATCTTTGCTACTAACCTGAAGCAATAAAAAGTTAGGCAGAAAATACATAGTGAATAAAACTTGGAGCAAACATATTTATAGGTAATCAAAAACTGTAACTGAAGGAAAAGTTATGTGTGGCTTATACATGCTCAATGACAACCACAGAATTATCTCAAAAATAACCAAATCTAGACAAAATCCCAAATGCTCAATTTAAACCTCATCCTTACCCAAATTCCCATTCACAACTTTTAATAACTAAAACTCAAACAGATTTCTCTGCCTTTCCATTCATTTTCCTCACTGCTTCAAAGTAGGAGGTATCAGATTAATATCCACATAGCCCAACTGACAGAATGATAAAAATGGAAATGGAAAAAAGACAAGAGATGTAAAAATCTGACTAGCCAGATGATCACCCTTCATTAATTTGTTTTCACTTTCTACAAGTCCCATGAAATCACTTTCTTCATTCTGTGGCTTGTCATTCACGTTGTGGGTGCAGGGAGGACAGGAAGCCCCAGGTGCAATGGGCTGGAAAATCACAATTACCACCCATATTGCTGTCCTTTGGCCCAGGAAGTGGGCATCGTTTGTGGAACTCTGCACTGTTAGTGATAACAGTTGGAGCTGGAGTTGGCCTGCGGCTTGGGCTCATACAGGCCGCCACACTCTGGATAGCAGTCTCAGCACTGTGCAGTTCACAGCACACCAATTCAGGGTCTCCTACTTATGGAAGCTCACGGAGAAGTGCTTACACTCCACCATGCACTGGCAAGCCTGGCATTTTACTGCCTTGCTCTTGGAGTAAGGAGGACAAACTGGGCCAGCAGCAATCTCGAACTGCTCAACCAGTGGCAGAACAAGGAAAATACCACTCTCCTTTAACAGTCTGACAACTGTCTTTGACCCAATATTCCACTGCTAAGAAAATTATCTAAAGAAATACTCAGAGATGTGACACAGATTTATACCTAAGGATGTATACTGAGGCAGATTGTCCAGGGAGATGTCCCATCTCTGCCACTTATAAAGTGGGTGATTTGGGGCCAGTCACTTGGCCTCTCTGCCCCAGTTTCCTCATGTTAAAGTGGGGCCAGTAAGAGTTTTTATTTCTTAAGGCTGTGTGAGGATTGAATAAGATAATACATGTAAAGTGCTTTAAAAGTACCACGTGCCTTTCCAGATGAGACAGAAACCCCGACCATGTTTGCCATGTGCCTTTCCACTTGAGAAAGAAACCCTGAACTTCATCGGCCCTCTTGAATCAAGATATCTTTCCCTGGATGCCTTAGATGGGACATTTCTATAGACTTGTTTTAATTGGGACATTATCTCAGCCTTGGAACTATAAACTAGCAACTTATTAATTCCCTTTTTAAAAGCTAAAAAAAAAGTACATAATACGTAGTAAGCACTCAATAAATTAGGGAGGGGAAAAAGAGAATATGGCCTAAAACATTCAAAGAGTTGGGAATGGTTTACTACATTGCGGTTAACATATTAAATGAAAAAGTAGGCTATAAAACAAAAAAACAGGCTAATTCTAATTTTGTGTTTAAAAGTATGCATATATTTACACACACATGCTTATCACTCTCTACCATCTGCTTTAATTTTTTATGGAACTAATTTCTGCTGCAGCAGAATGCACTAATGGCCCAAATTCCTCACCATTCCCTTTATTACTTCTTTTCCATATGACTTTACAGATCTTCTCATCAGGAGGCAAGTATATTTCCTACCTCTGATTATGAGTTCAGCCCATATGACTTGTTTGACAAGTGGGAATGTAGAAGACCTATCAAAAACAGAGGCTTGAAAAAGCACTTGTGCACTTGCTTTCTTGCTCTTCTGTCATCACCAGGACAAGGACAAGCCCAGCCTACCGTTGCCAGGTGGAAGACAGACACATGGAGAGCTGCCCCAATTAAAGGGTCCCACCTGAGCCCAGTCTAAAGCATAACCCATAGCTGACCTGCAGACACATGAGTGAACCAGCTAAATGACAGACACATAAGGTCAGCTAAATCCAGCCCAGTTCAGTCAAGTCTAGCTTAGATCAGTGACCCTCAGCCAACTTACAGTTGTATGAGTTAAAATAATAAATGATAGGTGATTTAAGCCACAGAGTTTTGGAATAGTTTGTGACAAAACAAAATTAAAATAAAATTCTAAGAATTTATACATCCAAATAATCCAAATAATAGGGGAGAGGAGGCAGAAAAGGAGGAACACAAGAATGAAAAAAACATGAGAGAATAAACAGAAAACAAAAAATAAAATGGTAACCCAAATTCAACCATATCAATAATAAAATTAAATGTTAATGTACTAAACATTCCAAGAAGAAGGTAAAATTGCAGAATGGATAGAAAAAACAAGATCACCTATATGCTATCCACAAAGCTACACTTTAAATATAAAGACAGAGATAGGCTGAAAATATAGAAAAAGATATACTGTGCAAGGGGATATACCTAAGAATGTAGAGGGCTATATTATTATCAGATAAAATAGATTTTAAGGCAAAAAATAATTATTAAAAGAAGTAAAAGAGGACACTTCCTAATACTAACGTCAATTTATTAGGAAAACATAATAATCATAAATATGCAGTCTTCTCATAACATGGCCTCAAGAATACATTACACTGGAACATTACACACCAATAAAAAAGGAATTAACTACTGATACATACTACACCATGAATGAACCTGAAAAACACCATGTAAATGAAATAAGTTAGGCACAAAAAACTATATATGCTGTATAGTTAGATTATATAAAATGGCATAAAAAGACAAATCTATAGACAGAAAGTAAATTAGTAATTTCCTGGGGCTGGGAACAGGAATTAACTGCCAGATACAAAGGATTCTATTGATGTGAAAGAAATATCAAAAACTAAATTATAGTGATGGTTGTACAACTCAGTAAATTATTTTTAAAAATCACTGAATGGATGAATTTTATGGTGTGTAAATTATATCTCAACAAAGTTATTTTTAAAAGTTAAAAAGAATCTCATAAGGCAAATATCAGAAATAGAGAAAAAAAGACAATTCCACAAGCACAGAGATTTTAACACCCCCACTCTCAACAACTGATAGAAAAAGTTAATTTTAAAAATCAACAAAAGCATAGATCTGACTAATACTATCAACCACATTGGTGTAACTAGCAATTACAGAACTAAAATTACTATAACTAAAAACTGCAAAATATACATTTTTTTTTTCAAGTCAGTGATTCTTAACAAGGGGAAATTTTGCCTTCCAGTGGACATCTGGCAATGTGTGGACATATTTTGACTGTCACAACCAGGGTGCATGCTACAGGTATATAGCAGGCAGAAGCCAAGGATGCTGCTCAGCATTCAACAATGCATAGATATCCCTCGACAACAAAGAATTATCTAATCTAAAAGGTCAAAAGTTCCAAGATTGACATCTTGTTTTCAAGTACACACGGTACATTACCAGGATAGATCATGCGTTAAGACATAAAAAAAAAACTCAATAAAGATAAAAAGTTTGAAATTATACAGATATAGTCTCTAACCACAAAGCAATTGAATTAGAAACCAACATTAAGTTATCTAGGAAAACTCCCAATATTTAGAAAATGAAGAGCATATAAATCACCTGAGAAATTAGAAAATATTTTGAACTACTGACAAAGAAAACATATCAAAGTTTGCGGGATTCAGCTAAAGCAGCACTTAGAGGGAAATTTATAGTTTTAAATGTGTATTAATAACTAAAAGAAAGAAGGTTGTCTTCTTTTTTTTCACTACTAAATCCCTAGTACCTAAACTAATTCTGAACAAAAGTCTGAACAACCAGAAAGATGTCTAAATGCCAACAGGGGCATCTCAATGGCAGAATTATGAATGATTTACTTTCTTTTTTATACATTCCTATTTATATATTTGCATTAGATTTTTTAATTAGGAAAAGGTATTTTAGTCTAAATTGTCCTTATCTTGGAGAAAATAAAAAGATAAGCAACTGAATGATACATAATTTAAGATAGCTAGGACCCCCTTCTACTAAACTCTTGAATTTGAGGGTAGAGGAAGGAGAAAATTTCTTCTGTTGTATGCAAATCTCTTTCACTACTTAATGGCTTCAGGGAGACAGGGAGAAAAGACACAAATCTAATTATCTAACTGAAGAAAGTTACGGAAACTTTCTCAATTGCAAATGGAAATTAATCCCAGAATTAGAGTGTGAGAAAGCTTGCTCAGGTAAATCAATCCTGCTGGGGTAATCAAAATATGGCACTAAAATGTTCTACTTGGACTGGGCAATTCTCAGTGGCAGAATTCTCACCTGCCATACCAGAGACCTGGGTTCAATTCCTAGAGCCTGCCCATGTGAAAAAAAAAAAAGTTCTATTTATCCTTTCTGCTTGCTCCCTGCTCCAGAATAGCATAGTCAAAAAGCAAACATTGACAATTTGAAAGGAAAAATAAGCAATTCTTTGTATGGTCAGGTTAGTTGAACACCATAAGTACATGGAATCTTGAATAGGGTGTGAGATTTTGTTGGTTGTCCAGGTAAGTGATGCGCCAATAAATCTCAGAGTGATTTGGGCAGTGAATAAAGAAGTATTTGCAAAGTCCCCTTGGGGGAATGGGGAGAAAGGAAGAAATATTCAACTTCCCCACTTGGAGAATTTCTGATACTCTCGCAAGCAATGGGGACAACCAAATCAATCGGCTGAGCCCTCGATCTTGAAGTTCACCTCTATGAAACTTTTATTCCTGCAAGAGATAGGTTAAGTATACTTAAAATTAGGCCTAAGGGACACCCCCAGAGAATCTCTTCTGTTGCTCAGATGTGGCCTCTCTCTCTAAGCCTACTTAGCAGGTGAACTCACTGCCCTCCCCTCTACGTGGAACATGACTCCCAGGGTTGTTAATCTTCCTGGCAACGTGGGACAGAAAGCCTGGGATAAGGCAGGACGTGGCAGCAAGAGACAGAGAAAGCTTTTTGACCAAAAAGGGGAAGACAGAAATGAGACAAAGTAATGTTTCAGTGGCTGAGAGATTTCAAACAGAGTCTAGAGGTTATCCTTGAGGTTATTCTTATACCTTATATAGATATCCATTTTTAGTTTATGGTGTTTTGGAGTGGCTAAAGTGAAGTACCTCAAACTGTTGAGCTGTGTTACAGTAGTATAGATTCTTGAAGACAACTGTATAAAGATATAACATTTACAACGTAACTGTGTGATTGTGAAAACCTTTTGTCTGATGCTCCTTATATCCAGAGTATAGACAGATGAGTAAAAACTATGGCTAAAAATGTAAATAAATAAAAAGGACAAAATAAGTTGGATAGATGGAAACATTAGTGGTCAATGAGATGGAGGGGTAAGGTGTATGGTACATATGAGTTTTTTCTTTTTATTTCTTTTTCTGGAGTGATGCAAATATTCTAAAAAATGATCATGGTTATGAATACACAACTATGTGATGATATTGTGAGCAACTGATTGTGTACCACTATAGAATGTATGTGTGTAAAGATATAGAATGCATGTATGGGAAGATTTCTCAATAAAAAAAAATACACAGTTCTACATTAATAGTAGGAGACCTCAATATAACACTTTCAATAATGGACAGACCATCTAGACAAAATATCAACATGGAAAAAAAAAGACTTGAAGAACACTAGAAACCAATGAGACCTAATACGAGTCATTTTTCAGGAAAAGCCACGTTAGGTCACAAAAATCTCAATACATTTAAAAAGACGATGATAAAGTATATCTTCTCCGACCACAATGGAATGAAGCTAGAAATCATAACAGAGGAAGAACTGGAAAATTCAGTAGAAATTAAATAACAGATACTTAAAAACCAATGGGTCAAATAAAAAACCACAAGGGAAATTTGGGAAGAAATTGAGGTGGACGAAAATGAAAATACAACATACCCAAATTTATGGGACTCAGCAAAGGTCTGAAGGAACTTTATAGCTGTACACAAACAAAATAGGGAACATTTTGCTAGGCAAGGTTTCTTAGACCTTAACAGCAACGAAGAACAATCTCAAATCAGACACCTAGACTCACAACTGGAGGAACTAGAAATAGAGCAAACTAAACCCAAAGCAAGCAGAAGAAAGGAAATAACAAATATTAGAGACAAATGAAATAGAGAAATAGAAAACAGAATCAACAGAACAAAAAGTTGATCCCTTGAAAAGATCAACTGACATCATTTTAACTAAACTGATAAAAAAAATTAAATGGAACAGGATACAAAAACCTAAAATCATAAATGAAAGGGAAGGGCATTTCTATTGACCCCACAGAAATAAAAAGGATAATAAGAGGATATATGAACAATCACACATCAACAAATTGGATAACCTAGATGAAATGGGCACCTTCCTAAAAATACACAAAATACCTACAATGACTCAAGAAGAAAAAGAAGATCTCAACAGAACAGTGATAAGTAAAGAGACTCATCTAAAACCTCCCAACAAAGAAAAGCCCAGAACCAGACGGCTTCTGGTAAATGTGAATGAATATTCCAAGAAGAATAAAACCAATCATGCTCAAATGCTTCCAAAAATTGAAAAAGAAGGAAGACTTCCTTACTCATTCTATGAGGCCAACATCACCGTAACACAGAATCTGCATACAGATACCACAAGAAAATGATTCTAGATGCAAAAATCCTCAACAAAATATTAACAAACTGAATCCAATGGTACATTAAAATAATTATACACCATGATCAAAGGGATTTATCCCAGGTATGTAAGGGTGATTCTACATAAGAAACTACTAATATAAAACATCACATTGATAGAAACAAAGAGAAATACCACATGATCATGTCAGTTGATGCAAAAACTGAAAGCTTTCCCTCTAAGATCAGAAATAAGACAAGGAAGCTCACTGTTACCACAGTTATTCCACTTATTGTACATTGCACTGGAAGTTTTTACTAGAGCAATTAGGCAAGAAAAGAAATAAAAGGTATCCAAAAAGTTTCCTATTTGTAGATGACATGACCTATATAGAGAAAATCCTGAAAATCCACAACAAAGATACTAGAATAAACAAATTCAGTAAAGGGGGGGGGTACAAGATCAACACACAAAAATCAGTAGTGTTTCTATACATTGGTAATAAACAATCTGAAGAGGAAATCAAGGAAAAAAATTCCATTTCTAATAGCAACTAAAACAGATATCTAGGAATAAATTAAACCAAGGCTTATACAAAGAACTTGTATAAAGAAAACTACTAAATATTGCCGAAGTAAATGGAAGAACTGTCCATGTTCATGGATTACAACACGGATATTGCTAAGATGTCAATTCTATGCAAAGTGATTTATAGATTCAATACAATCTCAATTAAAATTTTGAGAACTTTCTTTGCAGAAATGGAAAAGCCAATTATCAAATGTATATGGAAGGCTAGGAAGCCCTAAATAGCCAACGTTGTCTTAAAAAAAAAAAAAAAGAATAAAGTTGGAGAACTCACACTTCTCCCATTTTAAAACTTATTCCAAAGTTACACTAATCAAAACTGCATGGCACAGGAACAAAGACAGACGTGAGATGAATAGATCTCTCTGGAACCAAACTAAGAGTTCAGAAATTCACCTTCATGTGTATGGACAACTGATGTTTCACAAAGGTGCCAAATCCACAAAATAAGGAAATACAGTCTCTTTGACAAGTGGGGCTAGGAAAACATATCCATATGCGAAAGAATGAAGGTGGACTCCTACACTTTATGGCATATAAAAAAATAACTCAAAATTGATCAAAGACTGAAATATAAGAACCCAAACTATGAAACTCCTAGAAGAAAATTTGTTAGACACTTTGTTAGACAATGGTTTCTTAGACCATACAGCAAAAGCAAGAGTAACAAAAGAAAACAGATAATTAGGACTTTACCAAAATTAAAAACTTTTGTGCATGAAAGAATTTCACCCTCAAAGTAAAAAGAACTTTCAAAGGCAGGGCAAAAGGGTGGTGTAGGTAGATGAGGAATTTTTTAGTCCTCTAAAGAAGCTAGTAAATAGCGAGGAACTGTCTGGAACAACTGTTTGGGGGATATCCGCAACAAGACACACATTGTACACCAGTCTGGAACGGGTGGAAGGACTGAGATCATTGCACATAACTGTAAGTAAAGCTTCCAAACTGTGGAGGCTGGTGTCCCTCCCCTACTGGCATGGCAGGCTGATTTGGAGTATCTCCCCAGTGGGAAACAGAAGCCCTCTTCTAGGAGGAAGGGAAAGTAGCTTGAACAAGCTCCAACTGCAGTTTTAATTAACAAATTTAAAATGCTGAATACAAGCTCCAAGAACAGATAAACCTGAGAAAGCAAGAAAGTAACACTGAGGTCACTCCTGGCAGAGAGGAGACAGGACTGAAGAAAGGAAAGAAAAAAACCCCACAAAAAACAGAGGCTTCTGGAGTCAGTGAAACTCAGAATACTGGAAAAGGGCTGAGCCCAAGAAAAGGGGCACATAGAGGCGGGTACCAACTCTGGCTCTTGGCTGGGGAACCTTGGGGGCTGAGGAGACTGGCTCTGAAAAGGGATTTTACTATTTTTCTCTCTTTTTTTCTTTTTTATAGAATATTCCAAGTAGCTCATTACAGAAAACTTCAGGCATTCTCAATTGTCAGTGCAGACCCAGGCAAGGGCAGAGTTAAGAAAAGTCTGGTAGACAAAGTAACAAGCCTAAAGGGCATATCTTCCCCTGAAAAGGGCGGCAGGCCCAGCTCAAGTGGCCACCCTCCTTCAGTGAATTCATACCCCAGGGGCTGGGAATCAGAAACAGCTTAAGCTTGCCTCCACCTCAGCCTGTCTCAACCATGTCCCTGGCAGGCTGCAAATTAAAAGCTCCACACACATTACACTGATGGGAAGCTATGGTCTGAGTTTGGCTGAATCTAGAAGACAAATACCACCTGTTGCGTAGGATAGGAAAAGCAGAGTCTACAGGTTCCACATGCAACCTGCTGAGTCTCATCATCAGGGAAACTTGATGCTGATTACACCCTCCTCCTCCTGAGACCTGGGTCTACCTCATCTGGGAAAATCTGACTGGGGTCAAACACATCTGTTGAGACCTTCCTCAAAAAAAGGTACTATATAGGCAGGACAAGAACCAGAAAAACAAGAGCTGAAAAATTCTTATCAGTTAAACAGAAGTTATGCTAGAAGTCTAGAATAAGTTGAAATGAGCACCAAAGAACAGATAAAGAACAAAGCCAACCAACAAGAAAACTCTAAGCAAAATAGTGACAATGACCTTCAGAATAAATTAATCAAAATCAGATGACAGGGTGGGCCATGGTAGCTCAGCAGGCAGAGTTCTTGCCTGCCATGCCAGAGACTCAGGTTTGATTCCCAGTGTCTGCCCATGTAAAAAAAAAAAAAAAAAAAGTATTAAAAAACTAAATCTGATGACTGACACCAGCAAAAAATTATGAGTCATACTAGACAAAAATGAAGACATGGCCCCAGTCAAAGAAACAAACTAATACTTTAAATGAGATACAGGAATTGAAACAACTAATTAAAGATGTTCAAACAAGCATGCTGAATCAATTCAAAAATCAAATCAATGAATTGAGGGGAGATATGGTAAAAGAGAGGAAGGATATAAAGATGACTTTGGGCGACCATAAAGAACTTTTATGGTAGATGTGTCTACTTCTCTACAGTGTTCTCAGTGTTTGCCTCAGGTATTTTGGAGCACTCTGGCTCAGTGCATAAATATTTATGATTGTTATGTCTTCTTGTTGAAGTGTTCCTTTTATTGACATATAGTGTCCTTCTTTGAAGGATAAAAAGAGAAAAAATAATAAGATATATCAGAATAAAGTCATGACACATACAACAACATAGATAAAACTTGAAGACACTATGTTGAGTGAAATTAGCCAGAAACAAAAGGACAAATACTGTATGGTCTCACTATATGAACTAACATTAATGAGTGAACTTTGAGAGTTAAAGTTGAGAGAGCAGGTTATCAGGAGACAGAAGTTAGAGGTTGGGCATCTGATGTACAAAATGTTCAACAGGACTGATTGTAAAGATCCAGAAATGGATATCACAATACTATCTGATGGTAGCAAATATTTTCAGTACACTGAACAAAGCTGAGTATAAGGTTGAAAGAGGAAGGCTAGGGGCTTGTATGACACCAGAAGGAAAGACAGAAGACAAAGACTGGGATTGTGTAACTCAGCAAAACCCAGAGTGGACAATGATGGTGATTAAATGAACAAATACAAGAATGTTTTTACATGCAAGAGAAGGAATGAGCGTCAACAGCACCAGGTGTTTAAGTAGGATGGCATTCAGGAAAAAATATAATCAATGCAAACTGGGGTCTATAGTTAACAGTAGCATTGTAAAATGCTTCCATTAAGTGTAACAAAGGCAATATACCAAAGCTAAATTTCAAAAAGAGGGGGATATAAGGAAAGGGTGTGAGATTCTTGGTGGTGGTATGGTTTCTACCTTTTTTTTTTATTATTATTTTATATATATATATATTTTTTTTCCTCTTCTTTCTTTGCGGAAGAAATGGGAACGTCTTCATAGATTTTGTGGTGAATGCATAATTATGTGATTATACTGGGAACCACTGGTTGTATGGTATGTGAAATAAAACTGTTTAAAAATTAACAGAAAGACACAAGTGCTGGAGAAGATGTGAAAAGAGATGTACCTATTCAGCGTTGGTAGGAAAAGTAGAGGGCCATGGGGTGGTTTCACAGGAGGCTAAGTATAGGGTGCCATATGATCCTGCAACCCTGATATTAGGTACAGACTTGGAAGAACTGAAAGCAGGAACATGAATTGACATTTGCACATTTATCATTAGCAGTCTTCATGATTTGCAATGAAAGGAGGTGGCTTAGGAGTGCATCAACTGATGAACAATACAAGGGAGAACTACAGTGTATACATACAGCAGAAAGAATGAAGTTGTGAACCATGCAACTAGGTGAATGAACCTTAAGGACAGTATGTTAAGTAAAATAAGCCAGAAATGAAAGGACAGATATTATAACACCTCACTAATATGCATTAACTACAATGTGTAAACTCTGAGAATTGAATTTGAGAACACAGGTTATCAGGGGAAGGCTTATTGTAAAGCGAGATTGTAAGCTCTTACAGCAGTGACATCTATTCCGGAGTTCTAATGATTATTTCTAAATTTTAAGCTACTGAGTTCTTTGTGCAGAACCTGGTCATTCCCTGGAACTTCAGATATCTGTGTGACACTTGCCACTCAGAGCTAAAGTTCTGCAGCTATGAAGGTTAGCATTACCTCATACAGCAATTGTCTAAAAAAGCTGAAAAAGAAAGAAGACTTCATTAGAGATATGAATGAAGCTGATCTGGTTAGGACTAAAGTAAATCAGACTAAAGGGTAAAGGATGATATTGACTTTATTTTAAAACTTCAACTTTTGGTGAGACCAAAGGAAGAGATGTTTATTTGGTGTAAAATTTATATTTTTGTTAGCACATTGTATGCTCAGTTTGTTCAATACCTTAATTGCATGGAATCTTGACAGGGAGCAAAATCTGGTTGGTTGTACAGGTTGGTGTGATGCCCCAAAACATCCCAGAGTAATATGGGCAGAAAGTAAAAAAGTATTTGCAAAGTCCCCTTGCGGGACTGCGGAAAAAGGTGGAAATATTAAACTTTCCCACCTGAGGAAGACTTGATAGTCCCACAAGCATTGGGGACTCCCAATTTAATAGGCCAAATTCTCAATCTTAGGGGTTGCCCTTAGGAAACTTATACCTGCAAAGGATAAGCTAAGTCTACTTATCCTTATGCTTAAGAGTGACCCCCAGAAAACCTCTTTTGTTGCTCAGGAGTGGCATTTCTCTCAAAGCCAATTCCACAGGTAAATTCCCTGCCCTTACATGGGACATGACTCCCAGGGGTATAAATCTCCCTGGCAACATGGGCCAGGACTCCAGGAAATGAGCGTGGCCCTGGCATCTTGGTAATAAGAAAGCTTTCTTGACCAAAGGGGGAAGAGAAACGAAACAAAATAAAGTGTCAGTGGCTGACAGATTTCAAATAGAGTCAAAAGGTCATTCTGAGGTTATTCTTATACATTATATCCCTTTTCAGTTTTTGATGTATTGGAGTAGGTAGAGGGAAATGCCTAAAACATTGAATTGTAATCCCATAGGCTTAATTTTTGAAGATCACTGTATAATTAAATAGCTTTTACAGTGTGACCATGTGATTATGAAAACCTTGTGCCTGACACTCCCTTTATCCAGTGTATGGATGAGAAAGACAAAAAAGACAAAAAAATAAACAATAAGGGTGAATGGGTATATTGGATGTTTTCAGTGTTCTTTATTTACTTTTATTTTTATTGTTTCTGGTGTAATGAAAATGTTCAAAAATTGATTATGATGATAAATGCACAACTATAGGATGATACTGTGAACCACTGATTGTATACTGTAGATGATTATATGGTATGTAACTATATCTCAATAAAATTGCATTAAAAAAAGACAACTTTCAGAATAGGAGAAAATATTTGGAAACCCTACATATCAATGAGGATTTAATTCTCAGAATATAAAAAGAAATCCTACAAGTCAGTAACAAAAAGGCAAACAACTCATTTAAAAACTGGGCAGGATACTCTCACATTTCTCCAAAGAAGATACACAAACGGCCATCAAGCACATGAGAAGATGCTAAATAACATGAGCCATTAGGGAAACACAAATCAAAACCACAATGAGATACTATTTCACACCCATTAAAATTGTTACTATTTAAAAAAATGAAAAATAAAGAGTATTGGAGAGGATAAGGAGAAATAGAAACATTCATCCATTGTAGGTAGGAATGTAAAATGGTTCAGCCCTGTGGAAAACAGTCTGGCAGTTCCTTAGAAAGTTACGTGTAGAAGTATCATACGACCCAGCAATCCCACTTCTAGGTATATCCCCAAAGGAACTGAAAACAGGGCCTCAGAACACAACAATGTTCAACTCAGCATTATCCACATTTGCCAAAAGATAAAAGCATCCCAAGTGTCTATCAAAAGATGAATAATTAAACAAAATGTGGTATATACATACAATGGAGTATTATTCAGCTGTAAAAAGGAATGAAGTTCTGATACATTTGACAACATGGGTGAACCTTAAAGACAGGTTGAGTAACTCAAAAGGACTAATACTGTATGATCTCAAAGACAAAAACTAATTAGAAGAAGCAAATTCACAGAGTCAGAAACTAGAATACAGGTTTCCAGGAGCTGGGGTTGGGGCAGAGAATGGGGAGTTAATACTTAATAAGTACAGAGATTGTTCGGGGTAATGGAAAAAAAATTTGTAATGGGTAATGGGTGGTAGTGATGGTAGCACAGCACTGTGAATGTAATTAATACCACTGAACTATATATATGAATGCAGTTAAAGGGGGAAATTGTAGATTGCAATACTTAACTAGAATTAAATTTTTAAATGCCACAGGACTATTCAACATTTGAACCCTAATATAAACTATGGACTATAGTTAACAACACTATTATAATAATATTGTTTCATCAACTGGAACAAAAGACCATACTAATGCAAAGTAGTCATGACTGGAAAACTGCTTGTGTGCGGAGTATATGGAAACCCTGTATTTTTTTTGGTATAAGTTTTTTGTAAACCTACAACTTCCCTATTAAGATTTTTTAAATGCAATGAACTATCAAGCAAATTTTCCCCCCTCTATCTCTTCCAAGAATGCTGCCAGAAAATAAAACCTTTTTCTTCCCACACCTAGGGATCTCATTCTGGTCTAAGTGAAAATACAGCTTGTCTCCAAGGAAACACATATATCAGTAAGATACTCCAATACGCTCCAAGTACAGGCTATATTTCATTCTCCTTTCTTCTTCACATTCTGGGTGTGGCGTTCCACTAAAACTCTAGTTTAGAAAGGGGAAAAGAGGCTCTACTTGCTCTTTTTATAAATTAATTAATTAATAGAACAAATAAATGTAAAGGACATGCACATAATCATTAGCTTGGCTAAGTTCTTGAATAATTATTTAAACTCATATTCACATGTGCTTCTAAATGCCCAGATTCTTTTCCTGGGCTTTACAAAAAAGGAGACTAGGCAGCAGTTCTATGCTGCTCAGCCATGAACTGACACTGTGCTGGCTGGAAACGGTGCTAAATGGTACGCTTGGGGGAAAGCACAACATCAGTCAATTTGAATCCCTAGAACTCAGAATCTCTGCAGTAATTGAGGAAGGAATCACACTTTCCACACCATCCATCACCTCCTTCCTTTTTGTGAAGGTCTTGGAAGCTCAATGGATCCATCCTAACCTCTGCAAACAAAGCAATAAGGAGTTGTAAAATTGGTACTTATGATGCAATTCTTCAGACAACTTTTTGGCTGTAAGAACATATAAATGTGTCTTAAAGTCACTGAGAAGAACTTAAAATCACAGACTTTCAGAGGAAGAACTTAGAGTAACTGGAAAGGGGGAAATTGCAAACAACAAAATTACGCTACACTAGCCCAGCAAATGTTATGAACCAAGCCAAGGAATAACCAAGGGAGAGATTGGGGTAGAATGTAAAATCCCGGGACCCAATATTGAAGTGCCTTTATCAAGGTTATCTGGAAAAGTCAGCACTGAATTATTCTTTAACAGTCTCTCTAAGTCTACTGCAGAATGAAACTGTTTGTCTCCATAAATCTCTCAGTTGACATTTGCACTGTAATCACAAGCAATATTTGCAAAGGGGGAGACCCACAAAAAATCAAATTATTGTTTTCTAAAAACATGAAGACCTGCACAAAGGGTTTCCCACAATGGGAGGAACTCATGGCTGAGGTAGCTACAGCATGAAGTCTCCCCCACCCTGCCCCCACCCATAGGCTAATTTGCTCTCAGGATCCAATACAATTTAATCCCACAGTAAGAGTCCACAAAGACTCTAGGTGATTCTTACTGAAAAATTGCCTAAGGTCTGCCTGCTCTGGGCAGAGAACTGTTGCTCAAAGGGGATCCTATATTTCTCATTCTATGCCTAAAAAAATTTTTAATACTAGGTTGTATTTTACATTAAGTATTCAACACTTTACAATAACAAAAAAATCCCATAGACTGTGTTTTCTTAGAAAGTAGAGGGCTTTCTAACAATCAGAGCTTTCTAAAAATGGAATGCATTGCCTTGGGAGATTGAGTTCCCTGGCTCTGGACAGTTTCCAGGAGATACTAGTGACCAACTGGCTGGGATGTCATAGAAGGGACTCGGGCACTGGCAGAGAAAGGATTAAATGACTCCTGGGATCTTATCTAGGTGGAAGATCTAAGAAAAATGGAGGTAGTTATCCAAGTATCTCCGGAGGAAAGAAAAACACAATGAACTAATCACTTTAAGTGTGTGTGTTGGGGGGGGGGGGTAGGTTTTTCAGATTACCTATCCTCCAGAAAGACACACCCACACAATCTCATTTCCACTCAGCAAGTGTAAATGGGTGGAATTCCATTATAACAAACTCTACACATTATCCAAAAATTCGTGGAAGACTATTTAAAACTTCTTAAATTTCTCTCAGCAATGTTTCCTAGTATTTAGTGCTACGAAACATTGCTTGATTTGCAATATTTCACATCTTTGCCAAGTTTATTACTAATATATTAAATTATTTGATATTAAAAAAAATTGTGGAGAAATATTTGAACACAGACTTTCCAGTAACTCTCCAGGAAATAATAGGCTAAGTAGTAACTTTTGCAATATAAATATTTGAGGAAGTGTATTTGCATTTGTTGGGATTAGGTGACCTGTTGGTATATAATAAAGAAACTATGCAAATGTGACTAAGCCTTCCTGAAAATTCATACAGGGTACTTACTGCAAGATGGATTTAGTAATAGTGTTAATTTCAAAGATAACCAAAAGGATTAGATTAATTGTGCAGTATGGTGCAGATTTCCTGACTACAAATGTAGAAATGTGATGCCCATTGTTCTGTTTCCTTTATCATAAACTCACAGAGTATACTGTGCTTCTCCTTCAAAGCATTCATTGTGATTTTAATTACACAATTAATTACTCATTTTGTTGTCTTCCATGCTGCAAGTTCCATAAAGGCAAAGTTCTCGCCTATATCCTCAGTGCCTAGTACTTCTATATAGCACATCTGCAAAAACCATATTCACCGAATAAAAGAATACTTTTCTACATATCCACCAAGTTAGCAAACGTGAACATGTCTGACATTAGTGGGTATAGACAAGGATGTGGGACAATAAGACTGTTCATACATTGGGTACACTGGATAAACTGGTACAACCACTTTGGAAATATGATACTATCTAATGAGGTTAATGATAAGCATACCATATGACCTAATAAATCTACTTCTATGTATATATCCTAGAGAAACTTATGCATGCTAGATTATATGTATTTGAATGTTCATATCAACATTGTTTATAATAGCCCAAAATCAGAAGCAAAACAACCCAAATATCCATCAAAAGTAAAATGGATAAGTAAATCGTGATATAGTCATAAAATGGAATACCATAAGGCAATGAAAATTAATGAACAACATAGATGAAAAAATCAAGGATGCACATTGTAATTTCTATAGTAACATCTAAAAGAATCTGTAACTAACATAATAGATGGGGGGAAAATTAAAATATTTGATCACAAAGAAGGCAAGAGGGATAAAGGAACATAAAATGGGTTGAATAAAAACAGAGAATAGGATGGTAAAAACATACCACCATTTTACTATATATGCTGAACAAACCACAAGGATGTTTCCAGAATGTGGGAAATTATATAAGACAAACACCCTGATTTCTTCAACAAATAAATTGGAAAAAAAAAAAAAAAGAGTTGGATAATCTGAAGAGTAAAACACATATTGATCAAATGTAGTGTGGACTAGATTTGGATCCTCATTTGAATTAATCAACTGTTAAAAAAAATCACATAATTAGAGAAATGTGAAGACTGAATGATTTAAAGGGATTATTTTGAGGTATTATGATGGTATTGGACTTGGGTTTAAAAAGAAAAAGACTCCTTGACTTTTAGAGATAAATAACAAAGTAATGAAGAAATTACAAATGGAATTATATATCTGGGATTTGTTGAAAAATAAACCAGTTTGGTGATGGGTATGGAGGGTGGGATATGAAGACAGATGATCAAGATGGGCCTATGTGTCAACAATCATTACTCCTGAATAATACACACACAGGATTTTTTAGACTAGTCCCTCGACTGTTTTATTTATTTGAATTGTCCTAGAATATAAAGAATAATGGGAGGGGGGAGGGGGAAGGGAAGGGAAGGAGGCAGGGGAGGAAGGAAGAATGGATCTCTAGATGGATAAGAACATGTTAAAAATGTTTTGGCAGATTCAAGTTGTCCAAGTTGTGATCTCTGGGCTAGTTTGATTACAATTTGTAGAAAACATTACAAATGTATCATCTCTGGGGGATAATATCGATAATTTTTAGTCTCCTTTTGCTTAGCTATGTCTTCTGATTGTTTTTATAATAAGCAAATCAGAATGTTGATACACAAACTGTTTAAAAGGACAGAAGAAGGACTGCTAAAAAACAAAAGCAGATGTTGATGTGTAAATCTATATTTCTTGACCATTTCTAGGTCAGAGACCCTCTGCAAAATCTAATGAAAGCTACTATACCATCTTTCCCTAGAAAAATGCACAGTCCTGCAGAAATCTGTGTACAGTATCAAAAGACTGAGACCCCAATGAACCCACAGACTTTCTGTGTTGTCAGCAGTCATAATAATGATAATAGCTGACATATACTGCAAACTTACCACATACCAAGCATAATTAATTCTAAGTACTTTATAAGCGCTAAATCATTAAATCCTCCCAGCAACCCTATGAAATATATGATTTCATCATCCCCATTTTACAGATTAGAAGAGTAAGGACAGGGAGGTTAAGTGACTTGCCCAGAGGTCTACAACTATTGAGAGTCCGAGCCAGTAAACAACTCAAGCAGCCTGGCCAAAGAGCTGGGCTCTTCACCACCACTCTATGGGGCCACTCATAGAGTTTAAATCAAATACACCAAGAAAACAAGACATCCTGAATCACACTCTGGAGAATGTCTTCAAATTCAACTAATGTTAAGTGCCTACCATACGTCAGACTCATCCAAACACATAAGGACATCCAACCCTCACACAGCAGTGCCATAACTGACTCATCCAGAGTACCCAACTAACTGCTGTAAAAACAGGAATGGAGTGTCAACCCCACCACACCACAGGTGATTCTCTTTAAATTGGAGCAATGGACTGTGCTGAGTCACACATGGCCTCCTGTGGCCCAAATCTTTGCAGGATAACTGGTTGCAGTCTAATTAAACCATTCAATTTGTGGATCCTAAAATTTGCCCATGGCAGAAAGCAAACCAGCCTCTGAAGAGGTTTACCCCACCAACACTCTGCCTTAGCCAGCTGAGATCTTGAATGACACAAGCTTCCAAAAGTTCACATCAGAGTTTTATATTCATATAAATAGAATTGTCCAAATACATTGAAGGCAATTGCTAAGTGCTACAGAACCATATTGCACTTATACACAGCATAATCTGTACAGATATGCAAAAACAACTTAAATGAATGCCCTCCTAATGCTTACAGTTTCACAGTTCAAGCATCGAGTTTCATTGGTGAGCGTTCCCTGAAAAATCTCATGGACCCAGGTGAGTTCTGGTTTATTATTCTCTGCAGGTTCATTCATGTTGCCATTTTTTAATTTTCCATTTTGTTTTTCTTGTTTCTTTTCTTCCTGCAGGATGTCCGCAATAGTGTTTAGCAAATAATTTAAAAATTCATGGGCATCCTGCTGCATGTAGTTATCAAAGAGATCTGGAAAGGAGATCATTATTTCAATATGTTTCTTGAAAAGCAAAAGGACATGTTTAAATTTACTTCCGTTTTTTTCCCATTTTTTATATTGACAAGGTAGAAAGGTATGCAACATAAGTCTATTCACCTCTATTAGCAACTTCAGTGGGTAAGTTTTCAATTAGCAATAACCGTGCCTCAAATAAACCTCATTGGCTATGATACTGCCACTGCGTAAAGCTCAGTGAGTAAGTTTTAAAATAACTTTTGTTCATTTCCATTTTTCTGCCACCTGCCAAAAACTAAATTTCTCATATCTCCCTAAATCAAACATGTATAAAAAGCTACCAAAGTTTGCATTTGTTCTTCAAAGAAATTTCCTGATAAAATATCAAATGTTGGGCCACGGTGGCTCAGCAGGCAAGAACGCTTGCCTGCCATGCCAGAGGACCCGGGTTCGATCCCGGGTGCCTGCCCATGATTAAAAAAAAAAAAAAAAAAAAAATCAAATGTTAATACGATGTGATCAACAATGCACACATTCATTCTGTAACCTATCCAGAGCAACTGGGGTCTCTTCCCCAAAGATCCTATTAAACCTGGGTCCATCCTGGAAGCAGTTAACTGAAACACATAAGGTAGATGAGGGACATGCATGAGAATGGCATCTGACAGTGTTTGGAAACCAAATACAAATGATTCCAGAAGCCTATTGCTGTTCCCTACCATAAGGACAAACCATCAAGAGTTGAATGCAGCTGTGAAACTTCATTATTAATCATATTCACAACTAGATTGGGACTGCTTTGCCGTCTTCTACTCAAATTATTTTTATTCTCGCGTATAAACTATAACGACTTGAAAAGACAGCAATCAAATTAAATGAGATTTTAATAAAACAAACATTTGATTAACCATATAACTGCTGGAAAAAGCCTGAATCTAAAATAAACACACATATTTATGTGTGTTTAAACATCACATATTTATTTTATTTTTTTTAAAATATCATATATTTATATAGTCATAAAAATTACCAACACAAAACTACTGGAATATACACCTAGTTTCTACCATTCCCACCCTATTCCTCCCCTACCCCCAAAAGAACAAGATAAAAAAAAAAAAACAACAGAAAAATCAGAGTATAGCAGGACATTTTTATCATATAAAGATACCAATTTGACATGCAAATTAAAACTGGAGATTTTATTTTTAAAACAGCAGAGGCTCTGATTAGACAATGCGCATTCACTTTAATTACTTAGAACAAGTTTACGAGATAGTACTATTTTATTCAATTATTCCATCAACATATTTAGTAGTTCACTTAGAAGGCTGCCTTGGGCAATTTTTCCTCTTACAACAATACAACCCAGAAAAGACTCCTCCCAAAGTGTGGCCAATAAAAAGATCATTCTAAAATGGGATGATATATCCAAATTTTTAAAGACTGTTCTAATCTACTTTTGTTTTATGTATACTGGGCAGGGAAGGAAAAATATCTTTTCTTTAAAAAAATATTTAAGTAGCTGACTATAATTATTTTCCCTTTAAAAAAACAACTTCCCATTTTGAGGACATACAGAACTGCCAGTTTTCCTTATTTCTAATTCTTAGAAATGTTATGCTCCATAGTACTCACCATTCTCTTTCCTCAGCCTTGAAATGAACTTCTTTGGTGGGATCACGCCAACCTTTTTCTTCTGTGTGGCAATGCTGTGGAAAAGGTCTGCCAGGCATGTCAGCAAGTTTTCCTTCTTTTTTTGCTGGGCCTTGTATGCCAAGACATTCTCACGGAATGGACGGCAGAAGTACAATGCTTGGAGCACGGAGTTACAGTAGCATGTGTTTCCGAACTGGCAAAGGACAACAGGGATGGTTCAAATCACGGTCCAGGGATGTGCCACCTCTGGAGTGGATGAGTAAAGGAGAATGCCACCCTCTGAACCTGCCCAGATTTCCCTTCAGCTGAGTCCAGCGCTCCATATTAGAAAACCATTCTAAATGCTATTGACTCTCTGATCAAGATCAAGAGGAAAATAAATAAAAGTATACTTAAGTCTTAGAACCTTTTGTTTCTAGGAGAAAGATGTCCTGGTGTCTCTCTAGCCCCAAAAAGTCTCTGAAATAACGATAAATACTTGGACTCGAAAAATACAGAGATGAAAAATCTATATATTATAGAAACCCAGAAAGGCAGCTGGCTAAATAAAAGATGCCACATTGCAACACATCAAAACATCCATGACAGTGAAAACAAAATCCAAATCAAAAAGATATACAGGAACTAGGAACAATTGTGCAGCTGAAATAGCCTTGATTGAATGGGAACTTGTTTTAGAATTTCACTTTCAAGATTCCAACATCTCTGCCCACTGGCTTCAGATCACATTTCCTCATGTACTCCAGGCAACAGAGGCAGAAAGCTGACTCTTTTAAGTACCCACCCCCTTCTACCAACTCTCACCATTTTAATTTCTATTGCCTTCAATTTTGTTTCAACCTAGGGGGCAACTCTCTACCTAGAGAAACCCAAGCTTCTGGTTTCCAACAATCTGATTCGGGACCACTCAGTAATATTTTATACCTCTCAAAAATCATGGAGACCCACATTATGGTTGTAGAAGGGAAAAGTCTTATGGGTTTTTTAACTGACTGTAACACCAATTCTGGTGGAGAACACAGTTGAGGCTATCACTTTACAACTTCTCATATGCAGTTAAATATAAAGAAGTAAAATCTAAGGGGGTGACAAGGTTACTAACACAGATTACATTAAATCTGTAGAAGATTAAAATAGAACATGAACCTCTTCTCATAAACGCTTGTTGGCTTATGTGTCGTTTATCCAAGAGTGAGACAGATGCTCTGCCATGCTTAACGTGACATTTCTACATATGCTAAAATAGAACATTTCCTATTTTTATATATTTTTAATCTACTCTGGCATAATTAGGCAGCAGGACATTCTCTTTTTACCGAGAAGCTGGGACTTTCATAAATTACCATTGGAAGGGAACAAAAATGGGGGAATTAATAAATCTAGATCTCCCAATTCTTCCACAAACTAAGAAACAGAGCCTTTCTGCAGAGAAAGGACTGAGTGAGGAAGAAAAGTCAGGAGGTGGTGGGTAATAAATACTGCCTTACTACCAGGCTACAATTAACTCATCAAGGAAGCTGCCTGATACATCTGGCCATATACAAAGGGACACTGCTGAGTGCAAGTAAATGGAGGCCAAGTAATTCTGAGGTAAACTGGTCCAAGTTTTTGCCCCCACACCCTGCTTCAGGTACTATCAGCAAGTTATAGTGTTAGTTACTGGTAATGAGCTGGGGACATTTTAAAAATTCTGGTTGGACTGATGCAATTAAAACACAGACTATCTGAAGAATTCATCCAAGTGATAAAAGGGAAATGTATACAAGCAGATCTGGCTTAAAACCTACTAAAATAGGTCTGAAATTTATCTGTGAAAAGGAGATTGCTTAAAGCACAGGGGTTAAAAAGATTCTGACCCAACAGGGCAGTAAGTAAACTATCTCCTGTTTGTTTTTTTGTTTTCTGGGACAGCACATCTTTCAAAATGGATTCAAATCCCCCCATGCCCAAAATCTGCTACTTCTAGTAACTAAAGAGGATAAATCATGATATGAGATCCGAAATGATGAAAATGCCAACGAAGTCACTTCAAGTACTCTAAACCATTTGATAAAAAGCAATACATTTTAAATACTTACATTGACCAATCCGAAGTAGTGTTCATTGATTGGGAACTGCTCTGGACCAATGTCTTTTTCCAGAGCAGAGGCATTGGTGCCCTAAAGAAGAAAAATAATAAAAGTTCTGTTTCTGGCAAAATAGACAAGAAAGTAAAATGATATTATGGAGAGTCAACTATTGACACAAGCATCTCCAAGATGTTTGGTGATGCTCATGTAGAAAGAAAAGAGTTCAGAAGTAAACAGGTGAATTAGTTAATAATGTCACACCTATTCCCCTCTTCATCCCACTCATTCATCCTCCCTAAACCTATTTTACTGGCTTCCATTGTCTTCCATTAGGAAGGAGGCGTGAGATAGACAAAGGAGCAGACTATCAATGAGCATTTCCAAATAAAATATATTAAGCTCAGACAGCTGCAGCTGCATTTGTAATATTTCATGGTACACAGAACCATAGGATTACTTCCAAAGTCAATTATTCTTTCTGATAAAGATTTACTGTGTACCCACTATGTGCCAGACACTATTCCAGGTAGTACTCCAGAACAGTTTACAAAACAGACATGGATCCCTTCATGGGGTTCATATCCTAGTAAATGAGGGAAACTGAAACAAACAAACAAAAAACTAGTCTACTAGGCAGTATATTAGAGGGTGATAAATGCAGTGGACAAAAATAAAGTAGGAAATGGGGGTGCAGTAGGGAATGAGGAGAGGGATGGTGCAGAGCAGCTTTAAATATCTGGTCAGATAAGGCCTTACTGAGTAGGTGAAATGCTCAAGGAATACTGTGAACAGTGGAGATATGCAATTTAAAATCTCACAATTACCAAATGTATAAAACTAATAAGCCTCATGAGCCCAAGTTCTACACTCCAACTTGGTAGCAATAATAGCTACTCTATATCTCTCCTATGTGCCAGGGACTGTGCTAAGCAATTCTCACAACAATCTTCTTAGGTAAGTACTATTATTATTCCCATTTAATAGACAAGGAATTTAAGGCTTAGAAGGGTTAAACAGTATGCCCCTAAGTGTCTGCTTACTCCAACTGAGTGGCAGAGCTAGAATGTGTATGCAGGGAGTTGACTTGGGAGCCCATGACCATAAACCCAATGCTGTACAGAGCAATTATAGCAATCAAAACCATTTCCTAAGCCCCACCGAGGGCCAGTCTCTGGCACTACCAAATTGATGATCATTCTTCCCCAAGGCGTGAATGACTCTGCTGGGATTAGAAACCTGACCAAAGTTCAGTCCAATATGGTAAGTAGTTGGGGGTGGATGAGCAGGATAAACCTTCATTTGCAGCTGTAGCCCCATCATCAACATACAGCTTCCTCACATTCTCATTTTATCATGAAAGACTCAGGTCACAGATTCTAAAAGATTTGGGAACTAAGCATTTTAAAAAGAAAAAGAGATGAGCATGTTTTCTTTAAAAAAAATAAGTGTTCTGATGCCACCTATTCTTGACTCAATAGAATTAACATCACTGCCTCCAGAAAGAAACTGCCAAAAAGTGGAGTAAGAACTGGCCAAAACAGCCACTTGTCATTAAATGCAAAAAAAAGAAAAACGAAACAAAACAAAAACAATTTTAAGCAAATAGACCAACCACAGAAATGGCAATTCCAAACCCCTTATATCTTTTTTTTTCCCTGGCATGGGCAGGCTCTGGGAATCAAACCCAGGGTCTCCAGCATGGCAGGCGAGAACGCTGCCACTGAGCCACTGTTGCCTACCCCCTCATATATCTTTTATTTCCATTTGTTCACTAGGTCCTATATATTGTTTCAATAATCCGAATTCCTTTATCTGTCATCTGAGAGTTTGAGTTTAGTGGTCTTTTGTGTGTAGTATGATTTTACTATCTTTTCTTTAGAATGTGTACATGGTTTTTATTGCCTTCACAATAATGAGGCCCCATATAGAATAGCACATCAAATTATGGCAGGATTTTATGCTATAGACAAAACCCACCAACAATTTTCAATAAAACTATATCTCATCCATAAATCAATATAAATAATATACATCAAATACCTCCATAGTCATTTTTGAAGCAAAATTAGAATATATTGCTTAGATCCTCATTAAATCTTTCTTCATGAGGTAGCAGCAATATATTCACATTAATCCATAATTTTGCCATCTCACCATTCTAGGATAGAGTCTACTTTTTTCTGCCTGTCTTAGCATTTTCCCATTTTAGGGAGAGGGGTGATAACTCATACTAAGGTCAGTTCCCTTAAGGGGCAGGGCTTAAGAGAAATATCCTGGGGGCAAGAGACAGGGACCAATCAGGAGGTATAGAATGGAGAAAAGCATAGGAGAGAATAAAGTGAGTTAACAGCGTCTTCAATGAAGTTTGGCTCTTCCTGGAGGTCACTACTCCCTTGCCATCAGGTCAAGCTTGTTATTTCGATTGCACACCACATGCACACAAAGTGGAAGCATCAGCAGGTCAAGCTGGCAGGGCTCTGACACTCAGTGCTGCTTCCAGACCACGATTTCACTGCTTTGTCAAAACACCTGCCTTCCTGAAGCCCATGCCTCCTCGCATTGTACAAACCCCTTCTTTTCTCTTCTTCTTGGCTAACTTCCATTCACGGAAGACCTACCTTTACACCCCAATTCCTGCCATCATGCCATAGATGGATGGACAGGGAAGGTTATTAGGGCTGTCTGAAGCTTCCACGGGCATGATAATTTGAACAAAATTGTATGTACTCTCCCAATCTACTGGGCAATGAGGCAAAAGTGGTACCCTCCACCACTTTCAAGCCCTCTTACTTTTTATAAACATATACTCTAGAAAATCGTTCCCATGGAGACAGAAAATGGCAGTTTTGTCACTGATGTTGATGTATGAAACCAAACTCTTGCTTAATATGCTAGTGTTTTCCACTGGAAACATGAATTTGTGAACATCCTTCACCGATTTTTGGAATTAGACATATTAAAACTAACTCTCTCCATGATAAAAGACATGATGAAGAATGAGTGCTTATTATATACCAGTCACTGTTATAATTGCAAGTCCATTAGGCAGTACCAATCAAAATTTTAAATAAGCATATTCTTCAACCCAGCAATTATACTTTAAACATTTCTTTTCCTACAAATACACCCACACAGGTGCAAAAAAGATAAGACCCAAATAATATAAGCATGGCTTAAACAAGTTGGAAGTTGATTTCTCCCTTTCATGTAAACATTCAGAGCAAGAAGCAGAGCATACAGTGGAGGGAGGGAATGGATACAATGGAGGGAATTCAGATTCCTTTTAGCTTGCTTTGCTATCCTCAAAAGTCAGCTTCTATCTTTGAAGCCAAGGTGGCTATTCCAGCTCCTGCCATCAAATAACATCTGCCACCAGCAGGAAGCAGAAAAGAAGGGAAGAGATAGCTTCTCCCATTTCAAGGATGCCTCAGGAAGCACATTTATTCACTGATGGACAGAATCTTATCCTAACACAGGGCCATACCCAGCTGCAAGGGAGCTAGGCAAACGTGGTTGTTATCTTAGCAGCCCATCCAGCTAAAACTTTCTTAGAGAAACAGAAATGATTAGCAGTCAGTGGCTCAGATGGTCCTCAGAGCAAGATCTGAGACAAAAAAAATTTTAAATAATTTGAACTGGCTAAATAAGTGTAATAATCCATATGATGGAATACCATGCACCTATCTAAAAAACAATAAACTATTCTACAGATACTGCTATGTGAATGTGTACATGATCATTCATAAAGTAAAAGCAGGTTACAGATTAGCAATGTGTATTAAACAACACTGGAAATGACACTGAACCCCTGTTTTGTGTCCAGCACTGTGGTCTGAAATTGTTATGTACTCCAAAAAAGCCATGTTCTTTTCATCCTAATTCAATCTTGGGGGAGAGAGAGGAGCCACGTTCTTTTAATCCTAATCCAGCTTTGTAAAGTGGGACCTCTTGATCAGTTCATCTCCACAGAGATGTGACCCACCCAATTGTGGGTATGATCTTTTGATTAAATGAAGATGTGACTCTGCCCATTCAAAGTGGGTCTCAATTAGTTTACTGGAATTCTTAAAAGAGCTGACACAAAGGGCAGAGAGTTAGACGCTTAGAGACAGACAGAAGAAGCTCAGAGAGGAGGCCACTGAAACCAAGAGCTGAAAGCAGCAAAACCCAGGAGCAAAGGGCCAGCAGACGTTGCCACATGCCTTCCCAGTTTACAGGAAAATCCCAGATGGTGCCTTGCCTCCAAAAAGGTATCTTTTTGTTAGTGCCTCAACATGGATATTTTCATGGCCTTAGAATTGTAACTTGCAACTTAATAAATCCCTTTTATAAAAGCTAATCCATTTCTGACATATTGCATTTCAGCAGCACTAGCAAACTAAAACAAGCACCATTCTACATCTGAGGAGACAAATGGTAATAGAGCAGAGAGGCCACTACATTCAAGCACCTACAGCCTACCAAAAATGCCTGAAAGAATACTTGAGAAATTACTAACAGAGGTCACCAGCATCTGAGGAGGGGCTTTTTTATCTTCTCAATTGTTTGAATTTTTCACTATGAGCATGTGTTATTTATGAAACAAAAATTTTAATAAACTAAAGTGTTGCTTCCTATTGAAACGGAGCTCAAAGGATATTAAGGAATGATGAGAAAAATAGAAAGGAAGAAAGAAAGAAAGACACAGACGGGCTCAGGGGGTCTGAAGCTTGAGTTTACTTCAGACAGACTTCAGACAATTTTATTCTTAACCAGATCTTGGTTATATACCACAGGATGTCAATAGGCATGCATGCATTTCCTGAGGGAGCAAAGGTCTTATCTTTCAGTGTTCTTCATACTTAACATAACCATTTGGGGTAAACATTCTCTTCCTCCCAGACTGCTCTACATAACAATCTCCACAGTTTACTGCCGCCATCCTGAGGCCAGCTGCTTGCAACAAATTCTGTAGGTCTTGCTTTAAACTTTTGGCTCCTACACTAAAGCCCTGAAGACCAGTTACCTAAGGCCCTCAGCACACATATCAGAGTTGTATGTGTGCAGCCATTCTCCTCTCCCTCCCCCCACCCGGTCCATATAAATGCCTCTGATTTTGGTCATTTCACCTCTCTTGGCCTTAGTCTTCTGGCAAAGAGGTGGGGCTGCTGATATGCAGCCTGCCTATTCCTCAGGGTGGTGGAGAGAATCAAGCCAAAGTAGGAATGCTATTAGAGCTGTAAAAATTGTAAAGTACATCACAAACCCAAGACACTGCACTTCTATTGCTAGCACCCAGCACAATGGAATAAAAGGAAAATGGGTGGCACTGAAAAATAATTGTTACATGACCAGATGCTGAACAAAGGACTTGTCTATGGGGGTAAATCACAAGGTCTAGAAGAATAATAAACATAGAGTTCTTATTTCCATCAGTAAAAATAATGGGAATCTGGAAAACAATGCATCCAATCTTATTAAAAATAGAAATCTGGGCTGGGACCAATTCCAACAAGAAGACTGTAATGTTAGCTCTTCAAACACCTCTGAAAGCAATACTGGGACTACTGAGGGGTGCCTTAAAAACACAAAACAAACAGCAATAACAAAAGCCCAGGAAGGATGAATCATAAATGCATAATATCGGTATGCAAAGGAATCTTTTTAAAGCAATTGTAAGAAAAACAAGTTAGAATCTTCCTTAAGGGGGTGGGGGGTGGGGGAGAGACAGATCAATGCCCAGAAGGGAAAAAAATAAGAACTACATCATCACAAGGTCTGTAAAAAACAATGAGAAAATAAATAAAATAAAATAAAGACCAAGGACAACACTGCCATAACAGGGGGAAAGGGAGCCTAAAACACAGAAACCAGAAAAGGTCTCTGAGATCAGCTAGACCATTTCACAGTGAAGAAATAAGATGCACAGAAATAAAATTATAGGCCCAACATCACCACAAAGAGGTCCATTTATCTTCATCCTAGAACATGCTGCCTCTCAAATTTGAACAAGAGAGAGAAGGGACACAGAAATGCCAAAAATAACATACAAGCAGTTCTAGGTGTCCAGGGACCAAGTCATTAATTACAAACGAATTAAAATATGTGGCAGGGATAGTGAATGTTGTTGCTAAACCACATTTTTAGGTCTATGTACAAAAGTATACTTCGTTTAAATATGTCTTCAAAGTACATAAAGGACTAATCTTCAAAAGGACTAGTCTTCCCAGAATTTTGAGGACAAAGTTCATCCCTATAGCCTTACAGAGAAAGCTGGGCAAAGATGAAGGGTGCAGCCCAAGGTCTGAGGACAAGTGCTCTGGTTGCCTAGCTGCCTGAATGTAATATAACAGAAATGGAACGGCTTTTAAAAAGGGGAATTTATTTAGTTGCAAATTCGCAGTTCTAAGGCTGTGAAACCATCCAAATTAAAACAAGTCTACAGAAATGTCCAAATTAAGGCACCAATAAGACGTTACCTTCATTCAAGAAGGGCCAATGAAGTTCAGGGTTTCTCTCTCAACTAGAAAGGCACATGGGGACCATGCGACAACTGCCAGCTTTCTCTCCAGGCTTCTTGTTTCATGAAACTCCCCCAGAGGCGTTTTCTTTCTTCATCTCTAAATGTCTCTGACTGTGTGGGCTCTACTTGGCTCTCAAACTTTCTCCACAATGCTTTCTCTTTTTTAAAGGATTCCAGTAAACTAATCAAGACCCACTTGGAATGGGTGGAGCCACAGCTCCATGGAGATAATTTAATCAAGTTTCCAACCTATTGTGCTGCATAGAGATTATGAAAAAATGGCTACCTCCAAGAGATGGCTCAGGATGGCTTTTCTAGGATATATAATCTTTTCAAACAGGCACCACAAGTCAGAAACTGCCTGGCAGATTTCAAGATTTCAAATTCCTCGGACATAATTAATAACAATAACAGATAATAGGTAAAAAGCATGTACTCTGTCTAATCATTTTTCACTTTATGTGCATTTTACTCATTTTTGATCCTCACAATAACCCTATGAAGCGGATACTTCATTATTGTCTCCATTCTACAGATTAGAAATCTGAGGCACAGAGAGGTACATAATATTCTAATATCACTAAAGTTCGCACAGCTAGTAAGGAACAGCACTGAGTTTGGCTCTGCAGCAGGTGCTCCCAACCAGTATGCAGTATTGTCTCCCATGGAGGAAAATCTCCTCAGAACCACAGAACTGTAGGCTGAAGGACTAAAGTAATTGGGGGGTTTGCAAAGTTGTAGCAACAAACCCCAACCTCTGAGAAACCCCTCAAGGTATTTTAGAATGAAAACATACATGTCCTGTTCTGTTAAACCTCCACAGGGTATTGCAAGCTGCTTAAGGATTTAAACAGCATAAACAATATAAGGAACTTAAAATTAAGGGTGGGAATCAAGGGAGACATGAGATGTAGTCAAGAAGAAAATAGAGTTTTCAAAATGGTTTCCGGGTTGTGAATCTTAATCTAATCAAATATGAAAAGGAAGCAGTATTAATTTTAAAAAGACATAAAGAGAAAACAGCATAACAGCAAAAATAAATTCTAAGTAGAGAATCATCTTACAGATAACAATAGAATAATGTGCAATTTAATTTTATAGCCTCTAAATTTCTGGATAAATACTGAAAATAACATAACAGAATAATGAAACAGAGGAAAGAGACAGGACTTCTGGTTGACCAAGGTGGGCACATAAGACATCCCATGGTGCCATTCCTGCACAGAATCTCTGAACAATGAACAAAAACTGGCAGAGCTATCTTCCTCAAAATTTTTGTAAAAAAGTTAAAGGGTTGCAAACTGAAGGAGAACCAAATCAATAAAATGTACCTTTAAAAATGGTGGAAGAGAGTTTACCAGCAGCAGGAGCTGAGTATAACCAAACTCCAACTGTAGAATTAATTAACAAATTCTGACTACTAAAAGTAGGCCCCCAGTTCAGCTGAACCTTGAGGTCCCTGCTTTTTGCCCTGGCACAGAGGGGGCAGGGCTGACAGAAAAAGACAAAAAAAAACAGAGTTTTTTTTTGGATTTGAAAAGGTCTGGGCCCTGAAGGAAAGGGGGGAACACATAGGATATAGAGATACACAGAGCGGCATACCAACTTAAGCTCTTGATTGGCAAACCTAAGGAATGGGACTCCTGCTCTGAAAAGGATTTTTCTCTTTCATTTTGGTGTCTGTGTTTCTACATCTTGACTGTTTTTTTGGATACAGCTGCAAGGCTTCACAGGCTCCACTGCCCCAGGCATAAACAGAATTAGGCTTGTCTGAGTGTTTGTCTGGAGCCTGTGCCTTTCCCAGGAGAGGGGTGGGGCCAAGCTCAGGTGGAATCCCTGTTTTTTCACTTTCGATTTCTTCTTTTTGTTCATTTCTTGCCTTCTTTATATCCTCCCTCAATTCACTGATTTGATTTTTGATGAGGTTTTCCATGTCTCTTTGAACATTCTGAATTGTTTCAACTCCTGTATTTCATTTGAATTATTGGTTTGTTCCTTACTGGACTGTATCTTCAGTTTTCCTGGTATGATTTGTTATTTTCGCTGGCGTCTAGGCATTTAATTACCTTAATTTATTCTGGAGATTGTTTTCACTTTTTTTACCTAGGATTTTCTTCCTGGATGACTTTGTCTGTCTGTTCTTTGACATTCATTTCAGCTTTTTGTGGACCTCTAGCTTAAGTTTTGTTTAACAGAAAAGAATTTTTCAGTTCTTGTTTTCTTGTTTCTTGCCCTGCCTGTATGGTGTCTTCACCCTCTCTTAGTAGTGTCTACTTGTGTATGTGTAGACGTCTCAGCAGAAAATGGAGGCGAGAAGACAGTGGAATGATACATTTAAATTACTAAAAGAGAAAAATTGCCAACCAAGAATTCTATATCCAGCAAAACTGTCCTTCGAAAATGAGGGAGAAATTAAAACTTTTCTAGACAAAAAATCACTGAAAGAATTTGTGACCAAAAGACAGGCTCTGCAAGAAGTTCTAAACGGAGCACAAGAGACAGATAGGAAAAGACAGGAGAGAGAGGTGCAGAGAAGAGTGTAGAAATGAAGACTATCAGTACAGGTGAAAAGAAGGAGAATTAGATATGACATATAAAATCCAAAAGGCAAAATAGTAGAAAAAAGTACTGCCTGTACAGTAATAACACTAAATGTTAATGCATTAAACTGCCCAATCAAAAGACATAGATGGGCAGAATGGATGAAAAAACAGGATCCATCTATATGCTGTCTGTAGGAAATGCACCTTAGACCCAAGAATAAATGTAGGTTGAAAGTCAAAGGTTGGGAAAGGATATATCATACAAATAACAATCAGAAAAGAGCAAGAATAGCTATACTAACATCAAACAAATTAGACTTCAAATGTAAAACAGTTAAAAAAGACAAAGAAGGACACTATATATCAATAAAAGGAACAATTCAACAAGAAGACATAACAATCATAAATATTTATGCACTGAGCCAGAATGCTCCAAAATACATGAGACAAACTGAGAAAACTGAAAAGAGAAATAGACACATCTACCATGATAGTTGGAGACTTCAATTCCCCACTCTCATCAGAACATCTAGACAGAAGATCAATAAAGAAACAGAATTTGAATAATACAATAAATGAGCTAGACTTAACAGACATTTATAGAACATTACACCCCACAACAGCAGGATATACCTTTTTGTCAATTGCTCATGGATCATTCTTAAGTGTTCTAGTTTGCTAGCTGCCAGAATGCAACACACCAGAGACAGACTGGCTTTCAATAAAAGGGGATTTATTTAGTACTTCAGAGGAAAGGCAAATTAACCCCAAAGCAAGCGAAAGGGAAGAAATAATGATGATTAGAGCAGAAATAAATGAAATTGAGAACATGAAAATAATCAAGAAAATCAACAAAACCAGGTTCTATGAGAAAATCAGTAAGATTGATGGACCCTTAGCAAGGTTGACAAAAAAGAAGAGAGAGGATGCAAACAAATAAAATCAGAAATGGAAGAGGAGATATAACCACTGACCCCACAGAAATAAAGAAAGTAATGAAAGGATACTATGAACAACTTTATGCTAATAAACTCAACAATGTAGACGAAATGGGCAACTTCCTAGAAAGGCATGAATGACCAACACTGACTCCAGAAGAAATAGATGACCTCAACAAGCCAATCACAAGTAAAGAAACTGAATCACTCATTAAGAAGCTCCCCAAAAAGAAAAGTCCAGGACCAGATGGCTTCACATGTGAATTCTACCAAACATTCCAAAAAGAGTCAGTACCAATCCTGCTCAAACTCTTCAAAAAAATTGAAGAGGAGGGAAAGCTACCTGACTCATTCTATGAAGCCAACATCACCCTCATACCAAAACCAGACAAAGACATTACAAAAAAAGAAAACTACAGACCAATCTCTCTTATGAATATAGATGCAAAAATCTTCCACAAAATTCTTGCAAATCAAATCCAACAGCATATTAAAAGAAGTATACATCATGACCAACTAGGATTCATCCCAGGTATGTAAGGATGGTTCGACATAAGAAAATCAATTAATGTAATACACCATATCAACAAATCAAAGCAGAAAAACCACATGATCATCTCGATTGATGCAGAAAAGGCATTTGACAAAATTCAACATCCTTTCTTGTTGAAAACACTTCAAAGGATACGGATATAAGGGAACTTCCTCAATATGATGAAGGGAATATACGAAACATCATCCTCAATGGGGAAAAACTGAAATCTTTCCCCCTACGATCAGGAACAAGACAAAGATGTCCACTATCATCACTGTTATTCAACACTGCGTTGGAAGTTCTAGCCAGAGAAATCAGACAAGAAAAAGAAATACAAGGCATCAAAATTGGAAACAAAGAAGTAGAACTCTCACTGTTCGCAGATGATATGATACTATATACTGAAAACTCCACAGCAAAACTACTAGAGCTAATAAATGAGCACAGCAAAGTGGCAGGTTACAAAATCAACACTCAAAAATGTGTAGTGTTTCCATACACTAGTAATGAACAATCTGAGGGGGAAATCATGAAAAAATTCCGTTTACAATTGCAACCAAAAGAATAAAATATTTAGGAATAAATTTAACTAAAGAGACAAAAGACCTATACAGAAAAAACTATAAGAAATTGTTAAAAGAAATCACAGAAGACCTAAATAAATGGAAGGGCATACCATGTTCATGGATTAGAAGACTAAATATAGTTAAGATGTCAATTCTACATAAATTGATTCACAGATTCAATGCAATACCAATCAAAATCATACTTTTCAAAGATAGAAAAACCAATAACCAAATTTATCTGGAAGGGCAAGGTGCCCCAGATAGTTAAAAGTATCCTGAGAAAAAAAATGAAATCAGAGGTCTCATGCTACCTGACTTTAAGGCTACAGTGGTCAAAACAGCATGGTACTGGCATAAAGATATATATACTGACCAAAGGAATCATATAGAGTGTTCAGATATAGACCCTCTCATCTATGGACAATTGATCTTTGATAAGGCAGTCAAGCCAATTCACCTGAGACAGAACAATCTCTTCAATAAATGGTGCCTAGAGAACTGGATATACACATGCAAAAGAATGAAAGAGGATCCATATCTCACACCCTATACAAAATTAACTCAAAATGGATCAATGACCTAAACATTAGATCTAAGGCCATAAAACTATTAGAAGAAAATGTAGGTAAGTATCTTATAAATCTTATAATAGGAAGCGGTTTCCTAGACCTACACCCAAAGTACAAGCATTGAAGAAAGAAAAAAATGAGAACTCCTCAAAATTAAACACTTTTGTACATCAAAGAACTTTGTCAAGAAAGTAAAAAGACAGCCAACACAATGGGAGACAATATTTGGAAACTAAATATCAGATAAAGTTCTGGTATTCAAAATAAATAAATAGATTGCTCAACTCAACAACAATAAGACAGACAGCCCAATTCCAATATGGGCAAAAGACCTGAACAGACACTTTTCAGAAGAGGAAATACAAATGGCCAAAAGGCACATGAAAAGATGCTCAACTTCACTGGCTATTAGGGAAATGCAAATCAAAACCAAAATGAGATATCATCTCACACCCACCAGAATGGCCATTATCAATAAAACAGAAAACGACAAGTGTTGGAGAGGATGCGGAGAAAGAGGCACACTTATCCACTGTTGGTGGGGATGTCAAATGGTACAACGACTGTGGAAAGCAGTTTGTCAGCTCCTCAGGAAGCTAAGTATAGAATTGCCATACGACTCGGCAATACCATTGCTAGGTATCTACTCAGAGGACATGAGGGCAAAGACACACACAGACATTTGCACACCAATGTTTATAGCAGCATTATTTACAATTGCCAAGAGATGGAAATAGCCCAAATATCCATCAACAGAGGAGTGGCTAAACAAGCTATGATATACACATATGATGGAATATTATGCAGCTGTAAGACAGAAGAAAGTTATGAAGTTATATAACAGCATGGATGGACCTTAACGACATCATGCTAAGTGAGATGGACCAGAAACAAAAGGACAAATACTGTATGGTCTCACTGATATGAACTAACATTAATGAATGAACTTGAATAATTTCAGTTAAGAACAGAAGTCATCAGGAGACAGAAACAGGGTAGATATTGGGTAACTGGAACTGAAGGGATACAGATTGTACAACAGGACTGATTGTAAAAATTCAGAAATGGATAGCACAATACTACCTAACTGTAATACAATAATGTTAGAACACTGAATGAAGCTGAATGTGAGAATGATAGAGGGAGGAGGCCTGGGGGCACAAATGAAATTAGAAGGAAAGATATACGATAAAGACTGAAATGGTAAAATCTCAGAATGCCTAGACTGTATTATGATAGTGACTAAAGGTATAAATTTAAAAATATTTTGCATGAGGAAGAACAAAGGAAAGTCAGTAATGCAGGGTGTTGAAAATAGATGGTAATTGTATTTTAAAACTTTAACTTATGTGTGAAACCAAAGCAAAAAATGTTTAGTTGGTACAAAATTTATATTTCAACTAGTGCATTTCCTAATATAGTTTGTGGACAGCTTAACTGAACACCATAAGTACATGGAACCTTGAGTAGGGCATGAGATTTTGTAGGTTTGTCCAGTGATGCCCTGATAAATCCCAGAGTGATTTCAACAATGAATAAAAAAGTATTTTCAAAGTTCCCTTGGGGGAATGGCAAGAAAGGGGGAAAATTCAACTTCCCCAAGTGGAGAATTCTTGATATTCTCACAAGCAGTGGGGACAACCAAAGCAATAAGCTGAGCCCCCAATCTTGGGGTTTGTTCACATGAACTTAACCTCGCAAAGGATAGGCTAAGTCTACTTAAAATTAGATCTTAGTCACCCCCAAGAGAACCTCTTTTGTTGCTCAGATATGGCCTCTCTCAGCCAACACGTCAAACAACTCTCTGCCCTCCCCCCTCTCTACGTGGGACATGACTACCAGGGGTGCGGACCTTCCTGGCAATGTGGGACAGAAATCCTAGAATGAGCTGAGACTCAGCACCAAGGGATTGAGAAAAGTTTCTCGACCAAAAGGGGGAAGAGAGAAATGAGACAAAATAAAGTACCAATGGCTGAGAGATTCCAAGCAGAGTCAAGAGGTTATCCTGGAGGTTATTCTTGTGTGTTAAAAGATATCACCTTTTTAGTTAAGGCATAACAGAGAGGCTGGAGGGAATTGCCTGAAAATGTAGAGCTGTGTTCCAGTAGCCATGTTTCTTGAAGATGATTGTATAATGATATAGCTTTCACAATGTGACCGTGTGATTGTGAAAACCTTGCGTCTGATGCTTCTTTTATCTACATTATAGATAGATGAGTAAAGCATAAGGATTAAAAATAAATAAATAATAGGGGGAAAATGTTAAAATAAATTTAGTAGATTGAAATGCTAGCGATCAATGAAAGGGAGGGGTAAGGGGCATGGTATGTATGAATTTTTTTCTGTTTTCTTTCTCTTTCTTTTTCTGAATTGATGCAAATGTTCTAAAAAATGATCAAGATGATGAATATACAACTCTGACAAAAAAATGTTCATATTGTATGCTGATTGGTTTTATTAATAAAAATGAAAGAAAGAAAAAAGATCTATAATATGCTCAAGGCGATACAGGAAAACATGCAGAAAGAACTAAAGGATAACAGGAAAATGATGCATGCCATATATGACAATCTCAGTAAAGAGGCAGAACTTTTTAAATGGAACCAAACAGAAATACATGAGTTGAAGACCACAATAACAGGTGTGAGAAATTTCCTAAAGGGCTTCAAAAGCCAAGTGGAGGGGAACAAGGGTGGTTCAGCGGCAGAATTCTCACCTGTCATGCAGGAGACCTGGTTTCAATTCTCAGCCCATGCACACCCCTCAAAAAAAATTCAACAAATGGTACTGTAATAATGGGATGTTCATGTGGAAAAAGAATGAAATCTGATTTCCAACCATGCAGTATCAAAAAAAAAAAAACAAGTGGAGCTGGCAGAAGAGAGTGTCAGTGAAATGATTCAGGCAGAGTAACAGAAAGAAAATAGAATGATAAAAGGTGAACAGAGCCTAAGAGACCTGTGGGACAACAGTAAGCATACCAATACACATATAATGATATAATGGGAGTCCCCACAGAAGAAAGAGTGAAGAGTTAAAAGGAGGTTTAGATCTCCTACTTGGTGAGCGTGTGTTTATTGGTTTTCTTTCTCTTGGGAACAATGAAATTATCTAAAATTGAGAATGTTGATGGACTGTAGACTTTGGGCCCTCTACATGATGCTCTATGAAAGCAGGTGGATGAAGGATGCACTGATAGAGAAGCAGAATGGCAAATAATAGTGTATACTTATGAATGTAGGCTGTGCTGCTGCAAAAAGGAACATTGTCGTGAGGCATGCAACGAAGTGAATGAACATGTGGGACATTTGGTGAGACAAAATAAGCCAGAAACAAAAGAACAACAATGGTATGGTCACCTTTAGAAAATGCTTATAAGAAAACAGGGGCCTAGGCTGTAAGCTTTTAGAGCAGACACACTAAGTCCACAGTGGTGATTATTATTTCTGGATTTTGAGAGGCTGTTTTATATATAATCTGATATTTAGAGATAAGAACGAAGCTGAACAGGTTGGGGTTAAAGTAATTCAGAACATAGGGGTAAGGAAGACAGTGTCTATATTTTAGAACCACAGATACTCTCTTTGAGACCAATGGAAGAAAGGTTTATTTGATCTGGAACTGAAATTTTCTGTAGTGCATAATCTAATTCAACCTTTCTGTATAGCTCATTTGAACAACTGAAACAGTGAACAAAGAATAAGAAAGAGGTTCTTTAATCACGTTTAGATTATTGTAATGCCTATGGAAACATCCTAGAGTACATTAAGTAGATAATCAAAAAATATTGGCAAAGTCCCCTGAAGGAGGGGAGAAAAACTATGGAACTATTAAACCTTACATCAGGGAATCCCCGGATACTGCATCAAACTTTAGGGACACCCAAATCAATAGGCCATGCCCTCGATCATAAAGCTTACTCTTGTGAGGCTTACGTAGGTAGCACAGAAGCTTAGACTACCTATAGGCATACCTAAGAGTTACTTCCAGAAGACCTCTGTTCTTGCTCAGATGTGGCCTCAGTCTCTTTAAGCCCAACTTCACAAGTGAAATCATTGCCCTGCCCTCTACATGGGACATGATATCCAGATGTGAACATCTCCCTGGCAACGTGGAAGAGGACTCCCAGAGATGAATCCAGATCTGGCACCGTGGGATCAACAATTCCATCCTGACCAAATGGGGGGAAATAAGCCTAATTAATAAAGTAGCAGTGGTAGAGAGAGTTCAAATAGAGTCAAGAGGCTACTTTGGAGGTTGCTCTTATGCAAGCTTCAGGTAGACCTTGCTACCTATCATAACCTGCCAACCCTCAACCAGGACCATTCCAGTCAATCCTGAAGAACCCCTAGGGTAATTTATAAGATTCCACAAGGGTTCCAGACACTAGAGTAACTTTCCAGAAACCTACAACCTCCAGATAGGTCCTTGGTCCAGATAAGTCCTGAAACCTATCCCAGCCCTGCCAGAACATCAGATAGTTCCATCTCCCTACCCCATATTAGTCTTCCAGTATCAAAAATTTAGAATTGCCATAGCCAAAACAACCCCAATGAGAGGTATGGAAAGACCAAAGGTGATGGTGGAATTATACATAGAAGATAGGACTTAACAAATGAATATGATTGCTGAATTATTAAATGGATAACTCTTTTAGTCTCCAGTATTTTACAGCAGCTACAAGTAAAAACCTGAAATTGTGAAATTGTAACCCATGTCAAAGTCTGAAATACATTCTACAACTAATTGCGGTGCTATGCTTGGAAATTTATAGCTTTTTTGTATATATGTTATTGTTCACAAAAAAAAGAAGGAAAAAAAAGTCGATTGTGATGATAAAAAATATTTAAGCCCACTACTCTCCTATATTCTGGAGCAGCTAGAAGGAAAAATACGAGAGGATCATATGGTAGCCCATGACAAACTCTGGGATCTATCCTGTAACCACTTTTTGAAGAGTGCTTTGAAAACTATTGCTTTTTTATTTCTTTGCTGTGTATATATGTTATACTATACCATAAAAAAAGTTTTTTAAAAAAAAAAAAAAGAGTGAAGGGGACAAAAGGAATATTCAAAGATAAAATGGAAGAAAATTTCCCAAATTTAGCAAAAGATATTGTGCTGGCTTAAGATTGTTATGTACCTCAAAAAGCCATGTTCTTTTTCCTAATCCAGTTTTGTAGAGGCAGATCTATTGTTTAAGGTGGGACCTTTTGATTAGGTTGTTTCCATGTAGATATGACCCAGTCAACTGTGGGTGGGACCTTTATGATTACATTGTTTCCATGGAGAAACAATGTGACCCACTCAACTGTGGGTCGGACCTTTGTTAGATGGCTTCCATGGAGAAGTATCCCCCTCAGTCAAGGTGAGTCTTAATTCACTTACTGGAGTCCTTTAATACAGAGGCAATTTGGAAAAAGCTTAGAGCTGACCCAAGGATGTTCGGAGATGCAGAAAGAAAACACCCCAGGGGAAGCTGTTTGAAACCAGAAGGCCAGTCATGTGGTTCTCCAACTACTGGTTTTCAGGATGCCCCTGGCCTTTCTTGAGTCACGGTATCTTTCCCTGAATGTCTTAATTCGGACATTCTTTTTGGCCTCAGAACTGTAAACCTGTAACTTATATTCCCTTTATAAAAGCCACCCATTCTCCACAAGCCAGCAACCTTTGCAGGCGAAGAAGGAAAACGTCTCCTGGGGTGCTTCATGAAACCAGAAACCAGGAGAGAAAACTAGCAGATGACAATGCCATGTTCACCATGTGCCCTTCCAGCTGAGAGAGAAGCCCTGACTGTGTTCGCCATGTGCCTTCTCACTAGAGAGAGAGATCCTGAACTTCATCGGCCTTCTTGAATCAAGGTATCTTTCCCTGGATGCCTGTGACTGGACATGTCTATAGACTTGTAATTGGGACATTTTCTCGGCCTTGGAAGTGTAAACTCACAACTCATTAAATTCTCCCTTTTAAAAGCCAAAAAAAAAAAGAAAAGAAAAAGAATAAACTTATCTTAAGATTCTTAGGAACAGTTCATTCTTAAAATAATGTAGGATAAATGACAGTGATTGAATAAAAGAGAAATAGGAAAAGAGGTGTTGATAGTTGGGTAAGGGGCCAAGATGTGTGAACATAAAAAAGAAAAATGGAATCAGTATTCCCCCCAAATTATTTATTTATATAGTTAGATAGTATAAAAATACTATAATCTTTGAGAATTATTATAAGACATGTTTATCTTAAAGAAAGATTGCCCTAGGCATAATTTGAATGGAATAATTATAAGTAAGCACTCAGTACAATGATTTGTAATTACAGTATTAAATATAAAAATAATTGTTATGTATTTCAATAATCCACACTTCTAAAAACTGTTATGATCTGCTGTTAGTACATACCTAAGAATTCATATCTACCTGTGCAGAGTGAAATATTATAAATTGAAAAAATGCATTATAATAATCTTTGCACCTTTGCTTGAGTAGAAATATACAGCAAAAATCTATTTTAAAAGTGCTGGATTATATCACTATCCTTTTTTCCATAACAGACTAGTAGTCTCTGTGGCATGGAGTTTCATAAATATGTATATCATACCTCTTAAGCAGAAGGGGCAGTTTCACTTTCAAAATTATTTATTGATTTGCATTTCTCAGATAACTCATCAGATTTGTCTAGTGATTTAAGCTAAAAGCCACTTCCCCCAGCTCTTATGTATGAAAAACAATGGCCTTTTGGCTCAATCTTGAGGCAGCCATGGTATTGTCAAACCTTCTGTGCTTTGAATAACATAATGTAGCAACAGAGTGCTTTGAGTTGTTCTTCTAGAGAGGGAGATGTGGATTTGGATTATTGCCTGCCGGCCCTGTTGAGCTTTCAGCTATCTGCTCTCTGGAAATAGCAAATCCAGTTTTTAATGGATCCGGCACTTTAGGGATAGCCAGATTTTCATGGCACATACAGATAAAGAAACAAGTTATTGAGTTGGCATGTCAATGCCATGCTTAAAACTGTTCTCTGCAGCAGACTGTCCAAAGTCATTTGTGCACTTAACTCTATTCCCCATCTTTGGCTAGGACTAAGAAGTGTTTAAAAAGTAATTTTATGGATGCTGTTCAGTATTAGAAATGATTGAATAAATGTCGAATTAGTAAAAAAAAAAAAAAAAAAAAAAGCTACCCATTCTGGTATATTGTATTTCAGCAACATTAGCAAACTAAAACTGACATGAATATGCACATTCAAGCAGCACAACAAATTTGTATAAACTCAAAGAGAACCATGCACAGACACATACTAATTAAACTGCTGAGGATAAAGAGCTCTGAATACTGCAAGATAAAAGCAACATGTTATGTACAATGGACTCTCAATAATATTAAATGCTGATTTCCCATCAGAAACTATAGAGGCAAGCAGGCAATGGGATGATTTAAGTGCTGAAATAAAACAACTGCCAACCAATAATTTCATTGCCAGTAAGACTGTATTTCAAAAACAAGGAGAGATTAAGACATTCCTACATAAACAAAAACTGAGGGAGGTTGTCAGCACTAGACCTACCCTACAAGCAAAGCTACAGGGAGTTCTGCAAACTGAAAAGAAACTACACTAGGCAGTGGCTCAAAGCAACATAAAGTAATAAAGACCTCCAGTAAAGGTAACATGGATAATTATAAATACCAGTACCATTATATTGTATTTTTTGTATGTAACACTACTTTTTACTTCTTACAAGTTCTAAAATGCAAATGCATAAAATGTAATGATAAATCTATGGTATAGAAACACAATTGAGAAAAAACATAATCTGTAAAAAGTACAACAAAAGGAAAGGATGGGAAGATAAAGTAATATTATCTGTGTATGCTACTGATCAAATTAAAGGTGACTGTTACAGACTCAGGATGTTAAATTTATGCTCCACGGTAACCACAAAAGAAAATTCTGAAAAATATATAAAGATTATGAAAAAGGGTCTCCAAATGGTGCACTACAAAAAATTCAAATAAATATGAAAGTAGGCATTAATGGAAAAATTGAGGGACAAAAAAGGTATGTCTTTTATAAAGACCAGTTAGCAAAATGGTAGAAGAAAGTACTGCATTATCAGTAGTTACTTTAAATGTAAATGGACAGAATTCTCAAGCCAAAAGAAAGAGACTGGCAAAACGGATTTTAAAAATATGACAACTATATGCTGTTTACAAAAGACTTAGCTTAAATTTAAAGGTATAAGTATACTGAAAATGAAAGGATGAATAAAATATTCCATATGGTAGTAAACAAAGGAGAGCTGGGGTAGCTATACTAAATACCAGATAAAATAGACTTAACGTCAAAAATTGTTATAAGGGACAAAGGACACTATATACTGATAAAGGGAAAAATTTATCAAGGAGACATGACAATTACAAATATATATGCATCTAACAGCAGGGACTCAAGATATGTGAATCAAATATTGACAGATATATTGAAAGGAGAAGTAGATGGTTCTACTTAATAGCAGGAGACTTCAAGTAAACAGACCACGTACAGAACTGGAGAAATATTTGGAAACCACATATCCAATAAGGATTTAATATCCAGAATACACAAAGAAATTCTACAACTCAACAACAAAAAAGACAATTCAATTTTAAAATGAGCATTAAGACTTGAATAAACATTTCTCCGAAGATACACAAATGGCTAAAAAGCACATGGAAAGATGCTCGATGTTATAAGCCATCAGGGTAATGCAAATTAAAACCACAATGTGATACCAGATCACACTCATTAGAAAGGCTACTATTTAAAAAAGAAAATCATGAACACTGGAGAGGTAGTGGAGAAATAGGAATACTCACTATTGGTATTCACTTGGTCAGGAGGTAAAGTGGTATGGCCATGGAGGAAAAACAGTTTGGTGGGTACTCAGAAAGTGTAGAATTACCATATGAACTGGCAACCCCATTCCTAGATGCAGACCCCAAAGAACTGAAAGCAGGGATTCAAGCAGATATTTGCACACTGATGTTCATGGTGCCATTATTCACAATCACCAAAAGATAATGCAACCCATGTGTCCATTTACAGATGGAATATTACACAGCTTTAAAAGGAGTTGAAGTTCTGATACATGTGACAACATGGATGAACCTTGAAGACTTCATGTTGAATGAAATAAGCCAGACACAAAAAGACAAATATTGTATGATCTCACTGATATAAAATAATTAGAAGAAGCAAATTCATAGAGAAAACTAGAATACAGGATTCCAGCAACCAAGGTGGAATAAGGAATGGGAGTTAAATTGGTGTAGAGTTTCTGTTTGGGTTGGCAGAAAAGTTTTGGTAATGGATAGCGGTGATGGGAGCACAACATTGTGAATACAATTAACAACACTGAATTATATATCTGAATGTGGTTAAAAGGGGAAATTTTATGTTGTATATATGTTACTTGAATGAAAAATTTTTTAACTTTTTTTTATTGTATAGTATAACATATATACAAAGCAGAGAAATAAAAAAGCAATAGTTTTCAAAGTACTCTTCAACAAGTAGTTACAGGACAGATTCCAGAGTCTGTCATGGGCTACCATATGATCCTCTCATATTTTTCCTTCTAGCTGCTCCAGAATATAGGAGGCTAGTGGGCTTAAATACTTTTTATCATCACAATCAACTTTTTTTTCCTTCTTTTTCTTGTGAAAAATGACATATATACAAAAAAGCTATAAATTTCAAAGCACAACACACAAATAGTTGCAGAACATATTTCAGATTTTGACATGGGTCACAATTCCACAATTTCAGGTTTTTACTTGTAGCTGCTCTAAAATACTGGAGACTAAAAGAGAGATCCATTTAATGATTCAGCATTCACATTCATTTGTTAAATCCTATCTCCACTGTATAACTCCACCATCACCTTTGATCTTTCCATCCCTCTCTTTAGGGGTGTTGGGGCTATGGCAATTCTAAATTTTTCATGTTAGAAGGGTCCGTCACTAATATGGGGTAGGGAGATGGAACTGTCTGATGTTCTGGTGTGCTGGTTTGAAAGGATGTATGCCCCCTAGAAAAGCCATGTTTTTATCAAAATCTCATTTCATAAAGGTAGAATAATCACTATTCAATACTGTATGATTGAAACTGTAATCAGATCATCTCTCTGGATGATGTGATTTAATCAAGAATGGTTGTTAAACTGGTTTAGATGACAACATGTCTCTACCCACTTAGGTGGGTCTTGAGAGGTTTCTGGAGTCCTATAAAAGAGAAAACATTTTGGAGAATGAAGTGATTCAGAGACAGCAGAGAAGAACGATATAGCCACAAGAAGCAGAGAGCCCACAAGCCAGTGACCTTTGGAGATGAAGAAAGGAACACTTTCCGGGGAGCTTCATGAAATAGAAAGTGAAATAGGAGAGAAAGCTAGCAGATGATACCCTTCCAGCTGAGAGAGAAACTGTGACTGTGTTTGCCATGTGCCTTCTCACTTGAAAGAGAAACCCTGAACTTCATTGGCCTTCTTGAACCAAGCAGCTAGTGAACTAGAACATCTGGAGAGGCTGGGCTAGGTTTCAGGACCTATCTGGACCAGGGACCCATCTGGAGGTTGTAGGTTTCTGGAAAGTTACTCTAGTGCATGGAACCCTTATGGAATCTTATACATTGCCCTAGGTGTTCTTTAGGATTGGCTGGAATAGTCCTGTTGAATGAAAATCAAAAAAAAAAAAAAAACTATAGGACTATACAATGAACCCTAATGTAATCTATAGATTATAGTAATAATATAGTTATAATAATATTGTTTCATCAATTGTAACGAAGGTACCATACTAATGCAATGAGTTAATATTAGGGAAAACAGGGTGAGGAGAATTTTATTGGAACTGTATTTTCTGCATGATTTTCCTGTAAACTTTTATGTTTCCTAATAAAAAGTAAATAAATAAATAATTCCACCACACACAAACACATACACACACACACACACAAAAAAAAAAAAACTTAAAAAAGGAGAAGAAAGAAACCCTACCAGAAATATATAGACCAAAATGTGTTAATATAGCTCATGTCTCAGTGTTGGGATTGTTGGGGGAAGGGGGTGGAGGTAGGGAGAACTGATATGAATTATATATAGGGAAAAATACATGGTTTTTTATCTAAAGAAACATGCAGTCTATCTATCGTGGCTTTAGTGCATATGGTGATTATTTAAGAAGCTCAGAACAAGTGTAGTCAGTTCTCTTGCCCCTTGGAGCTATAGGCTCTTCCTGGAACACTTGTTCCTTCACTTCTCTACGTATCTTCTACTCATATTTGGCTTGAATGTCACTTCTTCAAAGGGCCTTTCCTAACCTCCTATCTCACAGAATACTATATGTTTCCTTTATAATATTGATACCAATTTGTAATAACATATTTATTTGTGTTATGTCTGTCTTCACACTAGACCAAAGGTCAGCAAACCAGGGCCATATCAAGTCTGCCAACTACATACGTAAATAAAGTTTTATTGGAACACAGCCACAATCCTTACAAATTGTAGCTATCGTCATGCTATGACACCAGAGTTGAATATTCACAACAGAGACCTTACAGCCTACAAATCCTAAAATATTTACTATCTAGCCCTTTACAGAAAAGCCTGCCAACCTCTACACTGGATCATTAGCTCCATGAGAGAAGGGATTATGTCCAAAAGAACAAGCCAGCACTTAGTAGAGTGTCTGGCATATAAAAGGGACTCAATAAACTTGTTAACTGAATTAATGCAGAAAACAGGGGATGGGTAAGCAGTATGTACCACTCATTGTTCAGAGAACTTTATATCCATATGTTCATTTAATCTTGCTCAATAACCCGAGGCAGATTATTCTTATTATCTTCATTCTGCACACAAAGAAACTGAAGGTATAAACAAACTGCCCAGAGTTATTCAGCCAGGATTCAAACCTAGACATGCAGATCCAGACTCTGAGTATGACCACGAGTCATAGCAGTAAACTTTTCATTCACACTTTTAGTAATTCCTACACCCTGCAGCTGTAGGGACTGGGCAGATATCCAGGACAGTTTCTGAACATGACTTTGATGGTTTAGAACCTTATGTACCCAGGAAAAAAAAGCATGGTTTTAATTTAATCCATCCCTGTAACTAGAACCTTTTGATGAGGTTACTTCAGTTAAGGTGTGACCCATCTCATTCAGATGGGTCTTAACCCTAATACTAGAGTACTTCATTACAGAATGGAATTCAGGTACATAGAAAACCCATAGGAAGGAAGAAGCTTAAGGTCAACAGAAACTGGAAGAGAAGGCAGAGCAGAGGAGAGGCCGCCACATGCACTGCCATGTGATCGGGCAGCCTAGGACCAAGGATCACCAGCAGCCAGCCCCAGAACACCAGTCTCCAGGAAGAAAATATCACCTTGATGACAACTTGATTTGGACTTGTCCTCAAAACCATGAGTCAACAAATTCTCACTGTTTAAGTCAATCCATTGCATGGTTATTTGTTTTGATGGCCAGACCCAAAACAATGACCCATTGGGGGTGCTGGCTGTCATGTGCTAGTGGACTGCTGAGCACACAGCATTCAAAGTAGCTACTGATGTTGGTCCCACTTAGTTAGCAGGCAGGTCACCACAGAGCCTCTGTCCAACTGCCCAGAGCTGGGCATAACTCTCCCTCTCCAGATAAATCACTAACAGGGAATCACTGTTCCTATCTCTTAGGTAAGGAAGATGAGGTTTACGGAGGTTAGGTACTTGCCAAGGTCAAGAGTTAGGACAGATGGGGCAGAGACCAGGGCAGAGGTCAGATTTGAATGTATAGTCTTAATACTGTGCAGCCACAACCCCAACTCCTGGTCCAATTGCATTCATTCAGCATGCCCTGATTCTCCAGGCTTCCCTGGGGAGCCAATCATCAATAAGAAGGCAGGTAAGGGGCATCCTCACGTCATTTCCACACCTAACATGAATTGGAGTGGGAATAAAACTGAAAACACATAGACACACACGATTTTTTTTAAATAACCTTTAGCTCATGGCACATAGAAACAAAAATATCTACTAAAGACAAATGACCCACAGATATGTGACTTTATAATTATTGCAAGTCATTACAGAAGGAACAGCCATAGGCTTTATTTTGCAAAACAACTCATAACATAGAGAGAGAGCCAAAAGAATTCCTCACTAGTAAAGGTAAAACTTTAATTCAAAAGCAGAACAAAGAGCTGGCCCAGGGCCTGTTTTCTGGCCAATGGTGGAGAAAGATACAATGTTCACCCAGTCACAGAAACCAGTGAGGCAGAAGCCGGAACCTCATTCCAGATCTGGTGTTCTGCAATGTCACCAAGATTCCTCTTTGGGGATCTGCCCCCTACTTTTACCCAGAGGTATACTTCCTATCGCTTCCCAAAGGTGGCATGGATGACATGGCACCTGGGCAAAGCCCCACATTGGACCCAATTATTATTAATAGGGCGGTTTGAGCATCTCTTTTTCTCAAACTCAAGCTTGCTCAAGCACGTCAGTAAAAACAGTGACATCAGTATTCCCTTCTCACAGTGTGCTGGGGACTTGTCTGAGTGCAAATGCATACCATCAAAGATAATTTAATCTAATACAACAGAAACATCCTGAAATGTACTTATAAAATTTTAAATGTGTTCCTTCCTCCCACACCCAAATCAGGTAGCAATCAGGGAAAAGAGATGTACAAGGGGTCCTTGACAGCAAGATTATTTCAAGTGTTAACAGTCTTCCATGAGCCAAGTTCAGAAACCAAAACATATTTAACAAATGGATAGAGTCATTTTATAGTACAGTAATAAAAAAATTGGGGTTTGTATTTTAATATCTTTGGGTTTTTTAAATTTCATTTCTCTAGAAATTTTTTTAATTTTATATTTTTTGTTTTGAAATTATTTCAAATTTACAAGACAATTACAAAAATAACACAAACACCAAACAGAGAAATCCAATATACCCCATCCCCCCAGACACCCAGATCTGCCAATTTTAACATTTTGCCACATTTGCCATATCATTATAACTATCCAACAATCTATCAATCATCTGTTCATCTATCTGTCTGTCTGTCTATCCATCTATCAGTCCATTTTCTGAACACTGGAGTGTAGATTATATACATTTGCTCCTTGAATACTTAATATTGTCATGTACATTGCCTAAGAACAAGATTTTTCACTTGTGTCCATCTTAAGTGCAGTTATCAGTTCAAGAAATTTAACATTAATATAAAGCTTACATTCTATATTCCAATTTTTTCTTATGCCCTGATAATGTCCTTTTGAGCCTTTTCTCCACCCCTTGTAGGTCCTGTCCAACATCATATATTGCCTTTATTTGCCATTGACTCTTTAGCTGCTCTTTTTTTATTGTTTTCGTGTGGGAACATATACACCACATAACTTTCCCATCTCAACCACTCCTAAGCATACTGTTCAATGAGATTAATCACATTCACAGATTGCAGTACCTCACTGCCTTCTATTACTAAAACCTTCTTACCTCCCCAAACAGAAACCCTATAGCCATTCTGCATTAACTCCCATTCCCCCTGCCCACCCCCATCCTTGACAACCTTCTTTTAACTTCTGCATCTATAAACAGTCTCTGAGAGTTCTTTGCAGTTGTCATGGGCTTACATTTAACACCCTGAATCTGTAAAAATCTCATTTGCTTAATGCAATAGAATGTGCAAACTATGCTCCTGTACTCCACTGTCCTTCTACCTTTACACAGTTCTTTTCACAAACTAACATGTTTATATATTACGAGTCTAAAATCTCTGATTTATCATTACATTTTATGCATTTGCCTTTTAGATCCTATAGGAAGTTAAAAAGCGGAGTGACAAACCAAAAATACAATAGTCCTGGCACTTATGTTTATCCATGCTGTTACCCTTACTGCAGATATTTTCTTCAGCTGGTGTTAATCTATTGTCTATTGTCTTTGCCTCTCAACCTGCAAAATTCTCTGTAGCATCTCAAATATGATTGATCTAATAGCGACAAACTCCTTCATCTTTTGTTTATCTGGGAACGCCTTAACTCTCTCACATTTCTGAAGGCAGTTTGACCAGATAAAGAATTCTTGACTAGTACACTTGATGGTATCTCCCACGGGTTCCTCAGGTTCTGTTCACTTGTCTTCATTCTTTCTTCTTTCTGCACCTCAGACTATTGAATGATTTCAATTGTTTCATCTTCAAGTTCTCTGATTTTTTTTCTTCTGCCAGCTTCAACCCACTGTTAAAACCTTCTTGGGAATTTAAAATTTCTGGTACTGTGGCACTCAGCTCTGTAGGGTTCCTTTTAATAATTTCTATCTCTATATTGATATTCTCTGTGTTCATCAATCATTTTCCTGACTTCCATTAGTCCAATTTCGGTGAAACTGAACTTGTTTTCTTAAAACATGTGAATACTTACTCAAGCTCACTTCGAATAAGAGAAATACAAACTAGTCCATGTTTTTCTTTAGCTCTTTGAGCAAACTGAAAACCATGTTGTGTCACAGGTCTGGTCCTCCTCATCAAGGTTTAATTTTGTCCTTTGCCTGGGCTATCACTTCCTGTTTCTTTGTGTGTTTTATGATCTGGATTTTTTTGTTGAAATTTGGATATTTTGATATTTTAATGTGTTATTGTGGAATTTAAAGTCTGACACATCAGTTCCTTAGTCTTGTATCCATTTAGCGTTAACTACACAGCTTTCCTTGAATGTTAGGAACCAAAAAAAGAAGATAAAGAAAGAAAAACACCTTTCTCTATCTTTGCAGATTGTTCTGTGCCAGTGCTGTCCTTCAGGATTTATCCATACAATGAATTTAAAGAATAGCTTGAGGCGAAAACTTCCAGGCTTGCCTGATCCTTTCTGTGAATGCTCCTTGTCTTGTATTGGCATGTCTGTTTGGCCCTAGGAATTCCTCCATTCTGCATGGTCTCACTGCCTCCTCTGCCCCAGGAAATAGTTTCCTCAAGGTCCCAGCACTATACCATATGAACATCCCTAGGACCGGTAATTCTTTACCCCAGGCAGCCAGTTGCTGCTTTTTCACAGTTCCGTGAGAGAGCTCTGTGAACCACCTACAGGCAGGAACAGCAAGGTCCTCAGGCCACCAACAAACAGACGGGCCCAGACATACATGCTCACCATACATTCACGAGGGTTACTCTGCAGCCTCCACAACCAGGACCAGGGATCTGCACTGGAAACAAAGGTCAGCTCCATACTGGGCTGGTGAGGGTGGGGAAGCGGCCAGCCAGAGCACCGTAAGACCCTACCACTTTTCAGTAGCCATTTTACTGATGTGGTTAGTACATTCCTTTAACTATATTCTGAACTTTTGTGAAAAATGTCTCTGCCACTTCTTGGGGCTGTTCAAAGCTTCTGGTAGCAGGACGGAGGACTAAAACATCTAATTCCATCACTTGATTAAGGCAGAGCCTAGTAATATTTTTGTAAAATACAATAAAAAAGTCAATCTGTGACAGATTAAAAGTAAAACTTGCCCTTCCCTACCAGCTTTGAAAATAATTGCCAATAGCAAAACATTTCAGTGAAATTGAACTTGTTTTCTTAAAACGTGTGAATACCTGCTTAAGCTCACTTTGAATAAGACAAATACAAAGTAAAAATATACCAAGGCACCATTTTTCCCCTGGCTGGTAAAGAGCAAAAAAGTTTTTGGATAGCATACCTGCTTTGGCAAGGGTGCAGGAAACAAGAGTTGCACATATTAGTGATGGGGGGCAGTTAGGAAAATCCATCAAAGTATAAATGCAATTCTATTTCCAGGAAGTCAGCAGACAGATATACTACCAAATAAACAAAATGATGTATGGATAAAGTTGTTACAGCCTTAGCTGTAAAAACCAAAAACTGGAAAACTATCTTCATCAGTAGGGGTCTGGTAAGTGAATTCAATACACTCAAGACATTGAATACTCTCAAGTCATAAAAAAAGAATGAGGATGCTCTTTACACACTAGCTCACATTCAACTCCAAGACATGAAAACAAAAACAAAATAAACAAGGTGCTGATCAGAAGAGTTCAGTATATATTATATGTATTACTTGTGGGTTTAAAAAAATCAACTAGGGAAAAATTGTACATATATTTGCTTGCATAGGAGTAAGACATTCCTGGATGGAACCATAAATACTGCAAATATTGATAGATCCCAGAGAAACGAACTGAATAGAACACGTATTTTCAACATACACTCTTTTGTACATTTTTAAATTTCTACTGTGGGAATTCTCATTATATATTTAAAAACTTTCTTTAAAAATAAAAAAGAAAAGAAACTGCGTTTAGCTGTTTCATGCACTGTTCAACTAGGAACACAACATTCTATACCAAATAACACAAAGAGCTATTTTATAAGCTTACTAGATGACTAAATTCCCTTTACTACTAGATGTGCCCTCATTATCAGAAAAAGGAAAAACATTTTATCGTGACTGATGATCACAAGAGTTTTGCCAGGCATCATCAGCATGGCATCTTCCAATGACATTCTAGTCCAAATCCATGGCTGCTGCTTCCCCTTGACCATTTCCCTTCCCTGGTCTTCTCTTTGACTGAAAGCCACAGTCATCCAACAATATGCTTGCATAGACATTATCTCATCCTTGCCAGGAAGGACAGTTCTGATGATTTTACAGACCCTGTGAAGCTAAGTGATCCGACCAAAATCACTAACTTGGTAAGGTCAGGATTGGAGCCCAAGACCTCATATCCCTAACTCAATGCTCTTTCCCTTACATTGTCTGAGCTCTTTTGCTAGTGGGAAAAAAAAAAAAAAGGTGCTAGAAGAAAACAGTAATAAAAATGGACAGGCAGTCGGTTAAGTACTAGACATATTCCATGTACGGTCACAGCAACCCACTGAAATAAGTTCTCTCATCGTTCTCATGTCATAGATAACTTCAAGCTCTCACACTGAACTAAGTATGTTGTGGAAACTCCAACCAGATCTCATCCACAATGCTATCCTGCCTTACCTGGAAGCTCACTCACCCATAATCAGGAAACCAGTTAAATGGCATTCCCTCAATAGTCAGTTTTTTGAATGATCATAAAGAATCTTTACCAGGGCAAGTGTCATCCAAACTTGGTCCATGAATGCTGGAAAGATGCAAAATAATCTTAGGTGACACAAGTAGGCACATTTTTAACTTGAGCAATTATGTATTTGATGTGTATTAAAAATCATAGAACTATTTCATCACACCCATTATTTCACAGGTGTCTTGGCATGGAATGGTTCTAAATAAAAAAAAGAAAAAAAAGGTGAACAGATTTAAAGAGAACTATTAAGTAAATAAGTTCAGGTGGCAAACCATGAAGGACAAGAAACCAATATTTGAGAATCACTAAGGAACTAGGTCCATTCCACAGTTTTTCTCCACAGGAAGGGAAACAGGAATAACGGGTATGCCGCCCCCACCCCATCCCAGCATACAATGCATACTAATTCTGAATTTTATTTTACTGATCACTTATACTAATTGAACACTTCATAAGTATATTGGTTTATTAAAGCTGCCAGAATGCAATAAACCAGAGATGAAATGGCTTTTAAAAAGAGATTTATTAAATTGCAAGTTTACAGCTCTAAGGCTGTACAAATACTCAAACTAAGGCATCCAGGGAAAGATACCTTGACTCAAGAAAGGCCCTTGTGTACAGAAAATCTCTATCAGCTAAGAAGTCATGTGGCTAGTGTCTGCTGGAGTCTTGAGCTTCTGGTTTCAAACAGCTTCCCCAGGGGCGTTTTCTATGTACATGTCCAAACATCTAGGTCTCCTGTGCATCTGATCTCTCTGTCAGCAATACAGGCATCTAAGCTTCCTCCAAAATGTCTCCATTTTTAAAGAACTCCAGTAAACTAATCAAGACCCACCTGGAATGGGTGAGGTCACATCTGAATCTAATCAGAAGGCCACACCCACAATTGGGTGGATCAATCTCCATGGAAACAATCCAATCAAAGGTTAAACCCTAAACAACAGGTCTGCCCCCAGAAGACTGGACCAGGAAAAAAAAACCATGGCTTTTCTAGGGTACATAACAATTTCAAACCAGCACATTAAGTAAGCACAAGTTATTGCTTAGTGTTTGATACATACAACTCCAATTAATCCTCACAATAATTCTATCAAACAGGTACTACTGTTAGCCTTCTTTTTAAGTGAGGAAACCAAGACACAGAGAGTTTACATAACTTACCAAATGCAGGCAGCTCTCTTCAGAGCCTGCCCTTACTGCTTCTTCTAGACTGATGAGACAGGATCCCCAGTTACAAAAACCTCCTGAAATCCTGGATTTAAATGGTATTGTCTTATGATGGCTTAACTTAAGGGTGACCAGAGGACCCACTTTGCCCTCAACAGCTCTGATTACACCTAAAGCAGATCAATTAGTATCTGTTAAACTATTTTTAAGCCCCCCTTCACTTTCAAAAGCTTCTGACAATGTGAGAGGGTCCTCCCAAAATTCCATCATCTCCCACAGTGCAGAACTGAGTTAGAAGAAAGCAGCAGACCTCCCTCTAGTCCTTTTCTCCCTAATACAACAGAAAGAGTAAATAAGGATCACCTTGCATTGTCAGAACCAAGCCACTCAGTGAGTTTTGCCTCTACTTCTTCTGCCCAGCTTCCTCCAATCCCACTCTTCCTAAAACACCCTCTAATGCAGTTGGCCAAAGGAAAGTAGAATTACCTACTATGCTTTGTTCCTGAAATACTAACAGGAACATGGCTCTATTGCTTTAAGCAAACTGCAAGGAAATATAACGTCACTAGAAAAGTGAAAATAATCATATGAAACAACGTGTGTGAAGGAATCACAGTTGAAATGTGATTCCATGGACAGGACCCCCTTTGAGCCTTAACAAAAAAAAAAGATGGGTTTTTGTCATAAAGGGATGAGGAAATAGGCTCTGAGATTGACAGAGCAGGAGCTCAAACTCCAATATCCTCTGCTTTACAATTATAGTGAAGAAAGTAATTGTTTATTTCTTCCCTAGGGACTTGCTGATATGAGTGTGCTCCCCAAACCAGCAGCATCTGTATCAGCAGAGGTTGTTAGAAATGCAACCTCTTGAGCCCCACATCAGACCAACTGAATCAGAATCTGCACTTTAACATGATCTCCGGGCAATTCCTATTAAAATTTGGGGTGCACTGATTCACTGCATTCAAAATAATTCTTCCATTCTACTAAGCAACTTCCCTTCATTCGATTATCTAATAATTATTTACTGAGCAGCCACCACATATGCACTAGGCATTCTGCTAAAAGCTGGGAAATAAATAGTGAATAAGAAAAATATAGCTCCTGCCTCCATGAAGTTTGCAGCCTTACATGTTTCTCAACCCAGGATGTTCATCAACATCAGCTATGGCACTTAAAAAAGGACTGCACACACCTACAGGTACCTAAAACCCACTCCAAACATACCTATACTTATCTACAGTCAGAAATTGTGGGGCTGGGCTCTAGAAACCTACATTTTAAAAAAGTTCCTCTTGGAGAACAATGTGACATTACCTAGTAAAGCTGTACATACACATATCCTATGAGAGGCATACTTATATCCTGAAAACAACGAAGGCGCACAGACAAGAACAAGAATATTTAGTACAGTAGGGACTGCAGGAAGAACATATGAAAAAAATATCTCAGAGAAAACACTTTGCAAACAGTATTTTGGAAACAAAGTAATAGATAAGAAAACCAAGTTTAAGTTAAAGAATACTGTTAAAGAGCAGTTAGAACGGATATACTAGTATCTATATGTGTCAAAATAGATCATCTCAAATGTAATTGTTGAGTGAAAAAGTTTCAAAAATGCTACATATTTTACATAAACAAATACGAATTTCAATATACTGCTTATGGATTCAGAAATATGAAATAAAAGTATAAAGACATGCATGGTAAGGAAAAAAAAACACCAAATTCAACTAGATCTGAAATGGTTAGATCTAGGAGAGGGGAGTGAAAAGAGATGGAGGTGATTAGTTGTATCTTAAAACATTGGTCTGAAAAAAAAAAGATCTTAACCAAATACGGTTAAAATTTAATATGTAGTAAATCTGGGGGTGGGTGGGTATGGGAGTACATAATATATTATTTTGCATACTTTTCCCCATATTTATGTAGGTGTTAATGTTTCATAATTTAATTCGCAACTCTGGAAGTTAAACTACTATCTTAAATAACTGTACACAGATTTTCAGAAACTTTCACCTGGCAGGTGATTTCTACAAGCAATATATTTTAGGAGGCCAAGGCTTATTACTGAAGTATAGCAATATTTCTCCAAGTGTGGTCCTCAGTTCACTTGCAACAGAATTCCCAGAATGGGAATGAGGGCTTGTAATTCTGTATAGCTTAATATAATGCCCGGATACATCCAAGACTATGCTGAGCAGATGATTAAGAATAATGGCAAAGTCCCTTGAAGGACGTGAGAAAAAATACGGAATTAAGTTTTACCACTGGGGAAAAACCGATACTGTCTCAATCATTAGGGACACCCAAGTCAATAGGCTAAGCCCTTGATCTTAAGGTTTGCCTTTTGAAGCTTATTTATATAGCAGAGAAGCGATGCTTTCCTATACTTACGTCTACTAGGTAATTCCAGAGGACCTCTCTTGTTGCCCAGATGTGGCTTCACTCTCTCTAAGCCCAACTCTGCAAGTAAAATCAACATGGGACATGACATCCCAGGGTGAAATTCTCCCTGGCAATAAGGGATATAAATCCCAGGGATGAACCTGGCCTTGGCACCATGGGATCATCAATGCCTGCCTGACCAAAGGAAGCAAAAGAACTACATCAAAATAATGCTTACAAGAGACTCAATCTGAGACACAAGGATACAAATAGATTGAAAGTGAAAGGATGGAAAAAGATGTTCCATGCAAGTTGTAACCAAATGAAAGCAGGAGCAGCTTTACTAATATCAGACAAAATAGACTTTAAATGTAAAGACATCACAAGAGACAAAAAAGGACACAATATATTAGTAAAAGGAACAATTAACCAAGAAGAAATAACAATCATAAATGTCTATGCTCCCAATCAAGGAGCTTCAAAGTACATGAGACAGGCATTGGCAAAACTGAAGGGACCGATGGATGTTTCAATAATAATAGTAGGAGACTTCAATACACCACTCTCTCCTATACACAGAACAACCAGACAGAGGATCAACAATAAAATAGAGAAAATAAAATAAAATAAATTAAAAACAAGAAAATAGAGAACTTTAAACAATTTGATAAATGAAGTAGACCTAACACACATACATAGGTCGTTATATACCAAAACACCAAGATATACATTCTTCTCTAGTGCTCATGGAACATTCTACAGGATAGATCACACACTGGGGCATAAAACAGGTCTTTATAAATTGAAAAACACTGAAATTATTCAAAGCACTTTCTCTGATCACAATGGAGTAAAACTGGAAATCAATAATCACCAAAGAACAAGAATTTCCATAAATTTATGTAGATTAAGTAATGCACTATTAAACAATGAGTGGGTCAAAATTGCTAGAGAAATCAGTAGCTATTTGGAGATGAATGAAAATGAGAATACAACATATCAGAACTTACAGGATATGGCAAAGACTGTGCTGAGAGGGAAATTTATTGCCGTAAATGCCTATATTAAAAAACTGCAAGAAAGAGCAAAAATTGAGGACTTAACTGCTTACCTGGAGGAACCTGAGAAAGAACAGCAAACTAACCCCAAAGAAAATACAAGAAGAGAAATAACAAAGACTAAAGCAGAGTTAAATGAATGGGAGAACAAACGAACAATAGAAATAATTAATAAAACCAAAAGTTGGTTCTTCAAGAAAATCCATAAAATCGATGGGCCACTAGCAAGGATGACCAAGAAGAAAAGAGGAAGGTTGCTAATAAGCAAAATAAAAAATGAGAGGGATCATTACTACAGATTCTGAAGAAATTTAAAAAAAATCATAAGAGGATACTATGAACGGCTATACATCAACAAACCAGACAACTTAGATGAAATGAACAAATTTCTGGAAACACAAAAACAAACTACACTGATGCAAGAAGAAATAGAAGATCTCAACAAACTAATCACAAGAAAAGAGATCCAAACAGTCACCAAAAATCTTCCAACAAATAAAAGCCAGATGGCTTCACAGGGAAATTTTATCAAACATTCCAAAAAGAACTAACACCAATCCTGCTCAAACTCTTCCAAAAAAATTGAGGAAAAAGGAACACTACCTAACTCATTTTATGAAGCTAACATCACTTTAATACCAAAATCAGGTAAAGATGCACCAAGAAAGGAAAACTACAGATGAATCTCCCTTATGAACATAGATGCAAAAATTCTCAAAAAAAAATTAGCAAATTGAATCCAACAGCACATTAAAAGAATTATACACCATGACCAAGTGGGGTTTATATCAGGAATACAAGGATGGTTCAACACAAGAAAATCAGTTAATGTAAGACAGCACATTAACAAATTGAAAGGGGAAAAAATCACGTGATCATCTTGATTGATGTTGAAAAAGCATTTGAGAAAATTCAACATCCTTTCCTGATAAAAACACTTCAAAAGATAGGGAGCAAAAGTAATTCCTCAACATGATAAAAGGCTCATATAAAAAACCCACAGCCAGCATCATATTCAATGGTGAGAGGCTGAAAGCTTTCCCCCTAAGATCAGGAATGAGACAAGGATGCCTTCTTCCTCCACTATTATTTAACATTGTACTAGAAGTTCTAGCGAGAGCAATCAGGCAGGAAAAAGAAATAAAAGGCATCTGAATCAGAAAGGAAGAAGTAAAACTTTCATTATTTGCAGATGACATATTATACTTGTAAAATCCTAAGAAATCTACAACAGTTACTTGAGCTAATAAACAAATTCAGCAAGGTGGCAGGTTATAAAATTAATGTGCAAAAACCAGTAATGTTTTTATATACAAGCAATGACCTAACCAAAGAGTAAATTAATGAAAAAATTCCATTCAAAATAGCAACTAAAAGAATCAAGTATCTAGGGATAAACTCAACCAGGGATATAAAGGACTTGTGCACAGAGAACTACATAGCATTGTTAATAGAAATCAAAGAAGACCTAAATAGCTGGAAAAACATTTCATGCTCATGGATAGGAAGATTAAATGTAGTTACGATGTCAGTTCTACCCAAATTGACCTACAGTATCAACACAGTACTAATCAAAATTCCAACAACCAGGCAGGTCATGGTGACTCAGCAGGCAGAGTTTTCGCCTGCCATGCCAAAGACCTGGGTTTGATTCCCCGTGCCTGCCCATACAAAAAAAAAAAAAAAAATTTCCAACAACCTACTTTAAAAACTTGGAAAAGCCAGTTACCAAATTCATCTGGAAGGGAAAGAGACCCAGAATAACTAAAAGCATCCTAGAAAATAATAAAGTGGGAGGAATAAGACTCCCCGATTTTAAAATTTATTATAAAGCCACAGTGATCAAAACAGCATGGTACTGGCACAAAGATAGACGTATTGGTCAATGGAATTAAACTGAAAGCATAGAAATAGACCACCAAATCTATGGTAAACTGATCTCTGACAAAGTCTCTAAATCCACTGAGCTGCAATAAAAAAAGACTTTTCAATAAATAAGCATGGGAGAACGGGATATCAATAGCCACAAGAATGCAAGAGGACGCTTACCTTACACCCTGTACAAAAATTAACTTTAATTTGGGGGTGTAAGAGTAGTTCAGTGGTAGAATTCTCACCTGCCATACAGCACACTTGGGTTCGATTCCCAGTCCATGCACTTCTCACCCCCACCACCACCCACCCCACCACACATACACACACACACACACAAACAAGCAAAAAAAAAAAACCATAAAACAAAAAATTCAACACATGGTGCTGCAACAATGGTGCCCATCAAAAGTGGATTAACAAAATGTGTTATATACATACCATGGAATATTATGCAGCAATAAGCTGAAATGACGTCATGAACCACAAGACAAGATGGCAGAGCCTTGAAGACATGATGCTGAGTGAAATAAGCCAGACACAAAAGGATAGTACTCACACGGAAAAATAATGAAATTTGGCCCCGCCATACAGCATACAAAAATAAAATTTAACTCAAATTGGATCAAACACCTAAATATAAGAACCAGTACCATAAAGTTCCTAGAAGAAAATATATGGAAACATCTTCAAGACCTAGTAATAGGAGGTAGCTTAGAACTTTACATCCAAAGCACAAACATAAAAGAAAAAAAAAATAGATAAATGGGAACACCTCAAAATCAAATGCCTTTGTGCCTCAAAAGACTTTGTCAAAAAGGTGAAGAGGCAGCCACTCAATGGGAGAAAATATTTGGAAATTACACATTGGATAAAGATTTGATACCCTGCATACAACTCAAGAACAAAAGAACAAACAGCCCAAATATAAAGTGGGCTAAAGATATGAACAGACATTTTTCTGAAGAGAAATACAGATGGCTACAAAGCACATGAAGAGATGCTCATTCTCATTAACTATAAGGGAAATGCAAATCAAGACTAAAATGAGATACCATCTCACACCTATAAGAATGGCTGCTATTAAACAAATAGGAAACTACAAACATCGGAAAGGATGTGGAGAAATTGGGACACTTATGCACTGCTGATGGGAATGTAGAAAACTAAATATCAAGTTTCCCTATAACCTGGCAATACCACTACTCGATATATACCCTGAAAGCAGAAATGCAAACAGATATTGTACCCCACTGTTCATAACAGCGCTATTCACAATTGCTGAAAGATGAAAACAATCCAAGTGCCCATCAAAAGTGGATTAACAAAATGTGCTATATACATACCATGGAATATTATGCTGCAATAAGCTGAAATGACGTCCTGAACCACAAGACAAGATGGAGGAGCCTTGAAGACATAATGCTGAGTGAAATAAGCCAGACACAAAAGGACAGATACTGTATGATTCCACTTTTATGACCATGATAAAGGTAAAATCAGAGGCTTATAATATAGAGAACCTAAAGATACACAGAAGCTTAAGATGGGTGAACAGTTTGCTAATGAGGTTGAACTTAATTGTAAAGGAATAGATAGACATGAAGGTAGTTCACTAGTGGATCTATAAGTAATATTACCACATTGAAGGTGAACATGATTCAAAGGGGTTGTGGAGACTCATGTGTCCCACCAATTAACACTACAAATATAAGTAAATTCTTGCATGAACTACTACAAAGGTGTGAATTTTGTACAAAGAGTGTATAATTTCTGGGTATAGGGGAAAACTGCTATTGCATGCTTTGGGCTACGTTTAACAGGAAAACATCAACTGTACCACAGAAATAGCAGTGGTACTATTTCTGGGCAGGGACAAGAGTTAAGGAGAGGTTTGGATTTTCCATTTGGTGAGGGTGTGTTTATTGGTTATCTTTCTCTTAGGAACAATAAAATTATCTAAAATTGAGAGCACTGATAGACTGTTGATTTTGGACATTATACATAAGGCTCCGTAGATGGAGGAGGCTGAAAGATGAACTGACTGAGAAGGAGATCGGCAAACGATGGTATAAACATACGATCGAACATGGTGCTGCTACAAAAAGGAATGAGGGTGTGAGGCATGCAACAATGTGAATGAAACTGTGGGACATTTGATGAGGCAAAATAAGCCAGAAATAAAAGAACAAATATTGTACAATCTCATTTAGAAAATACTTATAAGAAAACTGGGGCCAAGATTGTACGCTTTTATAGCATTCACATTTAGTCTGGAGTGGTATTTGTTATTTCTTCATTTTGAGAGGCTGTTTTTTGTATGTATAACCTGGTATTTACAGATAAGAAAGAAGCTGATCAGGTCAGGATTAAGGCAATTCAGAATACAAGGGTAAGGAAGATATTGCCAGTATTTTAGAATGTCATCTACTCTTTGAGACAAAAGGGAGAAAGTTTTATTATGTCCAGAATCTAAATTTTCTGTAGCACATAATCTAATTCCACCTGTCTGGACAGATCATTTAAACAATCCAAACACAGGGAGCCCAGAATAAGAATGAGAGCCTTTAATCCTGTAGAGCTTAATGTAATATCTGGATACACTGCAGAGTATATCAAACAGATAATCAAAAAGTACTGGCAAAGTTCCTTGAGGGATGGGAGAAAAATTATGGAACTATTAAACTTTACCACTGGGGAAGCCCTGGATACTGTGCCAAACATTAGGCACCCAAATTAATAGGCCAAGCCCTTGATCTTGAGACTTGCTCTTGTAAGCTTATGTATGTAGTGGAGAAGCTTAGACTACCTATAGTTTACCTCCAGAGGACCTCTTTTGTTGCTCAGATATGGCTTCTCTCTCTCTAAGCCCAACTTAGAGAGAAAAAGTAAAACCACTGCCCTGCCCCCTACATGGGACATGACCATCCAGGGATGAAAGTCTCCCTGGCAGTGTGGGAGATGACTCTCAGGGATAAGTCTGGCCCTGGCACCATGGGATCAACAATGCCATCCTGACAAAAAGGGAGAAAAGAAATGTAATAAATAAGGTATTAGTGGCTGAGCGAGCTCAGAGTCAAGAGGCTACACTGGAGTTCACTCTTACATATGCTTCAGTTAGATATTGCTACCTATCATAACTTGCCAAATCCCAACCAAACCTTTTCCTGCCAATCCTAAAACACACCTAAGGAAATATATAAGATTTTACAAAGGTTCCATGCACTAGGATAACTTTCCAAAACCTACAACCTCCAGATGAGTCCCTGGACCAGATAAGTCCTGAAATGCAGAGGGTCTAGCCCTTCCAGAACATCCACTCTTCCATTCCCGCATCACATAGTATCAACACCCCTTTCCAAAATGAAAAAGTTAAAATGGGCACAGTCCAAATACCCCTAAAGATTGGGAGAAGGATCAAAGGAGAAGGAGGAATTATAACATAGAAGATAGGATTTAACCAATGCGTATGACTACTGAATCATTATACCAATATTTCTTTTAGTCTCCAGTGTCTTGAAGCAGCTAGAAGGAAAAATCTAAAATTGTGAAACTGTAACCCATACCAAACTCTGAAATCTGTTCTATAACTACTTGTTACAATGAACTTTGAAATTTATTGCTTTTTTGTATATATGTTCCATTTCACAATTAAAAAAAAAAAAAAAAACTCTGGAGGTAGAATCCCAGAGTTTCAATGTTTACTAAGAGTAATCCACTTATGGGCACAATTTTTTGGTACACCAAAGAACCACTAAAGGATAACATTTTTAAAGCTGATATATCTTTGTTCAATAAGGTGACATTTGTCATCCTACACAAAGTAAAATAAAATGGAGGGAATGTTTTTGAGATGTTTGAGATAATAATTCCACAAATATGTTTAAGCAGATCCTGATAAACGCTGGTTTTCAGCACAGTATATTTAACCCAATGGACAAAGAAATATGTTTTTGAGGAATACCAAAATTTTACATTGTCCTTCTAAAAGAACTTCAAAAAGCAACTAGTAAACAGGAAAACCCCCAAGTCAAGCCCTGCTGTTATTCTCACCCAGAGGAGACCCAGACATACTTCACCAAAGCCCTTTTTTATTAAATAAAACTGTTCTCCAGCATGAAAAAGGTGACTTGAGCTAAGGCCAGACTAGCACAGCAATGTTTCACTGGCTATCTTGTGGACTCTAGTCCATAATCCTTCCGCTATAGTTTTCACCTGATGACTACAGCAACCATCTCAGCATCATTCCCTCAGCCTATAAACTCCATTCCATCCTTACCTTCCTTGCCTTTTTCTTTGGTCTCTCCAATTTTCCTCTTTATCATCCCTTTCCCTGTTTTCAGACAAAACCCTGACCTTCCAGTCTTGGAAAAGTGTTCCTGAGCCCCTGGATTCGAAACAACATAGCACAATAAATAGATAAAAAGATGCTCAACCACAGTAGAAAATAGGGAAATACACATTTTAAACCACAAAGACACCACTTCATACCCATTGAATTGGTTAAATGTCAACGCTAAGAAGAAGCAAGTGTCTGCAAGCATATGGTACAACTAAACCGCCATCCACTGCTAGTTAGAATGCAAATGGGTACAGCTGCTTTTTTGGAGAGCAATCTGACAATACATTTAAGTTGAAGATGCCTGTTTCCTTTGACCCAGCAGTTTCGTTTCCAGGTATATACCACAGAGAAACTTTCAAGCATATACACAGGGAGACAAGTTCAAGGCTATTTACAGTACTATAATAGTACTAACAAAATTGTAAATCTAAGTTTACAATGGTAAAATGAAATATAACATATTCATATGATGGAATATCATACAATAGTTAAAAGAAACCATAATTACAGATATCTAAATGGATAAGTCTCAAAAATCATAATTTAAGCAATAAAAGCAAACTGAGTCTGGAACCCAAATTTTCTGTAGTATACAATCTAACTGAACCTGTCTGGATAGATCATTTAAACAACCCAAACACAGGGAGCCTAGAATAACAATTAGGGCCTTTAATCCTGTATAGCTTAATGTAATATCTGGATACATCCTAGAGTAATTTAAGCAGTAATCAAAAAGTATTGGCAAAGTCCCTTGAGGGATGGGAGAAAAAAATATGGAACTATTAAACTTTACCACAGGGAAACCCCTGATATTGTGTCAAACCTTAGGGACACCCAAATCAATAGTCAAGCCCTTGATCTTTAGGCATCCTCTTGTGAAGCTTTTGTATGTAGTGGAGAAGCTTAGCCTACCTATAGGTATGCTTAATAGTTACTTCTGGAGGACCTCTTTTGTTGTAGCCTCACTCTCTCTAAGCCCAATTCTGCTAGTGAAATCATTGCCCACCCCCATAGGTGAGACATGACATCCAGGAGTGACAGTCTCCCTGGAGGTGTGGGAGGTGACACCCAGGGATGCATCTGGTCCTGGCACCATGGGATCAACAATGCCATCCTGACAAAGAAGGGGAAAAGAAGTATAAAAATAAGAGAGCTCAAATAGAGTCAAGAGGCTACTCTGGAGGTCACTCTTACACAAGCTTCAGTTAGACATTGCTACCTCTCATAACGTGCCAAACCCCAACCAAAACCATTTTCGCCAATCCTAAAGAACACCTTGGGCAATATATAACATTCTACAAAGTTTTCATGTACTAGGGTAACTAGAAACCTACAAACTCCAGATGGGTCCCTGGATCTGGTAAGTCCTGAAACCTAGAAGGGCCAGCCTCTCTAGAACATCAGCTAGTTCCATCTCCCTACCCCATATTATTGACAGCACTTTCCAATATGAAAAGTTAGAATGGGCATAGCTCAAATAACCCCTAAAGAGTGGGAAAAAGATCAAAGATAACGGTAGAGTTATACAGAGATGGTAAGGTTTAACAAATGAGTAAGATTGCTGAATCATTACATTAATTATTTCCTTTAGTCTTCAGTATTTTAGAGCAGCTAGAAGTAAAAACCTAAAATTGTGGAATTGTAACACATACCAACCTCTGAAATCTGTTCTACAACTGTTGCGCTGTGCTTTGGAATTTATTGCTTTTTTGTATATAGTTGTTTTTCACAAAATAGAAAAGAAGGTTGTGATGCTCAAAAAAATATTTATTCCTTCTAGCCTCTAATGTTCTGGAGCAGCTAGAAGGAAAAATCTGAGCTGATGGTATGGTAGCCCATGACAAACTCTGGGATCTGTCCTACAACTATTTGTTGAAGACTGCTTTGAAAACTAATGCTTTTTTATTTCTTTGCTTTGTATATATGTTATATTATACAATAAGAAAAGCTAGGACAGGCCACGGTGGCTCAGCAGTGTGCTCACCTGCCATGCCAGAGACCTGGGTTCGAGTCCCTGTGCCTGCCCATGTAAAAAAAAAAATGAATCAGAGAAGGATTTGTTCAGTAATGCAGAGCATTTTAAAACATGAGGAAACAATATTGTACTGGTTTATGAATATGTGCACATCTAGTAAAAGTATAAAAACATGGGATAAACATCAAATTCAGAACAGTGGTTAAATAGCTGGGAAGAGTAGGCAATGAGATGAGGAAGGACACATAGCGGGGGGGCTTCAATTGCATATGTAATATTTAATACTTCTTCACTGGGTGATGGGTCTGTGAGTGTTTGCTATGTTATTCTCCATACTTTTCTGGATGCCTGAAATTTACTGCCACCCAGAAAAAAGTCCCGAGTTTGAATTTTACTAAAACATTTGAGAGTCTAACAGTAGCATCAGAATGTGGGTGATTTACAGCCACAAGTGAGAGGATGGTTGGACCTGGGAACAGAAAGTGAAATCCTGGGAACCAACAGGGCCCCCCCATCCCCACTCCATGCTGTTAATACTATCTACAGTAAATAATCATGCTCAGAATTGTGGTAAAATTCCATGTAGAGAGCTTCTGATGTCCCCAAAATGCTAAGCCATAATCCCAGAATAGAAACATATTCCAAAATTCTTTTAGTGCTGATACAGAATTTACTTATTGCAAAAAATTTATTGCTGGTGGCCTGGCTCTTAAAATACCAGCAAGGACTTCCAAACTCTTACCGGCAATTGAAAGCTTACTATAAAATGTTGCCTTAAAGTATTTACACCAGAGAGGTTAACTAGACAAAAAGATACTATCTTTCACAATTGTTTCAGTCAGTTTGCTTTGGGCTGGCTTCACCAACAGACTAGAGATGAAAAAAAAAGCCAAGAGATACTGCTCTGAGGATAACCCAGAATTAAATATAACCATAAAACCTCAACCCATTCAAACTAACTGGAAAAACCAGCCTGGAACAAAGAGTCATATGAATTAGAGAGAATTTTTTTTTAATGCTGAGAGAATGAAAATTGAAAATTATTTTCAAGTACAATATGACCATACCAAAATTCCACATTAGTGAAATACAAATAAATAAGATTTTATTATATGGGTGAACTAGAAAACATACACTTGATATCCAGAAAAACGGAATAACAATCTGTACTTCTAAGTAAAGATTAACATTCAACTTTGTTTCTTTCCCTGAGATTCCAAGAAAAACAGAGAAAAATCAGCAGACCTAAAAGTCAGGTCCTGACCTAACACACATTCCTGAAAATTAGACCCGAAGGGCCAGAAGAGAATTTTTCTTTAAACATTAATCTACGCCACCTCAGGCTGCAGTTTCTAAAATCTGACAACTATAAATGTAGAACCTATATGTGAATTTACCCACTCCTAGTTGATACATTAAACTGAACTTAGTTTCAAATTTATCTTTGAGAATGGAAAGCATGAATAACAGTAACAGAGGAAGAGGAAAGTTCTCTCATCCCCCAAATTATAAAGGCTACACATTTTTCAATAATTTAAAAATTTCCCAACTACTCTCAAATACTTGCCTCAGGAAAATTAATCACTTACCAAGATGAAACTATCTTTATAAGGGACTCAGTAGAACAGAAACAAAAATTTGTAGCAAATCCTAGTTTTTGTTCCAAATTTTTATTAATTTTACTTTCCCTTCATATGAAGGTGACTGCATTTATTTAAAAGAATTCAGATCTGGTGTTCAACTGGTGTCAAACAATATACTTGGTATTTTTTCAACAGACGCTTAAGTGTTAGTATCTGGTAAATGACACAATTGTAAGCAAGGTAGTTAGGCACACAAGTGGTTGCTAAACAATTAAGAAACATAGATTTTTATAAAACATTTATCTAAGAAAATATTAACTAAAAAGTTTTTGATGACTAAAAAAAAATCAGTTTTACAAGTTGAGAAAAACTAAAAGTCCCCCAAAATACAACAATTTGCTCAAGGGTACCATAAGACTCATCCCTAACTGAAGACATGCTACAAATTACAGTTCTAAATTATGTTGACTATAATCACATCTTCATATAAAATAAAAACCACAAATAGAAAGTAGATCAAATTTTGTTCAAACAAAAATATATTAAAGATAAGTCCTGTTATGTTAATCAGTCGCTCCATTGCATTGCTTTTAATATTCTATCCAACCCATATCTGTGCAGATATTACACTGTATTGAATGGACATTCTTACTAATGTCATGCCCACAAGAAAAGGAACCAGTGAGCTTTTAGGGGATAGGAACTCACCTCATTCATTTACTAAGCACCTGCTCATAGCAAGTGCCAGCACTCACAAAGCAGGTCCTTGACAAACAGTCATTTACCAGAACATTTGTAATCTATTTGATACATGGCATTTCCTCGGCAGTACATCCTACAGCAACATTAACAAATGAAATGAAAATTACATGATTTAAACCAATTTGCATTGGTACATGTCACATTTCTGGAGGGCACATTTAGTTTCTCCTAACAAATGCTTCCTTTTTCGAAAATTCCTCAAGTTCTTCAACTTCAAATAGAAAACTTAAAAGAAAGAAGAAAAAAACCTCCCTTTGTAAAATACATAGGAAGATAAATGCATTGGTCTGGACAAAAATCAGTGGATTATCAACAGGGGACATTTCCTCATGCTTGGTAGCAGTTAGTGCATTTAAAAAATTACAACACACCAGCCAAACAAGCTTCAGTATCTCTGAACCAGACACTGCTGTGTAGCCAAGCTGACATGCCCTAAGCAAGCTGATCAAGAATCACTATGACAGAAACTCACATGGAAGAAAAATTAAAGCAAATGGGGATTAGCATTAAACTTCCAATGGACAATAAAACTTCAGCAGGGAAGGGGAGAGGTGGAGAGATACAGATGTTTTCCTAGTACCTTGTATCTAAAAACTGGCACTAGAGGACTTCGGGGAAGTAGAAGGTGTTCCTTTCTCAAGCACATGAAAGGATTTGCTACGTGTTTTTGTTTCTGCCCTGCCTGGTCCTTTCTTTGTTCCCCCTACAACAAATCTGCTTTTCAATATTAGGTGTTGGTTTGTTCAAGTCTCGCTCAGAATGGTAGCGTTTTTGAACACCCTTCCAGGATGCACATCAGCATGTTTAAAATACTCCAAATGACCTACTTAAAAGAAAATGCAATCTCCACTTGATTTTACTACAAGGATTCAAATTAGCTGGGACCAAATGAAATAAAGAATGGGGAGGGACATTAAGAGCCTCAAAAAGGTGCTAAACAGTAAGGAGAGACCCATAAAAGTCCTACCTGGAAACAATTCATCATGGAGTGAAGAACCTAAAGTGGGGTCCAATGAAAATTTACGTCTGATCAGGTGAAGGCAGCAGTCTCTTTACCAAGTTTTCTCCTCTGGTAAGTGAGACTGGGTGGGGCAGGAGTGACCTGAGCAGTGTTTGAAAAGGGGCGGAGTTAAGGATTCTCACCCAGCCCTTTCTCTAAGCTGCCTTTCAGCTTGGTTTGCATAAACCAAGCTGAAAGGTTGTTTGTATTAGTAGCTGCTTCCTTCAGAAAAGAAGACATAATCACTGTCCCTTAGATAATCAGAAGGCAAGATAATAATGAGGAAGATGACTTTGACAATAACAGCTAAACACTGAGCACTTGCTTTGTGTTAGGCCCTGTACCCACCCACCTCAAAAAAAAAAAAAAACTTATGTAATACAATAGTTCTATGAGGTAAGAATCATTATCATTCCCATTTTATAGATAAGGAAAGTAAGATAGAGAGTAACTTGTTCAAGGATACAAACCTACTATGTGTAGAAGCAGGACTTGAAGCAAGTCTGACTTCCGAGCCCAAACTGTTCATCACTTGGTGATGATCCTAAATTTGCTACCTTTTTACCTTCACATCAGATGTCAAGTCCCTGGACAAATTCTGAGCCTACAACAGTACCTGGCCTGCTGCTCCTCTTGTGTCCTCCCACAGCTTTCTCCCTGGCTGGGGCTTTCAGCCTTGAGCTTCACTGGAAGCAGGTTGTGACCTTCTGCCCAGGTCTGCCAAGAAGCCCCCAGCTGCACTAAGGACAAAAGAAAGAGCTAGAGGCTGCTGTCCTCTTGAGTCATGATAGCTTTCCAGTTTCCATCCTGCTTCAGTGCAGAGGTGTCACCCCAGCACAGGCAGAACAGGAACCACACCAAGGGCTGGGACTGTGCCTGACACCCCTGTAGGCCTGAGGCCACCCCAGCAAGCATGAAAGAAAGTATTCAACTGTTCTGGTTTCATGGTTCCCCTCAGGAGCTGGTTGTAGCAGAGAAAGAATTTGAGAGAAAGGCATCACCTTTTCACTACACCAAGTAACATTAAAGCCACTCAAAAAGGAGCAGGCCAGCTGTCTTCCCATGGGAAAGGAAGATAGAGCAAATGCAAAGGCTCCAGGAGCCACCCACTACATCTAACTCTCCCTGCATCAACACCTTTGCAGCCTCACTCTGGGAAGCCTGGCATCTGCTTCCAGGAATGGCCCTACAATGCTGAAAACTGAAGCGGCATCAGTGGGACTCAACTCCACCCCTGAGCTAACACACGGTTCCTTAATGCTCCTTTGCCATGTGTTTATCTTGCAACAGAATGTGAGACAGAAGATTAAAATGCTGTGTGATGGGGGGAGGGCAGCCAGATCACCTTTCCCCAAGGCTTCTCAACCAAGCACCTCAGATTCCCTTTAGGGACCTCTATTACTAGCTTCAAGGGAGGTTTTCCCAAAACTGGTTTAAAAAAGCATGTGTCCCAGCTCTGGAGGAGGGTGGAGGGAGAGGATTGGGGTCAGGGTTGGGTAGGGAAACCTCCATAGTGAAGGCAAAGCACACATCCTTCCTCCTGCAAAGGAAAGTGATGTCTCACTTCTAAGGGCAACCTGGGTTCCCCAAGGCTCCAACAAGTAGGGGCACCAGCAGAATGCACTCTGGGGACCTAAAGGCAGGAAGCAGTTCGTGCAGAAAATGAAAAGGAAGGGAAAGCAGTGGGAGGAACAAGTTGAAGTGGCCACTGCATCATGGACCCTGACTCCATCAGAGACCAAGTGATGTCCCCTTGCTGTGCCCATGCCCATCCACCTCCTCTACAGTGGAGCGCCACGACCACTGCCAGCCCCACCTTGAGGGCCTCCGAATATTACTGCCAGATAACCTTGTGCCTCTTTCAGAGATGGGGAAACTGGGATATCCACAGCAAACAACCTGGCTTTTCCCAATCAGGTAGAACTTCATTCCTCTCACCACAATTTTACACTTTTTTTTCTTTTTTACAGCTTTATTACATTTCGAATTTTTCCAGACACATGGATCGCCCTTGCAAAGTAAATGCACCGAAAATGAGAAGGGAGCGGTCAGAGAGCCTTGCAGGGCTTGATTTATATCGCAAGGAAAGGAGGGTGCCCCCTAACCCACCCCCACCTTATCCCCCAATCCCCTCCTCCGGGACGTCCAGGGTTCGGCCTCCCCTTTCCCCCCAAGCCGCTTCCACCGCAACCCGAGGGCGGGGAACGGCGGTGCCGGCCGGGGACACGCGGGCCCGCTCCCGGGTCCGGGGTTTGAGAGAGGGGCGCAGGGGGGGGGGGGGCTCGGGCCCCTCCCACGGCTGCTCCACCGGGCTGCAGCCGGCCCGCCCAGCTCCGGGGCCGACAACTTCCAGCCGCACGGTGGGGCGAACCCCTCCGGAGGCGGCCTGCGCTGCCGCCCCCTCGAACCCCAACCCCGCCGCCCACCCCTCCCCTTCGCGCAGGGCGTGTGTGCGGCTCGGGTTTCCCTTTCTTCGCCTCTCCGCGCCTCGGGCGCGACCCCCGAGGCGGCGACTACTCACCATATTACAGATGGAGGCGATGTTTCGGACAGTCATTAGTCTAAAGGTTGCAGCGATCCCGCACCGCCATCTTTATAAGGTGAAAACAGGAATGTCCATGGTGGAGCGGTCGCCGGGAGGACGGGGCGGCGGCGGCGAGCAGGCTTGGGGTCCGGCTTTCAGTTTGGCTGGGAGAGGGCGGCCGGGAGGGAGGAGGAGGAGGAGGCAGCCGGGAGGGCGGGGAAGGCGGGGAGGACGGGGGAGGGGGAGGGGGAGCGGAGGGGCGGGGAGTGGCGGAGCTGGGGAACCTGGGCCGAGGCCGGCGGCGCGGAGAGAGGGGCGGCCCGAGCGCGCCGCGTGGAGTCCGCGCCGGCTCCTCCGAGCACTCCAGCCGTGCGCCCTGCCCCGGGCCCGGCCCCAGCGCGGCCCCTGCGCGGCCGCTGCGCCTCCGCTCCTCCTTCCGTGGCCCGCCCGCCCCTGCCCCGCACCGCCGGGGCTCGCTCTTTTCCCCTTTATTTCCTGCTTCACTATTTGGGCAGTAATGCAGGACCAGGCCCTGCACCCCGGAGCAGACCCCGGCACGGCAGCAGCGGTCCCCTCGGTCCACCGCTGGGCCTTTGGCAACACTGAAAGATCAACTTCGGCCGGCGCCGCCGGGGAAGGAGGGACAGCGCCTGGCGTTCACGGGGTGGGCGGAAGGGGCCGAGCCTACGGCGGGCGCCGGCTCCGGCCTCCGCGGAAAGGGCCGCTAGGGACAAGGGGCGGTTTTCCGTGTTGGATTTTTCTGCTTTTCCTTTTCCTCCCTGCGCCGCTCCCCTTCCCCCACGCCATCAACCCTGGGGTTTTATTTTTGGCGCGGGGCAGGGTGACTATATCTAGCTTTTCGTTTCTTCCCTTGGTTCCGCCGCATGGTACCGGTGAGGACCCCAAAAGTAAAATGGGGTCAGGATCAGGGAGTGGTCAGAAATCCCTGGCCGGCAGCGAACCGGCAGCCTGGTAAAGGGCGCTGGGAGGGGACAGGAAAGTGAATCTGAGCAGAGGCCAGCAACGGTGCACTCAGCCAATTTGTGACATTAGCAGGTACAAAGGAAAAGTCCCGGTTCTGGGCAAGGACTGTCAAAGGAGCTATTTGAATCCGAAAAGTGCAAAAACAAAACTTTTTTCGCATTTCAAGAAAAACATACTCTCCCAGGGGCACCCAACTTTTTTATTTTTTAAGAGGGATGCTGTACCAGCGTATTATATTCATTTCCTCCATAGAGGTCGTGGCTACTGGCTCAAAGCGCGAATCTGTACACCCCTTAGCAGATACAGGTTTCGGTGAACTGAAGGAGCCTATTTCCATACAAAGCATGCTTTCAAAAAGAAGTTCTTGCATGTTAAACGCGTAATGAATTCTTAAACCAATAAATGTATTTAGTAAGTTAAGTTAGAAGAGGAATTATTATAATTGAAAAAAGCTTTTTATCTAACCAGGGTGCTAGGAAAATGCCACCCTTATCTTCCATTATCTATTTAGTGTTATGCACATAAGATTTGAAAGAAGATGATGTCTAATATCCCCAGGAACTAGGGTGGAAATAAAAGAAGATAAATTCATCTGCTGACTGAAATTTTGAGGGAACATAATTTTCAACGGATTTAAGGAAAAAAGTTACTGCTTATTTTATATCATTCTACCTTAATCTTGTTTCCAAATGGATCCTGAGAATGCCAATGGTTATAGTTAACTTTGCTTTTTTACTATTGTCAGTCACGGTGCTTTATATTCATGATCACCTTCATTGGCACAATAGCTATCAGGTGTTTGATGTCGATGCTATTATCTCTTTTTTGCAGGCGAGTGAATTAGACTTAGAGGATCAAGTATCCTACCCAGAGCTTATTACCCAAATTCCAGAAGAAGCTGGTGTGCTCATTTGGCTGAAGAAAATTGGAGGAGGAGGGGAAGACAAGCAAGACACTCAGACTATGGGCAATTGTGTAACTGATGTCCAGGATGTTTTAAAGCTCTGAGGAAAGTCATAAAACAAGTTCAGGAGCAACTTCAGGCTGAAACTCAGGCCTCAGTACTCAATTGCACAGATGTTCAACTATAAAGATGTTAATCCAAAGCCTTACATGATATGGAAAATGTATACCATCTTCTGACGTTGGCATGATGGATTTAGAGTTCACAGGATTGAAAACACTCATTGCTGAGTGCTATATTAGCAAGTTAAAAGTCTTTTTAACAGCCTAAGACTGAGGTGTTCAAATATGGACAAACATCCAGATTGAAATCAGGCAGTGAATTACATACACAACTAATAAGTTGCACACAGCAGATCTTGTCAGACTCATAAATAATAATACATTTTTACACTACTACAAGGTTGGTGTTCACAGGTTTAAATTTGAAGAGACTTGGGCTGAATAATCATCATGTCAGCTCTACTCAGTTGAGTAAACATTATTTGGAGGTGATAAGAGGTAAACTTTTGAAATGTTGACAAGCTAATGAGAGAACTTTGAGGAAAGTGTTCCTTACAGGGACCAGTAGAGTGAGGACTGAGAAAAGCAGGCAGATGGAGTGATGAGTTAAAGGCTTGCTTAAACAGCCTAAATAGGTTTGAAGGAAGAAATCTTTCCATCTCCTTGGTGTGCAAAGTGTGGTCCATCGGCTAACAAATCACCTGGGCACTTGTTAAAAATACAGACCCAGAGAGCATGTGTTCTCAGGCTGGGTCCTTTTGTAAAGGGTCCTAGATGGTAAGCTCTTGGAGCAGTCATATCTAGTCCAGAGTTGTAACTGTTATTTCTAAATTCTGAGATGCTGAGCTGTCTGTGTATAGCCTGGTCATTCCCTGGACCTTCAAGTATTTATATGACACATGAGATAGTGTTAGAGCTCTGAAGCTATGAAAGTCAGCAACTATTGAAAAAGTTGAAAAAGTGATCAGACTTCGGCTATGGGTATGAATGAAGCTGATCTGGATGGGACTAAGTTAAATCAGAATACAGAGTAAAGAATGATACTATTTTAAAACTTCAACTTTATGTGAAACCAAGGAAGGAATGTTTATTTGGTGCAAAATTTATATTTTGGGTTGTACAGTATCTAATTTAACTTGTAGGGTCAGTTTACTTTAACACCATAGTTACATGGAACCTTGAATAGGAAGTGAGATCTTCTTGTTTGTACAGGTTAGTGTGATACCCTACTACATTCCAGAGTAATTTGGGCAGAGAATAAAAAAGTATTTGCAAAGTCCCCTTGAGGGACTAGGGGAGAAAGGTGGAAATGCTAAGCTTTCCCAACTGGGGAATTCCTGATATTCTCACAAACACGGGACAATCAATTCAACATGCTGACCCCTCAGTCTTGGGGTTTGCCCTTATGAAACTTAGCGAAGAAGCTAAACCTACTTATGATTATGCGTAAGAGTTGCCCCCAGAGAACTTTTGTTGCTCAGATGTGGCCTCTCTCTCTAAACCAACTCAGTAGGTGAACGCACTGCCCTTAATCCTACATGGGACATGACTCCCAGGGGTGTAAATCTCCCTGGTAACATGGCATATGACTCTCAGGGATGAGCCAGGACCTGGCATCATGGGATTGTGAAAGCCTTGTTGACCAAAAGGGAGAAGAGAGAAATGAGACAAAATACAGTTTCAGTGGCTGAAAGATTTCAGAGAATGTGATAGACCAGAAATGGAATGACTTTTAAAAAGGAGAATTTATTAAGTTGCTAGTTTATAGTTCTAAGGCTGTGAAAGTGTCCAAATTAAAGCAAGGCTATAAAAATGTCTAATCTGAGCTATCAGGGAATGATACCATGGTTCAAGACCAATGACATTCATGGTTTCTTTCTCAACTGGAAAGGCACATGGCAAACATGGCAATGTCTGCTAACTCTCTCTCCAAGCTTCTGGTTTCTTGATGCTCCTCCAAGGGCATATTCCTTCATCTTCAAAGGTCTCTGGCTTCATGGGCACTAGTGGTTCTTGTGGCTCTTCTCTCTAGTGACTCTGATGCTTTCTCCAAAATGATTCCTCTTTCAAAGGATTCCAGTAAACCAATCAAGATCCACCTGGAATGGGTGGCATCACATCTCCCTCTAATCAAAGGTTAACCCCCACAATCTCCATAGAGATAATATAATCAACTTTTCCAACCTATAGTGCTGAATAGGGATTAAAATAAATGGTTGCTCCCACAAGATAGGTTCATGATTAAAACATGGCTGTTCTAGAGTACATAATCCTTTCAAGCCAGCACAGCAGCTAACTTTCATCTGGGATTCTATATCACATGGGAAGGCACAAGGTGACATCTGCTGTCCTATCTCCAGACTTCTGGGATCAGTCGGGTTTGCCTGGGGAGTGTCTTTTCTATATCTCCAAACGTCTAGGTCTGAGCTGGCTCTGAGCTCTAAGCTGCATTGTGCTGAGCTCCTTGGATCTCTCTTCTGACTGCTTTTAAACCTCACTCATTGTGGAAGGCACTCCCTTTAGCTGACCACAGATGTAATCTGCCATAGATGAATTTTACATCCTGATGGTTTAAGTCCACAGCAACAGAACAACTGAGCACCATCATCTGGCCAAGTTGACACCTGAATCTAACTATTACAGTCATGAAGTAAAAAGACAGTGTCTGGTTTTGCTCACTGTTTTACACCAGTAAAACGTATGGTGTCTTGTCCTTAGGAGGAATCAATAAAGCAAATACTGACTATTTGAACAACTGCCTCTCTGTAAGTGATCTGGAAGTTCCTGGAGGGGAGGAGCCTTTTTTAAAAATCTCTCTTTTTTGTTAATGTCATGGAATCTTAAGCACTATGCCTGGCACATGAATTCCTTTCCCTTTTTTCTCACTGGCAATAGACTATTGCAGCTCATTTGATATATAAATGACTGGTAAATGTTTGGCTCTCAAAGGGAAAAAAGCATTTTTCTGGCTGTAGGCCTGAGTTTAATTACCAAACTGGTTTCTGTGGATTATATTTTGATTCTGTGAGAACTGTTTGACAAGCTTTTTCTTTATTCATCATGTATTCAACAAATATTTTTTAAAAGACACACTTTGTGCCAGACCCTATATGAGACACTGGCATTGTTTATGAATGTCTTTGCCATTTTTTGTGTGCTACTAGTATAAAATAAGGAACATTTTGGAGTGAGCAAATTAGAATTCCTCCAACAAGGAAACTACCTCTAAAATTATGAATATATTTATGTGCGGTTAAGGTTTCCTAAGCCTTTGGAACAAAGCAGCACTGAAGGATTTTTAAGCTAGTTTGGAACATAATTAGATTTTTATTCAATAATACATTTTGAATAACTGAGATAACATTACTTTGGCCACAGTATGAGGAAGGAGGGTTGGAGAAAAGCAAGACTGCTCTAGGTGAGGCCAGTTAGAAATCTAAAGTGAGGACAGTCTCCCAGAGTGAGTTGTTAGCAGCCTTGTCTTAGATAAGTAGCAAAGGAAAAAGAGAGAGATGGGTGGACTAAAGACTTATTTGGGAAGTAGTTGACTGAACTTGGTGATTGCCAGGATGAGGGACGAGGATGAGTTGAGGATAAGTTCCAGGCTTCTGACTTGAATGAAGAGTAATGTATTTTTTGAGATGGCAAATGTGGAAAGAGGAGATTACAGGTATATGTGGCTGGGAAGAAGTGAGTTTGGTTTCAGATACATTGAGTTTGAGATAATCGTGACACATCCAAATAGTTATATCAAGTAAGCCCTTGACTAAATAAGTCAGGGACTCTGAAGAAAATCTGGAGTAGGGATAAAAATCTAAGAGTAACTGTATAGAGAAGATAATTGAGGACATTGGATAAGATTGCCTAGGGAGACCATATAGAGTAGGAATAGACAGGATGCTAGGATCAAGTCTTGAAAAGCTCCACCCTGCAAAGATTAGGTGGAGGAAGAGGAGCCAAAGGAAGCTAAGACAAAGCTTTCAAAGTGGTAGGAGGAAAGCAAACAACCATATAAAAATCTCAAAAGGCAAGCCAAGCAGATTTCAAAGTGAAGAGAGTGGTCAATGTATCAAATGCAGCTAAGAGATCAAGGAAGAGAAATAATAATGGTAACAACATCCACTTCTTTAACAAGGCTTTAACATGCATTCAGACATTTAATCTTTCCAACAGCACTATGAGGGAAGAAATAATATAATCCCTATTTTAGAGAAGAGAAAACTGAGGCTCAGAGGGTCTAAGTAAATTGCCGAGAGTCAAGTAAGAATTCTTTCACCTATTATCAGAGTCTTTTGAATTCCATCAAGAGCAGTTTGGATGGAATATTTAGATAGAATACATACTGGAATGGGCTAATAAGCAAAAGGGAGGTGAGAAATCTGACAAAAGTGGGTAACTCTAAAGATGTTTGAAGAGAAGGATAGAGATACCATGGCAGAGCTCAAAATATCTTCAGTAAGGGTTTCTCTGCCTGGTTTGTAAGACCCTTCCTAACCTCTGTCCCACCTCTTCCAACCTCTAAGTAAAACAAACACATCACACGCTGTTCTAGTTTGCTAACTGCTGGAATGCAATATACCAGAAACAGAATGGCTTTTAGCAAGGGGAATTTAATAAGTTGCTAGTTTACAGTTCTAAGGCCGAGAAAATGTCCCAATTAAAACAAGTCTATAGAAATGTCCAATTTAAGGCATCCGGGGAAAGATACCTTGGTTCAAGAAGGCCGACGACGTTCAACGTTTCTCTCTCAGCTGGAAGGGCACATGGCAACCATGACGTCATCTGCTAGCTTCTCCTGGCTTCCTGTTTCATGAATCTCCTTGGGAGGTATTTCCCTTCTTCATTTCCAAAGGTCGCTGGCTGGTGGACTTCAGCTTCTCGTGGCTATGTCATTCTGCTCTGCTCTCTCTGAATCTCGCATTCTCCAAAATATTTCCTCTTTTATAGGACTCCAATAAACCATTCAAGACCCACCCAAATGGGCGGAGACATGTGATCCCCTAATCCAGTTTAAGCACCATTCTTGACTAAATCACATCATCCAGGGAGATGATCTGACTACAGTTTCAAACGTACAGTATTGAATAGAAATTGTTCTACCTTTATGAAATGATATTTTGATTACAACATGGCTTTTCTAGGGGGCATAGTTCCTTTCAAACCAGCACACACGCTATTCATGCTTCCAGGTTTGCAGCCCAACGTCCCCCACCTGAGGCAGTTATTCTTCTTTCTAAGTCCACTCATTCCTCAAAACTCACACCTTCCTTCTACAGGAAGTCTTCTCACTCTCATCTTCCTTAGGGATACTAAATCAAACATTATTTTTTATATTTCTTTAGAAACCTAAAATGCTTCACTCCATGCCAGGCACCTACACAGGAGATTCTCAGAACTTAGCAGGTACTCATTTAACTTGAAACACATGGCTTACTTGGTTGGCACCCCTTTACTCACCATCCTGGTTTCACGGCGTTCTCTCTCTTCGAAGTTCTGTTCTGAATTGCATAGAACTGCTGGCCCTGATAGGCTCAGAAGGCAGGACTTAGAAGTTGAGTGTGTGGTGAGGAAGTTGAAGCAAATGAGCTTCCTGAGAAATAAGACATGCTAGAGAAGTTTGGCCATAAAGTAAGAAGAGACTTACTCAGCAACTTGAGGGGGACAAGGGAATCAGTGAAGACTTTGTCATTATGTTTCATTTTATGGCATGTTTATCATCAAAAGGGAGGGACTAGGGGGTGCAAGAGTGGTTGAATTCTTGCCTGCCATGTGGGAGACCCAGGTTTGATTCCGAGCCCATGCATGTCCCAAAAACAAACATTGGCAAAACAAAGGAAAAAGCAAGCAAACAACAAAAATTCAACAAATGGTGCTACAATAATGAGATACTCACATGGGAAAAAAAATGAAATGTGACCCCCACATTACAGCATACAAAGCAAAGGGGGGAGGTGGGACCAGTGAACCTAGAAGTGAGGCTTCGTGTGGATGATTTTTAGAAAGTAGGAGTAGAGATTCAAGAGCACAGGAGATTTGGAAAGGAGGAAGCCCATCCATTAGGTTGAGGAAATTAACATGGGATGGACTCAATTTTCTCAGTGAAAAGTAGGAAGGAATATAAATTCCAAGACCCCAAGAAGTTTTGACTGTTTTGGTCACTGTTGTATCCCACAGAGCAGTAGGTGCATAGTAACTGTTCAGTGTTAGGCATTGAGTCGTTAAGGATTCCACACAAGACAGCGAGTCAAAGCTTAACAAATTTATTAGAGAAGGGAAAGCGGGAAGAAGCAGACAGGAGCCACCGACACAAAGGACTGCGGAAGTTAGAAAACTGGCTCCGACACCCTCTTTGGGGGGCTGCCCTTTAAAGAAAAAATTGTGCCAACAAGACTGCACTAACAAAGGGGCTTATTGACTTAGGATATGATAGGTTGCTGGGGTAGTGACACATTACCCTCCTTTAATGTGCAACTGCATGCACTGGGCAGGGTGGGAAACTGGGAGAAAAGGATGTTATCAGCAGAAACAAATTGTAACCGTATTTCTAGTTATCTGGGATGTTTTCACTCACTGTCTGGAGGATACAATGCCAGCTAGTATGGCAAGTGGTTCATATCTGGGTCCTTGGACCTACCAAGGACACTGAGGAGGGGGGCTGAAAGGGCTCTCCATCAAGAGTTCTTTTAGTACTTAGAATTCTTTTTTCTAAAATCCAACACAGTAAGAATTTGTTGAGAGAAAATAGTATTTGTCGAAGGGGAGGTGGGAAAAGGATAAGATTGGAAGAACTATAATTATAGATACTATAGGGCAGAGTGAATAGTTGGTCTATAGGCTGATCCAATTTAGAACAGGCTTTCCATGGGGGTATTTGCATTCCTTCCATGCCCATAAACACTGTTTTACAATAAAAGAAACATTTACTTTTGACATTGTATATGCCAGCATCCTCCCCAGCCTACAGTGATGACACTCATAGCTTTACCAACACTTGGTAGAAGGGCATAGGATTCAGAACTGACACCTAAAATTCTCTGTGTTCCTGCCCTTCAGGAAAGCTGGAAACTATGTAGCCCACTGAGAACAAGGTAACGCTGTTCTCAACTCTCTTCACTGTACAGCTTTGTCTCCAGACTCTCTTCACTGTACAGCTTTGTCTCCAGCCAGGGCTTAGGGCTCCACCCTTCCATTTCTTCTTGAAAAATACTGTCAGGCGGTCAGATTACGGTTTACGCTGAAAGGCCCACCTTAGGAGCACCCTCTTAGGGTGTGGTACTCCGAAAAGCACTGTAAAAACGCTGGTCATTGTTACTGTCACCAGTGGCCAACAAGAGGTGAGCTGTAAGGAAATTGACTTGCTCAGTATTCTATACTCATTCTATTAAGCCTTTGAAAATCTACATAAGCAGAGTAAGTGGATTCAAAAGTTTCCCAAGGAGTGATTGGTTCAAACAATACAAATGTTTTACGTTGTTGTTGATAGAATTCTGGTTCAACTGGAATCTCTGAAAAAGTGATATTGCAGATGTTTCCATTTTAGGCACACTATATTTGTTGCTGTTTCGACCTTTTTTTAAATGAAAAGGGCAATTCTAGCAGAGCTTTCTTATCTTTTTTTTTTTGGAGGGGTAATTATGCACCATTTGGTCAAAGGCAGTTTTATAAAATAATGAGTTTCAACTCATATAGTGTAAAAATAGCCATTACTGATTCCTATAGATTAATACAACTTTTTAAAGAACCATTGTTATGTTCAAACACAAAACATCCTAGTTTTTCCATTAGGTTTTTAACTATTTTTAATGAAGACATAACATGCATACAGATTAGTGCATAAATCTTAAGTGCACAACTCCATGAATTGTCACCAAGTGAACACACCCAGACATTATCCCTGAAGGGCCTATTCTATTTTGCTAGCTGCTGGAATGCAACACATCAGAGACGGATTGGCTTTTAATAAAAGGGGATTTATTTAATTAGTTCTTCAGAGGAAAGGCAGCTAACTTTCAACTGAGGTTTTCTTATGTGGGAAGGGCACAGGGTCGTCTCTGCTGACCTTCTCTCCAGGTCTCTGGGTTCCAACAACTTTCCCCAGGGTAATTTCTTTCTGCACCTCCAAAGGCCTGGGCTGAGCTGCGAGTGCTGAGATGAGGAATGCCGAGCTGCTTAGGCTGTGCGTTGCGCTCTCTCATTTAAGCACCAGCCAATTAAGTCAAACATCATTCATTGCAGCAGGCACGCCTCCTAGCCGACTGCAGATGTAATCAGCAACAGATGAGGTTCACATACCATTGGCTCATGTCCACAGGAACAGAACTAGGCACCTTCACCTGGCCAAGTTGACAACTGAATCTAACTACCACAGGGCCCCTCTTAACCCTTCCCAGTCACTATTCCTCTCTTCCCCAAGGGGAACTCCCATCCTGACTTCTGACACCAAGCTCAATTTTGCCAGTTTTTTTTTGTTTGTTGTTTACTTTATATAAATAAAAGTAAGCGATGTGTCCTCTTTGTATCTGGTTTCCCTTATCCAGTGTTTTATTTGTGAAATTCATCCATGTATTTCAGAAAAGCTGAATGTGATTGGTTTTCATTGCTGAAAATTATTCCATTATATGATGATGCCACAATTTATTTACAGATTCGACATTAATGGACATTTAGGTTGATTCAACCTTGAAGGTATTACCAAAAATGCTATTGTGAACATTCTTGTCTGCCAGCATCACTGCTGGGTATAGGCCTAGACTTAAAGTTGCTGGGTCATATAGGCACATGTATGTTCAACATTGGTAGATACTGTCAAATAGGTTTTTTTAAATGATAGTGTTAGTATACATTCCCAGCAGCACAGCATCAGAGCTTCAGTTGTTTCACGTCCTCTCCACACTATTGTCAGGCTTTCTAACTTTAGCCATTCGGGGAGTATATAGTAATATTTCATTATAGTATTAAAGTGGTATATTTTAACAAACAACTAATTATGTTTCCTTTTATAGCAGAGCAGACATAACCACATAGGACTACAGGGTGCTTGCAAAATATTTTTGTTCATGTGCTCACATCTTCTTTCCTTTTAGGCCCATCTTAATAATCTGTTCATGTCACAACTAATATAAAAACAGCAAATAGGGCAGTGCAACGGTGACTCAGTGGCAGAATTCTCCCCTGGCATGCCGGAGACCCAGGTTTGATTCCCGGAGCCTGCCCATATCAAAAACAGCAACATAGATATGTGGCAGGTCCATCTGAATCATCTGGTAAACAGAAGGATTTGTCTAATATTTTCTTAAACAAAACAAGATAGAGAACTGGATATTCAAAGGCTTTAAGCAATAACAGAGAAACTACAAGCTTTTTTAAAATGAAAGGTAACTGTAGAACAACTGAATATCTAAATCAACAAACTTGGAGCCAGACAAGGTTAAATGATTAAGATCCACAACCACTTGGAGGCAGAGCCAAAACGAAAATGATGAAGTCGATTCCATATACCCATAGCCTTTTGCTTATTTTTTTATTTTTTGGGGTGCATGGGTCAGGGACTGAACCCAGGTGTCCTGTATAGCAGGCAGACATTCTACCACTGAACCACCCATGCACCTGCCACAGCCTTTTTTTTCTTTTTTTTTTTTTTGCACAGGCAGGCCTCCCATAGCCTTTTATATGTACCCAGGTTTTATTAGGCTTACTTTCTTAGGACTAAAATTTCCTTTTAAACTCAATTCTAATTTCCCAAAGTTCAGATTAATTTTCTAAGTGCACTTAGCTAACCATAAAAAAGATCAGTATGTCCATATGTTGTAATTGTATAGCCATGCTTTTTTTCCCTGACTAATTAGAAGACAAATTCAACACTGAAATCCAATTCCAAAGGAACATGCTATCTGGTTATCACCCTTGAGAAGGACAAAAGCAGTCTGTCTGAATTCCACTATCTTCTTTGCCAGCAAGTCAAGGCTTAGAGTTTTATAAAGCTGTCCATGTAAATGTTCAGCTCTGTTTTCCTCTGAGAACTCAAGATGGGACTTACTTGGTAACATGATAGCTTTCTTGTAGGAAGATATCACGGCTGGCCCACTATCAGCACAGCATGGTCTTTGAGTTATAACTCCACACCGATCCATACACATTCATCCGGAGTTCCTACATGACACATGGTGCACAACTGCAAAAGTCTAGCTTCTGTCTACTGACCAGAATAAAGTAAATTTATCTCTATAAGTTTTATCACCTGAGTCTCTACTAATGGCATCAGCAAGCCAGCTGTAGACTCAAACTTGCACTCATCTTCATCTGGGAAAAAGGAGTAATCTTATATTCATTGTGGTATTAATTTAAAGTACTGCATCCCCTAAAGCAAGAGCCTGACACCATGGCCCACAGACATGTTTAGTTTAACTATCATGGTGTAAAACCATTTGGAGTAATGCCAACATTGGAAAGCAAGAGATTTCTCATGAAAATCCAGATTGTCAGCTTCTTTTGAAATGTCAAATGCTCAAGGCCCATTTTCTTGGTAGCAGCTGCAAGGCCCTGAATGGAAGCACCCTGGTACACAGGGACTTGTTGCCCTGATCTATCAGAGTCTACCATCCAGTTCCCTCACTCATTTTGCAACTTTCCTGACCCCCCTCCCCAATAGGTGTATGTGTGTACAACTCCTGCCCTAATCAAATAGTGTCAAGGTTTATGCCTGGCCGGGGTGGGGGGGTGGGGGGGTGGGGGGTGACAATGTCAGGGTAATGACAGCAGCTTGAAGAATTTCAAAATAGGCCACACATTACTCCAGATTCTGGCTGGATTGCCCAGCGCCATCCTTTTTCTTGCCCATTCTATGGGCTTCAAACAGAATACAGAGTTTTAAAGGCATATAATGGAGCTACGTTCATCAGAGTGATCTGGGAATTCCCATACATTTTCCCCAAGTACATGGACAGAAAAATACTGAGCAATGCAGTTTGAGCTTTCTCTAATTAATGAGAAATCCATTTGAGAAGGAGATCTGCAAGTTTGGCTCATCTTTTAAGCATCTGTATTGCTGTTTTGTTTTGTTTTTTTTCCTGAGTCAGTGCATTTAGCCATGCTATTTGAAATTCAATAAATAAAGGACATAAAATTGAAAAAATGGATCATCACCTTTTTTTGAAAACCAGCTAAGCAACTGTTTTGCCCAAAATGTCAAGCATTAGGGGACTTTAATAAAATACTGAAAGTATGCTCCCTGGAGGAGATGAGCAATTCAAAAATAGAACTTATGAGAACAATGATAATTGATACTTCAAGTGGGAATGGTACTCCATGTTCTAATGGACAAAGAGGAGTGTTGCCTGATGAGATGACACAAATCATGCCGTGGGAGTCTCTGGGGTCCAGTGGGTGGCAGCTGTTCAGGATCTGAAGCTAGAGATGTGAGCAGCAGTGTGTCCTCAGGAAACCACGGGGGAAATGCTGTGTGGGATTTACAGTGGTAAAAGTTTCCCAGAGTTGTAATAACAGTGGGAAAGCAGAACCCAGATTATTTCAACAAAGATACAGCTCTGTAAGGAGTCTATCAGCGCATAGAACCACTCTTGTCTATTGGAGTCTTCTTAAAGGACCTAGACCCTCCCCCCTTTGAATCATCAGTGGTGAAACTTGTGACCTTGTGTGCCCATTTGAAAGGATGTATGTACCCTAGAAAAGCCATGTTTTAATCCTAATCCCATTTTGTAAAGGCAGCCATTTTTCTAATTCCTATTCAGTACTGTATGTTTGAAACTTTAATTAGATCATCTATCTCCCTGGAGATGTGACTCACTCAAGAGTGGTTGTTAAACTGAATTAGGTGGAGGCATGTCTCCACCCATTTTAGGTGAGTCTTGATTACTTTACTGGAATCCTATAAAAGAGGAAAGTTTGGAGAAAACAAAGATTCAAATAGAGCAGAGAACGACACAGCCATGAGAAGTAGAGAGTCCACAAGCCGGCAATCTTTGGAAATGAAAAAGGAAAACGCCTCCCGTGGAGCTTCATGGAACAGGAAGCCAGGAGAGAAAGCTAGCAGATGATGCCATGTTCGCCATGTGCCTTTCCAGAGAGCAAGAAACTCTGAACTTCATCAGCCTTCTTGAATCAAGGTATCTTTCCCTGGATGCCTTAGCCTGGACGTTTCTATAGACTTGTTTCAATTGTCTATTGGAATATTTTCTCATCTTAGAACTGTAAACCTTACAACTTATTAAATTCCCCTTTTTAAAAGCCATTCCATTTATGGCATATTGCATTTCAGCAGCTAGCAAACCAGAACACCTTGTTTTGTTCTAATTGCTCAGTGCTTTATTCTTGAGCTCTGATAGATTTCCCCATAAGGTCATCCTCATTCCCAAGCCATTTTAGAAGTCCCTAGAGAAGTTTTTTGAAATGCAGATTCCAGGGCTCTCTTCCCAGAGACTCTAACCTTACAGGTCCTGGTGGGCCCAGGAGTTTACATATTAACAAACCCCAGGGGATTGTGTTATATGTGGTCTCTGGCCATACTTTGAGAAACACTATCTTGGAAGGAAAGAGGCTGATGCCAAAATTTCTTGATTCTGTCTCCAGCACCAATTTCCAAAATATGCTTTTGATGAAATGTCAAATATATAAAATCTTTGAATTCAGGATATAAAATCTCCTCCACCATTATTGGAGGTTTTATTACTGTAAAATTTGACAAATAAAGTGAAAGAAACAAGAAATTATCCTGCCTTTCCTATATGAACTGCTTTTTAGGGTAATCAAATAGTTTTGAGGGAAAATTTTCCCTTACAGAAATCCAGCTAAAAAATGATAGAATTTTTTAAAATCTATTTTATAACTACTAATGGAATAAAGGGTATAGGCAATGAACATAAATGAAAACTAAAGACAGTCAGTGAAAGGGCAATGCCCAACTTCACCATGTAGAGATCAGACTGACGCCACCTGAATCCACTGATAAAGCCTAGCTAGCATCCCTAAAAATGAGAAAAATGGACATTAAGAGCCTCATGATGGGGTGTACTATGAAGTGTGAAGTTTTCAGGCCCCAAAACTTCACCCTGAATCTCCTCAAGTCAGTTCATAGGAAGTTACAGGGGATAAAGAATTGAGGTAAATGACACTAACAGGAAACAAAAAGCCAAATCCAGATTGTGGATCATTTTACAGAACAAACTACCCAATTTCTACAACAAATAGTCGTCAGATGAAGGGAGGAGTATTATAGAATAAAAGAGAGCTAAAGACATAACCAAATCCTACTGAAAGCCTTGTTTTGATCCTGATTAGAAGAAACCAACTATAAAAAGTCAAACAGGGAAATCTGACTATGGACGTGATATTAGATGATAATAAGGAATTATTGTGAGATGTGATAATAGGTAGTTATGTTTTTAAAAAAATCTTTATCAATTAGAGCTGCATACTAAAATGCTTAGGTGAAATGACACAATGTCTGGAATTTGCTTGAAAATACTTTAGCAAAACTGAGGTTAGGTAGACAGATGAAACAGGATTAGCAAAACATTGCTAACTGCTGAATTTTGGTGCTGAGTACATGGAGGTTTACCATACTATTCTCCTTACTTTGGGGTAAACTTAAAATTTTCTACAATAACAAATTTTAAAATATATACTGTTGCTGTAGAAACCCAATCCTTCCAAGTCAACCTAATGAAGACAAGAAGACTGAGAAAGAAGTTGATTATTGTTACTCAGGAATTAAACCATTCCCTTCCACTGATAATTCCCCTGTAAATGTCCTCCTACGACACTAAAACCCAGTTTTTATACCTTGAGTTCCATTTTTTCTTTCAAATTCCTAAAAAGCACCAGTGATTTTTTTCTTCAGCTACCTTACCCTCTCCTGTAATAGCTTCATGAGATGCATAGAATAAATGGAACTCCATTTGCAGATTTGGCTAATTGCGAACCTTTAAAATACCCTTAAAAGCATCGCTCATCTTATCTACTGAGAGAAAATGCTTTTCATTAAATTAAGAGAAAACAACTCTAAAAATATTAACTATTTTTAGATAATAAAAATGTGTTGCAAGCAACATGGTCATACTTTGTTGTAGTATATTTCTAAAGTAAAAGGCTAGCTATCTTAGAATACTACAAATTATTTTGTTTGTGGTCACCTTAAAGAAACTGGCTCCGGATTAAAAATAGAAAATTCCCAAATCAAAAAGTACCCCAACTAATTAATCTTAGTGGATTTATAAGTTTTGAGGTCAATACTCAGAACTGTGCTGTAATTTAACTCTTAGAGGCCATTTAACTTTCATTGCCTTCACAGTTAAACTTGATTACTTCACTCATTCCAGGGTAGCTAATTAACATCCACAGCACAATTCTCTCAACCATCATTCTTTCCAACGTTTATCTCCAATGCAGAAGACAACAGCTAGGATACTAACTTGGGCCCTTAAAAGTTATAGCCAATGACCTATCAACATTTTTTGGCTTTCCTGTGAAATGCCGAGTGCCGTTAAAATCAAGATTTTCTCAAAGTGTCTTCTTGGAATACTGGCATCAAAATCAACTGGTATGTTAAAAATGCAGGTTCCTGAGCCCCTGGACTACTACCTACTAAACCAAAATCTCTGGGGGTGGAGCCTGAAACTCTACCGTTAGCAAGCTTGCCAAGTGATTCTGCCATGTATCAAGTTTAACAACCAAGTTTTCAAGAACTTAGGGTTTGTCTCAAGTCTATGAGAAAAATACAGATAGAGGAACAAGTTAAGCACCAAGAGTAAGCAATCGGCCAAATCCAGGATGTGGAATACGTTACAGGACAACTGACCTGATTTCTTCAAAAAAGTCAAAGACATGGCCATCAACAGATGAATGGATAAACAAAGTGGTATTCCATCATTAAAAGGAATGAAGAACTATATTAATCTCCTAGAGCTGCTGTAAGAAATTAACATAAATTTGGTAGCTTAAAAAAAAACAAATTTAATCTCTCAGATCTGGAGACCAGAAGTCCTAAATCGAGGTGCCATCAGGACCATGTTCTCCCCAATGGCTCTAGGGAAGAATCCTTCCTTGCTTCTTTCTAGTTTTTGGTGGTGACAGCAATTCTTGCTATCCCATGGCTTATAACTGCATAACTACAGTCTCTGCCTCTGTCTTCACATGGTCTTCTCTTCTGTGCATCTCTGACTATGTCTCTTCTTCTCTGCTTATTGGATGCCAGCCATAATTGTATTAAGGGCCCACCATTCTCCAATGTGATTTCATCTCAACTAATGACATCTGCAATGACTTTATTTCCAAATAAGGTCATTGTGAAGTACTGGTGGTTAGAATGTCAATATATCTTTTTTTTGAGGAGGGGCACAGTTCAACCCGTAACAAGAACTGATACAAATTACAACACAGATGAACCTTGAAAACAGTATGCTAAGTGAAAATACCACATATTATATGATTTCATTTTCATATGAAAATTTTCATGAAATGTTCAAAATAGGCAAACCCATAGAGACAGAAAGTGAATTAGTAGTTTCCAGATGGTAGGGGGAGCAAAGAATAGGGAGTGACTGCTAATAGGTACAGGACTTTTGAGGGGAGATGATGAAAATGTTCTGGAATTAGATAATGGTGATGATTGCATAACTGTAAATTTACTAAAAATCATCAAACTGTGCACTTTAAAAAAGGATGAATTTTATGGTATTTGAATTATATCTTTAAAAAATTTTATAAAAAGGATAAAGGGATTGAGAAAAAAAGTTTTTTTAATATTTTTTTTTTAGACTAAGAGAGGTTTTAAAGAAACAGGAGACATAACAATTAGATACAATGTGTAGACTTTATATAAATCCTGATGCAAAAATCCAACTGTAAAAAAGACATTTAGACAACTGAGGAATTTGACTATGAATTTGGAAATGTGTATTTTTTTTAACAATCACACTGGCAATTTTGTCATGTGGGACTATTTCTTTTCTTTGAGATGCATAATGAAATTTTAGGGGTAAAATAACATATCTTTGATTTGCTTTAAAATACTTTGACAGGCAGAAGGTGGGCCTTCCACGTCCTTGCTCAAGAAGAGTTGTTCACCTCAGACCTAAGAGAGAATGGAGCACATTCCTTGGAAGTTGGGGAGAGCCTGACTGCCACCCTATTGTTCTAGAGGGGTTAAGCATATGACTGGAGATAGCAGAGAGCCCAGGTGTGCCCAATGTTTGGAGAGGGTGGAGCCAAGAAAAAGGTGGGCTCCCCAATGTCCCCAATGTTGCATTTAGAGAGAGCCTGGCCACTGCAGGCCCTTGGAAAGGGTGAGACTGCTGCTTTCCAAAGCCCCAATGATAAATAACTGTCAGACTTTGAAATCTAATGGAGTTTGCCCTGCAGATTTTAGGAACTATATGGGTCCAGTAACCTCTGTGCTCTTTCCAGTTCCTCCCTATGGAAATGGGAACATGTATCTATGATTGTCCCTCCTCTGTATACAGGCGCAGATAACCTGTTCTGAGTTTTACAGATCCAGAGCCAGAGGAGAATTTTGCCTTAGGCCAGACCATGCCTGTAGCTGACTTTGATGACATTGAGCACTGCTTCTGATTTTGTATTGTATTTGTTTTCTTACTGAAATGGTTTAAGGCTTTTGGAAAGAACATGTCCAAAGGGTGGGATGTGCCTGTTTGAAGCTATTATGTATCCCAGAAAAGCCAGGTTCTTTAATCTTCATTCAGTATTGCTGGGGGGGGGGGGGGGAGCTTTCTGATTGTTTCCATGGAGAACTGACCCACCCCATTGTGGGTGGGAACTTTTGATTAAACAGTTAACATGGAGATACATTTCTATCAATTCTAGCTGGACTTGCTTATTGGAGCCCTTTAAGAGGGAACCATTTTGGAAAAAGCTTTAGAGCCACCAGAAAGCCAGGAGAAAGAACTAGCAGATATTGCCATGTGCCCTCCCAGCTGAGAGAGAAACCCCAGACGTCATCAGCCTTTCTTGAGTGACAGTAACCTCTTGTTGGTACCTTAATTTGGACATGTTCACTGCCTTAAAACTGTAAACTTGCAACTTAATAAAGTCCCCTTTTTAAAAGCCATTCATAGGGTACATGGGTGGTTCACCGGTAGAATGCTTGTCTTCCATGTCGGAGACCCAGGTTCAATTCCTGGACCATGCACCAAAAAAAAAAGCCATTCAGTTTCTGGCATATCACATTCCAGCAGCTTACAAAGTAGAACACCCCCATCATTATTTATTTTTTGTCCTTATATTTTTACTCATCTATCCATACCCTGGATAAAGGGAGCATCAGCCACAAGGTTTCACAATCACAAATTTATGCTATATGGTTTTACAATCATCCTCAAGAACCAAGGCCACTGGAATATAGTTCACCAGTCTCAGGTACTTCCCTCTAGCCACTCCCATACACCATAAACTAAAAAGGGATATCTATATGATACATAAGAATAACCTCCAGGATAAAATTTCAACCTTGTTTGAAATCTTGAAACCACTCAAACTTTATTTTGTCTCATTTCTCTCTTCCCCTTTTGGTCAGGAAGGTTTTCTCAACCCCATGATGCCAGGTCCCAGCTCAACCACAGAGTCATGTCCCACACTGCCAGGGAGATTTTCATCCCTGGGAGTCATGTCCCACATAGGGGGAAAAGCAGTGAGTTCACCTGCTGAACTGGTTTAGAGAGAAAGGCCACATCTGAGCAACAAAAGAGTTTCTCTGGAGGTGACTTTAGGTATAATTATAAGTAGGCTTAGATTTACCTTTACATGAATGAGTTTCATAGGGGTGAGCCCCAAGATAGAAGGGTCAGCCTATTAAATTGGTTATCCCCATTGCTTGCAATAATATCAAGAATTCTCAGATGGGAAAGTTTTATATTTCATCCTTTTTCCCAAGTTCCTCAAGGGGACTTTGCAAATACTTTTTTATTCTCTACCCAAATTACTCTGGGCTGTATCAGGGCATCATACAAATCTGTACAAACCAACAAGATCTCACTCCCTATTCAAAATTCCATGTAATTATGGTGTTCCAATAAACTGACACTACAAGTAAGACTAGATAATGCTATTTTATCTAGTTTTTGCTATTTGGTGCAAAATTTTTATATTTGGTAGTGCACCAAATATACAAGTTTTGCACCAAATAAACACCTCTTCCTTTGAAATTTTTTCAATCACAGGATTGAAATTTTTAAATATAGACCATTTCATCCTTTACCCTGTATTCTGTTTTATCTTGGTCCTATCTAGAACACCTTTATTCGTACCTCTGGCTGAAATCTAATCACTTTTTTTCAACTTTTTCATTAGTTGCTTTTGGGGTAGTGCTGACTTTCATAGCTTCAGAACTCTAACTCTGAGTCTCGGTGTCACACAAATACCCATAGTTCCAGGGAACAACCAAGTTATACACACAAATAGCTTAGCATCTCAGAACTTAGAAATTAACAGTTATAACTCCCAAATACATGTGACTGCTGTGAGAGCTTACAATCTAGGACCATTTACAATAGACCCTGTTTTAGTTTGCCAAAACTGCCAGAATGCAACATACCAGAGATGGAATGGCTTTTAATAAAGGGGATTTATTTAGTTAAAAGTATATAGTTCTTCAAAGGAAAGGCAACTTTCATCTGAGGTTCTCTCCTACATGGGAAGGCACAGGGTGATCTCTGTTGGCCTTCTCTCCGGCTTCTGGGTTCCAACAGCTTTCCCCAGGGTGCTTCCTTTCTGCATCTCCAAAGGCCTGGGCTGAGCTGCAAGCATTAAGATGAGGTATACTGAGCTGCGTAGGCTGTGCTGCATTAAGCTCTCTCATTTCAGCATCCAGCCAATTAAATCAAATGTCATTCATTGCAGCAGACACTCCCCCTAGCTGACAGCAGATGTAATCAGTGACAGATGAGGTTCACATGCCATTGGCTCATGGCCACAGCAACAGAACTAGGCACCTTCACCTGGCCAAGGTGACACCTTAACCTAGCTACCACAAACCCCATTCAGATAATCCATGCTCTCGACTTCAATTCTCTGAGTTTGTATATTATAGTTACTCCATATGAGTGAGGCATGATAATATTTGCCTTTTTGTTTCTGACATTTCATTCAACATAGTGTCCTCAAGGTTTATTCACCTAGATGCATGCCTCACAACTTCATTCCTTCTTGCAGCCCTAGTAGTCCATTATATGTATACACCACAGTCTCCCCCTCCATTCCTCAGTGATGTATCCTTAGGCCCCCTCCATCCACTGCAAATCAAGAACACTGACACCATAAACATCAGTGTGCAAGTGTCCATTTGTGTCCCCACTCTCAGTTCCTTAAAGTATAAACTCAGAAACGGGTTTACAGGATCATGTGGCAACCCCACCTCTAGTCTCTATGGAACTGCACCACCTGCTTCCCTACCAATAGTGAACAGGTACATCTCTTTCTCCACATTTTCTCCAGCACTTGTATCTCTGTTCATTTTTAAACAGTTTTAGTTGCACATTATACAATCCACCCTAAGTTAAAAATCAGTGGATCTCAGTATAATCACATAGCTGTGGCTTTGCTTCCACAATATATATGAGAATATGTCCTTTTCTTCCACAAAGAATCCCATACCCTTCCTCCATATCCCCTACTTATTGATATTTAGTTTTGGCATATTGCCTTTGTTACAATCCATGGAAGCATATTACAATGCTGTTGTTAACTATAGAGCCTACCTTTCATTGACTGTATTTTTTCCTGTATACCATCCCATTTTCAACATCTTGCAATGTTGCCATTCATTTGTTTGCCCTCATGCACAAACAATCTAATACTTATACATTTAATTACCATCATTGTCCACTACAGGCATTCCTAAGTTATACTGTCTCAGTCTTTATCTTCTATTTTTCCTCCTAGTGTCATATATGCCCCCCAGCCTTTCTCTCTCAACCATACTCACATTCAGCTTCAATCAGTGTACTTATATTATTGTGCTACCATCAAATAATAATATGCTATCCATTTCTGACTCTTTGCAATCAGTCTGTTGCACATTTTGTACTCTTTCAGCACCATATGTTCAATCTCTACCCTCTTTCTATCTCCTGATAACCTGTGTTCTTAACTTTAAAGCTCAAAGTTCACTCATTAATGTCAATTCATATTAGTGAGACATATAGTATTTGTCATTTTGTTTCTGGCTAATTTCACTCAGCTTAATGTCCTCAAGGTTCATCCATGTTGTTACATGCTTCGTGACTTTTTTCTGCCTTACAGCTGCATAATATTCCACCGTATGTATATACCACAACTTATTTAGCCACTCATCCATTGATGGACATTTGACGTGTTTCCATCTCTTGGCAGTCATGAATAATGCCACTATAAACATCGGTGTGCAAATGTCTGTTTGTGTCCTTGTCTTCAGTTCCTCTGAATATATACCTAGCAATGGGATTCCTGGATCAAATTGGCAATTCTATACTTAGCTTCCTGAGGAACCACCAAATTGCCTTTCAGAGTGGTTGCACTATTCTGCATTCCCACCAACAGTAAGTGTGCCTTTTCCTCCACATCCTCTCCAGCACTTGTCATTTTTCTGTTTTGTTTTATTTTGATAATGGCCATTCTAGTAGCTGTGAGATGGTATCTCATTGTTGTTTTGATTTGTATTTCCTTAATAGCCAGTGACATTGAGCATCTTTTCATATGTTTTTGAGCCATTTGTATTTTTCCCTCTTTGGAAAAGTTTCTGTCCATATCTTTTGCCCATTTTCTGATTAGGTCGTTTGTCTTTATCTTGTTGAGTTATAGAATCTCTTTATGTATTCTGTATATTAAGCCCTTATCTGATATGTGGTTTCCAAATATTGTCTTACGTTGTTTAGGCTGCTTTTTAACTTTCCTGACGATGTTCTTAGAAGCATAAAAGTGTTCAATTTTGAAGAGATCTCATTTATGTAGTTCTACTTTCATCTCTTGCACTTTGGGTGTACCTTCTAGAAAACCACTGCCTATCACAAGATCCTTAAAATATTTTCCTCTGAACATTTTATGGTCTTAACTCTAATGTTAGGTCTTTGATCCATTTTGAGTTAATTTTTGTAAACGAGGTGAGATAGGGATCCTCTTTCATTCTTCTGGATATGGATATACAGTTTTCCAAACACAATTTGTTGAAGAGGTTGCTCCATTCAGTTCAATTTACTTGACTGCCTTATCAAAGATCAATTGGCCATAGATGTGAGGGTCCACCTCTAAACACTCAGTTCGATTCCACTGGTGTACTGGCAGAAAGGCCAGTACCAAGCTGCTTTGACCATCGTAGTTTTGTAATATGCTTTAAAGTCAGGTAGTGCGAGGCCTCCCACTTCATTTTTCTTAAGATATTTTTTAGCTATTTGGGATACCATACTCTTCCAAATAAATTTGATTATTGGTCTTTCTATTTCTGTAAAGTAAGTTGTGGTGTTTGAATTGCTGTTGTGTTGAATCTATAAATCAATTTGGGCAGAACTGACATCTCACTATATTTAATCTTCCAATACATGAACATAGTATGTCCTTCCATTTATTTAGGTTTTCCTTGATTTCTTTTAGCAAAGTTTTGTAGTTTTTTGTGTATACGTCTTTTACGTTGTTGGTTAAATTTATTCCTATATATTTTATTCTTTTGGTTGCTATTGTAAATAGAAGTTTATTCTTGATTTCCTCCTCAGACTGCTTATTTCTGGAACAAACAACTGATTTTTGTGTGTTGATCTTATATCCTGTCACTTTGTTATACTCATTTATTAGCTGTAGTAGCTTTACTGTAGATTTTTCAGGATTTTCTAAATATAAGATCATGTCATCTGCAAACAGCGAAAATTTTAGTTCTTCCTTTCCAATTTTGATGCTTTTATCTCTTTTTCTTGCCTAACTGCTCTAGCTAGAACTTTCAGTACAATGTTTTAAACCAATGGTGACAATGGACATCCTTGCCTTGTTTTTGGTCTTAGAGGGAAAGTTTTCAGTCTTTCCCCCATTGAATATGATGTTAGCTCTGGGTTTTTCATATATTCCTTTTACCATGTTGAGGAAGTTCCCTTTTATTCCTATCCTTTGAAGTGTTTTCATCAAGAAACGATGCTGTGACTTCCGGAGAAGATGGCGGCTTAGTAAGACGCGCGGGTCTTAGTTCCTCCTCCTCCAGAACAGCAACTAAAGAAACAGAAACAATACGAAACAGCTCCCGGAGTCACGACAGAGACCAAAAAGACAGCGTACCCCATTCTGGAACGGCTGAACGGGCAGGGAGAATCCGCTGCGGTGAGATACCCGAGGAGCGCGTGTTTTCCCGGCCGGGGCGGCTGGTGACTGGGGTCCCCTCCACGCACGTGGCTCCCCGGTCTGACTGGGAACATTGGATAGCGGGGCCCTCCCGTCACGCTTGGCGTCTCGGGCCAGCTGGGCAATTTGGACAGGCACTCCCCCAAGCCGCGTGGGCCAGCGACCCCCGCCTCCACGCACGGTTTCCCAGGCCGACTGCCCCGCAGACAGACGAGCGCCACGAGCGCCACCTACTGGGCAGGAAAAGAAAAACAGAGCCCAGAGATTTCACAGAAAAACCTTTCAAGCAGCCGGCTTGAACCATTCTCACACCCAGGGAAATCTGATCAAATGCCCAGACACCAGCAGAAAATAATGGATGACGCTCGGAAAATTGAAGATATGGCCCAGTCAAAGGAACAAACCAATAGTTCAAATGAGATACAGGAGCTGAGACGCCTAATGCTGAATATACGAACAGAAATGGAAAAACTCTTCAAAAACCAAATCAATAAATTGAGGGAGGACATGAAGAAGACATGGGCTGAACAAAAAGAAGAAATAGAAAATCTGAAAAAACAAATCACAGAACTTATGGGAGTAAAGGACAAAGAAGAAAAAATGGAAAAAACAATGGATACCTACAATGGTAGATCTAAAGAGACAGAAGCTACAATTAGTGAACTGGAGGATGGAACATCTGAATTCCAAAAAGAAACAGAAACTATAGGGAAAAGAATGGAACTTGAGCAGGGGATCAGGGAACTGAATGACAATATGAAGCGCGCAAATATACGTGTTGTGGGTGTCCCAGAAGGAGAAGAGAAGGGAAAAGGAGGAGAAAAACTAATGGAAGAAATTATCACTGAAAATTTCCCAACTCTTATGAAAGACCTAAATTTACAGATCCAAGAAGTGCAGCGCACCCCAAAGAGAATAGACCCAAATAGGCGTTCTCCAAGACATTTACTAGTTAGAATGTCAGAGGTCAAAGAGAAAGAGAGGATCTTGAAAGCAGCAAGAGAAAAACAATCTGCAACATACAAGGGAAACCCAATAAGACTATGTGTAGATTTCTCAGCAGAAACCATGGAGGCTAGAAGACAGTGGGATGATATATTTAAATTACTAAAAGAGAAAAACTGCCAACCAAGACTCCTATATCCAGCAAAATTGTCCTTCAAAAATGAAGGAGAAATTAAAACATTTATAGACAAAAAGTCACTGAGAGAATTTGTGACCAAGAGACCAGCTCTGCAAGAAATACTAAAGGGAGCACTAGAGTCAGATACAAAAAGACAGAAGAGAGAGGTATGGAGTAAAGTGTAGAAAGAAGGAAAATCAGATATGATATATATAATACAAAAGCCAAAATGGTAGAGGAAAATATTATCCAAACAGTAATAACACTAAAAGTTAATGGACTGAATTTCCCAATCAAAAGGCATAGAATGGCAGAATGGATTACGACCCAGCAATACCACTGCTAGGTATCTACTCAAAGGACTTAAGGGCAAAGACACAGATGGACATTTGCACACCAGTGTTTATAGCAGCATTATCTGCAATTGCAAAGAGATGGAAACAGCCAAAATGTCCATCAACAGACGAGTGGCTAAACAAACTGTGGCGTATACCTACGATGGAATATTATGCAGCTTTAAGACAGACTAAACTTATGAAGCATGTAATAACATGGATGGACCTAGAGAACATTATGCTGAGTGAGTCTAGCCCAAAACTAAAGGACAAATACTGTATGGTCCCACTGATGTGAACCGACATTCGAGAATCAGCTTGGAATATATCATTGGTAACAGAGACCAGCAGGAGTTAGAAACAGGGTAAGATAATGGGTAATTGGAGCTGAAGGGATACAGACTGTGCAACAGGACTAGATACAAAAACTCAAAAATGGACAGCACAATAATACCTAAGTGTAATCTAACTAGGTTGGAACACTGAATGAAGCTGCACCTGAAATATGGTTTTTTGTTTGTTTGTTTGTGTGTTTGTATCTTTTGTTTTTGTTTTTTTTCTTTTTCCTTTTTATATATATATATATATTTTTATTAGTATTATTATTTTAATTCTCTTCTCTATATTAACATTCTATATCTTTTTCTGCTGTTTTGCTAGTTCTTTTCCTAAATCGATGCAAATGTACTAAGAAATGATGATCATACATCTATGTGATGATACTAAGAATTACTGAGTGCATGTGTAGAATGGAATGATTTCTAGATGTTGTGTTAATTTCTTTTCTTTTTTTTGATTAATAAAAAAAATTAAAAAAAAAAAAAGAAAGAAACGATGCTGAATTTTCCCAGATGCTTTTTCTGCATCGAGATGATCATGTGGTTTTTTTCTCCTTAATTTATTGAGGTGGTGTATTACATTAATTGATTTGCTTGTGTTGAACCACCCTTGCATACCTGGGATAAAACCCATTTGGTCGTTCAGATATAGACCCTCTCATCTATGGACATTTGATCTTTGATAAGGCAGTCAAGCCGACTCACCTGGGACAGAACAGTCTCTTCAATAAATGGTGCCTAGAGAACTGGATATCCATATGCAAAAGAATGAAAGAAGACCCATCTCTCACACCCTATACAAAAGTTAACTCAAAATGGATCAAAGATCTAAACATTAGGTCTAAGACCATAAAACAGAGGAAAATGTAGGGAGATATCTTATGGATCTTACAACTGGAGGCGGTTTTATGGACCTTAAACCTAAAGCAAGAGCACTGAAGAAGGAAATAAATAAATGGGAACTCCTCAAAATTAAACACTTTTGCGCATCAAAGAACTTCATCAAGAAAGTAGAAAGACAGCCTTCACAATGGGAGACAATATTTGGAAATGATATATCAGATAAAGGTCTAGTATCCAGAATTTATAAAGAGATTGTTCATCTCAACAACAAAAAGACAGCCAACCCAATTACAAAATGGGAAAAAGACTTGAACAGACACCTATCAGAAGAGGAAATACGGATGGCCAAGAGGCACATGAAGAGATGCTCAATGTCCCTGGCCATTAGAGAAATGCAAATCAAAACCACAATGAGATATCATCTCACACCCACCAGAATGGCCATTATCAACAAAACAGAAAATGACAAGTGCTGGAGAGGATGCGGAGAAAGAGGCACACTTATTCACTGTTGGTGGGAATGTCAAAGGGTGCAACCACTGTGGAAGGCAGTTTGGCGGTTCCTCAAAAAGCTGAATATAGAATTGCCATACGACCCAGCAATACCATTGCTAGGTATCTACTCAAAGGACTTAAGGGCAAAGACACAAACGGACATTTGCACACCAATGTTTATAGCAGCATTATTTACAATTGCAAAGAGATGGAAACAGCCAAAATCTCCATCAACAGAAGAGTGGCTAAACAAACTGTGGTATATACATACGATGGAATATTATGCAGCTTTAAGACAAGATAAACTTTGAACCATGTAATAACATGGATGGTCCTAGAGAATATTATGCTGAGTGAATCCAGCCAAAAACTAAAGGACAAATACTGTATGGTCCCACTGATGTGAACGGACATTCGAGAATAAACTTGAAATATGTCATTGGTAACAGAGTTCAGCAGGAGTTAGAAACAGGGTAAGACAATGGGTAATTGAAGCTGAAGGGATACAGACTGTGCAACAGGACTAGATACAAAAACTCAAAAATGGACAGCACAATAATACCTAATTGTAAAGTAATCATGTTAAAACACTGAATGAAGCTGCATCTGAGCTATAGGTTTTTGTTTTGTTTTGTGTTGTTTTGTTTTGATTTTACTATTATTACTTTTATTTTTTTCTCTATATTAACATTCTATATCTTTTTCGGTTATGTTGCTAGTTCTTCTAAACCAATGCAAATGTACTAACAAATGATGATCATGCAGCTATGTGATGATGTTAAGAATTAATGATTGCATGTGTAGAATGGTATGATCTCTAAATGTTGGGTTAATTTCTTTTTTTCTGTTAATTAAAAAAAAAAAAGAGAAGGGATAATTGGAGATGAAGGGATACAGACTGTACAACGGGACTGGATATAAAAACTCAGAAATGGACAGCACAATACTACCCAATTGTAATGCAATTATGTTAAAACACTGAATGAAGCTGCATGTGAGGTATAGGTTTTTTGTTTTTGTTTTTTTTGTTTTTTTTTTCTTTCTATTATTGTTTTAATTCTTATTCTGTTGTCTTTTTATTTCTTTTTCTAAATCGATGCAAATGTACTAAGAAATGATGAATATGCAACTATGTGATGTTATTAAGAATTACTGATTGTACATGTACATTGAAATGATTTCTAATTGTTTTGTTAATTCTTTTTTTAATTAATAAAAAATAAAAAAAAAAAACCCATTTGGTCATGGTGTTTAATCCTACTAATATGCTGGTGGATTCAATTTGCAAGTATTTTGTTTAAGGATTTTTGCATCTATATTCATAAAATAGATTCATCTGTAATTTCTTTTCTTATAGTATTTATTGAGTACACAAAGTTGTGTACTCATCACCATGATCATATTTTAGAGCATTTGCATCACTCCAGAAAAAGAAATAAAAAGAAAAAACTCATACATGCCATACACCTTGCCCCCTCTCTCATTGACCACTAGTGTTTCCATATACCCAATTTAGGTTACCCTTTTATTTATTTTTGTATTCATATTTTTTACTCACCTGTCCATACTCTGGATATAAGGAACATCAGACACAAGGTTTCCACAATCATACAGTCACACTGCAAACATTTATCTTTATACAGTTATCCTCAAGAATCTAGGCTACTGGAACACTGCTCAATAGTTTCAGGTACTTCCTTCCACCCACTCCAGTACACCATAAGTTATATAATGCATAAGAATAACCTCCAGTATAACCTCTCAACTTTGTTTGAAATCTCTCAGCAACTGAAACTTTGTTGTTGTTGTTGTTTTGCATGGGCAGGCACCAGGAATCAAACCCGGGTTTCCAGCATGGCAGGCAAGAACTCTACCTGCTGAGCCACCCTGGCCTGCCCACTGAAACTTTATTTTGTGTCATTTATCTCTTTCCCCTTTTGGTTAAGAAGGTTTTCTTTATCTCTTCATGCTGGGTCTCACCTCATCCCAGGATTTCTGTCCCACATTGCCAAGGAGATTTATGCCCCTGGAAGTCATGTCCCATGTAGGGAGGGCAGTGAGTTTACCTGCTGAGTTGGCTTAGAGAGAGAGGCCACATCTCAGCAACAAAAGAGCTTCTCTGGGGGTGACTTTGAGGTCTAATTTTAAGTAGGCTTAGCCTATCTTTTGCAGGAATACGTTTCACAGGGGCGATCCCCAAGATTGCCTATTGATTTGGCTGTCCCCGCTGCTTGCAAGAATATCAGAAATTCTCCAAATAGGGAAGTTGAATATTTCCTCTTTTCTCACCTTCTACTTCTTCTTGAGTCAATGTTGGTTGATCATGCTTGTCTAGGAAGTTGTCAATTTCTTCTAAGTTGTCTAATTTGTTAGTATATAGTTGTTCATAGTACCCTCTCATTGTTTCCTTTAGTTCTGTGGGGTAGTAATTATACCCCCCTCTCATTTATTATTTTATTTATTTGAATCCACTGTCTTTGTTTCTTTGTCAGCTGAGCTAAATTGTCCATCTATTTCATGACTTTCTCAAAGAATCACCTTCTGGTTTTATTTATTCTCTCTATTGTTTTCATGGCCTCAATTTCATTTATTTCTGCTTTCATCTTTGTTATTCCTTTCCTTCTGTTTGCATTCGGGTTAGTTTTCTGTTTTTTTCTCTAGTTCCTCCAAGTAAGCAGTTAATTGCTCAAGTGCTCTTTCTTCTTTTTTAATATAGGCATTTAGGGCAATAAATTTCCCTCTCAGCACTGCCTTTGCTGCATCCCATAAGTTTTGATATTTTGTGTTCTCATTTTTATTTGCCTCGAGATATTTTCTGATTTCTCTTGTAATTTCTGCCTTTATTGACCCACTGGTTATTTAAGAGTGTCTTGTTTAGCCTCCATAAATTTGTGACTTTTCCAGGTTTCCATCTGTTATTGATTTCCAACTGCATTCCATTATGATCTGAGAAGGTGCTTTGTATAATTTCAATATTCTTAAATGTACTAAGACCTGCTTTATGCCCTAACATGTGCTCTATCCTAGAGAATGATCCATGAGCATTTGAGAAGGATGTGTATACTCCTGTGGTTGGTGCAATGTTCTTTAATTGGCTGTTAAATCTAGCTTATTTATCATATTATTCAAGATCTGTTTCCTTACTGATCTCCTGTCTAGATGTCCTATCCATTGTTGAGAGTGGTATATTGAAGTCTCCAGCTACTATTGTAGAAATGTCCACTTTTCCCTTCAGTGTTGTCAGTGTTTGTCTCATGTATTTTGGGGCACTCTGGCTTGGTGCATAGATGTTTATGATTGTTATGCCTTCCTGATAAATTGTCCCTTTTATTAATACATAGTGTCCCCTTTTAATTGTTTTATGTTTGAGGTCTAATTTGTCTGATATTAGTGTAGCCACCCCTACTCTTTTCTGGTCGTTATTTGCATGGAATATCTTTTTCCAGCCTTTCACTTTCAACCTGTTTTTTGTCTTTGGTTCCTAAGTGAGTCTTTTTTAGACAGAATACAGATGGTTCCTGTTTTGTTTTCTTTTTTTTTAATTCATTCTGCCAATCCATGTCTTTTGATTGGGGAGTTCAATCCATTAATATTTAATGTTATTACTGTAAGGGCTGTACTTTCTTCAACCATTTTTTCTTTTTTATTTTATCTGTTGTATCTTATCTTTTCTCTCTTTAAACCCAATTAGTTTCCCTTTCTTTAATGTTCATTTCTACACTCTTCTCCAAACCTCTGTCTCTTGTCTTTTAATAACTGCCTATAGTGCTACCTTTAGAATATCTTGTAGGGCAGGTCTCTTGTTCACGAACTCTCTCAGTAGCTGTTTGTCTGTAAATATTTTAAACTCTCCCTCATTTCTGAAGGACAATTTTGCCGGATATAGAATTCTTGCTTGGCAGTTTTTCTCTTTCAGTATTTTAAATATATCATCCCACTGCCTTCTCACCTCCATGGTTTCTGCTGAAGGATCCACACTTAATTTTATCATGCTTCCTTGTATGTGATGGGTCACTTTTCTCTTACTGCTTCCAGTATTCTTTGTCTTTGATATTTGACAATCTGACTACTAAGTGTCTTGGTGTGGGTCCATTTGGGGGGTATGCTCCACTTCTTGGATCTGTAGTTTTATGTCTAATATTCTTCTACTTCTTCAGTTTGGGACTTCTAGGGTCCCTCTTCTGTCCATATCCTCCTCTAGATTTCTGAACAATTCAGAGTTGTTCTTTATTAATGCTGAATCTCCAAGGAAAGTTTCAGTAGCTGTTTATATAGTCATGATGATGATGTCACTCCTCACTGTTTTTTAAAAATCTCATTGTAATGTATATATTTTTGTAAACTATATTCAAATCCTCTTCCAAATAAAGTGGGGCCTAAGCAATAATAAACAAATAACTGAATGAACAGTAAATTGAAAATAATTCCAAATAAATTTAGAACAAGTAATGCAAAACAATAAAATTTACAAATAAAAAAAATTCTGAGTTGTTTTTAAGTTCTTGGTTAACTCTATTTCATTTTTAGCATCTATTACTTCCCTCTTCCTTTATTCATGGGTGCCTCTAGCTCCCTTCTGACAATTATGAATGAGCTGGGTCTTTACCACACAAATATATTGAAGAAAGAAAGAGAGAGACTGAAGAGAGCATAGATTTATCATTAGGATTTTCTTAAGTTGGAAAACAGAAAATAAGAGGCTGGAAAAAGGTCTGAGGAAGATACTGGAATTAAATGTGTTGTATGCAAGACCGTAAAAGAAGAGAAAAACATCCTGCATCCAATGAGTGTGAAACAGGACAGTGTTAGGCTGTTTCTAGATCATTTCTCAGCGCCTTTATGTCCAGAAGCTTAGTGGCTTCTCAGACAGTACGGACAACTGGCCATTTTTGGGGGGGGGGCTTGTGGATGTGAGGGACCCTTCTGCAGTTAACCCACCACTTTTAGCACTCTACAACCAATCTTATTTTATAGACAGGAGATTCCTGGGGCTCAGAATCAAGCTTCTCCACTACCAAATCCCAGGTTTAACTGAGACTTTCTACCCAATTTTGTTAACTAGATTCTTCTCCTAAAGACTGATCAGGTACCCCAGGTCTCTTATGGCTTCAGTCCTGCCTGCTTGCACCAAGATCTCCCCACAGCCGGGTCATGTTCTGGAATTCAAGCTTGGTGATCCAAGCCCTATTGTCTGCTAAAGTAAGGCAAAAAGAGTGCTGCACTAAGAATTTGAAAGTTGGATATCAGTTCCCACTTCTGTTTGTGTTTTAGCACTCAGTTGCTACATCTGCTTGTTCAAGTTATGTAATATCTCTGGCTTTCAGTTTCCTCATTTGTAAAACAGAGATTGTAACAGTACACATCTCACCAAGTTAGCATGAGGCATCAACAAGACAATTCATATCAAACACTTAGAACAGTACTTGGTAAATAATAAATGTGCAATAAAAACTGGTCATCATTATGGTGATTAAAGAAGAAATCGTTATGTACACATATAGCATGGCCTCCTTAGTTATGTTTTGGTAAGAATATTATTAAAGGATAGCCATCTTTTTCCCTTTCTAAAGCATAGGAACTGAGTGGATTTACTCTGAAGCTAATGAAGTAAAGTTTAAGTTTCAGGCTCTTTATTTGTTTGGATCCCATTCAGGTACTGGGAGGGCCTCCAGCAATGTGTTTACTTGCCTGTATTTATTTTTTTAATTTAACAAGAATTTTAATTATTTTCAATAAATTATATATCAGAATTTTTTTTTATTCATACATATTTTGCCCAGTCAGCTTTCTTTTCTTTTTTAAAGAGAGAAAGAGTTTAATACTAGGTGCATAGGGGGAGCCAGTGGCTTTCTTGATGTATACTTTAAATATGGTAAAATTTTTGTAGGGTACGGTTTCATAAGTTTTGACAAACGCATACACATGTGAGACCAACACCATAATCAAGACAAAAAGCATTTCCATCACCCTAAAATGTTCCTTTGTGCCTCTGCAATCATCCACTTCCTGACTCCCAGCCCCTGGCAGACACCAGTCTATTTTTTCCCTCTATGCCTCTGCCTTTCCCAGAATATCATAAATATCAAATCATATAACATGTGAACTTTTGAATCTGGTTTCTTTAGTTTAACTTAATGGATTTGAGAGTCATCCATGTCGTTTGTATCAGTAGTTAGGGTTTAAAATATACATTTTTAACTTATCACAGTCTACCTTCAAATACTATATCATTTCACAAATAGTGCAAGTACCTTACAGTAGTATACTCTGAATGCTACCCTGCCATCTTTTTTATTGTCATATAATTAACTTTTTAAAAAGTTTTTATTGATATATATTATATATTCACATACCATGTAACCATCCAAAGTATACAATCAATGGTTCACAATAACACCATATAACTGCATTTATCATCACAATTGATTTTTTTTACATGTGAAAAATAACATATAAACCAAAAAAAGCAATAAATTTCAGGGCACATCTCAACAATTAGTTGTAGAACAGATTTCAGAGTTTGGTATGGGTTACAATTCCACAGTTTTAGGTTTTTATTTCTAGCTATTCTAAAATACTGGAGACTAATAGAAATATCAATATAACAATTTAGCAATCATCTCATTTATTAAACCCTACCTTCTCTGTATAACTCCACCATCATCTTTGATCTTTCTTTCACACTTTAGGGGTAGTGAAGCTATGCCCATTCTAACTTTTTCATGTGGGAAGGGGTTGTCAATAATATGGGATAAGGTGATGGAGCTAGTTGATGTTCTGGAGAGGCTGTCCCCTGAATGTTTCAAGACTTATCTGGTCCAGGACCCATCTGGAGGTTGTAGGTTTCTGAAAAGTTACCCTAGTATGTGGAACCTTTGTAGAATCTGATATAACACCCTGGGTGTTCTTTAGGATTGGCAGGAATGGTTTTAGTTGAGGTTTGGTAAACTATGTATGATAGATAGCGATGTCTAACTGAAGTATTCCTAAGAGTGACCTCCACAGTAGCCGCTCGACCCTTATGTAAACTCCCTCAGCCACTGATAACTTATTTGCTACACTTCTTTCCCCCTTTTGGTCAGAATGGCATCGTTGATCCCATGGTGCCAGGGCGATGCTCATCCCTGGAAGTCCTCTCCCACACCGTCAGGAAGATTTTCACCCCTGGATGTCATGTCCCACGGAGTGGGGAGGGCAGTGATTTTACTTGCAGAGTTGGGTTTAGAGAGAGAGAGAGGCCACATCTGAGCAAAAAAAGAGGTCCTCCAGAAGTAACTCTTAGGCATACCTATAGGTAGGCTAAGCTTCTCCACTACATACATAAACTTCACAAGAGCAAGCCTCAAGATCAAGGACTTGGCCTATTTATTTGGGTGTCCCTACTGTTTGACACAGTATCAGGGGTTTCCCTGGTGGTGAAGTTTAATAGCTCCATATTTTTTCTCCCATCCATCAGGGGACTTTGAAAATACTTTGTGATTATCTGCTTAATATACTCTGGGATATATCCAGGCATTACATTAAGCTATACAGGATTAAAGGCCCTCATTCCTATTCTGGGCTCCCTGTGTTTGGACTGTTTAAGTGTTCTATCTAGACAGGTTCAGTTATATTATGTGCTTCAAAAAAAAATTTAGATCTTGGACAAAATAAACCTTTTTTCCTTTGGTCTCAAAGACTAGATGAGGTTCTAAAATACAAACAATGTTATCCTTATCCCCATATTCTAAATTACCTTAACCCCAATCTGATTGGCTTCATTCTTACCTCTAAATACCAGGTTATACATATATAAAACAGCCTCTCAAAATCTAGAAATAACAATTACTGCTCCAGATTAAATGTGACTGCTATAGATGTTACCTAGAGGTGACAATCTAGGCTCCTGTTTTCTTACAAGTATTTTCTAAATGAGACCATACAATATTTGCTGTTTTGTTTCTGGCTTATTTTGCCTCACCAAATGTCCCACAGGTTCATTCACAACATTGCATGCCTCACAACTTCATTCCTTTCTGTTGCAGAACAATATTGAATCATGTATACACCACCGTTCACCAACCTGCTTCTCAGTTAGTGCATCCTTCAGCACCTCCATTCCTTGAGCATCACGTATAATGTCTAAAGTCAACAGTCCATCAACACTCTCAATTTTAGATAATTTCATTGTTCCCAAGAGAAAGATTACCAATAAACATACCCTCACCAAACAGAAAATCTAAACCTCCCCCTAATGCTTGTCCTTCCCCACATTATTTATCCCTGATATTGCTGTGGAACAGTTGATGCTTTCCTGTTAAGCATATTGGCTGTATATTTTCAAACAATGCACAAAAGTAAGATGTAAGATGTAAAACAAAGATCTTTTTTTTGCTAAAAAGGACCACCCAAATAACATAAGCCTCAAGATTCACAAAGTCTGGCTCCACCCTGGTATCCAGGTCACATATGAACCACCATTACAGGGTGAGGTGGCAGCTGATAGTAGGTAGGATGGATAGATTTATGGGTAAAAATATTTATCATACCCTTACAAAAGGCTGATTTAAAACATTGGCTTTGTCATTCAATTAAATGAGCCACCTTTGCTTTAAAATAAATATTTTCTCCTGATCTGTCTTTAGAATCAAATTAATGCTTGCAAAATAGCCTTCATAGGTAGCTAACCAAAAATATGCCTTGTTTGCTTTGCTATTTAATTAAATTTTGCAATATCCTGATATTTTTGCAGATTCATTGCTGTGCAAAAGCCAACCTTATTTAGCCCTAGGCTATGTTTCCTCCTGTTTCAGTTTACTAGCTGCTAGAATGCAATATACCAGAAACAGAATGGCTTTTAAAAAGGGGAATTTAATAAGTTGCTAGTTTATAGTTCTAAGGTCACGAAAAATGTTCAAATTAAAGCAAGGATATAGAAATGCCCAATCTAAGGCATCCAGGGAAAAATACCTTGGTTCCAGAAGGCCGATAAAGTTCAAGGTTTCTTTTCTCAACTGAAAAACGTGGACCCCAGAAAAGCCAAATCTTTTCATTCTCATTTCAGTATTGCTGCTGGCTGGGAGCTTTTTTATTGTTCCCAATGAGATAACAGACTCAAGACCCTAGACATATTTTGAGGATTCTGAGACAAGGAAGGTGAAAGGGCAGTAAACTGATGCTCCCTCTCCCATTTAAACTTAACTCATTTAAACACAATCCCACGAGAATCTACAAATGATGGCTGGCTGCTAGGATTATATTGATAAATTTGCATCTGAAAGCATTTATTATGCCAGTGTCCAGTGACCTAACATCCATAATCAATTCCTTCTCCCCACCAAAAACACTTTAACACATCTTAAATCACACTCTACATCAAATCTCATCATTCCTTTGCTACAAAAAAAAAAAAAATTGCTCCAACATCTTCCCATTGTTATTAGCATAAAATACAAACTCTACCTGGGCCTCCTGCATGATCTGGTCCCAAGCCACTCTTATCTCAGTGCCCTCTGCTCCTATATCCATAAGTTCCATTTAACACTTCTGGGTCCTTGTATACATGCCAAGAACTTCTCTGTTCTACTTCCTACTCTGCACAAGCTGTTCTTTCTGCCTGCAGTACCAAACTCCATCCCAAATGTCCACTGATCAGGCAATCAAATGCCAGCTCTTTTTCTCTTCTTTTTGGGCCCCCTTCTGGTCCTACCCCAAACTCTTGGGGAGAGGTAGGACACTGTTTGAAAGGCTCTGCCTTCAGACTGCTTGGGTTCAAATCCCAGATCCGGCTCTAGCTGGCTGCTCTGTGACCTTGGACAAGTTTATTCAATATGTTTCAGTTTCCACACCTAAAATTGGGGGTTGATAAGAGATACTAAAAGGATTAAATTAGTTAACAAATGATAAGCACTTTGTAACAATAATGGAAGTTCTTGGGATTTTTTTTTTTTAGCCTATACTGCAATGGTATCCCACTGATTTGTTAGCCGAATTTCAGCCTGTCACCTAGAGGAAGACTTACGGTGTCCCACACCCACCCCTGGCCGAGCTGAGTCTAGTTAATGAACACTGTGAATGAATGAACAGAGAATTCGAAGAAAAGATGTTGATTTCCAGAGCTAGGATGGGCCATGGGTGTGAGCTTGATGAATAAGACGTGGACCTTGCTTCTCTTTAAGCTTCAGGTTTAGCGGGAGACACAAAATTGACTCATGTCGTTTTAGAAAAGGAAATCTTAAGGCCGTGGCCCAGCCCTAGGGCAAGTGTGAAGGTCTCCACAGAAAAGTCCCTGGGGAAGGCACATTGACCACAGGTTACGAAGATCAAGGCCTGGGAGGCGCCGGATGAATATTGCTCCCCAACCCTGTGGCTCTGAAAAGGATGCTCTGCACGAAGTCAGTTAGCATTCCAGTTACCCTAGAAGCCAGAAGGTACCCGCCAGACAAAGGGCAGCTGGCAGCCTTATGATCCCGCCCATCCACCACACCCTTCCCGGTGATTGGCTGACCACCTTCCCGAGCCCTCCCTCCCGCTTCGCCCCCGCCCAGAGCCTACCCACGATTGGCTGCCCAGTTCGTGGGCTCCTCCCGCCCCCAGCGTCCTGCACCATCCCGGGTCCGCGAGGCCGTGCAGATTCTTGTGTCACGCACGCGCCGTCCGGTTGGTCTCGCTAGGCTGCGCGTTAAGTGTGGATCGGGCCTCCGGCCCCTGTGGTGGGGTAGGCACCCGGCCGGCCATCGGGCCCCGGGTGGGGCTGGGCTCGCCCGGCATCCCCTCGAGCTTTGCCCGCCCGGAGCTCGGCTGCACCCGGCAGCCAGAACGGAGGGATAGCGCCGCTCGGGGGGCGGGCGGTCGTGCTCGTTCCGGGGCCGCATGAGGCACAGACGCCCCACGGAGCTGCGGGGAGGGTTCCCCGCGGACCGGCCAGGGCGCCGTAAGGAGCTTGCGCTTTGCTTTCCCAGGGGGGCACTCGCAGCTACTTTGTGGCAGGTTCCAGGCTAGCCCCCTGCCTGCGGACCTACCCCGCTGCCGACCGTGGGAGCACGGAGTTTCCCCAACCGTTTGCGGAGGTGCAGCGGCCTTATGTCTGAGCGCAGTTGAGTCTCCATCCTCCTCTCTGGGTTTTATGAAGATATAACTGAGAAGTTTGGATTTAAGGGATGATTATGAGTATTGACTCCTTATATAATTCTTTTTACTTTTTGGTATATTAAACAGAGGGAACTACCTGAAATCTTTGAAATGTAATCCAGCTGCCTTGATCTCTGATAACGAACAGACTTCTGTCTTGCACCCTTGGGACTGTAAAAATCTTGTGACTAATCTTCACATACCCAAGACCCTTCATTAGGGCTATCTTTAGTGATCACAAGTCTGAAAGTCGAAAAACTGGATAAATGGGTACACAAGTAAGGTAAGCAGTAGGACAGTCTTGGATAACACGTGTGAAGACCTAGAGCCCAGGCTTCCCTTCCATACAGAGTAAGTTGCTGCAGATAGCCGCCTGTGTAACCAGAACTGAAGTTAAATGTCAGCCGACTTCGTCAGGGAGGAAAGAATGTACAGATGGAATTGTAAACCACTTATCTTGTAAAGCATTAAAAACAACTTTCTCCTGATGTATATGGTGATAATACCCTGCTGAAATTCTGTTCTCATATCTTATGCAAATTTCTTGTTCTAAACCCTTATAAGCTGCCCCTTACACCCCTACTTTTGCAGAACATTACTTCCATTTTCCAGACTGCTGTCACCAGAGATTCTCTCCTGTTTTTAAGCCTTAATAAAACTCATGTCTGACTCGGTGCCCGGCATGTTCTTTGGTCTTGTGGCTGCCTTGACTCGAGCCCTCCAAGAACGGGGTTGGAATAACAGGGTAGTGTGGTGGATGTTTTGCATGCATCTTTTTAATTTTCACAACTCTGAGGCACATACTATTCTCCCATTTTACAGATGGGAGAACAAAATTTAGGTAGTGACTTGCTCAAGATCCCATCACATATAAGTGGTATGTCACGAAGAGCCCTCAACAGGAGCCGCCTCACTTGTAACTTCTGGTTCTTTGACCTCCAGAAAGTCATGTATTATTTCTTGAGATTTGGTATGCTGGTGTCACATTTAAGTATACATAAACAGATTGAGCAAGGTTGGGAAAGAGAACCCCATAGAGCTGTTAAGAATATGCACTCTTTATATATACTTACCTACTTTGAACCTAGAGAAATTTTACAGAACTTGACACAAAGGGAGCATCTCTGTCAACATTTGGATTTTTGATGTAAACAGCACGATGAAGTGTTAAAAAGGGATAATAACAGTAGTGTTTTTGTTAAATATGGAAGTATTAGAGGCATTTGAGAAAGTTTTCATAGGGGAAGGATCTTTGCACTATAGCAGTAGCTAAATAAATGCTAGAATAAGTTCTTGTAGATCAGCTCTAAATGTCTAGCAACTGGGACTTTGATTTTCACTTGTGATAGTCTGACAATTAACCTCATTTTTCCAAAGTGTTAAAAGTATTTAATACACACATGGTAGTCATTCTTAATGCTTATAACTTTTTCTGCTGTTGTTGTTCTTTTTAATGCTTATAACTTGCACTAGCCTATCTATATTTCTTCCTAACCTCATTATACTCTATAGTCCAGCCACAAAGGGAGTTTTTAAATTAATCCAATCAAATATTTGCATCCCTACTCTGAGTCAGACACTGCTAGAGGCAAGAGTAAAAACAAATTTACATTATAGTAGGAAAAAACATAACAAAATTAAAATATGTTGAATGGCTATCATTATTAGAGAAAAAAAAGGGAAGACAGAAAGTGCGTGTGTGTGCTTTGGGAGTGGAATAGATAGGGCTGGTGAGGAAAGGACTCGATACAGAAGTTCTGGAGGAACTGAGGGAGTTGTCATACCTATATGGGGAAGAGCACAGAAAAAGTACAATGGCCCTGAAGTACAGATGTGTTGAAATGTTTAGTATAAAAGCACAGAACCGGGTATAGAGCAACAGAGAAGTGAGCTCAGAGGGAGGAAGATTCTATGTATATGTAGGGGTAAGGCAGATGTTTTTGTAAAATAGCAACTTGTTTCTGGCCTCTTTGGCCTTTGAATGCAGTAACTGCCACCTGGAAAACTCCCTACCCATACATGTCCCAATTCTTCCCTAATTTCTCTGACCTTTCTTTCTTGATCATGGAGTTCTGTAGCACGCTCCAATGACCTCAGCACTTAGAACTGCACATTTTGTGTTTGCATGTTTTCTTGCTCACAGCCTGCAAGGTCTACAATATTAGGGATAAAGTCCATTTTGCATCCCACCATATTTCTAAGGTTTAGCAAGTGCCTGGTATATTGTAAGTTCTCAAATATTTGAGTCCTAAAGCCACCCTGACTATAATGTAATGAGCAGCATCATAATGAAATTGAACTTCCATAATTGTTCTGCATACATATATATGTACATCATTCAAGTAGGTGGCTTACAGCCACCTGTTGCTGCTTAGGCAGTGTTTTAGTTTGCTAATGCTGCCACAATGCACTATACCAGAAATGGAATGGATTTTGTACCAGGGATTTATTGAGTTATAAGTTACAATTCTAAGGAGAAGCTGCCCAACTGAGATATTTCAAATTTCACCTTTTTGCAGAATATATTAAGATACAGGAAAATTAATGGGCATTATGATTTTTTTTCAGTTATTCAACTTTATGTATTACCTTTAAAAACTACAGAAAATTCACTTCCCAGACCATGCACCAACATCCCCCCCCCCAAAAAAAAAATATAGCGCAGTTTTATGTTTAAAGAAAATTTGGACAGAAAGTACAACCCAATTATACCTCCCATACAGAGTGTTTCCCCTATTATTAACATCTAGTATAAGTGTGGTACATTTGTTAGAATTGATGAGTCAATTTTGATACAGTCTACTGTCTACATTAGGGTTCACTCTGTGTCATACAGTTCTAAGTAATATAATCCATTATTACATTATCAAACAGAACAATTCACTGCCCTAAAACTGTCCTGTGCTCCATCTTTTTACCCAACCTCCCTTCTCCCCAAATCCAAGGCAACCACTGAATTTTTTTTCTGCCTCTATAGATTTTGCCTTTTTAAAGAATGTCATGGAATCATACAGTATGTAGGCTTTTCAAACTGACTTCCTTCACTTAGCAATATGCCTTTAAGGTTCCTCTAAATCTTTTCATGACTTGATTTAGATAATTTGTTTGTTTATCCATTTACCTAGTTAAGAATATCTTGGTTGCCTCCAATGGTTGACAATTAAGAATAAAGCTGCAATAATATGTATAAGTTTTGTGTGGATATAGGTTTCACACTCATTTAAGTAAGTATTTAGCAGTGGGATTTCTGAACCATAGGGTAAGCCAATATTTTGCTTTCATTTGTCAATGAAGACATTGACAAATTGTCTTCCAAAGTGGCTATACCATTTTGCATTCCCGTGATGAGTTCCTGTTGCTTCAAATCTTTGCTAGCAACTGGTGTTGGTGTTTTGGATTTTAGTCATTCTAATAAATGTATAAAGTATTACCTTTAAAAATTTTTCAAGCTCTCATGGAAATTAGAAAATGTGTTCCAGAGCTATAAAAGGATGGTGCCTCAGAATTATCTTTGATTTACCAACAGCACTTGACAATTGATTACTTCCACATCCTTGATATATTTTCTGTACTTGGCTTTTGTATTAGTTACCTCTTGCTGATTCATGAATTACCCCAAAACCAAACAACTTAAAGACCAAACATATACTATCTTACACAGTTTTCCAGGATCAGGAATGTGGGAATACTTGAGCTGGGTGGTTTTGGCTCATGGTCTCTCAAGAAGCTTCAGTTGAGATTTACAGGGGCTGGAGGATCTGCTTCCAAGTTCACTCACCTGGTTGTTAGCATGAGACCAATTTCTTCTCACCTGGCTTCTCCCCTGAGCTGCTCACATGACAGCTTGCTTCCCCAGAGTGAGAGATCTAGCAGTATATCCACCACTCTCATTGCTTATGTCCAAATCTTGGAAGTGATATCTCAGCACTTCTGCTTTCCAGGACATCATACTATTAGATTTTCTCTTATATAACTGGTCTTCTCAGATTTCTTTACTCTTCCTCTAGTTAGGAAGTTATTGGTTAATCCAAGAGAGAGATGAGGACAGCTTGACTAGAATAACAGTAAAATTTTATCTTTATATTAGTACTTTTTAGTGGCATTAAAAAAAATCTTCCGATGTAATCAAGATGAATGAATCTTAAGTGAATTTTCTCATTTAACTGGACAAGATAGCCCTATCTGTATTCTTTCATTTTTACAAATTGCATAAGAATGAAAACTATGGGTAATATAAAGGTGATTAATATGAAGATGAAATATTTTCTAATCTTAAAAAATCTGCAGTTCAATTGCTGTGAAGCAAACAAGTGAAAAGTACATAGGGATGCACCCAACCACAGCTTATTGGTATTCTTGAAGAGAGCCATGGCCTCCAGTGTAAATAACTATGAGGACTCCTTAGGAAAGAATGCTGTGATTAGTTAGTAATGTGGAGGAGGAGGTGGTAGGTTGGTAGGACAAAGAAACATATAAGATAACTTATTCAAATGCCAAGGGAGAAAGAGAAATTGTGAGATAAAACAATCCTGGAGCCTTAACATGCTACAGCAAGTTGTTCTTACAGAACAAAGATACAAATGACATGACATAAAAGTGGTTCAGTGAAAACGGGCCAAGAAAAGTACATTTTCTAGCTGTCAAGATGAAAGGTGGAGTAAAACTATAAGTGTTAGTTGAAGCTTGACTGAAGATTCTAACAAATAATTTTCAAAATAAGCAGTTTCACAAACTGCTCTTCTCCACTGAGTTCTAGTGGTGGCTCTCTGACTTTTGACTGGAGGCCCAGGGTTGAACACAGACCCTCCTTCCACACTCCTGACCCTACCTTACTACACCAGTGCAGTTCTGTTTATACTTCAGTTTTCCAAATAACCACTTTCAGTAAAAAAAAAAAAAAGCGGTTTTGATAGTAAAAAGTTGGAAGTCTAGAGCTGCCTGGGAACAGTCATATCTGGCCGGACACCCAGCTTCCTTCCTGGATCCAGATCTCCTTTGCTGTCCCAGAGACACCATCAGATTCTCTCCCGGATCCTTTTCCTCCTTAACCTGGTTTTCTTTTTCCTTCCTCTTCCTGGCTCCCATCTCTCAACTCCATGTCTCTCTCCCCTAGTCCTGGTTCCATGGCTGACCATCACTGGCCAGCATCCCATCTGCCATCCTCCTGGCTCCTAACTATCCTTAACCCCAAAACCTGTGGTCAACAGGACCCTGTCATAGTCTTCTCACCAGACTCTCCTAAACTCCTTTCTTTCCTCTTTGCCAGCTCCTAAAAGTCCAGCTAATCTGCTTGACACCTGACCCTGCCATTCTTGACTGTTGACCTCCAAAATTCCTACCTCCTGAAACTGAGATCTCCCCCCAAACTTCCGACCACATTTTTGAGGCTCACTTCTACTTTCTTATGCCTGGGCCACTTCCGGTCACCTCTAACCCGCCATGGACTTCTTGCTGAGTGGCCTAGCAGCTCATGGGGCCCATGTGTTCACCAACCCCCTGGAGGTGGTAAAGACCAGAATGCAGTTGCAGAGAGAACTGCAGGCTCCCAGCACGTACAGCAGTATGACCAAACATCTTCCATACCTTTTTCACCACTGGCAAGGTAGACGGCTTCACCCCCCTGCAGAAAGGCCTGACCCCTGCCCTCATATACAAGTTCTTGATGAATGGCACTTGTCTGGGCACCTACAGCTGGCGGAAGCTAGAGGCTACTTGCACACTGCCGAAGGCACCCTCAGCCCTGTCCACAGTGCAGCAGCTGGGCCCTGACTGGGGTCCTGCGAGCCTACTTGGGTAGCCCCATCTACATGGTGAAGACACACCTACAGACATAGGCAGCTACAGAAATTGCCATAGGGCTCCAAAATAAGCATCAGAGCTGGAAGGTGGCTTTGGTAGCAGCTAAGGTGAGTGGGATTGTGGTGGTTCTTCTCATGACACCTTTGACATGGTCAGCACAAGGCTCTACAATCAGCCCAAAGACAATCAGGGCAAAGGCCCCATGTACTAGGGGATGCTGGATGCTCTGCTGCAGACAACTCAGACAGAGGGCATTTTTTGCATGTACAAGGATTTAGGTGCTGATTTCCACCTCGACCCCCATACCATCCTTTCTCTCTTCTTCTGGGACCAGCTACACTTCCTTATTACAAGTACACCAAATAATAACCACTCCCCCCACTCCATCTAACCAGCATTGCCTGGACACTTCTGCCTCCACTATCAGGTTGAGGTGACGAGGTGACATTTCATCCGTCCCAAGGGGAAAGTCAACCCTATCACACTCCTTGTCTATTTCCTCAGGGTTAAATGTCTATATAAGGGATAGTTTCTGTACTGGTTTGAAATGGTGTATGTACCCTAGAAAAGCCATGTTTTAATCCTAATTCCATTTGTAAAGGTAGCTGTTTTTTCTAATCTCTATTCAGTATTGTATGCTTGAAACTGTAATTAGATCATCTCCCTGGAGGTGTGATTTAATCAAGAGTGGTTGTCAAGATGGATTAGCTGGAGGTATATCTCCACCCATCTGGATGGGTCTTGATTAGTTTCTGAAGTCCTATAAAAGAGGAAACATTTTGGAGAATGAGAGAGATTCGGAGAGAGCAGAAAATGCTGTAGCACCGCGAAGCAGAGTCCACCAGCCAGTGACTTTTAGAGATGAAGAAGGAAAACGCCTCCTGGGGAGCTTCATGAAACAGGAAGCCAGGAAAGGAAGCTAGCTGATGATGCTGTGTTCGCCATGTGCCCTTCCAGATGAGAGAAGAACCCTGACCGTGTTCACTGTGTACCTTTCCAGATGAGACGGAAACTCTGACTGTGTTTGCCATGTGCCCTTCCACTTGAGAAAGAAACCCTGAACTTCATCGGCCTTCTTGAACCAAGGTATTTTTCCCTGGATGCCTTAGATTGGACACTTCTATAGACTTGTTTTAATTGGGACATTTTCTTGGCCTTAGAACTACAAACTAGCAACTTATTAAATTCCCCTTTTTAAAAGCCATTCCATTTCTGGTATATTGCATTCCAGCAGCTAGCAAACTAGAATAGTTTCCTTTCCTCCTTCCTTGGGGATGGCTCTCAGCCTCCTGTCCCCACACTCCTATATACTTTATACCCCTCTCTCAGAGCTGAACCAGTCACTTCAAAGTGCTTCCTCCCTATCTTCCATTGCTGGCCTTAGGTCCCTCCTGCTCCCATGCAGAGCTTAAATGCCCCCCTCCAAAATCAAAGAGAATTGGGGGTACCCAGGTGTCCTGCTAGATGCAAAGGCACAGAGATTATATTGGTTATAAAGCAAGTTTATTTCTGCAGGAAAAAAAAAAGTTTGAAGTCCACTGGATTAAGTATTGGCAGGTGAAAGTAACAGGCTGTTTTCTACCAGGGGAGGAACACTGGGGAGAAAACAAGGAATTTACGGTAGTTCATAGAGTTTAGAACTTAAAACTAATGAGATTCTAAAGCTTCATTGTCCTATATGATAGACATTTAGTCACATGTGGCTATTTGAACTTAATTAAAATAAAGTAAGATTAAACATTCAGTTCCTCAGTTGAATTAGCTGCATTTCAAATGCTCAACAGAAAAATGTGACTAGGAGCTATTGTATTAAGACAATACAGATAGAAAACATTTCCAATGCAGAAAGTTTTATTCATAACACTACTTTAAACTTTTATGGTGCAACCACTTTGTTTTACAGAAAAGAACCTGTCAAAACCTAGAGAGAACATGGTAGGCAGAATGCTGGTACCTCCTTTCCTTTTTTGGAAAATGAGTCTTTGCAGATGTGATCATATTAAGAACTCTGAGACAAGGACGATTATCCTGGATTATCCAGGTGGGCCCTAAATGCAATCACAGTGCTCCTATTAAAGAGAGGCTGTTAGTTTCCAGACTGCTAAGACAAATTCCACACAATGGGTTGACTCACCCTTTCTCCGAGGAATTCAAAATTTATTACTATGGGAAGGAACAGCACATGATTCAACTGGTTCCTTAAAGTGCATGAATTAAACTAATGGATGAAATATCTGAAATTCTTTTTCTTGCATTATTTTCTATGTTTATCAAAATTCCTTTAATGTGAAACCATTTTTCACCTATTATTACCTCTGAATAAGAGTACCTTATCTATATCAACTCTTAAATGAATTGCTTATGCTTGTAATACTGTTTCAGAAAAACTACCAATTGACTTGACCATAATGTGTTTGACACTATATGTTGCCCTGTGAATATTCAAGGCAATGTGTTGAATGAATGCTATTAGAGCTGAAGCTTAGGCTATGATGAGCTTCACTCAGACAGTTTACATGTGGAAAATGTGAAGGACAAAACTGAGTTTCAAATACCCAAGGGTCCCAATCAAGCAATAGCTCTTGCAAGTCTCTAGACGGGAAGCATCGGGAAGGCAGAGGCTAGTTGCATCCTCTACCTTCTACCAGTGGACAATAACCCCTCAGATGTTAAGCCCTAAATGAGCAAGGACCCTGTCAATTTTGCCCCCCGTTCATAACCTCAGCTTCTAGCACATATCTAGGCACGCGGTACATGCTCAGTAAATATTTGTAAATAAACAACAACTGCAAAAAACTCAATCCCTAGTTGATGAAAAGATTGTATGTTGGGTTACTAGTTGCAGTAGTGCATTTTAAACCTCTTCTCAAGCTATGGAAATCTCATTCTTCAGATGAAAGAAGTTAGGATAAAAACTGAACCCTATTTTTCTGTTTCATACCATATCCCAGACCTAAATGGTTTATACATAAAAATTTGTTTAAAGTTGGCATTTAGATTATATAAAGAACAGAAAATACTGTGAGCTTCTGACCAAAATCGGACCCTGATTTTCTGGGATGGTGCAAAGTGAAAGGGAAGAAGCTAAGTGTATTTTTACTTAAACTACTCACCATTCCTTACAGCCTCCTCCATTTCTTTCTCCCTGACAGACTTGAACATCTGTTTCCAACATCTGAGCCCAACATCTGAGCTCAATTTCCCACTACAAAAAGAAGTTTCATTATTTCAATCTGAATACTTTTCCTTAAAAATGGCCACTCTCCTATTACTCCTTTTTGAGATGTTTCCATCTAGAGTAACATTAATCTCTAGCTCTGGAAAACCAAATCAATAGGCCAAGCCCTCAATTTTGGGGTTTGCCCCTATGAAACTTATCCCTGCAAAGGATAGGCTAAGCCTACTTAAAATTAGGCCTAACAGTCACCCCCAGAAAACCTCTTTTATTGCTCAGATGTGGCTTCTCTCTCTCTCTCAACCAACACGGCAAGTGAACTCACTGCCTTCCCCCATCTCTATGTGGGACATGACTTCCAGGGGTGTAAACCTCCCTGGTAATGTGGGACAGAAATCCTAGAATGAACTGGAACTCAGCATCAAGGGATTGAGAAAACTTTCTCGATGAAAAGGGGGAAGAAAGAAATGAGACAAAATAAAGTGTCAGTGGCTGAGAGATTTCAAACAGAGTCGAGAGGTTATACTGGAGGTCATTTTTAAGCATTATATAGATATCCCCTTTTTAGTTTTGTGGTGTACTAGAGTGGCTAGAGGGAAGTACCTGAAACTGTAGAACTGTGTTCCAGTAGCCATGTTTCTGAAGATGACTGTATAATGATACAGCTTTCAAAATTTGACTGTGATTGTGAAAACCTTGTGTCTGACCCTCCTTTTATCTATAATATGGACAGATGAGTAAAAAATATGGATAAGAAATAAATAATAATAGGGGGAACAAAGGTTAAAATAAATTGGGTAGATTGAAATACTAGTGGTCAATGAGAGGGAGGGGTAAGGGGTATGGCATGTATGAGTTTTATTTTCTTTTGTTTTTTTTTTTTGTTTTTCACATGGGCAGGCACTAGGAAATGTATGAGATTTTTCTATTCTCCTTCTTTTGCTGGAGAGATGTAAATGTTCAAAAAAATGATCATGGTGATGAATATGCAACTATGTGATGATACTGTAAGCCAATGATTGTAGCCATGTCAAGAATGCTTGTATGAAGCAGTGTGGACAACCAAAGCTATAGGCTGAGCCCCCAGTCTTGGGGGTTGTTCATATGAAACTTAACCCCACAAAGGATAGGTCAAGTCTACTTAAAATTTAGACCTAAGTGTCACCCCCAAGAGAGCCTCTTTTGTTGCTCAGATGTGGCCTCTCTCTCCAGCCAACACGACCAGCAGTCTCACCACCCTCCGCTTCTCTGCGTGGGACATGATTCCCAGGGTTGTGGACTTTGCTGGCAACGTGGGACAGAGATCCTGGAATGAGCTGAGACTCAGCACCAAGGGACTGAGAGAACCTTCTCGACAAAAAGGGGGAAGAGTGAAATAAGACTAAGTATCAATGGCTGAGAGATTCCAGAGTTGAGAGATTATCCTGGAGGTTATTCTTATGCATTAAGTAGATATTACCTTGTTGTTCAAGATGTAGTGGAGAGGCTGGAGGGAACTGCCTGAAAATGTAGAACTGTGTTCCAGTAGCCATGTTTCTTGATGATGATTGAACAATGATATAGCTTTCACAATGTGACTCTGTGATTGGGAAAACCTTGTGTCTGATGCTCCTTTTATCTACCATATCAACAGACGAGTAGAACATATGGAATAAAAATAAATAATAGGGGGAACAAATGTTAAAATAAATTTAGTTTGAAATGCTAGTGATAAATGAAAGCGAGGGGTAAGGGGTATGGTATGTTAATCTTTTTTTTTCTGTTATCGCTTTATTTCTTTTTCTAAATCGATGCAAATGTTCTAAGAAATGATGAATATGCAACTAGGTGATGATATTAAGAATTACTGATTACATATGTAGAATGGAATGATATGTTAATGTTTTTGTTTGTTTGTTGCTAATTCTTTTTAATTAATAAAAAAAAGAATGCTTGTATGTCAAGAACGTTTGTATGTCTGTTTGTTGTTTACAGTAAAAATATTAAAAAAAAAATCTCTAGCTCTCTTTTGAAGGTTTAACTGCCCAGTCTGCAGTTATTAACCAGATGAGTTCACTTTGGAGAAATAAAAGTAGAAATATTCTCTTGTTTAGCTACTTACTCTGAAGTAACAAGTTGCCAAGGTTCCTAATTAACTTCTAGCTCCATGCTCTCTACATTGTTACATTCAAATCTACAGATTTCAGAACTCTGCTTAAATCACATATCTATGAAGCCAATAAAAAATGTCTGAAAAAGTTCAGCTTACTTTAGTTTTGGCCTAAAATTCCTCTAGGACCAATGAGACAAAACAAAACAGCAGGATTGTGCCCTGAATATACACACAAGTTGCAGGCCTCTTCCCATCCCACCTCCACCCCCCGTTTTGATGTGGGCTTCACAGAAACATTAACCAATACCATGAGATACAATCTTCCCAGCAACTTTCCTCATGTGCAAGATTTCCTTCAGAATGAGTCTGTTTCTTAGTCTAAATTTAACCCTTCAGCCATTTCTCTCACCCTTAACTGGCTATGTGAGTAAACAAATTTCTGACCCTCTCAATGTGTTCACAGGTTCCATGGGTGACTAGATGACTACTTTGAGCATCATCATAGATATCATCCCCACCCTCTTTAAACCTTTTGTGCCAGTCAAAACTCTTGCTCTTGACATTACTTCATTACCATAAAGTATTTTTAATATATCCAGTGTCTTGCTTGCAGATTTATTTAACTTTACACAAGGTTTAATATGAATTTGTTGCCCTAAATAATTTTTATCACTCATTTTCATGATGACAAAAAGAATCATTCTATTCACATCTAACAAATTTAGCAGGCCAACCTTGAAAGCACTGCTCTGGCCAATATGGCATACCAATACCAATACTATATGTATATTTTTGCTTGCAATAAGGTATATCATACAGCAGCAAAAATAGTTCCTTGTCTGATTTCACAAGCCACACATGAAAGATTAGTCCTGAACACACCTTGACAATTCCAAGAGAAGCCTGCAAATTGTCTTTGGAGAAGTTGATAGAGGTTTCAGCATCATACCATCTCAGCTTGAATGCCTTCTATTTTCAACCTACAAAAGGGGAGAAAATAAATCAGCATTTTATCACTTGTCAAATTGATAGCTGAAATGAACTAGTGCAGGCAGCATTTACCCAGAAAAAAAAGAATTTAAGATAAAAAAAAAAACCTATAATTATGTAAGCTGCCAATTTTTTGGCTGCATATTTAGAATGAGCTAATTTGAAATTAGTTTTTCTATTGATATTGAAAGAGGCTGCAATGTGTTGTGCTCTCACACAGGATACCAAAAGAGTTAGCTTCTAAATACAAAACAAGAGAATGGATGCTATTGTCTTCACAGTCTACACAATACCATATGTGTGGCTGGGTCCCCAGGAATTTTAACATCTCAGTACTGGTTTCTACAGTTTCATCCTGCACATACTACTAAGTGTGTAGAGTTTAAACAAACATACTCATGTTGAAAATTATCATCTTGAAAGCTTTGAACACGAATTTCTTTCTTTAGTTCTCAGATCTAAGTCTGAAAATTTTCACAAATTGATTTACAAAACAGGCACTGAACACAATGTTTTCTAATGACTGCTTGTGACTCGAGATTGTACCTATTGATGAGTTTTCAAATCTCAGCTCTACCTTTCCGTTTGAGCCTCTCACAGCACCACTATACCTAAGGGTGTAAAGATTCACATACCTGCCCTACAGAGCTAAGCATTCGCTTTCCAATTCCACAATAGTATGCAACTTGAGGGCGGGGATTAGGAAAAACAGTGCTTTCCTTTCAGTGAAAATACAGACTCAAGACTCAAAACTTACGTTTTTAAGGTAATTTAATTTTTTGTTGTTTGTCAGGTGCAAAAATTCAATACAAAATGACGTTTCTTTACTGGAGGAATCTGCATTACAACTGTGGGTAGCGAATACGGCGGATTTAAGCCTTCGCACTAGAAACGAACTTTAAAATATAAATGTGACCTTATCCAAATAAACCATCTGTAAATAAGGAGAAAAAGCACGGGCTAGGGAAACAGAAGCCGACCATCTAACTAGGTCGGCTAATTCCCATAAACCTGGTCTCGTACTGTACTGTACGCACGGAGAGCTGTGTGACTCTGACCACGCGTTCACTCACCCACTGTTTTTAATTAAAATATCCCTTTCAATACTGCAAACTCTTCAACCCAGACGGAGTGAGAGTCAGTACCTTGCAGGGCCTGATGAGGTCGCGAACGCGCGTTATTAACGCGGCCTCCTCCTGCCAAAGGGCAGCCGGGCGGCTCTGACCCCGACTGTGCGCACCTGCGAAGGCGCTGGCTGGGGAGCGCGAGGCAGAGCCCGCGCTGCAGCCGCGCCTTACCTCGGCCGGGGGCACCGCGGGTTCGAGGAGAGGAGGCTCCCTGCCTACGACTCCTCCACTCCCGGGCGGCGCCCACCACCCTCAGCTCAAGGCCGGGAGCAGGTGGAGGATCCCGGCAGCAGTGGGCACCGGAAGCGGGGAAACAATCACAACCGGGCGACCCGGGATAGAAGACCGGAGTTTGCCAGGCACCAACGCGAGAATTCTGATTCACCCCCACAGGCCGCGAGAACCCGGCGAGGCGCGTCCGCCAGTTACCGCACGGGGGCGGGATGAGAGTACGCAATTGGCTAAGGGCGGGGAAGCTCGTCTGCCATTGGTAGCTTTTCCCTTCCCAACCCCGCCCCTTCGGCCTGAATCACAGGTACCCTGAGTGGCCCTGTCTCTCAGCTGAGAAAGTAGAAAAGCGAAGAAATCTAAACTAGTCCTCGGCTTTTCTTCTCAGTACTCCGGCCATCTGAATAGGGTCTTGGGAATTTACCCGTGGCATCTAGGCCCATTTCACGCCCAGATTCTAACACTTTCTCAGTCCGAACCCTGTCCTTCTACCTTGTGCCCCACCCTCAGCCAGTTGTGGGAAGGGAGGTTTGTTTTTTTAACCTATGATTGGGAAAAGATAGAGTCTTTCTAGTCTAGATACCACATATCTTTGCTCCGCCTAGTATACAGTGAGCTTTGATTCTTTTGGACCAATCATTTTAACCTCTTTTGATGATTCATTGTCAGGTTTTTTCTCTAAATATCATCTATAGCTTGTCCTTTTTCATTTCTATTGCCCTTACCTTAGTTCAACCCTTTGTAATTGCTTGCCTTGGATTACTTCGACAAACAGCTTCTTAACTCCTCTCTTCCTTCCTCCTGCAACTTATCCTCTACAAAGCTGAGGATTAATCTTCCTTGTAATGTAAATCTGATCATGTCTTTCAAATCTGATCATGTCTCGCAAATGCATCTCAACTCTCTCAAATATTAAATCCCTCTGTTGACCCCTTATTGCCTGTAAGTTGTGGTAGAGACCGCTTTTCATTGAAATAGAAGATGCCTACTGAGTAGCACCTGTAGTAAATGCAGTTTGCTTAATTTTCGCAAACTGATCAGGTCCGTACAATTAGTTCAAGAAAGAGAAGATAGCCAGCACCCTAGAAGTGTTTCCTTCCAGTCACTCACTCTACACCCCCCACCTGCTCTGGTTAAACACTATCCTAATTTCTGACAGCATAGTATCCTTGAGTTAATACATTGTGTAAGTAGAACCATTGTGGTGTGTACTCTATTGTATCTGGTTCCTTTAAGTCACTGTTATGTTTATGAAGTTCATCCATATTTTTTACTATAGTTATAGTTCATTCATAAAATGCAGTATTGTAGTCCGTTGTGTGAATATACCACGATTTATTTATCCAGTAGATTGTTAATAGGCAATCTCCATCCTAAAGCTATTAAAACTATTGCTAATAGCTTAGTCTCCATCCTAAAGCTATTAAAACTATTGCTTCTATGAACATTCTAATATGTATCTTTTGATTAACATAATGGATGACGACTGCATTTCTGTTGGGTGTGCACTTAGACGTAGAATTCTTGGATCATAGGTTATTCCATATTATCTTTAGTAGAAATGTAAAAACTGTTTCCAAAATGTTTGTACCAATTCACACACCTATCAGCAATGGATGAGAGTTCTGATTGTCCCACGTCCTTAACAACACTTGATATTTTCCATCTTTTTATCATTGCAGTCATTTTGTTCAAAAGTTTGGGTGATAGTTGAATCTCACATGGTTTTAATTTACAGCTCTGTGATGATTAATGGAGTTGAGCATTTTTTTCATATTTATTGGCTATTTAGAAACAACTTTATGAAGTGTCTGTTAAAGTTTTTGCCCATTTTTCTGAGTGTTTTTATTGCTTTGCTTTCCCCCTAACATTTAATTATAAAATTTTTCAAATATTTAGCAAAACTTAAAGAGTGCATAAACACCCACAAACCCACTACGTAGATTTTACCATTAACATTTTATAAACTTGGCTTTATTACATTTCTGTCCTTCCCTTTATCCATCTAAGTTTTTACATTTCAAAGTAAATTGCAGTCATAAGTGCATGCTCTCTAAATACATCAGCATGTATGTCATTAACTGGAATTTGATATCCAAAGTTTCTTTTGATATAAAAATTTACGTAAAATGAAATGCATGAATTTTAAGCGTACTTCGGCAGAGTTTTAACAAATACATTCACATATGTAATCCAAACCTCTATCAAGATATAGAACATTAACATTATTCCAGAAAGCCCCTCAAGCCCCCTCACAGTCAATCTCCATTCCCACTTTCCCAAAGGTACCTACTGTCCTGATTATTTCCCTTCAGTATAGACTAGCATGGTCTGTTTCAGATTTTCATATAACTGGAATTATATACTATGCACTCCTTTGTGTAAGGTTTGTTTTACTCAGAAGACTGTATTTGAGATTCATGCATGTTGTTGTGTGCATCAGTTATTCATTCCTTTTTATTGCTAAGTAGTATTCCATTGGATGAATATACCACAGTTTGTTTATCCATTGTAGGAGGGTTTTGTTTTTGTTTTTTTTTGTATTCTGGATATTCATGCTTTGTCAAACAAGGTATTCATGCTTTGTCAAACATCTTCTCTCTCTCAGGGTTCCCTCTTCATTCTGTTATTAGTCTTTTGATGAACAAAAGTTCTCAATTTTAAACTTGTCTAATGTATCAATTTTTTTATGGTTAATGTTTTTTAGGAAGTTTTTAAAAGGAATCTCTGCCTACTTCAGGTTATGAAGATTCCTCCCATGTTTTCCTCTAAATGCTTTACTGTGTTACTTTTATCATTTATATCTGCAATCCATCTGGATTGATTGCTGTGAATAGTGGGATATACACATGGAAAAAAGAGATACCTCTTTTTCCAATGTGGACATCTGATTGATCCAACATGTTAATTTAAAAGCTCACTTTCCTCACTAGCAGTTGTCATAAATCAGGTGATGATGTATCACAGGTTGGGTTCCCCAGGTAGCCAACTTGAGATGGAGATTAATGTGTTAGAAGTTTATTGGTTAATTATCTTCAGACCAACACACCTGTGGAAGGGAAGGAGCAGAAGCAGAGCTGAGCAATGTATGATATAGTCTCAGTTAAGGTCTACAGGAAGCTCTGAATTTAGGATGGTTCTTAAGAGTTGAATTGAGTTTTGGTAAGGGAATTAGGCCTTTATACCCCATGTCAAGAAGTCATCGGATGCTGGCTGTCCTGAGAAGGAACTATACCTTAGGTGAGGAAACTATGTAGCTGAGGCAATTCCCATGGAGGCTGATGCATGAAAGCTGTCTCCTGGAATCACTTCCAACAGCTATGGATTAAGCTCTTCAGTCTTAAAGGAAGATCTGGGCAGCACATCACAGAATCCCCTACCCAGTATCAGTGCTCTAGACTGGTCCTCAAGACTGCCTTGGCTATTCTTGGGCCTTTGCTTCATTTCCAAATGAATTTTAGAATCAGCTTGTTGATTTTGTTGGGGGAAAAATCCTGCTATTATTTTGATTGTGATTGTATTGAGACTATGGACTTCTTCTGGAGCTTAGTGGCAAACCCATCACAAATATTTATTAGACCATTTCTGAATGGTTGAAAGAACACTATGGGTTCTCCTTGGCCCATGAACTCGTCATGGTCTTATTAGAGAGCTCATCCTTGCAAATCTTTCTTCTGTGTTAACTCAGATGTTATCCCCAGAGAGTGTCTGAAAGAAGTCAAGCACTAACAGATTCTGGTTCTGGGGTGGTTGTAGGAGAGTCGTACTACTAAAGAGGGCATTGACCACTTGTTAGCAGTGTCTGCTTTTCAGAAGTAGGGACAGAAACAAGCCTGGCTCAAGATTGAGAGATGTGGAAGATATTGGTATATTAGTACATGGAAGTGTAATAGGGCCAGGTACGCTGGGGGAGAGCTGGTCTCTAGAGAATAGGGAGAAGGAAGATGGTTGCTTTTCCTCAGATCATTGCAGAAGGCCTTCATGAAGGAGAAGGGATTTCAGAAGATGTTTGCAAGACCAAGTTGCTGGGAAATATGGCTTATTTCCCACAGGCTGGGTTCAAATGTTACACCTTAAAAACCTGCAGGTAGGACTTACTGCCACTTTTGTTTGTTGTGTAGTTTCTTTTCCTCTCCCTTTTGAGAGATCTATTTTGCTGTGGTTTATGGTTGTTGTGTATTTGCTTCCTCTACTAGACAGTTTGCTCCCTGAGAGGAAACAAAGTCCCCTTTTAAATCTTATAGGTCTGATGTGGGTGAGGGGGATTCATAACTTAATTCACATCTCTAACACTTATTAGGTATAGGATCTTCACCCCTAAAACCTTAGTTTTATCTTCTTAAAAATAAGGTACAGTATTAACCCTGCAGTGTTGTTATGAGCATTAAAAATAAAAAAGTGCTGAAGCTATAATAGATTCCCAATGGTACTACTATTATCCTTCTTTATCATGATATTTCCCCATACGTGGCACCCTGCATCCTACCAAGCAAGTGCTCAATAAATTCTTGTTGCATCAATAGAGATTAGATCTTGTGCCCTATTCTTAACTAATGTCCTGTGCTATACTCAAGTCTGGAAATTAATGATAAAATAGCATCACAGTATAGCAATATACAAAAAATTTGAAAACAAAGAAATAGTTATAAAATTGCAAGCACTGTGGAGAGAAATAAAAACAATTTAAAAAGTAACACCTGAAAGACATAGTAAATACATAGGAACCATATATATGATTTGACTATCTCAGGACTTCATTGTCACTGATAGGATAAACAGAATAACATGGTTTGAGAAGTCCCTTATACACAGAAGTCACATCTGACTGGGACCTCTGATTGCAAGTCTGGGAGTAAAATCTTTCAAATACAGCTAGTGACCAACCAGGAAACCCTGTAAAAGAGAATTGTTGAGTATGACCTCAGATGGGATTAGATAATAAACCACAGGTGATGGTACCATAGCTGACATCTTTTTCTGATTTGGGAATGCATATTTCCTGAGCAAAGGAAATTTTTCCTAAAGGCTGGAGCTTTCCCACATCTGAAATAATATTTTCAGTGCCAAAAGCACAAGGTCAAAAGATTTGGGTCTATGAGAGGATGTGTTCTGAATTTCTAAAATTTACATAGATTCTTTTGGAGAACAGCCAACAATAAATTCAAGATGGCCAGTAGTTATAAAATAAGACATCTGATATTGGCTTCTAGATGCCTTCCTGAGTGGTGGTGTCCAAAGATCTTTCTATGAGCTAGAAATATTCTGTATTTGTGCCATCCAATAGATAGGCACTAACTACATGGCTATTAAAATTTTAATTCATTAAAATTAAATAAAGCTAAAAATTGAGTTCCTCAGTTGCACTAAGTCACATTTTAAGAGCTCACTTTTAAATAGGAGAGTTCTAGAGTCCTCTGCTGTGGAGGAAGCATATATGCTAGATAGCTTAGGCTCTAGCAAAAAGTAAGATCTCTGCAGTGAGGAGGTATTCTTTACATCTTTCAGAATTTAGAATTCTGTATAGTTGTAATTTGCTACATGCACCCAGTATGAAATTTTTTTAACTTTTTTAAATGTATAGAATAACATATATACAAAGCAAAGAAATAAAAAAGCAATAGCTTGCAAAGCACTCTTCAAAAAGTGGTTACAGGATAGATTCCAGAGTTTGTCATGGCCAATATGAATTTATGATACAATTGTTTTGCATAGGAAAAACAAGCCAACAAAACCTATTTGTCTTCTGCTAAAGCAGAACATCAGGACTCTGGTAAATCAAGGCCTCTCTTTGACCTTGTGACCCATTTCTTTTCACAGTTAAAATGATTTATAAATGGCCTCGGTTTTTTTTGTTTGTTTTCATGAAAGGTGATGCCAAAGAGTGATGTTTCAGTTCAATTGTCTTTCTCTTTGGGACATCAGGAACAACGTCACGTCAGACACAAATGATATCTTCATAAATGTCTCACTTAGGAAGCAATAATGATTATAATGTTTTAGTTTTGTTTGGTGTGTACATGTTCTGCCCCACAGTAGTACATCAAAGATGAACAGGTGAGAGACTGATCTTTGCTTCAAAAGGCTCCACACCCAATAGCTTCACAGCATTGCACTGCACTGCTTTATTTAAGCTTTATGATGCTACTTGTCTGCACAAGCAAGGTTTTCTAATGCTAACAATTGTTAGAAAAGCCTAAGCGCTGCCTTTATTAAAAATGGTATGGGGAAAAAACAACCACTAAATAAAATCGTTCAAGGCAATTATTAAAATGTCCTGTATTATACTCCTTAGCATTAACATTTTAAAATGGGTTGGGAAAGATGGTTCATAACACCCACTGGCATATTTTGTTAGTTGGCTACACAAACCTATAAGCTAGAAATTGTATGCTACAAAGACAGTCTGCTCTAAATGAGCAATTCTAAAACTTTAAAACTTGTCCACTTCATTAGTTAGAGTTCTCTAGGGAAACAGAACCAAAGGGAGATATCTGTAAAGATGAGATATTTAAAAGCATCTCACACAACATGGGAATGCATGAGTCCAAATTCTGTAGAGCAGGCTGCAAGCTGAAAACTCTGATGAAAGTCTTCAATGAATTCCTCAGAAGAGGCTGGCAGCCTGAAGTAGAGACAAAAGTTCTCTCTTCTGACCATTAAAATCATCACCTCTCCTTTAAAAGCCTTCAACTAAGTTAAAAAAAAAATCCTTCAAGTGATTGTATTAAACATCTCTCATTGCAGCCACAGAAATATAAAATACTTAAAGAACAAAAGATGCAGTGTGTATTTGTTTAGTTATAAACCATAATAAGCAATATCGCATGATGCTTCAGAGAATGATCTTTGGAGTTTCTACCACTTAGTTGCTGTGGGACTATGGAAAGTTACTTAATCTTTCTGGGTCATCATTTATGCACCTGTAAAATGGGGATAATTATAGAATCTACTACAAATGGTTGGGAAGATTGCGTGAGTTAAAAAATTAACAGTGCCTTTAACATAGTGTCCTGGTTTGAAACCATTATGTACCCCAGTAAGGCCATGTTCTTTAATCCTGATTCAATATTGTTGGGTGGGATCTTTTTCATTAAGTTGTTCCCATGGAGATATGACTTGTGGGTGGGTGGGACCTATTTTTGGTGTGTGTGTGTGTGTGTGTGTGTGTGTGTGTGTGTGTACATGGTCCAGAAATTGAACCCGGGTCTCCTGCATGGAAGGCAAGCATTCTACGACTGAATCAGGACCTTTTCATTAGGGTTTTCCAGGGATGTTTCCACCCATTCAAGGGTGGTGGGGGAAGGTTGCTTACTGCAGTCATTATGTGGAACCATTGTGGAAAAAGCTTCAGAGCCAACATGAGACCCAGACATTTGGAGATGCAGGAAGGAAAAGCCACCTGGGAAGCTCTCTGAAAACCAGATCCAGCCATGTGCCTTCCCAGTTGACAGAGATTTTTGGACCCGTTAGCCCTTTTTTTGAGTCAAGGCTTATCTTTCTCTGGATGCCTTAGTTTGGATATTTTTACTGGCTTAGAACCATAAATTTGCAACTTAATATATTCCCCTTTATAGAAACCAACCCAAAATTAAAACAAAAAAACCCAACCATTTCTGGTATATTGCATTTGGCAGCATTAACAAAGTAAAACACATAGTAAATGCCATTTAAGTTCTGGCTTTTGGTATTATTACTGGGAAACTTGTTGAAAAAGGAATTGAATATATGGAGGACTATAACATATTATTAGATACAGTGAGTTTTCAGGCATAAAGGATGAAGGGAGATAGGAAAAAATAAACATTGGATGACAGGGTGTATAAGAAGTAAGTTTATTTATTTGAAACTAAATATTTGTATATGTCTGCTTTTTCCATTTAATTTATAGTTCTATTAATGCATATGTTGTAAGATATTTTATTTTAATGCAATCCTAATTAGAGAGAATTCTAAACATAATGTAAAGAGAAAATTTTTTTTAGAATTTACACATGGAAAAATAAATGGATTAGAATGTAAAATAATGTCTGAAAAAAAAATACTAATATCAGCTTTTACAGCCTACTAAACAGCAATCATAGTATAGTAGTGACAGTGAAATTTGACTTCATTAGTAAAAAAATCCAGAAACAGACAATTCCAGGTTTAAAAAAGAAAGAGAAAGCCTGGCTGTATGAAATAAAAATTTTCAAAATAAGAGGTAAAGGGCACTAGTAAATATGTTTTGATAAATGAAGAGAAATTGGGAGGGGAAATTTAGTTAACTTGACATTTCCCAAAATAAATAGTCCATAGATAATGAATTAAACATAAAAGTTTAAATTAATAGAGAACTATTAGGAAACATAGTATTTTTAAACACATCTACACAAGAAAGGTAAATTTCTTTCTACTTTGTAGAACTCAGTAGAAGACTGGAATATCTGTACGTATGTGACTATTTTAAATATCTGTACAATGGAAAGCAAACACATGATTACAGAATAGGAAATTATAAAAATATCAAGTATGACATAAAGTTAATCCATCTACTTTTCAACATCTCTGCTTCTACTATTCTGGACATAGCATCTCTTGCCTTGACTTCTAAAATAACCCCTATCCTAAATGGACTCTCTTATTCCACACTTTGTCTTCTTAAAAATCCATTCTTTACTCTGAGACTCTATGAAAGTTTTAATCATTAAGTTTATCTTTCAGAAACCTAAACCTTCAGATGGTTCCTAGGCCAGATAAGCCCTGAAACCCAGAGTTAACAGTCTTGCCAAGAGCATCAACCAGTTGTATTCCCTTACCCCATAATATCTATACCCCTCTTCAACATGAAGAAGTTAGAATGGGCTCAGTCCAAATATCCCTAAAGATTGGGAGAAGGATCAAAGGAGAAGGAGGAGTTGTAACAGAGAAATTAGGATTTAACCATTGAGTGTGACTGCTGAATCATTACATTATATTGATATTTCCTTTAGTTTCCAGTGGCTTTGAGCAGCTAGAAGGAAATACCTGAAATTGTGGAACTGTAACCCATACCATCCATTGAAATTTGTTCTATAACTACTTGTTAAAATGTGCTTTGAAATTTATCACCTTTTTATATGTTATATTTCACAATAAAAATTTTAAAATATATACAAACATAAATACAAATATATAATGTTTATATGTATGAATACATTTATAAGAAATATGTATTTTAAGAAAAGTAAAAAAAAAAATCCATTCTTCTTGCGGAAGGCAGGTGATCTTTCTTAAAGACCTTAACAAGACTGGGTCTACTCACCCGCTTAACACTCACCACTCCCTTCCTATTGCACCTAAAATCTGATCCCTAGTCAGCTTATAAAACCCCACATGATCTGGGAACAACGACCTCTGCAGACACTCACCTCCTCCTCCAGCCCAGCTTCAGTCGCTGAAATGCCCCCCGCTGGCTCCCATCTAAGTCTTACTACATCACCCACTAATGGCGGGATCCTTCTTGTCCTCTAAATCTCAGTTTAAATATTTCTTCTTCTAAGAAGCTTTATCTGAATGCCCAGTTTAAAGTAAAATAATAAAAACTAAGATTTATTAAATATCTTTCTATATATCAAGCTCGTTCTGATATTTTATTATAAGCAAAACTCATACAATCTCACAACCAAAGGCATTTATTATTTTTTATATTATTGTTATCATTCCCCTCTTACAGCAAGGAAACAGAATTCCAGCACAGTTATGTAACTAGTCCAACATATAGCAAGAAAGTTACTTATGAGAGATATAAATCCTGGCTATCTAACTCTAGAGCCGTCATTTAATCACACTGCTTTGCTGCTTTAAGGCAGCCTACCAGCCATTCTCAATCACATCACTCTATTTTTTTTTTTAATTTTATTTTACACATCACTCTATTTTTATTTGCATCATAATACTTATCAACATGTAATTTTTTGGTTCATTTTTTTGTGTGTGTTTGTTTTGTCTCCTCCTGCTAGAATGTAAACCTTATGTCTGTCTTGCCTACTGAAATATGTTCAATACCTAGAACAAGGCTGGCACACGATAAGAAGTCAACTGTTTGTTGAGTGTTGAATGAATGAATAAGTGAAAAATAAAGAAATCTTCCCATGTGATAAGAACAAGCATTTGAAAAAAACCCAAAGAATTACTTGTTTTCATTCGAAAGTTCTTATTTACGTTAATGCTTGTGCTCTCTGATGGCTCTGTCACCCACTATCCTTCATGCATTTTAAAGGGGAAACAGAAAATACCAGGTAGTGTAAAGTGCTATGAAGTGAGGGACTGCAGTGCTTCTTTAGACTGTAGGCTCAGATAAGGGAAGCCCTGCAAAAGTAACATTTAAACTGAGACTGAGACCTGTGGGGCAAGAAGAACCCAGCCATGCGAAAATGGAGACAGGGTGAGCATTCCCAATAGATGAAATACAGCAAATATTCCAAGACAAAAACAAATTTGAGGATTAAAGCATCTGCTCACATGGGGCCTTATGGAGTTTGGATTTTATTCTATGATTGGAGACCATCAGTGTACTAGTTTGCTAGCAGCTGGAATGCAATATACCAGGAACAGAATGGCTTTTAGAAAGGAGAATTTAATACATTGCTAGTTTACAGTTCTAAGGCTGTGAAATTGTCCAAACAAGTCTATAGAAATGTCCAATCTAAGGCATCCAAGGAAAGATACCTGGGTTCAAGAAGGCTGATGACGTTCAGCGTTTTTCTCTCAGGTCAAAGGGCACATGGTGAACATGACAGCATCTGCTAGCTTTCGCTTCAGGTTTCTTGCTTCATGAAGCACCCCGGGAGGCATTTTCCTTCTTCATCCCCAAGGGTCACTGGCTGGTGGACTCTGTGGTTCTCTCGTCCTTCTGCTGTGGTTTGCGGTTCTCCCCTCATTCTCAAAAAGGCACTCTTTCCAAAATGTCTCCTCTTTTATAGGATTCCAGTAAACTAATCAAGACCCATGTAGAATGGGTGGAGACACATCTCCATGGATATAACCCAATCAAATTTCCAACCTATAGTACTGAATAGGGTTTAGAAGAAACCATTGCTCCCACAAGACTGATTAGGATTAAAAACATGGCTTTTCTAGAGTACACAAATCCTTTCAAACTAGCACAATTAGAGACTTCTAAGCAAGGTAATTATGAGATACTATTTATATATTTTAATGTCCCCTTTATCTGACACACAAAAAAATGGATTTTAGAGGGACAAAATTAGATGCAGGTAGATAAGTTAGGAAGTGATTCCAGAAGTCTAGAAGAAGTGGTGATTTGAACTAGGTGATGCTGGTAAATATTTGGGTTGCATCATAGCAATTGAGTTGACAGAACTTGTTGATGGGCTGATGGGTATTTTGGGCAGGGAGGAAAGGGAAAGAAAGCAGTCTAATTCTTAGTATGAGCAACAGGGTGGATAGTGTCACTGTTTACTGAATGAGGAAAACCAAAAGGGGCAGATTTAGGGAAGAACATTAAATGTAAAGGTTGACCATGCTAAAGTTGAGAAGCCTATGAAACATCCAAATGGAAATGACGTATAGATAAGAATATACAAGCTTGGAGTTCAGTGAGGGGGAAATCAGGGTTGGGGATACCAATTGGGAGTTCTTGGCACATGGATACTCTTTAAAGCCACAAAGACTGGATAAGATTATTACGTGGAAAGAGGAGCATGGCAACATTTAATTTAATTTAATTATTATTATTTTTGTTCACATGGGCAGGCACCAGGACTCGAACCCAGGTCCTCTGGCATGGCAGGCAAGCATTCTTGCCTGCTGAGCCACCATGGCCCGCCCGCATGGCAACATTTAGAGATGGAGCAGAAAAGAAGGAACCAGACAAGGGGACAGAAAAGAAGTACCTGGTAGAGCAAGAGAACAGCAGGTAAGTCTGATTCAAGGGAAAAAAAGTGTTTGTAAAGAGGCAGCAATCAACTATTACGAATAGCACTGAGATCTGCTAAGAACCTAGTAGAACCATTTATTTAGTAAGATGGAAAAATCAGTGTCTTTGACAAGAGCAACCCCACCCAATGGAGAGGGGTGAGGTGAGAATGTACAGTGCAGACATGGATAGGTTTAAGGGCACTACATCAAAAGAAACCAAAGGGAAAGCAGAGGGTGTGGGTACTAATAGAGGTAGGTTGGTAGACTTGGTGGTGAGAAGATGAAACAACTGCCTGTCTATTGCTTCTATTTCTCAATGAAGTATAAGGTAAGATAATCAAATGAGAATGTGTAAGGTGGGGAGAAGGGAGGACGTAGGGATATCCTGAGGAGAAAAGAGAAGAAAATGCATGTAACAGCTATTTTGGAGAGTAGAAACTACAGGAGAATTCTAAGGCAATATTACGTGCCACTTTGGGGAAGTGTGATCATGAACTTAAATTGAGAACGGACATTTTTTTAGGTAAACAATTCTGCCAATGGTCAGGAATAGACAGTAGGTGACTATAACGGATTGATTTGTATCCTCACAAAAGAAATGTTCAAGTCGTAACCCCTGGTTCTGTGAATGTGAAATGATTTGCCAATAGGAACTTTGAAGATGTTATTAGTTAAAATGAGGCCAAACTGGATTAGGGTGGAATCCAGTGTGACTGGTGTCCTTTACATAGACAGAAAGAGAGATGGCCATGTGATGGAGGCAGAGATTGAGTTATGCCACCGCAAACTAAAGAAAGAGGCAGTCCTATGCTTTGCTGGCCAGCCACCAGAAGCCAGGGGAGAGACCTCGAACTGATTCTCCCCTTGTTTCAGTTTGCTAATGCTGCTGAAATGCAATATACCAGAAATAGAGTGGCTTTTACAAACAGGATTTATCAGACTACAAATTTACAGTTCTAAATTTGGACATTGCCCAAATTTAGGCATCAACAAGAAGATACCTTCCCTCAAGAAAAGTCAATCCTGTCAGAGTTTTCTGTCACATGGGAAAGCACATGGTGACATCTGCTGACCCTTTTCTCCTGGGTTGGTTTCCAAAATGGTTCCCTCAGCTCCTGCAGGTCCTTCTGGGGAAAGAAATGTCTCACTTGGAGCATTTCTTTCTCTAAGAGTCTGTGGGTCCTCTCTTAGCTTCTCTGGGGCAAACTCTGGATTTCATCTCTTAATTTAGCATCTTCCAGGGCATTTTTTGTCTCCAAGCATCTGGACTCTTTCGGTTCTCTGTATCAGCAGCTTTCTGTTGTCTCTGAGCTGTAGGTTTTCTCCCTTAAAAGGATTAAGACCCACTTTGAATTGGGTGGGTCACATCTCCATGGAAACAACTAATCAAAAGGTCCAACTACAAGACTGGATTAGAAAATCTCAGCTTTTCTGAAGGACATAACAGTTTCAAACAAATACACCCCTTTAAGAGGAAATGTGGCCCTGCCATGACTTTGATTTTGAACTTCTACCTTCCGGTTCCATGAAACAATTTCTGTTGTTTAAGTCAACTAGTCTGTGGTACTTTGTTACAACAGTCTAAGCTAACTAAGATGGTGACTAAAGTAGAATGGAGCACATCGTTAGACCTGGATGGTTAGCGAACAGAAAGGCCAAAATGTTGGATAGATTCATCAAACCATATGGACATTTAAGATACCCAGAAAGGACACAGAAGTATGGAAAGGAAGACTTTGAGTCAAGTGCCAAAGTTATCAGTGAATGAGAAATATCATCCACTGGCCTCAATTTCTCTAGGATTCTTGACTTTTATTTTTCCTTTGACTCTTGTGCAGTTATCAACTTTGGGGCAGGAAAAATGGAGAGCAAATGTGTACTGGGAATATTGTGTAGGATACTATGTTTTTTTCCCTCTGAAAAAATAAAAAGAGGATAAAGGCCTAGTTTAGGGTCCAGAATTTTGAGCATGCCTTGACTTAACATGAGTCAGTTATCAGAAAAAAATGCTTTCCTAGCCACAACTTTAAACTTACCTAAATTAATCAGTCAAGCAATGTCAACTTAGATTCATTATGGCCCTACACCAAACCCTTCTGGGTCTCAAGAGAAATTGACCCAGTTTGAAATAACCATCTCTCCACCTATACCTCCTAATTTGAAATAGCAAAGGAAGGAGGATCCAGTGAAGTTTGTTCTCTAAAGAGTATAGGGATGGAGGGGAGGTGGGAGAAGTAAAATAAAATGTGGCTCTGATTCTAATTCTGACCTAATCCTACAGTTGGATACAATTTAATCCCTTTTGGGGAGATGCTGACACAAGACCCAGTCCTGCTCTGTAGACTCATCTTTTTGTTCAGTCACTCAACAAATATTACTTGCTGGGCTTAAACAGAAGGATGCATCTGGAGGGAGAATGAACTCTATTAGTATCTATATAAGAACTTTACTTTTTTTTCCCAGTATTTAGTTTATATGAAGTTCTTCAAGAAGCATTATACCTATTTTTATTTCTATAGATTGTTTTGAAATTTTTCAATTTACATACAGATTTTATACACAATATGTACTTTTGTTAACTTGTATTCTATATGAACTTTTCTATGTATCAGCTTTTCAACGGTTATATATTAGTAATTTGTTATATCATTTATTTAGTCATTTCCATACTATTGGGCATTTTAGTTACTTAATTTTATTATCAGCTAAGATTCTTTGCATATCTTTGTAGAAATTACTTTATTAGGAAGGCAGAGGCTATGAAAGAGGATAGAGTATTTCTTTAAGATACACTTCCAATGAAATTACTCAGCCAAAGAGAATGAAGTTTTAAATATCCCATTATACATAGTCCAACTGCTTCAGTCTTTCTGAAGAACAGTTTAAAGTCATAATAGAGATGAAATCCTTTCTTTTTTTTTTAAAGGAAAGCAACTACATACAGATTTGGGTATTTATATATTGCATTCACATACTATTAGTATGTGTGTACATTGGTTTAAGTTTAATTTGAAGTTTTAAAATGTTAACTTTTTTAAAAACTATGACTTTGAAATAATTATAGATTCACAGACAGTTGTAAAGGTAGTACATATACTCTTCAGTTTCCCCCAGTAGAAGTAACCATTGTAAAACACTGAAACCAGGAAATTGACATGGTACACGTGTACCAATGTTCCATAGTTCTGTCATCTTGTCATTATGTGTCAATTTGAGTAACCACCACCATAATCAAGAATCAGAATTATTCCATCACCACAAAGATTTCCCTCAAAAAATTAATTTTTGAATCCTAAAACATTCAGCTAGGAAAATAGAGAAGCATTTTCCTTCTTGTAACAAATGTTTTTATTATACTCATTTTTTTCTGTTGTAATTACCATATACCATTATTTTGAATTTTGAGTAAGCATCACTTTAACTTTTGATGCAGATCTCTAGGTTTGAAAGAAGCCACATACCCCAGAATTGTTGCAAAGTAACAATGCAAAAATTGTCCCTCCAATTGCATTCCTCTGTATACTGATGGTTAACTTTGAAACTGTTAAATTTAAATAATCTATCTTTTATAAAGGCAATACAATGACCAGTAAAGAAAAAGTATTTTGTTCCCCAGTAGTCCATCCATACAGCATTAGAACTGAATAGGAGCCATTTCCAATTCCTTCCCAATCCTTCAACTTTATGGAAGGATTCTTATTTTACATAATTACAATTGTATTGAAATAGAAAAGTTGCTGCTTTGTCTTTTGTGGAATATATATAGGCTGAACCAGTGGTCCTATGTACCTACTCTGAAAGGCCAAATAAAGGTAGATCTTGGCTTTTTGAAATTTTAATAAAGTGATTTTTTTCTTCCTTCCATTATGTACCTAAATTATTTATTACAATAACAGATCAAGTTTTAAAGAGATACACATATAAGTAAGTTTTTCTGAAAAGGTCACAGAATTTATACTTTTAAATGTCAATTCTTACAGGATATGTTCCTGACAATTAATGCAAAAATTATGTTTTATGATGTAAATCTGTGAGCCAACCTAACTAACTTTTGAAGACAGTGTTTGATTTGATATTTTAAAGTAGGAGACAAAAACATAAATACTATATTCTAGCTGCTAAATTTGTTTCTCCTATAGGACATGCATGGGTTATGATTAGCAATTCTGTAACTACTTTGCACATATACTAGGGCTCAACAAATAAGTAAATAAATTTAATAAGAAATAGTTTTTCACTATCACAGAAAGAAGCTACAAATTAACAAGGGGTTGAGGGAGACTATAAGGAACACATGGTGCTGGATTGGAATTGTAGGTATCAGTCTGAACTCAACATCTAATATTTAGTAATAGAAATCTATGTGTGATTACATGCATTAGTATTTGTCCACTGAGAGGGCCTAGGAGCAGTGACATCCCAGCAGCAATGAGCACATCTCATGGCCAGATCATGGTTACTAAACACCATTTTCCAATAAAATGAACCAAGGCCCCTTATAAAAATGGCTGATTCTAGGGCATGAGCAGGGAAAACACTACATGGACCTGAAGTATGTTGAAGCACCAGAAAGTAGGAAAAGAGAAAGAAAAAAAGGGTGTGCATATAAAGGACATAGTAGACAACTCGAAAGAACTCACAACGGCCAAAGCTAGAACAATCTGGGCAACAGCATGACAGTACTGGATTACAACCCAAACAGTAAGATTAATATTCTAGAGTCCATATTGATACAAATTATTAAATAACAAATCTTACAGTAGAATTTTAAGTTAATAGGTAAATATGATTAAAACACTTCCCCCCAAACATTAATTATTGGTTTTAACATGATTGCTAATCCTTTGAAATTCCTTATTCCAGGAGATGGAACTTAACTCCTCTTTCCCCTTGAGTGGCTTGGATTTAGTAATTTACTTCTAGAGTATGGCAAACTAACATCATAATCCACAAATCTGGCAAGCACCACCTTGACAAAGTGATCTGAGGTTAACATCACTTGTGCTATTGATAACTTCAGTCTATTCATGAGAAAACAAACCCAAACTGAGTCATTCTATGAAATATCTTGACCACTCTGCTTCAAAGTGATTGCTTGAATTTATAAAGAGCAACAACTTCTCTTGGCTCAATTTTATCAGTATGTCTTCATTAAAAATGCTGAAAATGTCATGTGGCATCATTGCTATTTAACATATTTTCTTCTATCACCTCAATGAGTCATTTGACAACAGATGGAAATGATTAAGTTCTTTCTTGGTACATACATAATGCAGTCAAATCAGGTAGTGAAGTCTGGAATAGATTATGAAGGTTATATTTAATTTACAACAGAATTCAATAGGTCTCCTGAGCCACCAGACTATCCATCTCTTTATACAGTTCTCTTTAACTGAATCCATGTTAATATTAAGCTGTAATTTCAATTGGCTATTTTATCTAATTGCATTGAAGTTTTAAGCTAAATGAGTGTATTTTGCTTTCAAAATTAATTGTTATAAGGTTATCCTATTTAAAAAATTAGATTTAGTACTTTATCATGTAGATCTAATTCACTTTTAATGGCTGTGCAAGGGATTTATCAGCAAAGATGCATAATTTTTTTTTCTGAAATCCTTCCCTATTGGGGGAATCTCTTGATTTTTCAGTTATAATCCCCATCATTTTTTTTAGTAATTTAAGCCATTGGGCTCAATGTACAATCATTTTTGTAGTCATTTCACTCTCGTATCTAAGGTTATTTAAATGCCTAACCAATGTACAATAAAAGCTATAAAGTCACAAGTTAACTAGATAAACTTTATTGATACAATAACCCAAGCTAAGACTCATGAGAGAGAGTAGAACATATAGTCAATAACATGGGTTCCCAGATCTGGTTCAGGTCCCCAAAATGCTTACCTTGACCTGAACTTTGTAGGGAATGAACAGCGAAGGCCCACCTAAGTCAATACTCAACAGACCACAAACCAGTTTGATTTGTTACAACTGTGATGGTTACTAGAAGTGCACATTTTATTAGCCATATATAACACAAATAATACATCTCCATTAGTTAGATGATTCAGATGCTGTGAGCAGCAAGATACTATGTTCTAAATACTTATGTGTAGCCATCTCCAGGCATGGAGATCTTATTTATGTTAACCTGGGATCATTTGGTTAAGGTGGTGCCAGATTTCTAGGCTATTGTTACTAGTTTGCTATGCTATAGAAGTGGCTTGAGTCCAAGCCACTCAAGGGGCAAGAAATTAAGCTCCATCTCCCAGAGTGGAATTTCACAGAATTGGCAGTCATGTTAAAACCACTAGAATCTTTCCTTAGAATCTTGGAAAATGATGAGCCTTTTGAGCTAAGTCTTTTGCCAATCTTGTATTCCATCTGTCTCATACAGTTATGGAAAATCTCAAAAGCCTGAAATAATTAATATTCAACATTTCTGACTTCATTTCCCACAAATTTTACACATGGGAACTGCAAAGCTCCATGTTAAAACCACTTTGTGCTTTTTGATAAATGAGACTTTATCCTTTCAGTAGACATTTCTAACACTGCAGTGACTAAAGTTCTAGTTTTACAACTTTTCTTTTCTTGTTAGTACTGGACATTGTGAAGTAAGTATATCTGCATATATTTATGAGGTGGTTAATGTACCTGAAAACCTAAAAAAGGGAAACATAAAACAAGCCACACAGGACTCCAAATGGTACAATTAACTTTATTTTTTTTTAAATTTACATTTAACAAGTTAATGCCAAAATTCACAATTTGCTAGATACCCTGATAGGCTATGTGAGAACTCAAGCCTTACCTTCAGTTGAGCAATGCCCCTGATCAAATGTGAGGCTTTTACATTGTATTATTTAATCCCTTGAGGGGCAATATTGGGCCTACCAACTCTACATTGCTTCTCCCCATTTTACAAAAAAAAAAATTGAAATTGTGTCAAGAATCTAGAAAATTGCTCATAACATTTCTGCCACTCAAATAATACAGCATTGCATGTTCCTCACCTATGTACCACTGCAAGAGATTTTCCCTAGGATGTACTTAGAGCAGCTTTTACAAATAATTCTGTGAATTAGTTATCAACTTGCCATCTTAACAGGTTTATATTCAATTTCAGATTTTGCCTTTTACCTTTTCAATTAATCTTTTTTTGAAAATAGAAAACATCTACATGGATCAAAATTCAAAGATATTAAAAGGTGGAAATCTCACAGCCAACCCCCTTTATGTATATGCAACTACTTTCATTTACTTCTAGTTTAACCTTCCGGAGTTTCTAGTTGTAAAAATAAGCAAATACGATCATACAAACGTGTGTGTATATATATATATATTCTTATCTCTCTTTTCTAACATGAAAGGTAGCATGCAAGATGCCTTGCTCCAAATCTTGCAGTTTTTCTGCAGCGGTATAATCTTTGGCAATCACCTAAGTTTTGGTCTCATTAATCTTTAAAATGGAGAGAATATATGTGAGGATTAAATAGATCCAGCTAAGGTCCTCCGCCAGAGGATGGGTACACAATAACTCAACTCACACCAGACAAACCAGTACTCTTGTCCCGTCCTTGTGAGGTTGGGAAAACGTAGATTATCCTGGCATAAATGGTTTATAGCCTTCTACCTAAACGAAATAAAAAGAAAGTTTTCAGTTAAGACACAGGATGACTAAATCTATTCTTTGAGACAATTTGAAATGGAATGTACATCGGATTCTTCTACCTTCAAACAAAATCAAGGCTTCCAAATTCCCTAATTTATTCTGGTTCACCTGTGACTCCAGACAGGATCCAAAGACGAGTTTACAATCCCTTCTCTGGGTTTTATGGAGTCTTTACTTTACCCTTCTGTGTTAGCCTCTTAAAGCACTGAATCAACCTTAAAAGGGCACAGGAAAGGGCGGTTTGGAATGTTGTACAGGGTTTCTCCAGGTTTCCTATATTTGCCTCTTATCGCTACATGGATCTCGGTAGTCTTATTAAAAGAGCGTAAACGCATCAGAAGCTGCTTTTCTTCGTTGGGTGGAGCCATGTAAGGGAATTTCCTTTTGGTTAAGGTAGACACGGCTTCAGGCCTTTGCACGCACCACGCGCATGAGAACGCTCCGGCCGCCATTGGCCACGTGCTCGGAGCCTGGGTCATTTACTTGGCTTAAGGATAGGGACTCACCTGCGCTCGGAACTAAGGCCGCTGCACCTCCGCAGACGTTTACGGAAACTCCCGGCGCCCAAGGTTGGCCGCCAACAGGCTCTTGCCGCCGCGGGCAGGGGCCTAGCCCGGAACCTGCCACAAAGTAGCGGCGGGTGCGCCCTGGGGAAGCAAAGCGCAAACTCGTTACGGCGCCCGGGCCGGCCCGCGGGGAACCCTCCGGGCAGCTCCACGGGGCGTCTGTGCCTCACGCGGCCCCGGAATGAATGAGCACGACTGCCCGTCCCCCAGGCCGCTGAGAGCTGCTCTACCCCTCCGTTCTGGCCGCCGGGAGCAGGTGAGCTAAGGGCGGGCAAAGCTCGAGGGGATGCAGGGTAAGCCCAGCCCACCCGGGGCCCAAAGGCCGGCCGGGTGCCCTCCGCACCGCAGGGGTCCGAGGTCCGACCCACACTCACCGCGCAACCTGGCGGCATCGACAGGCGAGCGAATGCGCGACACAAGGACCTGGAAGGCCGCGCGGGGCCGGGATGGTGCAGGGCGCTGGGGGCGGGAGGAGACCGCGGACCCGGCAGCCAATCACCGGGAGGCTCGGGCGGAGCGGGAGGGAGGGCTCGGAAATGGGGGGTCAGCCAATCGCCGGGAAGGCTCTGGATGGGAGGGACGGATGGGCGGGGTCAAAGGCTGCCCGCTGTCCTTTGTCTGTCTGGTTCCTTCTGGCTCCTCTGTGGGTGGAGGGCGAACTGACCTTTACGCAGGGAGCATCCTTTCCCTACCCTCAGGGAGCACCAGCCTGGTAGCTGGATTCTTCAGGCATCTTGCCAGATCTTGGCCCTCCTGCCTGTGGTTCTTTCAGGCTAACTGGCCTTCCTCGGAAACTTTCCTGGGGTGGCCTTCGCGATTACCCCCATCCTACTGCAGTGCTGAGCTACGGTCCCGAGTCGTTCGTACTTCTAGAATCCTGAGCTCTTCTTTCCTATGCCACATTTTAATTCACTTATGTGTTCAACACAGATTTGGACGCCTTCTGTGTGTCATGCCCCGTTATAATCCTTAAATGGATTAAACAAAGGCTTTACGCTGACATTCTAGTACAGAACAAAAAACAAAGGTATAAATAATATGCCTATGTAAATAAGTGCCTAAGTAAAAAAAAAAAAACATTTATTACAACCTGAAAACTAAAATTAGCAAATAGTTTCTTCTGTAAACAGATGGCCCTTTGACACTAAGAAGAAACAAGGAAACAAAACTCTTCCTGACAGGTGTTACTGTGTTGCTTTGGGAAATATATTTCACTGGAGAAATGACTAAATACATGACAGACCCTTATACCAGGAAGGATAGCCTGTTGGTGCCCTGCACACCTGTGTAGATTCCTGTTTTGTCCATATTTGATGATGCAGAGGAAGAGACCCATATGGATAAGGTCATGTCCTGAGATGCGGGGCACATGGACCACAGTCTCGGTGGCGGTCACTAGTGAGAGAACACCCACTGGGGATGGGATAGCAGCCTTCAAACCCTTTACCCTCACCCCACTTCCTAGTCCCTCCTCTCCTATCCCGGAAATTGGTCTGCAGCTCGAGTTATCCTTCCCACTGTCCTGCCAACTGCAGGGTCCTGGGCCTGCTCTGCTTCAGCAGCACTTGCACCTCTCAGATCTGGGTTCCACCCCCTTAGCCTCCTTAGCACCTCAGGCCATTCTTCTCCACCCCCCCATCCCCCCCCACCCCCGCCTTTTCCTCTTTTGGTCTTCTGCACATCAAATACATACATTCCTCTCAACTTGAAAAAACTCATGTTTATTCCTCTCCTGTCATCCTTGCCAACCAACATTCAGACCAGGCTATGTCTACACTTGTCTTTAATGCCTTGCTTCGTTCAGCCCAGCTCACAGCTGGCCTCTCTCATCTGTATTTCACTTCATTTGCTCTACCCAAGGTCAATAATGATGCAAAATTCTCTGGGCCTTAGTCTTACCTGCCTCATGTTTCATAGCACTGACCACTCCCTTCATTTGGAATGTTTTCTTCACTGGATCCCTGCATCCTTACACTTTACTAGTTTTCCTCCCACTCCTCTTATCTTCCTACTTTAGTCTCTTAAGAATTCCCTTCTTCCTATTATTTTTTTTATTCTAGTAACATATGCAAAAAATTTCCCCCTTTTAACCACATTCAAATATATAATTCAGTGTTTAATTACATTCACAATATTTTGTTACCATCATAATCTATTACCATTACCAGAACTTTTCCATCATTCCAAATAGACTGTACATTATGAGCCTTAACTCCCTATTTCTTACCCACACCCTGTTCCCTGGTAACCTGTATTCTAGATTCTGATACAATGGGGCTTGCTTATTCTAATTATTTCATATCAGTGATATCATACAATATTTCTCCTTTTGTATCTGACTTATTTCACGCCGCATGATGTCTTCAGGGTTCATCCATGTTGTCATGTGTATCAGAACTTCATTCCTTTTTACACCCAAATAATATTCCATTGTGTATGTATAGTACATTTTGCTTATCCATTCATCAGTTGATGGACACTTGGGTTGCTTCCATCTTTTGGCAATTGTGACTTATGCCACTATGAATATCAGTGTGCAAGTATCTCTCTGCGTCCCTGCTTCCAAGACTTTTGGGTTTATATCTAGTAGTGGGATTGCCCAGTCACATGGTAATTCTATACTTAGCTTCCTGAAGAACTGCCAAATTCTTCCTCAGTGGCTACACCATTCTACATTCCCACAAGCAGTGAATGAATGTTCCTATTTTTCCACATACTTACTCTCTGTTCTAGTTTGCTAGCTGCTGGAATGCAATATACCAGAAATGGAATGGCTTTTTAAAAGGAGAATTTAATAAGTTGCTAGTTTACAGTTCTAAGGCCAAGAAAATGTGCCAGTTTAAACAAGTCTATAGAAATGTCCAATCAAAGGCATCCAGGGAAAGATACCTTGGTTCAAGAAGGCCAATGAAGTTCAGGGTTTCTCTCTCAAGTGGAAGGGCACATAGCCAGCACAGTCAGAGTTTCTCATCTGGAAAGGCACATGGTGAACATGGTCAGGCTTTCTCTGTCATCTGGAAGGGCGCATGGTGAGCACAGCATCATCTGCTAGCTTTTTCTCCTGGCTTCTTGTTTCATGAAGCTTCCTGGGAGGCATGTTCCTTTTTCATCTCCAAAGGTCGCTGGCTGGTGGACTCTGCTTCATGTGGCTATGTCGTTCTTCTCTCTTCTCTCAGAATCTCTTTCATTCTCCAAAATGTTTCCTCTTTTATAGGACTCCAGAAACTTATCAAGACCCACCCAAATGGGTGGAGATATGTCATCACCCAATCCAGCTTAACAACCACTCTTGATTAAATAACATCTCCAGGGAGATGATCTGATTACAGTTTCAAACATGCAGTATTGCATAGGGATTATTCTGTCTTTATGAAATGGGATTTAGATTACAACATGGCTTTTCTAGGGGACATACAACCTTTCAAACCAGCACACTCTCCAACACTTGTTATTTTGTTTCTTTATGAGTAGCCATTCTAGCCCCTGTGAAATGCTATCTCATTGTGGTTTCAATTTTCATTTCCCTGATGGCTAAGGATGTTGAGCATCTTTATATGTGCTCTTCAGCATTTGTATTTCTTCTTTGAAGAAATGTCTATTCAAGTCTTTCGGTCATTTTAAAAATTGGATTGTCTTTTTGTTGTTGAATTGAAGGTTTTCTTTATATATTCTGGATATTAAACACTTATCAGATATGTGGTTTCTCTCCTTCATATTCTTTCAATGATGTTCTTGTCTCCTTTCCTCCTTAACTCTCTTCCCTGTGTCTTCTCTCCTACCAGCTAATTTCCCATTATGCTGTTAAGAGCTAAGGAGAAAAAATGTAGACATTTATCAAAACGTGAAAAACTAAAAATAGCAAATAATCACTTCTTTGAACAAATACCCAATAAATATTCCAATAAATGCCACTTACTGAGAGCCAAATACTTGACACACATTTCTAGTTCTTAAAGTAATTTTGCAAAATAGATAGTAAAAAAATATTAAGTAACCTTTATTTTACTTATGAGCCAGGCAGACCACTGAGTGCCTTACATGAATGTACTTTTATCACCATTTTAGAGATTATAAAACCAAGGCTAAGAAAGCCTAAGTGATGTGCCCAAAACACACAATTAGTGGCAGAACCAAGATTCCAATCCTGGACCCCAGCCTCTTTTTCCACCACCTCATTTCCCTCCCCATGTGGAGGTGATCTTTCAGCTAAGACCTCAGTCCTGAACTTTAGGCCCCATATACTCATCAGACTTCTATACATCCCTGTTTGGATATCCCACAGATGCTACAAAATCAGCTTATCCCAGAGTTCATTCTCTCCCCCTAACCCCACTCTTCCTTTTAGTTCTGTCATCCAGTGGTCCACGACTCAGCTTCCCAGTATCTACTTCCCTGCCCTCACTCATTCAGATGATTTTTCTCTTGACCATCCCAAGAGTCTTTCTTCTCCATCCCCCTTGCCTGGACTTTAGTACCAACTTCATCATCTCCTGCCTGGACCTCACCTGTTCTGGCATCCTAGAATGGTGTCTCATTGCCCTCAGGATCAAGACCAAGCTCCTTGGCGCAGAGCCTAATGTCTTTACAGCCTTCCCCCGCTTGCAGTTCCACCAGGCCCCCCACACGTCCTGAGCACTTGCATTTCCCACTATGGTTTAGTACTGTCTCTTGTTTCCATGCCTATAACCCTCACATACTCTCTGCCTGGATGTCCTGTATCCCTTCACTGCCTGGTTAATGTTTCCTCTTTTTAAAGTACATTGCTCAAGAATTATCTTTTGGAACCTCCACTGGGTTGTTCATTTCTTGAAGAACAAAGGGTTAAGGATGGTAGGCAAGGGGAAAAGGAAGAAAATACATTTAGAAAACACTCTGGCATATGTGATGTAATATCATGTATGAAAAATTGTGTGTGCACATGTGTGGTTGCAGGTAACCTCAACGTTGGTTGCATCAGGAAGGTAGGATTCCAGGTAACTTTTATTTTCTTCTTTATATTTGTATATGTCACCCAAATACTTTAAAATGAGGAAGTATTATTTTTGTATATTTTAAAAGGAAAATAATAAAGCTATTTCACTGTGAATAAAAAAAAAATAGAAAGCTTATTATATGCCCCTAAAAGTAATTGGAGGAACATAATATCAGTATAAAGCATGATCCTCTGCAGGAATACACAGCTGGTAGCTGCCCAGATAGAGATCCTGTGTGGTGCTTAACTCTTCCCTTCCCTCAAAGGCCAGTACTGATGACTGACCAGCATTGGGCACCACTGACCTGTAACTAGAAAATGGAAGTATCTCCCTTGTGAAGATTTCTCTGTCCTCTCCTGTGTTAACCCTCTCACTCCCAATTGCCTTAATCCTAATCCAATGATAAGAACTGGCTCTCCATCTCCTGCCTGGGTATCTATCTATTGGAGTTGGAAAGTGAAGGAGGGTAAGGAGTGGTTCTGAGTACTGTGGGAGGCACCTCGAGGGGATTAGGACGGTACAAGAGGACTGCGTCTTGAGTGGCCTCATACTTAACCCTGACCATCAGGTGGCTTGCTCCATCAAATGCTCTATTATGAGCCAATATTCTAGTAAATTGTTAGAATGTTTCTTCTTTTGTAAGCTTTAACTTTTTTCTACTGCAAAAATATGGCAATTACCTACTACAAAAAGGTAACTTAAAATTTATCACATAAGGTAGTTGGCTGAGCTATCTGTTTTGCTATTTCAGCAAGGAAGCAAGTTGGGCTGAGTAATCTGGTGATATCTTTGAAGAGAAACTGCTGCAGGCAAGAATGGAGGAGGCACACATCCTGTGAATGCTAATGGTGGCTCACTACCCCATCTCTGATCTTGTTCACTTTACTGATTTCTCTTTTTCTCCCTCTTTCTTTCCCTAGCACTTAAATTCACATTTTATTTCCCCCCAAACTATTTTTACTTAGTAAAATATGCTTTTCATGGTATGGTTGAATAAGGAGGGGGTAAGGGGAGCTGTGATTGTGAGAAAAAGTAAAAGAGAAAAATGCTTAACCTTTGAAAGCAACCTCCTCCTGCTGGGATGTCATTTATCTAACAAATATTTATTGACAACCTCCCAAATTATAAGCATTGTGGTAGGGCTGGTGGAAAATAATCAAAACATGGACTTTACCCTTATGGAATTTTTAGTCTAGTGGGTGGGACAGATATTAGCACAAAATCACATTTAAAAATCTAAAATTAGCTTTTTGTAGAGCCATTATAAACCAGCAGATGCCGCCATGTTTGCCACCAGCTGAGAGAGTATCATTGAACGTCATTGGCCTTCTTGAACAAGCTCTCTCCAGCGATTTTAATATATAACAAGGGATGAGAACCAGTGGCCTACTTGAAGAAGATAATGTGCAAGAAATGTGGAGAGCAAGAGATGCAGCGATGAAAGAAGTGTCAGAGAGACGTGACACTGTTGGCTCTAAAGATGGAACAGAGGTTCCAGATATAAGGAAAGCAAGCAACCTCTACAAACTGGAAAAGGCCAGGAAATGGATTCTCCCCTAAAGCAACCAGGAAGGAATGCAGTTATGCTGATACTTCGATATTGGCCCAGTGATAACCATGTCTGGCGTCTAACTTACAAAACTGTAGGATGATAAATATGCATTGTTGAAGCCACTAAACTTGTGGCAATTGGTTACAGCAATAACAATGGGAATTGAGTAGCTTACAGTGTTGAGGCCCTAAAATTGTCCAAACTAAGGGACTATCAAAGCAATGTTTTCTTCCTGAAGACCACCTGCATATTTAGCATATGCTAAATATCACATGATAGACATGAGAAAATAAAAATGGTGGATTTGTGACCCAGAGACCAGCTCTGCAAGAAATACTAAAGGGAACACTAGAGACAGATATGAAAAGACAGAAGAGAGAGGTATGGAGAAGAGTATAGAAAGGAAGACTATGAGTAAAGGTAAAAAGAAGGAAAATTAGATATGACATATAAAATCCAGAAGGCAAAATAGCAGAAGAAAGTCCTACCCATGCAGTAATAACACTAAATGTTAATGGATTAAACTCTCCAATCAAAAGACATAGTCTGGCAGAATGGATTAAAAAACAGGACCCATCTGTATGCTGTCTCTACTCAAAGGACACGAGGCCAAGGACACAAATGGACATTTTACACATCAGTATTTATAGCAGCATTATTAACAATTACCAAGAGATGGAAACAGCCAAAATGACCAACAACGGACAGCTGACTAAACAATCTGTGACATTTACATAAGATGGAATATTATGCAGCTGTAAGACAGAATAAAGTTATGAAGTATGTAACAACATGAATGGACCTTAAGGACATTATGCTGAGTGTGATTAGCCAGGAAAAAAAGGACAAATACTGTATGGTCTCACTGATATGAACTGACATTAGTGAATAAACTTGGAATATTTCCTTGGTAACAGAGACCATCAGGAGATAGAAATAGGGTGAGATATTGGGTAATTGGAGCTGAAGGGATACAGATTGTGCAACAGGACTGAATATAAAAACTCAGAAATGGACAGCACAATACTACCTAACTGTAATGTAATTATGTTAAAACACTGAATGAAACTGAATGTGAGAATGATAGAGGGAGGGGGCTGGGGACATAAATGAAATCAGAAAGAAAGATAGACAATAAAGACTGAGACGGTAGAATCTAGGAATGCCTAGCATGTATAATAATAGTGAAATGTACAATGTACAAATTTTAAAAATGTTTTTGCATGAGGAAGAACAAAGGAATATCATTATTGCAGGGTGCTGAAAATAGATGATAATTAATACTTTAAAATATCACTTTATGTGTGAGACTAAAGCAAAAAAATGTTTATTTGTTACAAAATTTATATTTTGACTAGAGCATTTCCTAATATAACTCATGTAGATAGTTTGATTGAATGTCATAAGTACTTGGAATCTCAGGTAGGACATGAGATTTTGTTAGTTTGTCCAAAGTGATGCCCCGATGAATCCCAGAGTGATTTGACCAGTGACTAGAAAAGTGTTTGCAAGCCCCCTTCAGGGAATGGTGAGAGTGGGGAGAAATTCAACTTCCCCAAGTTGAATTCCTGATATTCTCACAAGCAGTGTGGACAACCAAAGCTATAGGCTGAGCTCCCAGTCTTGGGGGTTGTTCATATGAAACTTAACCCCATGAAGGATATGTCAAGTCTACTTAAAATTTAGGCCTAAGAGTCACCCCCAAGAGAGCCTCTTTTGTTGCTCAGATGTGGCCTCTCTCTCCAGCCAACATGACGAGCAGTCTCACCACCCTCCCCTTCTCTGCGTGGGACATGACTCCCAGGGGTGTGGACCTTCCTGGCAACGTGGGACAGAGATCCTGGAATGAGCTGAGACTCAGCATCAAGAGACTGAGAAAAACCCTAGAAGGAGCTGAGAATTAACATCAAGGGATTGAGAGAACCTTCTCGACCAAAGGGGGAATAGTGAAATGAGACTAAGTGTCAATGGCTGAGAGATTCCAAACAGAGTCAAGAGGTTATCCTGGAGGTTATTCTTATGCATTAGGTAGCTATCACCTTGTTGTTCAAGATGTAGCAGAGAGGCTGGAGGGAGCTGCCTGAAAATGTGGAGCTGTGTTCCAGTAGCCATGTTTCTTGATGATGATGGAACAATGATAGAGCTTTCACAATGAGACTCTGTGAATGTGAAAACCTTGTGTCTGATGCTCCTTTTAGCTACTATATCAACAGAAGAGTAGAACATATGGAATAAAAATAAATAATAGGGGGGAACAAATGTTAAAATAAATTTAGTTTGAAATGCTAGTGGTAAATGAAAGCGAGGGGTAAGGAGTATGGTATGTATAATCTTTTTTTTCTCTGTTATCATTTTATTTCTTTTTCTGTTGTCTTTTTATTTCTTTTTCTAAATCGATGCAAATGTTCTAAGAAATGATGAATATGCAACTATGTGATGATATTAAGAATTACTGATTGTATATGTAGAATGGAATGATATCTTAATGTTTTGTTTGTTAATTTTTTTAATTAATAAAAAAAGTTAAAAAAAAATGGTGGAAAATCCTAACTAGCCAACAATAAAGAAATGGAGAAATAAGTTTAAAAAAAATCTAAAATTATCTTTTAACAGGAGCTAACATGGAGGTTAGGTACTCAGCTGTAAGGTTGAAGAAGGTATCATCAAACAGAAAAGTGAAAATGAATTTACAAGGCAAAGGAGAGGAGCATGGAGTGTCATTCCAGGTAGAGAAAAGAGCATTTGCAGAGTGAGAGTGTGTGTGGTGGGAAGGAGTGCAATACTGCATTCATGGAAATGTAACGAGGCCATTGTGACTTCAGCATTGTCAAGGAGTACATGTGTGCAGGGTAAGGCATGATGTCAGCCGGACTGCAGGGAAATGTGACTGGAGACACTAGTTGCAGCCAGACCATGCTGGACCTTGTAGGCCATATTTAAAATGCCCATAAATGATGCCCATTAAAAATGTGTTATATAAATACGTCAACAAAAAGTTGACATTTTCAAAAAGTTGAACATAGAATTACTGCATATCCCGACAATTTCACTCTTAGGTATATAGAAAGCAAGGACAAGATACTTGTTTACCAATATTCATAGCAGCATTATTCACAATTGCCAAAAGATGGAAAAACTCAAGTGTCCATCGACAGATGAATGGAGAAATAGAATGTGGTATATATGCCTAATGGAATTTTATTCAGTTGTAAGAATGAATGATGTTCTGATACATGTTACAACACGGATGAACCTTGAAAACATTATGCTAAGTAAAATAAGCCACGTACAAAAGGACAAATTTTGAGTGATTCCACTTATAAGAAAAATCTAGAATCAGCAAATCCACAGAGGCAGAAGCAATAACCTAGACTATAGGTTACCAGATACTGGTGGAGAGCGGGAAAGAATGGGAAATTATTGCTTAATAGGTATGGAATTTCTGTTTGAGGTGATAAAAAAATTGGTAATAGATGGTGATGAGGGTAGCACAATATTGTAAATGTAATAAATGCCACTAAATTCTGTACTTATACTGTTTAAAATGGCAAATTTTATTTTATATATAAAATTGCAATAAGAACCATTTTTGTAAAGGTATTTGCAAGACCAGTGTGTGTTCAGTCTAGCACATTTCCAGGTAGCAGTAGCTAACTGTGCTGGCTTGAAAGGATTATGTGCCCTAGAAAAGCCATGCTTTAACCCTGATCCAATTTTGTGGGAGCAACCATTTCCCTTAATCCTAACTCAACAATGTAGGTTAGAATCTTTTGGTTAGATTATCTTCATAGAGATGTGACATTCCCAATTGTGGGTATTAACCTTGGATTACAGGGAGATATGACTCCACCTATTTGTGGATCTTGATTAGTTTAATGGGATCCTTCAAAAGAGAAAACATTTTAGAGCAACATGATCTGAGAGAGCCAGGAGAAACATAAGAGCCCAGGCAGCCAGAGACCTTTGGAGATGAAGAAGGAAAACACCCCCAGGAGAGCTTCATGAAACAAGAAGCCTGGAGAGAAAACTAGCAGATGTCACCATGTTTGCCTTTGCCTTTCCAGTTGAGAGAGGACTGCTGAAACGTCATTGGACTTCTTGAACCAAGGTATCTTTCCCTGGATGTCTTAGATTGGAGATTTCTATAGACTTGCATTAATTTGGACAATTTCATGGCCTTAAAATTGTAAATTTGCAACTTAATAAATTCGCCATTTTAACAGCCATTCTGTTTCTGGTATATTGCATTCTGGCAGCTAGCAAACTAGAACACTAACTTTTATTGAGCACTTATTATATGCTTTTCACTTCTTTAACTGCTCTACAGATCATCTCATTTAATCTTGACAACTACTTTATCCAGCAGGTACTATTAAATTTCTCATTGGATACCTAAGGAACCACATATTGCCAAAATCTTGTGGGGACTATTCTATTCCTAGTCTAATAATATAAATGACTGATGACTGGTGAATTCTAAGCACATCCAAACAGTGTAGCAGGCAGTGGCTCAAGTTGTCCCCAAACATTTGTCCACTCACGTGCACAAACACGCAAACTTAGGGGACTCGCGAGGAAACTGAAAGTATAGCTGAAATGGCAAGATGGTTACACACAAGATGGCAGCATGGAATTCCCAGTTTTATAGTTTTGAAGGTGCTTTTCCTTATGATTGTGGGATTTAATTTAGGATCTTTTAAAGATTTACATTTCAGCAGCTTTATTACAAGTTGTACGTTGACTTGCAGAGCTTAAAGAATAATGCATCTTGCCTAGTAGCATTTGACTATACTGGATTTTAAATATTGCTTTTTCTTTCAAACAAAAAGTTCCTTAAAAGGATTATATATTGTCTGTTTTGCTTAACTTCTAATGCGTTCTATGAGATTATCGTATAAATTATATTTGGTCAGTCAAAGGTCTCCAATTGAAACTTCATTCCAAATAAACTATTTAATTCTGTTAAAGAAAATTGAGTGAAGAGATCAATCTGCTTCTGTAGCATAATTTTAATGAGACTGCTTGAATCCTGTCCTGTTCTACATCAAACAAGGAAAACAAATCCCTTGAGGTTCTATTTCTGAGTCTACCAGAGGTTTTGCCCTTGTACCCAGAACAAGATGAAACCTGTTACTTTTTTTCCATTGCAAAATGTAGGCAATGCTTTTAGCCTTTTTTATGGGAGTGGCAGGATTAATGAGCACTATAAATGACCTTGACCTATTTTGTAACTGCAAATGCATTTTAATTGCTATATTTTCATGAAAAAAAAAGATATCTACTAGCTTTTTTTTCCTGATGAGTTAATATTAGGCTAAAATGTTACAATCTGAAATATATAGCTTATCAGTAGCTCTTCAAAATTCCAATCTCCAAATTTAAAAAAAGGAGAATAAGATAAATATTTGAAGTGATAATCAAAACAGTAGGAAGAAAGTGAAAGTGTTGTCTTAAAAATTAGGGTCTATTTTATCAAAACTGTGACCTTTGTTCTCAGTAAGATTAGTAAGAGTGTCTAAAATACATTATTAAAGCCTATGTTGAATAAAGCTGAATTGCTGGAAGAAACGTCAAAGCAAATTGGTGTGTCAGGATATTTTATCCATGGGAGCATATATGTCAAAGCCAGCTGAGAAGTTTGTGACAATGCCCTTTAGAGTGACTCCTGATCACTCTGAGATTGTGTCATCATTCCTGATACTGACGCTGAGGACCTGGGATTGATGGTACATGAAGTAAGAAAACACTTTCAAACTTGGTGATTTTCCATGGGTCCAGCTAGTCAAAGATTCTCTTACCTGCCCCAGGTTATCATTACCGGTCTGCATTGTTGTGGGAAGAGGGTAGTCCTTATTTCAACAATAAAGTCAGATGTACATTGTGATTCACGTGTTCTTGAAAGGCAATGGGTCAGAATTGCAAGGTATGAAACTGACTACTTCAAAATATTGAGCTGCTAGAGGGAATACTTGACACCCAATACCTATAGGATCCAGGTGGAGGAATTTCCAGCAGAATAATATGCCTGGCTTCTCTCTGCTCCCTCCCTCAGGGCAGGAGTAACATCTTCTCTGATGGGTGAATTTCAGAGAAGGAACTGAGCAGGGAGTGCCAGCCTCTCCTTACCTTCAGGTCTCTGGGATCTGCTAACTTGCAGAGAGCTAGGTGAAGTCTGTTTTCCACAATTGAGCCCATCAAACATACTTGCTTGGTGCTTCTGGCCATGTCGTTGTTAATGTCCATTATGTGGGGCCTGGAATGGATTTTGCATAACAAATGAAGAAAATCCCTGCTCATAAAATCCCTCCAACAATCATCCTATTTCAGTAACTCAGAGGAGAAATCACTCTCTTCATGTAAGCTGGTGTGCAGATGAAATCGGAAATAATGAATATTTTATGTTTTGCTCTTGCACCCATTTTTCTATACACTGGACAGCAGTAGCTGTAGATGTGCAAGGTGAATGGGAAAAGGGTAATATTTTTACATGAGAGCTTTCTTCTCACTATTTTACTAAATCTATGAGCTGAATGAGCTAGCATGGCTGCTACCATATATTTGAAACACAACAAACATTTGTGGACAGAATAAATTATTAAATTCAGGGTATTTCAACTGAACCATTTTTAGGTATGTCACAATGACCTAAATCAAATCCCAGGAGCATAGTAGGTTACTTGCAAGAGATCTGACCCAGCCTGGGGTCTTCCCAGCTTACTCTGGGACATGTTTAGACCAACCACGGAGATTACAGGTGCACAGCACTGAGGAAGGTTTTAAGCATTTAGCACACAAATGAGGCACCACCACGTTAGCCTGGGCTCCCATAAATGAGTAATAAATAAATACAAAATCCCAACCAACACTTCTGGATGGGAAGAGTTAAAAAAGTTAGAGGCTAACCTAGACATTGATTATAGCGAAAATGATATCAGCTCTCTGTGGCTGAAGTTCTACCCTCTGCCCTGTAATGGCTGTTACAGCATCATGCCCTTCATCTTTTGCCTGTGCCAAATGAGCTCCTTTCTACTATATACCCTTGCTCTGATTTCTTGGCTTTACCCCATCATATATTCCAACTACCCATCCTTTCTCCATCTGATCTGACCCCCTTCCCTCTCCTTTCCCAATCTCCTCCTGGAGACTTTCATTTTCAGCTACATGGCAGAATGGTGGGTCAGTACTTCCATTCAATAACCAGATAACAGCACTTATTGAACACCAGCTGTATGCTGGACATGGCTATGTGCCTGGGACACACAGCTAATCAAAACATGGTCTTGGTTTTCAAAGAGCTCATGCATGGATAACGACCATTCAGTAAGAGATGTGGTACAGGTAGCATCAAGCACTGTGGGAGGCAGAAATGAGGGATCAGACAAGCCTGAGTTAGGTTCCGGGAGTAAAGTGTCTTCTGCAGGTTACAGTGTCCCAACAGAGCATCTATTGATGGAGGTGGTGTTGAGACCAAAAGTCTCTGGGAAGCTTAGTATGTGCCCAGGAGAAGGTTAGACATGAGCTCTGGAGAGGAAGGAAAGGAAAGTTTAACACAGCCATTATAGACAATGTTGTCAGGTATTTGGATTATTGGGCATAGAAAGAACACTTATCCCTCTTTGTAGAAACAGCACTTACCGCTCTTTGTGATGGAGCTTTGTTGGCTCCGTTCTTAATTGGTCTTAGGTAATGAGGGTTAAGGAGAAGAATAGGTCCATTTACTAGAATTTTCTATATTTCATAAAAAAAATTTGTGCTGTAGGTATTTTTACTGCCATTTTAGAGGAGGTTTACAGTTTCCTGACAAGTTTCGCTCATTATAGCATTCATACTTGCATGGACAAGTTGAGGGCAAAGCCTGATTGACATTAATCTCAAAGGTGTTGCTGGAAAGGTTTTTCTGTTTGGTTGTCTTTGAAGTGAAGATCAGAGGAGATTCTTTTTCACACACAGAACTTTGATGTTTTCCTACTCTATGCTCACAACCAGGATGTAAACACCAACACACACTTGCAACATCTACAATCGTCTTGTGATTAGATGAGAAATTTGTTAAGGAAAACATAATTTGTTATTGTTCAGTTGTGACTCTGATGTTCCCATGCATTCCAAAGAGAAAACTAGTTCTAGAAAAGAAGCATTATCGTACTTTAAAAAAACAAAGTCTAAAAAAGCAATTTGAAAGCAAATGAATATGTCAAAGTGGTAAAGTAAGTAAAGTAAGTGGTACAGTTAGAGTGGGTGTGAATATTGCTTGGTGAAGTAGACAAGACTGGGGTTTTGGAGCTGGGCGGGCTCAGCTATGAATTCTGGCTCTGTCATTTACTAGCTGTGTAACCTCAAGCAAATGACATTCTCTGAGTTTTCTCATAAATAAAATGGGAATAATAATATCTAATTTATAGATATCATTGTCAGGATTAAGTACAATTACATAAAGTGCCTAATTAAGTAGATGCTCAAAATAGTAGATGTATTGACCTTGAACAAAATGGTCATTTCACAAAATATTCTGGTTTCAAAAACTCTGAAGTCTTAAAGAATATGGCATGAGTTTTAAATGTACTAAATGCCACAAACATCCTACCTTGTCCTGCCTTTCCTGTTATGATATTGACTTCTGTTTTTTCTCATTGTCATAGAAGGCTGAAGGTGCCAGAAACTCTGACTCCTCCAAGGGTATGGATGAGGTCTGGTAGAGAATCTGAGGGGCCAGTCCCAGGAGTGCTAGATTGAATTATGTAGTCCAAAAAACATTTTTAAAAAGCATGTTCTTTATCTTAATTCCATTCCTGTGGGCATAAACTCATTGTATACAGGACCTTTTGATGATGTCATTTCTGGATCGGAATTACTGGAGGCTTTATAGAGAGAAGGGAATGGGGAGGAGTCAGTAGTTGGAATTCAGAAGAAACCCAGAAGAGAAAGGAGAGAACATTGCCATGGGATGGAGCCAAGGAACCCAAGGATTGCCAGCCAGCCCGAATGCCCTCAACTCCAGGAAGAAGCAACCCTGCTGGCCTCTGAAACTATGAGCCATTAAAAAAAAAAAAACAGAAAAAAGGAAAGCCAAAACCAGTTGATGGCATTTGCCACAGCAGAATGGAAAACTAGAATACCAACTGTACAAATACATTCCTACCACTTTCCCTTGTGTTGTATTAACAAATGCATTGATAATTTCCAGTTGTTTCTGATTCTCCCTTATAAATACTATCATCTCCTTAATTTATAACCTGATGTACAGAGAAGGAAGTGAAATTAGTATTTGTACTGTAATCAACAGAATGGACCTTCAATCTCTGAGAGATCTTACTGTACCACGAAACTTCAGGAGAAAAGAGGGAGAATGATGTAGGAAGGAAACTCTGGCCTAAATCGCCAGATCAGCCAAATCCATCCATCTAGCTAGCTAGATGGCCAGACTACCATAAACTAAGCTGTGGGAATACAGCAGATGTCTGCCCTCAGAATTTATAGCCTATCAGTCCCTGGGGTGATTGATTTTCCAGCCTGATTGCCCTCACATCAGGTGAACAAAAGAGGAACATTTCAACCAAAATATATACCCATTCTTGAAAATTTGGAAAATACACAAATAAGGAAAATAATAATCACCTTTATTGCACTTCTTAGAGTTAATCACCATTAACATTTTGGTGTATTTTCTTAAAGTCTTCTAAAGGTGTTTGTATGTGTGTCTAACAACAGTAAAATCATGCAGCATATATTATTATTCACCTAACATTATATCATGAGCAATTTCCTATGCTATTTAAAAATCTTTAAAATCATGCTTTGGGGTGGTTGTTTGATGTTCCATTCTATAGAACCATAAATTAATTTTTCCTGGACATTTAAACTGTTCTTTTTCTCCCTCCTTTTTTTGCTATTATAATTATTAATAAAATAACATTTTTCTTTTTTTATTAATTTTTAAAAACTATAACAACAAACACAAACATTCTTAACATATGATCATTCCGTTCTACATATATAATCAGTAACTCACAATATCATCACATAGTTGCACATTCACCACCCTGATCACCTCCTAGAACATAAAATAACATTTTTAAATTAAAGATTTTTCCCAAATCTGTTTTTCCCTAGGATAGATTTCTAGAAATGTAATTTCTGGATCATTGGATATGTAAGCTTTGGCTTTTGCTAAATTGTTTCCCAGAATGGAAAAAGATTCCCTCCAGAACATGTGGATAATTAAAAAAAAAGTTTTGCTCACTGTTTGCTACCATGTAAATCAATCACAATGCTTTATTTGGCTGGGGGTAGTGTTGTTTTACAGGTTGATGTTGGGACAAATGCTTTTTTCAAACGATAGGTTTGGAGAGGGTGACTTTCAGTGAGTCAGGCTGAAAACAATGGACTTCTTACTGTTTTCTTTTCTTTTTGGTTGCATTTCTCATCCCTTCTTCTACTTTTTTTTTTTTTTTTGCATGGACAGGCATCAAGAATTGAACCCAGATCTCTAGCATGGCAAGCAAGAATGCTGCCAACTGAGCCACCATCACATCGCCCTCCTACCCTTTTTTATTCATAGCATTTCAAACCACTCCACTCCACCTGGTATCTTCAACTATGCTTATAATCCATGTTACCAACCAGGTGTGTATCCTTTTGTGTTTTCCCTCATGCTCATATACCCAAATACACATTTATGCATGTACATACATAAAAACATGTTCTTAGCATTTAAAAATGTCTCCTTATGCTCACTTCCTCATAACTTGATTTTCTCAATAACATTTCATGGTAATTTTTCCAAGCCAAGAATGATGTATCTAATTCATACAATACCTAATGTGATAACTCAACCATTCCTGATTTGATCGTTATTCTTTTTATTTCCAGTTTTTTGCCATTATGAATAATATTTCAGTAAGCATCCTTACTCTTCTGTCTCAAGTATTCTTATTTATTGGATAGAACCCTAGGAGCAGATCTGCTTAGCTTGTGGCTATAGGTTCTCAACTTTAATAGATGTTTCCATGTTGCTTTATAAAGAGACTGTCACAATTTCCACCAATTTTTGCCTTAGCTGCATTTTTCAACATCCATTTCATTTCTTGTGTGCACCCTCCTGTAGTATGTAGTGCTAGAAACATGAAACAAGCAAGCGAACAAAACTCTTTTCCTGAGTTCTTTTGCATCTGGGGTTCTGGATATGATTTACATTCTGCCACTTAAATGCCTTTCTGGTAGGAAGTTCTACTGTTTTGACTGTCTATGTTGGCAAACCCAGTCATAGAACGTTGTTGTCGTTGTTTTTCTGCTATAGAATTGTCCTGTCCAGTGACTAGCTAGCTTCATGGTGGTTGAGAGATAGGGGGCAGGGCCTCCAAAATCTGCAGGTGTGAATTTTGAAGTTCCAGTTGGGGCTGCAGTGGCCACCTGATCCCTGGGTCAGAGTTAAGGTAGCGTGTTCTTACAGCAATAGTTCCAGGTGACTTCCCACTTTCCCACCTCTTGATTGCTGCAGAGAGAGGACTTCTCTTAGGCAAACTCAGCAGTGGTTTTCTGGCAGTCATTCTTGGAGATCCAGCTTAGTGCCAACTCCTCCAGCCTTTTCAGTGATGTTGCACGCACTGAATTCCTGATTTCTCACTAACGTAGCTAAGATGGCTTCTCTTTTCTTCAGCTGAATCCCGACTTGTTCCAGCGCCCTCCCCCCACATCCCATCATTAATATCTGTCATTAATTTTTAAAAATTCTTGCTCATCTACTGGGCATAAGGGATATCAGAATATTGTTAAATTTTGGATATTCTGATAGCTAGTGAATTTAAACATATCTTCTTTTTTACACTTATACTTTCTTTTCTGTGAATTACCTATTAATATCCTTTGCCATTTTGTTTTTGGTTGTTTATCTTTTTCTTATCTGTCAGAGCTCTTAATGTATTTTAAATTGTAACTCTTTGTCTATGTGTGTGATCTGATCCCCTTTGGGCTCCCCATCAAACCTACTGCTTTTTTTTTTTTTTTAAATGGACTTTACCTGCTGAACATTGTCTGGCCTGTTTACGAACAGAAATAATTCCTACCCCCTTCTATGTATTTTCCTGGCCACAGGGGCTGGAAAGATGAAAACCGCATTTCACAGACTTTCTTGTAGCCTGAAGTCTGATGCCAATTAGATTCCACCCATGAGATGCATTCATGCAAAACCTGGGAGGTGGAATGAGGTAGAAGCCATTTTCCTTGTGCTATTTCTGCTGGAAAGCAAATTGGTACAAACACTAATATTTGTGACCTGACTGATCACCAGCTTCCTGATCATGAAAGTTGGGGAAGCAGTAGTGACAGTAGCAACAGTTTTCTAACATCTAAACTGTAGTTATAGAGATGGCCCTGGAAATCAATCATGCAGTGGCAGCCACCTGACTTCTGGTCCACTGGGCCTTCCAATACTTTTGTAAACACCTAATTCCCTATGTTAAATTCCTCTCATTAGAAATACCTAAGGTGGTTCTTGTTTCCTGTTTTGTACCCTGACCGGATACACTTTCAGATACTGTTTACCTTTTTTTTTTTTAACATGGGCAGGCACAGGGAAACAAACCCGGGTCTCCGGCATAGCAGGCGAGAACTCTGCCACCTAGCCACCATGGCCCTTCCCTTTTACCTTTAAAAAGTTTAAAAATTTTATATAGTCAAATATGTTACTATTTTAATTTCATAGCTTTTTAGATTCTTGACTTGGTTTTAAGATTCATCTATGACCCTAGGAACATACAGTTTCCCAGATTATGTTTTAAGTTTCTTATGATTTTTTTAATGATAAATTTTTAATCCATCTGGGATTTATTTTTTAATATTCTATAAAGGCCTAATTTTACTCTCTTAAGTAGACAGACAATTGCAGCAGCATTATTCATTAATTATTTTCCTTTACTGAGTTGAAATACCACTTTATCATGCATTAATTTATAAGTAATAGGGATCAATTTATGGATTCTCCATTCTACTCTTTTGTGTGCTTATTCCTATGTCTATACCATTTTGACTAGATTATATTTATTTTATAATAGGCTCTGATATTTAGGAAGACTAGCCTCCCTTCTCCCCTTTCTGTACTTCTTTCCCACCACCTCTGAGGATTAGTTAAAAATATATAATTTTCTCAGACTAATATGTGCACTTGTTTGAAAAACCAAATCACACAATAAAGTTTGTACATGAGAACAGGAGAACCTAGTCAACACCTAGTAAATGTTTGACAACTGAGTCTCCGAAAAGAAAAAAAGAAAGAAAAAGCCCTGATTTATAGTATTTTCTGTTTCTACAGTGACATCAGCTTGGCTAAATTCAAGCTACTGTTGTGATGTCACTGCAGAGGAAGTTGGGAAGAGATGTGCCCAGTTGACTTTCCCAAGTGATATAAGCCAGATCCAGCATACTACTGCCCATCCTGAGAACATCTTCTCAAATTTTTCAGTTGCTTTTCTGGTAGTTACATCCATATATCTAAATAGTATACTTACCCTACTATTCTTTTTTGTTTTTTTTAAGTATTTTTATTGACACATCCTTGCACACATACAGTCTATATATTGTGTACAATCAATAGCTCACAATATCATCACATACTTGTGTATTCATCACCATCAAATTTTTCAGAACATTTGTATCACTCCAGAAAAATAAATAAAAAGGAGAAAGAAACAACTCATATATCAACACCCCTTACCCTCCCCTCTCACTGACCACTAGTACTTCCATCTACTTATTTTACCCCTTATCACCTCCATTTTTATTTATTATTTATCCATATTTTTTTACTCACTGTCCATACCCTGGATAAAAGGAGCATCAGACACAAGGTTTTCACAATCACACAGACACATTATAATAGTTACATCTTTATACAATCGTCTTCAAAAATCAAGGCTATTGGAACACAGCTCAAGTGTTCCAGGTACTTCCCTGCAGCCACTCCAATACACCATAAACTAAAAAGGGATATCATATAATGCAGATAAGAATAACCTCCAGGATAACCTCTAGGTTCTGTGTGGAATCTCTCAGCCACTGCTATTTTATTTTGTCTCATTTCTTTCTTCCCCCTTTTGGTTAAGTAGTCTTAATCTCCTGATGCCAGGTCCAAGCTCATCCCTGAGAGTCATGTCCCACGTTGCCAGGGAGATTTACACTCCTGGAAGTCATGTCCTGAGTAGCAGGGAGGGCAGTGAGTTCACCTGCCAAGTTGGCTTAAAGAGAGAGGCCACATCTGAGCAACAAAAGAATGCTCTAGGGGTGACTCTTAGGCATAATTTTAAGTAGGCTTAACCTAGTCGACTATTTCTTAATGTATGCATTTTTAGCATTATCTACTGATATCCTATGATGGATAATAGAATATTGTGAAATACCTATTCTATCTCCATACTCTCACTTCCTCTCCCAGTAAAGTTGTATCACAGTTTTTGTTTAAATGAATATTCTGTTTCTATTATAGTTACCTAATTTATATACCCAAATATATACATAATTATAATGTGGTTATTATGGTTATCTTCTTCTTGCTGAGCCAAATAATTTACCATGATGAAATTTCCTTAACTCAGAATTTTTAAATATTTTTTTTCTCTGATGGCTAAGTTTTCTATCTTGTTTCTCCCAAACTCAAAAACTAAACCCCCCCAAAGCTGCAATTCAGTGAAAATGTAGGCTAATCCACTTGCTTCTGGCATTTGAGGCCACAAGGAAAACCGTTTCCATCACTATTCTGGGTAGGAAGAAAAAATTGCTTTAACATGGAAATTTATAATACCGCAACACATGGTTCTAGGATGCAAGTCTGTATTACTAGTGCAGTCAGGGAAAGCATCAAGCTCAGATCTTAACATTTCAGTGGTCCCGGTTTGCAAATACCTCCTTGTAAGTGGCACAGGCAATTGCTTTTGTCTATAGTGAATACAGCTTCTAAGAACATACATATTCTTTGCAGTCAGTTGCAGTAGCAATCAGATACCTGGGCTCTAATCCTAGTCCATTAGGTACCAGCTATATGACATAGGATAAGCACTTCTATCCCTCTGGACTCTGTTTCCTCAGCTATAAAATGGGGGAAATTATAGTACCTGCCTCATAATTGTACTATAAAAATTACATGTGTGTAAACACATGGTATAGTGTTTGGCACATAATTAGGATTGAATAAATATTGGTTATCATTAATATGCTTGCCTGAAGAATTTCCCCTTAATATGTTAAGTCAGGCTTTTGAAAAATTATTATCCACATATTATGTCTGAAAAATCTAATTTGAACAGTGAAGCAGAAAAGCAGTCTTTTCTGTTCTAGACTGTGTTCTACCATTGCCATGAAGCAATGAATGCCGTTAATCTAATTGGGGGAGGTAAACTGTGGGACAAATAAGAGCGAAGGATTGTTCGCAATAAGATTACATAGGTTTAATATCTCAAAAATATTATCCTCAGAAAATCAGCATTTGCTAATTTTTTTTGGATACATCCCTCTTTGTTGGCTTTGTTTTTTAGCATTGAGTAATTGCTGTCCAATTGAGAGCAAAACAACAAGCTGTAGCAAAGGACAATGGATTTCTATAATGAAACTGAGGTATGATGAAAAAGGAAAGATTTTGGCTATAGTACCTATTAAGTTAAAACATACATAACCTGAATTTAGAACCGAGTAAAACCTTTTTTGTTCTAAGTTGTTCCATCCTCTTCTCTCATTTACTGAATAGCTTCTAAAGTCAAAGTCAGTATTTCTTTTAATAGGAGGGTTTACCATGCAACATTAGATGTGTTTCTGATGCAATCAGTACTCTGAATCTGATCCAAATACCGTGTTCCTTTTTTGTGTTTTAAGAGCTTGACACTCATGTTGCTTGAGTTTCCTTGTTATATCTGTAATATCTAATCCTCTGTACTCTAAAATGATACTAATTTCCCCAAGTACTTAGTGTGTTCTGATGAGATCATAAATCACTGTATCTTTAATTTCTACCAAGGATTTTATTTGGTTATTAATTATTTTTGCTTAGCTACTTTGTGATTCACGAAGGTATTTAAATATATTCATTATTTTTTAGTTTCTTACACAGCATAAAGGTTTAGTTATTTATAGGGAAGCAGATCAAAGAGTCATTCCTTTAAAAACTATATTCAAAGGAAAGAATTTTCTCTAATGCTTTAGGGAAAGCTTTATTGTGTAGGTGACTTTTGAGCTGGGCATTGTAGATAATGTATCCAGCATTCTTACTACTTTTAATCTCCACAATTATCAACTACCCCCTGAAATCTTATGCTCACACTTTTATCAGGGTTCCCTAGAGTGATCAGAGGAGGACTGATAAACTCCTGTTATGTTCTGATTTTCTATCAAAGCATGGATACCTTGAAAATTTTCTTCTTCCGTTGATGTCCAATACTGCATTGCTTTAAGTATTATAGGTTTACCGTACATCTTCATGTTTCAAAGTACATCCTTCCAACCATTTCAGAGCTGACTTGGCTCTTCCATCTAAATATTAGAATCTAAATATTAGAACCAGTTTGTCAAGCAAATCTTATTGGGAAGTGAATTGGATGGCATTGAATGTGTAAATTAATTTGGGGAGAACTGAAATATTTGGAACAATTTTATAAAGTAATGATTATCTGTTCCTGGATAATTTGGCAAAAATTGCTTGTATAAACTATTTGAGCATGGTATTTTAGTATTTCATTTTTTTTTCTAGAAAAGTATTCCATTTCATGCAAGCTTTCAATTTTTTTGGCATACCTTTGTTCATAGTGTACTCTCTTTCCCGTTTTTTTCCATCTGCCATTTTAACTGGAAGTTACCCTTTTGTGTGTGCATGTGTGTGTGTGTTGCTAAAATACTAAGTTCTGAACTTTGCTCTCATTTTTTCCAGAATTAGCCTGAAAAGCAATTTTTTTTTACTTAGTTCCAAAGAGCAGACGGTTAGCACTGCCTATAACAGTCCCCTGCTGTGCCCACTTACTCCCCAGTCCGAGGTCCTCTGTCAGAAGTGAGAAAGTGCTCCAGCCCTCCAGGAGAGTCTCTGAGCAGAGTCCCACTAACTCTGAGAAAGGACTTTGGGGATCTGTCCCTGGAAGAGACTGGGGGGTTTCTGGGCAGAGGAATGGACTTGATGACCCTATGACTAGAGAGGTGTCACATCATGATGTAATGAAATGGGGGCTTTCCCACTCTTTCCCCACTTTCTTCCTCCTGCTCTATCTAGTCTTGCCTTGCTCTACTCAACTTCTTCCCCCTCTATGGAGAGTCCTGTCTTGGCTCACTGAGTTTTGGACTTTGTGACCTAAGACAGGAAGAACAGGTATGAGTGACAAGGAAGGAGAGGAGGGAAGAATGAGAAATGAGAATAAGGTTTTTAAGAAAGAGAGGAGCATCAAAATTTAAAGTGGGAGGCTTTGAAGCAGCACCAGAATGTGAACAAATAGGAGCTCTGAGAAGCTAAGGAAAACGGGTTGTAGGATATGAACAGGGTTCCTTTAGGCTTGTTTGAAAATGCAGTTAATGACTTGTATTTACCTTTTCATTTATTTATTTATTTATTTTGATTCTTCAGCCAGCCTAACTTTCATGTATGAGAGCAAAAGAGGGATGTTTTCGGAAATTCCAAGACTCAAAATTATACCACCCCTGTACTCTTTCTGAGGAAAAATCTTAGTGGAAGAATTACAAGCGTAAGAATATTAATGGACTATTAAGATCTCACGAAGTAGAGAACATTGTGGTGTTCTAGAAATATATGAGAAGCCATCAGGAGATGTAATGGTGGTATCTAAATCAATGTGTCCTTCTGTGTAGTGGGTATAGCACTACTGTAGTTTGCTAGCTGCCGTAATGCGATATACCAGAAACGGAACGGCTTTTAAAAAGGAGCATTTATTAAGTTGCAAGGTTACAGTTCTCAGACTGTGAAAATGTCTAAATTAAGGCAAGGCTAAAAAAGGAATGTCCAAATTAAGTTATCAACAAGAGGTTACCTTCACTCAAGAAAGGCAGAGTTCAGGGTTTCTCTTTCAGCTGCAAGGGCGCATGGCAACATCTGCTAGTTCCCTCTCCCGGCTTCCTGTTTCATGACTTTCCCTGGAGGCGTTTTCCTCGGTCTCCAAAGGTCTCTGGCTGCCTGGGTTCCAAAACTTTTTCCAAAATGGTTGCCTCTTAAAGGGCTCCAGTAAGCAAACCCCACTTTGAATGGGTGGAGACACGGCTCCATGGAAACCATCAATCAAAAGTTACCAATTCGGTGGGTCACATCTCCATGGTTCATCAAAAAGCTCCGACCCAGAAATATTGGGTGAGGATTAAAAGACATGGCTTTTCTGGGGTACACAACAGATTCAATCTGGCACAACCCTGTATGGATTGAGGTAGGTTTATTTAAACTGGTGTTTTAGATACATTTTGTTTTAATAGTTGTGTATTTATTTTATCTTATTTATTTATTTTAATATACACACAGGCTCCCACCTGCTTCCAGATATACAGAATATGATTATTCTTTTGTGTTGTTTGGAATTTTTCATGAGTTTATCTATCATTTTGTGCCTGGCTAATCTCAATCAGCATTACATCCTCAATGTTCATCCATGTTTTTCTATGCTTCTGGACCTTATTTTGTCTTATTGCTGTAGAATATATACACACACCACATTTCGTTTATCCACTCAATAGTTGATGAGCATCTGGATTGTCTCTATCTTTTGGCAATTATAAATAGTGCTGCTATGAACATCGGTGTACAAATCTGTTTGTGTCAAGTGCTTTCAGCTCTTCTGCTTATATACCGAGTATTGGTATTGCCAGGTTGAAGGGAAATTCGATATTTAGTTTTCTAAGGAGCTGCCAAGCTTTCTTCCGCAGCGGCTGTACCACCATACATTCCCCCCAGCAGTGAATAAATGTTCCCATTTCTCCACATCCTTCCCAACACTTACTATTTCTTGTTTTTAATAGTAGCCCTTCTTATAGGTGTAAGATAATATCTCATTGTAGTTTTGATTTGCATTTCCTTTATAGCTAATGAAGGTGAGCATCTCTTCAGGTGCTTTTTAACCATTTGTATTTGCTCTTCAGAAAAATGTCAGTCCATGTTGTTTGTCCATTTTATAATTGGGTTGTTTGTTCTTTTGTTGTTGAGTTATATACACAGAATATCGAATCTTTGTCTGATATATGATTACCAAATATTTTCTCCCATTGAGTTGCCTGCCTTTTCACCTTTTCAATGAACCCTTTTGAAAGCACAGAAGCTTTTGATTCTGAGGCATTCCCATTTATCTGTTTTTTCTTTCACAGCTTTTGTTTTGTGTGTAAAGTTCAAGAAGCTACCTCTTATTACTAGGTCTTGAAGATGTTTCCCTATATTTTCTTCTAGGAATTTTATGGTACTGGCTCTTATATTTAAAACTTCGATCCATTTTGAGTTAATTTTTGTATAGGGTGTAAGATATGCGTCCTCTTTCATTCTTTTGGCTACTGATATCCAGTTCTCCCAAGCCCAATTATTGAAAAGGCTGAATTCACTGAATATGGGGGCCTTGTCAAAGATTAATGGTCCATAGATCTCTGCACTCTCAATTCAGTTCCATTGGTTAAAACTTCTATCTTTAGGCTAGTACTATGCTGTTTTGACCACGATGGCTTTTAATAAGTTTTAAAATCAAGAAGTGTTAATCTTTCCACTTTGCTCTTCTTTTTTTAAGGATGATTTTAGCTATTCAGCGTCTCTTTCCCTTCCAGATGAATTTGGTAACTAGCTTTTCCAAGTCTTCAAAGTAGGTATTGCATCAACTCTGTAGATCAGTTTGGGTGGAATTAACATCTTAATGACATTCATCCTTCCTATCCATGAGCATGTAATGCCTTTCCATCTATTAAGATCTCCTTTGGCTTCTTTAAGCGAAGTTTTGTTATTTTCTGTGTCCAGGTCCTTTACATCCCAGGTTAAGTTCATTCCTAGCAACTTGATTCCTTTAGTGGCTATTCTGAATGGAATTTTTTTTCTTAAGTGTCTCCTCAGTGAGGTCATCTCTTGTATATTAAAACATTACAGATTTTTTATGTTAATCTTATATCCCACCTCTTTGCTGAATATGTTTATTAATTCAAGTAATGTTGTCACAGCTATCTCAGGATTTTCCAAGTAAAGGATCATGTCATTTGTGAATATTAAAAGTTTTATTTCTTCCTTTCCTATTTGGATACCTTTTATTCCTATCTCTTCCAAATCACTCTAGCTAAAACTTCTAGTACAATGTCAAATTATAGTGGTGACAGTGGGCACCTTGTCTTGTTCCCAATCCTAGGGGGAATGCTTTCAATCTCTCACCATTGAGAATAATGCTGGTTATGAGTTTTTGATATATGCCCTTTATGATATTAAAGAAGTTTCCTTAAATTTCTACCTTTGAAGTGTTTTTATCAGAAAAGGATGCTGAATTTGTCAAATGCTTTCAGCATCAATCAGTATGATCATATGATTTTTCCCTTTTGATTTGTTAATGTGCTGTTTTACATTAATTGATTTTCTTATATGGAACCACCCTTGCATTCCTGGTATAAACCCTGTTTGGTTATGGTATATAATTCTTTTGGCATATTGTTGGATTCAATTGCTAAAGTTTTTCTTTTTGTTTTTAACTTTTTTTATTGTATAGTATAGCATATATACAAAGCAAAAAAATAAAAAAGCAATAGTTTTCAAAGCACTCTTCAACAAGTGGCTACAGGATAGATCCCAGGGTTTGTCATGGGCTACCATACGATCCTCTCATATTTTTCCTTCTAGCTGCTGCAGAATATAAGAGGCTAGAGGGCTTAAATACTTTTTTATCCTCATAGTCGACATTTTTTTCCTTTTTTTGTGAACAATAATATACATACAAAAAAGCTATAAATTTCCAAGCACAGAACCACAATTAATTGTAGAACATTTTTCAGACTTTGACATGGGTTACAATTTCACAATTTTAGGTTTTAACTTCTAGCTGCTTTAAAATACTGGAGACTAAATTAGATATCAATTTAATGATACAGCATTCATATTCATTTGTTAAGTCCTATCTTCTATGCATAATTCCACCATCACCTTTGGTCTTTCCATAACTCTCATTGGGGTTGTTTGGGCTGTGGCAATTCTAAATTTTTGATATTGGAAGGGTTTATCATTAATACGGGGTATGGTTTGCTTAAGTTTTGTTGAGACTTTTTGCATCTATGTCATTAGGTAATTGGTCTGCAATTTTCCTTTCTTGTAGTATCTTTCTCCAGTTTTGGTATTAAAGTGATGTTGGTTTCACAAAATGAGTTAGAGTTCCTTTTTCCTTAATTTTTTGAGTAGTTTGAGCAGAATTGGAATTATTGAAATGTTTGATAAAATTCTGCTGTGAAACCATCTGGCCCCGGGCTTTTCTTTGTAGGAAAACTTTTCACAACTAATTGAATCTCTTGACTTGTAATTGGTTTATTCAAATCTTCTATTTCGTCTCAGGTCAGTATCAGTTGTTCATATATTTCTAAAAATTTGCCCATTTCATCTAAATTACTGAGTTTGTTGCATATAATTGTTCACAATAAATATCCTCTTATGATTTTTAAATTTTCTTCAGGATCTAATTTAATACCCTCCCCGGCCTCATTTCTAATTTTTTGTTTATTTGTACCCTTTCTTTTTTTTCTTTGTCAGTCTAGCTAGGAGTCCATCAATTTTGTTGATTTTCTCTATTGTTTTTTTTGTTCTCCAATTCATTTATTTCTGCCTTAATCTTAATTATTTCTCTTCTGTTTGCTTTGGGGTTAGTTTGCTGTTCTATCTGTAGGTCCTCCAAGTGAGCAATTAGCTCTTCAATTTTTGCTCATTTTTTAAAAATATAGACATTTAAGACAATAAATTTCCCTCCTAGCACTGCCTTTGCCACATCCCACAAGTTTTGATATGTTGTATTTTCATTTTTCTCTAAATATTTACCAATTTCTCTAACAATTTTTTCTTTGACCAACTGATTGTTTAAGAGTGTATTGTTTAATCTCCATATATTTGTGAAAGTCCTAGTTATTTGGTGGTTATTAATTTCCAGCTTGATTCCGTCATGATCAGAGAAAGTGCTTAGGCTAATTTCAATCTTGTTGAATTTATAAAGACCTGATTTGTGACCAAGCATGTGATCTATCCTGGAGAATGTTCCATGAGCACTAGAGAGGAATGTATATATTGATAATTTGGGGTGTAACAATCTATATGTATGTATCAGTTAGGTTCATAATTCGTCTATCACATTATTTAAATTCTATATCCTTGTTGATCCTCTGTCTGATTGTTCTGTCCATGGAGGAAAGTGGTGTGTTGAAGTCCCCACTATTATTTTGGAAACATCTATTGCTCCCTTCAGTTTTGCCAATGTTTGCCTCATGTATGCTCCCTGATTGGGAGCATAAACATTCTATTTCTTCTTGGTGAATTGTCCCTTTTGTTACTATCTAGTGTCTTTTATGACATCTTTACATTTAAAGTCTATTTTATCTGGTATTAGTATGGCTACTTCTGCCTTCTTTAGGTTACAACTTGTATAAAACATCTTTTTCCATCTTTTCACTTTCAATCTATTTGTATCCTTGGGTTAAAGATGAGTCTTTTATAAGCAGCATACAGATGGCTCATATTTTTAAATCCATTCTGCCAATCTGGGTCTTTTACTTGGTGAGTTTAGTCCATTAACATTCAGTTATTACTGTAAAGGCATTTCTTGAATCAACTATCTAATCTTATAATTTATCAATCTATATATTATTTCTCCCCTCTGTCTCTATTTATCCTTTAAGTATCCTTTAGTGATACTCTTTAATTCTGTGCACTCCTCCAGCTCTCCCTCTCCTGTCTTTTTTTTATTTTTTTTTATGCCAACAGAACTCCCTTTAGTATTTCTTGTAGGGCAGATCTCTTGTTGACAAATACTCTCAGCCTCAATTTTGCATGACAACTTGGCAGGATAAAGAATTCTTGGCTGGAAGTCTTTCTCATTCAGAATCTTAGATATATCATACTGCCTTCTCACCTCCACGATGCCTATTTAACAGTCCGAACTTAGTCTTATGTAGTTTTCCTTGTATGTAGAGAATTGTTTTTCTCTTGCCGCTTTCATGACTTTCTGCTTCGCTTCCAAATTTGACATTCTGATTAGTACGTATCTTAGAGTATGCCTATTTGTATTTATTTTGTTTAGGATTCACTGGACTTATATTCAACTCTCATATTCAGCACTTATATTCAGATTTCACTTGGATAACTACCCCCTTTATTTGCTTGGGTCATTGACTCTCATCTGTGATTTGGTGAGTTCATTCTTCTTTCCACCCAGGGGTAATTGCCCCATATTTTTTCTCGGTAGGAAGGAAGCATGTTTAAGAGGCTAAGAGTAGATTGGCTTCTCCTTATGTAGCTGGCTTTTTTCAGCCCTAACTTGTACTGAACTTTATAGCAGGGCTCAAGAATTCTAAATATAATAGTTATAGAGCATTGTTGAGTAATTCTTGAGCTTTATTTTATTAGTGTCATTTTTGCAGAATTTTTATTTCATTTTTTCTTTATTTATATGTAATATCAATACCTAATTATCCCCCATGTCCTTTCTCTTCTTTTTCTTTAATAATAAAACTTCTAATATTTTAGTTGTCAAGAATACCGACCATATTTTCCTCCCTTGCTTATAGTTAGATGTGGCCAGGTGACTAAGTTTTGACAATGAAATATAAGTGGAAGCAGTATGTTCTCCTTCTAGGAAATGTCTTTAAAAGGAAAAAATACCCTTCTTTAGGTCTTCCGAACTTCCTCCTGGTTGGCAAATGTAGACAAAATGACAGGAGCCAAGCAGCCAGTTGGACCATGAAGTAGGGACCCTCATGTTGACGAGGTCAGATGAATGAGTTAGAAGTAGTTTCAGTCCTTAATGATTAGGATGCCACCCTACCAGCCTGGCCTAATTACCTGTGAACTTCTTACTGTGTTAAAAGAGAAATAAATTCTGCTGTTATTGGGTTTTCTGTCACATGCAGTCAAACCTAGTTCCAAATGATATATTTACCATATTGCAACCATATATCATTTGATATCCCCACTCAAAAAAAAAACACACTTTAAATTTGTTTATTGTTCATTGCTTGTGTATAGAAACACCACTGATTTTTGCATGTTGATCTCATACCTTGTCAGGTTTGCTAAATTCATTTATTAGCTCCAGATGCTTTGTTGTAGATTTTTCAAGATTTTCTGTATATAAGATCACATCATTTGCAAATGGGGAAGGTTTTACTTCTTCCTCTCCAACATGGGCGCCTTTTATTTATTCTTGCCTAATTGCTCTGGCAAGAACTTCCAGTACAATTTTGAATAACAGTGGTGACAGTGGGCATCGTTTTCTTGTTCCTGATCTCAGAGGAAAAGCTTTCAGTCTCACCAGTAAGTAGGGTGTTAGCTCTGGGCTTTTCCTGTATGCCCTTTATCATGTTGAGGAAGTTTCCTCCTATTCCTGATGTTCTAAGTATTTTTATCATAAAAGGGTACTAGTTTTTGTCAAATGCCTTTTCTGAATCAATTGAGATGATCATGTGTTTTTCCCCCTTCATTCTGCAAATGTAGCATATTACATTAATTGATTTCTTACGTTGAACTACCTTTGCATAATTGAGATAAATCCCACTTGATCATCATGGTGTGTAGTTCTTTTAATGTGCTTTTGAATTTGGTTTGCTAGTATTTTGTTGAGGATTTTTGCATCTATATTCATAAGAGATATTGGTGTGTAATTTTCTTTTCTTGTGGTATCTTTATCTGGTTTTGGTATGAGGTTAATATTGCCTTGTAGAATGAATTAGGGGTGTTCCCTTCTCTACAATTTTTTGGAAGAGTTTGAGCAAAATTGGAGTTAAATCTTTTTGGAATGTTTTAGTAGAATTCCCCTGAGAAGCCATCTGGTCCTGGGTTTTTCTTTTTTTGTTTTAATACTTTTTTTTCTTTCTGCCTCAGCCTGACTCATTTCAAGTGTCTTGCCTTCAAGTTCACTAATTCTTTCTTCTGCCACTTACAGTCTGCTCTTGAAAACTTCCTGGGCATTTTGCATTTCAGTTATTGTGATGTTCAACTCTGATAGTTCTGTTTGGCTCCTTTTAAAAATTTCTGTCTCTTTACTAAGACTCTCATATTGCGCATTCATTGTTTTCCTGATATCCTTTAGTTGTTATTTTTTTTTTTACCCTTTTCCTCTCCTTGGTCACTTTTTAATCTTTTCTCAAACTTTATTTTGAAATAATTTCAAACTTACAGGCAAGTTGCAAAAATAAGAGAAAACCCAGAGAACTCCAGCATCACCCCATCACCAGATACCCAGATCTGCCAATTTTAACATTTTGCCATATTTGCAATTTTAACATTTTGCCATATTTGCTATATCATATCATCTATCTGCTTGACTACCTATTTCATCATAAATATTTATTCTTATTAAAAAGTCTAAACCATATTGCTACTTTAGCAAGTCAACCATTGACATAGTCAGTCAATTATTGACAAATTGCTCCTTGAGCATTTTTAAGATTTTTTTAAAAACACTTTGTTCAATATGCCCAGATTCTCTTTTTCCCATTGATGTTTTCTGAAATTTTATCTGCTTCCTTTAGGTGGGACACATGTCCTGCTTTTTATTTGCCTGTACTTTTTTTTTTTTAACTTTTTTTACTGTGAAAAATAACATTTATACAAAACAGCAATACATTTCCATGTCCATTTTAACAAGTAGTCATACAACAGATTTTAAAGTTTGGTATGGGTTATAGTTTCACAATTTTTTGTTTTTTTCTTCTAACTGCTCTGAGACACTGGAGACCAAAAGAAATATCAGTATATTGATTCAGCAGTCATATTCATTTGTTAAGTCCTAACTACTCTATTACACTCTTCCTTCACATTGTTTTTCTTTTTTGTGTGTGAAAAATAGCATATATGCAAAAAAGCAATACATTTCAAAATACAATGCAACTGTTGGTTGTAGAACAGATTTCAGAGTTTGGTATGGGTTATAATTCCACAATTTTAGATTTTTATTTATAGCTATCCTAAGGCATTGGAAACTGAAAAAAAAAAAATCAATATACCGATTCAGAACCCATACTCAGTTGTTATGAGTATAACTCCATCATCACCTTTGACCTTTCTCTCACTCTTTAGGGATATTTGGACTATGGCCATTCAAACTTTTTCACGTTAGATGGGGTTGTCAATAATATGGGATAGAGAGATGGAACTAGTTGATATTCTGGAAGGCTGGGCCCCCTAGGTTTCAGAACTTATCTGGTCCAGGGACCCATCTGGAGGTTGTAGGTTTTTGGGAAGTTATCCTAGTGCATGGAACTTTTGTAAAATCTTATATGATGCCCTAGGTATTTTTTTTAATGACTTTTTAAAATTTTATAATTCATACATACAAAGCAAAGAAACAAAAAAGCAATAGTTTTCAAAGCTCTCTTCAACAAGTAGTTACAGGACAGATCCCAGAGTTTGTCATGGGCTACCATACTGTGATCTCAGATTTTTCCTTCTAGCTGCTCCAGAATATGGGAGGCTAGAAGGAATAAGTATACATTTTTTATCATCACAATCAACTTTTTTCTTCTTTGTGAAAAATACCATATATACAAAAAAAAAGCAATACATTTCAAAGCATAGCAAAATAATTAGTTGTAGAACAGATTTCAGATTTTGATATGGGTTACAATGCTACAATTTTAGGTTTTACTTCGAGCTACTCTAAGATACTGGAGACTAAAAGAAATATCAATTTAATGATTCAGCAATCATATTCATTTGTTAAACCTTACCTTCTCTGTGTAATTCAACCATCACCTTTGATCTTTGTATCCTACTCTTTAGGGGCATTTGGACTATAGCCATTCTAACTTTTTCATGTTGGAAAGGGCTGTCAATAATATAAGGTAGGGAGATGGAACTAGCTGATGCTCTGGAGAGGCTGGGCCCTCTATGTTTTAGAACTTACCTGGTCCAGGAACCCACCTGGAGGTTGTAGGTTTCTGAAAAGTTACCCAAGTGCATGGAACCTTTGTAGAATCTTATATAGTGCCCTAGGTGTTCTTTAGGATTGACAGGAATGGTTTTGGTTGGGGTTTGGCAAGTTATGACAAGTAGCAATGTCTAACTGAAGCTTGTGTAAGTGACCTCCAGAGTAGCCTCCCGACTCTATTTGAACTCTCTCAGCCACTGATACCTTATTTGTTGCACATCTTTTCCCCCTTTTAGTCAGGATTATTTGCCTGTACTCTTTTTGTGCACACTGTACATTTTAATATTTTAAAACTGTTGTACGGGGATTCATTCCCTGAGATGTCTGTTTCTTGGTTTCATAATCAGTTGGTGATAAGACAGAGATTTTCTTGAGTTTCAGCCCTCTTATCAGGAAGGTCTATCCAAGGTGAATGCAGTGTGCTAGGTTTCCCCTGTCTTTTGGGTCCTCTGTCGAGTCCCTGGCTTTTTGGTTGTTTTGGAGTTCCCCTGTGTGCCTGTTTGAATCTATTATGTACCCCAGAAAAGCCAGGTTTTAATCCTGATCCAATCTTGTGGGGGTGGAAAATTTGATTAGATTATTTCCACAGAGATGTGGTGTGCCGAGTTGTAGATGTGACTTTTTGATTAGATGGAGATGTGACGCCACCCATTCAAGGTGGGTCTTGATTGGTTTATTGGAGTCCTTAAGAGAGGAAACATTTTAGAAAAACAGCAGAGCTGATGTAGACTTCTAGAGATCAAGACAGAAGTAGCCCAGGTGCTAAGCAAGAACTCACAGAAATAGCCAGAACCTGAAAAGAAGAAACCTCTGGCCCCAGAGAATGCTAAGCTAAGAGGTGAAACCCAGGGTTGTGTCCTCGAGCACTAAATGAAGGCCCATCTATGCTTAGAGAGGAAATCACTGTCATCAGAAGCTGAAACCAATGAAACCTGGAACAAGGACCAGATGCCAGCCATGTGCCTTCCCAGATTACCGTTTCTAGAGCCCAAGGTATCGTTCTCTGGATGCCTTAGTTAGGATATTTACGGCCTTAGAACTATAAACTTGTAACTAATTAAATTCCCATTTTAAAAGCCATTCCATTTCTGGTATATTGCATTCTGCAGCTTAACAAAATGATACATACTGTTTACAGGAGTTTGGTTGTCCCCTTTGTTTCTCAGGAAACAGACCTACCTCTCCCAGGAGTTTGAAGTTGACAGACCTTTCTACCAGATTGTGTCTTTATACTTTTTAAAAAAAATTTCTATTAGAAAAATTTTCAGTTTACAGAACAATCATGCATAAAACACAGAATTCCCATATTCCATACACCTTCCCACCACCAATACTTGCATTGTTGAGGAAAATTTGTTACAGTTGATTATAGCACTTATTTTTGTAATTACCCTGTTTTTTAACAGTAATTACTCTTGTTACACTTGTTACAATTGATGAAAGATTATTAAAGTAGTACTATTAACTGTTGTCCGTACTTTACATAGGGTTCCCCTGCTTATTTCCAGCCTAGAAATTTTTTCACTTATGTCTTTATTTTGTTGCTCATTTACCCATACACTAGATAAAGGGGGTGTCAGTCACATGATTTTTCATAATCACATATATTTTTAGATAAAGGCTGTATAGTTAGCAATCATTATCAAAGATCAAGGCTACTGGATTGCAGTTCGACAATATTAGCTATTCTCATCTAATATACTAGTAACTGGAAAGAAATGTCTGTATAATGAGTCAATAGTCATAATCATTTGTTAAACCTTAACTTCTCAGTTACAACTCCTCCCTCTCATTGATCATTCAATGATCATTCAATGTTCAAATGATATTGAGATATCCCTCAATCTTCAGGGATATCTGGCCAACAACAGTTCTAAGTTCTTTGTGCTGAAAAAGGGTGTTGACATTATGGGGTAGAGAAATAAAACTCATTGGTGTTCTTGGAGAGACTGCTACCTCTGGGTTTCAGGGCTTATCTGGCCTAGGGGCAATCTGGAGGCTTTAAGTTTCTGGGAAAAAAAAAACTTCACAGATAAAACTTTTATAGAGTCTTAGATAAAGCCCAGGTTATCCTTTAGGGTTTCAGGGATACTGTTGGTTGACACTTGGGGTCCTGGGGCCAAGTATTCCAATCCTGGCTGAAGCTTGCATAAGAGTAACCTTCAGAATGACCTCTTGACCATTCTCAAAATCTCTTAGCCACTGCAACTTTGTTTCATTTCTCTTCCCCCTTTTGGTCAAAAAATGTTTATCCCATGATGCCAGGGCCAGGCTCATTCCTAGGAGTCATGTTTCACAATGCTAGAGAGACTTAGACCCCTGGGAGTCATATCCCATGTAGGGAAAAGGGTAGTGAGCTTATTTACAGAGTTTGGCTTAGAAAGAGAGGCCACATCTGAGCAACAAGAGAGGTTCTCTGGGGATGACTCTTAGGCATAATTATAAGTAGGCTTAGCTTCACCATTACAGAAATAAATTTCATAAGGGCAAGCCTCAAGATTGAGGGCTTGAAATGTTCTAAAAATGATCATGGTGAAGAATACACAATTATGTGATGGTGTTGTGAGCCATTGATTATATTATATGGTTGGACTGTGCGTGGATACGTCTCAATAAAAATATTTTTAAAAAAGATTGAGGGCTTGGCTTGTTAAATTGGGAGTCCTTAAGGCTTGAGAGAATGTCAGTAATTCCCCAGGTGGGGAAGTTTAATAGTTCAACATTTTTTCTCCAGTCCCTCATGGAACTTTGCTAACACTTTTTTATTTTCTGCTCCAAATACTCTGGAATGTATTGGGGTATTACAATAACGTGTACAGAATAACAAGATCTCATTCCCTATTTTAGATTCCATGTAATTAGCTTCTTTAAATAAACTGACAAGACAGGTTACAGCAGATAATGTGCTACAGAAAATTTATATATCTCTTCCTTTCGTCTCACACAAAAATTGAAGTTTTAAAGTTTTTAAGTTTTAAAATACAGACAATATCATCCTTTACGCTATATCCTGATTTACCTTAGTCCTAACCAGATGCGCTTCACTCATATCTCTAATTGAAGTCTGATCTCTTTTTCAGCTTCTTAACAATTGCTGTATAGAGTAATGTTGACTTTCAGAGCTGCAGAGCTCTAATTCTGAGTTTCAGGTGGCACACAGATACTCAAAGTTCCAGGGAGCTACCAGGTTATACATAAACAACACAGCATCTCAGAATTTAAAGATAACAGTTAAAACTCAGAAGTAAATGTGACTGCTGTAAGAGCTTACAATCTAGGAAACTTCACAGTGAACCTTATTGAACATTCTGTACTTCTTAATCATAAATTGCCCAATTTCTGCCCACTTTCTATCTCATTATATCCTACGCTCTCAAATTTAACTCTCAGTTTGCTCATTATAGTTAGTTTATATTAGTGCCACCATACACTATTTGTCCTTTTGTTTCTGACTTATTTTGCTCATCATAATGTCCTCAAGGTCCATCCACATTTTTGCATGCATCATGATTTTATTCTTTCTTATTTGTCTTGATGGACTTATTTGTCCATCATTTGTATGTACCACAGTTTGTTTATCCATACATCCATTGATGGAACTTGGGCTGTTTCCTTCTCTTGCTAATCATGAATAATGCCACTATAACCATCAATGTGCAAATGTCTATTCATGTCCCTGCTTTCAGTTCTTTTGAGTATATACCTAGTAATGGGATTGCCAGATCATGTGGCAATTCTATACTTAGCTTCCTGAGAAACCACCAAACTGCCTTCAGAAGTGGCTGCACCATTCTACGTTCCCACCAACAAGGATACTAAACCTTTACAGGAAATGTGATTTCCAAATATTGTCTCCCATTGACTAGGCTGCCTTTTTACTTTTCTGACAAGGTTCTTTGATACCTGAAAGTATCCAATTTTGAGGAGATCCCATTCATTTATTTCTTCTTTCATTGCTTGTATTTTGGGTGTAAGGTCTAGGAAACCACCTCCTACCACAAGGCATTTCCCTAAATTTTTTTCTAAAAGTTTTATGGTCCCACCTCTAATGTTTAGGTCTTTGATCCATTCTGAGTTAATTTTTGTATATGGTATGAGAGAGGGATCCTCTTTCATTCTTTTGGATTTGGATATCCAGTTCTCCAAGCACCATTAGTTGAGAGGCTGTTCTGTCCCAATTGAGTGGACTTGGCCACCTTATCAAAAATCATTTGTCCATAATGAGAGGGCCTATTTCTGAACTCTCAATTTGATTCCATTGATCAATATATTTATCTTCATGCCAGTACCATGCTGTTTTGAACACTGTAACTTTGTAATATGCCTTAAAAACAGATAGTGTCAGACCTCTAAGTTCATTTTTCTTTCTCACAATGTTTTTAGCTATGCAGAGCACTCTGTCCTTCCAAATAAATTTCATTATTATTTTTTCTATTTCTGCAAAATAAGCTGCTGAGATTTTAATTGACATTGTATTGAATCTATAATTCAATTTGGGTAGAATTGACATCTTAACTATATTTAGCATTCCAATCCATGAGCATGTTATGTCCTTCCATTTATTTAGGTCTTCTTTGATTTCTTTTAGCAATGTTTTGTGGTCTTCTGTGTATAGGTCTTTTATGTTCTTGATTATATTTATTCCTCAAAATTTGATTCTTTTGGTTGCTATTGTAAATGGAATTTTTTCTTGATTTCCTCTTCAAATTGCTCATTATTATCATAAGTGATTTTGATGAGACTTTGTATTGTTACCGAAAAGACTTTGTATTGTTTGGCGTGTTGTCATGGAACGAATGTACTTTATTTGTGGAAAGAACATGCTGTTTTATGGTTCAGAGGGTGGGACATGGTTGTTTGAAGTTCTGTGTAATCCTATTACTGGAGTCCTTATAAGTAGAATGAAATTCAGACAGAAAGAGAGAAAGCCACAGATGGAGCAACCAGAAGTTGAACCTCAGTGGAGCCTGGAGATCCTGCCTTATATTTTGTCATGTGGCAAACTAAGGACCAAGGATCATGGCAGCCAACCAGAAGCCACAGTTTTTGGGGAGAAAGCATTGCCTTGATGATACCTTGATTTGGACATTTTACCAGCCTCAAACCATAAGCTAGTAAATTCCCATTGTTTAAGTCTAACCATGTTCTTGTATTTGCTTGAGCAGCCTAGGAAACTAACAAAGAGAATGTCCTTCCATTTATTTAGTCTTTGATTTCTTTTAGCAGTATTTTATAGTTTTCCATGTATAAGTTCTTTACATCCTTGGTTAAATTTAATCCTAGTTATTTAATTACTTTAGTTGCTATTGTAAATGGATTTTTTTCTTGACTTCCTCTTCAGATTATTCATTTCTAGTGTATAGAAATACCACTGATTTTTACATGCTGATCTTGACCTTATCACTTTGCTAATTCATATATTTTCTTGAGTTTTCCAGGACTTCCAATTTACAGGATCATATAATCTGCAATAGGAAAAATTTACTTCTTCTGTTCCAATTTGGATGACTTATTTCTTTTTCTTGCCTAACTACCTAGATGTTTCTTTAATTCTTACTTCTCTTATTACTCTGGGCTCACATTAATTTCTCCTTTCTTACTCTTTATAATAGGCTGTTTTTCATTTGGCTATCCAGATAGATCCTTTTTATCAGTAATTCTCAGTTTTGGTCCCAAAGATAATATACATCAGAAACACTTTGGGGAATTGTTAACCATTCAGTTTCCTTGGCTGACCTGAGATATACTGAATCAGCATCGAGATCCCTGGTGACTCTTAGGCTGAGGATAGGTTGCTTTACTTGTTTGTCCACCTCACTAGGCAACAACATGGCAACAATATAAAACTTCTTTAAAAATCAATCATTTATAAGTTTTTAAAAATCGTATCAGGCAATTTTGTATTTGACTTCTTTATATGAACTCTTTCACTAACCCACATTAACAGCCTAGTTAAAAAAAGTTACCATCCTCATTTCAAAGATAAGAGAAACTAAAGCTGAAGGAAGTTAAGGAAGGAGCTTCCTTATCATTGCAAACTGGCAAATCAAAGGGCTGGGATATGGGCCCAACTTTGCTTGACTGCAAAGTTTGAACTTACTCCATTAAACTATATTAGTTCAGGGTGGGCCACGGTGGCTCAGCAGGCAGACTTCTCGCCTGCCATGCTGGAAACCTGGGTTCAATTGCTGGTGCTTGTCCATGCAAAAAGAAGCAAACAAACTATAAACTATATTAGTTCTTGTGGTTCACTATCTTTGTGAAAATGGAAAATGCCCTTACTGCTACATTAAGCCACAATATGTTCATACAAGTGATGTACAATTAAAGCATATATCTAACATATGTGTGATTCAATGTATTGTTAAGTGAAAAAAAAACAACTTAAGAAAATAGCATGCATGATATGATTCCATTTGTTAGATACAATCCAAAATACTAAGAGTAGGAGGCATAGCATAATATATATATATATATTTAAACTTTTTTTGGGGGGGTTGCATGGTCTGGGAATCAAACCCGGGTCTCCCACATGAAAGGCAAGCATTCTACCACTGAACCACCCATGCACCCTCACTGATCCACCCGTGAAGCCTTATTTTTTAATGTAATTATATCACTCAGGTGTGGCAGAGATAGCTGGATAAAACTCATGTTTACCCTTTCTTTAGCATTGAGTTAACTTTTGGACACAGCTGTCCAATCAGGCGGTGCATCTCCCAGCCTCCTGTGCATCTAGATTAGGACATGCAGCTGATTCTCACCAATGATATGCGAACAGAAGTCATGTGTCCCTCTGGGCTGGGGTTTTAAGACATGGGTGTTCCTTCTTCATGTTCTTCTCCCCCATATGTTAGTTGGATGCAGCAGACTCCAAGGCCAGGGCTGTTGGATCTACATCTTGGAAGGAGCCCAGGTTCCTGAATAACCATGTGGAGGAACAACCACTGGCTGAGCAGAACACTGGCATGGAACAAGAAATAAGCTTTTGTTATGCAATCACAGAAATCTGGGGTATATTCATTATAGCAGCTAGTGTTACTCTGCCTAATACAAATAGTACATCAGACTAATAATTTTGATTTTTATTTTCTTGTTTTTTTGCAAATAATAAAACATGATATTTATGTGATTCTAAGTTCTGCTTATGGAAAAAAGCATATTTCCTGATTTTTTTTTTAACTTTCAAAATGTGTCATCTAAAGGGAATTGGTGGCAATCCATGGAGAAAGGAACAAAAGCCAGCAGATTGGCTGGCTGGCTCTGAACATTGCCTTTCACATGACATCTTCCCATATATAGAAAGTCATCCAGGCATCCTTGAGTTATTACTGGCCCAGAAGACAAAGAGATGTCAAAGATTTGGGGACCAGATACCAAAGATATTGTTTACCTTGACTTGAGTGGTGCTGTATGCACAATAAACATGTACAAACATGGGACACAGATTGCAAAGTGCTCTTCAGGACATAAAGAGGGATGGATAAAAGTTGTGCTTGTCTGCTATCATGGCACCTTGTATAAATAAAGGAAGCTAAATTTAAAACCGGATTGACTAGAAAGAATGACAGTTTTTTTTCTTTGAGAAGCTGAACTCTGCTTTGGGTTTAATTTCCATTCACTTATGCTGCAGTCTCTTATCCAGCAACTCAAAATGAATTGAAGTAATGCAATCCAAAGGCAATAAAACAAAGCTAACCTAACCACAAGGCTTGATAATGACCCTAAGAGTACACACAGGCCACATTGTAGGAGGGTTTCTATAGGTTTAAGATTTCATCAAAAAATTAGAAAGAAAATGAAGGAAAGGTTTGTAATAACTTGAAGTAACACAGTAGTTTAATGCTTTGAATGAGAATTAAAGCACAAAATGAAAATCTGGTGAGAGAGTTTAGCTCTAAATATGAGAGAATATTTATTTTCACGGACAATATCAAGGTCAAATGGTGATTGCATTCTGTTTCTCCTGGTTCGGTGATTACCATGCTCTTCCCTTCAGCATCTGCCTGAGGATGGAAACAGACCTTTGCGGACAGTGGCTTTATTTCAAATGGGTTATTCCTACTGCCTGGCTATGTCCACACAAACCAAAATGAGTAGATGAGGAGAAGAAAACTCTACAAGTGCCAAAGATGCCACGGTCTCTGGTGTTTCCCAGTATCCAAATGTTTGTAAAGATGTTTCCAAATATGTAGGTCTAGATATTGGCAGATAAGTGTGGGGACATTTTTACTTTTAGCACAACTATTTTTAGCATGAGATTCTACCAGTGCTTAGTAGCAGATGGTAGGATAAGTGCTTCAACTTCTTAACCCCAGAGAGATCCCACCTAATCGCAGAGGCCTTTGGAAATGTCTGCTTATCTCTCCAGGCTTCTCTAGGTACCACTACCCCTGTCACTGGCAGCTAGTAAGTCATGGAAACATTCTGGGGTTATTACTGTACTGGAGAGTCAAAGCTATGCCAGAGATGCAGAGAGCGTATTTGTGCTCTGTGACCTTTCTGGGTCACCTTTTTTTTTTTTTTTTTTTAATTTTAAATACAAAAAAAAACACCAAACAAACGCAAACATTCATAACTTTTGATCATTCCGTTCTACATATATAATCAGTAATTCACAATATCATCACATAGTTGCATATTCATCATCACGGTCATTTCTTGGAACATTTGCATCTATTCAAAAGAAAACAGAAAAAAATTCATACATATCATATCCCTCACGCCTCCCCCTCACTGATCACCAGCATTTCACTCTAAATTTATTTTAACATTTGTTTCCCCTATTATTCATTTTTATTCCATATGTTTTACTTGTCTGTTGATAAGGTAGATAAAAGGAGCATCAGACACAAGGTTTTCACAATCACACAGTCACATTGTGAAAGCTGTATCATTATACAGTCATCTTCAAGGAACATGGCTACTGGAACACAGCTCCACATTTTCAGGCAGTTCCCTCCAGCCTCTCCAATACATCTTGACTAACAAGGTGATATCTATTTAATGCATAAGAACAACCTCCAGGATAACCTCTCAACCCTGTTTGGAATCTCTCAGCCAGTGACACTTTGTTTTGTCTCATTTCACTCTTCCCCTTTTGGTCTAGAAGCTTTTCTCAATCCCCTGATGGTAAGTCTCAGTTCATTCTAGGGGTTTTCTCAAACCCTTGATGCTGAGTCTCAGCTCATTCCAGATTTCTGTCCCATATTGCCAGGAAGGTCCACACCCCTGGGAGTCATGTCCCATGTAGACAGGGGGAAGGTGGTGTGTGTCACCTTTTTGTATCGTGTTCTCTGGATGTAGTGATCTAATGGGTACCCTAGTGCCAAGTGTCTGGTAGATGTGCAGTGAATATTGGAGAAAATTGTGGCAACCTGAATAGAATGTTCCCGGACTCTCCCAGCCCACCTGTCCACTTACCAGCATCTGAACCTCATTCTTCCACAGATGAATTTCTATGCTCCTATGAAAACCAGTCCTTCCATTTGGCAGTAGATACCTCCTCCCTGGTCTATCCAAGACATTGTTCTGACAGTTCTCTTCTCTCTTATAGTGGAAAAGTTTCTTTCTCTCCTCAGAACCATTTCCATAAACTACAAATATGCCGTTATTTCTCCCATCCTTTTAAAAAATACACAGAAAAACCCCACCTTCTTTTGGTCACACTTCCTCAGCTAGCTACCGTCACATTTATTTTGCAGCAAAGCTTCTCAAAGCCTTGTCTATACTCAGTGTCTCCAAGTTTCCTCCTCTTATTTTCCTGAAACCTGATCTAATCAGGCCTTTTATTCTACCCACTCCATCAAATCTGCTCTCACCAGCAAGGCCATTCAATCGATTCTTACTTAATCGTATGATTTTAAAAATACAATGCCTTTACCAATGACTCCCAAATGTATAACTCCATTCCGGGCTTTTCTCTCAAACAGACGCTCATCTGTCCGACTGCTTCCCCAACATGTCCACTGGAAGTTTAATAGACTCCTCCAACTTCATATGACCCAAGCACAGCTCCTGACCTTCCGCCCCAAACCAGGTCCTCCTGTAGGTTTTTCCATCTCAGGTAATGGCAAACCCATCTTTCCAGGTGCTCAGGTCAAAATCCAGAGTAAATCCTGGAATTCTACTTTACTCCTACCTTACAGGAAATCCTACTTATTGGTGCTACCTTCAAAATAGATCCAGAACTTGACCACTTTTGGCCATCTTTAGCCACCATAATCTCTCACCTCAGAGGCCTCCCAGCAGGATCTCCATTTCTACCCTTGGTCTATTGGGAATGCTGCAGCCCTAGCAATCTTTTCAAAATAAAAGTTTTTATGTTACTTCCCTGTTCAGGGCCCTCCAGTAGTTCCCCACCCCACACCCCACCCCCCAGTCCACACAGTGAAAGATCCCACATAATTTCCCCCTGCCACCTTTCTGTGTCACTTCCTACTTTTCTGCCCCTCATAACCTTTCTCCCTTTGTGCTGCCTCCTTGTCTGTCTCTGCGCCCCCTGCCTCTTAGAGACACTCTTCACTTATCTGCCTGCCTCACTCCCTCACCTCCTGCAAGTCTCTACTCAACTGTCACCTTCTCAGTGGCGCCTGTTCTGATGACCTTTCTTAAAATTCCAACCCCACTCTGCATTCCTGGAAATCTTTACTCAGCTCTGCTTTTTCTTTTTAACATAGCGCAACAATCAGGCTGTAATAAACAGTGCAATTTACTTATATTTGGTGTCTATTATTTATTGTTGGTCTCCTCCCTCCCCCACTTGAAAGTGAGTACCATGAGGGCCGAGGTCTTCATCTGTTTTATCTACCAATGTAAGCCAAGTGCCAAGAGCAGAACCTGGCACCCAGAGAACACAGAATAAATATTTGCTGAACAAATTGCACCAATGAGTGGAAGAGTCTGGCTGTAAGATTCTCATGTTGATTATGATGGTAGCTAACTTTTATTGACCACCTAATTCTGTGCCATTTGCACCGAGTTAGCACTTCATCTCATTTAATCCTCAAAACAACCATGTAGCATAAGTACCTTTATTTCTCCCATTTTTCAGATGGGAAATTTGAGGCGCAGAACATTTCTGCACCTTGCCCAGGTTATCTAATTGGAATGTAAGAGAGCCAAGATTTGAAGCAAGGCAGTCTGACTCCAAAGCTTGCTTGCTCAGTGTCTACACTATATACATTTCTGGAGTAAGGGTTAATTGAAGCAGCCTTTCTGAAGGGTAAGTTAGCACTGTTTATGAATAGCTTTAGGGTAAGTCAGCACTCTTTATGAACAGCTTTCCAAATCATCACACTCTTTATCCCAGAGAACTAATCATACATGTGCACAAAGGCTATATATACACCACTATTGTACCAACAATAACAACAGAAACCCAGAAAATAACTTTTAAGTAATGCATAGCACAGGACTGCTTTAAAAAAATCATAGCACATTCATACATTGGAAAACAAGAAGCCATTGGTAATGCCACAGAAGAATGTATAAGGACATGGAAAAACCTCCATAGCATATTGTTAGGTAGGACCAAAAACGACAACAGACCTGGACACAAAATTGCATATGATTCCCCATTTTAAGAAATTTACTGGACTGATGACATTGAAATGTTATGTTGGTATTCCCAGGTGGTGTAATTATAAGTTATTTTCTCTAACCTTACAAATTTCAGCATAACTTTTTATAAGAAGAAAAGGTTAGTTTTAAAAGGGGTCTCTGCCTCAACATTAAAATGTGTTTTTCCATTAACCAAATATTTGAACAAATTTTATGACAAAATCAAACATACCCCAATAGCCTAAATGAAAGACTAGATTCCTGTGAAATACCAAGTGTAGGTTCTAAGATGTTAGAATGCTACAATAGTATTTCACAGGTCCTCTGGACTCAAATAGTTCCATTGTATGGCAATATCTTTATCTAGATAAACTGTACTGAACCATTTAAGCACACTAGGTTTTCAAAGTTTAATAAGGTTTAGTTTTTCTTTTCCTTTCTTTTGGAAATATCCCAAAATTAGGCATTAAGTTCTACTGCTCCTTTAGGAGCACTTGGTTTTCTTAACTAGGAGAGAAGTATCTCATTCCATAGCAGAAAGTGCCTTGATAAGTTGCTTCAAGGACACTGCAAATAAAATGTATTTACACTGTGTCATCGCATTCAGAAATTACTGTATTAAAGCACATTCCTAAGCAATTATGTACATATATCTTCTCCTTAACTCTACACCCAGAGGATTATCTTATTTAAATCTCATCTTGAAAATCATATATTTTTTTCTGATTACAAGCCATTAGAAGAGCTGTTAGAAATGTATATAGTGCAAGTAGGTACCGTGGGATTCTTAACCTCCAAATGAAGGACCATGCACCCCCCCAAAAACCAACCAACCAAACAAAAAGCAACTAATTAGCTAATTAGTTAATTTACCAAACAAAGAAAGAAAAGGACACGTTTAAATGTGCTCAGAGAACAACTTGAAAATTTTAAAAAGATTAATGTTCCTAAATGAACTGTCATGCAATTGAAGTGAATTAGGAAATATAATTCATGAAGCCCAGACAGAATCTTAAGATTCTTATGGGTTTAATGATAAAATGTTTCTAAGACTAGGAATGAATTTATTAAAAAGAATGAAACAGCAGACAGAAAAAAAAAAGCAGACAGAAGGTGCCCCAGCAGAGGGAACATGCATACATGTGCACACTCACGCTCAAGCACCTGGACCTCCACTCCAGCCCCGCTGTTCACAAGGTCCCTACAGAAAACTGGGCTCAGTTCTGAGAACTTGAGTATGAGCCAAATGCCTGCTTGGGGGGTGGGGGTGGGGGGGGTAAAGGGGTGACTTCAGCACAGCTCAACACAGCCCCAGAGAAAGGGCTGGCTCTTGAAGAAAAGATGTAAGAGGTATCAACTTCAAAGCTGGAGGCTTGGGCTCCCCCAACATTTCAGTGATGGCAGAAATTCCTTCACTGGGGACCCATTTCTTAGGAGGTTGGGACCTGTAGGGAGTAACTGGGCCAGATCATCAGGTTTTCTAATCCCATAAAGGAAGGGAATGCTCACCTGTGTCCACCCAGCCACTGCCCCTGTGCCACAGTGTCGGCATTTTGGCCTCTCCACTCAGATATGACCCCATGTTTACTCAGGAGGAAACTGAACCCATCCTAAATCTTGCAGCTAAAGATTGTCAGTGTCAGACTTTAAATACAGTTTTGTTTTTCTCCAAAATTCACTCTTTTTTTCCCTCATGCAAAAACATTTTTTAATTTGTACATTTAATCACTGTCATTGTATACTCTAGGCATTCCTAGATTATACCTTCTCAGTCTTTCTCATCTATCTTTCCTTCTGGTTTCATTTGTGCCCCAGCCCTCCTCCCTCTGTCATTCTCACATTCAGCTTCATTCAATGTGCTAACGTTATTGTACTAGATTTAGGAATTATTGTGCTATCCATTTCTGAATTTTTACAATCAGTCCTGTTGCACAATCTGTATCCCTTCAGTTCCAATTACCCAATATCTACCATATTTCTATCTCCTGATGGTCTCTGTTCTTAACTGGAATTCTCCAAGTTCATTCATTATTGTTAGTTCATATCAGTGAGACCATATAGTATTTGTCCTTTTGCTTCTGGATAATCTCACTCAGCATAACGTCCACCCATGTTGTTACATGCTTCGTGACTTTATTCTGTCTTATAGCTGTGTAATATTCCATCATCTGTATATACCACAGCTTGTTTAGCTACTTGTCAAAACTCAGACTCTTTCAATCACATAAGAATGCCACATCAAAGTTCTAGTCCTCATGGTAAATGTTTAAAAACTTTTCACAAAATGGGTTTTTTACCTTTATGAAATGGTGGCAAGAATTTCTGACAATGGGCTGATTTTTAAAACCTTGATTCTGAAGTTTCCTTCCTCTTTCTCCCTTCTTGTGTCACTTCATTCTTTCCCTCCTTCATTCCCCTCTCTCCCCTTGTCTTTTCTTTCCCCCAATCTTCAGAGAAGGCCTTTACCCCAGGATATCCAGGCTTCCATCTTTGATATGGACAATTGAAGTTTTTTTCATCACATCTTAAATACAGCTTTAAAGCCCCTCTTCCCCACCCCTTTCTATCCAGCCTGTGTACCAATCCCCTCCATTGAAGAAATTCTGTGCAAGTGCTATAGTTCTTGGGCACACGTTATATACTGTCAGAATATCTAAAGTGCCACGCCTCTCAGGAAGCAAGGGGCCAGACACCAGGCTTATCCCCATTCTTCCTAGGTGCACCCTTTCTTGTACTGGGCTGGAATCCCAGGCTTTCCCTTTTATCCTACCCTTGTGAGAGGACAAAAGGGAGCGTATGTTGTTCAGATGGGTGGATGCAGAGAGTATACCTGTCCAGGGTTGAGGATGCCCAGAAAAGCAACTGGACATTGAACAAATGCTTTTGAGTTTTTCAGTTTCAAGCCTCATGTTTTCCAGTGGAACACAAACGTGACCTAGGGCTTCTTCACAGAAACCGCTTTTCTGGGGATAAAAGGTGAGCATGAAGGTCATAATGGAGGCCCGTGGTAAGAGAGTGGTGAGGGGAAGAAAGGGAGACTTAGTTCACACCAGGAGGTTGGGCTCTGCACGTGGATTCCCAGGTGTAAGCCTGGCCTCCGTCCTCCTCTAGGTACTTTGTGATGCTAACCTTAGCTCCCAGATCTTGTGGAACGTGAAAGGAAATAAATGCCTGATCCATAAAGTAGATAGGCTGAGGTTCAGGAAAGCCCACTCAGCTGCCTTATAGGTGAGAAGACAATGGGGCCTGGAGCTTTGTACTAAAGCAGGAGAACCAGATGGGCAAATCAAGAAGGGATTATTACGAAGCAGTAATATTCTTGTGTGTGTGTGAAGCATATACCCAACTTCAGACACTTTCATGTATACTACTTCATAGACGTACTATACATCAGAGATATCAGACCAGGCTCAGGCACTGCCTCCACCAGGAAGGCCTCCAAGATGGTTTAGGCTTGCCTTCCACCAGAACCTCAACCACCCAGCATACCCAGCAACACATTTACATGGGTGTGCTCACTCTCTGTTACTCAGCGTTCTTCCCACAAGCCTATGTACTTCTTCCCAAAAGCCGGTTTGAGCTCTTTTTCGTCTCTACAACATCAAGGCTCAGGGCAGGACCTGACATCAGGAGCCCTTCAAGTCCTTTGTGTCGAATTGGAAATAAGGCATCTTTAGACTTGAGGTAGGAAGGGGAGAAATCAGTGGTTTGTGCTCAAGGGCTATGAAGCCAGGCTCCTTGGGACTGAACCCTGCTTTCAGCTCATAGGAAATGTAGGCTCTTAGGCTTCAGCTTCCTCATCTTTATAATGCAGGTATGAATGTTACCTGTGTCTCTGGGCTGTGGAATGTTGAATTAAATAATAATGTATTATTTAATTCATTAATTAGTAGGTGCCACCTACTAGGCACCTGGATTTGGTGCCTAGTAGGTGGTCCCTAAACAACAGCTAATTTTACTATAATATTAAGCAGAGGGAGCCTTACAGATGGATTCTTTTTTGACCCTGCTTTTGTCTCTGTGGTGGTTTGGAACCATGTACCCCAGAAAAATGTGTTCTTAAACTTAATCCATTCCTGTGAGTATGAACTCATTGTAAGAAGATCTTTTTGATGAGGCTGCTTCAGTTCAGATGTGGCCCACCTCAATCAAGACGGGTTTCAATCCTCTTACTGGCATCCTTTACAAGCAGAATGAAATTCGGACAGGGAAAGTCAGAGAGAGCAGCAAGAAGCTGTACATCATTGGAACCCAGAAGAGAAAGGAAGGACCAGGAGATGCTGCCATGTGACAAGCTAAGGAGCAAGGATCTGGCAGCCAGCCCCAGAGCACTGGTCTACAGGAAGAAAGCATCACCCTAATGATGACTTGATTTGGACTTTTTCCTGTCCTTCAGACAATAAGCTAATCAATTCCTATTGTTCAAGCCAACCCATTTCATGATTTTTGCTTAAGTGGCCGAGAAATCTAAAACAGAACAAGCATCCTAAATCCTTGGTCAAACCTCGCGACATGTGGATCGGTTCAGTTTTCCTGGAATTCTAAGTTCTGACCCACTGAATGATTTATCAGCAAGTTAGGCTCTGTGGCTGAAGGCTCTTGACTGCTCTCTGCTCAGTGAGCAGGTCAATTTAATTTTGGCGTTTCCGAGGAAGATGATGACATCAGTCTAGTTCTGTCCATTTAATAACAGTGAACAGCAGTCTGGTTCTGTCCACTTAAAGATCCTTGCTGATTATTTCCCAATCTTGCTGGATTTCTGAGTTACAGGAAGAATGTTGGAAAGGTGAGCAATATTTATTTCCTTGGTGTTTCCAAGTCTCTAAATAGTTCACAGGTTGGGTATTTCTCAAAATTATCATCCTCCCTAGAAATGATAACTCACCCTCCAAGGAGCCCTTTTATTACATTACCGGACTGGTTCCTGTAATATTCATATGAGTTGGGAAGGAAAGCCTCCCTTTTACAGAGTAGAAATCAAAGTCCTGGGAAGATTAAGTGAATTCTCAACATCATCCAAATTCAGGGGCACTGTAGAACTCAGGACCTTGACAATGAAACCAATGTTTCATCATATTTTGCTTATGTAAGAAATATTACCTTTCATAAAATCTTTCAGTGCTATAGCAGAGAATGCTATATTCATTGTATATATCCATTATCCATTCTCCCTTTCTTATTTAGCGATAAAGTCTCCATTTTTTAACTGTGTACCTGGAATAAAGACTCCATTCTCCAGCCTCCCTAACAGATAGGCATGGCCCATAAAAGTAAGTGGAAGTGATGCATGTCTTGAAAGGGAGAAAGCATATCATCCTTCCTCCATCTGGCTGACGGTCATGTGGATGTGCTGGCTGGAACTCAAGCAGCCATCTTGAATGAGGTGGGGATAAGCTGTGTATCAAAGATAGCAGGTGGGAGATAGAAGGTGTTGGGTCCTTGATACCAGGAACAGGCATCCCAGCCACTGATGGATTATACCAAATGCAGCTCATGTGAGGGAGAGATAAAGCTCAGACTTCTTATTTTGGGTTTCTGTCTCATGTAGCTGAACCTAACAAACGAACCAACTGGTTTTCCATTGCACTGAGAAAAAAGTCCTAGATAATTAACAAGGCCCACAAGACCCTTCATGACCCTCTCTGGCCCACTTCTTCAATCTCATCTCATACCTGTTTTCCCCTTGCTCCCTACACATTAGTCCTACTCTCCTCTTTCTCATGCACTTTTTCATTTTTGCTGGGTGCACTTGCACATGGATAACTGCTGCTCATCATCTGGTTTTCAGTCTTTGTGCTCCATCTTCAGAGCAGCATTCCAGAAAACTTACTGTTTTCCTTTTGGTCGTTGCTCTTCTTTATAGCACGTAGCTTAAGGTAGGAATATATATTTTATTACAGTCATTTACTTAATGCCCCAATGTTATTTATGTACGTTACTTACTTAAGGTCTATCTTCCCTGGTGGACGTCAGCTCTAGAGACGTAGGGGCCCTCACCGCTATGCACCCTGGCCGGGCCCAGAGCTTGCCTGTGGCAGACCATTTTCTCTGCAGTGTGATGTGAAAAGAGGAAGAGGTGAGTCACGGAATGTGAGTGCTGGTCACAGGGATCTCTGGGCAGTGGGGCTACAGGCAATTTAAATATGTTTCTGCCTTCTGCTCCTCTGTATTTCTTGAACACCACTTAAAAAATATGTATTACTGCTTTACTAAAAATAAGAAAGAAGTAATTATTTAAAGACTGCGGTTATGCTGTGAACTTCACAGAAGGCCCAAACAACCAAACTCAGTTGAAGTGAAACAAAACAACCAAAAATCCAGGCCTCCAGAATTGCACCCTTACCAACTAATGTAATTTTTTTTTAAGACTTAAGTGCTATTATTTCAGGAAATAAAGAAATAAGCCTATCCAGAAATAGCTTATAAAGAACAATGGAGTGAGTTTCAGAGAGGTGGGGTGGCAGCAATGATCCTCTCTTTATTTCTTCCATAGACTATTAGGTCTGCTCAGCATGGCCCATCAGTGTCCCACTCAGCAGCATCTTGAGCTCATCAAACCCTCTGATTTATAATTATCCAACATTAAATTGTTCTTTGTAAACTATATTCAGTCACTATACTCATTTGGGTACTTAATTATACCTTATTAAGGGATCAATATATTTTCTTTGGAAGTATAACCTTTTCTAATTTAGAGGGGAGCAATTTTCATCACAGCCAGCTCAGGAACTGTTAGCACTGACTCATCTTAGAGAGGCCAGCCCAGGATTTGGAGAGATGATGAGGGGAAGAAAATAAAACTGCAAAAAGTAGTTTGAGAAGAGAATAACACTGTCTTCCCAGTTATGGTCTCTCAGGGGTCCTCTAAGGACAGGTCCATGACAGTTTAATTTCAGTTTATACACCAGACATTTATTGTCTCCTGCTTGTCTGCCAGGAGCTAAGTGGGCCATTGGCACCGTACAATATGTGGTATTCATTCAATAAATATGTACCTATTATGTGCAAGCCTCACTGTAGGTCTAGACTGCTGTTATATCCGTGAACAAAACGGGCAGAGATCCGTGTCTCGGCAGACTGTTCATTCCAGTGAGAGGGAAGAATAACACTAAGCCATAGAAATAAATAATATAGTATGTCAGAAGGAGGCAAGTGCTATGGAAAATAAGAAGAAGTAGAGCAGGAAGAAGACATTGGGAGTATCTGATGGGTGTGTTGTGTGGGCATGTTTGTGTATGTACATGTGTGCATGTAAATGCATGTATACATGTAGTGCATGTGCACACATATGTGTATGAACGTATGTTTTAGTGTGTGCATGTATATGTGTGCACATGTGTATGTGCATGTGTGTATGTTTGTAGGTGTGCCTGTGTATATGTGAGTGTATGTGTGTGGGCAGTTTTGTAATTATTAGATAGGGTCTCACAGAAAAGTGATATTTGAATGAAGCCTTAAGGGTGGTGAGGAAATCAGCTGTGTGAACAGATGGGGAGAGTGGCCAGGCATGCTGGTCCCACCCTCAAGGGAGCAGGCCTGGTGTGTGAGGAAGCCAGCACAGCTGGAGCAGAAGGGATGAGAGGGAGAGGAGCAGGAGGAGATAAAGTCTGAAAGGGACATGAGGGTGGGTGGAGGTGGGGGGTGGAGGATGGCCAGAGCATGAGGGCCTCTTATGGTGTAATAGAGCCTTTGGCAGAAGAGTGCATGTGGAATTGATCGTAAAGTCACCATTACTGAGCACTGTTGTGTGTCTCAACTGAGGAGGGTTCTTTACACATGAGCTCAGGTTTCAGTCCCCTAACTTCACAGATGGGAAGCTCTTTGTTAGCTGCACAGGGCTGCATGCCTAGAGGGATCAAGCTGAGCCCCAAGGCCAGCCTCTGCTGCCCCTGAACTTGCACTCTTTCCACCCCATCACGCAACGTAGCAAGCACGTGCACAATAAAAGTTTATCGAAGGCAATGTCCTGGGCAATACTAATAAAGAACACTGATGCATCTGCTGCTTTCAAACTGGTATAATAAGAGCAAACACATCAAGGTCTTCAAATGTATTAGCTCCACTAATCTTCCTAACCCTGCTATGAGGGAATGAGGGAGGATTGTTAGGATGACCCCATTTTGCAGATGGAGAAACTGAGACCCAGGGAGGTTAGATGACCTGTGTAAACAACAGGACTAGAAAATGGTGAAGCTGAGCTCTGGACCAAAGCTGTGGGCTCCATTGTCTGGGTGCTTGACCACTGCACTGTCTTGCTAATCATTCATTTATTCAGCAATATTTACTGAGCACTTGGTAGGCAGATTAATGGCCACCCAGCTGCACCTATCCCCTAATCCCAGAAACTGAGAATATGCTACCATACCTGGCAAAGGGGACGTTGAGATGTGATTAATCTCCCTTGAGATGTGGAGAGTATCCTGGAGTGTAAGGTAAACCTGAGCTATTCGCATGAGTCCGGAAAAGGAGAGAACTCTTTCCTGCTGTGTCAGAGAGAGATGAGATGATGGAAGAATGATCAGAGATTTGACGCGAGAAGGACTTGAGCCACCGTTGCTGGGGATGCAGGAAGGGGCTGTGAGTCCATGACTGTAGGTGACCTCTGGAAGCTGCAAGGGGCAAGTAAACAGATTCTGCCCTGCAGCTTCTAGAAGGAACACAACCCTGCTAATGTCCAGATATTAGCCTGGTGAGACTCTGTCAGGCTTCTGACCTACAGCATGGTAAGAGGATAAATTTGCAATGTTTTAAGCCATTATGTTTGTGGTAATTTGTAATGGCAGCAAAAGGAAACTAATAAAGCACCTATTATGTGCCAGCACTGTTCTAAGGACTGAAGATACAGCAGTGAACAAAACACAGCAGAACAACTTGTGGTGCCTACAGCTTGTACATATCAGAGCTCCGGGAAAAGCTGTCGGGAGATGCAGCATGAAAGCACAAGAGTTTGGGAAATCCTGTCTATTCCCCTGACACCAAAAGAATGATGAGAACTGGGCGGGCCATGGTGGCTCAGCAGGCAAGGACGCTTGCCTGCCATGCCAGAAGACCCAGGTTCAATTCCTGGTGCCTGCCCATGTTAAAAAAAAAAGAATGATGAGAACAGCCCAGCACTGCTTGAGAGGAAAAGGCCACACCACTGCTGGAACTGTAACCGATGAAACTGAGCCTGGCTGCCTCTTCCCCTAAGCACTAGTAAGTCCTGCATACTGCTCAGTGCTATCCCTCCCCGTGGCAGCTATGGTCAACCCCTGAGGGCCAAAAGGTGCTGGTGCAGTCCTAGGGTGGCCAGTGGCATCCTTTTGGTTTGATTTTTTGGCTCTTGGTTTTCTGTTTTTAGTTTACATTAGGTATATTTTCCTCCATATACCACATTACCCATTGTATTAGTGTTGTACCTTTCTTATAATTCATTGAAGAACATTGTTTTATTTGTACTGTTAATCCTAGTCTTTCGGCCACAAAAGGGTCCATTGTGTTTATAGGGTCCCTTGTTCTATCTTCTAAATTTCATTCTAGTAATACACATAACCCAAAACTTCCCCTTTCAACCACATTTACCAGTGTAATTCAGCACTGTTAATTACACTTGTGATAATGTGCTACCATCACCACCATCCATTTCCAAACCTTTACGATCAACCTAAACACAAATTCTGTACAAATTAAGCCTCGGCTTCCCGTTCTCTACCCTAATCTGTCCCCTGCTAAACTATATTCTAAATACTAACTCTATGATTTTGCTTATTATAATTATTTCACATGGTGAGATTATGGAATTTTGTCCTTACATGCCTGGTTTATTTCATGCAGCATAATGTCCTCAAGTTTCACCCATGTTATTGCATGCATCAGGACTTCATTCCTTTTTACAGCTGAATAATATTCTATCCATGCATATACCACATTTTGTCTATTCATTCATTGGTTGACGTCATTTGGGTTGCTTTAATCTAATGACAATTGTGAATAATGCTGCTATGAACATCGGTGTGCAAATATCTGTTTGAGTCCCTGTTTTCAATTCTTCTGGGTATATACTTAGTTAACAGATTGCTGGGGCGTATGGTAATTCTGTATTTAGCTTCCTGAGGGATTGCCAAACTGTTCTAGAGAAGCTACACAATTTTACATTGCTAACAGCAATGAATGAATGTTCCTATTTCTTCATATCCTCTCTAACACTTATAATTTTCTGTTTTTTTTAATAGTGGTTATTCTAGTGGATGTAAAATGATGCCTCATTGCGGCTTTTTTGTTTGTTTTAATATTTTTATTGAGAAATCTTCACACACATATATTCCATACATGGTGTATGATCAGTAGCTTATAATATCATCACATACTTGTGTATTTATCACCATGATCATTTTTTTTAGAACATTCGCATCGCTCCAGAAAAAGAAATAACTCATACATACCATACACCTTACACCCCTGTCATTGACCACTCATAATTCTGTCTGCCCAATTTCTTTTATACTTTGTCATCCCTATTTATTTCTTATCCATATATATATTTTTAATTCATATCTCCATACCCTGGATAAAAGGAGCATCAGAACACAAGTTTCTCACAATCACACAGTCTTATCATAAAAGCTATGTAGTTATAAAATCGTCTCAAGAATCAAGACTACTGGAACACAGCTCAACAGTTTCAGATATTTCTCTCTCTCTACTCCAATACACCATAAGTAAAAAGGGATATTATATAATGCATAAGATTCACCTCCAGCACAACCTCTCAACTATATTTGAAATCTCTCAGCCACTGAAACTTTATTTTGTCTCATTTCTCTCTTCCCCTTTTTGGTCAAGAAGGCTTTCTCAATCCCTTCATGCTAGGTCCCAGCTCATCCTGGGACTTCTGTCCCACGTTGCCAGGGAGATTTATACCCTTGGAGTCATGTTCCATATAGGAGCGAAGGCAGTGAGTTCACCTGCTGAGTTGGCTTAGAAAGAGAGAGCCCACATCTGAGCAATAAAACAGGTTCTCTGGGGGTGACTCTTAGGCCTAGTTTTAAGTAGGTTTAACCTGTCCTTAGCAGGGATAAATTTCATAGGGGCAAAACCCAAGGTCAAGGGCATGGCCTATTAATTTGGTTGTCCCCATTGCTTGCAAGAATATAAAAAATTCTCCAAATGAGGAAGTTGAATATTTCCTCTTTTCTCTCCAGTCCCCCAAGGCGACCTTGCAAATACTTCTTTATTCACTGCCCAGATTACTCTGGGATATATTGGAGCATCACACTAACCTGGACAAACCAACAAAAAATCATGCTGTATTCAAGAATCCATGTACTTACGGTGTTCAACTAAAATAACCATTAATTATTATTAAAATAACCAACTAAAATTAGGTGATGTGTTACCCAAAATAATGTGTACCACAATACCCAAAAAATCTTCATCAGATAAATATCTCTTCTTTGGTCTCTCGCAGAAGTTGAAGTTTTAAAATATAGATGATATCATTCTTTACCCTGTTTTCTGATCTACCTTTCTCCTATCCAGATCACATATTCATATGTGCAGTTGAAGTCTGATCATTTTTTCAACTTTTTAAACAGTTCCTGTATGGGGTACTGCTGACTTTCATAGCTTCAGAGCTCTAACTCTGAGTCTCGGGTGTCACATAAATATCTGAAGTTTCTGGGAATGACCTGGTTATAAACAAAGAGCTCAGTATCTCAGAATTTAGAATGAACAGTTATACCTCCTGAATATATGTGACTGCTGTAAGAACTTACAATCTAGGATCCTTTATAATATGCCCCAACCTGGCAACACATGCTCTCGACTTTAGTTCACTGAGTTTTTATATTATAGTTAGTCCATATGATTGAAACATGATCATATTTGTGTTTTTGTTCCTGACATTTCATTCAACAGACAGTCCCTAAGGTTCATACACCTAGTTGCATGCCTCACAACTTCATTTCTTCTTGCAGCCACTCAAGTAGTCCCTCATATGTATACACCACAGTTCCCCTTTCCATTCCTCAGTCATTGTACCATTAGGCCACCTCCATTCATTGTGGATCAAGAACACTGCCACCAGAGACACCAATGTGCAAATGTCCATTCGTGTCCTCACACTCAATTCCTCCAGGTATATACTGAGGCAACAGGGTTTCAGGAACATATGGCAATCTTACCCATAGCCTCCTGTGGAACCACCAAACTGCCCCCCAAAGGGTTGCACCTCTCAGTTACCCTACCGAAAATGAATAGGTACATCTCTGCATTTTCTCTAGCACTTGTTTCTCTCTGTTTGAACCTGAGTCTCCGGCATGGCAGGTGAGAATTCTGCCACTGAGCCACTGTTGCCTGCCATCTCTCTGTTCATTTTTGAGCAGTGTTATTCACACATCATACAATCCAACCTAAGTGTATAGACATGCCTTCATCACCCTACTCTACCTGATGACATTTCCTTTTCTTCCACAAAGAATCCATACTCCTTTCCCATGCCCTCCCCATGTTGACATTTAGTTTTGGCATAATGCCTTTGTTACATTTAGTGGAAGCATATTACAATGTTACTGTTGACTATAGATGCTAGTTTGTATTGATTGCTCTTTTTCCCATATACCATCTATTTTTAACACCCTGCAATATTGACATTCATTTGCTTTCCCTCATGCCAAAATGGTTTTTATTTGGGCATTTAATCACTATCATTGTGCAATTTAGGCATTCATAAATTATACTGTCTCAGTCTTTATCCTCTAACTTTCCTTCTGGTTTCATATATGCCCCCCAGCACTTCTCCCTCTGTCAAATTCAATTCGGCTTCATTCAGTGTACTTATATTATTGTTCTACAATCAGATAGTATTGTGCTATCCATTTTTGAATTTTTTTTACAATCAGTCCTTTTGCATGATCTGTATTCCTTCAGAACCAATTGCCCAATCTCTACCCTATTTCTATTTCCTGATAACCTGTGTTCTTAACTTCAATTCTCAAAGTTCACTCATTAATGTTAGCTCATATTAATGAGACCATACAGTATTTGTCCTTTTGTTTCTGGCTAATTTCACGTCAGCATAATATCCTCAAGTTTCATCCATGTTGTTATATGCTTTATGACTTCATTCTGTCTTATAGCTGCGTAATATGCTATTACATGTATATACCACACCTGTTTTAGCCACTCATCTGTTGATAGACATTTGGGTTGTTTCCATCTCTTGACAATTGCCAATAATGTTGCTATAAACACTGGTGTGCAAATTTTTATTTGTGTCCTTATCCTCATGTCCTCTGAATATATACCTAGTAATGGGATTGTTGGATCATATGGCCATTCTATACTTAGCTTCCTGAGGAACCACCAAACTGCCTTCCAGAACAGTTGTATCATTTTACATTCCCATCAACAGTGGCTAAGTGTGCCTCTTTCTCCACATCCTCTCCAGCACTTGTCTCTCTCTCTTTTTATTTTTATCATGGCCATTCTAGTAGGTGTCAGATGATATCTCATTGTGGTTTTGATTTGCCTTTCCTTAATAGCCAGTGAAGTTGAACATCTTTTCATGTACCTTTTAGTCATTTGTATTTCCTCTTCTCAGAAGTGTTTGTTCATGCCTTTTGCCCATTTTTTTTTTTTCAGTTGGGTTGTTTGTCTTTTTGTTGTTGAGTTGAAGAATCTCTTTGTATATTCTGGATACTAAACCCTTTCAGATATGAGGTTTCCAAATATTGTCTCCCATTGCATAGGCTACCTTTTTACTTTCTTGACAAAATTCTTTGATGCATAAAAGTGTTTAATTTTGAGGAGTTCCCATTTATCTATTTCTTTCTTTAATGCTTGTGCTTTGGGTGTAAGGTTTAGGAAGCCGCCTCTTATTACAAGTTTTATAAGATGTTTCCCTACATTTTCTTCTAAAAGTTTTATGGTCTTAGCTCTAATGTTTAGGATTTTGATTCATCTTGAGTTAATTTTTGAAAAGGGTGTGAGATATGGATCCTATTTCATTCTTTTACATATGGATATCTAGTTCTCCAAGCACCATTTTTGAAGAGGTTGCTCTGTCCCAGCTGGATTGACTTGACTGCCTTATCAAAGATCAGTTGTCCATAGATGAGAAGGTGTGTTTCTGAACACTATTCTATTCCAATGGCCATTACATCTATTTTCATGCCAGTACCATGCTGTTTTGGCCACTGTAGCCTTATAATGTGTTTTAAAGTCAGGTAGTGTGAGACCTCCCACTTCACTTCTCTTTCTCAAGATATTTTTAGCTATTCAGGGTACTCTTTCCTTCCAAATAAATTTGGTTATTGGTTTTTCTATTTCTACAAATTTAGTTTTGGGGATTTTTATTGGTATTGCATTGAATCTGCAAATTAATTTGGGTAGAATTGACATCTTAACTACATTTAGCCTTCCAATCCATGAGCATAATATATGCCCTTCCATTTATTTAAGTCTCCCATGATTTCTTTTAGCAATTTCTTGTAGTTTTCTGTATATAGGGCTTTTGTGTCCTATACTAAATTTTAGTTAAATTTATTCCTAAGTATTTTATTCATTTGGTGGCAATTGTAAATGGAATTTTTTTCTTGTTTTCCTCCTCAGATTCCTCACTACTTGTGTATAGAAACACTACTGATTTTTAGGTGTTGATCTTGTACCCTGCCCCTTTGTGGTACTCATTTATTAGCTCTAATAGCTTTGCTGTAGATTTTTCAGATCTTCAACATATAATATCATGTTATCTGCAAACAGTGAGAGTTTTACTTCTTTTTTTTTTTTTTCCAGTTTGGATGCCTTTTATATCTTTTTCTTGCCTGATTGTTCTGCCTAGAACTTCGTGTACCATGTTGAATAACAATGGTGATAGTGGACGTCCTTGTCTTTTTCCTAATCTTAAGAGGGAATGTTTTCAGTGTTTCCCCATTGAGGATGATGTTAGCTGTGAGTTTTTCATATATTTCCTTTATCATGTTGAGGAAGTTCCCTTCTATTCCTATCCTTTGAATTGTTTTCATCAGGAAAGGATGTTGAATTTTGTCAAATGCCTTTTCTGCATGAATCAAGATGATTGTGTGGTTTTTCTGCCTTGATTTGTTGAAATGGTATATTAACTTAATTGATTTTCTTATGTTCGACCATCTTTTTGTATCTGGAATAAATACCACTTGGTCATGGTGTATAATTCTTTTAACGTGCTGCTGGACTCAATTTGCTAGTATTTTGTTGAGGATTTTTCCATCTATATTTACTAGAGAGATTGGTCTGTAATTTTCTTTTCTTGTAGTATCTTTGTCTGGCTTTGGTATTAGGATGATGTTGGATTCATAGAATGAGTTAGGTAGCTTTCCTTACTCTTCAATTTTTTTGAAGTAGAGGTGTCTGTTTCTCCCTTCAGTGTTGTCAGTGTTTGCCTCATGTACTTTGGAATGCTCTGGCTCAGTGCATAAATATTTATGAGTGCTATGTTTTCTTGTTGAATTGCTCTTTTTATTGATACATAGTGTCCTTCTTTGTCTCTTTTAATTGTTTTACATTTGAAGTCTAATTTGTCAGGTGTTAATATAGTTACTCCTGCCATTTTCTGATTGTTGTTTGTATGAAATATCTTTTCCTAACATTTCACCTTCAACCTATTTTTGTCCTTGGGTCTAAAATGATTCTCCTGTAGACAACATATAAATAGGTCCTGTTTTAAACCCATTCTACCAGTCAATGTCTTTTGATTGTGGAGTTTAACCCATTAAGATGTAATGTTATTACTGTAAAGGCAGGACTTTCTTCTTCCATTTTGTCCTTTGGATTTTATGCCATGCCCATTTTTTCCCTCTTTTTACCTTTACTGATAGTCTTCATTTCTGCACTCTTCTCCAGACTTTTCTCTCCTGCCTTTTCCTCTCTGCTTGTAGTGCTCCCTTTAGTATTTCTTGCAGATCCTGTCTCTTAGTCACGAATTCTCTCAGTGATTGTTTGCCTGAAAAAATTTTAATCTCCCCCTCATTTTTGGCAGACAATTTTGCTGGATGTAGAATTCTTGGTTGTCAGTTTTTTTCTTCTAGAATCTTAAATATATCATACCACTGCTTTGCTGGTTTGATAGAGTTTATGTACCCTAGAACAGCCATGCTTTATACTAATCAAATCTTGTGGGAGCAGAAATTTCTTTTAATCCCTATTCAGTACTGTATGCTGGAAACTTGATTAGGTTATTGTCATGCAGATGTGACTCTCCCAATTATGGGTATTAATCTTGGATTAGAGAGAGAGGTGACTCTACCCATTCCAGGTGGGTCTTGATTAGTTTCCTGGAATCCTTTAAAAGAGGAAGCATTTTGGAGAAAGCTTCAGAATGACAGAGCATCAGAGCCATGACAGAGTCCACACAGCCAGAGACCTCTGGAAATGAAAAAGGAAAACACCCTTAGGGGAGCTTCATGAAACAAGAAGCCTGGAAAGAAAGTTAACAGACATCCCATGTTTGTCATGTGCCTTTCCAGTTGCAAGAGAAACCCTGAACTTCATCGGCCTTTCTTAAGGGATGGTAACCTCTTGTTGGTACCTTAATTTGAACATTTTTATAGACTTTCTCTAATTGGATCATTTTCATGGCCACAGAACTGTATGCTAGCAACTTTTTAAATTCTCCTTTTTAAAAGCCATTCCATTCTGGTGTATTGCATTCTGGGAGCTAGCAAACTAGACAACTGCCTTCTCATCTCCATGGTTTCTCCTGAGAAATCTACACATAGTGTTATTGGGCTTCCCTTATATGTGATGGATTGCTTTTGTCTTGTGCTTTCAAAATTCTTTGTCCTTCAGCCTTCACAATGGGAGACAATATTTGGAAATGATATATCAGATAAAGGTCTAGTATCCAGAATTTATAAAGAGATTGTTCATCTCAACAACAAAAAGACAGCCAACCCAATTACAAAATGGGAAAAAGACTTGAACAGACACCTCTCAGAAGAGGAAATACGGATGGCCAAGAGGCACATGAAGAGATGCTCAATGTCCCTGGCCATTAGAGAAATGCAAATCAAAACCACAATGAGATATCATCTCACACCCACCAGAATGGCCATTATCAACAAAACAGAAAATGACAAGTGCTGGAGAGGATGCGGAGAAAGAGGCACACTTATCCACTGTTGGTGGGAATGTCAAAGGGTGCAACCACTGTGGAAGGCAGTTTGGCGGTTCCTCAAAAAGCTGAATATAGAACTGCCATACGACCCAGCAATACCATTGCTAGGTATCTACTCAAAGGACTTAAGGGCAAAGACACAAACGGACATTTGCACACCAATGTTTATAGCAGCATTATTTACAATTGCAAAGAGATGGAAACAGCCAAAATCTCCATCAACAGAAGAGTGGCTAAACAAACTGTGGTATATACATACGATGGAATATTATGCAGCTTTAAGACAAGATAAACTTATGAACCATGTAATAACATGGATGGACCTAGAGAATATTATGCTGAGTGAATCCAGCCAAAAACTAAAGGACAAATACTGTATGGTCCCACTGATGTGAACGGACATTCGAGAATAAACTTGAAATATGTCATTGGTAACAGAGTTCAGCAGGAGTTAGAAACAGGGTAAGACAATGGGTAATTGAAGCTGAAGGGATACAGACTGTGCAACAGGACTAGATACAAAAACTCAAAAATGGACAGCACAATAATACCTAATTGTAAAGTAATCATGTTAAAACACTGAATGAAGCTGCATCTGAGCTATAGGTTTTTGTTTTGTTTTGTGTTGTTTTGTTTTGATTTTACTATTATTACTTTTATTTTTTTCTCTATATTAACATTCTATATCTTTTTCGGTTATGTTGCTAGTTCTTCTGAACCAATGCAAATGTACTAAGAAATGATGATCATGCATCTATGTGATGATGTTAAGAATTAATGATTGCATGTGTAGAATGGTATGATCTCTAAATGTTGGGTTAATTTCTTTTTTTCCGTTAATTAAAAAAAAAAAAAAAAGAGAAGGGATAATTGGAGATGAAGGGATACAGACTGTACAACGGGACTGGATATAAAAACTCAGAAATGGACAGCACAATACTACCCAATTGTAATGCAATTATGTTAAAACACTGAATGAAGCTGCATGTGAGGTATAGGTTTTTTGTTTTTGTTTTTTTTCTTTCTATTATTGTTTTAATTCTTATTCTGTTGTCTTTTTATTTCTTTTTCTAAATCGATGCAAATGTACTAAGAAATGATGAATATGCAACTATGTGATGTTATTAAGAATTACTGATTGTACATGTAGATTGGAATGATTTCTAATTGTTTTGTTAATTCTTTTTTTAATTAATAAAAAAAAGAAAAGAAAAAAAAAAATTCTTTGTCCTTGACATTTGCGAATCTGATTAGTAAGTGTCTTGGAGTATGTCTATTTGGATCTATTTTGTTTGAGGTATGCTGCAGTTCTTGGATCTGTAATTTTATGTCTTTCATAAGAAATGGGAAATTTTTAGTGATTATTTTCTCCATTAGTCTTTCTCCACCTTTTCCCTTCTCTTCTCCTTCTGGAACACCCACAAAATGAATATTTGTGTACTCCATATTGTCATTCAATTCCTTGAGACCCTGCTCATATTTTTCATTTGTTTTCCTATACTTTGTTTTGTGTGTTGGATTTCAGATATCCAGTTCTCTAGTTCACCAATCCTTTCTTCTTCCTCTTTAAATCTATTGGTGTAGGTTTCCATTGTTTGTTTAATCTCTTCTATTGTGGCTTTCATTCCCAAAAATTCTGTGATTTTTTTTTCAAACTTTCAAGTTCTTTTTTTTGCTTGTCCAATGTCTTCTTTATATCCTATCTCAACTTGTTGATTTGAATTTTGATGAGATTTTTCCATGTCTGGTTGAACATCTTGAATTAGTTCTTTCAACCCCTGTATTTCATTTAAAGTGTTGGTTTGCTCCTTTGACTGGGCCATAGCTTCAATTTTCCTAGTATGAAACATTATTTTTTGCTGACATCTAAGTATTTCATTTCCTTAATTAGTTTATTCTGGATGTTGTTCTCACTCTTTTATCTAGGATTTTCTTGCTGGATGGCTTTGTTCTCTATCTATTCTTTGACATTCAGTTCAACTTAAGCTAGACTCTGACATAGGTTCTGTTTAACTGATCAGAATTTTTAAGTTGTTTTTCTGTTTCTTGCCCTGCCTATATAGAGCCTTTTTTGTGGGAGAAGATCTCCTCAGATATTATAGACCTCAGTCATATTTTCCTTGACCAGACAGGCCCATGTCTCAGGAGGAAGTTGCAGCCAGCATCAGTGTTCCCTGAGGGTGAGACCCAGCAGGTTGACAGACTTTCCTTTGAAGTCTCTAGCCTCTGTGCTTTTCCTATTCTGTCCAGCATGTGGCACTCATCTGTGTGTGGCTTCCTACCAGTTTAAAGTGATGTGGTGGAGGCACAGCCTAGTGCAGGTAGTGGCTTTTGATTAGAGAATTCAGATCACAGTATTTGGGAACTGAACAAAAGTTTCAACCTACCCAAGAAATAATCAGTTGGCAGTCTCTGTCTTGGTCACACCCTTGACATAGGCAGAGTCACTTGAGAATTAAAGGCGTAGTACCAATTTAGGACTCTGGGGAACAGTTGGCTGAAGAGTGCCATCTGCTGGGCAGGCCACAAAAGCACAGATTTGGGGAGCCATCTAAGAGAAGACTGGCATTCTTCTAGTCTCCTCCCCAGAATACTTTGGAACCAATCTACACACACTTTGTGGGACTCTGGGTCAGTTTTGACTGGGAAAAACTGACTTGGGAAAGTCCCCTCTAAGGGGACCTCCTCACAGAATTAGTGAGAATCCAGGTGAAAGCAGGTAAAAATTTTAAGAAAAGTGGTGTTAGAAATATAAAGAGAGAGAGTGCATGGGTGTTTCAGTGGTAGAATGCTCGCCTTTCATGCAGAAGACCCAGGTTTGATTCCCGGACCATGCACCCCCCCCACCCCCCCCACCCAAAAAAAAATAGTAGAAAAAAACATAAAGAGGGAGAGGTGGGGCAAGATGGCAGCTAGTGAGGGTGGAATTTAGTTTGTCCTCCAGAGCAGTGAGTAAATAGCCAGGAATGGTATAGAACAACTGCTGGGGAACATCAGTGACCAGACAATGGCATACATCAGTCTAGACCATGCATGGAACTGTAAGTCCCTGAAGTCGGAGGCCGGCACCCCTCACCTACAGGCAGGACAGGCTTATTCCCCGAGGGAAAAGGAAACCAACTTTAATAGAAGCAAGGGCTTAGCTCAATCAAGCTCCATTGCAGAATTAATTAACAAATTCTGACTACTGAAAATAGGCATCCAATACAGATAAACCTGGAATAAACACTAAAGGTATTAGGAGTTTTTGCCCCAGCCGAGAGGGGAAGGGCTGATGGAAAAAAGGGGCTTTTTAAGTTAAGACAGCACAAAATACCCAAGAAAAGGGGGGACACATAGAACCTGGAGATACATAGAGCCATAAACCAACTTAAGCTCTTGATTGACAAACCCGAGGAGCAGAGATCCACCTCTGAAAGGTTTTTTTTTTCCTTCCTCTTTTTCTGCTTTTAAAAGCTCATTAGATAGAATTGGAAGCACTCGAAGGCTCCAGCGCTGCCCCAGGAAAGGGTGGAATTATGTTTGTCTGACATACAAAGTAACTAGTCAGGTGATAGGAGTTAATTCCCTGAAGGGTGTATTTTTCCCAAGACAAAGGTGGGTCCAGCTCAAGTGGAATCTCTTCTTAAAGGAATTCAAGCCCCAGGGACTAGAACACTAAAGCAACTAAAGCCATCATATTACCACACCTCTGTCTCAACCATGTCCTTGGCAGGGAGAGTCTGTTGAAGTTAAAGGCACCACATCACTTTAAGCTGGTGGGAAGCCATGGGCAGATGACTGGCACATGTTTGGCAGAATAGGAGAATAACAGAATCTAGAGGCTTCATAGGAAAGTCTGTCAACCTGCTGGGTCTCATCCTCAGGGAACACTGATGCTGTCTAAAATTTCCTTCTGAGACATGGGCCTGTCTGGTCAAGGAAAATCTGACTGGGGTTTATAATATCTGAGGAGACCCTCTGTCCTCCCCCAAAAGGCTCTGTATAGGTAGGGCAAGAAACAGAAAAACAAGAACTTAAAAATTCTGATCAGTTAAGCAGAACCTATGCTAGAGGTTCTAGAATAAGTTGAACTGAATGTCAAAGAACAGATAGAGAACAGAGCCATCCAGCAAGAAAATCATAGGTCATAGGTAAAAGAGTGAAAACAACCTCCAGAATAAATAATTAAGGAAAGGAAATGCCTAGATGCCAGCAAAAAATAACACATCATACTAGGAAAACGGAAGCTATGGCCCAGTCAAAGGAACAAACCAACACTTCAACTGAGATACAGGAGTTGCAACAACTAATTCAGGATGCTCAAACTGACATGGAAAGTCTCATAAAAAATCAATGAGAGAAAAAAAACTCGAGTTGGAGCATGTGAGGGTAGTTCAGTGGTAGAATTCTTGCCTGCCATGTGGGAGACCTGGGTTCGATTTCTGGCCCATGCACTTCCCCCAAAAACAAACAAACAAAAAAACCCAACCAAACAAAAATTCAACAAATGGTGCTGCAATAACAGGATACTCACATGCAAAAAGAATGAAGTGTGACCCCACCATACAGCATACAAAAAAAAAAAAAATCAATGAATTGAAGGACAAAGAAGACATTGGTCAAGCAAAAACAAGAACTTGAAAGTTTGAAAAAACATCACAGAACTTATGGGAATGAAAGGCACACTAGAAGTGATTAAAGAAACATTGGAAACCTACAACAATAGATTTAAAGAGGCAGAAGAGGCAGAAGAAAGAATTAGTGAACTAGAGGACTGCACACCTGAAATCCAACACATAAAAGAAACTACAAGGAAAAAAATGAAAAAATATGAGCAAGTCTCAGGGAATTGAATGACAATATGAAGCACATGAATATTTGTGTTGTGGGTGGCCCAGAAGGAGAACAGCAAGGAAAAGGAGGAGAAAGGCTAATGGAGGAGATAATCACTGAAAATTTTTCATCTTTTATGAAAGACACAAAATTACAAGAAGTGCAGCATACCTTAAACAGAATAGGTCTAAATAGACATACTGTAGGACACTTACTAATCAGATTGGCAAATGTCAAAGACAAAGAGACAATTTTGGAAGCATCAAGACAAAGCAATTCATCACATACAAGGAAGCCCAATAACACTATGTTTAGATTTCTCTGGAGAAACCATGGAGGTGAGAAGGCAGTGGTCAGATATATTTAAGATTCAAAAACAGAAGAACTGCCAATCAAAATTTCTGTATCCAGCAAGTTTTCCTCAACCAAGCTCTTTCAACATAATGCCATCACCAAGGAAGTTTGGCAAGTTATGATAGGTAGCAATGTCTAACTGAGGCTTGTGTAAGAGTGACCTCCAGAGTAGCCTCTCAACTCTATTGGAATTCTCTGAGCCACTGATACTTTATTAGCTACACTTCTTTTACCCCTTTTATGAACAAGTGGTATTTATTCCATATATGCAAGGATGGTTCAACATAAGAAAATCAATTGTTGTAATACACCATATCAACAAATCAAAGCAGAAAAATTACATGATCATCTTGATTGATACAGAAAATGTACTTGACAAAATTCAACATCCTTTCTTGATGAAAACACTTCAAAGGATAGGAATAGAAGGGGACTTCCTCAACATGATAAAGGACATATATGAAAAAACCACAGCTAACATCATCCTCAATGGGAAAAGACTGAAAGTTTCCTCCCTAAGATCAGGAACAAGACAAGGATGCCCACTGTCATCACTGTTATTCAACATTGCGCTAGAAGTTCTACTCAGAGTAATTATAGACAAGTAAAAGAAATAAAAGGCATCCAAATTGGAAAAGAAGAAGTAAAACTCTCACTGTTTGCAGATGACATGATACTATATGTTGAAAATCCCCCCAAATCTATAATAAAGCTACTAGAGCTAATAAATGAGTACAGCAAAGTGGCAGGGTACAATATCAACACCTCATATGCAGTGGTGTTTCTATACACAAGTAGTGAGCAATCTGAGGAGGAAATCAAGAAAAAAATTTCATTTACAATTGCAACCAAAACAATGAAATATTTAGGAATAAATTTAACTAATCATACAAAAGAATTATGCACAGATAACTTCAAGAAAGGTCTAAAATAAATCATAGAAGACCTAAATAAATAGAAGGGCATATCATGCTCATGGATTGGAAGGCTAAATGCAGTTAAGAGTCAATTGATTTATAGATGCAATGCAATGCCAATTAAAATCCCAAAAACTAACTTTGCAGAAATAGAAAAACCAATAACCAAATTTATTTGGAAGGGAAGGGTGCCTCAAATAGCTAAAAATATCTTGAGGAAGAAAAATGAAGTTGGAGGTCTTGCACTACCTGACTTTAAAGCATATTACAAAGCTACAGTGATCAGAGCAGTATGGTACTGGCATAAAGATAGATATACTGACCAATGGAATCGAATAGAGTGTTCAGCAATAGGCCCTCTCATCTATGGACAACTGATCTTTGATAAGGTGGTCAAGCCAATCCACCTGGGACAGAGCAGCTTCTTCAAAAATGGTGCTTGGAGAACTAGATACCCATATGCAAACGAATGAAAGAGGATCCATATCTCATATCCTATACAAAAATGAACTCAAAATGGATCAAAGACCTAAACATTAAAGCTAAGACCATAAAACTTTTAGAAGGAAATTATTCTAGTTTGCTAGCTGCCAGAATGCCATATACCAGAAATGGAATGGCTTTTAAAAAGAGGAATCTCTTTTCTCCAAAATGTTTCCTCTTTTATAGGACTTCAGAAACTAATCAAGACCCACCCAAATGGGTGAAGACATATCATCACCTAATCCAGTTTAACAACCACCCTTGATTTGTTTATATCTCCAGGGAGATGATCTAATTACATACAGTATTGAATATGAATTATTCTGCTTTTACGAAATGGGATTTTGATTTAAACATGGCTTTTCTAGGGTCCATGCATCCTTTCAAACTAGCACAGAAATGTAAGGAAATTTCTTATGAAATAGATAATTTGGAACTCCTCAAAATTAAACACTTTTGTAAATCAAAGAACTTTGTCAAGAAAGCAAAAAGACAGCCTGCACAATAGGAGAAAATATTTGGAAACCACATATCACATAAGGGTTTAGTATCTAGAATATAGAAAGTGATTATTAAAGTCAACAACAAAAAGATGAACAACTGAAAAATGGGCAAAAGACATGAACAGATACTTCTCGGAAGAGGAAATACAATGGCTAAAAGGAACATGAGAAGATTCTCAACTTCATTGGCTATTAGGGAAATGAAAATCAAACTACAATGAGATATCATCTGACATCCACTAGAATGGCCATGATTAAAAAAAAAAAAGAAAGCAGTAAGTGGTGGAGAGAATGTAGAGAGAAAGGGACACACTGAACCACTGTTGGTGGGAATGTAAAATGGTACAACCACTGCCAGAAGGCAATTTGGCATTTCCTCAAGAAGCTAAGTATAGATTGCCAATATGATCCAGAAATCCCATTGCTTGGTATATATTCAGAGGACATGAGGGCAAGGACACAAGCAGACATTTGCACATGATGTCTATAGCAGCATTATTTATGATTGCCAAGAGATGGAAACAGCCCAAATGTCCATCAGTGGATGAATGGCTAAACAAGCTATGGTATATACATACAATGGAATATTATGTAGCGGTGGTAAGACAATGAAATCATGAAGCATGTAACAACATGGATGAAACTTGAGGATATTATGCTGAGTGAAGTTAGCCAGAAACAAAAGGACAAATACTGTATGGTCTCAGTAATACGAACTAACATTAATGAGTGAACTTTGAGAATTGAAGTTAAGAACACAGGTTATCAAAAGATAGAAATAGGATAAGGCGGGCCATGGTGGCTCAGCAGGTAAGAGTGCTTGCCTGCCATGCCCGAGGACCCGGGTTCGATTCCTGGTGCCTGCCCATGTAAAAAAAAAAAAAGATAGAAATAGAATAGAGATTGGGCAATTGATGCTGAAGGGATACAGATTGTGCAACAGGATTGATTATAAAGATTCAGAAATGGATAGTCCAAATGCTACCTGAATGTAGCACAATAATATAAGGTCCCTAAATGAAGGTGAGTGTGCATACGTTGATGGAGAAGTGCTGGGGGCACAAATGAAACCAAAAGGATAAAGGATAAAGACTGAGACAGTATAATTTAGGAGTATCTAGAATGTACAATGATGGTGATTAAATGTACAAATAAAAAAATGTGTTTGGGTGGGCCACGGTGGCTCAGCTGGCAGAGTTCTCGCCTGCTATGCCAGAGACCCCATTCAATTCCCAGTGCCTGCCCATGCAAACAAACAAGCAAACAAACAAAAAACGTTTTTGAAAGAGGGAGGACAAATCAATGTCAACATTTCAGGGTGCTGAAAATAGATTGTTTATTGGAAAAAGTCCAGTCAATGCAAACTAGGATCCAAAGTCAACAGTAACAATATAAAATGTGTCTTCTGAATGTAACAAAGGTATTATGCCCAACTAAATGTCAACCAGTGGGAGTGGGGGTCAAGGGGGCAGGATATGGATTATTTGTGGAAGGAAAGGAAATGTCTTCATATAGATTATGGTAGTGAAGGCATGTCTATACACTTAGGTTGGATGGTACAATGTGTGAATAAAACTGTTTAAAAATAAACAGGAAACAAGTGCTAGAGAAAACACAGAGAAAAAGATGTACCTATTCACTGTTGGTAGGGAACTGAGAGGAGCAGTCCCTCTGGAGGGCAGTGTGGTGGTTCCACAGGAGGCTAGGGGTGGGGTTGCCATGTGATCCTGAAACCTGTTCTCAGTATATACCTGGAAGAACTGAGTGTGGGAACACGAAGGGACATTTGCACACTGGTGTCTCTGGCGGCAGTGTTCCTGATCCCCAATGAATGGAGGTGTCTAAGAATACAATGACTGAGGAATGGAAAGGGGAACTATGGTGTATGCATACAATGGACATTGAGAGGCTGCACCAACGAATGAAGTTGTGAGGCATGCGACTAGGTGTATGAAACTTAAGAGCTGTATGTTGAATGAAATGTCAGGAACAAAAAGACAAATATTGTCATGCCTCAATCAAATGGACTAACTATAATATAAAAAATCAGTGAACTGAATTCAAGAACATAGGTTATCAGGTTGGTGCTTATTGTAAAGGTCCTAGATTGTAAGCTCTTACAGCAGTCACATATATTTAGGAGTTGTAACTGTTATTTTTAAATTCTGAGATACTGAGCTATTTGTTTATCACTGGGTCATTCCCAGAAACTTCAGGTATTTATGCGATACCTCAAATTAGTGTTAGATCTCTGAAGGTATGAATGTCAGCAGTACCCCATACAGGAACTGTTTAAAAAGTTGAAAAAAGTGATCAGCCTTGGAGTAGAGATATGAATGAATCTGATCTGGATAGGACTAAGGTAAATCAGAATACAGGATAAAGGATAATATTGTCCATATTTAAAAATTTCAACTTCTGCATGAAACCAAAGGGAGAGATGTTTATTGGATGCAAAATTTATATTTTGGATAGTACATTTCTTACTTTAACTTGTATGGGCAGTTTAGTTGAACACATAGACTCTTGGTTAGGGTGTGAGGTCTTGTTGGTTTGTCCAGGTTAATGTGATGTCCCAATAAATCCAGAGTAACTTGAGCAGTGAATAAAGAAGTATTTGCAGGTCCCCTTGGGTGACCAGTTAGAAAGGAGGAAATGTTCAACTTCCCCATTTGGAGAATTTTTCATATTCCCAGTAGCATTGCAGACAGCCAAATCAATAGTCTGAGTCCTTGATCTTGGGGTTTGCCCCTGTGAAAGTTTTCCTGCAAAGGACAGTCTAAGCCTACTTAAAATTAGGCCTAAGTGTCACTCTAAGAAAATCTGTTTTGTTGCTCAGATGTGCAACAAAATCTGTTTTGTTGCCTTTCTCTCTAAGCCAACTTGGCAGGTGAACCCTCTGCCCTCTCTCCTATGTAGTACATGACTCCCAGAGATGTACATCTCCCTAGCATCATGGGACAGAACTCCCAGGATGAGCCAGGATCCAGCATTAAGGGATTGAGAAAGCCTTTTTGACCAAAAGGGAGAAGAGAGAAATGAGACAAAATGAAGTTTCAGTGGCTGAAAGATTTCAAACAGAGTTGAGAGTTTATCCTGGAGATTATTCTTATATATTATATAGAAGTCCCTTTTTAGTTTATGGTGTTAGTGTCATGGCTGGAGGGAGGTACCTGAAAATGTTAAGCTGTGTTCCAGTATCCTTGATTCTTGAAGATGATTGCATAAAGATATAACTTTTATAATATTATTGTGGGATTATGAAAACCTTGTGCCAGTTGATCCTTTTATTCAGGGTATGGACAGATGAGTAAAAATATATGGATAAAGGATAAATAAATAATAGGGGGAACAAAGGCTAAAATAAATTGGGTAGATGGAAATACAAGTTGTTAAAAAGAGGAAGGGATAAGGGGTATGGTATGAATAAGGTTTTCCTTATTTCTTTTCTTGGAGGGATGCAAATGTTCTAAAAAATGATCTTGGTAATGAATATACAACTATGTGATGATATTGTGAGCCATTGATTGTACACCATATAAGGAATGTACATATGTGAAGATTTCTCAATAAAACTATTAAAAAATAAAACATATATCAAATAAGTATGATGAACACTAAAAAAACACTGATGAAAAAAATCAAAGAAGGTCTAAATAAATGGTGAGCTATACCATGCATATATATTGGAAATCTCATCATAGTAAAGATGTCAAGTCTCCCAAAATTGGTCTACAGATTTAATGTAATTTCAACCAAAATCTCCACAGAATTTTTAAAAAGATATAGTCAAACTGATTCTAAACTTTATAAAGAAAGGTGAAGGAGCTAGAATAGCCAAAACTGAATTTTAAGATTACCCTAAATCCTCAGTAAGCAAAGCAGTGAGGTGTTAGTGAAGCAGTAGATGTTTAGATCACTAGAAGAGGACAGAGAGTCTAGGAATAGTGAAGAAAGGATGGTGGTTCAATGAATGGAGTTTTAACTACTGGGCATCTATGTACAGCAGCAACAACACAAATGAACTTCAACTTAAACCTCACATCTTATACAAAAGTTAATAAAAAATGGATCATAGTTCTAAATATAAAATGTAAAATTATAAATTTAAACTTCAGTGGAATGGAGTCACAGAACAAAATGGAAATCAGGTCCCTTTTGGCCACTACATAAAAAATTGGAAATGTATCTAAAAGGCAACATCCTCTTTAATGCTGAGAAAGAGAAATTAGTACATCAGATGGAAGAACGTTGGCCAAGGGATGCACAGATCTGGGGAACACAAATCTGCCAGAACAGCAGTGTCCTGACAGTCTTTGAACCCAAACTTATTCTTTCATTCATTCAACAAATATTTATTGTGCCCCTCCTATATCTGAAAGGCTGAGCACACAGTGGTGAGCAAAATAGACACCATCTGGTTTTGAACCTCATGAAACTTACACTAAAGCTGGGAAACAGGCTTTAAATAAAATAAATGCACCAATAAATATATATAACTGTTTGAAAGAAAACAAAATGATGTCATGTTTTGGACTGTTAAAGCAGGTAGAATGTAATATACAGTAATGGGTTGGCCTTTACAATGGGGATTTGTTAACTTAAAATTTATAATTCTTAGGCCATGAAAAAGACCAACTCAAGGCATCAAAAGGATGATACCTGGACTCTGAAGATAGGTTTCTGGCATCCAGAACAGTTCTGTCACATAAGAAGGCACATGGCTGAAGTCTGCTGTTCCATCACTCCTGAGTTTTGTTTCTTTCAGTTTCTGGTTCCAGTGACTTTCTCTCTAAGCTTTTGTGGGTCCTCTCTTAGCTTCTCCAGGGTTTTTGTTCTGAGCCCTTTTCTTCCCCCTGTCTTTTATCCTCTTATAAAGGACTGCAGTATAAGGATTAATACCCACCTTAAATGGGGTGGGTCACATCTCAATTGAAATAACCTAACCAAAAGGTCCCACCTAAAAGGTTTGCTCCCACAGGAATGGATTAAAAGCTGGGGTACATAACAGCTTCAAGCTAACACATGCCACAAAAGAGAAGAAGGGAAGTCTACTGAAGGCTAAGGTGGTGGTCAGAAAGGTCTTACTGAGTAAGAGACAGATAAACTAACACCTGGAGGATGAGTAGGAGAAAACCAGAAGATCAGTGGGGAGAGCATTCCAGGCAGAGGGAAGGCTCCAGGTCAGGTTTCAAGTAGAAGGAGATGGGTGGTGGTCATGAGAAATGGGAAGGAGGCCAGTGTGGAAGGGATGAAGGATTGTGTGTTAAGTTGAATTATGTACCTCAATTTTGACATCCTATTAATGCCAGTCTGCATTGCTGCATATGTGAACCCCTTGTCATCAGTAGGACCTCTTGAAGATGTTATTTCCGTATAAGGTGTGGCTCAATTGAATGGGGGGTGGAGCTTAATCTGGATTACTGGAGAGTTATAAAAAGAACCCAGAAGTTACAGAAGTGAGAAAGGAGAAGATATCACCATGGGATGAGAGGCAGAAATACTAGCTAAGGAAGCCCAAGGATTGCTTGCAGCCAGCACCAGAATGCTACCAACCCTGGGAGAAAGTAAATGCTCTAGCCTCTGTAACTGTGAGACAATGAATTCCCATTGTTTAAGTCAACCTATTGTGTGGCATTGGTGATAGCAGTCTAGCAAGCTAAAACAGAGGGTGTGCCTTGAGATGGGGCTGGAGAAGACATTGAGAGGCTTTTATACAAGGGAATAGCATGATTCAATCCATATTCTCAAAAGACTATATAGACTGTGTATGAAAAGTGATCTGGTGGGGGTAGCAGTGAAAGCAGGGAAAGAAGTTGGCAAGTCTCGGCAGTGGTCTATGGTGGCATTATTGGAGGGATGGCAATAGGTATGGAGAAAAGTTAACAGATTTGAGAGATATTTTGAAAGCATTGGTTTGAATTACATAAAATTTTAAAATGCCAATTCCAAATGGTTTGGCCAAATGGAATTGGTAGGACGTGGTATTTGGGTTGGATTGTGAGGGAGAGGGAGGTAAGAATGAGCCCCGTGTTTTTTTGGCTGTTGCAACAGAGTTTACAGACATGTCCTTTACTGGGGTAAGGAAGATTGGAGGAGGTGGGGAGCATTGGGAGGTTGTGGAGATGGCTGGAAGTAGTTCAGTTTAGAGATGTTAGGTTTGCAGTAGCTGTTCAAGATCCAGATAGGCATTTTAGTTAGGCTTGGATATATTATTTGAGACCTCAGAGGAGAGTTCTACTTAAGATATGGATTTGAGGATTTTGGCATCTTTTATGATACTCAAAAGACTTGGAATGGATGAGTTCATCTCAGAGAAAGTTTAAGATAAAATGAGATGAGGGCCCAGGAGCCTCACATTTGGAGATTCAGTACAGGAAGAGCAGCATAAAGAAAATGGAGAAGGCATCAAAGACATAAAAGGAAAGTCAGGGGAGTGCAGTTCCATGGATGCTAAGAGAAGAGTTGGTGTCAGGAAAAAAGACAGAGTGTGAATACCGTTGAGAGGGTCTAGAAGATGGCATCCTGACTATTGATTAATTTAAAATTCAGGCTGAAAAAAATTTGTCAGCCAATTCTTCCAGGGAGCAATATCTCAAACAGCTTTCAACATACATAAAAAACAGAATCTGTAACATGATAGAAAGGAAGTCTTTCAACTGGTATAAATGCTATAATAACATGAACATACATCTTGCATTTTTTCTATGGCAGGCACCATTCTAAGTGTTCATATATTCACTTGATTAATCCTTATGACTAGCTATAAGGTAGGCAGGATTATCCCTAGTTATGAACAGGGCAAAAGTAAAACAATTGCCAGATGGTATGGTGGAACAGGAATGAACTCAGATATTCTGGATCTGGAGTTAGTGTTTTTAACTACTTCACTCTTCTGGGATGGTTGACAGAAATGCCTCAGCAAATCTGAAAGTTCTTATCTGAAAAAAAATTTATACATTGCCATTATTGATTCATATAGACAACTCCAAAGGTGAAACCGTTTTCAGCTTTGAATTTTAGGCATTCTCCATGAAGGATGAATGTGTGTATGTGTGTTTACCTTCTCTAATCCTGAGCGAATCTGTTGTCATATGTGGTAGATTGATTCAAAGTTGGTTATATGATAGCTCCCATCTAGAATGCCTTTTGCCTTTCCTCTATCAACAGGTGGCGTCTACTGGCCACTCCTTGAAACTGGGCTGATCTTGTGACTTGCATCAACCAATAAAACATGACCTTCTGGGACTACCAAGTCCCATAAGAAGATTTTAGCCTCCTGCTTTCAGTTAGGGAAAGCACCATCCAAGACCTGTTTTTCCAGGTAGCTAAATCCAATTATCTGGGTTGCTAAGTCCTCTCACTCTAAATTAATCCTTTTCTCTCTCCTTTTTTTATGTCTCAGTGGAGATGAAGCCTTGCTGGGAACCAATCACCACATAGTTAAACCTGTTAGATATCTGATGGCCCCCGTCAAGGTTAAACTCTGTGTACTCACAGTCTAGTTTGGGGGACATATTTGCCTATCTTTAGCTGTGATGATAGAAATGTTATTACTTTCTCCAAACTCCTGGTGGCTTTCCCATGGTCATCTCCAGCCCTGACATAAACGCCAGGCAGAGAGATGGTCAGCCCCCACTCTCAGAAGTAGGCATTGGGCACGTGTCCTTCCGCACTCCTTTGTGTCCTCTCTGCATGCCATGGCCTCACACCCTTCCTAACACTCTACCCCCACCCAGGAAGGCACTCACAGGCAGACTGTGGGTCTGCACAATTCTACCAGGAGCAAGAAAAAAAAAGAGAGAGAAAGCACAGGTCAATCTCAGCCCCACTGACTGTTATGGGTTGAATCGTGCGCCCCCAAAAGATATGTTCAAATCCTAATCCCCAGAACCTCAGAATGTGACTTTACTTGAAAATAGGATTATTACAGATGCAATTAGGCAAAGTTAAAATGAGGTCATACTGGAGAAGAGCAGGTCCTTAACCCAAATGACAGGGAGAGGAGAGGGAGAGCAGACACAGATGGGCACGGTGGGGAGAACCATGTGGTGGCTGAGGCAGAGATGGAAACGCCAGGATTTCTGGAAAGCCACCAGAAGCTAGGAAGAGGCAAGGAAAATTCTCCCCTACAGGACAGATGAAGCATGGCTCTGCCAAACCGTGATTTTGAATGTTTAGCTTCCAGATCTGTGGGACATTACATTTCTATTGTTTTAAGCGGTCTGGTGTGTGGTACTTTGTTATAGCAGCCCTAGGAAACTAAGACAATGACCTAAACCAATGTCCTGTTTGTATTATGGAAATCTGAAACATATACAAAAGTAGCATAACATTACAAATCCCCGAACACCCATCAACCAGCTTCACAATCTTTACTTTGTGTCTGTTATTTTTGATATTATACTCCTACCCATTTACCATCTTCTATACTATTTTGAGATAGATCTCAGACATATATCATTTCCTCTATATAGTAGGCATCTCTAAAATCTAGTGATTCTTTAAAAATGTAGCCCCAATACCATTTTCACATTTAAAAATTAAAAAAAAATTACTTAATATTATCAAGTATTCAGTGTTTAAATGTCCACCAATTATCTTTTAATAATTGGTGATATTATATATACATACTATATATATTTTTAGTGTACACAAAAGTAACACATTCCCATTGAATACATTTTGGAAAACATGAAAAAACGCATATAAGAATTAGATTCCCCACCATTCCTGGGGCTGCTGCCAGCCTGCCTGGTGCCCGTGTATGATTAGAAAAAGATGGCCCTCCCCAGCAGGCACGGTTCTGGGCCAAGATTGCAGCAACGACCTACTCTCTCAAACAGATGCCCTTGCACTCTGCACAAACTGGGCCATTGTATGTTCCTTCCACGGGTGTTTACATTTTGGAATATAGCCTTCCAGATTTTCTATGGATATATACATAATCTTTACATAATTGTTACCATGCTGTACATTCTGTTTTGTAAGCAGCTTTTTTCACTTAATGGCACACCATAAACATTTTCCCATGTCATTAAATTTGTTTCCTAAGCGTGACATTTCTGTGGCCGCATAGGGGTGCATTGTACGGCTGTATCATAATTGATTTAAGCAGTGGTCAATTGTTTGGACCTATTGCCCTCGGAGTGCAGTGCCTGTCTTTGGTGGATAAAACACAGACAAGAACATTCTGTCTTTCCTGTTAGGAAAAACATGCAAGAGAGTTGATGCATCACATGATCATGAGGTTGTTGTTGTTTTTGATCATGAGGTTTTAAATTGGTTCCACCCCTTGGTTTGGAAGAATGCAAAGGTATGGTTCCAATTAGTTCAACTCAAGCCTTGGGGGCAGGGAGAACTGTCCTTGATGTGTTTGGATTCTTAGCCTTTCCCTAGTAAATGAGATTGTGCTGGTTTTAAATTGTTACGCACCCCAGAAAAGCCATGTTCTTTTAATCCAGTCTTGTGGGGGCAGATCTGCTGTTGGGTGGGAACTTTTGATTTTCTTGTTTCCATGGAGACATGTCCCTGTCCATTCAAGGTGGGTCTTAATCCTTTCCTGGAGCCCTTTATGAGAGAGAACTCACAATCTATACAGAGAGCAGACACCTAGACATTGAAGACATTTGAAGATGCTTGGAGACAGACAGAAGCTCAGAGAGGCGGCCTCTATAACCAAGAGTGGAAAGCAGTGAAACCTGCGAGCAAAGGGCCAGCAGACATCACCATGTGCCTTCCCATGTGACAGAAAAACCCCAGATGTATCACCCTTTCTTGAGTTAAGGTGCCCTCTTATTGATGCTTTAGCTTGGATATGTTCATGGTTTTAGAATTGTTAATTTGTAAACTAATAAATTCCCTTTGAAAAAGCCAATCTATTTCTGGTATTCTGCATTCTGGCAGCTTTAGAAAACCAAAACAAAGATACTTCAGAAAACAGCAGTGAGGCAAGAAAATAGAAAGTGTTTATTAGGTACTCCCAAAGTTTTGCAGCCTGCCTCAGCTCTTATGTGAAGTTGACAGAAGGCAGCAGGCTGGAGGTTTCTCTTGAACTAGCATTGCTGGGTGTTAGGGCCTCATAAGAAACATCTTTACAGACTCAAGGATTCTTGGAAAGTTGTCAGCTCATAATCTACTGTGACTTGAGAATTTGTTGTACATTCATTTGCCCAAACCCACGGCCCACAGTCAGCACAAAGCTGGAGTCACAGTATTTTCTACACCAGCTTTGATCTTCTTTACTATGTCTGCTAAACTAAATGACTCAATTTAATGGAGTTATTGGGACAGTGTGACGTCCCCAGCCAGATGTAAACTAGGAATTTCTAATCCCAGAGGCCATTTCTTGGGTCATGGCATTTGATAAGTGCCTTGAAATCCCCAAGATAGGGACCACATAAATGCAAGTGATCAGAATTATGCTGGGCAACTTAAAGAAGCACTATGAGGAAAAACCACCCTGGTTTTACATCAATCTACAAATTAGAGTTAAAATTTGTAAAATTGATAAGAGGCCCTTATCATTGGGCATCTCTTAGTATAACAGGAGCCACAAGACATTGAAACTTCCTCAAAGATGATTTTACAAGACCAGGTCGGTACTCTGGACCTCCAAACCCATAACAAACCACCTCTCATCACTCATCACTTCCAAACAGCTGCATTTTCATCTAGAATTTCATCTGAGTTCTTGGATCCAAAATCCTACTGGCTGGGAAGTAAGAGGTCTGGGATTATAGATCCAGCTGCATCACCAATCTCTAGGTGACTCTCCTTGGGCCCTGCACCAGCATAAAATATGGTGCTCCTGTGGCCTGCAGATTTAGTGCTGTTTGGACAAGAGCCTAGTTTATTTTGGCTTAGTCAAGGAGGACAGACTCACGGTAGAAAAGGACTCCCAGGATGGGAGCAGCCTCACACTTCTGAGTGGCACTGCCAGGACTGGTGAGCAGGGGGCTGTGTGCAGGGGCCTCCCAACATGGCACCCTGATGAAATGTGGGCAGCCGAGGGCCTCTCATCACGGCAGACCTGGTCACTTGGAGTGGAGAACAAAAAGCACCAGGATCCCATGAGCAGTCTCTGGCAAGGCCTTTTGTGTTGCTACCAGCCAGGCCACGGATTAAAGAGCAATAAGCCAAATTGCCCTGCTCCCTGCCCCAGCTACCCTGGGATGGCATTCTTAGTCATCAGGCCAAATGAACCCAGGCCAGGTGCCCTTGACTTCCCAAGTTCTTCAGGAAACCAGGACTAAACAGGTGAGACCATTTGGCTCGGACCACTCAGTGTCACCAGCTCAGACTAAACATGCCTGCCCTTGGCCCAACTTAAATGTTCACACAGCCACAATGCATGTGGGCTCCAAATGCAAAGGTAGTAAGTCAATGAGAAGGTTTTAGCTCAGGGTGAGGCTGAAGGGATTTGACATGTTATTGAATTGAGAGCCATAGAAGGTGAAGCTGGGGCCGTTACATATTCCAGGAATGCGGATGTAGCACGCTCAGTGTGTATCTGAGGCTGACAGGGTTTGACAGTCCCCATCTGGGAACAATAAACCGCAAGCAGTGGGCCATGCCGGGCAGAGGGCCTCGACCCCTCTCCTTCCCCTCTCCTCACCTCTCGTGGCTGTGGGCCTGCTGGGCTTGCTTGCAGGGAAATCAGTGACCTCGGGCAGGGGCATGTGGGGGGAAGCAAATGTCCTGTGTTTCTTTGCAGTGTTGACCTGCATGCAGCAGTCCCAGAGAAGGCAGGGCTGGGGGCTGGGTTCTCCGAATGTTTGCAATTCCAGGAGCAGCAGGCTGAGGACAGAATCCATTTTCCCCCCTCTGGGAGACCTGAGTGGAATGCTGTAGTGGAAAGCAATTTGGGATTCCAATTGATCACCCAGCCGGCTGCTGGTAGCCTGTAGCATCAGGCGGCCATGAGGCCGGGGGATGGCGATAGGTTTATGTCATGTTGAAAACAGCCAGCTCTTTGTGAGAATGTGGGGCTGGGTGGGGGTGGAGCTCCTGTCTGCGAAGTTCAAAGCACTGTTCAGAAAGTACCTCTGCTAATCCTCACTCTGATCTGAACTTCATTGTGTAACTAAACTGATTACAAGAATTTGGTGCATGGGGCCAGGCTGGGCCCCTTTCGACAGACTTCTTCGTCTTTTGCTCCCATATGTAGTAGCAGCCCTGGGGCAAGGCTATAAGGTGGGGGAAACTAGTTTACTTTGGAGCTTAGAGGAATCTCAAGGACCCAATTCCATAGGTAGGCATAGTCCTGTTCTATATATGCAATAATAGCAAAGGTGAGGAGAATGATGTCATCTCCCATAGGCCCTTCACACCCAACCTGCCCAGAAGGAAACTCAGTGTTTTCCCCTACCCTACTCTTCTGCCTCCAGTTCTGCCCTAGATCTGGGGCTGCTGGGACACCTTCCCTGGAGGCACCTGGAGGCCCCCATTCTGGCTCTCTTCTGGCCATGGCCCCTTCACTTATGACATGTTGTTTGAGTTTGTTAATGCAGCCAGAAATGCAATACACCAGAAATGGGTTGGCTTTTATAAAGCGAACTTACTAAGTTACAAGTTTACAGTTCTAAGGCCATAAAAATTTCCAAGCTAAGTCATCCAAAGAAAGATATCTTGATCCAAGAAAGGCGGAATTGGGTGGGCACGTGGCTGGCACATGCTAGTTCTTTGGCTTCTGGTTTTAAACATGTTCCCTGGGGAGTGTTTTCTTTCTGCATCTCCAAATGTCTCTGACTCTTCATCTCTGAAGATTTTTCCAAAACGATTCCCTCTTAAAGGACTCTAGCAAGTGACCCACCTTGAACGGGTGGAGACATGTCTCCATGGAAACCACCTAATCAAAAGGTCCCACTCACACTGGGTGGGTCACATCTCCATGGAAACAACTTAATCAAAAAGATCCCACCCAACAGTATTGAATCAGGATTAAAGAACATGGCTTTTCTGGGGTACACAACAGTTTCAAAATGGCACACATGCCCCGAGTGCTACCACCACACCCGGTGCATCATGTTCTAATTCCCTGCCCTAATAGTGTTCAGCTTCTTCCAGGTCTGTGCTGGACTCTTCCCTGGTCAGTCCTCCAGAGGGCACGGTCCCCTGCAGGTGCCTGTGTGAGCATCCCTAGACCTGAGGGACAGGCAGGGGCAGTTGTTTGTGGATGTAGGGGTATGGGGGAGCATGGCCATGCAGGCCGGACTGTCCACAAGTGAGGCTTCTCATGGCATGGCTGGAGAGGAGAAGAATGACAGGCTTTGAGCCCCAGGCCTCCATCCAAGTCCCCACGTCCTGCAGTGTCAGGGCCAGGCCTGTCCCCTATGTTACCCACCTCAGTGACACATTACCAGCCAGAGTTTCTGCAGCCAGACACTTCCATCACGTCTGAGTTCCCCCTCCCATTCCAAACAGGTCCTCTTCCGTCAGCCAGTCTTTCCAGTTGCCACCTCCAAAAATCTCTTGCACACCTGCATTTCTCCCCATCCAAATGGGCTCTACCTCCCTTCTGCTCTCCTGGATGAAGGAACAGTGTCCTCACTGGCCTCCCTGCCTCCATGCTTGCCCCTCTCCAACTTGTGTTCTGCACTGTGGCCAGAATGATCTTTCATTTTCTGACCTTGTGGCTTCTTTGTTTTGAACCCTTCACAACCTGAATAACTTCTCCTTGACCTTCAACTCTCAACTTGGAAATCACCCCTGGGGAGCCCTCTGTGGCATACCAAGATAGGGTCAAGGACCCTGCCAGTGAATGGCCAGGGAGCCTCACACTAGTCCCATCAGCACACTTGCCACCATGTTTATAAGAGCCTGTGAATTTCCTATAACACTCTCTGTACTGTGAGCCCTGGCCAGGCAGTGGCATTGCATGTGCTGGTTCTTGGGTCCACGGTACTTAGCATAGTGGAGTGGGTGAGGTAGATGTTTAACAAATATTTGTTGAATGAATAAAGGATCCAGGCAGGCACTGTCATTGCTATGTCTAGAACTAAGTCTTCTGGGCAGAGCCAGACTTATGAGTGAACCTGCCAGGTAACATAGCCCATGAGTCTTTTAAGAGCATTTAAACATTGCTGTTGCACTAAAACATCCCTGGAAATGTCCCAAGATGGAGCAATCTCTATTTACTAGGATTCCTCTCTTGGAGAGTATAACATGGGTTGGAGTAAATCATTTGACAATCTCTGGGGGAATATTTGAGTAACAAAAGGCAGTAAATACAGTCTTCAACGTGCTTTATAAGTGCTTCTTTTCTCCTAGGTAGACCTGAAAGTATGGGGCCAGAGCAGAACTTTTCAAGACAGTGCAATGGAGGCTGTGCTGCTACCAATAGTCCTTATTCTACCTCTTCTCTCAAATCAGCCTCAGTGTGCACATACATAGCACAGCCTCCCTTGTCGCTAGATGAGGCCATGTGCCTGAGCTCTGGCTTTTATGCTACAAACGAAACTGTCATACTGTCACGTGGAACTTCTAGGAAGTTTCCATAAACTTTTTGCCCTTCCTTGATTTCTCTGTGTTGTTGCTTGGAGTGTGAGTGCAATAGCTGGAACATCCAGCAGCCTTTGTTGGAATATGAGGTAGCCTTGAAGATTGAAAGCAATGAACTAGGATGGTGGGCCAGAAAGTTAAAAGGAGCCTGGGTCCTTCGTGAATTCAGAGAGTTAGTTTAGAAGCCCTCTGGACTTTTTTGAATGTGAGAGAGGAATAAACCTCATGTCTAAGACACCATAGTCAGGTCTCTGATCCCAGTAACCAAATATAATTCCCAGTGGATTCAGGGGCCTGAGGCATTTGTATGCCTTGGCTGGCTCTGCTCCTGGCCCTTAGACCTGGGCTCTCCTTACTCGCTCCTTCCTGTTTCCCTCTTCCCATATTGACACATCCTTAGGCACCTGTGTTAGTTAGATTCAGTTGTCAACTTGGCCAGGTGAGCATACCTAGTTCTGTTGCTGCGGACACAAGCCAATGGTACATGAACCTCATCTGTTGCTAATTATATCTGCAGAGGCATGTCTGCTGCAATGAGTGATGTTTGACTTAACTGGCTGGTGCTTAAATGAGAGAGCTCAACGTAGCACAGCCAAGCAGCATGGCATTCCTCATTTCAGCACTTGCAGCTCAGCCCAGGCCTTTGGAGATGCAGAAAGAAGTCACCCCGGAGAAGTTGTTGGAACCCAGGGGCCTGGAGAGAAGACCAGCAGAGACCATCCTGTGCCTTCCACATAAGAAAGAACCTCAGTGGAAAGTTAGCTGCCTTTCCTCTGAAGAAATAACAAAATAAATCCCCTTTTATTAAAAGCCAATCCATTTCTGGTGTGGTGCATTCCAGCAGCTAGCAAACTAGAACAGCACCCAATGTCTCCTGAGGGCTGCCTATGAGCAATTCCCTCCCAACTTGGCACGGTGCACTCGGTCTCTGGTAATGCATTGCATGCAACCTGATACTTAGTGTGGAACAGTGACCACTAGAGGAAACTGAAACATGTAGAAAGGCCTTAAAAATGTCATAAACAGACTCTTTATCAGAAGTTTGGGCCTTTTTGTTTATTATGAACCTGGTTCTTAGAATAAGTTGATGAAATGTGATGATTTTCTTGAAATTGTTGACACAAGCACCAGTGTAAATTGTTCAGAGCACTTTGTATAGCCTTTCCAGGAATCCAGGAAACAAGGGAGAAGTAGGGAAGCAAGAGGGGTGCAATGGCAGCTTTTGCCAATTTCCAGCTCCCTCACCTTTCCTGTTGCCACAACCCTCTTCCGATGGTGGCCTTCACTTTTTCCATATGTGCAACCTCATCAATTGCTGTGCCTCCTGCACGTGCACTTGTGGAGTTGTGCCCAATCATGGAGCCTGGAATGGAGGGCTGTTCACCTTGTGGGAAGGGCAGGAGTTTCAGAGGGCAGGAGCTGGGGGGACTTTGAGAGGTGAGGTGACCTGAGCACATAGTTAGTCAACACAAAGCTAATTCAATATAATAATAATAGCAACTCAGAATTCTATTATTAGCATATCATAAAATAATAACTTATTTTGTGACTGTTGGTTTTTTGAATTATGTCCCCTACAAAAGACATGTTCAGGTCCCAACCACTGGTCCTGTGGTGTGGACCCATTTGCAATGGAACCTTTGAAGATGCTGTTGTTAAGGGGTCCCCACACTGAATAAGGGGGCCCTTATCCAATATGGCTGAAGTCCTTAATAGCAAAGGAAATTGGACACAAAGGAGAAGACATGGTGACTTACTAGAAGCTGAATGTCACAGAACCTGAAAGAGAAAGTCAAAGACGGTGACATGTGCAATGCCATGTGCCGGAAAAGCTAAGGAACCCCAAAGATTGCTGGCTGGCCAGTAGCTACCGACCCTGGGAAGAAGCAAGCCTTCTAGCATCTGAAATTTTGAGCCAATAAATTTCTATTGTTAAGCCAATCCATTGTATGGATTTTGCAGACAGGAAACTAAAACAGTGACAGGCATTCCTCTTTGTACTTTATATGCTTCAACTCCTTTTATCCTCACAACCACTTCATGAGGCATATGATCCCCATTTTATAGATGGGTGAACTAAGTCACAATGGGGTTCAGTAGTATGCCCAGTCACCTAGCTGCTTCATTATAGAAATTGCTTCAGGAATACTCTCATAGCACAAGTGATTTAGAGTAATTTAGATTTAGAAACTAGAGTAATATTTGAAAAGGCACTTCTTTTCTTTGATGTCTTCTTGTGATGGGGTATTTCAATTAGCAAGTTACCAGAAAAAAGAGATTTCAGTGACAGTCTGGAGTCACACATGGAATTGGGGGACAGGGTTTCAGAAGCAGAGAGACTTTGCTTCCATCTTCCCTGCTCTGAACTTGTTTTCTTCCCTGGCATGGAGGGTCGCTGAGCAAATGACATTCCCGGGGTTGGTATGCGCAGATGACGTTGAAGAATTTAAATCCGGGAAAGGTGAATGCTTATCCAACAGGTATATTGATAAAAAGCTGGTGCCTTCTTTTTTTCATTATTCAAGCAGGATCCTGTCTGAAATGCCTGAGAAGGGGTGCACTTGACTGATACGCAGGTCTGTGTTGACGATTTACGAAACCTATATCAACCCCTACACTATCTTTCTTGAAAATGTAGCTTTTTGGGACTAATACTATGTTTAAACCTGAATCTCTTTGCATTTATGATTCTGAAAATAAAACCCACAATCACTTCAATGCTCCAAGGGTGAGGGTTTCTGGGGGTTGGTAATGCAGCCTGTGACATCTCCACGACTGAGTGTTCCTGGGACAAAAAAGTGGATCAAGCCTAGACCATTAGGGAAACAGCCCAATATCTGGTACAGTAAGTCCAGCCTTGCTTTGTTTGATAAACATTGATGGACCCCTCCTCTTTTATTATTGTTATTTTTATCTCTACTCACTTGCTATGTGATCTTATAGCTTAAGTGAAATTTTTTTTACTGACTCCCACATTTATATTGAATTGCCCACTCAACATTCCACTTGGAGGCCCAAAGGACATCTCAAGCCCAGCATGTCCCAAACTGAACTTCCCATCATTTCTTTGAAAATGCCTCATGCTCAGCTTTCCCATCTCAGTTAATGGAAACAATCTTTATAGAACTCAGGCTAAAAACCATGGAGTCATCCTTGACTTCTCTCTTCTTCTCATACCTGACATTTGGTCTGTCAGGAATCCCTATTGATTTGACTTTCATAAATATTTCCAGAATCTGACCACTCTTTACCATCCTCACTACCGCCATCTTGGTCCAGGTCACTCTTCTCTCACTCAGATTGCTGCAATAACCTCTTCATTGGCCTTCAGCTCCCATTCTTGGGTTTGTCAGTCTATTCTCAAGATGGCAGCCAGAACAAATCTGTTCTCACAAAAGTGAGATCATATCTGTCTTGTGCTCGGAAACTTCCAGTCCTTCTTAACCCTCAGAAGAAAGCTATAGCCCTTGTTATGATATGCAAGTCCCTGATTGATTTGCCTCTCTTCATCCCCATTACCTTGCAGATGTCGTCTACCTCCTCCCTCCTACTTTGCTCTGTTGCAGCCTCCTTGCTTTCCCTTTTGCATGCCAGACAGACCCACTTCCACATCAGAAGCTTTTCACTTGCTATTTAAAATTCCACCCTCTCCCCCCTGAGGAAGACCACGTTGTTGCCCCACCCAGATTATTTACCAAATCAGTGCACCCACCCAGAGCTGCTGTGAATGTCTGCTTCTCTGGAGAATTACCCTTGGCCGACAGGTGCTCCCCCCCCTAACCATTCCAATGCAGCCCACAGCCAATGACTAAAAGATATGGGGGCTCAAAGGTCTGGCTCCCTTACCTCTAAGTAGGAACAGTTCTGAAGTATTCTATGAATACTCCACAGTCCCTTTTGTATCAGGCTAAAGCTAAACTTTATCTTGAGACCACAAGCATGCTCAACTCTTACCCACTACCTTGCATCCTTTACTCCCTTTCACCTGAGAGCACTCCCTCAGTAAATCATCTACATTGAATCCCCATCCCAGGCTCTGCTTCTAGGGAACACGAACTAAGACTTTTCCTTTATTTTTTCTTTTTTAGTGCTCATCTAACATACTACATATTTAACTCTGTCCCTCTCCCTCACTAGAATGTCAATCTCACTAAAATGAGAGCAACCAAACTCTGTCCACTTTGTTCACTGCTGGGTCCTCTGTATCTAGAACAGTGCCTGGCATATAGTAGATTCTCAAAGCATATTTGTTGAAAGAATGAATGAATGAGGAAATACCTCTATCATAGACCTGTGACTTGCACAAATCCTGATCTTGTTGATCAGGCTGGGGTCCTGAGCTTCTAACTTTGTTGCCACAAACTCTGTCCACTTTCTCATCCATTATTTCTGATCCCTTAAGGTGGCTTCTAATCCTAACAGTCTACTCTTCTTTATCTTGTGTGGCCTAGATCACTTGCTTGTTTGACCAAAGGCACTTACCTGTCAGCTATTCTTGGGACTACTTGCCTTACACATACTGCCTGATTTGGTCTTGATAAAACACAACAAGCAGGAGAAATCTATTTATCTGTGATATATTCATCAAATTCAAGTGAGATTTGAAAACAAGGTAAATGAGGAAAGGTAAGAGGTAGCAGGCACACAGGTGAGACTGGTTCTTCCTTACTGGGATGAGAGATCAGAATGAGTGATAGAGATGGGAATGGCCACAGGCAAGGAGGCAAAACTCTTTTTAGTCCAGGTTATAACTTTGCCAGAGCAAGTTGAGAGCATTGCCTGACTCATTTTAAAGGTTAATTTTGGCACAATTTCAAGATAGGGGGCATCTTAGGGGTATATTTGAACAAGTCTGCACTGCTGTTATCCAGGAGTGATTAAAGGGTTGGAGATATGGAATCAGAAACCCAGGTGGGGCTCAAATATTGGAGGTTCTGCACTATTAACTAGTGAGTGACCTAGTTACTTCCCTGGCCTTGGCTTCAATAATAATTAATGCTTTATATTGCTTATTATGTGCCAGGCCTTGTTCACTAAATGTTTGGTGTATATTAACTTGTTTAATCCTCACAATAACCCTGGAAGTTTGGCACCAGGATATCCTATTGTCATACACATTTTTACAGAGGAAGAAATAGAGATACAGAAAAGTTAAGCCATTTGCCCAAGGTCACAGCTAGTCAGTGGTGGAATTGGGATTTAAACCAGGTGTCTTACTCCAGAGTTTATGCTTAACTGAAGCAAATGGAAATTTATCAGAAGGATATTGATTGCTACAGAATTGGTAGGAAGCCAGGAGAGCCAGGCTCCCAAATAAGCAGCTGTCAAGGCACACTAGAGGGCTGGGAAACAAGAGGAATAGGAAACATCTTTAGCAGAAATAGTCTCATCAGGATGAAGAACCCCCAACCATTTTCACACTGCTTAAATTCCAACAAGGATGCATCTGATTGGCCTAACTCAGGTCACATGAGTTGTTAGACACAATGATTAAAAAGTAACCCCTTGTATTTATTATATACTACTGCATAAATTACACTAAAACTAAATGGTTTAAGACAACAAAAACATTTATTATCTTACACAATTACTATGAGTTAGGAATTCAGAAATTCTTAGTTGGGTGATTCTGGTTTTGAGTCTCTCCAAAGGTTACAGTCAAGCTGCCAGCTGGGAGTGTGGTCATCTGAAGGCTTGATTGAGGCTCAGGGGTCATTCTAAGATGGTGCATTTCCATGGCTGGCAAGTGGGTGCTGGCTATTGGCAGGAGGCACAGCACTCAGCTCCATGGGGCTGTCTGAGTGTCCTTCCAACATGGCAGCTAGCTTCCCAGAGCGAGGTGGCCGAAAGAAAACAAGGTGGATGCAGCCTTGTCTTTTATTATCTAGCCTTGGAAGCCACACCACTATTGTAATTTTCTTTTGGTTACACACAGATCTGTCCTATTCAGTTAGGGTGGGGCCTGTATAGGATATGGCTATTCAGGAGGTGAGGATTAGTGGGTTCCATCTTGGAAACCAGTTACCACACTCCTCAAAAGGTAATGAGAGTGGCTGCTGTGGGCTCAAGTTCAGATTGTGTAGCACCCGGAGATGGGTGCTTTTTTAATGAGAACGTGCCATAAACTGAAAAGCCCAACATGAGGGTAGTAGGTACTGCAAAGTGGGTGATAACTGTGGCAGTATTTTTACTGACATTTTGTGTTCTATCTCAAGTATTTGAAATAAAAATGGATGCAAGTTTAGGAAATCTATTTGCAAGGTCAGCATTGGACACAGCTGCACATGCTACAAGATATAAATGTGTAATCTCAAAAGCTTGCCCTGAGAGGCATTTTGCATTTAAAATGGCAAGTGGAGCAGCCAATGCGGTGAGACCAAAAATTTGCCTAGAAGACAATATTTTAATGAGTTTTCTAAATATTTTGATATGTGGGGAGGAGATGTGGTGCCAATGATTGAGTTTCTGAAGTCCGTACCAGAGGGTACAATAGTCTTAATGGTAATGTATGATGATGGAGCAATACAAACTCAATGACGAGGCACGGCGACTCATTGCTAACTTAGGGAGTACACCTATCGTTGATCTTGGTTTCAGAGACCACCGAGTCTTCTGTGGTGGAAAAGGCAGTAAGACAAAAACCCTTTCGACCAGCACATGAAGAACAATAAGGACACAAACAAATATGAAGCATGGCGTGAAGCATGCAGAAATGGAAGGCTGCATCCCCCAGAGGCAAGACTAAAGGAAATGTGGAGAAAATTGAAGAAAGTGCACCTCGACTATTAATAGGCACGCTGTAACAGAGAAACTCCATGTAAGTATTTTAAGAGCATGCAGCCATTTCGGTGTGTGCATGAACATTATCTCTTTTGATATCAGGATCATTTATTGCTAACATAGATAGATACCTTTGGAAATAGTCATCATAATGAACAAATTAGTAAGCTATTTCTAAGCACATTTCCCTAATAATATAATGTTCAGACTTAGACTGCTGTGGTAATGACATTAATTCTAGCAGCATACTTAATAGATAGTGAACAGAACAGATTGTGAAAAATATATATATATATGTACGTATATGCCATGTGTATGGTTGCTGTGAAAATTGACCATGGACTAATATGGATTTTAGGGAGGGTATTATATTTTCTTTTATATACACATTGACTTTTGATGATAGTGTCTCTTAAATTGAAAAGATATTTGGCTAGTTTGTGTGTGGATAACATTACTTTATTGGCTGACTCTCCCGATGTACATCTTTTTGTAGTCTTTCCCTTCCCTACCCCTCATCCCAATAAAACTAGAAATAAAATGTTTGATAAGAAAACTTCATATCAGATATATGAAAAGCACAACAAAATATTTTTCCTTCATGTAAACAGTATAAAATAAATATATAAACGTAGATGGTGTTCAGAATTGCAGTTTCCTGGATTTTGCATGAGCAACGTGAATAACTTGATTTTGTAAAAGCAATTTGGAGCAAGGCTGGAGGTGGCAACGCCGCAGAACTGGGGCACCAAGTCAAGTCCCCTACCTGACCTTATTAGGTCAGTTAGGGTGACTGTGCCAGTGTATTTAGAACAATATCGGCATGTATTTTCCTCATTTAACTGTTATCAGCATTGACCAAGTGATTTGCAGTGAGGGCATGCTTGAATGTCAGAATAATTTTGATTCTATATTTACTTCATCTGACCTCATAATATTATTTTTTGCCTGAAGCTATAATGGCATATTTAGAGAAGTGTTAATTACTAAGAGGACTAATTATAGCATTTCAGAGATAATTTTTTTCCACAGATGGCATTATACCCAATTCTACATAAACATACAGAAGAGAGCTCTAACATTTCTGTTAGCTTGAGAAGTTCACTAAACGATTCAAGGTGTGTTTTTATTTTGTTTTGTTTTAGGGCATTAAGTACCTACTGTGTATCAAGCATATTAAACTGGAATGTAAATAAATTTAATGATCAAACTGTCATCCACAACATAAGGTAGCACTTAAATTTTGAATCTAAATTTTAGATGGCTTGTATAAAAAAACTAAAAGCAGCATTTGTTACTTTGCTGTAAACCAAGTTAGAAGATATTCAGGCATTTCTTAAATATTAATGAACTTTAGAGTAGTTTCTTCCTTCAAACTGAATGTAATTAATGAGTATATTCATCTTATATGTTTAAACAATTTTTGTAAACTTGTCAGATTTTTGGTGCTTATAGGCTAAATCACATTTCAGCATGTATATTTTGACATTTAAAATACCTTCCTTGGTTCAGTAGATTAAAAGAAAAGCTATTTTACAGTTCCAGGGAAAATGGAATAAATGTTCCATCAATCATGAAAATAAAAATCTTGGTTTTAAAGGAAAAAAAAGGGTAATGAGAGCACGGTTAGGAAGGGGGAATGGATGCTGCAAAGCCAAAGAAGAAAAACAAAAAACCTCCAAAACCTGACACATAGACATCTGCTATTTCCTACAAGTTAAACGGGAATATAACATTATCTTTCTCACATGTCTGTGCAGAGAATTAATCTTAGTGCAATGCTTAGCACATTGTAAGCAAGAAACACATGCTAGTTGTTGTTCATTATTGTTTATCAACTTGGTATCTCTGGTCTAATTAAATTCCTAGTCAAGTTTCAACTGTGCCCTTGTCCTAATTGATATTTGCTTTATTCATTTCTCATTGGCTCCTGATCACACAGCTCTCAGCACCTGCTGCAGCCAAGAGGCTGGTTCTCACCTGCTGCTTCCCCACCCCCTTGCCCCACTTTGCCTTCCCTCTCCCTAAAAGTGTGTGAGCTCTCTTGCTTTCCCACTCTCTGGATTTTTGTCTCTGTACAATTTCTCATCTTGCTCTCCAATTATTTCTTCCTGGAAGCAAACGCCTTAAATTGTCACTTGGAAATTCTTTTGGTGATTTATTAAAACAGAGAATAGCTTGTGCTCAGATGTTCACAGGTCTTAAAAAGGAGAAATCCTAAAATTCCCCCCTGCTTCTTGGAGTAGATACAGAAGGTGGGCTTACCCATACAAAATGTAATAATTGTTCTACAGTCTCTGATATTAATGCATCTTTTTATGGTTTACAAAGCATTTTCATGTTTATCAAGTGGCAAAGTTCTGCCTGGTGATGGAGTCAAATCTCTCTAAATTCCAAAATCCTGCTGGAGCTGTGTGAAGCTGGGCTTTTAGAAGTACAACCCAAGGGCTTGCGTGTCCCCCAGTCCTTTTGGAGCTTGGCGTGAGTACTCGTGCTGCTTCCCCTAGATCTGATTATCCTGCATTGCTTGCAAGTAGGCATGCATACTGATTCATTATTCAATTATTTTAAACAAATATTTAGAAAGAACTTATTAGGGACCATTAATCATGCTCGGTGCTGGGGATACAGCAATGGATAAGGCATTATTGTCCTCATGGAGCTTTAGAGTTGGCTGGGCTGGGGGCACGATAGGAAGACGTGAAAGAGACATTAAACTATTCATATTACATGAATATTTCATGCTATGGTTTAATTCTGGTTGTGATAGAGGAAGAGCACAGGATGCTAGGAGAGTGGTTTACAGAATATCTGATCCCATTATCTTGCCCCAACTGCCCCAATTTGCCCCTCCCTGTTCTGCTCCCTATGGCAGGGCGGGGACCCCTGCAGACCCCCAGGTTGGGGTCTTTTAGCTTAATTCAACCAGCGAGGCACTGACAGGAGATTGAAGGCAGGGTTGAGGGAGAAAAGCCAAAACATTTCTTTCCCCTTTTCCTTCTTGCCTTGGGTGGTGTCTCTTCTGTGACTTTTATACAGCCCAGCTCCCACCAGACAGGACTGCTTTGACTTTGGCTGAGGGCGACAACCACTTCCTGCCATTGTCCATCTTTGGGTTGTCTCACCATCTCCTGCTTGGCTTCGCAGTTCTTCCATCAAGTGTATAACCACTCCCCTGGAATAAAGTCCTTTCTAAATCCAGAGGGGTTTCCCTTCCTACTTGGACTCTGACTGATAGAACTGCCCTTTATATTTTTAAAACCGTCTACTGCATTAGCTGCAGTGCCTGCATCTGATGTGGAGCTGGACTGTGTCCTTCTCACAGTTGGTGCTTGGCTGTGCCCTGTGTTAGGTCACGGCAAAAGTAGGCAGCCCAGAGCTGTGTGCAGGAATAGACAGCTGGGCACCGAAAGAACTCAGGTACGAAAGGATAAGGGACGGGGAAAAATGTTAATTTCTTTGCTTTGCAGATGAGAAACCTATCTTAGGATCTCAAGTTTCCTGATTTTGAGTATATTTCCTTTTAGAGTCCACCTGTCACCTCTGGAATCCCACCCATTATCCAAGTCCGTATATTCTTCTACTCACATCCCTGGTTCACCTGGCTTCATTGCAATTAAAGCAAGAATGATTTTTCTGCCCACTTCACAACCCATAACTCCTACTCTGAAAGTGCTGTGGTTTCCATGGTTTCTTGGGAAGGGGGTGGGGAGTGGGCAAAGGGTGGACTCATATTAAGCAGAACAGAGGTGCCAAGTCCAGGGGACTAGCTAGCAGCATGATTAAGAAGGCAAGCTGGGGCTGAAGATCAAAGGGCAGGAAGGGAGTAGAAGTTTCTCGATGCTGCCCCCTCCAGCGGTTATTCTGCTCCATCACTGCACCCCCGAGACCCTCCCAGGCAATTCCACTGCATCAGGGAGCAGTGGCACATTTGACTCTATGAATCTCAGTCCAGAACTGGTTGCTGGAGCCCAGGAGAGGACAAGGACCACTCAGCTTTTTCTACTAGAGACAAACGTTTCTCTCATCCGGCCTTTGAGCAGAAAGCCTGACCTACTCAGAAATAGCAGCCAGAAAAATCCACACCCCTCATAATCCTACAGTTTTTCACTAATCAGCTGTCTAGACAAGAATGGTCTGTGCCCCCTTTCCTGTTTGCAAATCTACCTTGACAAGTCGTATCCTCCTGGCAACACCAATAAAACGTTCTTTATTTGCTCCTTTGGGCTTCTGAGACTGGTTACTGGAAATACTATCAGTTCCTGAATCAATGCAATTTTCTTGAAATCACGCTTTGATATTCCTCTGCTTAAATTTCATTCTCTTGAGAGGAGCTCTGTTAACAAGCCAATTAGTAATGCTTTGAATATAAATACAGTACTGTGGGGTTTGCGGCCAGATGGCCTGCAAGCCGAACTTGATTCGGGGTTAAGGTGACTTTGGAAAGAAAGTCATTCCCTCGGTAGCCCAGACTCATTTAGACAATACAATGTGCTGCTTTAATGCTGTAAGGAAAATGGTGGTGAGAGGGGTTTCGATTTCCCTCCATCCATTTGAGAACAGGAGATGCCTATCATTCGATTTCTACCCTCCTTGGTAAGCAAACTGTATCTAGCAAGGGTTGCAAAGTCACATATGGAAGGTTAAAATCTAATTCACATTTTTAATACATAAATAGATAGAAAATGGGGGTAGAGGGCTGCCAGAGAATGAAGCTTCCAGCTTCTTCTTGGAGGAGCTGGAGATTCTGGGCACTGGGTACACGGTCTACTCTACTCCACCCCCATCTCCATCAAACCCCGTCTGACCCACCCCTTGGCAGGAGTCATCTTTGGGAACTGGACCTGGCAATCACAGACCCAGTGAAGGTGTCTCCCTCAAGGTAAAGATATTTTTAAAATAGGGCTTTCGATATTCTTTGAAAACAGTACAAGCATATGGTATTAGAGTTTGGAGCTTTCCTACTTGGGTTCAGATGCCAGCTCCACCACCTTCTAGAGATTCAACCTCTCTATACTTCAGTTTCCTCATCTGTAAAATGGTCATAATGGTGACTACTTCTTAGGGAGTGGTGAGGACTAAATGAGTTTATATATGTGACGTGCTTAGAACAGTATCTGTTATGTAACACGTGCTAAAGAAGTGTTAGCTAAGGCAAAAATAAATTTTCAGAAGTTTTAAAAATTCAAACACTGTGAATGGGTATATAGTAAAAAGTAAATATCCTTCTCACCCCTGATCTGCAGGTACCTGGTTTGCCTCTCCAGAAAGAACCATGATTACCACTTTATTGTATATCAACCCAGAGATATTTGAAATACATTCATTTATAGCTATAGATTCACTTAGATATAAATTAGATAGAACTAAAAATGGAGAGAGAGAAAGCTAAGATATATCCACTTTTAAAAAGCAGTAGGGGGCAGTGTGACGGTGGTTCAGTGGCAGGGTTCTCACCTGCCATGCTGGAGACCTGGGTTCGATTCCTAGTGCCTGCCCATGCAAAAAAAAAAAAAAAAAGAGCAGTAGATAGTATACCCTAGCTTGCACTTTAAAAATGTATATGTAAAATAAGATTTGTCGTAAGTTAAAAAAAACTATAGACCCAACTCATTTTTCATAGCAACCTTGCACCCCCATTTTCTGTTAATGTATTTAAAAATATGAATTAGATTTTGTTTTAACCTTCCATATGTGACTTTGCAACCCTTGCTAGATACAGTTAGTTTACCAAGGGGGTAGAAATCAAATGATAGGCTTCTCCTGTTCTCAAGTGGAGTATCCCCTTTGTCTGGATGTGCAGTGATTCATTTCACCAGACTCCTTTGGATTGTTTCACTCTCTTTCCTTTGGTTGGGTTCCCTACCCTCCTATCTTATTTCTCTTCCCAGTTAAGGGGGAGGACTCTGCAGGAGGAAGTTGGTACAGATCTCCATGCCTCCTAAAACGATCAGGCCTCAAGTCAGCTCCTGAGTGACCCAGGCAGCTTCTAATTACAGGCTCCTTCTCCAGGCTGCACCCCTAAAATCCATGAGAAAGAAGTTCAGAACACCTGGAGTCCATCAAGCTTATAAAAACTGATTGAGTTTTAAATGGGATTTAAATTACTTTTCGGTTATTTTTCAGAAACCATTCCAAGAAGATATATTTTAGATGTATAGATAACTGTGGATCATAAATAGGTTATAGTCTGTCTATGTATTTGGCTATCAAACTTGTTTCTCTAGTCTTTGGGAACCCAAAGGGCAAGTTATTATATTTGCACAGCCATTTTTCTCACTTTCTGATTTGGAGGTTTGCTTTTATTTTTCTTACTTACTTTTGGAAAAAAAATTAATTTTAGTGCCACAATCATGATAGCTTTGGGAAATATTTTCCCTCCACATTCAAGCAGGTTTTGAAATACAGTAATTTCAGTTATAAATAATAATTGGTATATTGGAGTGTTGTCCAAAGATTAAACAATAAAACACAAAGGAAGAGCTATGTCCTATAGAATGGGAAACTTTTTTTTTTTTCTGAAAGCTAAGCTTGTCGGCAAATTTTTGAATGCTGGTAAATTTGTTTGAGATCTTCAAAAGGCCATCTGGGAGATATGTCTGTAATAACACAAGGTCAAGGTTTTTTATCGAATGGGCTCACATTTGAGCCCAGCTGGCTGCTCCACCACTTCCCAGCTGCCTAACCTTGGTTTCTGGACCTTCATAAACCTCAGCTGCCTCATCGTTGCAATGGGAATAAGGAATCCAGCGGGATCCAGTGGGAGAAATGGGGACCACCACCATGAGTGAGCCTGACAGGTAGTTAGCACTCAATAAACGTCCATCGCTTAAAATGCTTGGTATGGCTCTATGTCTAGGGTCCTCAAAACATATCAGTGGTAGAAAAGAGCCTGGCTGCCTTCCTTTCTCTATTTCCTTTTCAATTTTTTCTCCCGAGAAGGGAAGCCCTGACCTTACAAAGGTCCAGTGTCTGAGTGGGACCGGTGATGTCTGGGAGGCTGAAACAGAGCCCTACCAGACTCACACATGGTTTTCATGTCATCAGGCTTGTTTTGACTTCTGTGAGCTCTCTCGCCACAATCCCTCAGTGTTTCCTGAAGAAAGGAAGTGCATGTGATCTGAGGAAGTATGCTCAGGCAGAGGCTGCTGGGTGGGGGGGGGGGGGTTCGTGGGGTGGGGGGTGCATAAAGGATCTGGAGAACTGTCCCCTTGACAATCTCCTTGCTCCCTGCCCGAGGCTCCCGGCCAGCCTCCGGCTTGTGTTGGCCTCTGAAGGACTTGGTAATGTCTGCTCTTTCTTCCCAGTGGAGGACGAGAGGTGGAATTTGGCAGATGAACAAAAGCCATTAGCAGCGTCTGGTCTGGCCAAGGCTGCACAGGCAGTTTGGGGAAGCCTCTGGGCTCTGCTGGGCCCACGTGGGCCAGTCCCTCCATCTAGTTGCCTTTTGACAATCACAGCCTAGGTCAGTTCCAACTCAAGTAACCTGGTCCCCACCCCCCCTCCTCCCCCCAAAATAAAGGCAAGTAAAACAAACAGTGCGTTCCTAGGTGCCGTGTAAATGTAGGAGACCCTGAATGTACAGCTCATGGGAAGTTTGTGGCGATAATAATAATACATAATGAATCCAGCAAATATTTACTGAGCACCTACTATCTGCCAGCACTATACTAGTTCTGTACAAAACAAATAATAATTAGCTGAGCCTTATTGTATCGATACTGGTATGAAGTACTTTTCGTCTATTATCTTATTGAGTCTGCTCATTGGCCTTGTGAAGTAGACATCATTATTGCCTCCATTCTTCAGATGAGGAAACCGAGCCTCGGATCGATAAAGCAACTAGCCCAAGCTAACATGGCTAAAATGGAAGTTGCAGTTAGGTTGGTGGGCGAGAAAATGGACCTGGATCCTGCTAGCTTCGTGGAACTTCTGTGCTGACCTGGGACAGTCAACCCAAGACTTCAGTTATGTGCAGCCGAACCTAGCCTCAGCCGAGGCAGAAGATGAACCTGTGCTCTATAAGATTCCTTCACATTTCAAATCTGATAACCTTATAAGCGCAACATCCTGCCCTTTGCCCTCTAACCTTCATGGGCCAGGAACAGCTTCACCTCCTTCCCCAGCATTCACCTCCACCCTGAACTCTAGCTTTGGAAGGAGGAGTCTCAGCGCAGGAGCACATTCCCTCAGCTCAGGAGAGAGAGCCCAGCTTGCAGCCACTTCTGATTACTGAGCTCCTGTCTTGTCCCAAACTAAGCTGCCATTTCTATGCCTCTCCCAAGGCCCTGTCTTGCTTCTCTGTCTGGTATTAAGGCTACTCTTGAATTGAGATTCTGTTTGTTAACAGGGTTAGGGAGGGAAGGAGAGATTAGGAAGTGTATGTGGATCCTACTATCTGCTGTATGGAGAAAGCTTCTGTTAATGGGTCAAATGGGTACTTTGTTTAGAAAGGGAAAGTTCTCTTGGGGTTTAAGGTCTTAGGTCTGGATATCTAAATCCAAAAAAGGGGGAGGACATAACATCTTTTGCCCTCATGTCCTACTCAGACAGTAGATCTTTATCCTAATCTGGTTCTGACCAATCACTGTACCTCCTCTTTAATCCTGATTTTAAGCATCCTCTCTTTGCCCACCACCTTCCATTTTTCCAGCTCACTTCCTCTAGTAGCTCAACTCAAACCTTTCTTTAACTTCAGTGGATGGAAGATTCTATTAAATCTATAAACAGTTTAGTGCCCCTCTCTCCATCTACCTCCTGATCTTATATCCCTTCTTCCCTAGTTTAGAGTCCAAAGTTCATGTCTATACAGCCACTTCTTTGCAAAAACACTCAGCCCCTTTACCGCTCTCTCCCTTCATTGTATTTTCTTGGCAAAACATAAGCCCTAGTTAAATGCTGCTCCATAGCTGCACGCAGGCAGGTGAACCCACTTGAGGAAAACACTCAGGTTGGCTAGTTTGGGGATTCTTCACCACTAATTTTAAGATGGTCCCAAGTGTGAGCAATAATTCTAAGTATATGCCTGTGATGATTAGGTTCATGTGTCAATTTAGCCAGGTATGGTACCCAGTTGTCTGGTCAAGCAAATGCTATTACTATGAGGTTATTTCATGGATTTAAATCATCAGTAAGTTGATTGCATTTATGATTGATTACATCTATAATCAGCTAACTGAGAGTGTCTTCAGCAACGAGAGACATTTCATACAATTAGGTAAAGGCTAAGGAGCAGTGATGAGTTCAGTAGTCAGAAGAGAGAATTTTCATCCTTACTTCAGCCAGCCAGCCTCTCCTGGGGAATTTATCAAAAACCTTCATTGGAATTGCCAGCTTGTGGCCTGCCCTATGGAATTTGGGCTCATGCATCTCCACAGTTGCCTGAGACACTTTTATAAAATTTCATAATATCTACAGGTATCTCCTGTTGGTTCTGTTTGCCTAGAGAACCCTGACTTATACGATGTCTCTAGTTCATTTACACTCCATGACCTTTTCACACCTTCTTCTTCCTCCTCAACTCCCCAACACCTTCTTCCCTATTCTCACTCTTAGTTGATAGCCTTGCCTTCCACTTCATTGACAGAATGAAGGAAACAGAGAATTTATCCCACACACCCATTCTCCTGCCTGCTTTGATGCCCAAATGCTGACCTCACTCCTTTTATTAGAGAGAAGCAGTTCCAGTATATCAAAGCAAAAGTTCTTCCTGACACTGTTTCATTGGCCAGAATAGTGTCATATCGTCCTCCCTGCAAAAGAGATGGGGAGATGAGAATTTAGGTTTTTCTCCTTCCGTAGTGAGAAGTAGTAAGTTCCAGGGGAGTTGAGATTGGCTGTTGGATTAGAGAGGGAATAATGTCTACATAAATAAGTTCTTTTTTAAAAATTTTTAAATACTTTAATTGAGAGATCTTCATTCACATAAATTCCATACATGGCGTACAATCAATGGTTCACAATATCATCACATAGTTTTGTATTCATCACTGTTCTTGTTTGCTAGCTGCCAGAATGCAACATGCCAGAGATTGATTGGCTTTCAATAAAAGGGAATTTATTTAGTGAACGTATAGTTCTTCAGAGGAGAGGCAGCTAACTTTCAGCTGAGGTTCTTTCTTATGTGGGAAGGCACAGGGAGATCTCTGCTGGCCTTCTCTACAGGCCTCTGGATTCCATCAACTTTCCCCGGGGTGATTCCTTTCTGCGTCGCCAAAGGCCTGGGCTGAGCTGGGAGTGCTGAGATGAGGTATGCTGACCTGCTTGGGCTGTGCTACATTGGCCTCTCTCATTTAAGCACCAGCCAATTAAATCAAACATCATTCATTGCAGCAGGCATGCCTCCTAGCTGACTGCAAATGTGATAAGCAACAGATGAGGTTCACATGCCATCAGCTCATGTCCACAGCAGTATAACTAGGCAACTTCATCTGGCCAAGTTGACAACTGAATCCAACTACCACAATCACCATGATCATTTTTTAGAACATTTGCATCACACCAGAAAAAGAAACAAAAAGAAAAAAGAAAAACTTCATACATACCATAAACCTTACCCCTCCCTCTCACTCAACTCATTTTACCCTTTGTCACCCCTATTACTTATTAATCCATATTTTTTATTTATCTCGCTGGATAAAAGGAGCATCAGACACAAAGTTTTCACAATTACACAGTCACATTGTTAAAGTGAAATGTTTATACAACCATCTTCAAGAATCAAGGTTACTGGAACACAGCTCAACAGTTTCAGGTGCTTTCCTCCAGCGACCCTGTGATGGTTTGAATCTATTGTGGGCCCCAGAAAAGCCATGTCCTTTAACCCTCATACAATATTGTTGGGTGGGAGCTTTTTTATTGTTACCATGAAGATGTGACCCACCCAATTGTGAGTGGTAATTTCTGATTAGATGGTTTCCATGGAGATGTGCCTCCACCCATTCAAGGTGTGGTTGCTTACTGGAGCGCTTTAAGAGGGAACCATTTTAGGAAAAGCTTAAGACCCCACACAGCCAGGACCTTTAGAAACAAAGAAGGAAAATGCCACCAGGGGAGCTTCATGAAACAAGAAGCCAGGAGAGAGAAACCTGGAACTTCATCGGCCTTCTTTGAGTGAAGGTAACCTCTTGTTGGTACCTTAATTTGGACATTTCATAGCCTTGCCTTAATTTGGACATTTTCATTGCCTTAGAACTGTAAATTTGCAACTTAATAAATTCCCCTTTTTCAAAGCCGTTCTGTTGCTGGTATATCACATTCCAGTAGCTTGCAAGCTAGAACATACTCCAATACACTATAAACTAAAAAGGATAGCTATATAATGCGTGAGAATAACCTCCAGGATAACCTCTTGGCTGTCTGAAAGCCACTGAAACTTTATTTTTTTATCTTGTTTCTCTCTTCCCCCTTTTGGTCAAGAAGACTTTCTCAATCTCTTGATGCTGGGTCCTGGCTCATCCCAGGATTTCTGTCCCATGTTGCCAGGGAGATTTACATCCCTGGGAGTCATGTCCCACATAGGAGGGGGGACAGTGAGTTCACTTGGTGAGTTGGCTTAAAGAGAGAAACCACATGTGAGCAGCAAAAGAGTGTCTTTGGGGGGTGACTCTTAGGCCTAATTTTAAGTAGGCTTAGCCTATCCTTTGCAGGAATAAGTTTCATAGGGGCAGACCCCAATACTGAGGGCTCAGCCTATTGATTTGATTATCCTCTCTCTCCAGACAACATAACAAGCAAACTCACCACCCTCCCCCTGTCTATGTGGGACATGACTCCCAGGGGTGTGGACCTTCCTGGCAACGTGGGACAGAACTCCTGGAATGAGCTGAGACTCAGCAGCAAGGAATTGAGAAAACCCCTAGAATGAGCTGAGACTCAGCATCAGGGGGTTGAGAAAAACTTCTCGACTAACAGGGGGAAGAGTGAAATGAGACAAAATAAAGTGTCAATGGCTGAGAGATTCCAAACAGAGTCAAGAGGTTATCCTGGAGGTTATTCTTATGCATTAAATAGATATCACCTTGTTAATCAAGATGTAGTGGAGAGGCTGGAGAGAACTGCCTGAAGATGCAGAGCTATGTTTCGGTAGCCATGTGTCTTGAAGATGATTGTGTGATGATGTAGCTTTCACAGTGTGATTGTGTGAGTGTGAAAACATGTATCTGATGCTCTGTTTATCTACCTTATCAACAGACAAGTAAAACATATGGAATAAAGATGAATAATAGGGGGAACAAATGTTAAAATAAATTTAGAGTGAAATGCTTGTGATCAGTGAGGGGGGAATGGGGGTATGGTATGTATGAATTTTTTTCTGTTTTCTTTTTATTTCCCTTTCTGAATAGAAGCAAATGTTCTAAGAAATGATTGTGATGATGAATATGCAACTATGTGATGATATTGTGAATTACTGATTATATATGTAGAACGGAATGATCAAAAGTTACAAATGTTTGTGTTTGTTTGGTATTTAAAAAAATTTCTTTTAATTAAAAATTAAAAAAAAATCTCTCCCTTTAGTCTCACCCAAAAATTCAAGTTTTAAAATATGGACAATATCATCCTTTACCCTGTATTCTGATCTACCTTACTTCAATCCAGATCAGCTTCATTCATATCTCTACATGAAGTCTTGTCACTTTTTCAACTTTTTAAACAGTTCCTGTATGGGGTACTGCTGACATTCATACCTTCAGAGCTCTAACTCTGAGTCTCAGGTGTCACATAAGTACCCGTAGTTTCTGGGAACCATGTTACATGCAAACAGCTCAGTTTCTCAGAATTCAGAATGAACAGTTACACATTTGAATATATGTGGCTGCTGTAAAAGCTTACAATCTAGGACCCTTCACAACAGGTCCAAACCTGATAACCCATGCTCTCAACTTTATTTACAGTTTTTATATTATAGTTAGTTCATATGATTAAGGCATAATACTTGTTTTTCTGTTCCTGATATTTCATTCAACATACAGTTCTTAAGGTTCATTCACTTAGTTGCATATCTCATAAATTCATTCCTTCTTGCAGTCACTCAGTAGTCCCTTGTATGTATACACCACAGTTCCCCTCTCATTCCTTAAGCATTGTATCCTTAGGCCATCTCCATTCATTGTGGATCTGGAACACTGCTGCCATAAACACCAATGTCCTGTCCGCACATGAAGTTCCTGCAGGTATATACTCGAGCAACAGGGTTTCAGGATCATATGGCAACCCCCCCTGTAGCCTTCTGTGGAACCACCACACTGCCCTCCAAGGAGCAGCACCTCTCATTTTCTATGTCAACAGGGTTAGGTACATCTTTTTTCCTGCATTTTCTCTAGCTATTGTTTCACTCTGTTCATTTTTTTTCCCATTTTTTCCTCTCTTTTCACATCCTCACTCAGGTTTATTAGCAGGTAACTCATGCTATCTGTTCATTTTTAAACAGTTTTATTTATACAGCATATAATCCAACCTAAGTGTATAGACATGCCTTCGTCACCATACACTATTTGAAAACATTTCATTTTCTTCCACAAAGAATCTGTACCCCTTTCCCATGCCCCTCAGCTGTTTCTCCCCCCCCCCCTTTTTTTGGTGTGTGGTCTGGGAAACGAAGCCCCTCACCTGTTGAACTTAGTTTTGGCATAATGCCTTTGTTACATTCAGTGGAAGCATATTACAATGTTACTGTTGACTATAGAACCTAGCTTGCATTGATTGTACTTTTCAGCACCCTGCAATACTGATATTCATTTGTTCTCCCTCATGCAAAAACGTTTTTTAATTTGTGCATTTAATTACCATCACTGTCCACTCTAGGCATTCCTAAATTATACTGTCTCAGTCTTTATCTTCTGTCTTTCTGTCTGGTTTCATACGTACCCCTGGCACTTCTCCCTCTATCATGCATACATTCAGCTTCATTTAGTGTACTTATATTATTGTGGTTCAATCAGGTAGTATTTCTGAATTTTTACAATTAGTCCTATTGCACAATCTGTATTCCTTCAGCACCAATAGCCCAATCGCTACCCTATTTCTATCTCCTGATAACCTGTGTTCTTAGCTTCAATTCTCAAAGTTTACTCATTAATGTTAGTTCTTATTAGTGGGACCATACAGTATTTTTCCTTTTGTTTCTGGCTAATCTCACTCAGCATAAAATCCTCAAGGTTCATCCATGTTGTTACATGCTTCATGACTTTATTCTGTCTTACAGCTGCATAATATTCCATCATATGTATATACCACAGCTTGTTTAGCCACTCCTCCACTGATGGACATTTGGGCTGTTTCCATCTCTTGGCAAAAGTAAATAATGCTGCTACAAACATTGTTGTGCAAACGTCTGCTTGTGTCCTTGCCCTCATGTCCTCTGAATATATACTTAGTAACGGGATTGCTGGGTTATACAGCAATTCTATACCTAGCTTCCTGAGAAACTGTCAAAATGCCTTCCAGAGCAGTTGTATTATTTATATTTCCACCACCAGTGGATAAGTGTTCTTCTTTCTCTCTAGCACTTGTTGTTTTCTATTTTTTTGATAATGGCTATTCTAGTGGGTGTCAGATGATATTTCATTGTGGCTTTGATTTGCATTTCCCTAATAGCCAGTGAATTTGAACTTCTTTTCATGTGCCTTTTAGCCATTTGTATTTCCTCTTCTGAGAAGTGTCTGTTCATGTCTTTTGTCCATTTTTACTTGGTTGTTTGTCTATTTTGCTGTTGAATTGAAGAATCTCCAGAATATATTCTGGATACTAAACACTTATCTGATATGTGGTTTCTAAATATTGTTTCCCATTGTGTAGGTTGTCTTTTACTTTCTTGACAAAGTTCTTTAATGCACAAGAGTGATTAATTTTGAGTAATTCCCATTCTCTATTTCTTTGTTCAATGCTCATGCTTTGGGTATAAGGTCTAGGAAGCAGCCTCCTATTATAAGTTTTATAAGATATTTTCCTACATTTTCTTCTAAAATTTTTATGGTCTTAGCTCTAATGTTTAGATTTTTTATCTATTTTGAGTTCATTCTTTCCAAAATGGTTCTCTGTTAAAGGGCTCCTGTAACCAACCCCACCTTGAATGGGTAGAGACATACCTCCATGGAAATCATCTAATCAAAAATTACCACCAACAATTGGGTGGGTCACATCTGCATGGATAATTAAAAAACTCCTACCCAGCAATACTGAATGAGGATATGGATCCTCTTTCATTCTTTTGCATGTGGATATCCAGTTCTCTAAGTACCTTTTATTGAAGAGGCTGCTCTGTCGTAGGTGGGTTGGCTTGACTGCCTTATCAAAGATCAATTGTCCATAGATGAATGGGTCTATATCTGACACTCTATTTGATTCCATTCATCAGTATATCTATCTTTATTCAGTACCATGCTGTTTTGACCACTGTAACTTCATGGTATGCTTTAAAAATCAGGTATCTTTCTCAAGATATTTTTGGCCATTTGGGCACATTTCCCTTCTGTACTTTGTAGAATTTGTAGGCCCCAGAAAAGCCATGTCCTTTAATCCTCATATTCTATATTTTTTGATTGGGGAGTTTAATCCATTAACATTTATTATTATTACTGTAAAGGCAGTAATTTCTTCTACCATTTTGTCTTTTGGATTTTATGTGTCATATCTATTTTTTTTTCTTTTACCTTTACTGATAGTCTTCATTTCTACACTCTCCTGCAGACCTCTCTCTCTTGCCTTTTCCTATCTGCTGGTAATGCTCCCTTTAGTATTTCTTGCAGAGCTGGTTTCTTGGTCACAAATTTTCTCAGTGATTGTTTGTCTGAAAATATTTTAATCTCTCCCTTATGTTTGAAGGACAATTTTGCTGGATATAGAATTATTGGTTGTTAGTTTTTCTCTTTTATAATCTTAAGTATATCATACCACACTGCCTTCTCGCCTCCATGGTTTCTGCTGAGAAATCCACACATAGTCTTATTGGGTTTCCCCTGTATGTGATGGATTGCTTTTCTGTTGCTGCTTTCAAAACTCTCTCTTTCTCTTTGACATCTGACAATCTGATTAGTAAATGTCTTGGAGTATGTCTATTTGGATCTGTTCTATTAGGGGTATGCTGTACTTCCTGGATCTATAATTTTATGTTTTTCATAAAAGATGGGAAATTTTCAGTGATTATTTCCTCCATTAGTCTTTCTCCTCCTTTTCCCTTCTCTTCTCATTCTGGGACCCTCACAACATGTATATTCATGTGCTTCATGTTGTCATTCAATTCCCTGAGACCCTCCTCATATTTTTGCATTCTTTATATATATATATATACATTTTTTGCATGGGCAGGCACCAGAAATCAAACCTGGGTCTCCAACATGGCAGGTGAGAATTCTGCCACTGAGCCACCATTGCACTGCGCCTTATATTTTGTTTTGTGTGTTAGATTTCAGATGTCCAGTCCTCTAGTTCAGTGATCTTTTCTTCTCCCTCTTCAGATCTACTGTTGTAGGTTTATGTTTTTTTCATCTCTTCTATTGTGTCTTTCATTCACATAAGTTCTGTGATTTGTTTATTCAATTTCTTCTTTTCGTTCTCCCAATTTCTTCTTTATATCCTCCCTCAACTTGTTGATTTGATTTTTGATGAGATTTCCCATGTCTGTTTCAACGTTTTTAATTAGTTGTTTCAGTTCCTATATCTCATTTGAATTGTTGGTTTGTTCCTTTTTGCCTCATCTTCAATTTTCCTAATATGACTCTTAGTTTTTTCCTGGCATCTAGGCATTTGATTTCCTTAATAAATTTATTCTGTAGGTTGTTTTCATTCTTTTACCTAGGACTTTCTTGCTGGACAGCTTTGTTCTCTATCTCTTTTTTTTTTTGACATTCAGTTCTACTTATTCTAGACCTCTAGTATATGTTCTGTTTAACTGATCAGAACTTTTCAGTTCTTGTTTTTCTGTTTCTTGCCCTGCCCATATGGAGGCCCCACTTTTTTTTTTCTTTTGAGGCAGGTTTCCTCAGATATTATAGAGCCCAATCAGATTTTCCCAGACAAGATTGGCTTCCTTTCAGGAGGAAAGAGTCACTAGCATTAGTTTTCCCTGAGGGTGAGACCCAGCTGGTTGTCAGACTTTTCTATAAACCCTCTATACCCTGTGCTTTTACTATCCTGTCCAGCATGTGATACTTGTCTCCCCATGCCCTCCCACTAGTGTAAAGTGATGTGGTGCCTTTAAGTTCAGCAGATTCTCCCTGTCAGGGGCATAGTTGAGACAGAGGTGAGGTTGTAGGTTAGCATTAATTGCTTCAGTTTTCCAGTCTCTGGGGCCTGAATTCCTTGAAGGAGGGATTCCACTTGAGCTTGGTCCACCTTTCTCTTGGGGAAGGTACAGCCTTTAGGGGATTAATTCCTTTCATCTGACTAGTTACTTTGTCTCTCAGACAAGCTTTTGCCTGGAGTAGTGCTGGAGCTGGATAAGAATTCCAGTTCTATTTTATGAGCTGTTAAGGAGTAGAAAAAAGGCCAAAAAAATAAAAATAAAAAAACCCAACAACCTTTTCAGAGTGAGACCTCTGCTCCTGGGGTTTGTCAATCAAGAGCTTAAGCCAAACACTTACTACTGGTAAAATTTGTTTCCTTTCCCCTCAGGAAACCAGCCTGCTGTGTGGGTTGGGGAACTTATCATTCTTGGTGAGGTCTCAGCCAGTCCACTTGGTCCAGACTGGTGTATGCTGTGTGTCTGGTCACTGATGTAGCCGCAGCAGCTTTTCTGTACTGTTCCTGGCTATTTACTAGGAGAGCAAACTAAATTCCACACCTCACAATGCCACCAATTTGCCTGGGGATTCCTACAACTATATTCTTATTCCCCCCAAATCATTCATGGCAGCAAAGTGGTTTCTTTTCTTCTGTGGCATGTTCCAGGAGATTCCCTGACTCATCAAAGTGTGTGGGCCATACAGGCACCACCATCTTTGGTGAAGGAAGTTTTGTCAGCCAGGTTGAGAGGAAAGACACAGCTATCTCAGGCCCTTAGACTTCCTGACTTTAACTCTTCACCTTAATCCACATTATAACCACCACTTTATTAAATCTCTCAGATTCAATCCCCACAATCTAAACATGAGCATGTGTTTTGTTATGTTTCTTTCTTCAGGATTTGTAGATATTTTTCTCTTAATTTCCTCAAATACTTGTATATGTTAGGAATGAGTTTGGTTTATACGAAAAAAGATGCAGGTGCAATGAAACTATAAACTGATTCAAACAATGATAAAGACCAAAGGCTTAGCAAGAAGATGTAAAATAGTTACACCAGAATATTCAAGATAAGTAATATTCATTTCATAAAGTATGAATCTTAGATCTGAGCTTCCTGGGAAATATAATGCATATATATGGCTGTTATTGAAGAATGAAAAGATGATTCATCAGTCTATCAACTTGGCTTATTAAATAAGTAAGTTTGATTGTTTGTTGTTTGTTTGTTTTTAGGTACATGGTCCAGGAATCAAACTCAGGTTTCCCGCATGGAAGGCAAGCATTCTACCACTGAGCCCCCTAAATAAGCAAGTTTTAAAATGTGTGTCTTTTCCAGCTCCTTTCTGTGGGGCCATCCTGAGGAAGGTACATGATGGAGTATGCTCCAGCTGCTGACATGCTGAAGCTACGTAGTTAGAGAGGCTCATTAGCGGAGCTTGGAAACAACGAATAAGAGTTAGAGAGGCCATTTGAGCAATGGGGAAGGTTCACAGACTGTGAGATATTGAGAGGCAAACACCACATACTCCGGAGACACTGCATTTGCATCTACTCATGGAAGGAGGAGTAGATGCAGTCATGGATGCAAGGCCACAAAAGGCGAATGACAAGAAACCCTCTGGTGGGCCAGAGGTGTGTCTCAAGGGAAGATTCTCAAAGGTCAGGTACCCACTGAAATGGACAAAGGGATTTTTGATTAAGGAAGACACTGAAGAACAGCTCTCAAGATTACTGAGCAGTATGGCAAGATTGAAATGGCTAAGATTAGGAAAGAGAGGCATAGTTTTGGTAACAGTCAATGACTGGGATTCTATGGATAAAATTCTTGTTCAGGAAGCCCACACTGTGAATGACCCTAGCTGTGAAGCAACGGGGGGCATGAGGGTTTTCTTGACCTTCTTCCAGCCAACGGTGTTAAAGTGGCTCTAGAAGCTTTGGTGGTAGCTGAGATTTGGTTTTGATGTAATCAACTCTGTTAATTGGCAGAAAGTTTAGTGGTTAAGCAGGCTTGGGTGGTATCCATGGCAGAGATTGTATGGAGTGGTGGTGTGGAGAAGGTGAATGGACTTGGGAATGATGGAGGTGGCAGAAGCTACCGAAACAGAAGCTTTGTTTTGTCAAAACTAAGCAGAATCTCAGAAAATGCTAACTTGAGATCACACTGGAAACAGGTGGTAGAGCTGTAACTTCAACCAGGTGGTGCCAACAGCTCCCTCCATCTTCCTGCCTTATGAAGCTTGATTGCCCATGTATGTGGGTCAACCTTTGCAGATGCAAGCCCTTTCAGAAATGCCATCTAACTTCAATGTTTTTGTTTTTCCATAGAGACACCCTCAATGTAGCAAGAGAATCAGAAAGTTCCCCAAGGGTTCCAGGGCAGCATATACCTGTCCAGTGCAGGTTACCTTCTATTTCAGTTATATGAACCAGGGCCCCAAACAGGTAAGCTAGGACCCTACAAAAGATTGTTCACTTACATAGGGAGGAGAGGTGTGGATGGCTTGGAGATCTGCTCTTTCACAAGCCTGTTGTTCATTTCCCATTTATAACCACCACAGTCTTACTTCTAGACCAAGAGATCCAGGGAGTGTGACCTCACCCACTCTGCCCTGTGAGCACATGATGTAGGCCTAGCAGATCAGCATCTCTATCTTGTCAGCCAAGGTGATTGTCTCTCTGATGGACATGTGATCCAAGCTAGGCCAATGAGACCCAATTCTGGAACTTTCGTTAGAACTACTGGGAGAAAGGTCTTCTCCTCTGGCTGGGAGTTGCTAGGTAGGATACTGATGTTGGCTTGGAGATTCTAGGGAAAATGACCTGGTGAGAGCCTGTCTGAGAATGAAGGCAGGAGTGAGATGAGAAGGAGGTCTGAGAGCTGTTGGTGCCATTGGAATGTATATGCCCATTCCTGACTGAAACTCACCATATCTACCTTTGGACTTTCCAGTTACACAAGTCCATTAAATTACATTTTGATCCCTAAAGCCAGTTTGAATTGAGTTTCTGCCATTTTTTTCCTTGGATACATCCTGCTAATCTGAAGAGAGATTCTTTTCCTTTCACCCCTAGTAACCTACTTATCTACTTGGTAAAATGAAACCACTTCAGTCAGCCTTATTATCCTTTGTCCCTTAGCTCAGAGAGGTCCTGCTCTCTTAGCTAAAGACATCACAGATTATTCTGTAGTATCAAAGATGACACATTGGCTGGCACCATCTCCAACAGACTCAAGGATTGAGGGATTCATGTTTGTGTGGGAGACAATGGTGGGCCAAGGCTCCTTGCTGACTCAGCCTGTCTATGGACATTTCTTTACATGGTCCTAAGCAAGTTGCTATGACTACCAACTTAATACTATGTAAGACATCCATGTAACATCAATATTGCTGCCCTCCCCTTAAAGCATCCTTATGCCTCTGGCGTGCCACACCTGTGATTATGAGCTCATATTCAGTAAATTAGGCAGCCAATAAGAAGGAAAACCTGAAGTTTTAGAGAAAGTAGGGCAAGACAGTCCATAAGTTTTTACTCACTTCACTTTTCTCACTCAAACAAGTGTTTAATGAGGTGAAGAGAAAGGTGTGATTACAGGTTTGCAGCTATTCTCCACCATCGACCCTCCAGAGGGAGTAAAGCCATTTATCTATTTCACAGTACAGGCTTAAGAATTCCACTCCCAGCCATTTCAGATATTGGGGCTGTCTGTCTTCAGAAGGGCCAAACCTGTTTGTATTTGTGCTGACCTCTTGTCATAGGAAGAAGGGAGTCCTTGTGGGGGTTTGGTGGAAGGTACTTTCTAAACCCCATCATCTGTTTATAATTTCACTTTAATTTTCACTTCTCTCTCTATGAGAAAAGCTGCCTTTGGCTTTCTTCACAGCTATTCTAAGTGGAAGGATGGGAATGAGTGGGCACAAGCAAGAGCTGGAATAGCCCATAGTGTCTGTCAAGATTTGCTTTGGGGTCTTGTGCATGCACATCTTGTGCTTTTGTCTTCTGTGCTTTTTCAACCTCCAACCTTGGCTGGCTGGCTAGTTCTATTCTTAGATTTGATCCTGAATCTATATTCATCAGCACCCACAACAGTGCCTGGCACATAGTAGGCATGCAATCAGGGTTACCATGATGTCCAGCTCCAAAGGCACATCCGTAATTTTTCTACATGGTACTCCAGCGATGCCATTTATATAGAAAACAATATGAATGGGGCCCCCTCGAGTTAGGCACTCGGCGAATGCACTCAATTCATTTGTTGATGAGTAAGCATGGAATGTATGAATGAATGAATGAAATCCTTGGGTACCCAATCTTAAGTTCTCCTTTTCACTAATTTGTCTTCTGCAGCTTACCTTGTCCTACCATGTACCTGGCACCTAGTAGGCACTCAATAGGTATTGACTGGACAGAACTAGCCTCTACATTAATCCTGTTCCCATGTCTATCTGCTTTCTATTTAGACAATTTTGTCTGTTTATTCTAACCTCTTGACCAGTTCTGCTTAAACGATCACTTCTATAGGGTTCGTGGCACTCACCAACCTCCTTCTCCAGATGGGCCTTGCTCTTTACTCCCTCCCTCACCCCCAGCTGTCCTTTACTTCACCTTAATCCTGCATGTGGATTTATGTCCCTGGAACTTCAAGGGACATAAAATAGCACCAGTTGCTGTTGCTTCTTCATTTCTCGTAGAAAAATCAGTCATCTAGCTGTGGTCCATTTCTGACAATAGCCATGGTCACAATTTTTCTTCTTAATTCCATGCATCCCTCAATTGCTTTAGCAGATTCTGGAGAGCACCATGTTGCCAGTCGGCCCCACGGGGGGGTAGCTTGTATGACAGTCCCTTATGCATGCATACATCTTGGGGTTCCCCATGGAGACTGGGTAGCAACAAGTACTAAGACTCAAGTCTAAATGCCCTGGCTTCCAACTTTCAAGTCTGTCCATAATTTGGTAGCATTCAATTCAATACTATTTTCCACTTCCTTCTGTTAATGCAGCTTCTTCCATCCGCTTACCTTGACACCACAATCATTCTTTTTTCAGATGTACTCTTTCCTTCAAATCTCACTTGTACTTTAAGGTCCAGCTCAACTTTCAGTTTCGCCATGAAGCCTGCTATGGCCTTTCCAGGCCTTATGGATCTTCCTTTTTCATCTTAAGTACAATTTGGCACAATTTTTGTAGATCATAATATATTTTTCATCATTCCTTCATAGCTCTTGTCTTGCCTCTGTGCCAGTTTGGATCTGTTGTGAACCCCAGAAAAGCCAAGTTCTTTAATATCCTCATTCAATATTGCTTGGTGGGAGCTTTTTGATTGTGTCCACAGAAATGTAATCCACCTAATTGTTGGTGGTAACTTTTGATTAGATGGTTTCCATGGAGTTTGTCTCCACCCATTCAAGGTGGCATTTGCTTACTGGAGACCTTTAAGAGGGAACCATTTTAGAAAAAGCTTTAGAGCCCATGCAGCCAGAGACCTTTGGAGATGAAGAAGGAAAATGCCTCTGGGGGAGCTGCATGGAACAAGAAGCTTGGAGAGGAAGTTAGCAGATATTGCCACGTTCTCCATGTGCCTTTCCAGTTGAGAGAGAAACCCTGAACGTCATTGGCCTTCTTGATGCCTTAGATTGGACTTTTCTATAGCCTTGCTTTAATTTGGGCATTTTCACAGCCTTAGAATGTGTAAACTTTCAACTTAATCAATTACCCTTTTTAAAAGCTGTTCTGTTTCTGGTATAACACATTCAAGCAGCTTTCAAATTAGAACACCTTCCTAACCAGACTGTAAATTCCTTGAGGGCAGGGATCATGTCAAATTATTTCAGTGATCTTTATATACTTCATAAGTACATGGTGATTTAGAACACATAGACTTAACTGAGCCTACTTAATAGTTAAATACCTAGTATTTTGGGAAAATGTCTTTCCTGGGGAAATATTGTTGTTGTTTTTTTTTTTTTTTACATCTGGGAAAGCATTAGCTTTTTCAACTTTTCAGCATCATGTTGATGAGGACAATCGGAGGTAAATATGTTTGCCAGGGAAGTAGAATGCACTTTCTGTCTAAGACAAAAATAGAATCTTCTCCTCCAAGCCCTGAGGATCCTGTTACCTATACATAATGGTCACATGGGCGGTACATACGAAGTGCTCAAAGGTTTTGTTGATGATTAATGCTCAGGTGGAGCTGTGGCATTTGTCAACAGTCACCAGTGTTCAGCAAATGTGCTGCTTGTCATTGAGGCTGGCCCCATTGTAAAGCATTATTCCTACTCTGAATGGGACTGTCATTATGTAATAAAGGACAGAAGGTGGAAAAAAGCAAAACACCAAGAAATAAATAAATGGCATTTTTCCTTTTTAAGCACCTAGCAGAGTACCTTGCTTACCTATGGTGTTAAATTGAATTCCACTCTAGGGTCTTAATTCTGAGTGGTTTCTTTTTAAGGTTTTGGGACTTCTGGGCAAAATGAAGAGATGGTCAAACTGAACACTTCAGTTAAATTCAAGAAGTGAATTTAATATAGCCCCAGAACAGGCTAAAGGTTTTGGTTTTGGTACTGCTTTTCTGGATAACCATTCTTACATCTTTTATGTTCTGACTCTAAATTGGTAGAGGCAACACTGGGGCCAGATCACAGATCCACACAGCCTTGGGGCGAGTCCTCGCATCCCTGGTGGATCATATGAGGAGTTTTCAACAACTGCTTCCCCTACCACACACACACACACACACACGCACACGCACACGCACACGCGCACGCACACACACACGCACACGCGCACGCACACACACACGTACACGCACACGCGCACGCACACACGTACACGCACACACACGCACACACGCACACGCGCGCAGACACGCACACGCACACACACACGTACATGCACACACGCACACGCACGCACACACGCACGCGCACGCACACACGCACACGCACGCACGTACACACACACACACACACACACACACACACACACACACACACACACTACTCTAGCTTGGGATGCCAGGTTTCTTCCCAACCTATTGTCCTCTTCATCCTTGCATTTCATACTTTCCATTCCCAGTACAAACATTTGCCATCTGCAAATCGCAGAGAAGATGAAAGGAGATAAAGGCTGGGGATAAAGGGGGCTCTGCCTTGATTAGGTACCAGGAGCCTACTGAGAAATGAGCAGGAGGTTATGAACTGTGGGCTCTGGAACCACATGGTCTGAGTCCCAATCTCACTTTCCTGCTTTCTAGCTGTGTCATCTTGAGCAAGCTGTCTAACTTTTATCTGGGCCTGGATTCCACATCTGTGAACAGAGTGACAAAAATATTGGGGTTGTTCTGACAAATGAATCAGTAGGTATGAAGCACTTAGGACAGTGCCTGGGAATATTATGCCTGGGACAAAATCAGTATTAATTATTCAATTAGTTTCCTAGGCCTACTGTAACAAAGCACTACATACTAGATGGCTTAAAACAACAGAAATTCATTCTCTCCAAGTTCTGGAGGCTAGGAGTCTGAAATCAAGTTGCTGGCAGGCTATGTTCCTTGTGAAGTCTCTAGGGGAGGTTCTTTCATCGCCTCTTCCTAGCTTCAGGCAGTAACCAGCAATCCTTGGCATGGCCACATAACTCCAATCTCTGCTTCCATCTTCACACGACCTTTGTTCCTCTGTATCTGTCTGTCTCTCTGTCAGAATTTTCCTCTTCTTATAAGGACACCTTATAAGAAGTGTATTAGGGTGTATTAGGGCCCACCCAAATCCTGTATGAACTTAAGTACTTACATCTGTAATCACCTACTTCCAAATAAGGTCAATTTCAATTAGGTACCAGGATTAGGACTTCAACATATCTTTGAGGGTGGAGGGTGGACACAATTTAACCCACAACAGTTGTCATTGTAGGGGAAAGCCTGTAAGTTCCTTAAAGGCCAGAGTAAGACCCACATGAGACAGAAAAATATAGAAAACCGTACCTGTCAATTCTTGCTCTTACTCGCCCTCATCCCACAGAAACTGCTCTCACTCATTCATTTTATTCAGCAACCATTTTATTGGGGGCCTACTATGTGCCAGGCACTTACACATGCCTGGGAATACAGAAGTGGAAAAAATTATACAGTACTTACTCTTAGGAGCATACAGTCCAGCACGTATGTACATTCACATCTGTTAGCATGCAATGCCCAGGCCCTGGACACCTGGTATGCAGCACATGTAGGAAGATTTTGAGAGTTCTTTACTATTATTCCTTCCTCAGGTAGGCTCCTCAGAGACATCCTTGACTACCTTCCCACTTAGACCTCATAATCGGCCATTCACCGAATTCTACATAAACTTGCTCTCTAGGAGGCCATCCCCCTTTCTTTGCTTCTACTTCACCGTACAGAACGTTGCTGCCTGAAGCACACATTCCATATTCCTGTTCTCTCATTTCAGCTGGTCCTTCCGGTTCTTGTCAAAACATTCCCAGTGGATGTTGTCTATTCTCAGGCTTATCCCCTCTTTCTACCTTTCTCTCATCTAATCCTCTCATTCTGGTTAGATGACCTTAATTTTACTGCCTTGAAACCTGAACCCACCATCAGCAGCAGTCTCTCCATCCTCTGTACTTCACCATCATCTCAGAATTTAAACCCATCCTCTTCATTCTATCGCGTCAGTTGAAAGAGGGTGCCAAGACTGCACTAGTGCCTGGAGCAGCCCCATAGCCTGCCTCTACCCTTATGGAGCTTATATTCTATTGAGGAGAGTTGGACAATAAACAAACAAATAGCATAGCTTGTCACCTGGTGTTCTAGTTTGTTAGCTGCAGGAATGTGATATAACAGAAACAGAATGGCTTTTAGAAGGGGAATTTATTAAGCTGCAAGTTTACAGTTCTAAGGTTGTGAAAATATCCTAATTAAAGCAAGTCTATAAAAATGTCCAAGTTAAGGCACCAACAAGAGGTTACCTTCACTCAAGAAAGGCTGATGAAGTTCAGAGTTTCTCTCTCAACTGGAAAGGCACATGGTTAACATGGCGATGTCTGCTAGCTTTCTCTCCAGGCTTCTTGTTTCATGAAGCTCCCCTGGGGGCATTTTCCTTCTTCATCTCCAATGGTCTCTGGCTTCCTGGGCTCTGCAGCTTTTTCCAAAATGGTTCCTCTTTTAAAGGATTCAAGTAAACTAATTAAGACCTACCTGGAGTGGGTGGACTCACATCTCCCTCTAATCAAAGGTCAGTACCCACAACTTGGTGTGTCACATCTCCATGGAGATGATCTAATCAAGGTTCCACTCTAAGTACTGAATAGGGATTAAAGGAAAAGGCTGCCTCCACAAGATGGATCAGGATTCTAAGGTACATAACCCTTTCAAACAGGCACACCTGGTGAAGAGCACAATCAGCTTGAACCACACAAGTCTGAGGTGCTGTACGGCCTTTGAGGGTAAGTGGGGGAATGATGAGAGAACAAGAAGGAGGAAGGACATGCCTTGAAACGTGCCTCCTTACAGGCCTGGCTATCTCATATTGGCAAGGGAGATGCTGCTCAGGGTCCTCAGTGGGTGGCTGATTTGCTGAGAAACTCCCTGAGCCTGCTACTGGAGAGTGCAATAGTCTTGATATTGCTTTCCACTTGTTCTTGGGGCTGGCATGTGCTATAACAGCAGGAAGTCTGCTGCATTCTGCCCTAAAATCATGGTAGGTCTGGCTGATGATGCAGTGCAACAACTTGTCCAAGAGAAATGATTCCATCTCTTGCCTGGGGATAGAGAACAGAGGAATGCCTTGGCTCTTGGCTCTACTGAGAGTTTTGGCAAATGAACACAAGAAGGCTTCAGCATGGTCTTTCCATTCTATCTCCTCATCTAGGCCCAGGTGAAAAGGAATTTGGGAGATAACTTGACTGATTTATAAATAAATTACTCCCCAATAACTGATTAAAGGACAATCCAGGGCCCAAAAGTAAGCCTTTGTTTCACTCTTATAAGGAAGACACAAAAATATTAAAATTTAATAATTTGCAGGGCACTTTCATATGCCTAATCTCATTGGATCTTCAACATACTGTATGACACAATATCTATTACAATTTATTTACCACTGAGATAGAGATGTTTTCCATTTAGCATGGGGGTATACATTTGTGCTGGTTTGAAACTACTATGTACCCCAGCAAAGCCATGTTTTAATCCTAATCCAATCTTGTGGGATGAAGACCTATAGTTTAGGATGGGAAACTTTGATTGGATTGTTTCCATGGAGATGTGACATGCCCAACTGATTAGATAGAATGTGACTCCACCTGTTCAAGGTGGGCCTTGATGAGTTTACTGGAGTAGTTTACAAGGGGAAATATTTTGGAGAAAACTCAGAGCCAATATGAGAGTCAGAAGTTTGGAGATGAAGAAAGAAAACACCCCGGGGGAGGCTGTTTGAAACCAGAAGCCAAAGGCAGATGACAGCCACATGACTACCCAGCTGACAGAGGTGTTCTGGACCTATGGTCTTTCTTTCCCTGGATACCTTAGGTTGGACATTTTTATGCCCTTAGAACCAAAAACTTGTAATAAATTCCCCTTTTAAAAGCCATTCCATTTCTGGTATATTGCATTCCAGCAGCTTTAGCAAACCAAAACAACATTCTTTGCAAAAAATCACAGTTTGTTATTATTGTACTTTTTTTAAAATTAACTTTTAGAACCAGTTAATAATCATCCCAAACTACCCAGGAGTTTTCCTATATTGAAACACTTAAGGTCCTGGAGTGGATAGCTTTACATTCCAGATGAATTAATAATGGACTTCACATAACATTCCCAGCAGAGATGCCCAGCATACCAACCTTCATGTTTCTAAGCTCGGAATGTGTAATTCATCTGCATTCTGCTGCATGCAACTTCTATTTTAAGGCTAAGTTGGTCCTTTTTATAGAAACCAGTCAAAGTTTTATAGAAACTTGTCAAATCAAGCAAGTCCATGAGTCATTTGAACATTTCCTAAAAATCAGAACATCAACATTTTCTCATCTGCTATCCATTTTCTTTTTTAATCATAAGGAAAATGCATGTACAATGCAAGTATCTCAGTGAGAACCCTAACCTTTCATAGACTATCATTACAATGAGAATGTTTCTTCATAGTGACTGATTTCATACTTGTTGAAGAAATGATCACATTTCCATTTGCAGTTTCCCCAGCAAGTAACTGCAATACATCTGCTAATTTGGGGCTTAACTTCTGTAATCCATGTTATAACCTATGATATTTTGGATGTTATTGAATGGCCTGAGACAGTGGCAACAATTAGGGCTTAGGAAGTGCTTAATGGTTAGTGTAATTTTGAAAGCCAAATAAAGCAATGAGAATCAGGGTCTTGGATTCCAATCAAGACATAATTCCTCTGCTCAAGTGACTCAAAGAATGGGTAGATATGAAGCTTGTTCTTTTTCCATATCATAGATGGATATATATATATATATAAAGCTTTGATTTTCTTTCAGTTTAGTACATAAAACTAAGGAGTTGAAGCTCTGGAAAGAGGACACTGCCTTCTATGCAAAGACAAATAAGGATGCCTAATGTGTCCTTAGGTGAACTTTTCTGCACCTCCAGGAGTATTTAGAGGGCAAATATTAGGTGTGTCCAATCTACTTAGGAATTTGAAACCAAATGGGCCTGTTAAACAATTGGCTCAACTGTTTGGATTTTTCTGGCCCTTTTTTGCCTGTGCATATCTCCTGATCATAATATCTTGTCAAGTATCCTAAGAGCAAAACCAAGGCAGACATTCATTTCTTCCTGTCCTCTTATCTTTTGGACATTCGGATAGATGAGAGGGAGAAGGTCTAGATAGTCATGCCTGTAGAATTCTGGAGAAAAGAAGAAGAACATTATCTAAAGGGACATTATCTTATCAATTTGTAATATTATTAGACCTTTCATTCGCCTGAGCACATTTCTAACAACGGCTTTATTAATAATGTAGTAATGTCAATTCCTTAGTCATTAGATGTTCTCATCATTAGATGTTCTGAAAGGATTTGGGAAAATGAGCCCTGAGGTTTTTCCTACTCCCAATGCAAACACAGTGGAAATTCACTAGTATGTTTCAAGTAATGCTTAAACTTGAATTTATTCTGAGTTATTCTGTCATCAGATTGCTTATCAAATAGGCATTCTATGTTCCCGGGAAAATGACTTGAGCTATTAAGCTCAAATCAATGAGAAGAGAAGAAAACCTCAGATTTCACCCTGAATGAAAAGGAGAATTAGTTTCACCTTACCTTTTACCTTCATTTTATATATTACATTGAAATAGAGAAAAAGAATGGAGGAGCCATCTAGTATAAAAAATATAAAATCTAATTAAGTAGCAAGGGAATATAATTGTAGAGCATCAGCCCCTCTTTTTTCCAAGTGTGGAAGAGGGGAAATACGGGCCATGCTGCTACCATAGAAACCATCCAAGGTATGTGGGGGGAGGGAAGTCCCTTAGAGGCCTATCTTCCTCATCTTAGAACTTAAAAATCTTACTTTTCTCAAAGTCAACGTGTTCAAGCCAACAGGTGATCTTTGTAATGGCAAGAGATATGTGTATGTGTGTGTGTGTGTGCATGCACATGCAAGCACTCATGTCTTTTATTTAATTGAATTACAATCTGCTTTCCCTCTGCTTTGCTTTTGGAGCCTAGTGGTTCTAGTTGTCTTTCAGTCCAACCTCGTCCAGAAGGAAAGCTGACAATTAAAAAAAAAAAATCATTGTATCTACTTTGTACCAGACACTGTGCTTCTAAGGCCTTGCTCTCTGTAGTGTAATGCACAGAAATGCAAGATATCTGACAAATACTGAATAGAGTCATTGGATGAAAATTCATTAATATACATGGTTACATCTGTTTTTGAGTATGTGAGACATTCAGAGGTCTCTTAGAAAATAAACGGCTCAAAATGAATCCCCTCCCCTCTTTAATCCAGAGGTATTTCTGTGCACAGGCTTCTTTTTTAATTTTTATAATTGGATATAAGAAATGCTTCTTACAAGTCATTCTCAACACATTTGCAGGAATCACACCTTCCGTGTTTGCTATTTCTCTACAATTCCATGCTGCAGTAGCCACCTTAACTTTTCTTCTTACCCGTCCCTTTCAAACTATTGTAGAAGGCAGATGGGCAATGGATCAGGTATTTGGAAGCTCGTGAGCATGCCAAAGTCTGTCCTTTTGGGTGGAGGATATAGGAAAAATAGAAACCAGCTCAGTATAAACACGATGCCAAGAAAGGTAGGGAGTTCCCATCACTGGAAGTATTCTAAGTTGGACAATCTCTCACCAGGGATATTGTAAAAAGGATTCAAAAATCAGAGGAGAAGTTGGACTAAATGTCTGTCTTAGTTTGCCAGGGCTGCTATGACAAATACCACACGATGGGTTAGCAACAGGAATTTACTCTCTCGTGGTTTGGGAGGCTAGAAGTCCAACATCAAGGCCCAGATAAGCCATACTTTCTCCTGGAGTTTGTAGCATCCTGCTGCTGGTTTGCCATAATCCTTGGGGCTCCTCGGCTTGCATCTCTGCCTCCGTCAAATGGCTTCACTTTCTGCTCAATCATCTGTGCATCTGTCTAGATTTCCTTTCCTTATAAGCATTTCAGCCATATGGTTTAAGGCCCATCCTGATTCAATTTAGTCTCAACCTTCGTGAACAACAATTTCAAAGGTCCAATTTACAAAAGGGTTCACATCCACAGGAATGCAGATAAAGGCGTGAACATTTCTCTTGTGGGATACATCACTCAATTCCCTCAAATAACCTTTTCAAGTGTGAGTTTGTTTTTATAGATCCTGGGATGGCACTGATATGGTATCCACATATCAGTGAAATAAATGATTTTTTTTGCAATAAAAAAGAAGAGACAGCATGGTATCTGTGATTTCCTGTGGGGAAGGAATGGCTGAACTTCAACAACTAAAGAGAGGGACATTGCTGAGAGCAGTCTCAGTGGCTCAGCAGGGTCCACAGCTGCACCAAAACCGGACATGTGAGGGTTCCTTCAGAACAAACAGAGATCCATTTAAACCATCTTAATCCAAAAAAGGGAGTGCATTGATTCCCTTGGGAATTTCAAGGAGGTGAATCTGAATTTGGGGCTTGGCTGAATGCAGAGCCAGAAAAGATGTAACCGGGGTCCTGACTCTCTCTGTCCCTTAACTTTCTTCTGGGTCGGCTTTATTCTTTGGCAAGCTCCCCCAGGAGGTGGCCAGGATGCTCCCTGGAGCTCCAGGCTCACCTTCTACCATTTGATCAATACCCGTGCAAAATAAAGCACCCCTTTCCCGATAGCCCTAGTGAAACCCTCAGGGAGTGATTTCATTGGCCCAGGATTTAAATGAATCCCTGTGGCAAGTGGGCACCCCCCTCTGGAATCAGGGATGGGGTCAGTACACCTCCACCATCATCTAGGAAACATGGGAGTGGCAAAGGGGAGGTTCCCAAAGGAAAATTGGGATGCTCTTACTAAAAGAATAGAAAAGGATCCTGAGCAACTGAAATCAAAGCAATAAATTTAAAAAGAACCTCATTATATTCTTTCATAATTGGAAAAGAAATCACATCTGGTGGGGCACAGTTCCGCTTCTCCTGGGCCTGCATGCTCTTAGGTGCCTGGGGAAGCGCAGAGGAGACGGTGGGTTCACTCAAAGTTCTTTCTATCCCCTTTCAGGGTGTCTTCATATATTATCCAGACTAGAAAGTTAAATACCACATTTCCAAGACTCCCTTGCAGCCAGAATAATGGATCCAAATTAATTTTATTAATTAGATGCACTAAGATAAGAACGGCAATGCAAAAGCAAAGACCAGCCCATCTTTCTGCACTTCATGGCTCTCTGCTACCAGGCACCATTGCAGAGCAGTTGGTGCGACAACCGTCAAATGTCCAATCTCTAGCCTTGTCAGTCTTGAGAGACAGGAGCAATAGAGGCCTCCTGAGTCCCTGTCTTCCAGATTACGGATGAGGATGAGGTCAGAAGGTCCTGGGGCGGTGGGAGGCGGTTCTGCAGCACTGCTCTGAGACGCCTTTCTGTAGGCCTGGTCTAGAGTCCAAGTAGTCCAGCTCATCTAACAATGTCTAATGCAGACAATTCTACATATTAAATCATTTTCTGCTTAAAATAAAAAGATAAGTGTCTGCTTACTAAATTGAGGCAGGGCCCACACAACTCTCAAACAATCAAACAGTCCGGTTCTTGCCCAAGGCCTAGATGCTCAGAGGGGCCCATTTGGGGACAACCCTGGGTGATGCAGGCAGAGGAGAAGCTCATTTTACTTCTATGGGTCTTGAGCTCCACGGAAGAAGGCAGGATCACAGCAATTTCTGGGGCTAATCTCATCCACATGTGTGTCCCATCCAGGCACTGACTTTAGAACCTACCAGGGATCTTTGTCTTTGCTCATCTGGTATTTACTACTCTCTGTTCCCTGACTTGATTCTGTAATGTGAGGCCTATGTTTTCATTCACCCATTCTTTCACCTCACAGTGCAAAAATATTTACTGTCCACCAGCAAGTACCATTCCCTCCACAAACAACCCGTCATAGTCCATGCTCCCTCCCGTCTCCACCCTCTGCTTCTCACACATGCATGTCCACAAGGCACACTTTTCACCCTTGTCAGCCAGGCTAACCTTTACACAGTCTTCCTTAATTCTCACAGTCTGCGTTCTCAATCTCACTATATGCTCCTATAGCTCCGGAATTTCCCTGATCAAAACATTTTCTCACATTGAATTAAAATTGCTCATTCATTTCTCTGTCTCCCACGTTAGATGTCAGTGCAGTGATGGCAAAGACTGTGTCTCTTTTTGCCAGTGTAGACCCAGCACCCAGCTCAGGGCCTGGTATGCCCATTGTTCAGTCATGCAATAACTTTTTATTGAATTAATCTGGATTGTCTCTGGAAACTCTAAGATAAAAGATTAGCTCCAAAGATCAAAAGAGATAATAGAAACTCCAGGTGCTGAGGCAAAAACTGAAACTTGGCAAAAGATTTCTTTCTTTCCTCATGTTTTCTTTTGACCTTTTTTTTTTTTTTTTTTTACATGGGCAAGCACCAGGAATCAAACCCGGGTCCTCTGATATGGCAGGTAAGCATTCTTGCCTGCTGAGCCACTGTGGCCCGCCCATTTTTTTCTTTTTTTATTATTTTTATTTTTGTTCTTCCTCCTTATATTTTAATTCCCCACCCCTCCTGCCTCGTTCTCTTTTTGCTAGACAGAAAGAGAGAGAAAGAGACCTGTTTGTAACACTGCATCCTAGGATACCATCTCATTGTGATCACTGGCTATTTTAAATGTTATTGATACTTTTCAGGTTTTGACTCTGACCTTGTAGTCTGTGCGAATTTCAAGGAATTTTTGTAGCCTTGCTCAGTCTGTGCTTCCTCACTTGTAAAATGGTGAATTAAAGATAGCCAGAGACTCTTGGACACTACTTCCATCTAAAGGTGGGCTCTGTCCCTGAGCCTCGGCTTCACCTGGGTGGGTGCTGTGACTGCTCCACAAACAGGATCCAGCAGCGGTGAGGCCATGCTGGTCTGGGGGGTCAGGCCTTTGAGACGGGTACTTTCTTAGAAGACTCGCTCTAAGGAAAGCCAGCTGTCTTGCTGTGGGAAGCCAGAGCTAACCACAAAGAAAGGCAGGATGGAGAGACACGCACAGCCATACTCCCAACTGTTTAGCCATGTCAATTGAAATGCAGACATATGAATGAAGACGCATCTTGGACGTCCAGCCCAGTTCTGCCTTTGATGACCCTAGCCCCAGCTGCCATCTGACTGCCACCAAATGAGAGACCCCAAGCAGGAACTGCCCAGCGGAGCCCAGTCAACCCACAGAGCCATGAGCCACTTAGGTTTGGGGTGGTTTACTAAGCAGCGACAGATAAGTGCATGGAGAAAGTATTACTTAATGGTATTACCTATCATTATCTATATCATCATCAATACATATCAAGTCTCCTGCCCTTCCCCTTCTTTTTAATTAATTATATGCATTTCCAAGAAGGGGTCATTCTCAGTGGCATCATTTGAGGTGGTGTAGGGTGGAGATGTGGTTATTTGCTAGATATTTGGAATTTGAATAGCTTCCCTTTCTTTTCTCCATTTTTCTTTTGTTTCTTTTTTTGTGTTCTTTAAAGCACAGCCAGATCACTGAGGGCCTAAAATAAGAACACCAAATTTCAGCCTTTGTGTTTCAGACAGTAAAATCAGAGGCTTGGTACAGGCCCGTGGTGATGGAAATCAAGCCCTAGAAGCTAAATTGATTCAAAGCAAAATTCCTCCTGACAGCTATTGTCATGTCCTTGTGTGTGTGTATGTGATTCTGTGTGCAAAAGCAGTTAAATACTTTAGACTGCATAGTTATTTTACCATGTAAGCATGATAGAACCGCAGGCATTTTTGGGGGGGGGAGCTTAAAAATTACAAGGTTACCTGTAATTACAGCCTTGCTAAGCAAAATCAAGTTTGATTTAAGCCATGTGGAAAGATGTGGTGCACAGTAGAAATATTCTTTTTCCTTGACTCATATGGCTGAACTTATTTTGTTCTAGCAATATCGTTATAACTCAATCTTTTATTTATATCTAAGGTTGCATGTCTTGTGAATTATGTTGCCTGTCTTTGAAGACTTGGCTACTAAGACAGTTCTCACTACCTTTTTATTTCCCCGTAAGTTCCTGCAAACTCATCTACACCATCATAGGCAAAAGTCTTCATCTTCGAGTCTGCACTGGTTCAGCATCATAAATTCTGTTAAATACAAGTCAATTTGGTCCTGGGTGAAAGAGGAAGTCAAACTAGGTACCTGATATGCATAAGGGAATTCATTAGTTTATTCTCACATTTCAACCTTGAGTGTTGGTGTGGACCCAAAGCCACAGTGTTTGTTGTCCTATAGCCACAGGATAAAAACCTCTGGAACATTTGGGGGCCCACAAAGCAGGACTGAAGGGAGAGGGGGAAGTGGTCAGCGTGAGTGTCTGGTGAGGGTATTTTGCCATTTGAAGTCCAGCTACAGAACGTTGCTTGGACCAGGAATTTAATCTGCTACTGAAGACCCATTTCCCTGATGAGAATGTAGGCAACTGGAGCTTGGTCTTCCTGGCCCAGAGACTAAGGTGCCCCCCCATTAGGCTTCTGCCTTCCAATCGAGTCGGTATCCATAGACGTGGCAGCTGTGGTAACTGTTTTCTTTCTTTTCACAGTTCTTAGACTTGTGACTGTGTTCGAGCGAGGCACTAGGCAGATTGCTCTATAATTACTTCTAGATTTGCCTCTGGGTGTTCTGAACATGAGCTCGGTTGTGGGTGTGTTCACGTGAGCTAGTCAGAGGATGAGCGATTGCTGTCCTGTCGCCAAGAGCCAGAGAATTCGAGTCTAGAGCAAAAAAGGTGGTATTATTGGTCCCAAAGTCAAATGTCACCTTCCAGGGGGTTGAGGATGGGGTCTTTGCAATGATTGCAATTGTACCCACATCTGTGATCCTGGATGCCCCCGTGGATGGACTCAATCAACCCCCTTCCCCCATAAAAGAGGGACAGGCATGCACCCAGGCCACCACACAGGCGAGCTGGGACCCAGAGCGCTCACACCCTGGAGGCCCTGCGGACCGCGAGCAGCTTCCCTGCGGTGGGCGGGGTCGGCCGCAGAGAGGTCAGCGGGCTGCAGGCCCTAGGGAGCGGGGAGTGGGATTGGGGGTCGTGGGGAGACACCAGGGAAGTGCTCCTAGGAGACTGGAGTAGTCGGTTGCACCGAGCCCGCCAGGGAAGGCAGGCAGATGCGCACCTGGGCTCCGTCCAGAGCAGTCGCTGTCCCCACGTCCCGCCCTCCGCTGAGCCCGGCTCCCCGAAGCCTATGCGTCCCCAACATCGGAGCCACAGCATTCGCCCAGTGGTCGCGCAGCGGGACCCAGGCTGGCTCCCGGCGTGCGCTCGCGGACACCAGTCACTGCCTGCGCCGTCAACTCCCGACGGCTGGTTGGTTGCTCCTGCCGGGCCCGCTGCTCGGTTTCCCTCACTCCGCACGGGGCGCAGCACTGGCTCCAGGCGCCCCCCGGCGCGGAGCGCGCTGAGCGGCGCCGGAGGCGGGGCCTCGCACAGGGCGCCCCGGGATTGGCCGCGGGCGGCGGGGGGGCGGGGCCGGCCCCAGAGAAAACCGCGCGCGCCGGCGGAGTGCATTCCCAGCCCCGAGTTTGAGCCCGCTGGAGCCGCGGTGTTGCACTCGTTTCCGTGCTTTTTATCTAGGAGAACCCACCTCGCACCCGGCCGGGTCCTTCTTCCCTTTCCCGCGCAGCGCGAGCCTTCTTCCGCCTCGCAGGTCCAGTCCCGCGCGGTGCAGCCCCGCCGGAGCGGCGATGCGCCTCATCCACAACATGTGCACCATCGCCGAGTACCCTGCCCCGGGCAGCGGCGCAGCCGCCGCGGATTGCTGCCTGGGGGCCGCGGGCCGGCGCCTCGTGAAGATCGCCGTGGTGGGGGCCAGCGGCGTGGGCAAGACCGGTGAGTCCTCCTGCTCTTGCAGGAACCGGAGTATCTCCGGGGCTGGGCATGGGCGATCCCGCGGGGAGTTGCGGATAAAAGAGACTTGTGTGTGGGTGGGGGAGGTGAGGACTGCGGCTGGACGAATCCCCCGCACCCCGATCTTTTGATTCGCTGCCCCTTCTGGGAGGGATCCTAGCCCTCATCATTTCCAAGCCCTTCCTTTCACAGATGGAGAAAAATGGGATCTAGAAAGGTCAGGCGACTTTCCGGCAGCGCCGGCACAACTGCGAATAGAACTTTGAGGTTTCTGAGCCTCTGGCAGTGCCTGGCACGGAAAGGGGAGTCAGTGAAGGTAGCCCCTCCTGGAGGTCTTTAAGGTTAGGAAAGACATTTGTCTGCTGGAAGACTTAGGTGTGGCTCGGCCGGGCTCAGTGGAGGGAGGGTGGGCCAAATGACCCTTCCAGCTGGACAGAGTCATAATTCACCATGCTTTCCAGCCCCCTCTCCCTGTGTCTGGAAGAAGGGTCAGGGAGCTGCAGGGGAGGAATTCCACTCGGTGGCCGTGTATGGCTTTCTCTGAGAGAATTGTTTTCCAGGCTGGGGGTGGGGTGGAGACCAATCTAAGTTCCTGTGCCAGGCTTAACCATCTTTTGGTTCTCTTTTCTGACCTGCAGCTCTGGTCGTCCGGTTCCTCACCAAACGATTCATTGGTGACTACGAAAGAAATGCAGGTGAGGAAATTCACTGGAGGAAAATGCTGTCAGCTTGCACCAGTACTGCTGTTCCCATTTTTCACTGGCTCCCAAGCAGGTTCCTTTAGAGTGACAGTCTGAACATCAGGATCTGACCATTTCCAACTTTGCACCCCCCCCTCCCTTCCTATAACTGCCATCTGGCCTCATTCCATTCAGAGCCCATTCATCATTTTATCAAGTGCCTGAAAGTATTCCCCTTGGTATGCTTTAACTATGGGGACCCCAGTTGGAAGCACCCTTTGTACTCAAGAGCCTCTCCCTTCAAAACACTTCTGCAAAAGTCATAAAAAAAAATGGGTAGCTCCTCCCCCTGCCCCTCTCCCTCTCTGCTGGTTGCCTTTCAGAGGTGACCTTTTAAAGCAGAGGCCATAGGAGAACAGTTGTAAACCCAAAGTTCTCTTTTCTTAACAAAGAAAAATAAGTACATGGTCGAATTTTTGGAGACGAGTTTCTGAATAAATGAGAGGGCAAGTATTTCAAACCTCATGATTAAAGAACAGCCACTGGGGAGGTTTTTTTAGAGGGCTTTCCACCTATACTTTGTAAGCAGATTGCATCTTTAGGAGATTATTTAGAATGAGCTATATAAACCATCCCAAGATATGATAGCAGCCTTCTGCTTTGATGTGGATTTGGCTATCATCACACCAATTTTTTATTTCGATTGATAATGCTGGCTCTGCATTTACTAAAGTATTTGCCTAGCAAGCCATTGTATCAAGTGACTAAAATATAAATTTATGTCATTTGATACTGAGATAAAACACAAATCCCACAGGACCAAGAAAGTCTGTTTAAAGAAATGCTCTAAATATGGAAACTCTATTTAAAAATAGACAAGTTTCCAAAAACTTGTGAACTTTGCTCTGGTTTAATGAATCCAGTAACTCGGGGTTAAAAAGTACCCTTGTTTCAAAAAACAATCTGAATAAGCCCATTAAATAGAAATAAACATGCCTTTGGTGAAAGCTACCTTTGTAACATTAAAAAAAAAACAACCCACAATGTTTTAAAAGTTATAAAAAAGGAAGAACATAAACTTCTTTTTTCTTTGCCTTCATAGGTAATCTGTATACCCGGCAAGTCCAAATAGAGGGTGAAACCCTGGCTATTCAGGTTCAAGATACTCCAGGTATTCAGGTGAGAAGGTCTAAGATATTTGACTGGGTCAAAGGGGAGTCTGCTTTGCTGTGAAATTATTCAGTTCTCAGAGTGCCTTGTGCTGAAGGAAGAGAGAAACTGGGGGAGTCACGCCTAGACTTTTACATCTTGTCTGACACCCCTTTATATCTGGCTGTTGATCAGTCTTAGCCTATGGCTTAGTATGGGAGAATTGGCTAAGGACAGAAATCTTCCAGGAAGATTCAACAACAACAGGAAAAAACAAACCAAACACATTTGAAACTGGAAAGGTTTTCTTGCTATGGCTAAAAAAAGATCAGTTTTACATATGTGTCTTTGGTGCTAAAAAAAAAAATCAAACATCTATGTATAGTTTCCAAATACTTGGAATCACTTTTATATTATGGAAAGTTACTCTGTAGACAAAAGAGCCATGCTAGTGTGTTTTTCCCCCCTCCCTCTTGAACTGGGCAGTTATCCAGGTTTAAATGCTTCCAGCTCCTATCTTTACTTCCCCAGACTTACTGTCTAGCCAGTTAATTTCCCATTTTCTGGAACTACAAAGTCTCTCTGCATAGAGTTTGTTACAGGTCAATTTTCCACTTGAGTGTGGTGAGCTGCACTGTTATTTATTCCAACTCTGTGCAGCTGGATCAACAGATTGTCAAGAAAGCTGAAGTGTGTGGGGAAATAACTTGTTTATGGCCTGCAACCTGGCATTACTGTGAAGGGCTCTTTTGAATTTGCTAGCCAACCAAGCTAGGGCTCCTTGGTGGCACTGGCCAATCAGTGTGCCATCACCCTTCTCTTTCAGGTGCATGAGAACGGCTTGAGGTGCAATGAACAGCTGAATAGGTGCATTCGTTGGGCAGACGCTGTGGTGATCGTTTTCTCCATCACTGATTACAAGAGCTATGAACTCATTGGCCAGCTCCATCAGCATGTCCAGCAGCTCCACCTGGGTACCCGGCTGCCCGTGGTGGTTGTGGCCAACAAAGCTGACCTTTTGCACATCAAGCAGGTTGACCCTCAGCTTGGACTGCAGCTGGCCAGCATGTTGGGATGCTCATTCTACGAAGTATCCGTCAGTGAAAATTACAATGATGTGTACAGCGCCTTCCATGTCCTGTGCAAAGAAGTGAGTCACAAACAGCAGCCCAGCAGCACACCCGAGAAACGAAGAACCTCCCTCATTCCCCGGCCTAAGTCGCCCAACATGCAGGACCTGAAGAGGAGGTTCAAGCAAGCCCTCTCAGCCAAAGTGAGGACTGTCACCTCTGTCTGAAACAGGGGTACTCAAGGGGGTTCAGTCATCCCAGGAAGAGGGCCTGAGGTTCTTCCAGTGCAGGAATGTTGAATGCTGGCAGTAATTCATGGTTCCAAAAAGGGCTGGAGCTGAGGGGCCAAGAGAGCCGATGGAACTGCTGCAGAAGAGGGAGCCTTGTTCTGAGCGGGGGACAGAATTAATGGGGCTTGCATGAGCCCACCAGAGCCACCCTCTGCATCTGGAAAAGTACTCTCTGTCTTTTCCTTTGGAGTGGGGAGGGGAGCATTGGACTTTGTTCATCACTTTGTAAATGATGGTCAGTTGTAGTTTCACCAAATATATTTAATTGATGGGATTTACAGTGGGAATGAAAGAACAGATTAAGCGTTTAGATTTTTTTTCCAAAAACTTTCAAATTTTTCTTTTTTCCTTTCTTTTCCTCCCCTCCCCCACACCCCCAAAAAGAATTGCTTTTCTCTTATCAGTACAATTTGCATCCCTGAAACACTGTTCCTTATATGCCTTTCTAAACCTGAAGGATACTCAGATTTCTTCCTTTAAGAACAAGGAGGAAAATACTTTCCCAAAAAAAGTCGAGTTCTGTATGCAGTGTTCTGTATGCAGATATGTCAACTCACACACTCACGCAGTGTGCAGAGAGGCACCAGTTCCTCCTTTGAAGGATGGGCACGTTTCGTTGGGCATCTGTGGTGTAGTTGTGAACTCAACTATAGCCCTAGACATCGAGTAATTTTAAGACTGTATACTTTTTTTTAAGACTGTTGCATTAGGTACAGGAAAAAATAATGTATCAGTTGCTTTTGGTGTGATTTGTGTAAAGGGCTCATGGCAGTGATGTTGGGTTCCTTGCCAGGCCTGGCTGAGTCATGGCTATGGGTGGCTAAAATCCACAAACATTGTCTCATGGTGAGTGTGAACAGAAACAGGGGCTGCCCCACCAAATCCCCCCCACACACACACACAGATGCACTTTAAAAAGCCACCTGTGCTTTGGCTTAAACTGTAATTAATTTATTTTATGTACAATAAATCTCATTTTAAAAGAGTTGACGCCTGAGTTGGTCTTTATTGAACTGTTAACTTCTTTCCTTTAGATGGTATTACTTAGTATCTTGAATTTACTGGGCATGTTGAGTTGGGCATTATGCCTTCCGGGGTTTATTGCTTAAGTCTCATAACAAACCAATGAGGTATATTCCATTATTATCCCCATTTTACAGGTGAGGGAACATTCTTTCAGTGCAAGTTAAATAACTTGTCAAAGGCCACAGCCTATAAGCATTTTAAACTGTAATTTATCTGCTGCTTCAAGAGTAGTATACATCCTATTTTCAAGAGTAGTATATATCCTATTATTTCCCTTCATGGTCCCCCAGAAAGACCTAAGACAAATATGCCTGGCTATATGTTTTATCCTAAGACATCTCAGCAAAGCCTTGAAGGTAATAACGTTTCTACACAAGATTATTGCTTCTCCACACATACTCTGTTGGGTAAACCTCTTTGCATTTGTTGCTTTCAAAATATTCACTTGATCCTCATTGTAGAAGCTCATAGCCATTGAGCTGGGGCTCTCCCAGGAGCCTCCCATGGAGCTTTTGCTCCTAGTGCACGTGCTAACCCTGCCAGGCTTCTCATCTGCTTCCATCCAGGCCCCGGAGACCTCTCACGCAAGCTAACCGAGCTGAATAAGTCACCATCTTTATGGGCAAATAATCACACCTTACATTTGTTTGGGTAGTGTTTTCTCATACCTGATCTCACTTAATCCTCAGGATAGCCCTGTAAGGAAGGTGGGGGAGCTATTACCATTTTATAGGTGAGACAAATAGGCTCAGAGTTTTGAGTGATATCTTCAAGTTCACACAAAAGGTCTGAATTGATGTCTTCTGACCATATTCAATGTTCTGAGTCCTTTATAACATTTCATATATAAAATACTGCTGCACCTGTGGGGCCTTGGGACCATGGGACAGCTGCCTAAGTGAATACCTAGTGGTATGGTGCTAGGCTTTCGAATCTGTTTTCCCACGGGATAAATATCCTGACCACTCTAGCTAGACAGGGCTTCTGGTGATGTCTCACACCAACCTTATATTGAAGTATAGTAATTTTCTATACTTCAAGCCTAACCTCTAAGAAAGATATGTGGGTGTTAACATGAGATTCTATAATCATCTCAATTCAAAGGCAGTAGCAATTTAGGTTCTAAATCCAACTAGGTTCTACTCTTATTTCTATTCATTCTACGTGGTTGTATTAAAGTCAGTGAGTGAGAGGTTAATCTTCCTATGCTTAAAAATGGTCCATATTCTGAAATTAAAGACAAGAAAGCATTCTCAGGTAGGCTTTACTTTGCCAAGGTGCTGAACACTGCTGTACTTCCATTTCTTACTGGCACACTGCTTCCCCAATTTCCTTTCCAACTGCTTCACAGGTCCGCAGACCTCTTGGGCGAACTTCTCCGGCTTCCCTGCTGAGCTGCACGCTGCACCTCCTGATCTCCTGGCCTCCCGCACAAATGGTTGCCCCTCCCCTTCCCATCCCTGTGCTGGACTCACTCTCGCAAACTTCACCTTAGACGTTCAGGCTGGAGGGGGCTCAGTGCTCTCCTCCAGGCAGAGAGATAAAGTGATTTGCTCAAGGCCATTCTGGAGGAGGAAGAGAGAGAGAAGAGGGGGGAAAAAAGAGAAAGATTCTGGGCTGGAAACCATCCAAGTCCCAGTTCTATGCACTGTCCCAGTCCTGTTTGAAAGATATTACTATCTCCATTTTAGAGATGAGGAAACTGAGGCTCAGAGGGAATAAATTACCTGCGTAGGGTCACATAGATAGTAACAACTATTGTTACTATTTATTAAAAGCCTTTGTTTAATGTGCTGGGCATTATAGGAGGTATTTGAAATAAATGATTTATTTGCCTCAATAACCCCAAATCCATCTTTGGCCCCTTCCACAGATAAGGAGAAGGAAGGCTCAGGAGAGTTAAGTAACTAACTCAACTAAGACGTGGCAGATACAAGACCCCACCCATGTCTGTCTGATGCCACAGCCCAAACCCTGGGCAGTCACCCACTGCTTCCCAGCTCTGCCTCCAACATGCAAAGTCCCCCTCGGAGCCCTTCTCTTGGCTTGCAGACACTGGCCCTAGCCCATGATCACTTTCCTGTTTTCCTGAATCTCCCTTTTGCTACCGTGGGCTTGGGGTTCCTCAGTGGTCCCGCCCACCTCGCAGCCTGGGCCACATCTGCTGTTGTCATTAGACGGCTGCTTGCCGGCCTTGAGTCCCAGCTCACTAATAAAAATGTCCAAGCAGGGGTGGGGGCCCCAGCACAGCCCTCCTGTCTCAGAACCGGATCCACGTCTGTCGTGATGTCTGGCTTTCCAGTTTCCTCCCTGCCTCAAATAAAAAACACTCGAACACTCTCCAGCCTGCCGGGCACTGCGCGCTGTGCAGGGACGGCTAACCCTTCCTGACTTTCCCGGGCTTCCTGTAGCCTGGTACATACAAGGTGCCTATCAGCACATTCACACATCCCAGCCAGCTTCTAATCCTGGGGTTTAGGAGCTGTGGGTGTATTTATAGTAGTTCCCTTGCTTTGGCAAAAAATGAGATTTTGACATTCATCCTACGCCCAAGGGTGAGAAAACAATTGTGTTTTCTGGTCATAGAGCAAGACTGTAGATGTCTCCCTCATAAATGAGCAGTTGGGTGACTGGGACACCATCTCTCTGGGCAGAGGGACTATTTCCTGGCAGGGAGGAAAAGGCTGCTCAGCAGAGTCTCTGAGGGTCCCTTGGGAAATGGCCCAGAAGGACATACAGAGCTTGTTCTGGTTATAATAAATAATCCAGAAAAGCTGGTGTTTTCTGCACTGCTTTTAGGATCTAAAGAGAGAAGTTTCCAGAAAGTTCTTATTGTCCTGGTTACTTTCCTCAATTCCATTAGAGGAGACTTGATTAGGGTTATTACCGACTGTTGTAAAATTCCAACCACCGCCCTCCAAGCCCACTTTCCAAATACTCTGTAAATATTCCATCATCTGGTTTTGTCTTTTTAAATTTCTTTGAAAGTAGAGAGGGAGTTTCTTGGGCCGGGACTGTAAGCGGCATTTATAATACTGGGTTATTTACTGTCACGATTCTGTTTCTGGTAACCAAGACAAACATAAATAACAGAGGTCTTGGGGGAAGCTTGATGGAATTCTTTGTTAATGGGATGCCATTTTAATGGAGAGGGCCATGGTGGAAAGGAAGTCATTTTTTCTATTTGCTCTGGTCCTTTGGTGAGGACCCCCAGCACTTCCAAACACTGTTGTGCCAGCTATGTTTGCTGGGATGAGTACTCCACAGAAGGAGGGTTTACAAAGGCAGAAGTCAATTGCTGCAAAGTATTTACACCTCTATGAACTGTGTTAATAAAGAACAGGCCTGTGAGGTCCTTGGCAGAGAGTTTGCATTTGTATGTGCTTGTTTTGGCTCTGGCCAGCTAGGGTTGAGGTGGTAAACACTCCTGCCCAGGCCTGAGAGAGCAAAAATCACCACTACCCAACTCCGCTCAGTGTTTTCAGTCACCTTCAAGGGGCTGACATCTGGTGGGGAGAAAAAAAAATCCCTTTAGAATTGATACAATTAGATGAAGGTGGAAATGGAAAATCAGAGTGTCAGTCTTGGATTCTACACAACTACTTTGCAGCTGGAGAAAAGCTCTATTACAGACATATGGCCCCAGGTGAGCAATTGTCACACATTTATTACCAATAATGGTGACTCTTGTATGCGCCTAGCAAGCTTGCCATGTGCCACATTCTAAAGGCTTTACAGGTATTAACTCCTTGAATTTTCATGACAATCCTAGGTGGTAGGTCTACCATTACCTAATTTCATTAAGTCAGTTGAGCTCAGGAGATGTGAAATATCATGGAAGAGGTGGCACTTAATCCGGGCCATAGAATCAGGCTCCAGCCACTGAACTACTGACCTCTGGGCAATCCCAGCATAGAAGCATGTGCCACCAAGCTATTATTCCTCTTTCATTTTCTCATCTTTATGTGGATTCCAGGAGTGCTCCAAATTTCCTCTTTATTGACATTATTTTCCTGTTGATACTCGGCCTCATTTGGTGAGGTAACTTCCTTGGTGGCTTCTATAGTAAAAATCCATATTTATTGGATGCTATAAGCTAGCTGCTATGTTAGGGATGGTGTGGTGGTTGGGATCTTTTTGATTGTTTCCATAGAGTTGTGACCCACCCAATTGTGGGTTGCAACTTTTGATTAGCTGGTTTCCATGAATACGTATCTCCACCTATTCAAGCTGAGGTTGTTTATCGGAACCCTTTATGAAGGAACCATTTTGGAAAAAGCTTTAGAACCAACAGAGCCCACACAGCCAGAGATCTTTGGAGATGGAGAAGGAAAATGTCCCTGGGGGAGCTTCATGATACAAGAAGTTGGAAGAGAAAGCTAGCAGACACCACCATGTGCCTCTCCAGCTGACAGAGGTGTTGTAGACCCGTCAGCCTTTCCTGACTCAAGGTATCTTTCTGTGATGCCTTAATTTAGACATTTTCACAGCCTTAGAATTGTAAACTTGCAACTTAATAAATTCCTCTTTTTAAAAGCCATTCCATTTCTGGTATATTGCATTCCAGCAGCTTTTTCAAACTAAAACAGATGGCTAACTTCTCAAATCATCCCTCTTGTGAGTAGGTACCATTATTATCTGAATTTTACAGATGAATCTTGGAGAGATCTACCCTGCTCTGAGTTGGGACTTCATGATGGTTAATTTCATGCATCCACTTGGCTAGGTTATGGTGTCCTGTTGTTTGGTCACGCAAGCACTGGCTTGCTTGTTACTTTGAGGGCATTTCAGAGATGGATTTACATCATCAGGCAACTAATTGCATCTAAACAGCTGATTGTATCTACAGTCAACAAAGGAGATTGCCATTGGCAATAAAGGGGATCTCCTCATCCAATCAGTTGGAAGTGTAACAGCAGAAACTGAGGATTTCAGAAGTAAAATTCCTGCATTTTCTTCAGCCAGCCACTCAGCTGGTTTCATATGGGGAATACATCTTCACTTTCACTTGAGTTTCCAGCTTGCAGAAACCCTAAATAATTTGGACTTCGCAATGAGAGTCACATGAGTCTCTCTCTCTCTCTCTCTCTCTCTCTCTCTCTCTGTATATATATATTTCTTATTGGTTCTGCTTCTCTGGAGAACCCTAAATAATATGGGCTTAAATCCAGAGAAGACTTCAGATTCCTGTTCTAACCCGTGATCCTTTGCACTGGAAAGCGTGATGTGTTTCTCCCCCAGTCCCTCCCTCTCACATGGCAATGAATACAAAAGCAAGCTAAACCAGAAAGGCCCGTGAGGCTCCGCCAGGGGTACAAGGCTCTATTTACTGAATCTCCTCCTTTTTTCTTATCTGTTCTAGGCCCTTTGAAGGATTTACACCATGTTTCCATCATGCTTCTGCTTTTTAATCAAGGAGCAGTAAGTACTCTTTTCTGGGTCTCCTACCTTCTTATCTACAACCAAACTCTGGTTATTATAAGCTTCTTCTAGCTCACCTTTTCTCCACCACCTGATTGCCTGCTAATTTCAGCCACCCAGTGACCACATAGACGAAAAAAGATGATTAAAACCATACTTTTTGACATTTCCCTGACTACCACTCAGAGACTACCATTGGTTATATTTACTATGGTACTGACAGCATTTTGAGGGCATAATGATTGCTTATGATACGATTTAAAATAAGTAATTTCCTTCTTTTTTCATTCGAGTTTAGAAGCTTTTAAATATTTTTAAAATAAAAAACAAACAAAAATACAATTAAAGTCACAAACGTAATTTGCAAATAAATGTTTCCCACAAAACCAAAATTCTAACAATACAGAAGTATATAGTGGATGCAACTTACCTTTCACATGCTATGCTCCTTCTCATAGGTAATTCCTAGTTAGCAATTTTGTTTGTATCCTTCCAGAAAGTTTCCTTTGCATATAGTCATATGGTTTAAAATTTAATTTTGAGTAGACATTCTTACAGGGACCGAGTGTCAGGAGAAGCACTAGCTGCCCATTCTGTGATTGCCATAGAATAAGGGATGTGTCTGGCTTGTTCACCACCTATCACATCCCAGAGCCTAGCAGAGTGCCTGGAATGTGGCAGGTGATACTCAGTATTTGGTAAATAAATGCATGAATGAATACAGACTTGAGTCATATAACAGGTTATGTCTCATTATTTTTTTTCTATTTTAGAAAATAGTAATCTTCCCTGCTTTAATTATAATTTCTTTGGGGCTACTATAATTTTCTTCCTTCTTCAAATTCAAGATTTCCGGGTTAGGAGAATTTAAAAAAAAAATCTTATTTAAGGGCCATTAAAGTACTGGTTTTAGGTGGAAAACATACTTGGGCAAGTATGTTTGTCTTTAAGTATTTATATCTATAAAAATCCTGCTTTGATTATATCTCAGGATGATTTTCCAACCTCACAGTTTCTTCATAAAATGACAGTGTTTCGTATAGAGAACTAAAATCAGAGACACTTGAGTGTTTTGGTTTTCATTTTGCTTCCTCTACCCATTTAATCTGCAACAGAATCTGTTTTCAGCTTTATTTCTTTATTACAAACATCTTTTGGGGATGCCAGAGATTTCTACCAACCGTACCCCTTACCAATGTACGGGTCTGGGGCAGTTCATTTTTTTCCGGAATTTTTATATAATCTCACTAGTTGATCTTTTTTTTTTCCTATGGTCAGAAGGAAAATTGAGACTTACAGTAAAGAAAGCTTTATATTTCAATGCAAATTTGAAAACACAAAGGTCAGAGAGGGGCTGGGGTTACAACCTACACTCCCAGGGACCAGATATCTTGTAATGGGGTCTTTGGGAAAGGAGGAAACCTTTTATAAGCAGAGACAGCCCCGCAATCAGCCTCTGTCTCACTACCATTCCAAACAGGCTGGCAGCCCTGCCCCGTGAGCGAGCTGGAACAATGCAGCCCTTTGTTAAGGCCGGATGATTTATAATGGACACAGACTACCAGCGCTGCCCTGACCGCTACCCTCCCCCTTCCCTGTCTTTTCAGAAATGTTTCAGATCAAGAGAAAACAAAGCCTCAGACCCTATGTGCAATGTGCCCTTCTCGCTTAGATAATCTTAAGGCAAACCACACTTTTCTCACACTCATCATAATTCAAGGAGCAGCATGCCTGGCTTCTCTTTGAACAATTTCAAATCAGAAGACTTGTGATCTACCAACACTTGCCAAAAGGCATTTATTCAGAATTAATGAACTTGCAGGTGGAATTGGGAAATTCACAAATAGGGGGCTAAGGATAAATGGGAATTATCACTAATTAGGATAGCGAAAGACAGCCTGACACCTTTAGGACAATGAAAAAAAATTCTTTTTTGAAGAATCACAGCAATCTAAGCCAAGTATCTCTGTGTCTGGCTACCAAGACCTTTCAGCAAGAATTCAATCATATCCACAATTAGTAACAGGGACACTTTGGTTTGGGAGGGTCAGGCCTTATCTTCTTAGATGCTCAGAAGCCAAGGTCTGGATGCAGCCGGTCAGTTGCAAATAATAGCTCAGGAATGTTAAGTGGTTTCAGGAGTCGAGTGGACAGCACAATCACCTAAGAACAGGAGGGGGACAAACACAGGCAGGCCATTAGGGAAGCCAATACCAAGTTATTAGAGAATGAGAAATAAAAATGCGAAGAATTTCTTTGGGGGAAGGTATGGAGAGGGGTATGATGAAGGAAAAGACAAAAGGCAGCAGGTTGAATGGCACATGGTGATAATTTCCTGGGGGAGGGGTAAGTGCCCAGGGTGGGAAAGCGTGGTCTATGGGACAGCCGGACTGTCAACTGAACCTATAGCCAACAAGACACTAAAAATGACTGAGACTGACACTGGAAGGATGCACTGGAGAGGCTGACCCTGCCCACCACTTTGCTGTTGAATTAAATCTGATCGCACTGTGGCTTTCTGATCTAATTATTTGACCTTAGTATCAAGGTTTCTTGGTTTTTCAGGGAACCTTGGGAGAAGGTACCACCAGGAGGTAGCTGTTGATAATGAGGATGATGATGATAGCAGTTAATATTTATTAATTCTTAAGATGTGCCAGGCACTGAGGATGATCTCATTTCATTTCCATATTTAATCCTTATAACAACCTTATGAAATACGTACATTTATTCTCCCTATTTTGCAGATGAGGAAAAGAAAGTACAGAGAGGTTATGTAACTTGCCCAAGGACACACAGCATGTGTTTGAACCAGAAATCCCACCCAGGCAGCCTGGTTCCAGCATACCAGTACCTCTTCTAGTCACTACTCAACCAACAAGGGGTCTGGGTACAGTTGCTTTATGCTTGTGATCCACACTGGACTTTTGGGGCTTTCTGACCTGCAGTTGTGGTGACCATTCCTGCTTCCCTACATCTGGACCTTCATTCTGGGCACATTTCTCTCTGCAACACTAGAAGGGTTTTTTTTTCTCTTCCCCATGGCTGGGCTGGGGGTCTGGTGTACTTTGTAAGGGCCTGGTGAGGTTTTGCACAGCAGGTATTTGACACCTGCTGGATGAGGAGGGGACTGTGGGAAACTGGGCAGGAAGTTCTAGAGTCAGAATTCCACTGCCCAGCACCAGAGGGAGGCAGCTGATTCTCAGCCTCGGGCCAGGCTTCTTCACCTAGAGATACTGTCTGACTGTGCTCTCTGGAGCAGTGCAAGCTGGCACATTATACTGGCACTATTTCCCTGAGCAAAGTTGTTTCAGGTATAATCAGATTAATTAATTAACTCCAATTTCAATTAAGCTCCTTGGTTAAAAACAAAGAACCCATACTCCAATGTGGAGGAAACGCAGAAGGGAGAGAAGGAAGCATTTTACAGTTTTTCTTGTTAAAGAAATGAGGCCTATTAAAATGTTTTCCTCTTAAAACAACAGTGTTTGCAAGCATCTATTTCACTTGTTTTTACAAGGGAGATATCTTAAATATATGGTTCATATTAGCCACATCATCTTTTTGGCAGGAAAAATTTCACTGAAATTTGGCCTATACATTTTTTCTTGAAAGCCTTGACAGTGTGTGAACACAAGCATCCCACGATCATCCTGAATACGGTTGAAAGAGGAAGGCTACATCATGTATGTCACCAGAAGGAAAGCAAGAGGATAAAAACTGGGACCATATAACTTAGCAAAACCTACTGGAGAATGATGGTGGTTAATTATCTAAATACAAGAAAGTTATTACATGAACTAGAACAGTTGTACATTACTATTACAAGGTGTTAACAATAGGGTGGTATATGGGAAACATATAATTAATGTCAACTAAGGTCTACAGTAAACAGTAACATTGTAATATTCTGGCATTAATGGTAACAAAGGCATATACCAAAGCTAAATGCCAATAATAGGGGGACATAGGGGCATGGAATTTTTTCTTCAGAAGAAATGAGAATGTCCTCATATTAAGTGTAATGGTGAATGCTTAACTATGTATTGTACCAAGAACCATTGACTGAACCCTTAGGATGGATTGTATGGTGTGTGAATAAAATTGTTAAAAAATAATAGTGGGAATGAAGTTGGAAATCAATAATAGGCGGAGTGCCAGAAAATTCACAAATACGTGGAGGCTCAACAACACACTCCTAAACAACGACTGGGTCAAAGAAGAAATTGCTAGAGAAATTAGCAAATACCTCGAGGCGAATGAAAATGAAAACACAACATATCAAAACTTATGGGACGCAGCAAAGGCAGTGCTAAGAGGGAAATTTATTGCCCTAAATGCCTATATCAGAAAAGAAGAAAAGGCAAAAATTCAGGAATTAACTATCCATTTGGAAGAACTGGAGAAAGAACAGCAAACTAATCCCAAAGCAAGCAAAAGGAAAGAAATAACAAAGATTAGAGCAGAAATAAATGAAATTGAAAACATGAAAACAACAGAGAAAATCAATAAGGCCAGAAGTTGGTTCTATGAGAAAATCAATAAGATTGATGGGCCCTTAGCAAGAGTGACAAAAAGAAGAAGAGAGAGGATGCAAATAAATAAGATCAGAAATGGAAGAGGAGACATAACTACTGACCTCACAGAAATAAAGGAGGTAATAACAGGATACTATGAACAACTTATGTTAATAAATACAACAATTTAGAGGAAATGGACGGGTTCCTGGAAAGACATGAACAACCAACTTTGACTCAAGAAGACATAGATGACCTCAACAAACCAATCACAAGTAAAGAAATTGAATTAGTCATTCAAAAGCTTCCTAAAAAGAAAAGTCCAGGACCAGATGGCTTCACATCTGAATTCTATCAAACATTCCAGAAAGAATTAGTACCAACTCTCCTCAAACTCTTCAAAAAAATCGAAGTGGAGGGAAAAATACCTAATTCATTCTATGAAGCCAACATCACCCTCATACCAAAACCAGGCAAAGATATTACAAAAAAAGAAAACTGCAGGCCAATCTCTCTAATGAATATAGATGCAAAAATCCTCAATAAAATTCTAGCAAATCGTATCCAACAACACATTAAAAGAATTATACATCATGACCAAGTAGGATTCATCCCAGGTATGCAAGGATGGTTCAACATAAGAAAATCAATTAATGTAATACACCATATCAACAAATCAAAGCAGAAAATCACATGATCATCTCAATTGATGCAGAGAAGGCATTTGACAAGATTCAACATCCTTTCCTGTTGAAAACACTTCAAAAGATAGGAATACAAGGGAACTTCCTTAAAATGATAGAGGGAATATATGAAAAACCCACAGCTAATATCATCCTCAATGGGGAAAAATTGAAAACTTTCCTCCTAAGATCAGGAACAAGACAAGGATGTCCACTATCACCACTATTATTCAACATTGTGTTGGAGGTTCTAGCCAGAGCAATTAGACAAGAAAAAGAAATACAAGGCATCAAAATTGGAAAGGAAGAAGTAAAACTATCACTGTTTGCAGACGATATGATACTATACGTCGAAAACCCGGAAAAATCCACAACAAAACTACTAGAGCTAATAAATGAGTACAGCAAAGTAGCAGGTTACAAGATCAACATTCAAAAATCTGTAGCATTTCTATACACTAGCAATGAACAAGCTGAGGGGGAAATCAAGAAACGAATCCCATTTACAATTGCAACTAAAAGAATAAAATACCTAGGAATAAATTTAACTAAAGAGACAAAAAACCTATATAAAGAAAACCACAAAAAACTGCTAAAAGAAATCACAGAAGACCTAAATAGATGGAAGGGCATACCGTGTTCATGGATTGGAAGACTAAATATAGTTAAGATGTCAATCCTACCTAAATTGATTTACCGATTCAATGCAATACCAATCAAAATCCCAACAACTTATTTTTCAGAAATAGAAAAACCAATAAGCAAATTTATCTGGAAGGGCAGGGTGCCCCGAATTGCTAAAAACATCTTGAGGAAAAAAAACGAAGCTGGAGGTCTCACGCTGCCTGACTTTAAGGCATATTATGAAGCCACAGTGGTCAAAACAGCATGGTATTGGCATAAAGATAGATATACCGACCAATGGAATCAAATAGAGTGCTCAGATATAGACCCTCTCATCTATGGACATTTGATCTTTGATAAGGCAGTCAAGCCAACTCACCTGGGACAGAACAGTCTCTTCAATAAATGGTGCCTAGAGAACTGGATATCCATATGCAAAAGAATGAAAGAAGACCCATATCTCACACCCTACACAAAAGTTAACTCAAAATGGATCAAAGATCTAAACATTAGGTCTAAGACCATAAAACAGTTAGAGGAAAATGTAGGGAGATATCTTATGAATCTTACAATTGGAGGCAGTTTTATGGACCTTAAACCTAACGCAAGAGCACTGAAGAAGGAAATAAATAAATGGGAACTCCTCAAAATTAAACACTTTTGTGCATCAAAGAACTTCATCAAGAAAGTAGAAAGACAGCCTACACAATGGGAATCAATATTTGGAAACGACATATCAGATAAAGGTCTAGTATCCAGAATTTATAATGAGATTGTTCAACTCAAGAACAAAAAGACAGCCAACCCATTTACAAAATGGGAAAAAGACTTAAATAGACACCTCTCAGAGGAGGAAATACAAATGGCCAAAAGGCACATGAAGAGATGCTCAATGTCCCTGGCCATTAGAGAAATGCAAATCAAAACCACAATGAGATATCATCTCACACCCACCAGAATGGCCATCATCAACAAAACAGAAAATGACAAGTGCTGGAGAGGATGCAGTGAAAGAGGCACACTTATCCACTGTTGGTGGGAATGTCAAATGGTGCAACCACTGTGGAAGGCAGTTTGGCGGTTCCTCAAAAAGCTGAATATAGAATTGCCATACGACCCAGCAATACCATTGCTGGGAATCTACTCAAAGGAATTAAGGGCAAAAACTCAAACGGACATTTGCACACCAATGTTTATAGCAGCGTTATTTACAATTGCAAAGAGATGGAAACAGCCAAAATGTCCATCAACAGACGAGTGGCCAAACAAACTGTGGTATATACATATGATGGAATATTATGCAGCTTTAAGGCAGGATAAACTTATGAAGCATGTAATAACATGGATGGACCTAGAGAACATTATGCTGAGTGAGTCTAGCCAAAAACTAAAAGACAAATACTGTATGGTCCCAATGATGTGAATTGACACTCAAGAATAAACTTGGAATATGTCATTGGTAACAGAGATCAGCAGGAGTTAGAAACAGAGTAAGATAATGGGTAATTGGAGCTGATGGGATACAGACTGTGCAATAGGACTAGATACAAAAACTCAAAAATGGACAGCACAATAAAACCTAATTGTAAAGTAATCATGTTAAAACACTGAATGAAGCTGCATCCGAGCTATAGGTTTTTGTTTTGTTTTGTTTTGTTCTTACTATTATTACTTTTATTTTTTTTTCTCTATATTAACATTCTATATCTTTTTGGGTTGTGTTGCTAGTTCTTCTAAACCGATGCAAATGTACTAAGAAACGATGATCATGCATCTATGTGATGATGTTAAGAATTACTGATTGCATATGTAGAATGGTATGATTTCTAAAAAAAAAAAAAAAAATGGACAGCACAATACTACCTAATTGTAATGTAATTATGTTAAAACACTGAATGAAGCTGCATCTGAGCTATAGTTGTTTGTTTTTTTCTTATATATTTTTGTATTTTTTATTTTTATTTTTATTTTTCTCTATATTATCATTTTATTTCTTTTTCTGTTGTCTTGCTATTTCTTTTTCTAAATCGATGCATATGTACTAAGAAATGATGATCATGCATCTATGTGATGATATTAAGAATTACTGATTGCATATGTAGAATGGAATGATTTCTAGATGTTGTGTTAGTTAATTTTTTTTAATTAATTAAATAATAATAATAATAATAATAGTGGGGTGGGATAAAGGATATGGGATGTCTGGGTTTTTATTTCTTTTGAATAATGAAATGTTTTAAAATTTATTATGGTGATGAATGCACAACTGTGTGATGATGCTGGGAGCCAATGATTGCATACTTTGGAGGAATTGTTCAGTGCATGATTATATCTCGATAAAATTACATTAAAAAAAAAACACTTCCTGGCTGACTGAAACAGGGCTCCCTTAAGGCAGCCTTCAGGGTCTCACATGGGTGCCCTACCCCAGAGGCAGGAGGGACTTTTCAGTCTTTGTTCTCAGGTCTGCCCTGAACTCCTGCGCCAGCAGCCCAGCCACAGACAGACAGTCCTCTCCGCTTTCCACTTCCCCAGCCCATCCCTGTAATTTGTAGGTTTCAGGATCTCCCTATTCTATTTCCGCTGAACACAGAGGAGGCAGGGCAGGCTAGGATTTTGGTTTCATATTCCTCTGACTTCTAACATTGAGAGGCGAAAGGAGCAGGGGATGAATGTCCTCCCCCTCCTTCCATTTTTCTTCTGGGAGCTTCTTCCCGGTAAAAGTAACCAACATATGCACAGGCACCAACGCGCACATTCACCCATCTGATGAAGTGTTTTTTGAGCATGTACCATAAATGAGGCATGATCCATCCCCACTAGCACACGTTTGTATACACACTCCTACACACACTCACATACCTGTGTTAAACATAAAAGGGGTATATCACCAAATTAAACAGTGGATTAATTAAATGGACATGAATGATCTGTACTGGACAACAGTGTGAACCATCTGACCTGCTTTCAGGGGTCAGTGTGCTGTGTTTTTAAGGCTCTTGAAGTACGAGATTTCAGGCCATCTCTTCACCTGTGTCCCCCACCCTCACCCCTTTTTTTTAAAGTCCCCTAACTTCTCTCTCTGAGATTTTCTCATCCATTGCAGAGTAACCTGGAGCCAGGTTTTACAGTCAAGATTTAGGTATTCCTGAATTGCTAAGGCTATGGGCAAAATTGTATGTGTATAAGCATACATGTGGGGCTGTCTTACAATCACACCCTCAGAAATGCAGAAGTACCCTGAAAGCATGTGTTGGTGACCTGCAGGCACCTATGAACCCTGCAGGATGGCAGGATCAGCTTGCTCACTTTGCTTTCCTCTTCTTTCTGGGCTGGCCCTTCCCTGTATTTACTGTGAGGGGCCCTTCCTGTCATTTTCTTCCCACAATCACAGGCTTCCGCTGGCTTCTCTGCCTACAGTCCAGCTACAGAGTCAGCCGCTAGAGCTCCTCCGTCCACCAGGTACCAAGGCGAGAGCAGACTGGCTGGGGTATGGGCTTTCCCAGAGCAAAGAGAAGCCCAGAAAGTCTCCTGCCTTATGTCTGTGGCCATTTGGGGTAGGGGTAGGAGGAGCTGTCCTCCTTGATCCCTGTTTTGCAGTAAGGAAAGAGTGTCTTCTCCAACTTGTCCATTTCCTCTTATGAGCACATCCACCCATAGCCGTGGGCAGAGAGGGCAGAGAAAACGTCCCCATTTGGAGTATGGAAACAGTCCTATAGGAGTAACAGGTGGGAATGTGGTTTGTGGATTCCAATTTTCACGCTATCTTTGTGAAAGATAATTCTTTTTTTTTTCTGTGAAACATAATACATTTCTGCATGTGCTTTAAATGGATTCTATCAGTTTTCTTTGAGTAGCAGACCACTGAATGTTTTTCAAATCTCAGCCCAAAGGCCTTCTCCTCTGTGAGGAGCCCACACCATCTAAAGCACACCCCACCCCCTCCTTCCACCGACTCCCCTTTCCAGGGCCTGTCTGTATCCTTTGTATCACTTATCACTAGCTGGGGTCTCTTTGTTCATTGTCTAGCTCTCCCTATCAGAAGGTAAGTTCCACAAAAGCAGGAACTCCTCTGGCTTTATCATCACTCTATCCTCAGCACAAAGAACAGGGCTTAGCACAGAGAAGATGCCTAATAAATGATGGATAAGCAATTAACCCAATTAATAGAGATGATCGTAAGTTCCTGTAGTTGTGTCCCACAAGCACCCACACAGTTATAGTACAGGGAAGATATGGATTATCAGGAATTGCTATACAAGACAAAGTGATTTCAGTTGTCCATAATCTCAATAGGAATCAACAGCTTGATACGGTCTTCAGAAAAGCTAACTTGGTGTGGTCTTCAGACAAGCTAGCTTCCTTATGCTGCAATAATAAAAGTTTCTGGTACTCAGGATCTGAACATTCAGTGAACATTCCTACACATTACTAAGTCCTGGACTCTGTTTGGGGTGCAAACTTCCTGAGGCTGGAAGGGAGTAAGCAAGTAGAAAAGTGGTAGGAGTAGAAATGCAAAAAGTAGGCAGGGGCAAGATCACATGTGTTCTTGCAGGCCATGCTAGGGGGTGAGGAGAAGGTGGTCCCAATTTCCTCTGCAATGGTCAGTCGACACCATGGGAAAGGCATTCAGTTCCAAGTGAGTATGAGAGAGGAAAATCAACTGGGGCAGAGAAGAGTTGCCATTAGTTAGGGGACAACTGGTCCATGTCAAGTGGCTGTGGGAACTGGAGAGATTCAGTTTGGAGAAGAGAAGACCTGGGGCAGGACATGGGAGCCCACTTCATATATCTACAGAGCTGTCATATGGAAGAGGGATGAGTCTCGTTCATTTGCCTTTAAGAGCTAGATCCAGAATGGGTGAGAGCTACAAGCAGGTTTGGGTTCTATCTAGAAGGATGATTCATAACACATGAAGCCCTCCAGGACTCAAGTAGACTGCAGTAGATGGGGGCAAATCCTCATGCTAGAGGTGTTCAAGGTTAGGCTGGAGATTAAAGACAGAATATACATTTTAGATACATATATTATCTCTCTTTATATAGATAATTGAGTCAGAGTGTCTCCTCTTCGATGGTCTATGGGTGCATTGATTCAGTAGCACCTGTCCTTTTTAGTTAGTTCTCATATTCTCCAACAGAAGTCTGAGTTCAAGCAGGTAGTGGAACTATCGCAGTTACATTCTTTTGGTGGTGGTGGGGAAGCGCATGGTCTGGGAATCAAACCCATGTCTCCCGTATGGAAGGTGAGCATTCTACCACTGAACCACCTGTGCACCCAACATTTTGTGTCTAGCTAGAGAAGCAAGGCCTAATTTCCATTGTACTTCTGATAGCTGGAAGCTGGTCACATCTCAGATCTGAGCAGACGGTTAGCTCTGGGCCAGGGCAGCCGCCTGTCTGTCAAGGTCTCAGAAAGAGATCTGCCTCAGCAGGTGTCACTCAGGCAAACATCCAGGTAATCCATCTCTTTTCAAAGCCTCAGAGATGGAGGACACTATGATAAATAACTCATCCTCTGTTTTTTTCTGCCTTTTGGAGGGTTCTTAAGGCCTGTTAACTCTTCAGTGGAGCATTTCTGCACAAAGGACAAGTAGCAGTCAAGGCTGCTCCTTAAATGGCAAAATTCTTCAAGGAGCTCTGCAAATGACTGAGCCCTGGGTCAGATTGCAGCAAAGCCATGTAGATTCCAGGTCTCTGTTGTCAAACTTAGGTCACCAACTTTGAAAACATCTGCATTTTATCCCCTTAGAGTGGGATTAACATGCCTATCAGGTTGTTACAATGCGTCACTGTTCTGGCAAGCCAAGTATTCAGTTTACCTTGTTAGGAGCACTGAGAAGTGTATTTTCAGATAAAAAAAAGTCTTTCTCGAAAGGCAATCACTCGTTAAACAGATCCTTAACTCTGAAGATAGAGAGGGTGTTAAATGAGGGAGAATTTATCAGAAATTTCGAGCCGTGAACATGACAGGTGACAGTAACAGCAGGAATAGTCACAACCAATGACTGGTCACTCCTGCTCCAGAATCTACTGTGGTGCCCTAGATATTCAGGTCTCATTCCACAGTTGGGTGTCTGGAGATGCCTGGAATCAGGCCCTCTCTCCTTCGCCAGGTGGCCCAGCTACTCTAATAACACCATCTGCTCCTGCCAAGCCAGTTCTCTTGCAGTCAATAGATCCATCAAACCACAAGGTTTACTGAGCTCTATCCATGTGCTCAGGCTGCAGAAATCCCAGTCCTTGTCCTCAAGGAATTCATGTTTGGTTAAGGAGACTGGCCTAGCACGTTTGAAACAGTGACTGAGCAGTGCAATGCTGCATTTCACAGTATGAATTTTGGATGCCAGCAGGGGTGACTGCTGTCTTTGTGGATTAGAGTGACAGGGAAGAATTCACAGAAGGGGAGAACGGGGCCTCCCTCGGGGGGCTGAGTGGACACGCTCAGTAAGGGGTGGACACGGGTAACACAGGCAACTCTCCCACCCCCACCCCACCAGTCATTCCTGGCACCTTACAGAAGCCAGAATGTAACGGATAAATTAGGATGTAAGGGATGATATTGATTACTTTTTTGCTGTTTGGGATATTGGAGTGGATAGAGAGGGATACTTGAAATCTCTAAACTATAATTCAGCTGTCCTGGTATCTGAAATGATTGTAAGAGCCCTTATCTTGCGCCTTTGTGATGTAAGAGCTGTTACTCCTTTCATGCAGTCATTTTCTTGTAGGAAATGACTTCAAGGCTTCAAGGCTTCAAGACTAAAGAAGAATTTGAAGTCAGCCATTAACTAGTTTCAGCCCTGGACATTTGTAAATTGTTTTGACTAGACTCTGCTATTAAAAGATAACTGTCTCCCTTCCTTTAGGCTTACACCTTTAGTACTGAAGTGATACCTCTGGCTCCCCTCCTTTCAACTTAGGTTCTCCTATTGAAATGATGGTGATAACACCGTCTCCTTTCCTGCCTTGAACTTGCTATTCGAAAATGACCTAATCTCCCCTTGCTAAAATCCTTACAAACCTTGAACTCCCTAAACTCGGGGAGATTTTGGGCCACTAGGTCATCTGCTCTCCTACTATGCACTAGGTAATAAACTCTTTCTCTCTTGGAAACGCCGATGTCTCAGGAATTGGTTATTGAGTGAATGGGGCAAAAGAATCCATGGCCTTTGTCCGGTAACAAGAACTCAGCCAGAAACTCACCCCAGCTGTCAACTCCAGCAGATGACTTAACTTCTTTCACCTGTTTCCTCATCTCCAAACTGGGGCCAATGACTTCACAGACAATTAAAAGTCAGCCCAGTGCAGGGCTTGGAGCAGAATAGATACTCAAGAAATGTTAATTCCCTTGCCTGTTCTCTTTATGTCTCTCAACCAATCCTTTCCTTTCCCCTCTTGGGATGCCTCCCCAACGTGAGAGGCACCTCAGTAGCCCCATCCAAACTGGCAGTTTCAAGCAATAGTTTAATCTCCTCATAATCTGTACCTTCTACCCCTGTCTATCCATTTGCACAGACAATTGAGGTTTCTCAGTTCAACTGAAAATGCTGTGGAAACACAGCTTAAACTGTGACACTGCCCCCCCCCACCCCTGTGAAAACACACACACACCTTTCACAACCAAGTTGTACCTCTACACCTTTGTGGAGAGACAGTTCAGGGCTTCCAATCTCTCAGCTCCGACCTCCTCTGATCCCAGTTTCTGCCCCCTTCACTTGGGCCCTTGGGGGCATGGGGCTCCCCGCACACCCGATTTTCATGCAGCTGTGGGGGTCAGTTCCCAGGACTTGCCTGTGTCCCACCTGGGTCACAGGCCCCCGTGTCTCTCTGTTTTTCTTCGTCCAAAGCCGCGAAAAGCTGCTCAGCTGTACCCAGAGGTGGCACAAAGCTGCAGCTGCCAAATGCTGGGAAGATAACGCCCCAGGGGCAAGTCTTAATGACAGGAAACCGGATGGGAGGCTGTCGCAGATGCCCTGCTCTCTGGCAGAACAATTCTGGGGCATGCAATTCCTGGCTCCTTAGAGGGCCCCAGTAGGACTGAGCCCCTCGTCCACAGCAGGAAACACCTCAACAAGGCCCCCTGGGTTTTTTCCTCTCACTGTCTCCCTTTCTTTACTCCCTTACTTCTGCTTTTTTGGGGGTCACTGCCCAAGTAAACTACCTGCCTTCATGCCCCTGACTCAGGATCTGCTTTTGGGGATCCCCGCTAAGGCAAGGATTTTAAATCTAACTGAGTTACAGGCTGTGCTTCCCCAGCCAGATTGGAGCTTCCCAGGGCTCCTCTTGTTTTACTGGAAGTCTCTTTCCTTGGACTATTAGCCCAATCCCTCCTGCAGAGCAGGTGGTGACTGCTCAGAAATGGTTGATAGTTGTAGCCAGTGTTATGTGCCGGGACTGTGCTAAGAAGAACATTCTCAACTTTATCTGATTTAAGATTCACAGCTACCCAGCCCCATTCCCAAATGAGAAAACAGGCTCAGAAATGTTAAAGGGTTCTCCTCTCCTAGATCACCTGACTAATCAGAGGCAGAGGAAGCATTCTAACTAACCCCTGTCAAATAAAAAAGGTCTGTGTTCTTAATCGCTGGGCCTCAGGGCCAGCTTTCTTGTTTGGGGAGTGAGATGGGACCAAGCAGGAAGCTACAGAGGAGACATAACTAGATCAGTCATTATCTTGATGAGAGGACACCCCTTCAAAACCCCTGCCATGGCCCTGTCCCCTAAATGCCACAGATGGGAGGTACTTCCTAGGAGTCAGCCCTCAATTACCTGGAGTCTGGAAAGCAGTGAAAACTCCTGAGTAATTAACCTTTGAATGGACACCAGGGCACGTGTTGGGGACAGGGATAATAGCACCTGAGCCCTGGAAGCCCAGAGGCAGGAAGCTCTCCTGCTTCTCAGCATTGCCTCTCCTCTCCCACCCATCTGGAGAGGAGTTTATTTTGCAAACAACAGTTTCCCCTGAGGGAAGATGTGTTTGGTGGTAGAGAATTTGGCCTCCTAAGGTAGACTTTCCCAGAGAGAATCAGTACTCTGCCACTGGGATAAAAGGCACCACAGGCAGTGCTGGGTGGGATCTGTTGCCAGCAGGCTGGCCGGTTGTGGGCAAGCAGGAGAGAGTGAACAGGCAGCAGCGGGGGTGGGGTGGGAGGGAAGGAAGCCGGGATGCAGATGGAGAGGGAGGCCAAGAGAGGAAACCTGGAAGCTCAAAAGAAGGGTCCTCAGAGCCCACTGCTCTGCACTCCTGCCTCAGGTCACTTGTTCATATTGCTGAGGGCTTAGTACCTGGGTTCCTGGCTTCAGGGACAGCACTAGATCTTTGACCATTTTGGCTTCAGAGACGGTGATCCCACCTACCACGAAGAGGATCAGGAGAGGGTGGGCACTGGGATGAGGCCGGCTCACCTGCAAAACAAACCACATCAGCTTCAGATCGATGGCACTGCCATGGGACACTGTGCACCTGAAACAAGAGGCCAGGGTCCACCCTGGAGGAGTTTTACTGACTAGCTTAGACTTAAGCCTTAACCTTCAAAGTAGCCTTAACCAAGGTTCTGTGCTTCATGGAACACTATACCAGATGCTTTGGAGAATTCCTCCTGATTCCTTGTGATTTCACCCATGAGGAAAACTATTGTTATATACTAAAATGAGCATGACTCATAGTAACCCCCCAGGAAATGCATGTGACCAATGCATAAACTTGGTGAATAATTGAAGGGGATAGGATGGGGCTCTTGAAGAGAGTATGTTTGAGTCATATCTGGAAGGCAGAGTTGGTTTGGTGAAAAGTAGGCAGGAGAAGTGGCATGGGCAAAATCATGGAGGCCAGTATTGAGGAACTCAGTGGAGCGTGGAGCCATGACAAGAATGATGCTGCCAGTTGCCCACCTGGCCACTGGAGCCAGCAGGTGGGAGAAACTTCAAAAAGGAGAGGCAAGACTAGGGTGGTGCATGAATTCACTTATGCTCACTAACATAACACATATGGGACCTGGAACAGTTTCACAGCGCAGCAGATGGGACAGCAGGCCCAAGAGGAAGTCCTTGCCCCTAGGCCCACCCAGACTCCTTTCTCCACTGGGTTCTTCTTGCTCCCTTGCTTGAGTATCCCAACTTCTCAATGTCTTACTTTAAAAACATTTATAATGTAATACATTAAGTGTTCCAAGTTATAAAAGTTATGCCTTGGCCTCTGGAGAGGCAACTCACAGTGGAAAGGAAAGAAAGAAAGAAAAATATGAACTTCTTCAAAGAGGATGGTGGTAAATACTGGAAAAAGTTATCAGAACTATTCCATCTTTAGAGAAAGATTCTTTACTCCTCATCCCCCTCTCGCATCCTGTCCTGTATCTCTCCTTCTCATTGATTGCCATGGGAAATCTGCATCTGTTGACTGTTTTCTTCCAGCCTTCTGGGGACTGAATTGTGTTCCCCACAAAAGGCATGCTCAGGTCCCAATCCTTGGTCCTGTGGTGTGAACCCATTTGTAAATAAGATTATTAGTTAAGGGGTGCCCATACTGAATGAGGGTGGGCATCCATGCAAGATGGCTGAAGTCCTTAGAAGCAAAGGAAATTAGGCACTGAAAGAAAGAAGCCACAGGAGAAGCAAGAGGCTGGGTGTCAACAGAACTCAGAAGAGAAAGGAGAAGATACTGCCACATGCATCGCTGTGATGCAAAAGCCAAGGAATCCCAAAGATTGTCAGCCAGCTAGGAGATACTGACCCTGGGCAGAAGCAAGCCTCTGAAACTGTGAGTCAATAATTTCCTGTTTTTAAACCAACCCATTGTTTGTTTTAGTAGGCAGGTAACTAAAACTATAGCTCATATGCCTTACATCCATAGCAACCTCGTTTTGTCCCACTGTTCTGGACTTGCTTTCATAAAATCACCAATAGCCATTCTATTATAGAAGCCAGTGGATACTTGTTTGTCTTCATCAGACTGGACATTTCTGTGGCATTTTTGTCACAGCTGATGACACCCTTCTTGAATCCCTCTTCCTCCATGGTTACAGCAAAAGTATTTTCTGTTGGTTTTTCCTTCTACCATTCCAATGGTTTCTTCTCAGATATCTTCAGAGATTCCTTGTTTTGGTCTGACCCTTTAAGTGTCAGTGCTATTTTGGGCCCTATCCTTGGTCCCTTGCTCTTCTCAATGAAAATATCATCTCTGAGCACCTCAGCCATTTGTGTGCCTTCAACAATCTTTTACATACTTCCCAAATCTGTGGCTTTAATGCAAGCATTTCTATTGAGCTGCTGTAGACATCACCACCTGGATGTCTCTAAGCATCCCTAAATTCAACAGGTTTCAAACCCAATGCCTGATCTTCTCTCCAAATCTGCTCCCTCTCTTGAATTTCTAACAGCATTACCACCTTCACGGAAGCCTGAGACAGACACCTGAGAGTTTGCTGCTCTTTCACCTCCCATATCAAGTCCTGTTGATTCCCTCTCTTCAAACACATTGATATATTCTTGATTACCACTGTCCCTGCCTGAGGCTTTCATTACTTCTTCACTGGATTACTGCTATGTCCTTTTTCTTTTTTTTATTGGAGAAGTTGGGGTTACAGAATAATCATGCATAAAGTACAGGGCTCAAAGACCAGAAAACCAGCACTTTGGAGACCCTCTCATGCCTCTCTCTAGTCACTAAAAGTAACCACCATTTTGACTTCTAATACCCTACATCACATCTTATTTTTTTCACTTAACTATAGGCCCTGGAGATTTTTCCATATCAATAGGAAAGATTGCAGCCCATAAACGTTGGTTGGGGCCACACTACTGGGTTTTGGCCATTGTCTGCTCTATTGGGCAGTGCTCATACCGTACTATTTATTAATTAGTTTGAGTATCAACTTGCATTATATTGTTTTATAAGCATGCTAATTTCCTCTACATAAAGTACCCTCATCTCCCTTTCTTTACCTCTCTCATTTCTATCTCCTTTAAAGTAATCTCTCCTCTGAAAAGTTTGCTCTAATTAGCCTTCAAGTCTGCCTCATGACCCAAATCTGACAGATAACTCTGTCTAGGTCTGGTCAAGCTGGACTGCTACCTGACACACCAGCTTGTTTCCTCCCCTAGACTCTAAGTTACTAGAGGGTAGGAACTAATCATAGTTATTTGAGTATTTTCAGCACTGAACATAATACCTAGCACCTGGTAAACTTTTACTAAGTATTCCATGAATAAAACAAGTAAGTGAATAAATGAAATGAGTCAGACACACAGGTTAGCATAGATGACCTTCTTTCCTTAGAGTTCTTTTAGAAATTCTCTTTTTGCTTTACACATGGTTCTTCCTGGGTGAATAACTAATCTCAAGTTTCCTCCCAGTGGAACAAACAATCACTGTTTTTCACTTAATCTTCGGACAGAAATACAACTGGCTTTAGAACTTCAACATAGTGCAATATGTTCCCCAACATGTGCTTTCCATAAGAGAGTCTGCACTCTGAAGTACATTGGTAGAATCTTGGAAGGATGTATTGAAAGATGAAAAAGAAAAAAAAAAGAACTGAACAACAACAACAAAGAAAAATATCCTAGGGCTAAAGGGTGGAGGGAATGTTGGTTTTGGTACAAATAAATGGGTCCAATTAATGCACATTGGTGTTTGCTAGTTTGATTTCTGTTTAGATTCATGCTTTGATACCAGAGTTTCCATTTAAAGTGTATCAAGTCAGCAGGCTATTGGGAAGTGGAGTCCTTTCAGTCTTTTCCATCAGAATAACATATTCCTTATAATCAGCTACACATGGCTGAGTCCAGTTTGTGCATTAGTTCATGTTGTGAAGCACTTTGAAGATGAAAGATTTAAGCATCATTACCGCCATTGCAAATGCACAGATTAAAACAGCAAGTTAGAGTCATTACTCTCTCTTCCATTTTCTGGATCTTCACTGGTTATGATTTTTTAAGACATCAGTTCTGGTCAGAGAAGGCAGTTTCCTTCTACCATTCTACCCCAGCCTTGGAAGTAAAGGCTGCTGAGATCCTCTCCATGGGTGTGGGCCCATACGAGTGCTCTCTGATGTCCTGAATGGCTTCTGTCTCTGGGGTTGCCAAGAGGAGAGTTCTTGCTGCTTTTGGCTTCTCTGGAGCTCTCTGGATGTTCTAGGGATCCTTCTGCTGCCAATTCCTCCTCCACCCAGTGCTTCTCCATTCAGTTTCCCTTCATTTGTGATTCTCTTGTCCCTAGAATAGGAGGGATCAAGACCCCCATTTCCCAACAATGGGCAGGTCTTGTAGAAGAGAAAGAGTCCAGGAGGCGCTCTGACTTTAAAGGCCTTAGAAACACCCCTACTGACTTTGAAGGGAGGTCCCACTGACGGCTTTTTTCCCAACAGAAAGTAGTAACAGCACTCTACTGCCTCCAAACACTTCATGTCTAGGACTGCTTTTCACCCATTTATTAATCCACTCAACACTTATTGAGCAAATACTATGGGCCAGGCACTGCTCTAGACATCAGGGATTCAGCAGTGAATGAAACAGAGAAGAATCTCTGCTAATACTCTAGTCAAGGGAGAATGACAATAGATAAAATAGGCAAGTAAATTACACAGTATATTAGAAGATGGTCAGTGCTATGGAGGAAAATAAACGAGCAGAGGAGCAAGCATTACTTTATGCAATCCTTAGAATTTGTGAAGTAGGCAGAAGCCCTATTTTATTATTGATAGAAAAACTGCAGATTAAAGAGGGAAAGTAACTTGGCCAAAGTCACTCAATTAGTAAAACTGTTAGGTTGAATAATCTCATGGCAGAGCTGTGACCAGCTGATCTTGTGATTCTGCATTCTCCCATTTATAAACAGATTCTTGAAACTTAAGCATTTTTACTAGCTTTCATCTCTTAAAACTCTGTACTTTTCATTCTTTGGAAATATCAACCAATTACCAGGTTCCGTGTAGGAATTACTGATTGAACCACACTGAGGAGGTTTCCACAGTCCCAGAGCCTCTCTGTTGTTTAGCCTGATCTCCCTGCTGCATTTGCACAGTTGATAGCTTCTTCTTTCTTGAAACTCCTCCTACTCCCCTTTCTAAGGTCTTTCTCAGCCCTCTTAGTTTTTCTCCTTCTTTCGTGGACTCTCTGTAGAGGCCTCCTTTTGCTAGGCTTACTCCATTATATATGCGTGTTCCTGACTATTCTGACTTATGGCCCCTACTTGTCTCCTAAATGCCACCCTGGGTGACCCTGTCTCTGTCCTTGTTCAATGCCTTGCACCAGTGGCCGCAGATGGTTAGTAGCCTGTCCTCTTTTGAGCTACAAAACTGTCTCACAAGCTCCTGAACTCAAATCTAAAATGCAAGCTATCTTCCTTTCCATTTTTGCTTTCCAATCAGAGAGAATGTTAACACTCCCCTCTCATTATCCAAGACCAAGGGAGTGAGCCTATGCAACTTGCTATCATTTACTTTCACATCCCAACAACCCCAGCCCTGAGGAATCTACTACAGTCTCTCCCTGTTCCCTACCCACTTCATTCCCACTGCCCTACCCCAGTTCAGACTCTCATCATCTCACTTTCTCTCCCCACCCTGATGCCACTCTGCCTCTCGTTTTTCCTCTTGTACTGTTACCAGGGTGATCTTTAAAAATGTCAGTGATAGATTTCTTAAAAAACATCTGGTGGTACCTCATTACTTTTGGTCAAATTTCAAACCTTTAGCCCTTTGTGAACTAGCGTCTCCTTATCTCTGCCATCATATTCTCCCACTCCCTACATGCCACTCTTAGCCCCAGTCATTTGGAACTACTTTTAATTCCCTGATTGCATCATGACATTTCATCCCTTCGTTCCTAACCCTACTGCCGGACAAAACTTTTCTCCTCTGGGAAGCTTTCCCTGGCTCCCTGAATTTGACTGAGCTACTACTTCTCAGTGCCTCCACGTTCCATTTGGCACACCATTTGTCACTCATCCCTGCAAGCCTCAAAGTTTCTTGTCCAATTCCCTAATAAACCATAAGTTGTACAATGTAATGGCAGTCAGGGTATTGAATCTGTCTTAACATCTTCCTTACGCACAACAGTGGCTAGCATGCAAAACAGGCTCTCAAGAGTTGCTTACCAGCAGACAAAGTGCACAGACTACAAAGTAAAGTTTTTTTATCTTTGTTTAATGATTCCCTATCCAAATCCACGTCACTAGAACTTATGAGTTATATTTAGCTGATGTTAGCAAAAAACAAACAAACAAACAAAATCAGAGCCCTACCTCATAGTATGGGGCATAATTAAAAAGAAGAAAATATAAACAATGGCTATAAATAGTTCAGCAAACAGGAATTCCAGGACTTGTGCTGATTTAATCAAAGAATACCTAATGCTGAGATGCTTTGCTCTTTTCTGAAATACCATTAAATATAATAGACCTAGGCAAAAAGTTCACTTCTTGGAGTCTCATTTTTCTTATGTGAACAGTGAGGGGCTAGACTAGATGATGTCTAAGGCATGTCCAGCTCTCACAGTCCAAGGACCTGACATCAAATTTCACCTGGAGCCCATCATTTTTGCCCTTTGCCCCTGCTGTAGATGCCTCTGAGGGTATCTGTCCAACTCACAAGTTAACAGTCTCCCCTATACACATGGTGAGAGGGGTGGGCTCCCAGCAGCCACGTTGTTACAATGTGGTTCTGCTCCTCAATCACAGTTAACAGTCAGTGCCCAGGAATGGGCCCCTGACTCAAGCCAGGCTAACTAGAGACTCTTCCCTGGGAACTGAGAATTGACCCTAAGCTAGACAAGTTAAAATGGAGCTCTTAAAAAGAACCCAAAGCTATAGGCATAACTATTCAGTCATCCATTCAACTAATATTTATTGAGTACATATGATATGCTGGGCTCTGTTCTCAGCATCTTGTGCAAGGCAGAGCCTGGTTTCCAGCCAGCTTTCCAGTTCTCAGTCCCAGTCCTTCCCATAGCCCGCTGCATTGTTGCCCCTGGGTTCCCTGAGCCACCCCTGGGTCCTCATAATAAATTCCCCTTTCTTTAATTAAGGTAGCTTAATTCGTTAGCATCTTAATTGCAACTGAAAGAATTTCAACTCTCACCCTCTGATCATCACCGGCTCTTCAAGTCCTACTTGAGAAGTTTTTCCATCTCTGCTTGTGGGCCTCTTTATTTTGCCACCTAAGGCAATGGAGCCTCCATTTCAATTCAAATAAAGTGCTCAGAGGCATGCTTCAGGTTTTCACTGAGGCTTTTTCATAAATTTTCTATTTTTGCCAATAAAGTGTGGCTACATAAGAGATGGAATACACTTGAAACAAAAACAGTTCTTAAGAGGCACACATAAAAGGAGGCAAAAGGGCTTCATGTTGTTTCATAAGATAAAAACCCACCATCCTTATGGCAATTCCAGCAGAGAAAACATCTTGACAAATCATGTCCTTTAGTCAAAACAAGTTGGGGTCCAAACACATGGAGTAGATATAAAAGATATTATTTTCAGGAGACTGAAATCCAAACCACAAATTCCAGAAACGCACTTTAAAAGTGCTGCCTATTAGACATGCTAGTTTTAAATTAAATTAACATAGTGAGAGGGGTGAGGTATGTTATTGATTTGTTTATTAGATCACTATCAAGCTTTCCTCTAAGGAGCTCAAGGCGCTCAATGCACAAGCATTTTGGAGAGAAAACTTGGTTGATTGAAGAACATCAGGTTCTGCCAATGTTGTTTCTCTCCAGTTTATAGGCCCACTCCCGGGGTGCTGACTTTTGAAGCCCAAGACTGTATGTGGCTAGCCACAAGACTCACCTCTGAGCAGCACATCAAGTTGATGTGAAATGTTTTCTCAGAACTGCAGGAAGAACGAGCTGGTGGTTATGCTTGCTCTTTTCCCTAGCTTGTCTGGTTTATCTCACCAGGCTTGACGGACAAACATAGGAGAGCAAAGTCCTGATATATTTTGGGTATATCCTGAGATACCCAGGAAGTATATATTTTTTGAGATTATAGCATTAGAAATGATGACAGGCAAACAGCAGATGGGGCTTTGGTTCGCAAAGCCTTTCTGGACTTGGTTTTGAAACCAAGTCAGGAGTATCAATGAATCTTCTGTCCTCATGATTGGAGGGAAAACTCCTGGGTTCAACCACACACATGCCCTTGCCAGGCTGGACAGTGTGCAGGTTGTATTTTCCAAAATTGGCCTCAACAATAACTCCTGTTCCTCATAATTTCACCCTATTTCAAGAAGAAAGGGGTACATCCCCCTCCCTTGAAATTGGGTGGGCATTTGTGACAGCCTTGCAAACAGGATAACGGAAATGATACTCTGTGCCTTCTGAGGCTAGGCCATAAAAGTCAGTACAAGATTCCATCCAGCTCTCTTGCTGAGGATGTTTTCCCTTGGAATGTAGCCACCAAACTGTGAGGATGCTCAGGTCACATGGAGAGGCTTATGTGCAGAGGAGCTAAGGCCCCTGATCCACAGCCCCAGCTGAGCTACCAGTTGACAATCAGCGTCATTTGCTGACCATGGGAAGGAGCCATCTTCCCAATGAATCCTTCCCTGATGAGATCTGCCCAGAATGCAGCAGATGCATGGGTAAAATAAGTGATCAGTATTATTTAAGCCAATGTTTTTGGGTGGCCTTTTTGGTTCGCTGTTATAGCGATGAACACATGGGGATGAAAAACTTCCTTGGATGGTCTGAATTCAGCGTGAACTTGCCAGAGGCCATTTACTTTCCAGGTGGCGATTCCTGAACACAATGCAAAGAAAGTAATTTTAACAGGTTGCAATACGATGCAAATGAGGGTCTGAGTCAAAGGCAAAAGCTAGCTGCCTTGACCTCCCTGCTTACGAAAGATTTGTTCTGTGTAGAGAAAATTAGAGACAGGCATTTTTTCTTAGCCTTCACTTTCTGCTGAAATTCACATAGATCAGACGATTTCTTTGAGACACGTCCAAGTGTCTGGAATGGAGGCCTCCATTTCCCTACAGTACAGAGGCTATTGGGGGAGCACCAGCACACCTTCATTGAGCATTTGCTCTCTCCCAAAACATGGAGACTACACTTCAGAAGTAATCCTGGCAGAGTCAGGGGTCTGAGTTGTTTGGAGCTTCTACCTCCATATCCCTTGAGCCACTTGTCACAATGTATCTACAGAATTTCACCAGCTCCCTAGAAGCTGCCCCAGGAGGGATAGTCTATGTTCCCAAGGACAAAAGAGGTCAGTAGGTGCGGGTCACAGTAGGAGAAGAAAAAGAGAGTCTGGAAAAACACATCATGGCCCTAAAATATAGCTCCACACAGGTACGACAGGAGGAGGGCACTCAGAATGCCATGTCTCTCTGGCAAGAGCAATTAATTGTGAAGTATGGATTGCTCTTGATGTCCTTGGGGGTGGTGATTCCCTTCTATTTATTCAGTTATTCACTTAACAATTAGCTGCATGCACCAAATTAGCCTAGCACTGACTTTGTGTAGGCATGTGAAGATACCCAAAGTGGCCCTTTATCAATGTGCTCTGTCACTCAAGAATCCTAATGGCAGGAGACACAAACTTGTAAACATAAGAATACCTTCTATAATAACTATAGTCTTAACGTAGGCCAGGCACTGTTCTGAATGCTTAATATGCATTAATTCATTTAATCTTCATAACAGCCCTATGAAAACAGGTACTATTACCTCCATTCTTCAGATGAGGAAACTAAGGCACAGAGATGCTAAGTTTCATACACACGGTCGCAAGACTAGTACATGGTAGAGCTCAGGGTCTACTTCAGACCATCTGATTCTAGATATATCTTTAATACTATCTCTAGTGCCACCTGTAAACAAATAATGACATTTTTTGTTACTGGGGAGTAGACTAGATGGAATAAGGAAGGAATGCACAAAAGAGATTGTCATCTTACTGTTCACAAAGCCAAACTAAAAATGTAAAGATGTGAAATAGAAATAAGATCCCCATATCTTCCTGGTGTCACTTGTCCTTCTATCCAACCCCTCTGTCAGGCCATTTCTCCTCCTGTCTCCTTTAATTTCTCACACTACCCTCTGCTTCTGTTCAGCAATCCAAAGAGACAAAGAAATTGGAAGAAACAGATTTCCCACACCGATAGGTATGGGAAGGAGATTGATGGAAGCAGAGGCAGGCTTCTGTTTCTACCCATGAACATCTCTGCAGGGTGGAGGAGGTGGGAGCAAGTGGGCTGCTGCTTCTCTGGGACACATATTGACATGACCAAACAATGACCAGCTTTGCCTTGCTCAGTAGCTGCCAGAAAGGAGGGTCAGGGACTCCCTTGAGGGTCACTGGAGTTGACTGATTGGGTTGCAACTTTCTATTTCATTTGAAATTACTGAAACGCAGCTTTTCATTTGAGGGCAGTGGAGTTAAAAAGAGGAATCAATGACTTGAGGATGTGTTGCTTTCTGAAAGAGTACTATAACAGGTCCACTGTGGCCACCCTCCCAACCATTAGCAGGTACTTACTATTTGTAAGGCCTATTCAGGGGCCAAGAGCCAAGGATGCATAAAAGAATAAGACTTAGAACAGCCCTGACTCTCAGGGCCACAACTTTCACATTCTTTTGATCATGTTCCACAGTAAGAAATACATATAAATCATACATGTGTATATGTACATGTGGATGATGTGTCTGGGCTGTTTTGTTTCACCCTGCTAGATGCAATGTCCTTTGATCTATTCTACTTTTCATAAAAAATGCTGTTTACAATCTAGTGAATTGATGTCCCGATTCATGAATGGGTTATGCAGTTAGACAAACATTAGTCTGGAGAAAGATACCTAATATGTACAATTTAAAAATAATATGTAAGTGCAACTACAGAAATGTGTACAAAGAGGTATGGAGCCCTGAAGAAGACACAGGGGCCTAGAAAATTCTTTCCTGTGTCCTTTTTATTACGCACTGTGAGGGCATGCACCAAACATCCTGGGGAATATCAGCTGGTTCTATTTCCCAGCACATCACTCACCAGCTTCTCCATCTACACTCACTCCTTGCATGGTCTTCAATTATTGACTCTTGGTGACCCTGAGCCAACATCACCTATGAGAACATGTGTGAGTCTAGAGACAGAGCTGGGACAGACTGACTGCTCAGCAATATTTCCAGCTTTAGAATTCTCACAAAGCATGAGAAGGATCCCGTATGGATGCTTCTATTACATCATGCTCTCTATCTTTTCTTTCTTTCTGGCTCAGCACTAGTAGGTCTTGAGTGAGAAGGCTAGGAAGCAGATCCCACAGACCCTGAGCAGGGCCAGCAAGTGGCAAGAAAGAAAGGAGTGGCAACTCTTGGCTACTGATACAGAACTAAGATGCCATGGGTACAGGGAATTTAAATGCATGGATTTATTCTTCTGATGGGTGAGGAGAGTTATGTGCACTGCCAAGAAGTCCTAGGACCAAGTCCTAGAAGAGCAGACAAGAATCAGATGACCCCTATAATCCCATAACACCATTATGGGGTTACATAATGACATAGCTAAACAATGACCAGCTTTGCCTTGCTCAGTAGCTACTAGAAAGAAGGGTCAGGGACTTCCTAAGAGATCTCACTCCAATTGGCTGCCTTGACGACCAGTCCAGTTATGGATTTTATTCATAAATTGCATAGATACTGGAAAAGGAGAGCCTTTGTGATAATGATTAATCATGAAGAAAAATGATGTTTGAATATTTAACTTCCAAAGAAATCCCTGGCAGCATCCTGGTGCTAGGAAATGGTGTGAGTAAGAGCATGGACTTTGGAGTAAGAATGACTTGGGAGCAAATCCTGGTGCCATCACTTCCTATGGCTCTTTGGAAAACACTTGAGAATGCAGGGTATGATCCAATCCCAGCCTTCTGGAAGTTCACATTTACCTTGACCTTACTGGGCCTTAGTTTCCTCATCAGTAAAGCAGGAATAGTGACAGAACCTAACTCCTAAGGTTCCTGTGGGTATTAAATAAGAGAATGGATGGAAATAGCTTGGCTAGCCCCCGGTACAAACTGATCACAGGTTATCTGTATAGCTTTGGATGGTGGGAAGCAATGAAAACAGTACAAGGGCATCCCAGTAAACAGGTGTGACCACATTATACTCCATCTACACCTGGCATCCTCTTCTATCCACAGGCCTTAAAGCAGAGTGTAAGATGTCCTTTCCTAATGGTTTCACCCTCATCTTAAAGGGGTAGTCCTTTGGGAAATCATGGTTTCCCAAAGGACTACCCCTCAACACTTCATTCAACATTCCCTCAACACTCCACTGGCTGTTTCCTCTCCAAGATGATCTAAATTTAGTTTAGACCCTGAATACTGAGCCAGTGGTACTTTCTCTGCCGAGCTCTATGGAATGGTGGGGAGAGTCAGCTGAGGCTTGTTTACAAATAAAACAACACAAAAATGCTTCTTTCTTGGGGTGGAGGGCTGGGGGGGCTTTTGCAGCCAGCTCATGGTGACCCTCTCTACCCCCTGCAGACAGATGAGATGCCTCTTGGCAACTGAGAGCAGAGGCCAGGGCAACTGAGGGCTGAGGAATGTCTTTGGGATAAAACAAATTCCTCTTTCTTAAATCCATTACTTGGAAACCTATCTTTGAGACCAGTCTCAAGCTGCTGGAGCATTTCTTCCTGAGACATGATTCTGGGTGAGAAACACACACATACAGGGTTGGCTCAGGATGATTGCTAAGATCTTCCTAGGCAAAGCCCACTTTAGGACAGAGATCCCTCTGATCACAGAAAGAAATGTTAAACAATAGCAAAGATACCTAAGAGAGTTAGAAAACATAATTTTAAAATATGATATCTCAAGTCTGATAAAATAGTATGAAAATTCAAGAGGGCGGTCCTCCCACAACAACATATTTTACATTTGCCTCAGGGAGAGCTGCAAAGTCCATCAGCATATTAAAGGCTATGAAGTCCAGCAGAGACAAAGCAATTTAATATCCCATAGTCTAGTGTTTCCCAAACATATATGGGGATCATTCTTCTAAAAAACAGTTCTTTGTGTGCAGCAAGTATCATGGACGGAATCCAAGTCAGGGCCTTCTTTCACCTACCTGCACCTTTCTGCATATTAGTGTGGTGAGTGGAGGAGAGGCAAGTTCAAGCCTCCACTCACTCCCTTGGCCAGATCCCCTTGGTTAGGGCTCAGCTGATAATGGAATGCAGCAGCCCAGATGAGCAAAGCGCACCCAAACTATTGGACCATCCTCAGACCTTACTGACTAGGGTCTGAAAATCCACATTTAATGTTTTAGTCTCTCTTCAGGGTTAAGTCCAAACTTATGAATGGAGAAAGATGATGCTCAAATAGAGAAGGTGGGAAACCATGACTATAGTCTGGAATTTTCTGTATCAACCAGCTGCCAGGAAAGGCACTTTAGAAGAGAAGCCACTGGACAACCCTGGGGCTTATGTACACTCAACACTGGAGTGTTGAACACTTTGGAGAAGTGGAGCACTTGTGCTGCTTTATTTAAAAAAAAAAAAAGGAGGGAAGATGCACCAGTCACTTGCTACAACAGGAGTAGATGCTAATTGGGAACAGCAGGATGGAGACCTGGCATGTGAGCTCCTGCCACTTTACTGCTTGGTTTAGAGTCTGCTTGTCTGGCTTCTGTCCTCTGGCTTTTGTAGTGAATCAGTTTTCCTGGAATATGCATTTACTGAACTCTGAAAGGCCAGATCTTCTATGTAGATTAATTCATGATTTCAAAGGCACTTTGAAGCTGGCAAAACATTTTGTTATTTCCAAGAGTTATTACAACTGAAAATCCTGGCATAGACTGAGGTCAGCCTGTAATCTTGTTTAGATATTTTTGAATTTAGAAACTTTACAGTGGGCTAAAAATAGATCGCATTTGTATATTTTCCCCCTCCTCTCCTCCCCACTTCAAGGGCTGTTCAGCAATTGTGATCCACTGCAATATTAACCAGAGAAATTCTAGTTCTTATTACCTAGGAGTCTGCTGGACCAAAACAAAAGCCATTTTGAAATGGGTTTGGGGGTGATACCAGTCATATACTTGAGCAGAGTAACTCATTATCCTACATAAAAAGCTCTAGAAGTAAGAGTAAAGGACCATCACTAAGATCTATACTAGTTTATGGGCTCATGTTAAGTGCAAATGTGTGCCATGAGGAGAAAAGCTTTCAGTAGTGCTTATGTCCTTCACCTCGGACTGTACACACTGGCCAGAAAGGATCATAGCACCTCAGGTCAGAAGAAGCTGCATGAAACTGCAAGGTCAAGAGCTGCTTATAATCAAGAGTTAAAGATCACATACCTGATTTTTAGAAGGGCCAAAATTCTAAACATTATCTCTACGACACACGTCTGGGTTACTGGTGTGGCAGCATTTTCATGCCCAGCAAAGAGAACGTCATACTCAGGATTACCTCTGCACGGTTACTTTACCTTCATGAACATGCTAAATCCAGTTTTAAGGAGATCAGTGAGGCCTGAAGACATGTGTTCGATATCAACAGGATCTGGTCTATCAGGATCAAATATTTCCTCCACAATCTGTTTTAACAATGGCTTATAGGTTGCCTGGAAAGACAAAATATTGTGCCATAAGTAAAAGGAATTTTTTTTTTTTTTGGTCTGGAGAGACGACAGCTTTATCTGAATCAAAGGAAGCAAAACAGGTTTATTTTTAATACCGAAGCAATTGCTGTGATTGCGTGTGTGAAAAAAGACAATAAAACATTGGTTTTTTGTGCAAACTTTCTCCCCCGTGTTCTAGTGCTATTTCTGTTTTTTGTACACCCTTTTACAAACAACTATCTCTTACCAGCATTATAGTCATGGTATGACAATTTTTTCAATCTAGATTTAAAGCAACAATTTTATGCATGAATTATACTGAAAAGCAAAGAATTATCATTTAATATAGATATGAAGATGGTCTTCAGTTTTTCTAAATTTTCTTAGAATTGTCTTACCCTCTGCAAGGAACTCAAATGTTTATTTACAATGTGGCTGTCCCTAAGACTCAAGCAATCCCTCCTTTCTTCTACAGAATTCAACTCTGAGCATTAGCTGGCCGGAAAACGAAGCCAGGATACTAAAAAGGAGTCTGACGGAGGTCAAAGCTTAGAGAAAGCAGGCCACACGGCGCTATAAAAATTTCAGTAGAATTAGGGTGAGGTTAAGTTTACAACAACTCATACAGTTTGATAAATGGTGCTAAATGCCTTCCTTTCCTGGGAATAACTCATGCATATTTAGGTTATATTAGGATGCAGCTGCCTCTTTGACCACTGAGTTTTCTGAGCATGGTTTCCCCACCTCTTTCCTTGGTTTCTCTTACTACCAACATCTGTCCCCCTTTTCCATCAACTGGATCACTTTTTCCACTACGGGTTGCTGCCTCTGCTGCTCCAGTTCCATATGGCACCCAAGTTTGGAGTATCAAGGGAGAAGGAACTCTTCCCCTCAGCATCCTCTCTGACAATCTATTATAACTTCAGAAAAGCCAGCTTCTGACAGGGCACTGTTGAGAGGTATCCAGTTTTGAACTCCTTTTTCTCTCTGTGCATTGGCCAAATCTGTGACTTGACTTGAGCAAGGGGCAAGGATATTTGCTGCTGCATGGCCCTCCTCTCTGGCTCCATCTTGTTTTTCTTACAGCCATTTCATACTTTTATTTATCACCTTATTCTAATTTTCATACTTAAAATATCTTAGAAATAAAGCAGGATATAGACCATTGAAATCATACATAATAATTTAGCTGGAATGTAGCTGCTACATTTCTCAGGGATAAGTTTCAGGGAGAACTAGAAACTGCTCAGTTGAGGGTTCCACCCTTTTAATGCTTGTTAGTCAAACAGACCACTCATGTGAGAGATCTCATGGTTAAACGCTCATGAATGTTAAAGCACTGAACAGGAACACTGATAAGATAGGAATTTTTTTTAAAGCTATGGATCAACTTTACTCATAATAAGAAAAATTCAAATTAAAGCTATACCAAGATAGATTTAAACATTTTTTATTAGACTGGCAAAAATCCAAAAGTTTGAAACACATTCTCCCGATGAGGCCATGGGGAAATATGTATTCTCAAACATTGTTGGTGGGAGTGAAATTTTGACAATCAATGTGACAATTGTGCTCTATAAAATTACAAACATGTTTGACTTAACAATTCCACTTCTGGGCATTTGAGCTATAGATATGCTCTTAATATGCAAATAGAATCTAGAAAAGACTGTTTATTGTTTTTAATAGAAGAAGATTAGGCAACCCAAGTGTCTATCAATTGGGAACTGTTTAATATGGGGTACATCCACATGAAGGATTGCTGTGAAAGTGAAGAGGGAAGCTCTGTGCTGATATGCAGAAAGCAAGGCAGAGAACAGTGAAAAGTGTATAAATGAAAAAGGTAAGGTACAAAGTAGTGTGCATGATGGGCTGGCACTTGTGTAAAGAGTCGGGGTAATATAAGAATTTGTATCTGCTGATATGCAAATGATATATAGAAACTAACATTAGCAGGAAACATGAAGGGGTGGGGTGGGGTGGGGTGGAGTGGGTGACTGGGAAAGGGTGGGAGAGTCTTTTCACTCTATTGCTTTTGTTGTTGTTGTTTAAAACCTGGTTTAAAAACACTGATAGAAACCACAGATCAGTGGTTTCTATCACTTTTTACTTGTTACAAATTAATAAATTAAATATGGGTAGAAAAGAGATTAAAGTAAAGCATTTATTTTATTAGCTTCATCTCTAGGTTGGGGGAGTTTTCTTCCTTTACCAAATTTTTCAAAATTAATATACATACTTCTGGAATCATAAAGTTGTCCAACAAATCTACCATATTTTAAATATGGCCATGAAGTAAGTGACCTCTGAATTCCTCAAATGCTCTTCCCTAAGTAAATTGTCGAGAGCACTAGTACCAGCTCAGCCTTTCTGGAATTTTTTCTTAAATTTTGACTCACATCCCCAAGGAAAAGTCCTTTGGCCAATACTCTGTTACCTTATGATCAGAATTACCATCAAACATTCATTGACTTCTTCCTTAGTAAAGAAAAATCCATTTTTTTTAAGCTGGCAGCATTTACCAGTGGTCTTAAGTCTACATTTCTCAGGCTCCCTTTTGGCTGGGTGTGGCTTTGTAATTAAATTCTGGACAAAGAGATGTAAGGAGAAGGGCAGTGTGGCCCCTGTAGAAAGGCTCCTTTTTAAGAGGGAAGGGCATATTTCTCTTCTCTTTCTCTGTTCTGTGCCTGGAACATGGAAGTGTATTGAAAATGAGTGATGCCTACAGCTCCTGCAGCTGTCTTGGCTGAAAAGGCTATTCCTTAGAGACGTGGGAGCAGAGAGCTGGGAAAGATCTTGGTCTATGATGACTTGTGGGGATGCCACAATGTGAACAGGCTAAATCAGGACTTGCTTTACATGACAATATAAAACCTTGTATGTTTAAGCCACTATTTTTCAGAACTCTATTACTTGTAACTAAATGAAATTCTAACTGATGCAAAGCACAGAGGGAACATAAAGGAATAAAAGGCCCTTCCTTCCTTCCTTCTAGGCGCTTTCATTGCAGGCATTTGTTTTATTAGCCTAAACTAAAAAAAACAGTTACATAAAATAATTTTAGGCAGAATCACAGAGAAATGCACATAGCTTGTCCTATTTCAGAGAGAAGAAAATATAATCCCCAACCCACAAGAAAGAAGAAAGGTTGTTGCCCTCCACAGATGCATCTTCATCAAGCAGGAGCAATAGTGAGCCTAAAGAGTGCAGACACAGGGAAAAGATTCTGTAGCAACCTAAAAACTATATTCATCCCCTCCTCTGTGCAAGACACAGTGTACTGGGGGTGGTATGATTGTTTTCGGAGCTCCAGAGGTGCCAATTTAGACTGGGGACATAGAGGGGAAAGATGGGGGAGGTAGAAGGAGGTTTGGAGGGTTTAAGGAAAGCAGGGAAACTGGAATTTCTCTCTCTTCCTTGCTCCATTTTCAGCTGAACTTTGAGGAATGAAGCATCCAGGGGGAAATGCCCACTGAGCTGGGGTTCGCCTTGGTGGGAGGGTGAGCAGAGATTTGGAAATGCTATTCTCTTAAACACCCTCATTCTCAGGATTTTATTATTGCTGTGTATCATTGGGGAAGATTGGAAATCTTTTTTTTAATGTAATAAATAAGTACATGAATGAATGAATGAATGAACTAAGTGAATATTTACATAGATTAAGAAAAGAAACCACAATTTAAAATACAGAAAAGTAACAGATAAGCATATCACATAATCCAGAAAAAATAGCATAAATGTTTTTATTAATTAACCACCTGGCAAACCTCTTATGATACCCATTTCTTACATTTTTTGGTTGCATTCTCATTGGTCATTATTCTATATAACAACAGTCTTGAAATACCATTGTCCGTAGGGAGATGTGCTAGCTATTAAGGTATTGGTCTGCCAACCCCAAACCCTGCCTTGTATATGCAAGTCTGTGATGCCGGGGCTAAGACAGAAAATTACATTTCTGCTTTGCCAGCTAGTTCTGTTAGACTTTGTCAATAGGGGGCACTAGTGAGAACTTGGAAGGCGGGAAGAGAAAGAAGGAACTTATTCCTCCAAGTCTATTAGCTGTTTTCTGCTGGCATCACCCCTGCAATGGTCACTCACCCCTTGAAGCTGTCTCTCCCCTGTATTTTTAAGCCATACGGTCCAATATTGCCATTTTTGTTGAAGTCAGTTTGAGAATTCATCTTTCTCTATTTTTTCTTGCAGCCCAAAGCATCCTAAATGATATAGGTATTCTTCATTTAAAGGGAAGTTGGCAGGTTTTCTCACTTAAATATGGTACAGAAAAAAATCTCGAAATTCTTTATTAAAACAACTAAGCAGAAAATCACTAAATAACGTGTACATTTTCAGAGCACTATTTGGAAAAGACTTTCTCAGGTACAAAGCAGTACTTGTCTCCTGACTTCTTAGCAAACATATTTCTTTAATTTTTCTAATTAGGTTTGTAATGATAGGAAACCTGGGCTCCTTTCTCTGAGCCGCTTAATTTGGATTATAATATACTCCATAACATGCCACTGAACTCTGATTGGAGGAAGACTGCTTTGGCAGTGACTACTTAGATGAAAATCCTTTGTCATGGTATTTTCCATTCAGCCAGAAACTACCTACTTCTCAGCAAAGGATCACGCTAAAGGTAGTGTCTCCCCTGTAGAGCCCTGCTCCAAGTCTTTCTGACCTGATAGAAATGGCCAGAAGGGAAATAAGCCATATAGTTTGCTTCAATGTTAGGAGGGTAAATTCTAAGTGATTTAATTTTCCCAAACATACTCTGCAAGTTCGCCTTTTTTGTGGGGAGGGAAGAGAGGGGTCTTAAAAGCTCAGACAAATTTGCTTGCTGGTCATTTATTTCTTGCTTACATCACATCCATATGGTTTGACAGTAGGGATTCCTGCTATCAAGTGATTCTACAGTTCCCTAGGGCATTGGAGTCTTGCACTGAAGACTTTGATTTCATCATCAGATGATGAGAGAGACAGGGTATGAAGGATTTAAAACAAAGTTTTATGAGCCAGGCCTGAAAGTGATCTGTATCACTTCCACCTATAGTTCATTGGCTAGAATTCAGTCATAAACCCACATCGCCCTGCAAGGAATGCTGAAAAAAATATGTTCCATGTGTCCAGGAGGAGAAGAAAGCTGGAGTTTGGGGAACACATGAAATTATCTCTGCCACAGACACACTGTTAAGCTTGGATTGAAACATTAATGTAATTATTTCCTTAACAACTGGCAAGTTGCATGATGTGGACAAAGGATTAACAAACCCCTCTTTCCTACAGCATGAGCATTTAACCTTTGGTTAACTTTCTACCTCTGTTTCCTTGGAAACCTGATAAGAGAAGAATGTCAAACTGTATAGCCAGGTAAGATGGTTCTGATAAAAATGACCCCTGCTTAGTAAATTACATGAAACTAGGAGAATTATAGATACTTAATAGATAGCCAGCGCTTTGAGCTCTCTTGAGTACAATGAAAAAGAAAATGTTTTTGTTTATGTCCATCTCTCTGCATATTCTTTTGTGATGGAGATACTGTGTGGCTGAATCTAGAAGACCTGTATTGACCCGAATTCTAGCTCTTGAGGAAAGGTATTAAATATAGCAGCAACTCCTGATATTACCCATAAGTCAAGGACAATTTCAAGAAACCAATTAAAGGCTTTAAAGGCTAACATCTTCGTGAATTTGGCATACTTTCAAGATGGCCTAGGATAGCAGTTTCCAAGAAAACCTGAGTTGGCATCACAACCATGTCCCTATCAATAGGGACTGCTGACCTTGTCATTGCTGATTAGTACTGGAATACCAATGGACATCTCAGTCCTGCCACTGAAAGCACATTTCCCTTTTCTGCAAAATTGACTCTAAGCCACCAACCTCTCAGGAAAAATAGGCTTTTACAGAGAGTGTTTGTTTTGCTTTAATCCAAGACTGCACAGAAAAACATCTGTTCAAAACTGCTCATGGCTTTATTTGACTATTCCATGGCTTATTTATTTTTATTTATTTTTTTTTGCGAAACTATGACTTATTCTCCTTTCATCTTCTTAAAGAGAACAGTATTGTCTGAAGATTAAAAAGTGGGTTATTTGTCTTTCTCTTCATCTGTCTACCCATCTACCCTTCGATCCAAAATCAGATTATTTTTTAAAATTCTGAGTGTACTTCCTCTACCATCAATAGGAAAAAACCAAAGCCCAGTGATATTAGCTAATTTGTCCGTTAGAAGTAAGCCAAGTTGGCTGGCCCTAGCTCTTTCTTATCCTGTGCTGATTCTTTCAGAAAGGACCCGAGCTAGTCTGGGGTCAGGTAGATAAAATTGAGAGGAGCCCCAGAGCTTAGGAATTGGGAATGAACAGCTGGTGACCAGGGCTGGGATTGTTGACAAAGAGACAGGGCCTAAAGACTCTTCAGAGAACCACATTTCACCAGACTCAAGATGAATCAAGCTTCCTTGGGCACTGCTGGTCCTAAATGCTCTTATTCAGCATGCTAGAACACAAAAGACAGGCTGCATCTGTGGAAAGTTTTCTCCAGCGTAGCACAGCTCTTTGAGACTTCTGCCAAAGCAAGTCATGCAAGAACTATACAATATTTTGTCTGAAAGACCTCAAGACTCCTTGCCCTGAGACATCTGCCTAATATCCTCCTGATGCTGCAGCTGAGGAACAGCAGCACAGCAAATACTGTGGCCTTTAAGAAGATAAATTAGCCTTCCATTAAGCTAGAACATTGGCAGTAAGAAACAAAAGGGTAAGAAAATTTGCTGCACATGCAAAACTGAAGGCTTAGGTTTCCAGTGCAGAGTCCACCAATAAGCACAACCTTTTCAAACAAACTAGTGTCTATAATGAACCTCTTACCATACACAGCAAGTAAGAGGACATTAGGCTTTAAAATGATGCCCCTTCAGGTGGGTCATGAGGGCTCAGCAGGCAGAGTTCTCACCTGCCATGCCGGAGACCTGTGTTCGCTTCCTGGTGCCTGCTTGTGCCAAAAAAAAAAAAAAAAAAGATGCCCCTTCAATGTATGCATCTCCTAATGAAGGAAAAGATGAAATGCTGTAAAAAGGACAAAGAGAAGGCCTATTTTGCCCTTTACATTACCTCTATTATTTTAGCAAATATTTATATAGTGCTTTCTATGTGTTGGGTACTGTTCTAAGAGTTTTATATATATTAACTCACCTAATCATTAGGGTATCTTTAGGAGGGAGCTACTATTATTAGTTCTTTCTTACAGAAAAAAAATCAGGCACAGAGATGCCAAGTCACTTGCCCAGAGTCACACAGCTAGTAGCAGACAGAGCTGAACCCAGATGCTCTGGCTCTAAAATCTGTTCTGTTAGCCTTTTTAAAGGCTAACCTTCTCTTTAGTGGATCCCAGAGTTCAGGTTCCATTGACCCATCCTCTTTCCCTTTCCATCCAACTCCTCCTTCCCCCCACCCCCCATTAAGTAGTAAGCACTGAGCTGATCAAAGCTGTCTTTAGCTTTAAGGTGTGTCTTTCAAGTCAGGAGCTTTAGTGGCAGCCTCTTGTCCCCCCACCCCCACTCTCCTGACAATGCAGGGGGACAGCTTCCCTGGAGGGCCAGGTCTGTGCTGATGTTCTGGGAGCCGTTCCTGGAGGTCCAGTCCAGATCCTCTTCCTCTAGTTCTTCCAGCAGTTTTATATATACTTAATTCCTTGCACTGAATAATGTTCTTCTTAAAATGACTAGACTTGTATCTGCTTTCTGCATCTGAGCTGTGGCTGACACATTTTTCTAAAAGGGTAATGGATGAATGTTAAATAAAAATGTTCTGAGCCTTTAGAACCAGCAGGAGAACCAGCAGGAGATACACCTTATATTCTTACAAAATTGGGATAATGCTTTATAGAATGATCTATAACATTTTTTTTTCACCTAATAGGCCATGTAGCTCTTAGTCTGACTTTCCCAAGAGGCAGACCTGAGACAGGAGAACCAGGAATGGCTCTGAGTGCCAGCTCATGTGCATTGGAGCAGGGGAGCCGTGCACGGGGAAGGAGGCTGGGGCGGACAGGGAACTCGGAGGAAGCTGGGGGCAGAGATACAGGGCAGGGAGCCCAGATGCCCAGCACAGCTCAGGCCTGGGAAAGAAACCCATGACTAGACGAGTCTAGTGCTTTCTCAGGTGCCCAGGGCGTCTCAAAGCGTCTGTGTAAAAATGGCATGGAGGGCAGGCCATGGTGGCTCAGCAGGCAGAGTTCTTGCCTGCCATGCTGGAGACCTGAGTTTGATTCCTGGTGCCTGCTCATGTAAAAAGAAAAAAAGAAAAAAAAAAAAAAAACAGGTGGCATGGAGCTAGAGAGAACATGGAGCCACATGGGGCTGAGGACAGAATTAGGAGAGGGAATGGACAGAAAATTGCTTAGCTAAGGCGCATCTTCAAAATCAGACATCTGAACTCTGACTCTATTCTGGACACTTGTACCTTTCTATTTATACACACTTTGTTTCCTAACAAATCCCTCTATTTATATTAAAGATAAATGTATTGCAAAAAAGATGCATCCAACAAATGTTTATTAAGCACACACTATGTGCATGATAACTCCACTTGAAGCACTAGGAATATAAGAGTGAACAAAGCAGATGCAAATCTCTGCCCTCACAGGGCTTTACAATTTAAAATGTAAATTTTACAATGATTTAAAATTTCTTTGTATTTGGAAAATATTAAAAAGCTCAAAGAAATAAAATGTTACCCATAATTCCACAAAACTCTCTCTAAATATGTCAATATAAAGCAAGAAGTCAGAGTTCCTCCATGCCTATTCAATCCCTCTTCCACCCTTTCAAAGTAATCACAATAAAATTTTTCTTTAATTTTTAAAGATTTATCAAATATTTACAGAAAAACCTCTTATTTTTATAAAATTGGAATAATGCTTTATAGAATGATCTATAACTTTTTTTTTTTTACCCTAGTAGGCTATGTAGCTCTCAGTCTGACTTTCCCAAGAGGCAGACCTGAGACAAGGATTCAAATATGACCCCTGGTCAGCATATCTTGATATATTTCATTCTTTCTAAATTAAATCAAGGTAAATTAAAATTTTTATTAGAGAAGTTGTGGGTTTACAGAACAACCATGCATAAAATGCAGAAGTCCCATACAACACCTTATTGTTGATTCCTGGCATTGGTGTGGTACATTTGCTACAATTGATGGAAGCACATTTAGTTATCCCATTCATTTTAATGGTTGCATAGTATTTCATTATGTGTCTGTGTCATTATTTATTCATTACCCTCAACATACAAACATACTTCCCTCTCTTCCCTGCCTCTCCCATTCACTGACATTTAGGATTTTATGAGTGTGTTGATGTTATTGACTTAATACACAGGAGAATAGATGCAATAAAGTGGACAGGTCATTTTCCAAAGACCATGGCTGCAGGATAGGGTTCTGAAGTCTGGAGAAATGACAGTGTTGACAGCAGGGATATAAAGTCTAGGACACTTTTATTGTCCTTATCATGCTTAAGATTAATAGCTAATACATGTTTACATGTGTTACTGGCCAAATCAGTCATCATGATGATCAAAAAATGAAAAGACTTCATAATTCAGTGGTTTATTTTCCCTTTGCCAACTATAGCAACCACTTCCTTCTTGACATCCCTTAATATAGCACCAGTTATATCATGTCTTCTGGAACATACCACAGCATTTAAGATTGCCTATTTATTTTCTATTTATTTCTAGTTTTTTTATTTTTTGCATGCAGGCTCTGGGAATCGAACCCAGGTCTCCAGCATGGCAGGTGAGAACTCTGCCACCAAGCCACTGTTGCCTACCCCTGATTTATTTTTAAATGACAAAACTATATATGATTAATTATCTGAGTGATTTTATCTGTATTTTTGTGGTGGTAATATTCTCAGACCATTGAACAAAGGATGGGAATGTATATTTCTAAGTTGCATGCCAGTTTCTAAGGTCTTTAGTATAGGAGTGTGATTTCAGACAACCATCAGTGCTATCAATCAATATTTCTAGGGCCTCCATGAGAACACAGCAAGGTTGGAGAGGAGGTTTTGTGTCAGCAGCAAAGAGTATTGCATTTGCCTCAGGTCGCCTGGGTATGTGTCTATGGCAAGCCATTGGGCCCTATTGGATCTCAGGATAATAATATCTCTCTAGCTATTCACTTGTCATAAGGATCAGAGGAGAAACCTAATGGGGAAGTGCCTTTGACATGTCACCTACTATAGGAATATAAAGGAGGCAGGACCCAGATTTTGCTAGCTCTTGTCTGCAGGCCCACTTCAGAGTGTCAGCACCTTGAAGTTGAACCTCTCTCTATGTCATATTCCCCATTAACAGCATATTCAATTCTCCAAAAATTCTGACCAAAGAAGGTGGATTTTACTGAAGATTTTATGGGGAAATGGAGGAGAAGTTTCCTTCACACAGCCCATAGCAAAACGTAATAACCCTTTCTATCAGGAACATCTGTTCTTCCTTGAAAGTTCAACTTTCAGGCCATCAGGAGGTTTAGTTTTGTCTCCTTCCTTGTCCAACAGGGACTTCCCAGCCTCAAGAGCTCCAGTCATTCTTCACCTCCTAAATTTTGCTTTGGATCTTTCTCTAACTACCCCTGCCCCCACCAACCTCTGTTTCTTTGACAGAGCAATTTTTCAATACCTTTATAGCTCCTTTAATCTTGTAATATCACATTCATCTTCCCTGCTTAATGCTCAAAACACCCTTCTTAGGTCCTGCTATTGTCCTTAGAAAGCAGAGGAGGAATTTTAAATAGCAAATATATTTTCCCTGTTGCAAACTTCTTTTCCCTTGCCATCGTATTACTACGTACTCCTATTATTTTAATTGCCCAAAATGTTCATGGGCTTCCTAGATCCAAAATCCTGGGGATCATCTAAGCCTATCGGGAGATGTAGTAATAGGGGCACCAAAAAGTAAAAGGACTTGCTTACCTAAAGTCATATAATAAGTCCACAACAGAGCCATGGTTACAAAGCACTAGTTGATTCCCAATCCAGTACGCATCCCATTGCATCAAGCCATGGGTACAAATATCAATTGAGAGGCTTTCAAATTGAGTGCAATCCAGAACTCTGAACTGGATGAAACCTTGGAAATCATTTAGCACAAACACCTTATTTTAGAAAGGTCAAAATGGAGACCTTTCCTATAGTTGTAGATTCTGAATCCTAAAAATACAACATAGGTTAGAAGGTTACTTTAAAACATATGTACTTGCCTGATGGGTATGGTTTCCAGGAACATACACAGACTTGAACTGTTTCATGAGATTCCGAGCTCCAGCAATATCCCAGAGAGAAGTGAAGAGTTCATCCACAGCAATTTTGGATTTGTGAAATGTCAGGTTAATTGAAGAGTCACATCCTGAAACGACCCAGAGATATATACGTAGGTGACCAAAACATTAAATTAAGTTTTAATCATGTCAGTTTGAGCTCAATGTAATAACACTCTTGGGCTTTTTTTATTTTTTTAACCCTATCTTCCCCTGGCTGTTTACCAACTGGGTTGTTTCAATCATCCATGAGCAATAAAACATATTGAGTGTAAATACCTTTGGCAGAAGTAGAACTCAGAAGTGTCTGGGATTGCAGCCGCTGGCTTCAGACTGAGGAAGTTACGAAGAGGGTCTACTATCCTCAGAGTGTGGCTTTGGGAAGATTTTAGGAGACGCAAAGGAAAAAAATAATAGAAGGTTGGATCCTACCAACAGTTTCCATAAAATAGAACAGCAACATGAGAAAGATTTTAGAGACCTTGCTGGGATGGGTATCTGTCTAATGCTCCAACAAGCGTGCAGCATAAAATTCAAAGGCAGCCATTCAAAGTTGATAAGAGGTGCCCGAACAAAAAGACTGTTCTCAGCAGTGATTCTATTCCTTTTACAAACTTATAAACGTGTTAGAAACTCATTCAGAAGAGAAATGATCATGGATTTATTTATAAAAAGAGGAAAATTAAAAATGAGGATTCTTGATTCTCTGAAATATTTCAGATATGTTAACTCCTTAATTCTCACAACACCCATATAAAGTAGTACCTATTATTTTCCTCATTTTAAAGATGAGGAAACTGAGATACAGAGAGGCTAAGTAACACCCCTGTAAGCAGGCATTTCAAGGCTCTGCCCATATCCGCTCAGTTGGATGTCAGCTGTAGGTTTGACGAACTGTTCCTGGGTGCTTTGCTTCTTACCCCAAGAACCTGCGTGTCTCTCTTTGGTTGCAGGAATCTGCTTGGCCTGCATGTGGGGTAGCCTGACTGGAAGTACTGGGGGGTAATACTCCCAGTAACAATCCAGAGTTCTTATCCCTTGAGAAGAAATTCTGGGTTGTGTCTGTTCAGCCTTTCTGAGGTACCCCCTCATGATTGTGTTCCAGTTGCCCAAAACAGTAACTCACTCATAAACACCCTCTTTATTGGCATTCCCCCTTTCCCATCTCACTTCCCCAATTTCCTGGTTTCTTGGGATATCTTCCTAAATACAGTATTTGCACCCAGATCCTTCTCTCAGAACACCACAGCGTTCACAGCAATCTGAACCCAGGCAGCCTGCATCCAGAGCCTGCACTCTTTCTTGTTTTTGGTATCAGCTTTATTGAGATATAATCCATATGCCATACAATTCACCTATTTAAACGGTACAATTCAATAGCATTTAGTATACTCACATAGTTGTGCAACCATCACCTCAGTCACCTTAGAGCATATTTATCATTCCAACTAGAAACCATTATGTACAGCACTTTCCATTTCCCTCAACACTCCCTACTTTCAGCCCTAAGCAATCACTAATTACTTTCTATTTCTATGTATTTGCTTATTCTGAACTTTTCCTATAAGTGGGATCATATAATTCCATTTAAATGAAATCATGCATTTCCTGTAAATGGAAATATACAAGTGGTTTCTTTCACTTATCATGTTTTTAAGGTTCACCTATATTAAATCATGTATCAATAATTCATTTCTTTTTACTGCCTAATAATATTCCATTGTATGGATATACCACAATTTATATATCTATTTACTGGTTGAAAGACAGTGAGGTTGTTTCCACTTTTTGGCTTTATGAATACTGCTGCTATGAACATGTATGTACAGGTTTTTGTGTAGACATTTCTCCACCTCAGAGTGGAATTGCTGGGTCTTATAGCAACTCTATGCTTAACCTTTAGAGGAATTGCCAGATGGTTTTTCAAAGCAGCTGTATCATTTTACATTTCAACCAGCAATGTAAGAGGGTTCTAATTTCTCCACATCCTCGTCAACACTTGTTATTACCTGTCTACTTCATTTTAGCCATCCTAGAGGGTATGAAGTAAGGAGAGACTTGTTGACTGTAATAATCATAGGAATTATTTTTAGGGAGTAGAGGTGAATCTAAACAAACAAACAAAAATAGAGTGCATCTAAAGTACATAGGAGCATCCAATGGAACCCAACTGCAGCAGACACAGAGAGGTGGTTCATGGCTAACAGAGCATGTACTCTTAATTACCGGGTAACACCATATGTAATAACTCTAAAAAGGTGGGCAGAATCCTCTGATAAGTCTTCCTCTCTTAATTTCCAGAAATATTCACCACATTGCCATAAAAAAAATCAAAGTGTGGTCAAGCCCCATGAGAGAGTATCCCCAATCTGTGGACCCAAAACACATGGGGTCCATAGATTATTTGGGGAGGATGGATGAAAGTTTACGTGAACGCTCTAGAATTCCATGACAAACTTTGTGGAAAGGAGAAAATGTGTAGTTTTCCAAGGAGTATACCCATAACTTCCACCAGATTTTTAAAGGGATTCATAACCAAGAAAAATTTAGACCCACAGGTATAGTGCATCTACTGGTATCACACTGTTTTCCCTTGGCCTTGCAGCTGTAATTGGGATATATCAGCTCCTCCTTCTATCAACAATCAGTCAGAAGATTGGAAGGTTATGGCTCCACACTTGTTCATGGGGCTCCCTTCCTTAAACTCTCAGGCTAAGCCCTTAAGATGCACAAAATTATATCAATTATATCTAAGAGTTCTACGCTATGTATCACTTAATAGAAAGAAAGAAATGAAAACTAGGAGGAAGAAAACACTGCTAATTCTACTATCATGAATAGTGTTTCAATTCCTCTAAAAGACAATTCAGCTAATGGGCTAATATTTTTTATTTAAGGTAATTCATTTCCTATAGAACAGAGAGATTAATCTAACTTTCCATATGGCCTACTTCAGTTTTTTTAGAAAATGAGGAATATGATGTTCATCTGTTTGGCTAAGCAGATAGAATTATCTACTCAAGAATAGATTATTTATTGAAAATGTAGATTATATGGAAACTGTGTAATATACATCAAAATTAATTAAGCAAAGTCTGTGTAATTGCAAACTTTTATGTCAACTGGGGAGCAAGTTTGATAAGCAATTGTGGTTATTGATAGTTGTGAAGCAAGTTGTTATATTTACAGTGTACTGTAAACTGAGCTCAGATGAGCCAAATAGAAAATGATGATTGTCAAAGAAACTGCTGGAAATAAAATAAAAAGTCCTAAAGTTCACAAGCAAAGTAAAACTTTCCTGAAAAATATCAATTATTTCCGCTGTTCAAACCAACTTCTAAGGGCAAATTCAGTCTAACCATTATTTCTTTCCCAACTTGTCTGTTAGTCTCAAAACAACTGTTCTATAATGTACATGGTTCTGGGGCACCAGGCCAAAGAGGAGTTATTTTTATCAGTCTTTATGCTTTTTTCATAATCACATCAATCTTCACCAAGAACAGAATTTATATGTCCAAACTCTACAATGAAAATTATACACACACTTACCCTTTACAAACATTTCCAAAAGTTTCTAAATACTTGCAATTCTTTGTCTAAATGAGTTTTTCCATCTGGATGATGGCTGCAATGTTTGGGATATGCTTGGGAGCCTGAAGAGTTTGAGTGGAAACTCAAGGAAAGGCTAGAAAGTTGGAGCAAACACTTCGGTTAGTTTCACTATTTATTCACACATTAGCTGGGTCAGCATTTTAGCTGGTCACGCTGTTTTCTTTTCTTGTTACTAGTAGTGTTGCTTCTTTTCATGCTTATTAATGGAATCCATGTCCACTTAATTTAAGTTAAAATTCTTTTTAAAATTTGAAAGAGAAAGATAAAAAGAAAAAAGAGTAATAAAGATAGAGGAGGAAGGCAAGACAACAAAGTGAGAATAAGAAAAGAAGGAAGAGAGCAGAATGATGAACTAGATGGGCAATGGAAGGTAGCATTTATTTAATACTTTGCTCATTCATTAAAAAATCATTGACTGTGTAGTGGGAATACAAAGGTGACTAATTAATAGGCTCCTGCTTAAAAGCTTCCAAAGCTGTCCATGACTTTCATATTAAGTGAAACTATTGGGCACAACTTTTAGAAGCCTCTTCACCCTCTGAAATGTCTTCACTCACCATTGTCCCCTCTGTACTTCTCCAAAGTAATTCCTTTGCTATTTTTAGAATGGACCATGCTCTTAGACTCTTGCCTTTGCAATTGCTGCCCCTCTGTCCACCACACCCTTTTTCTCTCTTCTTTGCCAAATTCTTATTTGTCCTTTAGCCTCCTTGATGCTGCCTCCAGAAACCTTTCCTGATAGCTCCAAGCTGGGGGTGTTGTCAGTTCTCTGAGCTTCCATCATTCCCCCACCTATCCAGATAAAAGCAGGGGATTATAACTATCTTCTTAGAGACCAGGGATCAGCAAACTAAAGCTCATGGGCCAAAACTGGCCTCTCCTATTCAATTTGAGAAGTTTTTTTATGTTTTTAAGTGATTGAGAAAATGAAAAGAAAAATAATATTTCATACAAATGATCATTATATGACATTCAAATTTCAGGGTCCATAAACAGAGCTTCATTACAGCACAGCCATACCTATTTATTTACATATTGTCTATGACTGCTTTCATGCTACAACGGGAAGTTCATGTAATTGCCACAGAGCCTGTACGGCCCTCAGAGACTAAATATTAACTATCTGAACTTTACAGAAAAAGTCTGTTGACTTTTTTTCTAGAAGGTAATTGTTTCCACAGAATATCAGAGATTTGCCTTGCTGTAGATAGATATTTCTGGAAATAAGACACATTAATTACCAACGAGCTCAATAATGGGAGAAAGGATGGGGGTAGGGGGTGAGGGAAAGAGAAGTGAGGCTGCTGAATATATGTATTTGCACAATTGCAATTCATTCTTTAAAACTGTCATTTGCAATAGACTAACACAGAACATAACCTCTTTTATGTCTTGGTTTCCTCTCTTGTGTAAAGGAAACAATAATGGTCTAACAGAGTTATTGAAATAAGTAGATAGAATAATGGGGAAAAGTGTTTTATGAATGAAAGTGTTTATTGTTGAAGGAGAGAATTCTATAGTGGCTGAGAGTATCGGACTTCAGTCATGGAAAAGTTCACATTGAAAGTCATGTTTTACAATATACCTCTGCACAATAATTCAAAAGAAAGACATTTAAAATCCTCATTTCTTAGAGGTGAGAAATGCAGAGCAATGAGGATAAATGACTTGTACAAGATAACATTGTTCTCCCTGCAGAGCCAGGGTTCCACATGTCCCTCTGGCTGTAGACCTGAGCTCTTCCATTTACACTGCCTCCCACCATTTAGAATCTCATCTGTGAAAGTACCTCCTTCTAGATTGATACCATGATGAATAGATAAGAAGGAATGTGGGTGCAAAAGCTATTAAATGGGGTGGCTTTTTTCTGTGATAATAGTAATAGTTCTAAGCCTGAATACTCACTCTATGCTAGGCACTATTCTAAGAAGTTTATACGTATCAACTCATTTAATCTCTTGAACGACTATTGCAGATGAAGAAACTGAGTCGTAGAGAAGTTAAGTGATACAAGGTCATTCAACTAGTAAGTAGTAAGTAGTAAAGCTGAGATTTGAACTCTTGCAGTCTAATGCCAAAGTTGGTCTTTGTTTTAGTTTCCTTGTTGCTAAAGTAAATACAATGCAATGTGCTGGCATAAACAATGGGAATTTATTACTTCACAGTTTTAAGGCTAGGAAAAAGTCCAAACCAAAGTGTCATCCAGGTGATGCTTTCTTCCTGAACCAGTCTATGGGGCTGGCTGACAGTGATCCTTTGTCCTGGGCTCCTCTGTCACATGGCAGTGCACATGGTGGCCTCTCCCTTCTCTGACAGGTTCCACTGACCTTCAGCTTCTTGCTTCCCATGGTTTTCTCTTTCTCTGAATTTCATTCTGCTTATAAAGGATTCCAGTAAAAGGACCGAGTTGGGCCACACCTTAACTGAAGTAATGTCACCAAAAGGTCCATTTTGTTTGGAATGGATTAAGTTTAAGAACATGTTTTTCTGGGGTACGTTCAGCTTCAAACCACCACAGGCCTGTTAACCACTATACTTTGCTGTCTTTTACACGTGCTAAGACCGATATATAAAAGATCCATAAAATACCTAATTTACCCTTAAAATGGAAGAAATGCTTTAGAATTGGAATGAGCAGCAAATGCCTTTCTCCTTGAGAAGACCTGGGTCTGTCTCTGCTAACATTATGGTTTGTGCCAGGCCTGTCTTTTTCAGCCACACAAGCTGTGAGGTATCCCAGTTCTGGCCCCACAGCCTCCTGTGAACCTCTGCACTGTAAGGTGCTGTATTCAGTTACTTCTAATAAGCCCCTGACAGCCTGTTCCATTAAGCCAGCTTATGAGATAACAGTGTTTTGTAAGGGGAACTCTAAGTGTACAGTTCCAGTCAATTCTCATTTAATCCACTTAGTTAAACAGATAATAAACCTGAAGCTGCCTCTAGCCTTTAGCTAAGCACAGTGTGTGTACTTCACTTGCCTGATTCTTGATAAGGGAGGCCCCCAATCCCCTAGAGCCCCCCTCTGTTCTTCCCTAATGGGGGATGACTCATGCCCTTGCAATTCCTTTCTTTGGACAGCTTGGAGATCTTCTGGGCAGGGGTCCAGTTATTCCTCAGAGGAACAAAATAGGGCTCCTGTGTCTGTGCCTGCCCTCCTTCCACTCCCCTCACTGTTCTACAATGATGGAAGCCCCTTTACTTCAGCAGTGAGAAGAGTGGTTTCCATGGGCCTGCTGTGGGGACCCACGGTTCCAGCAATAACAAACTTAAAATGGAGAGAAGGCTGAATAGCTTAACAATCCTCCTGGGATGGCTATGAAGCCGTACGCCTTCCTGCAGTCTGCCCAGTTCTTCTCTTTCATGTGGTTCTCTCAGGGATCAGGCGTGAATCATTCTAGTGCTGGGGATACCTTTTGATAAAGCCTGGTTGCCACAAGCTGAGTTTTATTCCTCAAGCATTCAGGAAAATGAAGCCTCTCATAGCAGGGGACTGCTGTGTCCAAGTCCTCTGTCTGGATTAGAGCTGAAGTAGCTCTGTTAAGTTCTTTTAACATACACACTCACACATTCACACACACACACAAACTTAAGCAGGTCAAACAGAATGGATGCTGTGCATGTGTCTTGATTAGCAGGGGGGCAAGTGGAGGGCATGGCTAGAATAAAATTTGAAATGCTCTATTTACTGTTATTATACTCCTCATAGTTTTAAAGATCCCTCACATTTGTTTGGGAAGAGGGTCAAAAAATACGATTTGACCAAACAATAGAATATTATTCAGCCATAAAAAATAATGAAGTTCTCATACACACAACAGCATGAATAAATCTTGAAAATGTTATGCTAAGAGAAAGAAGCCAGAAACAAAAGGTCACATATTATGTGATACCATTTGTATTTATATTTCCAGAATAGAAAAATCCATGGAGACAGAAAACAAATTAGCGCTTCCTAGGAGCTGAGGAGAGTGAGGAAGGAGAGGCAGATTAAGGAATATGGGGTCAACTTTTGGAATTAGATAGAGGTGATTGTTATGCAACATTTGAATGCATCAAATGCTACTGAACTGTTCACTTTAAAATGTTTAATTTTATTTGATATGTATTTTACCTCAATTTAAAAAATATATAATTTGAACCTGTTTAAGACTGCTTTTCTCATGGGTGCCAAGTTATCCAAGGCTAGTTTCCTTGTCCTGCTTTTGGCCCAGAGGCTGAGAACATCAGCCCGCCTTTCTAGCTTACATCCCTGTCCTTCTGCCTCTCACAAACTCCAAGCAGCAGGGGGCACTCCTCCACAGCCTCCAGAGACAGTGAGAGAAAAGGTCAACTAAGGGGGTGACACGGCCAGAAAGGGCAAAGCCCTGGGAGGTCACGCCCTCCCTCATCCATCCAGCACCTGACAAGGCTTTTCTCTCTTTTCAAACCAGTGTTTTAAAATGGAGTTCTTTCCTCATGACTCTCAATAAATATTTGGCCAATGAAATAAAACCAAACAACATAAAAACAAACAAATAAACCTTAGCAAGTGGCACCATACCTGAAATCTTTTTAGTGAAACTGACCGTATAAAACTCTAAGTGGGTCAGTCTTGGTAAGTGCGTAAGTAAAGCTACAATAGAAGCCCTCTTTTAAAATGTGATTGGGACTGACTGGTTACCTGAAGTCATTTAAAGAGGACCATAAAGTAAATAATAAATAAATGCACACACATATACACACACATACACATGCACACATACATAAAACATTTCGCTTTAAATTCAAAGATAGAAATGTACTTTCATTCACTAATCTTTGGATGAAAGAGCAACGTCTTTTCTTTGAGTATTGTCTGCTGATTAGAGTTCTGTATTTTTTGTAAACCATTATGTATCATCTAGGATTTTCAATTTCCGTCTATTTAACGTGGAAAAAGAAGTTAAAGACAAAGAAGGCAGAATATTCTAGATTTTAATTTTTTTAATGATTTTTCCCCCTCCCATCTTTTACAGTTGCCGTGTTCACATCTAATTCAGAGCCTTTAAAAAATGACTTAACTTTACTAAGTCTGTTGAAAGTATTCAATAAGATTTTCACTGAAACACTTCTTTTTGAAGTCATATCTCATCAGTATGTGAAACATTTGGCAACTTAACGACGAGTACAGCTGGCATCAGCAGGTTTGGAAACAACACCTAACTGACTAGGGCAGTCCATACTCAACAGGGCAAGAGTGGATAAACATGGGCACATAGAGATGTGAGGTCAGAGTTACTTTTAGCATTAGTGGTTATATTTTATAGAGGGATTGCAGAACTCAGTTATTCTGGTGACTTGGTTATGTAGACACTGGTTAAGAATGCATGAATATATTATATATACATATAATAAACACATGCATTATGAGTTTTCATATTTATTCTATATGGGCAGTTGTAACTATTGCATCAATATAATACTTAGTGATCTAGCATGCCTTTTAGGTTCCTCTAATATAAAAAAATCATAATCTGGTTTGTCAGATTTTGGATTTTATGTAACTGATTTTCTCTTTCATTGCCCAGCCCTCGAGCCACACCACATGGCAGGGCCTCCTCAGCTGGTGTTGAGGTAATGACATAAACATGCTTGGGTAAATATGTTAGTAAGATTGGCCTAACAAGGAAAATCAGAGCAGAAAAATCCAGGAGAGGCCACGAAGGGCCCAAGACAAGCAGATACAAAGGCTGACCACTTCTTAAAGCTTCCTCCATGTCTACTGTTGGCCTCCCCACCCACTGATCCCACAGCCTCTCTGTTCACTGGACCCCACTTGGCATCCTGGAGTCCCTTAGCCTGTTCAAATGTCAGGGGGAAGATGAGAGAGGAGAGCTAGAAATAAGCTCCAGGAAACAGAGGGGCTCTTCTTGGCTCACTACTGATCCCTAACACCACAGGTCCTGGCCCATCGAAGGTATCCACTAAATGTCTTAAATGAATGCATGGGGCCAATCAAGAGGTTACAGGAAAAAGAGGTGACTCAGACCAAGGGAGCTGTAAAGCAACAGCACTGATTTTCTGGAGCAGCCGATAAACTGTCTCTGCAGGGAATTTCAAACAAAGAGCTTACAGATGGTTTTGAGCAATTGCAGCCTACTTGAGCAAGCGGATAAACTCCCAAAAAGGCTACTTGAGAAGAGCAACCTCAATTGGCTGCATAAATTCTGTCTGTCCGTTTAAGTAGCAAAACGAAACTATAAATGGTTTAGGTATACATACCTACATGATAAATTATTTTTAAAAATCCAGAAGATAATAAACATAAACCTCAGATAGTGGTTACCTCTAGAGGGGCAAGCAAAAGGACAGAAGAGGGAAGAACACATAGATCATTGTTTGGGTTGGATGGTAGGTTCATGGGTATTTGTTAAATTATTAGGCTTTATAATACATATATAACCTTTTATATTTATCAACTATCATTTTTTAAAATACAGCAAAACAAAACCCAGCCCCATTACTTTGTAAGCCTCCAGCAAATTCAACTTTTTAAACAGCTGATGAAAGGATCAAATGATAGCTAAAATCTCCTATATCTAGGCAGGTATGGGACGTGTGGTGGACATGGAAAGACTTGTACCTTCAGGAGAGAATCTGACAGATTTGTATGTGGCTACTCAGGATTCTAGACCAAGTTCTGAGGCTTTTTCTGAGAAGTCTTTTTATGGAGATGCCTGAAGGAAAGAAAACTGGCAGGAATATGCTTCAGAGCTTGCACTGTTAGAGGCAGATCTGCCTGGAAGTGTGCAAGGTCAAGTTTCCAAAGAGGCCAAGAAAGCAGAAATCCTCTTGGGTTCACATCAGTGGGTCAAGTAGTCCCTTGAATCTGAATACCTGTGACTCTTTAGGAAGTGACTAGCACGCAGCAAAACACAATTCCTGGCCTAAATCAAAACGATTTATTAGCCGCAAGTATCTCAAAAACGATTTATTAGCGGCAAGTATCTCCAAAATTGTCCCCTAAAGATTCCTCTGAAAAATAAAGCTCTTATTTCTTTATTACAGTTTCTTTTTTTATAGCATAATTGAAATAAATCCGTTTCTTCATCTTATGATTTTTTTGTGTTGGATGAGGGTGGCATCAAGAAGAACACAAGGACTTTGTATGAAATGTTGTGCTACTGTATCATTAAAAATACAATTTCACATATTGGTTATTGTGTTGTTCCATGAAATCAATCTAAATACACTTTAGGATACTGTAATTCAGCATTCAGATGTTTAAAGCTATTTATTAAAAAAATAATTTATTTTTAATTATGGTAAAATAAACATAATATAAAAATGATTTCAATAATTTTAAATGGACATTCTTTGACATTAAGTACATTGGCAATACTGTGTAACTTTCTCCACTATTTCCAGACTATTTCCCAAACCAAAACACATACTTATTTAGAGTAGTTCCCCACTTCCTCCTCTCCCTGCCCTCTGTAACCACTATTCTGCTTTCTGTCTCTGAATTTGCTTATTCTAAGTATTTTGTATAAGAGAATCATACAATATTTGTCCTTTTGTGTCTGTCTTGTTTCACTTCAAGATTCATCCATGTTGTCACATGTACCAATATTTCACTTTTTTTTTTTTTACAGCCAAACAATATTCCATTGAATGGATATACCACAGTTTGTTTATCCATTCATCTGTATTGATGGACCCATGGGTTGCTTCCACCTTCTGGCTTTAGTGAATAATGCCACTATGAAGATGATGTACAAATATCTTTTGGAGCTATTCCTAGGAGTGAAATTATCACATCATATGGGAATTCTATGTGTAACTTTCTGAGGAACTGCCAAACTGTTTTCCACAGCGGCTGCATTATTTTACATTTCCATCAACAATGTATGAGAGCTCCTATTTCTCCACATACTCCCTAACATTGATATTTTCAGTTCTTTTAAAAAATAGCCATCCCAGTGGGTGAGAGTGGTGTCTCACTGTAATTTAAATTTGCATTTCTCTAATGGCTAATGCTGTTAAACATCTTTTAATATACTTATTAGCCACCTGAATATCTCCTATGGAGAAATGTCTATTCAAATTCTTGGCCCAGCTTTTAAATTGGCTTGTTTGTTTTTTTGTTGTTGTTGTTGAATTATAGGAATTCTTTATATATTCTGGATATTAAATTTTATCAGACATATGGTTTCCAAATATTTTCTTCTATTTTATAGGTTGTCTTTTCACTTTCTTGATAACATCCTTTGATGCACAAACATATTCAATTTTGGTGAAGTCCATTTTATCTATTTTTTCTTTTGTTTCTCATGCTTTTGTTATCATATTAATTTTTTTTTTTTTTTTTGCCTACTACTAGGTCCTGAAGATATTGTCCTGTGCTATCTTTTTTTTTCACGTTTGCACTGGATACTTTTACTAAGATGGTTTCAACTTCTGCAATACATTGAACAGTTTTAATGGTAATTTTTCATTACCTAGTGATGTTCTCAGAGGTATCATATATATATATATATATATGTATCTTGTGTTAAAGGTCATCTTAAGCATTTTAAAACATATTCCATCTTAACTGATTTGTTTTTCAATTTTGGCACGTTCCCAAGAAGGTACAGATTTAACAACACGAATGAAACTAGCTTTCTTTTCTACTCACATGGCATCATACACTTTTACACACTTAGGACAAATTACTATTACACATCTCCTTTAGGGGTCCAACAACTCAAGTATCAAGAAGCTATGAAGTATTAAATGGACATGTCAGTGCTGGTGAGATAACCTACCACGAAAGCTTCATTTCCAAAGGTTAGCCAGCATGGACATGTTGGACACTGCCGATGTTATGGACTCGTCAAATCATCTGATAAAGTTAAACTAGAAGGTCTGTGCTGCGTTCAGTTTTTAAAAATAATGAAGCCAGTATGAAAAGGTTTTGAGGGCATTAACAATGCCCTAAATTTGGGTCTCAGTGCTTGATTGTTGTGGTCAGGCTGATGACACGTTCAGTATCACTACAAAGCAGTAAGAAAAAGTAAAAGAAAAACCACAGGAGATGGAAGAAGCAGGAGTTGGAAGCAAATCAGAGATTGGGATAATTTTTGGACAAGAGTACAACATCAAACACAAACACAAACAAAACTAAACTAAAAATCATTCAAGGGCAAATAGTACTCACGATGCAGCAGAGAATACAGGGATAGGTGTCAGTTGATTTAAATGCTACAATCTTGGTATCTTTACGAGTTAAGAATAGTTCTCTTTTGTTATAAAGAATAACTCCAGAAAATGTTTCTGCATTACAAATTAGGTAAAGGACTCTAGCAAGGAATTTTTTTTAACTGATTAGCATAGAACAATATACGCTGTCAGCATGCATATTTCTATTTTAAAAGTATCTAATGACCAAAATTTATGCAAATTTATGCTATGTGAAGTAGTTAAGTCCTCGGCAAGTGGAATTTAATTGGAAAAACAAATTAAAACAAAATCTGGTGCATTCCTGTTTGCTACTGACCCTTTTCAGCTGTGGTTGTAACTGTTCCCTTATGGACTCAGGACAACTGCCCAGCTGGGTCTTCTGCTCAGAGTAAAGCTCCTGGAGCCTCTCTCGTTTTTCCCTTGCAGCAGTAAACTTTACCTTCTCCTTGGTCTTTTCCAGTTCTGCTATTTTTCAGCATAGATGAGCCAAAATCTCCTTCTCCTTCATAAGTTCAGTTGTCAGATTTCTGTTCTCCATTTAAAGGGGCACATTCCATATCTAGCTCCCTAGAGGATTCATCCATCTGGTCATTAATATCTTTAATTTTTTGTTCGAAGTTTTCCTATGTTATCTTGTTCGAGCTTTATAGTACTAGCTTTTATATTTAGGTCATTGATCCATTTTGAGTTAATTTTTGTACTTGATGAGAGGTAGAGGTCCACATTGATTTTTTTGCATATGGATTTCCAGTTTTCTCAGCACCATTTGTTGATTAGCTATACTGTTTTCATTACTGCATCTTTGTAGTAAATTTTGAAATCAGAAAATGTGAGTTCTGCAACTCTGTTCTTTTTCAAAATTGTTTCAGCTATTTCAGATTCTTCAAAATTCTACATGCATTTTCAGCTCAGCTTTTCCATTTCTACAAAAAAAAAAAAGGCTGCTGGAATTTTGATAGGGATTACATTGAATTTGTAGATCAATTTAGGCAGTATTGACATCTTAAAACTAGTACTCTTCCAGTCCATAAATATGAGATATTTCTACATTTATTTAGGTCTTCTTAAATTTCTTTCAGCAATGTTCCAAAATTTTCAGTGTAGAGGTCTTTCACTTCCTTTCTTAATTTATTCCTAGATACTTTATTCTTTCAGATGCTATTAAAACTGGAATGGTTTTCTTGATTTCCTTTTCAGATTGTTCATTAGTGGTATATAGAAACCTAATCAACTTTTGCATGTTTGTCTTGTATCTGCAACATTTACTATATTCATTTCTCTGTATAGGATCATGTCACCTGAGAATAAGGAAAGCTTGCTTCTTCCTTTCCAATCTGGATGTCTTTTATTTCTTTTTCTTGCCTGATTGCTCCAGCTAGAACTTTTAGTACAATGTTGAATAACAGTGGTGAAAGCGGACAGCCTTGTTTTGTTTTTGGTCTTAGTGGGGAGACTACTTCTTTTTGACAAGCTATATAATCTCCTTCTATAGGGCTGTCGCAATGGGAAAATAAAATTTCATTCATATCATGTTGATGATGGGCCCCTTTCCCAGCAATGGAGCCTGTCGTAAGTGGGGGAAATGCCCTCAGTGGCTACTTCTCTAGAACTCATGTTCACAACCTGTCTCATGCCCAAGAAAGAAGGCACACATGTTCCTGGCAGTAATCATAGCCGAGTCCTCAACTCAGCACATCTCCCTACCAGTGCTTCCTAAAAGGGTGATTGTTTTATTTTAGTGGATTGGATTTATTCTATTGAATTACTACCTTCCCTTTTCACTAACATCAGTCCCCTTTGAATGTGTGTTGACATTTCTGGCAGTTCTGAATAGCTCAGATGGTTTGTTGGACTCTCAAAGCTGACTTGAAAGATTACCTGGATTTGGTTGATTTCAAAAGCTGTCAGGTGGCAGAACACCTGGAAGCCAGGCTGCACTTTCTAGAACACTGACAAATTACTATAGTTAACGCCGTCTTCTGAGCTAGGAGAAAACAAGGCTAGAGGTAGTACATGCAAAGAAGCCAACAGAACCTACACATAAGTTGTTAGTTTAAAAATTAGTATCAAAGGCCCATTGCATGTGGAGGTTTTTTCCCATTTAAGAGATAAGCTTGTACTTTATTTTAGAAGTGTCAATAAAATTGAGGTAGAGTGTGGGAATAATAAGATGTAATTTCTGTTGGTGATATGCCACTGGGAAATGCTTTCTTATCCAAACTTACAATGGATAAATCACACAGGGCTTGTTTTGTCTGCTAATTATACAAACCTGTGGTACAACTAATTGTCCATTTGTAAAAAAGGATAAAATCAGAAGTCCAAATCACAGCATATTTAAAAGCCTTTCAAAGTATTGCCTTCCCTTCCCCCTGCTCCTTTTATACACTTACTTTTGGAAAAGTTCTTAAAAATTTTTAACAGTCTTTTCCATTATGTGCTTTGAGCCCCAGGCTAATGGAGCTTCTTATCTTGAGATTTTGGAAAATACAGAGGATAGATGTGTCTTTTTATTTATCTTTTGGGGGGAGGGAGAGGTGGTTAACATGGAAGAATTTCTGTTCTATTTCAGAAAAAGGGAAGAATAAAAGAGAAACTTATTGGCCTGAAACTTCTTTCATTCTTTTGTTTCTTAAAAGAATAGAATAGCAAAGAGGGTTTATTTTTCTTCCAGTAGCAGACAGATCAAATGAGACCCCCACCTACCTCCCTCGAACATAAGAGTCATTTGCTGCCACAATTGAAGGTTCCACTGCACCTGTTGTTGTAAATCTCCATTGAACTAAGCCAGCAATGCCACACATAAAATTTAAGCTCCCACTAAATGAGGGCCCTTATCTATCTACTGCTGTACTTTCTTTTGGAGGCAGCAGGTATTAGTGTGTTGGTTAGCCATGCCTGATTCAGAGATGGGATATAGTCCAGAGCATTGCCAGAGGGCTCGTGGCAAGGAGAATGAGGATACAAATATTGCCTTTCTCCCCATTCCTTTCTGAGGCCAGGAAGTGTCCCACTGGTGGACCCCAGAAACAAATGCAGAGAAATCAGGAAAGTTTACAGAGAAACAGATGTCTGCCTCTCATAAACTCATGGCTCAAAGCACATTCAAATTGGAGTTAAGGAGATGCAGATGCTTGGACAGCAGAAGCCACAGAGCTGACTGAGCCAACCGGAGACCCAGACATTTGGAGTTGCAGAACCCAGCAGACATTGCCATGTGCCTTCCCATGAGATGCTAAGCAGGCCAGAAACTAGAGAGAGAGGCTAGGGAGGCCAAGAGATGAAACCCAGCCCCAGAAAAGCCAAGTGAGGGACCCCCATAGGAAAGAGAGGCTGAAAGCAATGGAGCCCAGGAGCAAGGGACCAGCACATGCCAGCCAGGGTCTTTCCAGATGACTAAAGTGTTTGGACATCATCAGCCTTTCCTGAATGACGCACACAACCCACGGGAGGCCCTAATATGCAGATGAGGATGTGACAGTGAGTTTGGAGTGGCTGTAGAAGAGCCAAATGGAAACTCTTAGAGAAGCTGCAAGAAGCTAGAGCATTTTAAAACATAATAGATGGACCAAAAAAAAAAAAAAAGATAGCCTCAGATCATAGTACATCCCAGCAATCTATCTGCCTGCCTCCACAGCTACTTCCTACCCCACTGGTCCCACCTAAGGATTTTCAGAGCTTCAGGATATAAGATTTCATAAAAAAAGCTTTCCTCCTGGTGGTGATTCCTCATACCACCTTCTTAAGGGCTGTACTATTTCTCTGTAATGAACATGGTGATATTCTCCTCCTCTTCTCCCCTCCTTTCCCCTCACCTATAAGAAGGCAGAATGAACATTTATTATTCTGTATGTTCTGCTGTATTTCCCAAATGACACTGTAAAATAAAAATACACTCTTGAAAAAAAAATTGGAGTTAGGAACTGAATCCTGTATCCTTGCCCCAAAGAATGGAACTAGGCTACCTGCTGGGGTGGAGATGATCACCATTACCCTTACGTCTGCATGTGTTATGGAGAATGAGTTTGGGTGTGTTGGGCTGAAAGCTGGAACTCTGTAGGCCTGAGGGATGGTATCTGTGATCTGCAGGTGGAATATATATTAACAGCTGAGCAAGGTCTTAGCTTCTCGTTTCCCTGAAAGAAGAGAGGGTGATGAGGGTTAGGTTAGAAATAAAATGTCCAAAACAGTTAGAATTTCTTTGGGGCTCCCACCAGGGAAAGAGAAAACTATCAACCTAGATCAGACAGGTTGGTGACCCTTGAATTCTCTCTTCACACACCAGCACTCAACTGCTTTCGATTCTGCACCAAGGGCTCTCCTTCCTCCCAGTAAATCTTGCATATAGCTCAGGGCCAGGTTTAATGAACAGCCATCTTATTCCCCAGCCAATTACCACAAAGGATTCCTTGTGAGCTCATAAAATGAGAGAGGGTTCAGACTGCAACAGGTTTGGGCCCTCCTGCAGGGCCAGGCACTCGGGAGGCAGTCAGTAAATTTTAATGTGTGGCAGATTTAAAATGCAAACTACTTCTGAAAAACTCTATGGAGAATTGTTGGCTGTGCATTTCCAGAGGCAGTCTGCGGCTGTCTCATTTGCTGGTTGTGAAAAGTCTCCAGGCCTGATCTAGGCCAGAAACTGTAGGAAACAGCAGTTCCTAGAAACAGCCACCTCCAGGGGCTTCTGCATAGCATCACCCAGACATAGCTAGCTAGCATGCACTAAGCTCTTAAAGTGTGCTCAGGACATTACATATATTACATATATTATCTCATTCCTCTTGGCAGAATTTACATTAAGAAAGGGTTGAAGAAATGCACAAGGATATATATTCCAAGAATGTTCCTAGTAAGACTTAATAATGGTGAAACATTGGAATTAAATTAAACATCCATCAATAAGAAGATAAAAATTGATGTGTTCATGCGATTATTTATTGATAAAAGGAGATGTCCACAGTAGAAGTGGCATGAGGAACTTGCAGAATATTAAGTACAAATGGTGTGTCTAATATATACTATTGATACACATACATATACATATGTATATGTCTATACACAAGTATAGAAAAATATATTACAAACTAACAGTAGTTGTTACTACTTGAGAAAAGCATTGCAATAGAACTTCCTGCAATGATGGAAATGCTCTATATCTGTGTTGTCCAAAAATGTAGCTATTAGCCTTTCGGCACTTTAGAAGTGGCTAATTTGACTGGGGATCTCAAGTTGTATTTAATTTTAGTGAATTTAAATAGCATGTGGCTAGTGGTTACTATCTTGGACACTGCAGTCCATGAAGGCAAGCCAATGAGGACAAAGATCTTAGTTTTAATCACTAATGTATTTGAACCTCCTAAGATGGTGCCTGGTTCATGGCATGTACTAAAGAAGTAGTTGCTGAATGAATGAATGACCAGTTTAGTGTTGTTATCTCAAGAATTATGGGGGACTTCTACTTTCTATTTTATGTACATCTGCATCTTTTTTTTTTTAATAAATACACAATTTAAGTTTTTAATTAGAAAAACAATAAAGACATTCCCATTCTGAAAAGCAAAACATGTCAATCTCATCCTCCTTTTTGTCATGGCTGCCCAAAGCACTGTTTGTTTAGGCTGGTGAGGCAGGAATGCTGGCCTCTGGGTAGTGGTGTAATGTATTCCCACCCGCCTGGACAAGTAGTACTGAGTGCCTTGGCTCCATGCATATAATCTCATCCCCTTGTCTCTGATGCTTGGCAGAAACCATAGCCTCAATTTCATTTTTTACTCTTCTATGCAGTCTTCAGAGATCTTACATCTTGAAATGAAGTTGATAGTAGAGTCTCTAGTTCTAGTGGGGAAGAAAACCTGAGAAAATATTCCTCTGTCATTCTTTGTTATTTCCAGAGTTGGCCATAGACCAGATTCACACAAATTGGAAGCAGCTTTCAGGGCTAGACTCTGAAGAAGAGGAACAGACAGGACATAGGCTACAGGGGTCAGCCTGACACTGGAAGCCTGGCAGTGGGATTCGCCAAGGCTGGAGGAGAGAACTGAGTGAGTGGTGGGCTAAGAGGTCGCAGGAGAGTGAGGAGACAGAGGGTTGGGTGGATTAGCTAAAGTGGAATAGCAAGTGGGGGAGGGAAGACAGAGGGGCGGGCAGGACTAGATCATTGGGGCATAGGAAGTCAACACATTTTCCCTCTGAGATGAGGAGCTGAAGAAGGATTTTGAGTGGAATCATGTCATAATCTCACATTTTAACAGAATCACTTTAGTTGCTGTGGAAAGAGTAGCCCATATCCTTATTTATTGCTTCCTGTAAGTGGTAGAAAGGCAAGTACTTTTTTTGCTTTGTTCACTGCTTTGAACCCAGCACTCAGCAAGTGGTCCAGTCAGTGAGCACTTGCTGAATAAGTGAAGGCTGACTCCCCTACAGCTTCCATTACTCTCCCAGAGTTGCTTTCAGATTTGGCTTGTTCTGCTGCCCATCCAGTGTCCATGGCCTGTGTGAATGACACCACTTCCTCTTCCAGGAAGAAGGGTGAAAGGAGATGGGGGTACACTCACTTGGCCATTGATAGGAACTGGCACAGAGACTTTATTGTGTTCCCCTGGCCATCCTCTAAGGCAGTGTGACTTTGATTCTGTCCATTTATTGCCTTTGTGATTTCTACCATATCCCTTTTATTTATTTAAATTTTTCTCTAAATCATTTTACTCTTCTTACTTTAAATGTATTTAAAAGGATTGTAAATCATCATCTGAAATGGAAAACAATATAAAGAGAAGGTTATCCATGAATACAATGCAAACAAAATGATATTATTCCATTTTAGCTAGATATTCTTGCCTGCCAAAGCTCTGAGCCCCAGGCCTGCTTTCTGTTAGTAGAAGAGAAGAATGAGAAGGTTAAGGACATTTTAGCCTCAAGTTGAGACTTTTTTCTTGACTGAAAGTAATTGAAAGAGAAATGTAAAATAACTAATCTCTTTGAGATTTGAAGCTAAAAATTTAAAGACATGCTACATAAAGCCATCTCTTCAATCACCTAAAATTGCCAAGCAAAACACCAGGGGAAATGTCCCTCATTTATAGCAATGAAAGGCATGGCCATAAGGAATCCAAACAGGACTAATGTCAGTCTGTGATTAGGAGAACAGAAAGGTGGGTCTCTGAGTAAACCCTATTTTCACGCATCAACCTATCATACCCTGAGGAAGTCCAAAGGCTGGAGTCCATACTAAAAGGGGGAAGAAAAGAACACACTCAAAGATGAACAAGATTGGAAAGGAAGGTACACCAAATGCCTGGCTACTTTCTTGATCTGACAGTGAATTTGAGTGGAATTACGTGGACCCTGGAAAAGAAGCAGGGTGTCTGAAAGCAGCTGCTGGCTGGTGGTAGAGAACCTATAAGCTTCAAATTTCACATGCTGGAACATTTTCAACTTCTCCCCCAACCCTTCCTGACAGTAAAAACACAATGAAACTCAATGGGGAACAAAGCCGCATTAAATAACAGGACAAGCATAAAAATTGCCATGGAAGGAAGCTGGCACATTAGCATGGCTTCATTGTCACCAGCCCCTGCTATGAGAGGTTTGATACAGTAACCCCGGAGCCACCATCTGAGGGTGGAGAAAGAAGGGAAGTCAGTGAAGCCTGAGATTGCCATCACTGCCAAAATTCGATTGAAAAGTGAGCTGGCGAGAGAAGGGGAAGTGAAAACCTCAGCCAGTGAGGTCAGTAGCTAGTTCATTTTGGATCCTGCAAAATCATGGCTGGCCAAAGTAGCTTTAGGAGAAGGAACGGTTCTCATTATTCCAAGAAAGAAATTAAGAATTAAGCTGGCTAATAAATTTTATGTGATAGAGACAATGTATTCACTCAACAAATATTCACTGAGTACTTTCTCAGCATGGATACAACAGCAAACCAAACATGTATATCCCTGCCTGCATCAAACTTCCTTTGAATTTCCCCCCTGAGCTTTAAAAATGATGATAATTGTTAATGTTTATTGAGAATAATGCTAAAATGTGGACCCAGAGCCCATGCTCTTAAATGTTATGCTTTACTACTGCAGGCAACCAATAAACAGCTGATTGATTATGATAAAAAAGTACAGCTTAAACACAGTAAACCAGTTCAAATTTAAGCTAATAACTAGGAGAAAAGGCAGCCTACTTTTGACAAGTCTAAAGTCTAGATTATATGGAAAGAAATGTACTTTTATTACTTGCAAATGCATACTTAGATACTAAGGCTAATTCATACTGTGCTTATAAGCAGAGGTCTCTGCCTTTGTGTTGAACCTTTAAGACTAGAAGAAAAGGCAGCCTACTTTCTGACAAGTCTAAGGAAATGTACTTTTATTACTTGCAAATGCATACCTATACTAGGGCTAATTCATACTGTACGTATAAGCAAAGGTCTCTGTCTGACCCTTGTGTTGAACCTTTAAAACTAGAGTGGAAATAAAGTACTCAGTGGCTAATATCTAATACTTATCCCTAAAATAATTTGTTCTCTAAAGAAGTTGAAACATTCCTCATTTTACTCATTTGTTCAATAATCTACACTCTCACTCCAGATCAAATAATACAAATTATTAAGATTTCACTATAAACTCAGCATCTTATAATATAGAATATAGGGGACCTAGAGATACACAGAAGCTAGAGATAAGTAAATGGTTACCTAAGGAGGTTGAACTTAAATGTATGGGAATGGGTAGAAGTGATGGAAGTTCATTAAGTTGCTTTATAGGTAATTGTGCTGGTCTGAAAGGATTATGTACCCTAGAAAAGCCACGTTTTAATCCTAATCAATTTTGTGGGAGCAACCATTTCTCTTAATCCCTATTCAATAATGTAGGTTGAAACTTGATTAGGCTATCTCCAAGGAGGTGTGACTCACTAAATTGTGGGTATTAACTTTTGAATAGAGGGAGATATGACTCTACCCATTCCACATGGGTCCTGATTAGTTTACTGGAATCCTTTAAAAGAGGAAACATTTGGAGAGACAGAGCCATGAAACAGAGAGCCTATGCTGCCAGAGACCTTTGGAGATGAAGAAGCAATACATCCCCAGGGGAGCTTTATGAAACAAGAAGCCTGGAGTGAAAGCTAGTAGACATCACCATGTCTGTCATGTGCCTTTCCAGTGGAGAGAGAAACCATGACCTTCAAAGGCCTTCTGGAACCAAGGTATTTCTCCCTGGATATTTCTATATCCTTGCTTTAATATGGACATTTTTCACGGACTTAGAATTGTAAACTAGCAGCTTATTAAGTTCCCCTTTTTAAAACCATTCCATTTCTGGTATATTGCATTCCAGCAGCTAGCAAATCTGAGCAGTAATATTGCCATATTGAAAGTGAATATGATTAAAAAGGTTTGTACAGAGCTGTACGTCACCAACTAATACTACAAATATATATAAATTTTTGCATAAACCACTTCAAAGGTATGAATCTTGTACAAAGAGTCAATAATAGTGGGGTATGGCGGAAAACTACTATTGCGTGCTATGGCCTATATTTAACAGGAAGACATCACTAGTACCATAGCAATACTAGGGGTAAATATTTGGGGGGAGGTACAAGAGTTAAGGGTAGTTTTGGATTTTCTGTTTGGTAAGAGTACATTTACCTGTTATTTTGTTTTGGATTTTCTCTTCGTTAAGAGTGTATTTATCTGTTATTTTCCTCTTTGTAGCAGTGAAAAGTGTCTAAAATTGAGAGTGATGATGGCTGTACAACTAAGTGAGGCTACTGTGAGACACTGGTTATTTATTTATTCTTGGTCGTTATTCATGATGTCCAATGGATGGAGGTGGCTGAAGGGTACAATGACTAAGAAGCAGAAAGGTGAACTGTGGTGTATACACATGATGGAATATTGTGTAGCTACAGAGACGAAAGAAGCCATGAGGCAGCAACAAGGTGAATGAAACTTGAGGACACTATGCTGTGCAAAAGAAGCCAGAAACAAAAGGAAAAATATTGTATGGTTTCTTTTAGAGAATACTTATAAGAAAATTGGGGCCTAGATTGTAAGGCTTAAAGCAGTCACATTTATTCCTGAGCTTTAAGTTATTTCTAGATTCTGAGATGTTGTGCTATAAGTGTATATAACCTGGAATTTTCCTGGAACCTTGGGTACCTTTGTGATATCTAAGACTCGGAGTGGGAGTTCTGCAGCTCTGAAAGTCAGTATTGCTACACACATCAACTATTAAAGAAATGAAAAAAGAGATCAGACTTGAACTAGAGAAAGAACGAAGACAATCTGGTTGGGACTAAGGTAAATTAGAATACAGGGTAAAGGATGACAGTGTTTGTATTTTAGAACATCACCTACTATATAAGACCAAAGGAAGAGAGCTTTATTTTGTCCAAAACCTAAATTTTCTGTAGCAAACCATCTAAATCATTTTAATGAGTTAGTTCATTTAAACAATGCAAACACATGGAGCCTAGAAGGGAATGAGAGCTTGTAATTCTGCATTGCTTAATGTAATAACTGGATACATCCCAGAGTATGTTGGCAGATAAATAAAAAGTATTGGCAATGTCCTTTGAGGTACTGGAGAAAAATATGGAACACTTAAACTTTTCTGCCTGGAAAACCCCTGATATTTTCTCAAACAATAGGGACTCCAAAGTTAACAGACCAAGCCCTTGATCTTGAAGCTTACTCTTATGAAACTTATTTCTGTGGTGGAGAAGGTAAGCGTATCTATAATTATGCCTATGAGTTATTCCCAGAGAATCCCTAATGTTGCTCATATGTGGCCTCTCTCTCCCTCTAAGGCCAAGTCTGCAAATAAAATCATTGTCCTCCTGCCTATGTGGGATCTGACATCCAGGAGTGTACATCTCCCTCGTAATGTAGGACAGGACTCCCAGGGATGAGCCTGGCCATGGCACTATGGATCAGCAATGCCTTTCTGACCAAATGGAAGAAAAGAAATGTAACAAAATAAGGTATCAGTGGCTAAGAGAGTTCAAATAGTCATGAGGCTATTATGGAGGCTACTCTTCTGCAAGGTTCAGCAAGATATTTCTAATTACCATCGTTTGCTAAACCCCAACCAACATCATTCCTGTTAACACTAAGGAACACCCAGGGCTCTATCTGAGATCCTACAAAGGTTGCAACCACTAAGTTTACTTTTAAGAAGCCTAAAATCTTCAGATGGTTTCTAGGCCAGTATCTCCAAGAACATCAACCAGTTCCATCCCCTTATTCCATATTATTGACACACCTTTTCACCATGAAAAAAGTTAGAATGGGCATAACCCAAATATCCCTAAAGGTTAGAAGAAGGATCCAAGGAGAAGGAATTGTTATACCAGAGATGTTAGGATTTAACAAATCCTGCTGAATCATTACTGAAATTTCTTTTAAGTCTCCAGTGTCTTAGAGCAGCTAGAAGGAAAACCCTGAAATTATGGAACTATAATCTATATCACACTTTGAAATCTGTGCTATAGCTACTTGTTAAAATGTACTTTGAAATGTATTGCTTTTTTTTGTATACATATTTCACAATAATGAAGAAAAGTTCATTCAGGAAAAAAAAATAGTTCACGGTACTTAGAATCAAGTCATCTTAAATACTTCTGGGGTAGCCACTGGTGTTCAACAATATCTCTGTCCTCTTCCTGGCATCTGGTAGGATCACATGCCTTCTTAAGAGAGATGGGACCATGGGATTTACATTGGGTAGTAAAATATGAGTGGCAGTGACATGTGCCACTTCTGAGTAGAAGCTTTTAAAAGGCAATGTGTGATATACCATGTCCCCGGCCACCTGTCTCAGTGATCATGGAAGCATGTATTGAGATGAGGCCTCTGGCTGTCTGGCAAAGCCTGCACAAACCTGAAATGAACATGTTGCAAGCAACTATGGCTGTTTTAAGCCACTGAAATTCTTGGGTTGTTTGTTACTGGTCTACATTAATGGATTCAAATGCCGATCCTCTAAACTCTGGATGAAATAGAGAAAAATCTGCCTATCTATGTAAGATTCCATACAGCCAATTAGAAGGGAAATGAAAACAAACATTAAATGACCACTATTGTTTTAGGTATTTACAAGTTATCACATTTAATCTTCTTGGCAACCCTAAAAAGTAGGTATTATCTTCATTTTACAGATGTGGAAACTGAGGTTCAGAGAGGAAAAGAGACTGAGTCAAAATCGTATAGCTAGAAAGTGATAGAGGTCGGTTTCAAATCCAGGTTTGTCGGAATCTTGTGATTATGCTATGCCATCTAAAAAAATTATATGAAACTAGATTGTTCTAAGGGCCAAACACGGGAACACTACATGTGAAAAGCATTCCCTCATTCAGACATTCGCCAAACATGTAGAGCATCCTTACTGTGAGTCAGGCCCTGTGGTAGAATCTCCAGAATGAACAAGACAGGTTTGGTCCCTGTCCCTGGGGAGCTGACTGTCTAGCATAGGCTACAGAGAAGAAAAGTAGCAATTTCAATATAGTGTAATAAGAGCCATTTGGCTAGAGTAAGGCCAGGGTGGGGCTTGGGAATCTACACGAAGCATGGAGAGAAAAAGGAAAAAAAATATCAGTGACGGGAAAACTGGAAAAGCAAATGAGAAATAATGGCCAGATAAAAAAGCCATTAACGTAATTCTCTTCCTACTCAGATTTGTGCATATTTGGTAGGAATATGAAATGTGCTTTGCTCTGGCTCACACAACTGTATGGTTACATGATACTACTGTATCTGGCTGATGGCATCAAAGTCACCCATGGAAGCCAAGAGAGGAGGCTCCACCCTGCTGTTAACAGCAGCCCCTAGCCCAGTTGACCCAGGAATTCAAACACAAGCAGGGAGAACACATTCCCTGGGTGTCAGCTGGCACCCCAACCCTGGGGGAGTGAAGGGCAATTTTCTCAGTGATTTCCTTAGCTCATACTTGACTCTTTTTCATATTCAGCTTAGTTTTTAGTATCTGATATCCAATAGTCACTCTGTTGAATAAATGGTGTCTGGTCACCCAACAGAAGAATAGACAGAAGCAGTGGAAGTCAGAAAGGCATCTGATACAGTCCAATAACCAAGTTCTGATTCCAGAATGGCTTAGGCTGGTTCTGCTGATACCCAGAAATATAGGTCTGAATTCTGAGCTTCAGCAAGAGATCTCACTCTTCTAGAAAATAAGAAAATAAATGGCTTTGCTGGGTGGATATGTCTCAGGGCAGGGGCTTCTAGGCTATGATACAGGCCAGTGTAGCCTAGGGAGCGAAACTAATTCTATGTTAGAAATCAAAGATCCAGTCCCTGTCTTTGGACAATCTAACAATCAAGTTACAGAAGGGTTAACGTATCAAGCAGGAGATTAGAAGATGACATGGGAAGGCTGTTGTAACCCTGAAATTCTAAGAGGCAGCTGAAATGACATGAAATATGGAATACTGTTTCTAGGGGTTCAATTTTCAGAAGGGCCCTTAGTGTCCACAAGTCACGTATCCTCTGAGGGCTCAGACAAGGACACTCTGTCCTGTGGCAATGGGCAAGGGGCTTCTTGCTGTAGGAGGGAAGCAGATATTTCCAGTGGTGGAAAGAATATATGCAGCATGACAAATTCTGTGGGGGAGGAGTGGTCAAGATCCCTCAGGCATGCTCTTCTCTCCATCAGGAGTACCCTTCTGGATCCTGCACCAGCCGATAAACTCTCCTTCTCCTTGATATGCCAGCTTAGAAGTTACCTTTCCCATGACATCTCCTCTGATCTCCCCTAGGCCCCAGACAGTGGTTTTGTAGTCTGGGCAGAGACCCTCTCCCCAAGTACATGAAAGCCCTTGCTAAATCTCGGCATTCTTTTTTGCAAGGAAGGGATGTAGCCTCATAACCTTTCTCAATACAGTTTGAGAAAGCCGCATCCAGCTGACTGAATTCAATATCACATATTTATTCAGTACGTACTAAGTGCCAGGTACAGTTTCTAGGGGATGCAATTATGAACAAGCAAAGTTTCTGCTTCAAGGTTCCTATATTTCAGTTGAGGAGACAGACAATAATAAATATGTATAAAATTAAATGTTAAAAATGTTGTAAGTGCTACTAATAAAAACAAAGCAGTAAATGGAAGATTGGGGAGATGGCTCTTCTGAGATCTGTTTCATTTTCTTTCAGTGGCCCTTTCAATATAGCAGAGGCCAGGACACTAAATGCTCCACTCCTTAGACTCCTTGGCCAGGGGTTTAGGTGCTCCACTTTTGGTACTCTCAAAGCTCCCAGAAATACTGTATTGGAACATCACCCCATTGTGTTGAACCGAATCATGCTCATTATTAGACAGGGAACTTCTGGAAGTCAGACATTCACTATGGTTTGCTTATCTGCACACAGAAAGCAAACACTTGGTAAGTGAATGGCTCCATCTGAAACAGATTACCTACCTTAAACAGAGAGCCTCCCCTATAGGGAGGAGGGAAATTCAGAAAGTTACAGCATAGGAACAAATTACCCACTGGATGACAAATGCCAGGAGGCCATGTTAATTCACTATATTAGTTAAAGGGAAGCTACTGCTGGTTCTATAGCAGGGGAGAGAGTTTAATGAAGATGGTAAGAGAGAAGGATCATCTTTTCCAGTGTTTATGTGCAGAAGGACTAGAATGTCCAGAAAGTGGAGGAGAAGGGTTAAAATACTGACTCTAGATGGTAGAAAGTTGGTAGCCAAGGTAAAAGGAAGGAAAGGGCAGAAGTTACAGAAGTCCTGGTAAAAGCATGTCTAAGTAGCTCCCTCAACCAGGGACCGGGAGGAAGGTAGGAGATGGGCCCATGGTAGAGAAGTAGAAAGCTGAGTACCATTTTGAGAGAGGACATTAAGAGTTCTGATTCCAGTGTGCTGATATTATCCAAGAGGAACTGGCAGCTGATCTGGAGATATCTGACCATCTTGGTTGGAGGTATTGACTTCAGATAGGTGGTATCAGATTGCAGATAGGAGCATGGGTTCCAGAGTCAGGGAGACTGGTGTGATTCCTGTTTCTGCCAAGCACTAGCTGTGTGTGCCTGGATAAGTTACCTAACTTTTTGGAGCTTCTTCTTCTAAATCGGGGTGATGACAGAATCTCCTTCCTAGGGTTGCTAGGGGAGTAAAGGAATTAACATAGAAAGGCCTTGAAATAGAATGGTCGCTGTTATTGTTATCTTCAGGTAGTGCTCTCAATGAGGGATGAAGGATCAGGGAGAAAGCATTTTGTTCTGGTGGATGCCGCTCAAAACAAGTGAACCAGGGACTTGGCCTTGGGAATATTTTAGCTATCAAGAGCTTTTCAGTTTAACAATATTCCTTATCAAAATGGGATTTGCCTATATAGCAAGCCTATAGATAATTAAGGACATGACCTACATAACTCTGGGAAAAACAAAAAAAAAGTATTTGGCAGAATAGAACTGGTATTATCTGACTTTGACATTACACTAATACTACCAAATAAAAAGAATCTAAAATGGTAAAGAAAAATGATTAAAACAAAACAAAACAAAAGTGTGGGAGTAGTCCAATGACTCAGGATGTTATGCTTGACACAAGAAAGCAAGCTGTGGCCCCCAGCTTCTCTGGCACTAGTTATCAAGAATATGCCTTGCTGAATGTGTTTAATTCTAAACATCTCAGGTTAAAAAACATATTAGTAACTCCTGCTTGAAAAAAAAATCCCTGTTGAAGACAGACATTAAGCTTATTCATTATACAAACCAACACCTGTAATAGGGCTGACATGAAGATGGACCCTGAGCTAAAAACGCAGTGGCTTTGCATGACCACCTCAGCTTCCTTATTCTCCTCCTAAACCTTCAATGCGCCTAAAATACTACTACATGAGAGGGTTGAATTCAGACACCTGGTACACCTTTATTTTCAGTCTACTGAGAACGTTTTATTTACCAAACAATACAATGAAATGAGAGCCTAGACATAAAAGGCCCGGGATGTCAAAACGTCAATGGCGCAAACAACTATTCAGCAGAAAGATGGGAGCCTTAGAAACTGACAAGGATAATAAGCACTAAAAATATTCTTAATGGCCTTTATTGAATGATAGATAACGCTTGTGATTTCAACCCATTCAGTCTCTTGTACTTGTGTCTGGATTAATATAATGATAGCATGAGACCTGAGTATTTATTTTCTACCAGTTTAGACCAAAAATGAGAATTCTTCTGTTATATCTTTATTCATACAAATGACATATTGCTACTGATCTCACTTATAAAAGATTTCTGTGCTGCAACAATGTTACTGAGTTCAAAGCAGCATTTGGGGAAGAGGACACTGAAAATTATATGGCTTTATAACAACCATGTCTTGGAAATGGTAGGCTCTTTCTTATGCCCTAAATGTCTGAGACTTAAAAGCAAAACTTTGACAAGGAGGATTACGCACTAAATGAAGAGATCATAAGGCAAAAAAAGAGAAATAAATCACCTATATTATTCCAATCCTTCAGAGTCCATGCCAGAAAACTGTGTCAGAAATACTGTGTTCTTTCAACATCATAAAGAAACAGATGCCATGACTCATACATAAAAGAAAATCAGAATTACTTATATCTGTTGTTTTAATGGTACACTTATTGTATAAACTTTGCTCTCAAGGGCAAAGAGGGCTGGCTTCTCTTCTCATGTGTCTAAGCTGACATAAATGAGCTATTTCAACTTTTTAATCTAATTTTCAATACATCTCAGTTTATTGGCTGGGCAATGTATCCTAATGCTTGATCAGACACATCCCTCCAAGCAGAGCTATAGGTAGGCCCTTCTGGGTCATCTGGTGGGCAGACAGAGCTGGTCTGCCGATGCCCCTCCTTGTAGTCACTCAATGTTGTTGTGCTGCCCAAAGGTAATGAAGCCTTGTGGCACTCTCCTAGCTGCAGATATTGCTTGACCACTTCCTCCCTCCCAAATCCTATTCCATCAAGGTCCTGTTTATGACTGTCAATAAGCTAATCTCAGAGAAGAATCACAGTAAGTTAGAGGTGAAAGAGACCATGTAGACTATCAGTGCTCTCGTATTAAAAAACGATTTCTTTCTGACGGTGAAGATCCCTTTTCAAAGATTCAGTGCTTAACTTAAAGGGACTTGTTTTCCTTAAGGAAATTTCCAGGCTTTAATTTATACCAGCAGGAAGGATATTTTCCAGAAGTCATTTCCTCACAACTCATCATGTAATAGTCGCCCCTTTCCCCTAGCATCTAGCACAGAGCTGGTTGCCATAGTAGCAACCTATTCTGTCTTCAAATTGGGCTCTGGGGACAGTACTGACTTGAGACCGTATTTATGGTGAACCTAAACACAAACATACAGGCAGACAAAGGGTTCCTCTGTGTGTGTGTGTGCTTATGTGTGCATGTGAAATTTATGAACATGACAATTCTTAAAAGGTATTAAAAATTATATCTCATTAAATCAAAATACAATATAGTCATTTTCCCTCATCAGAATGGCAACCATTTAAAAGTTTGATAATATTAAAGGTTGGTGGAAATATAGATTGGTATGATCATTTTGGAGGATAATACAGTGTTTTCTACTAAAATTGCAAATATGCAGGCCCCTTGATCCAGCAGTTCTACTTTTAGAAATTTACTTTAGATATAATCTTACTTGGCTGCAAAGAAACATGTAGAAGGGTGGTCATTATACATAGCAATGGAGAATAATTAGAAATAATCATTTAACATGTCCATCAATAGATAATCATTAAAGTAATAAATGGAATATTACAAAGTCATTAAAATAGAACAAGGTAGATTGACATGTGGTGATCTAGAAAGAGCTCTAAGATATATTAAATGGAAAAAATATGTGTATAATATATATATTTAAAAACTCTATATACTTCTAAGCATACTTTTGCACAGATATTTGCATGCATATGTTTAGAAAAGAGTGTGGAAGACTGTATCTAAATTGATGACAGAGACTACTTATGGAAAGGGGAGCAGAATTAGAAAAGGGGAACATCAAAAGGGACTTGTGCTTTTGCCCACAGTGTTCAAATTTTGATCAATGAGGCTTTATTCAGATTTTACAAGTGCAGTGAATGTCATTTAATTAAACTTTCTGTAGAGGACTAATGACCTAGTTCAGATAATCCAGTTGTTTTTCTATTTCTTTAGTCCCAGACCCCACTTAAGATTTTCTTCCCACAAATCCTCTCCCCCTCAACACATGCATTTGTAACTTAGTTTGGCAAAATCACCCTGCATACTTGGCATGGACATAAATATGAGCATCTAATATTGGCCTCTTCAAAAATGGTTCTTTTTTCAGCAGTATCCAGTGTTACTCCATGGGAAAATAAGTTGTACTTCCACTAAAGTCAAGGGCAAAAAAAAAAAAATAATAGAATTCAAAAAACATCACCACCAATAAATAAAGCCAAAGGGACATAATTCTGTATCAACAGAAAGTTATGGCTCACACTAGAATGCAGCCTTCTCCCGGGTTTGTTATCAGATATCCCTAGGTATACTTTCAAAACAATGTAAAATAACACTAGTTTCAAATGGAATGATTCTTTGCTGCTTTTAAATTAAACTGTTTTCTTTCTCCATCATTTCAATTATAAAAAGGCCCATGAAAATTGTAATATTCCTTTCTCTTTGTTCAAGAAGGAATAATAAATTTGGGTTTATGCATCAAACTTTGTCTTCTTCTTCTTCTTTTATTTGTAAATTAACTGGATTTTAAGAGCATATGATGCATCCTTTTAAATCATCTTTGCAGTTGTTTGAAACTGTTATATACCCCAGAAAATCATATTCTTAAAGCTAATCCATTCCTGTAAGTAGGATCTTTTGCTGAGTAGGATATTAAGATGTGACCCACCTCATTCAGGGTGGACCTTAATCCTCTTACTAGAGTCCTTTATAAGAGAATGAAATTCAGACAAAGAGAAAGCCATGGAAGCAAGAAGCTGAAGCAAGGAAACCCAGAGGAGAAGGCAAAGGCCAGCAGATGCTGCCATGTGCCTTGCCACATGGGAGAGGAGTCCAGGATTGCTGAGAGCTGGTCTTTTGGAAGAGTGCATTGCCTGATGATGCCTTGATTTGGACATTTTCTCAGAAGCCTGTAAGCTAAAAAATCCCCACTGTAAAAGCCAACCCATTTCTGGTATACTGCATTTTGGCAGCCTAGCAGGTTAAAACAATCTCCTGGCTCTGAAAGTTTTAGGCGAAAATAAAAGCCTGTGAATTTAGAATGGTTAATTATAGTGGAAAAATGAAATACATTACTGTAAAAAGTTGAGAGAATAAGATGCTTACTTCAAAAGTGTAGAAAATGGCTTTTCAGAGATGACTAATTAAAAATCTCTTTGAGTGGCACCTGGGCATCTACATCTTTAGTTCCATATTTGATTCTGGTGGTCAGTCAGGCTTAGGAAACACAGCCCAAATGTTTTCCTTGTTGGCATAAAATGCAATGATTTTCATATTTAGATATCATAAATTTATCTCAGAAGGATTCCAAAACTCTCCTCAAAATCTCATAGCTAAAGATGCAAAACTTTTCCATGTAAAACAAATATATGCCATTGCATACTTTCAAAATGTTGGAGAACACTGTGTTTCAAAATTACCAATGGTTAGAGTATTCTAACTTTAAAAAGGTTGGGAATATTGGGTCACCTTATTTCTCCTAAAAACCATGTTTGATGCATACACTCCAAATTATTTATTACTTCTTAAACAAAGAGAAAGTAGTATTACAACTCTCATATGTCTTTCTATAATCGGAAATACAAATGATTTATCATGATGATACTTGTGGTTAAGATCACGAGCAACCACTATGGTTTTTATTCCAACTCAAAATTAATACTTAGGCTTCTGCAGTTTAACAAAATAAGCTATTCAATTTTTTGAAAATCTTAGGAGTTAAAAAGAAAGAGCTCTAGTCCTTTAAAAAGTGTCATTTAACGGTATCAGAACCTTCTAGAATAAAGGATTAATATTATTACTATTTAGAATTTGGAAACTCCTTCTCTTTGAATTTTAGATATTTGTAGTAGAAAAATGGGTAGAAAACCGGAAAGTACACATCAGAAGAAAGAGGGTAATAATTTCTGGAATGTAATTGGCCAGGCTATGTCAAACTCAGCAGGCTCGCAAACACTGTTCTTGTTTTCCCATTATTCTATTTTTGAATCTCTTGTCTCACTAACAGCGTTTCCAGCCATACAATACTTCTCACTGCATCTGGTACATGTAAGTGCTCTCGTTCCCACCAGCTCGGAAATCCTGCTGTCAGAGTTGAGCTGTCCCTTGTACTGTTCTCACAAATTCTCTTCTGCCTAATTGCATATATTTGATCACTTGACTAGGAAAAAAGATCTTGGCAAATTGTACTACAATCATCATGTCCCCCTCAGATTACTTTAGAGAAACAAATCTGCCAGTAATGAACACGAAGTTCAGTTAATGATGACCATTCAGGAAGAGCTCTCCATTCACAAGAAACTGCAGGGTAGAAGGCAGCCATCATTTCATTATTCAGAGCAAGCTCTGGCCTTCACATATCTGTATAGCAAGCTAAAATCCAGTTTCCTTAGGGGTTAATATTGTAAAAACAGCAATACTCTCCAAAATAATCTCTTAATTCAGTGCAATTTCAAATAAGATTACAAAAGGCAGGGGTATGTGTGAAACAGACAGACAGAGAGAGAGAGAATGAGAGAGATATTTAACAAATGGATTCTGTATCTTACATGGAAGAGCAAAGGACCAAAAATAGGCAAGATAAATGTGAAAAACAGCAATGTTCTTTATACACATGTAGTAATTAAGACAGGGAAGTACCAGCATAGAGATAGACAATTAGACCAATGGAACAAAACAAAGAGTGTGTGAACTGCCCTACACATACATGGAAACTTGACACATGACCAAGAGACATTGAAATTTAGCCAGGCAAGGTTAAGTCCAAACATTCAATAAGTGGTGTTTGGAGAAAATTAGAATAAAATTTGATTTTTACATCACAAAGTACAAAGAAAACAACTCCAGATATATTAAATGTAAAAAAGCAGAACTTTAAAATTTTTAGAAAAATTGCAAGACACCATGGAGAAAGTGAAAAACAAGCCTTAGGCTAGTAGAATATATTTGTAACATATAAAACCAAAAACAGCTTTATAGACAAGTCAAGAAATCAATAAGAAAATCAATAGGAAAAAGATGAATGACTAAGAAGAAAAGGAGATGAAGAACATGAACAGGCAAATCCCAGAAGAAATAATATGAGCCGTGAAAAACATGTACCTATGTGCAACTTTATATGTAATTAGGGAAATGAAATAGCACACATTTAAAAGTCTGATTCCACCCAGGCCCATTAGGGACAGCAGCAGAGGTTGAGCCCCTTGGGAGAAAGAGCATAATGTTATTAAATAAAACAGATTAAATAAGATAATGGATATCAAGTGCCTACAATAAATGTGCTTTCTCTTCCCTCTTTTATCCTACTAGAAGGTGGTTCTTAACTGCAGAGCTGCAGTTTTCCTAGCACTCTCCCAAAGGCCCACCATCTCTAAAAGATGGAGAAGCCACAAGTCATGCAGCTAGGATGCTGTGGAAGAAACAAGGGATTTTGAGTCAGAGGACCTGGGTTTACTAGCTGTGGAACTTTGGACAGATTCTTTAAACTCTGAAGCTCAATGTCTTCCTCTGTAAAGAGAGGGAATTACCATGACTTCTTCAAGTGACCTTGAAGATGCCAATGAGCTAGTGAAAGAGCATCTTAAACCGTACAGAACTACACAAATGTTAAGTCAACACCAATACGCAGCTGCAAGTGGTTACACTGCAAGTTTTCTCACTGTAGCTGATGTTTCACACATAGAAATACCACGCTAGTTCCCAACTCCCACTTGCACATATGAAGTTATAACCCCAGAGGATATAGCCAGCGGCATAAACAACCAGTGGGAGAAAATGCTAGATCCACTCTTTTTCCCGCCAATGTGTAACCTTCATGGGAGTAGACAGGCTAGATTTTTTAAAAAGTGGGCAGTTTGATTCTTTTTATGTGTCCAGGGCTGCAATATATTTTCTCTTTCTCCTACATTCCGCCTTCTATTTTGTTCTGTACACAGGCACTTTTAGAGTCAATTTATTAAAAGCAGGAATCTTATGAGAGAGCTTAAAAAGGTTCTCTTGTATCATTAGGCAGAGCTAAAATTCTGAGCATGAAGATTTGATTTTGAGAGTTGTTGCTGAGCCACCAACGTTCAGTTGGACCTTAGCAAAGTTACTTGATCTCTTTGGTGCTCCACATTCTTGTAAGTTCTTATGGGACACTAAAACACCCTCAAAACACTAGTTTAATGCACATGCACACACATACATGCTTATTTATTTATAACTAATATTAATATTTTAACAGTGGGGTTGTTTTCAACATGTACATTATGCAAATTTGGTCAAGAGACCAGAGCTCAGGAACTCAGGGCCTGCACAAGACTGCTCTTTATGGGTACACTGCATGCATCTCCAAATTCATTTGTAGCTTCAGCTGTTTCTGACACAAGCCCTTTTCCCTTTTGATGTCTGAGGCCATTACTTTCATTTTTGACTTAACCAACAGGTGTTAGACTCTTTTCTACATGAGCTATGTTTCCTCAGGGTTCAGGGCAGACAAGTTTCTCTTACAGAGGGGTGCAAAGAAGATAAACTTTCCCTGATGCACTGGCTTCACTGCTAGAACTGAAGTTTGTTGTCATCACCCCGAAGTCTTACTGTCTGCTTTTTCTTATCCTGGGGAGGTGCAGGGATACACAGAGAGCCACAAAGGCCAGATCTAAATCTTCCATCCTTTATTTTTAGGGCCTAAATAAGGCAGGCCTACAATACCAAAATGTCTGAATGGGTACAATGTCTTTGAAACTTGGAGCAGTATTCAGGAAAGCCCAAGAAAGTATAGCTTCTGGAGAGAGAATCTAATGTTAGGAAGGCAAAACTTGGCATTCCAGCATGCATCTCATATATGCTGGGTAAGGCCCACTCTGTGTCTTCTGTGAGCAGTTCTAGTAGACTGACGACGATAGCAAACACATTTGTAGCTGATTTTACCCTCACACCCAACAGGACAGCAGATACTAGTGGACAGTGTATAGGATAAGATGAATAGGCCCCTAGATTAAATTTTGGGGACAAAAGAAGTAGGTTACATCTAGAGTGACAATAGTGTGGCAAGATAATAATATGAAATACTGAAGATACTATTTCAAACTATTTGTAGATTTCTCCCGCCTTCAAACACAGGGCACATCTCCTTTAAGACCTAGGTGTTGAGTTTTTAAAGTTAGGCCTGGAGGATACTCAGGGAATAGAAGGAGGCAGAATTAGGTTTCTTGCCCTGACACTAGAGAGAAGTCCCTGGGTCATGGGTAAGGTGACATGAGGTGGGGCGGAGAGGTGGGGCAGGAGATGGAAAGAGAGGAGGGCTGATGGGGAAGTAAGGAACGAATATGATAGGCCCCTGAGAAAAGGGGTCCTGTTTCCTACCCATCTCTGCAGCAAAGCCTTGGAGAAAGAGGGAGAGAAACTTTGACGGGCATGTAGATTTATAGAGCAAAGGGGATTGATGCTTTACCTCTTGTATGCAGCCCAGGAAAGCAGAAGACCCAGAGTGGAAATGCTGTCATAGGTCAGATTAGGCATTAGTTTTCCATGGCCCAACCCTGCATGTGGCCCAGAGTGGCAAGGCCATAGAAGCCTTAGAATAGACGCTCAGAATTCCCCGGGCCTCCCTTGCTCAGGGGTAGCAGAATGCTTCTTGTGACATAATGAAGTTAAAAGAAACATTATAGAGTGAGCTGGGCTCAGAGGCCTTCCAAACTGGAAGAAGGTCCTCATAGACTGACAGTGAGGACCGAAGGGACAAAAGTTGAGGACCAATGGGGCAAAAGTTGTCACAGAGAATGGCTTCACAAACAGAACCGGTGAAAGACACCTATTTCTCACTGCGCTGGACCCCAGAACTTAGATGTGACCCTGGTAAAAAGTGGTGGGGGATAAGGAATTACCAGACAGTAAGTTTCCTACACCAGGGGAAATTGAAGTACAACATGTAAGTTAAGAGAGTTGCAGGAAGACTTTTTTAAGTCACCTTTGTTATACACATAAGATTTGCCCCCACTATACTGGTACAAAAATCAACCCATAACAGATGAATCTAGTTGATGACTAGCCTACTCTTAGAGACAGCTTTGTTTCATTCATCCATTCATTCATTAACTCCCTTCTCCCTGACTCACCAAATAGCCAGGAACTCTGCTGAATACTAACAATGTTTAAAAGCAAACAAACAAAACCCACCTGTTTTCTGCCCTTAGGATTTAGTAATTTAGTTATGAGAGCTAAGGAGAGGAAACAGAAAGAGGGGAAACAGAAATACAGACTCCTTAATATAATGCAAGGTGGTAAGGTCTATAATCAAAGTGCATGGAGGGGGGCTTGCTAATCTGAGACTGAGCAGTCTTTAAAAACTAGCAATTCCGATCTAGCCAACCAGTACTCTTAGGAAGGCTAAGCAGAAAGTTGTAGTCTTTGCAGTTATATTGACGATCTGAAGGGATATGTTCTGCCAGAGATACCATCTGCTTACTAAATATCCATGTGCAACTCCTCATTTTCTAGCCTCTCATGCAGTTAGGAGAGTGGTGGCCAAAGTAACGTGAGAAGAAGTCATGAGCATAATTTCTCTACTGAAGAACTGAAGTGCTCGTATGAGACTCTTCAGCTCTGTTCTTTCCCTACCTTGGTATCTGTGAAGGCTTCTAATTTCAGATGATGCAGCCTCAAGATGTCTGAGCCTCCATCAGCCAGTAGCCTGGAAAAAAATGTGCGGAATAGGGATGCACCTGGGTCACCCTGGACTATAATATGAGTAGGAAATACATTCTTGGTTGAAGAACGCCCTGAGCTCTCAAGGTTTATTTGTCACTGTAGCAAAACTTGGAATGTTCTGACTAGTGATAATGATTGATGATTTAAAAGGGGGAGTTGGATCATTAAAATGTCACTGTTCAGAGGAGAAGGTGTTCTGCCTCCAGGTGGCCAGCATTTTAAGAACAATATCTTGAAAGCAGTGGTGGAGTACAGGGTGAGATATGTGCCTAGAGATGGGTTCCGATGCCAGACTGGTAAAGAGAAGTGTGACCTGGGGGCAGAACACAAGAGGAAAGCTTTTTGTCTGTCTGTCTGAATAATGGTCAAAAGCCTCCTCCATTGTCCCTACCAAGACATGGTGCCCCAGGGGGTCTAGACGGAAACCCTCACAGTCAGGGATCTCTCTGGAGGCTATCTAAAGGCAGCTGCTCTCCTCTCCGTGGCTCCGGCACCCTGCTGCTACAAGTGAATGGGCAGCTTAACACTGGGCACCTTTGAAAAGCTGTGAGAGAAACCAAGTAAAGAAGCTAAACTAGGCCAGTTTAATTTTACTGGCAATAAAGTTTATCTTATCTCACCCCGCCTCCCCTTCCCAAATGCTATACATAGTCTTCAAGATGTTTCTATTATTACTGCAGTGGTTAATTTAAAAATATTTTTAAAATAAGAAGTAACCACAGATGGTTAACATCCAGGTGAACCTGGAAGCAGCCTGTAGCTGGATACAGCTTGGTGAGAGCACTTTTCCTGATATGTAAGCCATGATTTAGTGTGGGACAGCAAGGTTTACAGCTTTATAATCTGTTAGTGATAAGGGAACACATGTTGGAAACAAGTCCATTAGAAAAATGGTCATCCTTTTACGTTCTCCCCAGCCATTTCCCAGATAAAAATAGACATGGTCACGTGACTTAACTATTTCCTGGGAAAGCCGCCAGAAGGGAACCATGCTAAAATGACAATGAGCATCTCAAAATCTAGTAAAAGTATCTTTTTAGTAGCCACAGAATAGCAGGCAAGTGCTTAGATCTCTACAATATCCCTTAAGATGAGCGACTTACTCTGGTGAGGTTGAACACAAAGGCCAGTTGGGAAAATAAGGACAGCAGGAATCAGAGTAGCAACAAGTGCTCCGTTATCTGAGCATTTGCAAAGTGCCAGGCTCTGTGCTTCCGGCATCCTGGTCTTCAAGGAGCCCCTGAGGGAGTTGTTATGATTATTCCCATCTGGCGAATGAAAAACTCTAAAAGAGGCCATTTAATCACAGCAGTTTACAACCACAGAGTTGTTAAGTATGGACATCTAGTTTACTATGTTTTACACCCTACTGACCTGGCCTCAGCTTATTTCTATGGCTGTGACTTAGAGTAACACAGGACAGACAACCTCAAATAGGACAAAAAGGAAGGAAGGAAACTGCTAGTGAGAGCCTTGAACTGTGTAAGGAAGTTCACAGACAGCTTCGGACACCAACTGGGTGAATGCCTCTAGATTTATAGACAAAGAAACAGAGACTCAAGGATATTAGATCACTTGACCCTAGTCACACAGACAAGAGCAGTGGAGAGGGAGTAACAGCAAAGCTTGCCTGATCTTAAACTGCAGCCGTTCCACCAAACCGCACTGTTGCAGCCACACTGAGTGGAATCTCAGGAGAACCTCACATTGACTCACAGCCATTTCCTTGTTTGTAGATGGGAGTCACATATGCCCTGGGAAAGGCCTTTAACCTGTCAGAGCATGTTTCCTTATCTGGGAAATAGGGACTTTGATGAATGCATGAGCAGATGGATATGAATATACTTCATAAAGTGTTAGGAACTATATAAGCACGAGGAGGTGAAAGGAAGAGTGGGAGGGTGGCAGTAAAACACCAAGGGACATTAATCTGGTTCAAGTAGGTAATTACCAATGAATTTATACTAGATTTCATCCAAGCCAACTACTATACCAGGGCATCCAAAACCGAAAGCTAGCCAGGGTTATTTGATTAATAGTAACAGTAGCAACCTATAGTGATGGGCAGATGAGCACTTGTTGACTGCTCAATAGTTTGGTCAAACATCATTCTGCAGTGTAGTGGTAAAAACCACACACTCATGATCCGGGCTCTCTGGGTTTGAATCCTGGCTCTGTTACCTACTTCTTAGCTGTGCAACCATGTGCAAGCAACCTCACCTCTCTGTGCCTCTGCTGTTTCATCACCCCTGCCTTGGATTGGCATGAGGATCATGTGGCCTGACACATGGGCAGTGCTTGGAGCAGGGTCTGGCTTGGGGAACTGCTATCTAAATGGGAGATGCTCTCATGACTATTCTCCACTGTTGACAGTTTGACAGTTTAGTGTCACCATCAGGCCACACATCATTGACAGATACTCCAGGCAGGCACCATGCTCCCTTTCATCTGGGAACTTATGTTATAATCTAAACTTGAAAATATTAGGTGAACCATATGACAGTTGCTGTTTTGGTAAGTCAAAAATGGCCCAAACCAGCAATTTCATATATTTCAACCTAATACACATGGGCCAACAGATCAAAGGCTAGGAGAAGCAGCATGAAAAAGGAATAAGCAGTCTAGCAAAAAACATAAAGGGAGTGTCCAAAGAAAAGTAAATAAAATAACTATGGCTTACACAGCTGCACCAGTATCAAAGAAATGCATAAATTAAGGCCAGGATCTAATAATGTCCTTAAAGCACAAACATTAGCTCAAGGGGGTGGTAGGTTTGCAGATGTACACATCTGATGAAGAAGTGGGAAGAGGAGGGATTCTTCAGTGCCATAAAAGAGAGAAGTGGAAGAGACTCCCTCCACCCCCAAAGAGTGCCCCTATCTGCACAGCCTCTCCCTCCTCTTTCATCTGCTGCTTTTCTTTCCTGCTCCTTTTGATCCTCCGAAGAGAACCTCAACCCACTCTCTTCACCCGCCCCTTTTATTCCTGATACTTCTGACGTCAAGCCTTCTCCCACGCTGCACCCTATTCTTAAAACTTTCTTCACTCCATCTGTCGGCTACTTTCCTCCCACCCTTCAAGGTTCACCTTCCTTCCCCTGTCTCCCACAAAGCCAGCTCTGTCCAGGAGGAAACAGAGAGCAGATATGTGGCCAAACTTTCCAAAGTTGGCAAGTGTTGTTCAAGGACTTTCCATTTGTACTTGTATTCAACAGAGGGGATGTAGGACAGAGGGTTTTCAACACTGATCTCTGCTTGGTGCAAAAGGGCACAGCAGCACCTTTCTGTCCCCAAAGTCCATTGGACTTCTTTCTGCCAATTCTGCCAAGTCCCATTCCCAAGAAACAAAATACATGGCTACAAGATAAGAAACCTTACCCATGGGCTCCATGGGAAACAACTACTATCATTGCTAACCTTTATTAAATGCTTATGAATGTGAGCTAATCTATGCTAAGCCCCTTGTGTGCTTTATAAATATTTATTCCTCTCAGCAGTCCTATAAAAGTTGCTATTATTATTCTCATTTTTCATATGTGGAAACTGAGGCACAGAGGAGTGAAGTGATTGGCTTAAGGTTGGTAAGTGACAGAGCTAGAAGTCCAACCAGGCAGTCAGATACCACAGCCTCTGCTCTTTGCCTTACTCTAAATGCCCCTGAAAATCAGTCTTTTTTTTGTCATAACCTTGTGGGACATACATAAAAAGACCTGGAAGCAGATTCTACCTCAGAAATTTGGAACAGAAAAAAATAATATTCTTACATATATATTATTTATAATATATATTATAGCCGGCTCTCAGTTGCTGAGAAGTAGAAAAATGTATGTTTTTCCATGATGGTACTCTGGGACAAAAGAAGTGGTCTAATACAATGATTTGAGGCTATGAAAAATATTCCCTGAATACCCTGAGATAGAATGCTATAATTCAAGGAAAGGCAGGTATTTGACTGTAGAGATATGTTCCAGAGGCAGAAGATAATCTATTCTGTTAACCAGGGACCCCACAATAGGTTGGGATACCTAGTGCTAGAGTCAGCTGGGACACTGTGGGAATACCATGGGGACATCATGGTGAAGTGAATGCTATAATGGGTCCCCATCTTTCCACAGCCTTGGGTCTCTGAGCTGTCACACAAGGGGCCTTGGAATAAATTTCTCCATAGCCAGAGATCTAAGTCTGGAAGAAGTTCACAACCACATATTGGTGCTCAAAGAACGTCATCCTGGAGCAATGGTTATCTACTCCAATAGCATATTAGAATCATTTGTCACACTTGGAAGGAAGGCTCCTTCTCCTTGGAGATCAGGGGTGGAGATGTTCCCAAGGGACTAGAGGGAAGTGGGATGGCTTCATAGCAGAGGTTAGGTTAAGAAGACTACATTGGACAAGACTCTTGATTGTAAGTGACAGAAATCCAACTTAAATTATTGATAACTATTAATTTATCTTAGAACAAAGAGGGGATTGATTGGTTCATATAAACAAGCTGAAGGAAGGATAGGAGGCCAACTGGGGGTTGGAGGGACAGTGAAACTAGGACTTTGAACCCACCAAGCCCTTTCTGTCTCTTGTCTGTTCCTCTCCCTGATGATTAGCTTATTTCTCCCACAGACGGGCTCTTCCATTCAGCATGAAAATATGGCTGCCAGCAGCTCTCACAAATCTTCCCAGCTTCCTCTCTAAGAAGTAACACTCTTCCTTTCATTTCAAGTCACAGAAAGCCCTCGAATTCCAACTGGCACAGTTCTGTGGCCCAAAAGGTAAATTACTGTGATGGACAGCCCCTGCTAGCACCAAATGGAGGAAGTTGAAGAGTAGTTCCCCCATGGGGGATTCTCTAGAGAAGGTGATGGGCACTGAGTAGGCAAGACCACAGATGGCCACCATGAGGACCTTTCAGTCCTGGACCCTCCAGCCTCTGCACTATTGTGGGGAGCTGGCCCAGCATGATCAGCTGGAAGGAACACAATGGTTTAGGGGGAAGAGCAGAGGATGAAGGAGCTGAAATCCTAGCAAACCTGCAACAGGTGTGTATGGTGGGTGGAGGGTGGGTTTGAAAGGAAGCACTTCTTCACAACCCAGATTGTTCATGTTTTAGGGGACTAGTTCTATCAGGAAAGGAGGGCAGAAGGATCAGAGATTTCACCCTGGGCTTCAAATGCAAACACTTTCCTTCCAGAGGAGTAGTGTTCAACTATCATGTGGCATGGTGGATTGGAAAATGGAAGGAAGCCAGGCTGGCCTCAACACCTCCACCTGAGATGTGCAGAGGCTACTTTCACAGGCAACCTGTGGAGGAAGCCACCAGAGTCCATCTGTGCTGTTTGTTGCTATTCTATTTACATAAATAACCCTAGCACACTGTACAAATACCATGAAAGTGGCAACATCTGGAGAACTGTCACCATCTGCCACTTGGAGAGGAACATTTAAAGAATCAGCAGCATCAGAGCAGTACGGGGTCTGAGTTCTTAAAAAAAAGTGTTGGCAGCTGCTGCCAGCTCTCAGTTGCTGAGAATAGCAGTGGTTCTTCCTGACTTGGCAGTTTACGGGCTCTCACAAATCCCAGCTGACCCCGTCACAAAGGCTGAGGCCCACATACCAGGCGGCTCCAATGGCCATCACCCACCAACCAAGTTGACAAGGCTTTGTTCCTGTCTCCTCGGCAGCTTCACAATAGCTAGCACACACCAGGTCCCCACAATCAGAGCAAAAAGAGAGGGCAGGCTACTCTCAGACAATGCAGCAGAAGCAATTCTCTTGTGTCAGACTTCTCTGACTCTATCCTCATTTGACTTTGTCCACAAGATTTCAGTATGCAGGTCTAAAGCTGGTCCAGGTGCCCCAGGTTTAGCTGAAAACCAAAAACTGGTAGAGGCGTGCGTTTACATCAGACCAAGGTTAGATTTTTATTTTTCATTTGTTAATATAAATCTAAGTTAACCATTTCCAGCAGGACTCAGTGAGAGCTGCTTTTTATTAACTGGCTGCTCGTTGCTGTTTTTAAGAGAGTACCATTAAATCTGACATATGGCCTTTTTGTGTAGTTGAACAGTAAATGTGATTGTTATGATCCAAATTGCCATCTCCAGGCTCTCCTTAGAACACAAGTTCTTTGTACATGAGAAATAACATCAGACACAAAGGGAAAAAAGGTTCCTTTTCTCTTATTGCAACAAAATTCTTCCTTTAGAATAAGCAGGTCTCTTTTCACTCCCCAGGGTATAAAGGGGAAACAATGGCACTGAGTCTAATTAGAAAATACCCCCATGCATAGACATTCGATCCCCATGGTTATCGCGGGATTATGAGCTCGTGCTTACATATTAAAATCGGACTGGACTGTGAGGCTCTTTTGTTAACACTGTAAGGCAGGTTCTATGTGCCTGTTTATTGCTGGCCAGGCAGGGAATTAACTGGGTTCTTATCCCAGCTCTGACTCCCTTATTAATTAAGGCAGGGGAGGGTGCTGGGTAAGATGTTTTCTGAGCTCCCTTTCAGGAGTGACATTTTTATGGGTTTGAGGTGTTCTCATTATTGATCTTTCTTTAGGGTTTCACCCCTACCCTCAACGATGGACTTTTTCTGCTTACCATATGGCCCAATGTCCCTGTGTCTACAGAGAATCTTCCTCGCAGTCACCTCAGGCATGGGGACAAAGGAAAAGCTCTCAGAAGGGTGGTTCTAACTTGGGGACAATTGAATCTCATGTCAGTTGTGGGAGGGAACATGCGGTGAGAGTTGAGGAAAGGCGTGTATCTGTAGAGCTAGGAGAACCTCTCTCACTCATCTGGGTTCCACCTAAATGGCTCTTTCTTGGATCTTTTGGGGAGTTCTACAGGTAAATACAATTCAAGCAGTAAACTAACTTACCATAAACAATCACAAAAAGCTGATAAAAATAGTTAACCAGTAACCTGAACTTATGATGTATTACATATTTTGCAAAGTGTTTCACATATATTATCATATGTGATCTTCCCAATAATCTTTGGAAGTAGGTGACCTTATTATTCCTACTTTTCCAAGTAAGAAACTGAAACTTAGAGAGATGAAGTAACTGCATGAGGTCTCATGGTTTGGAGGTGGTCAAGTTGGCATTTGAAACCAGGCAGTGTGACTCTTGACTCCATATTCTTAATTATCATGTTGACACCTATTACGAGAGAGGCAGAGGGCAAAGCTCTGGACCGGATGTCAGCAGACCTTGGTCCTATAGACTTAGTCTCAGTCTATAACGGCAGTGTGATGTTTAGCAGGTCCTTTCATAACTATTAGCTGCAACTTCTTTGGAGGAAGTTGACCTGAGTGAATGTTTCTCAAAGTGCAGTGTATGGATCACTCTCATTGGAATCACTGGAGTGCTTACCAAAATGCAGATTTCTCAAAAAAAAAAAAAAATTGAAAAAAACAAAATTAAAAAAATGCAAATTCCTGGACTCCACCACAGATCTATGAAATCGGAATTTCTGGGGTAAGACCAAGATATCTACCTGTTTAACAGGAACTCTAAGGGACTCTTAAGCATATTCAAGTCTGAGCACCTAGCTATATGATTTCTACATTTCATCGACCTCTATTGTAATGACCCGCGGTTTCCCTTTGTTAGAGACACTTTAAAAATGCAAGCTTTTCTCTTTTGTTGATCCCAAAGTTAACCCCCAAATACCTTGAACATCTTTAGATCAACTTTATTCAATGAAAGAACTTGCTTCATATATGACACAGCCAATTTTTTCATTCTCTAAAGTGTTTAAACCATACCAAACAAATTCCTCTCATTTAAAAGGAATGCAAAAACAAGATGACATGACCTTAGCTGAAGGAATTTTCTTAAAGTTGTTTTACAAATAAAAGAAACATATGGAACTAGTTACTGAGAAAAAGATCCCTGAATCAAAGAACACTGACAGTAGGAGGGAGAGAGAGAGAGAGAGAGAGAGAGAGAGAGAGATTGATTCCAAATTGAGACAGATCACACAGGTAAAGTTTTTTTGTTTGTTTGTTTTTTTACAGAAAACAGGTAGTCTTTTAGCGAAGAGTGTGAAATGAAAGAGTCCTTATTTTTATTGTGAGCAAAACAGGTCTCGTTTGCTACCTTTAGCTAGGTCTTGACTTTTTCTCCTAATTCATATCTTTATTTTCCCCTTAAATGTTCCTCTTACCCCTTTGTCTTCATTTTCTCCTCTAATTTACCTTTTGGTTTATTTATGCTTGCCCTTTCCAACTGAAACTGAGGACAAAGTGAGGAAACAGACTGCACTTAGTGTACTTTGTAACTTCATCATCTCACTGCCTAACATGTAAGGATGCAAAAGCCCCTTCACTGTGGCCTCGACACTGGCTACCAAGATGGCCAGATGCCGGCATCAGTCATGCAGCCACAGGTCCAGGGGGGTTGCCTGCTGATATGTTTCCATGGAGAAGCACATCTGCTTTTCCTGGGCACTTCATCCCTTTTTCTGACACACAAATGCACACCAATAATAGTAAAAATCATACACAACAATACTTTATTATGTATCAATTATGTTAAAGCACAGTACTAGGTGCTGTGAGGAAACAAAAGTATATATATGTACAAGATATGGTCTCTGTCTTCAAGGACCTCAGCACTTAGTTTTAGAGCTTAGGAACAGTTACAAAAGCAAGGGTGGAAGGAATTCACTGGCCATAGGTGGACCTCAGATGGGTCTTGGATCTGGGACTTGGAGGAGTGCTGAGGAGAGGTGGCAGAGCATTCTGGGTAGGGCGAATGTCTGCAGCATCCATTCTCTCTTCTTTTGATAACAGCACTCTAATTTTCCTTTGTACAGCTAACCTGTTTTACCTTGTATTTTTGTGATTCATGTGGTGCCGAGACCCTGTCCATCAAAGCACCCCATCCATCTGATAGTTCAGAATTGACACATGATCCAGACCAATCTAATGAGTTTTGATCCTGAGATTTTTGATGGAACCACTGGTAACAGGAAGCTCCTCTTTTTCTAAAACTTTTTTCTCAGAGGATGTAATGGGACCATTTTGCTACTACATTGAGAGGGCTAATCTAAAGTTAAGCCAACACAGCAGAAAAGAGAGCGAAGATAGAGATAGACTCCTGAGGACAAGGATTGGAGAAACCAACTCTATCCTAGATTTTTAACTTAATATGAGCTGGACGTTGTCTTAAAGCTGGTTTCAGTTGATTTTCTATACTTGTGACTTGAAGGCAAAAACATAAGGGTGTTCATGAGAATAGTGGAAAAGCCAGCCTCACTGGTTCTTATTGGCAGAAGTCAGTTGGAAGGGAAAGATAGGACCAGACCTGGCAGGGCTTGGGGGAGTAGGCATGAATGCAGAGCTAGGAGAGGAGAACTTTATATCCTTGGGCAAGAGAAGCCACTTATGACTTCTGGGTAAGAGTGTACTGATGAAAGAGAAAATATTTTAGCAAGGGTCTATGATGAGATAGGAGGTAGAAGGTGCACTTTTAGCTTTCTTTTATCCTAGAGATTCTGTGTAGATGGGAGTAACTGCGGGAGTCTGCAGAATGCCTGGGACAGGAACACGCCTGCTTTCACAAGGCGATTACTGACAGGCTGCTGGTGATACAGCAGTGGTGATATGGGAATGAGGAAGGGAGGCTTGGAATGACATTGGAAAAGGTAAACTGACACCACGTAGGTGACTAGTTGTGGAAGGCAAAGGAAAGAGAAGGCAGAGATGATGCTGAGTCATCGCGACTTTGAATCGAGAGGCTAGTGATTCCACTGATGGTAATAAGAAGTGGAGCTGGTTGTAAAAGGGGGATGCATTCTCCACCTGAGAATTAATAGAGCAGCATTTGAAGGAGCGGTCTGGAGCTCTAAGGTGGTCACAGTAGTCTATTTACCTTTCTATATATGGGCTGAGCAAGATGAACTCTGAGGTCCTGGCCAAGTATATATCTCTCTGATTCCAGGAGGGAAGCCAGGGCTGCAAATGCTATTTGGCAGCAAGGGAAACTCACAGTTTTAAGTAGCTTTAGAGGGTACTGAGCATAAGCTCTAAACCAAAGCAGGAATCTCCTTTCCAAAAATTCTGACAGGCAACCCTTCAACCAGAGCACTTCTTATACCTGGCACTTTACAAACTCTTAAGGCCATAAACTTTGTTATTGGGTAACTTTACCATAACTTAATTTCTTTTACTGAGCTGAAATGGCCTTCTTATAAATTCTATCTCTAGGTTGCAGTGTCTCTTCCTGCAGGTGACACAGTCAAGAGGCATAGCCGGGCTGGGGCTTAGGGTGTTATATGCAATTCTCCTTGGCCACACTTTCAAAAAGAGGCTGTCCTTTCATCTATTTTTTTTTTAAAGTAACATATTAGCATGATATTTGTATCAAGACTGTGATGAACATACTTTAAGGGAAGCAGCATGACTAGGAGATAGACTACAAAAGCAGGTGGTATTTTCTTGTCCCCCCTGCCCCGCTGCACCCTATAATCGGTGTTATAGACACTGCCCCACCTCCCAGCAGGCGCTCCCAGATGATGGGATTTGACTATCTCTGAGAGATGACGTCTAATTCCTCTTACACAGGACAGCCTGTCTGATATTTTATCCTCATGGTCATTGTGAATCTTTTTCAAATTAATTATCTCTATGGATGGCTAAAGTTTTGAGCTTGGATGATATCCCAAAAGGAGAGAAAATAAAAAGGACAAAGGCTTCATATTCACACAAAAGTGACTTGTTTATGTACAAACTCATTGATTTCCTTCCCTTTCTCTTCCCCCAACACAATATGCACAAATACTAGCTTTGTTTAAATCAAAAAATTACTTTTCAAACACAAGTTCAACCCAGTCATATCTCCAGAAATACTCTATCACCCTAAAGCACTTTAATTATCCTCTGTGAAAAAGAACAAATGTGGTTTCCTAAGTTTGTACTTATTATCAGAAATGCCCCAGTCACTAATTGAGAAAAAAAAAAAAAACTTAAGGGTGAGATTCCTCTTAAGATCATTTGAGTTCATATGCTTTCTGATTGAAAAAAAAAATGTTTCTCTCCAATGCCATGATTTCTGTGTCATTCTTTTCTTCTGATGCAAATGAGGTCAGAGAAGCAGTGGGAATATTTGGGGTCACTCACCCAACTGCTTTAAAAATGTTTGCATATACTTAATTCATTTGCATTAAGACTTTGCTAAAGGTCCTTGAAATGCCTTCTCTTCCCCATTTCTTGGAGCTAGGTTCTAAAAGGCAACCTATCTTACCAAAAGTACTCATGTCCTTGACTTGACATTGTGCTTTGGTGATTTCCCTCCCTCCATGTTCCTTATCGAAACTGAACCACTTCATAGTAACAAACAGAACTGTATTCAAAAGTGTTGTCATCAACTGAGCCCAAATTCCTTCTCTTCTTGTCATGGTTATCTATTGTGTTTTCTCAGCAGTAGGGAGGAAATAGTTTCTCTGAGACAGGTAAACAGGTATCTCTTCTGTAAACCCAGTGAGTAGAAGCCTCTCTCTCTCACTCTCAGCCTTGGTTCTGCCCTCCACAAAGGCAGTGGATTCTTTTGCCCAATGTGCTCAAATGACTAGTTTCTGAGACACTGGGTTTCAAAGAGAGAAAAAGTTTACTACTAGGGTAAACTGCATAGCAGGAGATCAGATGGCCTATTGGCCCAAAATCTGTCTCCCTGAATTTAGGGGGTTCAAGGTTTTTATGGATTTTAGCAAGAGGAAATGAGATCATTACAGATTCAAATATCAAGTTCTAAGCAGAAAAAGAGACAGTGTTATCATTTCAATGGGAAAACATAAGGGGAAAGGAGGGGTGCCAGAGTTATCATTCCAATACTAAAGGTGTAAGCCTAAAGGAAGGGAGACAGTTATCTTTTCAATAGCAGAGTCTAGATGATACAATTTACAAATGTATGGAGTTGGAACTAGTTAATGCCTGACTTCAAATTCTTCATGAGCATTAGGGCCTTTTCCCTACAAATTACTTTAAGAAAATGTCTGGATAAAGGGAGGAACAGCTCTTACAATCACAAAGGCAGAAGATAAGGGCTTTTTCAATCATTTCAGATATCAGGGCAGGTGAATTATAGTTTAGGGTTTTCAAATATTCCCCTCTGTCTACTGTAATAAACCAGAAAGCAAAATGGAATATCTATATAATTATTTGGTAAACAAAAGCATCCTTTAAATCCTAATTTCTTGGTTACAAGAAGATATGCTATTGATAAGAACTGAGGTGGAAAGAGCTGAAAAAATCTACTTCATTATTTCCTAAGTTGGATAAGACAGGAAGCAGTAACTATTGAAGTTAAACTTAAAGTTCTAGATTGTGTAGTTATCTGAATGGTTAATCAAATACTTGGAAATCAAGAGAGGTATAAGAAAAACTTCCTTGTGTTAATGGGAATGAAAGATTAGTCATACATTTGTCCTCCCAAATAGCATTACTCTCTTGTGCTTAATTGTGAGAAGCAGTAATACAAATTGAATTATTTCTATTGAAAAGCTCAACAATGGGTTAATTAAAACCAATACATTTTTCTCTAAAGCAAGCCACTTAGCAATGTTCTGGGCATCAATTTTAGAAATGGAAAGCCTCCAAGCTGTTATGTTCCAAGACTTGTAAGCTAATTAGTGCAGAGAAATTATTTTAATCTATGCATCATGTAAAGATTCAAAAACTAGGTCACAAATTTTTCTGCCTATCACCAGTTATTTAAATTCTTGGCTCTTTGAAGGAGCAGAAAGTTGATGAAGGAGGATATATCACCAGGTCAGATCTGAATATGCTTATAGCTTTACCCAACAGGTTCAAATTTTCCAAAATAGGAAAGGAAGACACTTTACTATTGTAAGAGGGGCTTCATGCTTTCCTGAAACCAATACCTACATTTTTCCAGTGGTCCCTGAGCACTCTGGCTATATCCATTCATGTTCCCAGGTACAGTCCATAAGAGCTGCAGGCTGCACAGCAGCTTGTTCATGTTAAACAAGATTGGTTTGCAATATAAAGATAATATATTTAACTGCTACAATCCAAAACAAAACAGGTTTGCAATGTAGAGACAATATATTTAATGGCTACAAAAACAGAGTATTGATCCTGGAGGATTTGGGAGTCATGGAAACATGGGCTCAGAAGAGAATTCTTGAATCTTTTAATCCTAACCTCCCAGCCAATGTTGCTGGTTGTCTAACCTTTGCTTGACTGATTCTAATGATGGGCTAGCATGAAATGGGATTGTCAAAGGTAAGCATTTTAAATAAAATAATGGCATGTTAACTTAGTCTGTAATGTAGGAAACTATCAGTTGAGATCTCATCTCACAAGAAAGGCCCATCCATAGAAGCGGTGAAGAGTCACAGAGATGACATTAATTACAGGATTCCTGACCTCAAGGTAGAATCTATGGTGGTAAATAAACATGTAAAACAAAAGACTTACATAGTAACTAAAGCTTCACAATCACATACACACACACACACACCAATATTGTTGTCATTTATTCCATGATGCAACCATTCATTCAACAAGCATTTATTAAAGACCTACTATGTGCTGTAACCATCATGACTGGTGGAGGCTGAGCCACAGGATATCAGAGGATTTCATGTGAATATTCTCATATTGTTTTTGAGTCTAGGTACATGTCTTTCCTTTCTGGGAACCATATGGAAAACATCTCAAAAAATTAAGTGAACCATGAAAACTAAAAAATATGAGGGGTCTAATATTGACATCTTTCATAGCCTATTATTGAATTTCATAGATTTACTCACTTCTGGCAGAGCACTATTTACTACCTTCCTGCCTTTTGGTCCCTTTGGCAGCCCCACCCTGATACTTGGCTTTCTCCTGCTGCTGTTGCCTTTTATTTTGCTTCTGTTGCACTAGTGTTTATTCTGCCCACACTGTGCTATGTGTTCCTGCATCCTCTGTGGCTGCTTTCCCCTCTGCCTATATTGAGTGGTCAGAGTTCGTCCATGCCCAATTTCTACAGCACTGTGCAGACATTCATCATGAGGCCAATACTACTGGCATTTCAGCCTCAAACAGGCGTGGTAGAGGACACATGCTAAGGGTGTTCTGTGCCCAGTTCTGCTCTTGAATGGCTCCTCCAGCATCTCTTGTTATAGCCAGGATGTTTGGTTGGATCAGGCCTTTGGGCAAATACGTTGTCATTGTACATGTGGTCAAACGCTGCTATGATTGGATTTCATTTGTTTAGACAGCTGTTGTGTTATGGAAGGAGCTAGAAACTCATAATTCATTCTTTCATCATGATGATTATAAGATCACAATTTGAATCCTTCCTCTATCATTTACTAGTCATATGTTTCGAATCTAGTTTGTTCATCTGTCCAATAGATAATGTTAATACTCTGCCGGAAAGAATATCTATTAGTTATTATGAGAATGTAAAAACACAGATAAACATGCCAAATACAGAACTTTATGGATGTTGAACTTGAATCTAATTCATAAAGTCTGTCCAGAGAATTTTAGGGAAAAGAATTTAAAGTTGTACAGTAGTATAAAAAATGATATCTATTCTATACTATCAACATTGAACAGTTCCCTTCTACATGCTTGGGTACTCACATCTACTTACACATTCCTACCTTTCTATTGTCAGTGTTTTTGTTTTGCTTTAAAGAACTGTCCAAGGTCATCTTCCTTATTTGGAATTTGAAATGGTCTCAACTGATCATGTGTTCATTTTTATGACTTTCTCCAACATGTGTGCCAAGGGGGATCAATGTTAGTGCTAGTCAACTTGATAATCTGGATCTTTTCCCTTTCAATGCCAGTGGCCATCTGGTCACCTGCCGCTGTGACCTATGTTCTTATTCTTTAAGTCCCTTTCCTTCTTCAACATTATTTTCTACATCACATTTATGATCTCTGTTTTCAGGCCCATAATTATTTCTCCAGAAATCTCAACTATTTCTTATGTTTGCCAAAGCAGCTGTTTATCTGGTTCTTCCCATCTTCTGTGTCTTCAACCAACTTTAAACAGGCATGTTCCTGCACACTCCAGATCTTACTACTTTGGTTTCACTGTTCTTTCTACTAGATTATACACTCTGAGTCTTCCCTCTTCCACATGGGACTCCAGTGTGCCTCTAGTACTGGGACCATGTTTTAAATTCCATTTTGCATCTGGGAACCAAGAACTCATCCTTGAACTCATACTTTTAAAGCATTTATACGTGGCAATCCTTGTTCTAAGCAATTTTATACATTTTATCTAGTTTAATCTTCTCAACATCTTTGTAAGATAGATACCATTATTAATCCTATTTTGTAGTTAAGAAACTCAAGCATGGGGAAATTAAATAACTTGCCAAAGGAATACAGTTAAAAAATTACAGTCCTAGTATTAAAATTTAGGCAGTTCTAACGTACTATAATGTATCTTAGTTTTTGCCAGTCCTGGCTTTCCTACCACAGAGGAAATGGTTCAGTTATCTATACTCCTAGCCATATTCCACACACGGACACATTTAATCATCAGAACCATAGCTATTGCTGATTCCTTTTGGAGTCTCTCCTTATTGCTCTGCCTGCCAGTTTGGGTGTGGTGGTACAGTGCTTTCCAAAACCATGCATGAAGCTTGTGAGGCCATCTGGACTCTGTCCTCTGTACCACCAGGGCTCTGGGACCCATGGCTCATGTCCTGCTCTGCAAAATTCTATAACTCCCCCTTCCCCATCTTGCTAGCATTGGTGTTCAGGTGTCTTCCAGTTTCAATATAACTTCAGCCAGAGCCCTCACAGTCATCAGTTTTTCAGTTAAACATAATTATTCCACCACAAGCCAGGAAGCTCTTTGTCCTACTAAAATTTTACATCATAATCAGGTACATTGGCAATATACAGTAATTCAATTAAAGTGCTACAATGGTCCTTTGATCTTGATTCACAGAGAAAATTCTGTAGTTTGAAGTGCTATCAAATTTCCAGGGGCAGTACACCTTCAGTGTATCCCATTCCATTTTTAAAGTCATCACTATTCTCATTTGGGCAATGACTACTGTGTAGGCCTGGCTATGGCCAAGGATGTAAGTTGCTGTCATTCTTCTGTGTGGAGAGGGCTCTTGACTGATATTTGATATGCTGGAACCATTTAAGAATGCCTTAAGAAAAGGCCCAGCATCAGAGGTTGCAACAGGAAGGAGACGAGGTACTTATGACAACAACTGAGTTTAAATGGGCACAAATCAGAATGTATAGGCATATCTGGCTGCACTCTGGAGCTGGATCTTGTTAGTGTCTGATTTTCCAATATATGCCCTCCAGAGCAACAGGTTATCAGATGTACGTGTATGTGTGTGTTCAGCACTTATACAGTTGTGAGCAACTGATAGGAAAGAGAGATATTATTATAAATTCTTTACTGCAAAAGAGGAAGACTGCACAGAGATGGTCAAGAACCCAGCCACAGGGAAATAGGTGTGACAACATCTCTGATTTATACTTCCATTATTGTAAGACAGAATTGGCAAGTGGTGAGGAGGAAGTTGCTGGTGTGGGGATACGTAGTAGACTGTGTGTTTGTGGCTGTGTGCTTGTGTATACAAGGAATCTTGTACAGGGAAGCCAAATGATGCTTGGGAACAGTGCTATAAAACATATTCAAATATATGTTCTTACATCATATATAAACTCATTGCTTTTGGCCCAAATATCTAACAGTAAGAAAATGGTTTAGGAAATTATAGTTCATAATAGAATGTAATATAGTTATAGAAGTCAAAAGAGCATTCTCAAATATTCCATGTCTTGTCCTTCCAGGCACGTGATAGGTTTGTTCAATCCCATCCCTTCAGAAGTTAGCTTGGCTATGTGACTTGTTTTGGTTGGTAGAAAGTGAGCAGAGGTAACGGATGTTATTTCCAGGCAAAGCTTTAAGAGCCCTGTCTGTGATTTACTGGTGTATTCTCCCCTGCCTCAGTGATCATGGAAGGACGTATCATGATGGAGTCTTGTCACTTAGGTCCCTGCCTGAGTGACTATGATAAGCAGAGCCCTCTGTCAACCTGGGCCAGAGATGCAGAATAAGTGAGATGTGAACCTGAGTTGTGTTAAGCTCCTGAAATTTGGGAGTATGTTACCGGAATGAAATCTAGCCTCTACTGACTAATATGAGCTGTATGTATGATTATGGAAAAACATAAATAGTTATGAGCCTGGACTGGAAGGCAACTCAGATATATACCTTCCAGGGCTTCACCTCCTCCTGAAATGCTGACAAGTCTCTTGTAGGAGAGAGGAAGTGGGGAGCTACTTTCATTGTGGGGAGCACAAACCATTAATACAGAGCTGGCTGGACTATACAGAAGGGTAGGCTCAATAAAGTTAGAACGTCAAAAGACATTGGTGTTGTAGAAGTAAACATTCTGCGTGACCTGAATACCTATGACATGTAACTATTTGCCCCTTTACTGAGTCATGAATGCCTTGTGCTGCATGGCAGTCATGGCTGTTCCACTCATAGGTGAGTGAGCCCTCCTTCTCATGTGTACAATGGAAATAAAAGATCATTCAAGGTGTTTCTGAGGATTTAATACAATGATAAAGTACATAGCACAGTACTTAGCGGACAATAAGGACTCATCAAATTGGCAGCCATTATTATTATTATTGATAAAAAGTATCAAAATGTATGGATGGTTTACTACTTTATAGTTTGTTTTTAGATTGTTTCCATAATCATTAAATCATAAATCATAAACATAATAAACATAAATGTTTATTATGTTGCGCTGCTTTGGAAAAATAAAGCCATATCTTTTGCTTTTAAACAAACAGACAAATAAACAAAATGAAAGGAGCAATGGTAAACCTGGTGGTGACAGGAATTTCAGAAATCAAAACAAGATTCTGACATTAGTCCTGGAACTGATCTACTCTGAGGTATGTTATTGAGAACATATTCAATTCACCTTTATAATAAACACATATAATAGAAAAAATAGCTAATCTAAAATTGTATTTATTTCCCCTCTGGAAAGAAGTCAGAGACACATATTCAGAAGCATGCAATAATTGGGGTGATTCCTAAACCCTTCAATTCCCCTCAGCACACCTGTCCTGGTCTCTGTCCAGCCTGAAGACTGGAACTGGTCAAGATTGCTCCCTCTCCCTTATTGTCCATACTAACCAAACAACAGGTCTGTTAATTCCATTCTCTAAATCGCTATCACTGTCTTTTCCTCTCTGCTCCTTCCATTTAGGTTTGTATCAACCGTGGATTACGGGGGCCGCATTAATACTAACTACGAAGTAGATGGCATCCCTTAGAATTGGCAACACAGCAGCCCTGCCTTCAGTCTTCCATCACCCTGCCCCTTTAGACACCTTTCAAAATGCAAATATGATTATCTTGTTCCATTTCTTTAAATCTTTCCAGATGAATTATAATGATGTTGAAGATGGTATTACCAGCAGGTACATACCATTTGCTAGGCATAGTGTTCACTAAGCATGTGACCTGTCATACAACAAACCAATGATGTAGGTACTATGATTACCCCCAATGTCCAGATGATGAGACTCAGAGGTGTTAAAATAACTTGCCCAAAGTTACACAATTTCAATAGCTCCCTTTCTTTTGGAGATAGAATAGCATAGTGAGCCAGGGTTCAAGAGATGGCCTAGAATCTCACGAGCTACATGAAGATTGTACAAGTTCACTAATATAAAATGACATTTAAGGGCTCTCAATAATTGTTTGCCATTATTGTTATTATTAGTGTTTCACTTAAAATAAAGTTCAAACTTTATGGAGAGTAAGTGGGGCATACCAGGCAGGCTATTCACAACATGGTTCCTATCTCTCACTCCAGTTTTATTTCTGGCCAAAGATGCTCTTGAAGTCCAGGCTGCTTCTCAAAGGACACAGCTGATATATTTCCTGTTTCTCTGCATACATTGGCTCCTATTCCTGGGATGCTGTTTTCTTTTTTGTCTGATAAATACTGTTCAACCGTCAAACATTCCCTGATCCCTCCAGATTAAAAATAAGCACTTTATTGCCCCAGAGCACATGGCATCTTTGTCTATTATTTCACCCAACTGCTGACATGATTTTTTTGGGGGGTGGGGGAGGTGCATGGACCAGGAATCGAGCCCGGGTCTCCCACAAGGCAGGCGAGGATTCTACCTCTGAGCTACCCTTACACCGCATGTCATGATGTTTTGCATCTTGGTCTGCCTCCTGGACTGTGAGTCTTTTGGGAACTGGGCCCAGGATCTAGTCATTATAACCTGGCACTTATTATGGTGTCTGACATCTATGTGATGCCCCATAAAGCTTGCAGTACTTCATTGAATTGGTGTGGGGCTGGGTCAGTTTATAAACAAATATACTTCAAGAATTCACTGTCATTTTCTGTTATACACTAGTTTAACAGCATCTGTTTATTATCTGCTGCAGACAATGGAAGAATGGAAATTTGGTCCAGAATTCTGAAATTGAAACATTGGCAACCTTGTCCTGCTAATGAGTACAGTACAGACCTTGAAAATGCACTTTCAAAGGAGGAGGGTTAGAATGCCAATTTAGATACAAACGTACATGTAGCTGGTGCATCCAGATACAACCCAGTAAGAGAGCAGTAAATTTACTTTCTAAGAAGGATTAAGTCTCTCATGCTGTAATTTTAGGCTTTAGGATCTCTCATGTGGTATAAATATCCTTCTATTAATTGAAAACATTGATGGTTAACATACACATCTCAATTTCAAAGCATTTTATATTCTTGTATTATACTTGGAAAATATTTTCCATTGGGCATTTGGCTAACATTTAGTATTACTTCAGGATCAGAAATTGGTAGAGAGTTACTGAAAGATAAATGCAAGTGAACAGCTTTCTTTTCAAAGGAAATAGAAAGGTCACTGTGGGAAAGGACAAAGCTCCCTCTTTTAAAGAAGAGAAAACTAAGGCCCAGAAGTTTAGGTAACTTCCCAAATCACATTGTCTTTAGGTAAAAGCAACATCATGGGGAAAAGTCCTGAGTAAGAAAGAAGGTGCAAGATGAGGCAAGAGAGGTGGCCAGGGCTTGGTGAGCCATAGTAAGGGGTTTGAATTATATTCAAGTTTAAAGGAAGCAGTTGAAAGGTTTCACAGAGGGGAATGCTAGGATCTGATCAATGTTTTCAAACATAAAGATCACACTGCTGCTGGGAGGAGAAAAACCAGCTGGGAGGTGCTTGCAGTACTAGAGATGTGAGATGATGGGGAACAGGGGAGGGTATGACAGTGGAGCTGCAAAGAAGGGATGGATTTGAGAAATATTTTAGAAAGGGAATCAAGAGAACTTCTTATTGCGGGAATAAGGAAGAGGGAGGAACACAAGGAATGACTCTTGTGTTTCTGACCTGGGTGGATTGTAGAAGTATTTATGACCTAGGAAGGAATAAGTATAAGGGACTGTGCCAGTTTGAAACTATTATGTACCCCAGAAAAGCCATATTTTAATCCTGGTCCAATCTCATGAGGCCAGACCTATTGTTAAGGGTGGAAACCTTTGATTGGATTGTTTGCATGGAGATGTGACACACCCAATTATGAATGTGATGGAAAACCATTCAAGGTGGATCTTGATTAATTTACTGGAGTCCTTTAAAAGGGGAAACATTTTAGAGGAAGCTCAGACACTTGGAGAACAGTTGCTTCAGAGCTGACATTTGGAGATGCTTGGAGTACAGACAGAGAGCAGACACCTAGACACAGATGTTTGGAGATGCAGATGCCAGCAGACCTCATCATGTGCCTTCCCATGAGATGCTAAGCAAGCCAGAACCTAGAATTGTGTCCCAGAGCAGCTAAGTGAAGGCCCACAGATGCTTAGAGAGGAAATCACTGGCATCACAAGCTGGAAGCAACCAAACCTAAACAAGGACCAGCAGACACCAGCCACGTGCCTTCCCATGTGACAGACATTGGCCTTTGTTGAGTCAAGGTGTCTTTCTCTGGCTGCCTTAGTTTGGACATTTTTCTGGCCTTAGAACTGTAAACTTGTAACTTAATAAATACCCTTTTTAAAAGCCATTCCATTTCTGGTGTACTGCATTCTGGCAATATTTAGCAAATCAAAACAGGGACTAAGAACTCAGTTTTGGACGTACGGTTATGTGAGGTTAAGTGATGCAGATGGTGCATAAAAATGTGTTTCACACGGTGTCTGGCACAAAACAAGTATGGTGGGGAAGATGTTGTTGTTACCATTATTGACACCACCCTGGTGGAGATATCAAAGCCAAGGGAAAGATTATCAGAGTTATAATGACATCATAGTGAGTGAAAGGCACATTTATTGGTAAACTGATACAATCATCTTTAATGCTTGGTATAGATTGGCATTCATAGAAATGAAATTGATTTTAATGACTCTTCCAAGATTAGTCCAAGGCCTACTTTGGGTTATAGCTATTGATGATGAGACAAAGCTTATATATAATTTGTTACTGAATTTTTCTACTCCTTAAAAGTAAATCTTAAATTAATTTATAATAAATAAATACGTTATCAGCATAAATAATAGCATTCCTGTACGATAGCTTATTATTTGGATATTATTCATCCATTCTCTAAAAATGGATGCATTTACAACATAGTTCAAAGGTGTCTTTTACTGTCAGTGGAAACTGAACATCATTTTAAGAAAACATGCCTTTATTTTGTCTTCATGAATCTTGATTTTGGGCCAGTTTTGTTCTCAGACACTCCTCTACTGCTCTCTACTGTTCAAAATTATTCAGTAGCCAGCTAAGGCTGCATTCGTAGCAGTTCACTGGGAAGACATAGCAGTCTTAACTGTCTCTATCTTTACTTCATCCCAATTTATTTCAGGGAGAGCTGGATGACAGAAATAGTCAAAATAATGATCCACATGGGGCATCAAATATTTTTAGAAAATCCATTTTCAAGGACTTCCATTGGACATTATTTATGATCATTATTTCCCACTCACTCTGAGACAGCATATTTTTATTGAGTTCCAATGTGAACTACTTGATCTCTTGCATTATTATGAAGACTCTTGTCAATGCTATGGTTCAATCTACACAAGGTATTGTTTCAATGCCTTTAGCATATGACCTGGATGCTTGCCAGACCAAAGAGTCTACAAAAGTTCATAAGTAATGGAACAAATGGGCATGATAACTCTTTGCCTAGCCACTATGGACACCAGACCCTATGAAACCAAATTCAAGGGTAGATAAAACTAAAATCACAGTACAGCAGAGATTTGCAATAAATAACATATGTGACATGTTAAGTGTCTTAAGGGTGAAAAAGTCACATTTTTAAGCAGCCAAAATAATTTAAAAACCATAGTTGTATATGTATATACAGTTGGGCACAAATGTTCAAAGGAGATGTATTTACTTTAGCTTAGTGGAGACTTCTCAAATACCAAGATCTAAATCGAACTGCTTCAACAACCAACATTTTCTAAACAACTGCTATTTTTCTTTATCCACAGAATACAGTGGTTTGTAGAGAGTCTGTTCTCAGTCCCAGGAATTGAAGGATCAGTTTCCATGGCTCTTTTAATGGTTGGTTCTAATTTTTACAGACCCTACCAATTTCTACACTGAAAACTTAGGAATCCACCTAGATAATGAAAATGGTGACCTCTGCTGGAAAAAATCAAGATGAACGTGAGTTACAAACCTCTTTTTACTGGTTTGGTTTCATTAGCTGGAATGTGGAAAAAGAAATGTTCATCTTTGCATTTTGAGTAAACAAGCATCCTAATTTGCCATGAAAACGGGCCCTCATTAAAACAGATACTCATCTAATCTCCAATCTGCTGGAGCATTTAGACTGTTTTCTTGGACATCTCTTTTCCTAAGAGAAATCTTCACTGCAAGTATTGATTCCACATACTTTTTTGACCAAGCAGCAAGGGTTATCAGTTTACCTCTTCTATGCAAAGAAGAATCCCTTGTGTACATGAAGGAGGAAGCAGAGGAAACACGGACTGTTCAAAAAGCATGTCTCAGGCCTACACATGGTTGCCTCTGCCAGGTTCCTAAACAGGAAGTGAAAGAGGTCATAAACATGACCCCAATTGGTGAAGTATCCCAATGGCATTGTTCGTAAAATGCTAACTTTGGGAGATAGCTGATGCTATGTTGGCCATATTCATATTGAACCAAAAGAGAGGAACGAGCATAATATTAAACTCACTGACATTACAAGATGAAGAATTTGGGTGTTGGTTTGTCTACGAGTATCTTTTTGTGCTGTTCTATAACATGGTGACTTCAAAGCCATCATGGTTGATGGTGCTTTGTACATACTGCTATGGGGCTCCAATCTACTTTTAATTCCTTATTAGTGAAACCAAAGAGCTACAAGGTGATTGACAGTAGAATCTAACACCTTCCCATGGGCCTAGACTCATACACAAGCTTACAAAGAATGAAGGTGCTCTGAAACCATGATCCTTTGGGAGCATATATGACCTAAGGAGGACCATTAAATGGCAGAATTAATGGAAAATTGCTTAAAACTGTCATCATGAACAGGTCTAAATAGTTCTTATTGTTGCATCATCAACGACAAACCTTTAGGCCAGCAGAGACCCAACAATGTCTATAATCCAGACATATATGTGCGAGGGGTATACAGTATTTGTACTAGCAAGTGTACCCAGCTTCCAAATACTTGACCTTGAATCCTCTTTTCCTTATAAGTTGTCCCTGACTTTTCAAAAGAACTTTAATGGAAAGGCAGCTGGATTTTGTGCTCTTCTAAATAATGAAGAAGATGGGAAAAATGATTTTTTTTGCTTACTTGACTGCACCTTTTATAAGCTCAAATATGTATGAATTATCAAAATCTTCTGAAATGTATTAAGTTGAATTCTGTTGCCAGGAATACATTTTATAGCTTTTAAAATAGCTATGGGGAATTTTGAGCATGACATGGATATTTAAAATCCAAATTCATTCATTTCATTGGAAGCCAGATAGCTAAGCTTTAGACAATTTAAGTTTCAAAATTTCTCTTGGGGTTTTAAGGGTATGGATCATAAAATCCTGGTTTAATATTGTTCGATTGCATGACTGCTCCCTGGCATCAGGGGTAATCCTCGCCCAGTTCTGGAGAGTTTGGCACATTACTTGGACTATGTTAGTGAAAACATATGAACATATTCAGCATCTGTCAAGGCACAGTTTGAGGACCTTTCTACTACAGTCAAGTCATGTATTTTCCAATAAATATTCATTTCATTTGGCATAGTGCTTGCCTCCATATTTTATTAATTAGCCTCATGTTTCTTCCTAAATATGAAAATAGAAGCCTTTCAAGTTACCAAGGATCCTAAATATATTTATAATTGTCTTTGTGACTTTGGGGATTTTAGTGTTGATAACTTGAAGGGTATTTTGGAGAGGTATCTAGTGCCACACAGCAGTATTTTACAAAAACTTGGCATTTTTATTCTATTAAGAAATCACACTCTCAGAGGCGTCTGGACAGCATCTGTACAATACCAGACACATATTTTTTTACATTAACAAAATAGTTCAGGGAACACAAACATGAGATATTTATGATTTTCAAAAACCCAAGTATCTGTCTGGAATCCTAGGTCAAAGTCAGCAGGTTAGAGTAAAGTTAGGTTTAAAAAAGTTTCTCCAAACAAGCAACAGATGGCAATCCAAAATTCCAGCTCTGTTCACCCACTTTAAGGCAAAGCCCCAAACACACTCAGGAATTTCCATTCAGATCAGACAAACGTAGCAGAGAGAGAGGGGGTAGAGGATGGAAAAAACACTGAAGAGATTGCCAAAAAAATGATTTCTCATAAAGCAGGTTACATGGGGCATGGAAGTGGTGCTCAATGAATTCCTCTAAATATTCTGCTTTTGCTCTTGTTCTTGCCTGCCTGACATCAGAAGCACAAGTAAGCTGTCTTGTGTCATCTCTCTTGGATTTGGTAGGTACCTGGAGCTGAAGGCTGAATTCTGGATTTCTATCCTCTAGAGCTGATCCTTTTCGTATCCTGGAGGCGATACCTTCCCACCTTTCCCTCTTCTTCTTCCTTTTCTGGGCAATTTACAGGGGAAAAAGTATAAAATTTTCTTCAAGTTGCTCATCACATGTAAGGTTTTTACAACTTCTTGTAAAGTTGTACAACTTCTTATATTTTTTACTTTGTGTATCAAAAGAAAGCCCAATGATAAGAATCGAATTCCACAACTTTTGTGGCTAATGATGGCTCAAGTTCAAGCATGACTCTGGATGTATGAGATCAGTCAATAGTATTCTCTCAGATTGTATTTTGTGCTCAGCACTGCAGGGAATGCAAAGATAAATATGACACCATTCACCTCTAGAAGTTTTAGGATGTCAGCATGGAATTATACAAGCATCTAATTTAAGTTTCAAAAAATCTAGAATTCAGGGCCGTGCGACAGTGGCTCAGTGGCAGAACTCTCTCTTGCCTGCCATGCTGGAGACTCAGGTTTGATTCCTGGTGCCTGCCCATGCAAAAAAAAAAAAGAAAAGAAAAAAATCTAGAGTACAAGACAGAATTCACTATTTATAAGAGAGGTTAAAATTAGTCTGAATCAAAAGAAACTGCCAACATTTGAACTTTTAAAATCTATCAAATGGAAAATTTCATGTGGTTCAATCTAATAATTTATGAGAATTTATGGCATGATATATAATGTTTATAATTTTTACTTGCAAACTAATAATAGCTTGAAAAGGAATTTTAAATGACTGATATATGTATCATTCATTTTCCCCTTCATTTAGGCATTTTTCTGTAAAATACAGATGATCAAACTCTTATTCTCCAATGGTCATGGTTTTCTTCACAAAATATCTTCATCTTCAAGGCAATAATTTTCTAGATCTGCCTTCCCTTTTATCTCCTTTTTCTTGAAAACTCTGGATCACAGATTCCTATAAAGCTTCCCTTTAAATAAAGGTGAGCCATCTGATCTGAGGATGGAGGACCTATCACAACCCGGATTAGAAATCTCCCATTGTTGATTACTCCTATAAATCAGAGTAATCAATAAGTTCCTCATGGAACTAATTCCAAGTAGTAGTATTTTTACTCAGATTCACCTTAACATGGTGCATCTCCATCTTTTCATTTATTTGAATGTCTTTTTGTGCTTCTTACACTGCTAATTGGGAAGGCAATGACGTATACTTGCTACCTGCCATCCATAACAAACAAACAAACAAAAATAAACAATGTAATTCCCTCTCATCAAAATGAAAAAGAATCACTTGGAAAGAAGCTGGAAGTCAACAGAACCCAGAAAACAAAAGAGCAGACGCTGCCATGTGTACTGCAATGTGATGGAAAAGCCAAGGACCCAAGGATGGTTGGCAGTCAGCCCCAGAACACAGAGAAAGCATCGTTTTGTTCAAAGTATTGCCTGGATTTTGGATGTCTTTTAGTATCAAAACCACAAGCCAATAAATTTCAGTTTGTAAGCCAACCCACTGTATGGAGTTTGTTTAGCAGCCAGGATTCTAATCCACCGCATCACCATAGTCTTTGGGGCACAGGATGCAAGAATCTATGACCCATATATCAGAGGACCCCAGCATGGAGCTGTATTCCTGTGTGAGAAAGACATCTCTGCAGAAAGGGACTTCTTTAGAAAGAAGCTGGAAGTGAACCTCCAGATGTGTGGGGTCACAGAAGGAGTCATAGAAGACCAGCTGGAATAGTTAGAATAGCATTTTCCCACCTCAAAGGAACTGCAGGTGAGAGATCATCAGTGATGGGCATGTCTCAAAAGAACCTACCATAGCACCTAGAAGAGAAAAGTCCAGGTTGAAAATATCTGCGAAGTCTAGATAGTATGGTGCCAGCTCTTTACAGAGTCAAATAAGAACTTTTATGCCCTTCTATCCTTTCCTGTGTCTCTAAACTCTAACCTTTCAAGAGTTAGAAACTTCAATTTATCGTATGTGTGAGGAGAAGAACCCTTATGTGTTGGAAGAAAGAAGAAGCCAATTATACTTCCCTTTCTTCAACTTCAAAGGTGGCAACTGGAAGAGGGAACATGCTTAACTCTAAATCAAGTACAAAATTTTGACAATTACATGTGGTTAGACATGTGAATTACTAAACTGAGACTGTTTGTATTTCCTAAGAGTGACCAGAAAAGTTATGGAATTATCCAAATATTCATACAGGGGTAGGGGAAGAATCAGAACCCACTGAATAAAGTAACAATGAGAAACAACATATAAAGTTGCTTTAAAATTTGACCTCGTGGGTTTAATGCACTGATTACATAATTTAGAAGACCTAGATGCTCTGGACTCTAGAAAGGCTCTAAGTTCAAATGATCAAGTTCAGAAGAGAATAGCTGCTCCTGATTCTCAGTGTTTTGAACATCCAACAATCAGGCTCCAATCTCCACAATTTGTTTTTATAGCTTGGTTTCCTCCTATCTTGTTACCTTAACCTTAAGGTACAGAGATGCCAAATCTCCACGTTTAATAGCATTTCCTGAAGTCTGTGGCTGAACTTACTCCATTTCTGAATTTATTTCCATTTAGGTATATCGATCTAGAGGCAATTAAAGGATACATTTCCAATTTACTAAGTGATAAATCGAGTGAAGTATGATTTCTTCATTTAGTTATTTGCCTTTTCTTTCTTGATTTAATCTTGTTTCCTTATCCCCCCAACCCCCCTTTCTTTTTACTAATACAATGATGCTTTTTTGCTGATTATAAATGTGTATTCCTATTTTCTGTTGCTTGAGAATAATAATAGCTAAAATGTATTGAGCATCTACTTTATACTTTATCTATTTTATCTTTAATAGTTGCAAGAATCTTAGAAAAGAAGTAGCAGTGTCCCTGTTTTACAGAAGGAGAAAATGGAATCTCAGAGAGGTCAAGTGAGGTGCTCCTCTTTATAAAGTTAATGCATCAGGTAGCTGAGACTATCAACTGGGTGTGTTCAGTCCTAGGTCGATGTGTTTTAAGATGCAATAGGTAACCTGGATGATATTCCTAATTCTGCCAGTGCCTTACGAATTATTTCTTTGGTCCTTTAATCTCTTTGGGTGAAATAAAAATCATGCTATATCCATCCATTTATATTAAAGGGATGATACAAGACCAATATGCCACTATTGATAGAGCACACTCAGTGGAGGTGATGTGAGTAGTCCTTACTAGCATAACTTCAGTTTTATCTTTACCCATACCATAATTTCCTTTGTTATAGTATTTCAGCATTTGAAAAGCTATAATTTAGCAGGTCAACTTACGAGAAAGACGCTCTGTAATTTACCCTGTACGTGTCCATTTCAAATATAATGCAGAGAAGGATGAAAATGCCATGGAATGCTTATAGTAGTGACTTCAGAGGAACTCAGTAATGTCAATCTGTGCTCCTTTGTTTACTTAAATAGACATAATCTAATAATATATGCCTACCATTTCAACATTGAATTATATTCATCCTGAGTGTCTTTTTTCACTTCTTTATTCCTCTTTCTTCCCCCAATCTCGACACATCTCGTTTTCCTACAATTCTGTCTTTTTCAGTTGGTTGACTAAAGAGTTCTTTCTCTGTACCCTCCTTTTCTTCTATCTTCTGATGCCCCCTTCCTGCCCTCTCTGTGTACACATTTCCAGACCAGCTACTTGCCTCCCTCTACACTTTCCTCCTCTGACTCCCCTACTCTCTTTTCAACTTCTGGCATCATCTCCTTCCTTCCTTCCCTCCCATCCTTCATGCCTCCTTCAACTTTTCCTCATTATTGTGGCATGTATAAATAGCCTTGAGGAGATCTATCATTTACCCAAATGCTCTCAGATAATCACAGACAGTAGTTAACTGTAGCAAGAAAATTTGACATGCTCATTTATTACCCTCCTAGAGGGAGTGCTGAAGCAGGAGTCAAAAATGAAAGAGACATCTTACACGATTCAGTGGCTCCTGAAGGATGGAGCAATAAGAAGAAAGCTGCCTTCTTACATTTGAGATTGACTGCAAATGTTTTTAATGAGACAAAGCTGCAGCAAAAATATATGAGGCTCTGAATGATATCAATCCCTATATGGCAAGTGTGTTTTCATTAGTCTTGTTTTACTACTACAATTAAGAACTTATTATTATGCATTCATAATGTGCCAGCACTGTTCTAGTGATAATGTAAATGATCTAATTCAGGGTTTTGTACAGTTGTGCATCTTGCACACTGCATTAAAGAGACCCAACCACAGGTAGAAACTATCATTATTTCCATCTTTCAAATGAAGAAAACGGGGCACAGATGGGTTAAATAACTTGCCCAAGATTAACTGGGCAATTAATTAAGAAGAAGAGCCACTTAAATTACAAAGTTAAAAGAGTATTTTGAGTCTTCAAATGATAAACGTATAATCTATGACCTTGTATAGTATTTTCTTACTAAACTGCAAGCAAAGTGGAGCCGGGACTGTGTCCATCCTGTTCATCTCTGTAGCCCCAATTTTTGTAATGAATGAAAAAAAAGAGGTGAAAGTCATGAAACACCTAAAGGACTAACGTTTCTAACAAAAGAGAAGTACAGTGCTCTTGAAGAAAATGCCCACTGTTTTAAACTTTAAGCATTGCTTCCATCTTCACTTCTGTCAGTCGGAACCAGGGCCGAGGTGGTGGCGGGCATGTGTGGCAGAGCCTGGACACACACACCTGAGCCCGGGAGCAGACTGAGCTGCAGGGGAGCAGTGTAAGGCATGCAGACCCGGAACAGCATGCTGACTGGGGGTAGATGGGGGAGCTAGAAGGGGGTAGGGTGGTACTCAGCAAGGGTCCTGGAGGGCATCCTGGGGGACAGGAAATGGGGCTGAATAGACTGGCCTGCAGGTAAGCTTGTTAAGAGACAATATGGGGAGATTCAGGCAGACAGATGGTTGATGTCCAGTATGCTTGGGGAGAGGTGAGTTTAATCACAGTGGTGACCATGCCTTAAATACTCATCATGTGCCAGACCCTTTGCAGGTATTATCTCATCTCATCCTCATAAAAACCTCTGAGACTGGTACTATGAAAAAGGAAACTGAAGCTAAGTAAAAAGGTCAAGTTTAAAAGGACAGCAAAAGGCAGACTTGAGATTCATTCCAGACATGCTGAATTCAAAGTCCATTCTTACCTCTCCACCTTAGGAGGGAGGCTCACAGGGCCAGGGGAGAGCCCCTGACACCAGTAGGACTGGAAAGAGGATGGAGGTTTAGGGAAATTACACAGATTACTAAGGACAGGCTTAGCATTGGGGAGCAAGACTGGTACCCATTTACTAAACTTAGGTAGGCTGGGGGAGAAGAGTTGATCACCAGAGACAGATTAAGAGCCTGCCTGCTAGATTTGTGCTAAGCAGAAGCAGATTATAGTAATGTGATACTGCTCTACCCAACTACCAAGTTGGGGAAGTTCTTTTTATTCTCTCTGGTTAAGAAAAGGTTTGATTCCAGAGCTTGGGGTAAACTTGTAGCTAGGGAAGGTGGAGGCCTATGCAGGCAGGAAGACATTCTGCCATTAAAATTTTGAATTCAGATAATGTCATCTGCCAATATTTGTCCCAAAGCTATCTAAAATCCTTTTGGAATGAGGTGGGGTATAAATTTCCAAAATGAACATGTCTGTAGAATGGACACATTCCCCAAGCAGCCCTAAAAAGTATGTGTGTGTTTCTTAAGTATGTTTCTTTTCTTTAATCGGACATGTTATTTATGGGCTGCAACTAAATCATCAAAATACCTTTGGTGTGTCCCTAGGATGCATATCCAAAAGCAGCTCGATGTTTTGTTCTTGAGTATGTTTACAAGCTCTATGTAATTTTTTACATATGCTGCATCTCTCCTCAAAATTATTGCTTTGAGAAAACTGGAGAAACAAAAAAAGTGTCAAGTAGCTGGCACACATGGATTCTTTGGTAAAAACAAATCACTGCTCCACATGACCCAGGGAAAAGCCGGCAATCATCCCAGGTTTCTAAACTGTCATGATATAAGTGGCCATAAAATTAATTGAAATCATTTTAATTCTCTAGGGCAGGTACTTTTCTTTTGACACTGAAATTATTCATAGACCGCTCTGGGCTTGGCCACAAATACCCTCAGTAAAACAGCTGGAGAGAGAAAGAAGTAGGGGAGGTAATTGGGGTTGTCAAAAAGATGACTGGTGGCCCAAGCCACTGCTCTGTCGGCATACCGGGAGAGGGGAACAGGGGCCTTGCCAGGCATCCATCCATCCCCCAGTCCGGAGCCTGGTCTGACTCTAGGCAACTCGGTGTGGAGCAGGGCAGCCCTGGAAGCTCAGAGCCCTGGAAGTTCAGAGTGGAGACCCCACCAGTTAGGGGAATCCTCCTGCCAGTGGTTCCCCTGAATGGTTCGGGCATACCTCAAGGGCTGTGGATCACAGTAAGGGGTACCTGAGGAAGTCTGGGAATTCTGGGCAGATTTTAAATGGACTATGGCCATACTTGAAGGTTTCCCTATATTTTTTTCCACATTGCCTTGCTACTTTCTTTCTTTGCAAAGCTCTAATTTTTCACTAACATTTTACGCTGCCTCTGACCACCCTGAAATTCTATGAGGGAAGTGGAAAGGACAGCAGATTCCATGCTAGAGAACTGGATTCTACTTCTGGCTCTGCTAGTACTGACTTTGGGTAAGTTACCCTCTGGCACCAGTATCCTCATTGGTCAAAGAAAAGTGTCGGACTGCAAGGCCCGGTGTGCAGTGAGAAAAAGTATTCGAGATTATCTGATCCATTCGCCAACGGGTTCTCCTTTTGGAGATGAGTAAACTGAGTCACAAACAGTCACCTGCTCCCTGACTTCTCAGGTGGTGGTGGCGAGGGGCTGGACTCTGTCTCCAGTGCTCTTCCCCTTCCTTCAATCTGCTCTTCACATATACCACACTGTTGCTGATTAAGTCCTGCCTGCCTGTGAGATTCTGCAGAGCCGCTTAGACTGACATAGTTTCTGCTCGCACTGTTTATAATGCAAAGAAGCTCACTTATTATCAATAAAAAAGTATGAGAGGATCCACATCTGCATAATATCATAAAGCATATTTATCAACATCATTACCCACAATGACATGATTTTAAAAATTTACAAATACCTACTGTTAATGATATCATCAACATCTGTTCCTAGAGAAGATGTTAGTTTATCTCCAAATAATATCTGTTGTAAGGAAGGAAGCAAATTTGATAACATAGAGTAACTACTATGTTTATTTGTATCTCCTCTTCTAGAGTCAGTTTCCTAAGAGTAAGAAATGAGTCATATCTGTTTGACCAGCACTTAGTATTGTGCAGGCTTCTGGTAAAACAGAAAGAAAAATGAAGTTTATAGATAACCCCAAAACCTGCGATCTCTCTAACCTCTTCTAACAAACATGTTTTAGAAACTGCTAAGCACAGCCTGCTTTAAGGAACTAACTGCTTTCTTGATCCCATCTCCAAGGAAAGGGGCAAAGAGGGAGTGCTAGAGTAGAAAGCAAAGAAGAAAGGGGTTTGAAAATCTCTAGGGTTGAAAGAGGGAGAGTGGTTGTAGGTGGATCGCCTGTGGAATTCCATATGAATTAGACATGCTGTCTCCCATATATGCAGTCTGATGTTACCCCATTACCTAATTTCTCTGGACCCCAGAAGTTCAGAGTCTGTAACTAACCGGTGAGGCCCCAGTGGTGGCAGACAGGAACACGGGTCCTGTTGATGGCAGTAAAAGAGACTGCACTGGGTTCTCGTTTGATGCTAGGGTGGTCCTCGGGTGCCCTTTAACCACCTCTCTGTGCCTAAATGACATTAAACACATGACTGCAATCTCAGTGATGCCTTTTGAGTAGCTTTCTTTCCCAATCTCTAGTGTAAAGACAGTAAGGACCAAAGTATTCAAATAAAATGTTACTCGGGTTTATGGAAGCATTGCTCACACATTTACACCCACTGAGTCAGACAGGGACCAGGCTTATTATTTGAATCTTTAACATGCCAAAATAGTCAGAGGACACAAGGTCACACCGACATTCCAAGCCTCTCGAGCCATTAGGACCCACTGTCTCCCGGAACTGGACCAAAAAGATCTTTGGAGATCTGATGCACAGATGATAACAGAGTAATGATAAAACCCTTCCAGCTGGAGCTGACTCCCCTGAGCGTCACTGGAGCCTCCATCTCTGTTTCCTGTGCTGCTCATATTGGAAACACATTGGAATTATTTTCCCTTTCAAAAATGTTGTTTTATGTTTCAGCTTTCAAGATGTCCCAGTTTCTGCACCACAGCATCTTTGCATACCAACTCAATGTGTTCCATGTTCGTTTGGAGAGCGTCTGCCTTCTTTCCCCTTTTAAGGAATAAAAGGAAAAATGCTAGCTTAGGGGATAAGCAGTTATAGGGGTGTTTGGGGTTTGGGGAGAGAAGAAGGAGAACAAAATGAAATCCTAACTAATTTGGCCCACCTCAGAAACCCAGAACCCTATGAAGTATTTATGATTCTCCTGACTCTCACAGCAATGCAGATTGGGGTACTTGCCAAGAACAAATTAGGTTGTCTACATCTGTTACTTTTCCTAATCAAGAAAACCAACTTGTGTGAGCAAGGAGCAAGGCCAGGGGCCAGAACAAAGGATCAATCAAGAGAAGGAAAAGATATGGTTGCATCCCGGTGCTTCCATTGGAAAAGCTACTCATTGGAAGTGTAAACAAATACATATATTTTTCAAAATCTAGAAGGAGCACTTGGTTGCATTTGTGTGCCTTCAAAACTCAAAACAGCAGTGTCATCAGGAATGCTGATGTTTAATTTTGATTTCAATTTTGTGGCATATATGATTTCAGGCCAGCTAGTGACTACGTTCGGCTTAGGGGTCCATGGCTTTCCCCACACAAAGCAAGAGTACCTCACCAGGCTGCAGTGCTGGTAAGGGGTGGGACTGCATCCCTCTGAGCCCACTTTAGAACGTTCCCCTTGGATTCTTGCCTGTGTACAGTTAATTGCTATTGTTGGCTCCATATGCAGCTTCTGAAGGGAATTCCAGGCTTCTCTCCTCCCACTCAACCCCCAAAAGAGGGGCTCTCTGGAGTTAGATCAAGGAATAAAAGAGCCCTCAGGAAAACACAGGTGGGCCCTGGTGGTGGGGACAACTGTAGCTTTCGGTGGCAGGAATAAAAAGGCGAAAAGACTTTTTTTTTTTTTTTTTTTGGTGCATGCTCTCCTTCTTCTCAGGAACAGGCACAGAAAAGCTTCCTGTGTATGTATGGGCCACTTTGGAGTAGAGCCAGGAGGTCTACAGGTCTGCAGTGGCCAACAAAGGCAAGTGCTAGTCTCACCTTCAGAGAAAGGCTCTCTGAGATCACTTTTTCATTTTCCCGCTGGCCTTAGGAATGGTGAAATGTCAAGAAAAGGCCAAACCCAGGGTTTGAGCCTGTGGAATGGAGATCCCTTTACCTCCCTCCAAAATATACTTTCAGCACAAAGAAACTCAGAGGCCTCTGGTTGGTGGATTTGGAGGCAAAGCCCCAACTATACCAGGAGGAAGATGCCTTTGTTGGGAGGGTCTTCTATGCCTATATCCCTGACAGCTCTTGGATTCTGGGATTTGGGATGATGCTAAAATCTCTTTTCAAGAGAGACACAGTGAAAGGTGAAGACAATGTCTTGGTCTGACTACTAATCAAGAGCAGCGATTATATTATTTTCCTTATATTCTTCTTTACTAGATGTTTTAATTCTTTCAAACCTGATAGGATACTGGTGTATAAATCCAAGGGAATTTTGACTTGATGACATCTAACCCCTTCATTTAAAGATGATTAATGTAGGACCCAGATGGATTGTTTATTTCACTCATGTCACATGCTAATTAGTGGTAAAACTGAGACTGGCACACAAAAAAATCTATCATCACTAGGAACAAGGACAGGGATTATTAGAAAACATTTAACACTGAACAGGTTAAATTTTAGTCATTCATCAAATATTTAGTAAGGGCCTCATTATGTGCCAGGCAGTGTGGGGCTGCAGTGTGGCATAAGACAGATATGGCCCCTGACCTCTCAGGAGACATCAAATATTGAAATGTTACTAAATAACAGGTAAAGGGAAGCATTTCAAGCAAGCAAATGTATCTAATAGTATTTCTTTGAGCACTCTATGGCATGAGAAAAGTTGCAATTACTTTGCCCAAATGCAATAAGAGATTAAATCCATCTTGTTCATTCTCAAATATACATTCCCATATTCATGAACATTAAAGAGAATATTAATTTCAGAACATAGGTAGACTATTTTCCTGGCACCTATCTCAACTTCCTCAGTGTCAATCCCTTTATCCAGAGCCAAAGAAACAATTGTAGGTGAAGAGACATGAGCCACATTTCTCCATAATCAGGCTCTCCATTCCAGCAGGACCCCACTAAAAGAAGCTGCCCATTCTTCACTGATATGAGTGACAGAGGCAAAAGAGTGACATGCTTTTGAGTAATAATCAATAATGAATAATAATAATGATAATGAAATGGGATACTATTAAACACAATTTAGCCTGAAATACATTCTGGGCATTGTGACCCATTCCAACAGTCCTCGAGTCATGGGGCTACAAGGAAAGGCGTCATGAAGACCAACCCTCATCTGGGACTAAAAAACACCTTCTCTTCTTCTGTAAGTCCTACCAAATATAAAATTTCTATAATAACTCTCTGAAATTTGAGGGCAGCTTGATCAGCAATAGGGGATCAATTGATGGCACTAAGTTTTAAAGAACTGAATTGATTATTACTTTCAAAAACATAAGATGACTCTTCAAACTTGACAAGAGTGTTGGCAAGTAAAATACTGGGGACTTGCTTTAATGAATTAACAAGGACTATATATAATTATCACCTCAAATGAATAATTTATTTCATAGTTATAAAAAAGGAAAATTCAGTTCAATACCAGTTTGAATCACCAGAATTTTAAAATAAACATGAATTGGGTGCACAGGTGGTTCAGTGGTAGAATGCTCGCCTTTCACGCAGGAGACTGGGTTTGATTTCTGGACCATGCACCCAAAAATTAAAAAACAAACAAAAATAAACATGAATTAATCCATTTGTATTCCATTTAATAATTCTCATCCCATTGAAGAATAATTCTATTCTTCTCGCCCACAGGCAGAACATCACTAAAATGAGGGTGACATTGTAGCAACCAAGCTCCTTGGAAGCAAGCAGGCCCCTCTCCGCCAAAACTCAGCTTTCACAACCCTTCCTGGTTCTGGCCACCAGTGAGCAGCCAATAACCTCCCACCAGTGAGCAGTCATTCTGTCTATAAATATCCTGTATCAGACTTCAGAGGCTACTTGGCTGAGCCCTATGGCCATAGACTAATAAAACCTACTTCCTGAAACTTCAGATCCTCGATCCCAGTTCTTTCTGTTTCCGTATAACATTCCTGGAGGCTTGCAGAGCCTCGTTCCTGGTTTCACACTGCATTTCTGGGGGCTCATCCAGGGTTAAGAGGCTGGTGATATTTTTACTTCCCTTGCCCATGGCGGTGATGTCACCTGGACCGGAGACCTGATAGAATTCAGTGCTGGCAACAGGGCTTTTCCCCATCTTTTGGATTCCTGACCTCCCCAGCCAGGGTCCTCATCATCATTGGAGCAGCAACGGATCTGGGACAGTTTCAGGAACTAGATACCAGTGAGCACCACCCATCTGACTTGTAAGCACCCAGGTGCATTCGGTATCAGCCCACGCGTAAAAGGGGAGCCTGATCACCTCCCAAGACTATCTGAGCACCAGTCTCTGTCTGGAGGGCAAGGGGAAGTGGAAGTCTTCAGGTTTGGTTTCAGGAAGGGCGGTGTGGGAGGGGTGTTGGAGTGTGTGTGTGTGTGTGTGTGTGTGTGACTCAGTGTGTGAGTGAAAGGAAGTCCTGAGCTGTAGGAGCTGTGTTCCAGGCTGCGATTGTGTTGAGACCCTGTGATTCCTGCATCCCTATTAGGGCCAGGCCAGACTGAACGAAGCGACTGTTTGTCTGAAATCCTCTGTTGTACAATTAGTAACCCCCTCCCTATCTGTTGGCTCCTGCGATATGGGAGGGGAAGTCAGCAAGATACGATTACAGTGCATGATGTCCAACTTTAAGAAAGCTTTTAATGATGACTGAGGAGTCAAGCTGACCCCCGGCCAACTTAGGAACTTGTGTGAATTAGAATGGACCACCTTTGGGGTGGACTGGCCATCTGAGGGAAATTTTGAGTTAGAAAAGGTGAAGGTAGTATATAGTGTAGTGTCAGGGATGCCTGGACACCCAGATCAGTTTCCCTATATTGCCACCTGGCTGGAAGTCACAAAGAAGAAGCCAGTGTGTATAAAGGGTTCCTTGCCCAAGTGGTGGATGAGCCACACAAGAAACCAAAGGGCAAGCCCAGTGAACCTGAGCACCCCTGAGATGGAACCAGTGTGCCTACTGCAAAGGGGAAGGGCATTGGAAGAGGTGTTCCCAACAAATCCTCCCTGCCAGCACACAGGAGAAGGCAGGACGCCAGCTCCAGGCCTCACCCTGATCCTGCCACCATTGCCCTGGCCAGTGATGAGCTTTCCAACTAGGACAGACTGGGTTCCATTTTTCTAGTCTCCAGGAACCCATGGTTGAGGCAAAATTGGGGGGCCAAGCACTAGACTTTATGGAAAATACTAGTGCTGAAAACTTGGTAGTAACCCAGCCCCTGGGAAGGCCAGCTGTTTTTAGGCTGAACAGTAGACATAGTCAGCACCACCGGTGTGGTACAAAGGAGAAAAAAAATAAAACATTCCTGAAGACCAGAGAATACAGTATTGGGGGCCACTCAGTGGCACCAGTTCCTGTATATGCTGGAACGCCTGGTACCACTATTGGGGAGAGACCTCCTCAGGAAACTGCATGCCCAGATTATTTTTAGGCCTGGAGGAAAAGCCTCCTTAGGGATTGATGGCCCCAGAAGATCTTACTTCTAACCACACCAGCGGGTGAAGAGTGGTGGCTACACAAGGAGTCTAAAGTAGGAGGGGAGGTTTGCCCTAGCCTGCCATTCCCAGACATTCCAAGCATCTGGGCTGAACACAACCTGCCAGGCCTAGCTGAACATTGCCCCCGGTGGTAACTGCCCTGAAGTCCACGACATGCTCTGTGGCAGTGCGACAGTACCCGATCCCTCAGAAGGCTCTCGAGGGAATCCAAGGCCATTTGTCGCGGGTGGAATCCCACCAGATCATCCGGCCCTGCAACTCCCCATGGAACACCCCGCTATTATCCATGAAGAAAGCTCAAACAGGAATTTCACCCAGTCCAATACCTGTGAGCAGTCAATGCAGCCGCGGAAACCATTCACCCTGTGGCTTCCAACCCATATACCCTCCTCAGCCCGGTCCCAGGGAAAGCCAAATGGTTCTTGTGCTCGGACTTGAAGGACACCTTCATCTGCAAGCGGGTAGCCCCAGTCAGCCAGGAAATATTTGCTTCTGAATGGGAAAGGCCCTCTGTGGGAACCAGAAGACAGTATACCTGGACTCAGTTGCCTCAGGGTTCAAAAACTCCCCAACCATCTTTGGGCAAGTACTATGGAAGGACCTGGACCGTTTCCAGCCAAAGATTACAACTGTACTGTCCTACAATATGTAGATGACTTCCTGCTTGCTGCAGAATCCCTCAGTGACTGTGAGCAAGGGACAGAGCACCTTCTCTGTCACCTGGACCAGGCAGGGTACCGCGTGTCCCAGAAGAAGGCCCAAATCTGCCAGCAGCAAGTCATATATCTGGGTGTTTACCTACAGCAAGGGACCCGGACGCTGGGACCAGAGCATAAACAAGTAGTTTGTGCCATTCCCACACCAACTTCCAGAAAACAGGTCAGAGAGTTTCTAGGGCAACCAGGTTGTACAGAGTCTGAATCCCAAACTATGCATTCCTAATGAGACCCCTCTATGAAGTCACAAAGGGGGGCGACAAGGACTCATTCCAGTGGGGGATGGCACTCACACAGGCCCCGAGTCTAGGTCTCCTGGACTTGGAGAAACCCTTCACCCTGTTCATCCATGGGCAGCAAGAGACAGCCATCAGGGTCTTAACCCAGACCCTCAGATCGTGGAAAGACCTTAGCCTGCCTCTCCAGGTGACTGGGCAATGCAGCACTAGGATGGTCTTCCTGCCTAAAAGCTGTAGCTGCCACTGTCCTCCAGAGTCCACGAGGCCAGAAAGCTCACATTTGGGCAGGAGCTGACTGTACTGGCTCTCCATTTGGTAACCAGCATTTTGGAGCAAAAGGGGCACCTCTGGCTGTCAAAAGCAACACACATTAAGTACCAGGCCACCTTGTGCGAGACCCCAAACTTGCATTTCGGCGTCTGCCAAACGCTGAACCCCTCCACCCTGATGCCTGTCGGGGTCAGGGGCCCTAAAACACAACTGCATAGAAATTGTGGATGAAGTCTATTCCAGTCGTCCAGATCTGAAAGACCAACCATTAAAATATCCTGGCATTTCTTTTTGTGGTTGAATAATATTCCATCGTATGTTAAACTACGTTTTGGGTATCCATTTATCTATTGATGGATAATTGAGCTGTTTCCACCATTTGGTTATTGTGAATAATGTTGGTATGAAAATTGGGGTACAAGTATTTGTTGGAGTTAGGATCATTTTTAAATAAACCAGGTTTCTCTAGTATTCAATATTTTCTAGGCAGTTTTTCAATTTTTGCATTTTCAATTTTTAAGAACAATCAGAAATAGATCATCTGAATTTAAAAACAGTATATAGCAATAAAATTCTGATGTAATTGTTCAATATTTAAATATATATACACATATAGATATATATCAAGCAAATCAAAGTGAAATGGGGCAACAATATTTTCCTTTTTTATATTCAAATTAATTTTCTCAAATCCTCTGTATACATTTATAGATTTAGATTGTTCCTAGGTATAGGTGTTTAGTGCTGGGAAAATAAATTACGTTGTAGAGACTTTTAACCATGATATGTGCCTATTTCTTTTTTTCTGATTTTTCCACTTTCATTCACTTCAGTAAATTTTATATTTAATTCCAGAAACTTCCAACTTGACTTTTATGTTTATAGACCCTTAAAAAGTACATTGAGTTTGTCTTTTACCTTGCAAACATGACTTTCCAAAATATTATCTTGAGTTTGTCTTTTACCTTGCATACATATCCTTCCAGATCTTAGTAATGTTTAAAACTGTGTTGCATTACTTTTAAGCAGTCTCTATATTACTCTTCATAAATTATTCAGTTGCAATGTTTATGCTTGAAAAACATGTACATTTAAATCTGAATCTTCCTTTGTCCCCAAAACACAAGAACAACAATCATATGGTTAATGCATCATTTATAACTTATCTATTGTATTTGCCAAGTATAAATGTGTAACTAAAGAATAAATCTTTCCACTTATTTCCACAGAATAAAAACAATTTGATATTTTTAATTAAAAAAAAAGTGCCGGCATTGAACTGTTCACTGACAGGAGCAGTATGGTGAAGGATGGGATGTGCTATGCTGGGTATGCACTTGTCACCCTAGTAGACATACTAGAGGCAGAGGCCCTACCCTCAGGAACATCAGCCCAAAAGGCCAAGCTTATAGCGCTCACCAGGGGTCTGCAGTTGGCAGGACAAGAAGCCACTACACTGACTCAAAGTACGACGTTTACACAACCCTACATGTGCATGGGGCATTGTACAAAGAGTGAGGGCTAATAATGGCAGGGGGAAAGCATATCAAGCATGGGCCAGAACTCTTGATAGAGGCAGTCTGGGCCCCCTCCACCATGGCTGTCATCTATTGCCAAGGCCACCAGGAGGGAAACTCTTTAACTGCAAAAGGCAACTACAAGGTGGACTCGGCTGCCAAACAAGCGTCAATGCAGCAGCTGGTGTTTCCTCCTGAACCCAAACTATTCTTTGCTCCCCTCATCCCCTACCCATTACTGCAGTGGAGAGAAAAGCCAAACTATTCCAAGTCAGAGGGCAAGTGGCTAGTGAGGGAAGGAAAGAAATGCCATGGTGGATGGTGGGTCCCACACGACGGTCGTATTGCCGTCCCTGAAAGCCTAGCCTGGCCCCTAGTGAAAAACATTCATTCTCAAACTCATTTTGGGGAAGAGGTCCTCACTGCTAGTTTGAGCACTCACCTCTACATACCCAAGCTTCCCTCTTGGGTGAAACTAGCATGTGAGAGGTATGTCACCTGCCAGGGAAACAATGCCAAGCAGCCCAGTGCCAAGATGGGAGGTCTGAACAACCAGTTAGCAGGTCTAAGTACATTTGAAGATTTACAGGTAGACTTCACAGAGCTGCCATGGGCCCAGGGGTGTCGTTATCTCCTGGTATTCATCTGCACCTTCTCAGGTTGGGTGGAGGCGTACCCCACCTGCTCCAAACTACTCAGGTGGTGGCGTGGGCCCTCCTAAAGGACGTCATTCCTCAGTATGGAATGCCACTCGTCATTGGCTCAGACAATGGCCCTACCTTTGGACCTGAAGCCCTCCAAAAGCTGGCAAAGGCCTTACAGATAACTGGGACACTCCACATTGCTTACCAGCCACAAAGCAGTGGCAAGGTGGAACAAATGAACCGGACTCTGAAGGGACAATTGGAAAAAATCTGCCAGGAAACAGAACTGGCATGGTACAGGTGTTCCCTGTAGCTCTTTTTAGATTTAGATCTGCCCCTACAAAGAAAACAGGCTTCTCCCCTTTTGAACTAGTGTATTGGAGGCCATCACCCCTCACGAAAATCTTGCAGGGAAATCTCAGGGAAATTGGAAACTTAAGTCTAGCCCAGCATTTGGTTCAACTGGGAAAAGTTTTAAGTGAGCTACAAGGAAAAGTGTTAAAAGCAGTTCCCGAGCCTTTTAGCATCTACCCCCCCCCCATACATGAATTTGAATCAGGGAACTTGGTATGGGTAAAAGACTGGAAAAAGGCTCCCTCAGCCTCAGTGGAGAGGCCCTTACCATGTTGTTTCAGCAACTCCAACAGTTGTCAGAGTTACAGAGATCATCCCACGGATTCACCACTCTAGGGTCACCACTGCAGACAATCCCTGGGAATGCACCTCTGGTCCTGAACACCCGATGCGCATCACTCTCTGGAAGCCACTGTGCCCTTCTCCATTGCAGCCAAAGTCAACTGACCAGCCTGTGGCTGAAGCCTGAGTGATCGTCGTTGCCCTGCTCTAGCTCACTGGAAGCAGCTAGTCTACACACAGCTGAAGCCTGAGGAGACCTTCAAGCCCTGCTTCAGTCACCCCAGCAGCTGACTGGTCTATGCACAGCCAAAGCTTGAGGAGCTACGAGTCAGCCTAAGTATCCCCTTCCTCTCCCTTGTAAGTGCTCCTGTGCCACAGGTGCGCCGTTAAGCCCCCTGTTTTTACCAATCGGGTTCCTGATCCTCCTGATTTTCCTAGTCACTGCCTGGAGTGTGTGTCTCCATTCCTTCCCTGAGGCTAACTGTACACTCATGTGGTGGCACTCCCCATAGCCAGCACCATGCGCTTCAATCCTCTGTGTCTGCTCGGCATGGTCATAAGTCCTTCCAAAGGGAATGACATATGCCATGCCTCAAGACCACCTATATTGGGAAAAAGATCTGGGAGGACCACGGTGGCTCAGCAGGCAGAGTTCTCACCTGCCATGCTGGAGACCGGGTTTGGTTCCCCATGCCTGCCCATGCAAAAAACAAACAAACAAATAGAACTAAGACTTATAATCACTTTTAACAGAGGTGGTTTCATGTATACACATATGTCTGAAAGTCATAAAACACTTTTCTCCCTGGACTCTGGGTTTGGGGGGATAGATGCTACAACATTAGGGGGTATCATGTGTCCCCTGCCAACCCTTATCATTGGATGTAAAACTTATACTCTGACTCTATTCACAGGGAAGGTGGGAAGCCTCAGGGTAAAGCCTGGGTGCCTTCTTGAAGCCCTTCAAGATCTGTCCCTTTCATAGTCACTCAGCTTTACCTCTCATTACTCTGCACTTGCCCCCAAACTGTGCCAGTTCTGAATTTTCTCCCCTCAGGGCTTTGCATATGCTATTACCACTCTACAGACTATTCTTTTCTCCTTTCTCTTCAACTGATTAACTCCTATTTATCTACTGAGTTCAGTTTAGATGTCACTTCTTCTAGGAAGCCTTCCATGAACTCCAAGTATTACTAAATCTTTGAACACAGCTGAACCCATTAAAAAGGTCTTAACCAGAGTTTGTGCTAAACAACTCTATTTTTAATGGTGTACCACCCAGCCCACAAGTCACTGATTTTGACCCACTCTGGAGAAGCCACAAGCGATGCCAGGGCTGCATGGGAAATCATGTGCAATTCTTTCTCTAGGAGAACTGACATTTTGCAGTGATGGCAAAACAACAGAGAGTGCAAATGGATATATATGGCAGTAGTTAGGTTCAGGTGTCAACTTGGCCTGACATGGTAAAGTTAGGTGAAGGTGCCTAGTTCTATTGTGGACATGAGCCAACGGCATGTGAAGCTCATTTGTTGCTGATTACATCTGCAGTGGAATAGGAGGTGTGCCTACTGCAATGAATGATGTTTAATTTAATAGGTTGGAAACTTAAATGAGAGAACTCAACATAGCACAGCCCAAGCAGCTCAGCCTAGGCCTTTGGAGATACAGAAAGGAATCACCCCGGGGAAAGTTGTTGGAACCCAGAGGCCTGGAGAAAAGGCCAGCAGAGGCCCTGTACCTTCCCATATAAGAAAGAAACCCAGTTGAAAGTTAGCTGCCTTTCCTCTGAAGAACTATACATTTTTAAATAAATATATCCCCTTTTATTAAAAGCCAATACATCTCTGGTGTGTTGCATTCTGGCAGCTAGCAAATTAAAACATATATATACATATATATTTCACTTTCTTTAAGGTCTTTGTCCCATCCAACTAGAAGACAAAGTCTAGACATTTTTCTTAAACAAGTTATGTTTCTAATCACATCCTATATTGGGAGATAAGAGGGAAGAGTTACAATATTTCAAGAGAGATTTGAGATCTAGTTCACTGGTAGACAAGCATCCTCCTCCTAAACATATAGCATCAAGAAGCACTTTTAATGGGCTTTCAAAGGACTTAGTTTTCATTGTTTCACTTAAGTACATTTGAAATAAATTTCAAATAGCACATTTCAAATGAAAGACCCTGAATACCAGGGCATTTTATAATTATATACATCCATTTGCATACCATATAACTGCAAAATTGAACATTTTATACAAAAACATTTACAAAAGCCACTTATTAAAACAGTGCTTTCTAAATACAAGGCACAAATTCTTAAGGAAAGAGTCACTCAAGATTTCTTTAGTCCAGATATAGAGAAAGTCACTTTTCTGAATTTGAACTCAAGGAACTTGGACAAGTAGAAGCACACACACACATACATAAACAATAACTTCAAAAAAACGTGACTGTATTCTACATAGCAAAACCAACTCTCAAGATAAATTAGCACATCAAACAACTGCCAGAAATAGTTTATTTCTTCTCCCAGTTCTCCTACTCCCTGTCTAGTTTTCTGACGTTTAAGCATGCCTCTCTTTATATCTTGTATAGGATGATTTTTGATCAGCATCTATTTATATAAAATAACAATAACAATCAGTAACATGATCTACAGCAGTTAATTTGGCATTTATGATATAAAACTACCTGCACAAAATATCTCTCACCAATTCAAAAGTAACAACATAATTTATGTTGGCAATAATGACATTTTTCTATTACCTTTCAGGGCAGCATGCTTCTACTCTGAAGATTCATTTCCCAGCCAGCTTTCATTAAGATTAGAGGAAAACGTATATGTGCTCATTTACAGCAGGCAAAGAACATGGGCTACTAACAGGGGAGGAGAGTTAAATCTTATGGATGATAAATAACTTGAGGAGTATTTCATATATTAAAACAATATAAAATTAAAATTTGAAGAATGGATAAAAACACAGATGTAACTCATGATTTTTTTATCAAATGACATGATACCCCCCATTATAATAACAATGCCTGTTTCTCTCAGTCATAATAAACATATAGCAGAGAAAAAAACATATATATTTTAAAGCACAGCACTACATTCTCAGATGTCAGGAAAATTAGTCTCTTTTCTCTTTGCAAGGTAACTCGCTGTTTGAATAAAGTTCTGGCTTAGAACAGCTGGTCTGTATGTTTCCATTCCCTACACCACCCCCATCCCAGGTGTTAGGATGGATCTGTTCATCTGTTGTATCTGGCTTTCACATGTGCAAATCAAAAAGCACCTATGTCAAAGATGCCAGAAGAAATTTTATGATGAATCTGGCATTTAGATAATAAGCAGGAAGCCCTGAGGTAATATGATGGTATTATTTTCACAGCCTAAGTTACTTATCCATAAAGGAAAAAAGAAATTTATTTCACCCAAGGCATCAGAAATAAAAAAAAGTCCTCTTTTTAAAAAATAATACAAGTCCTCTTGATTTATTTCATTGCTGTCCACAACTAGAAGACTCTCCATATCATATTTTCATCCATTTGACTTTCTGCTTTATATTTCATGTCTGCTTCCATTAAGACATTCTTGGGTTAACTACAAATTTTCTGAAATCACCTAACAAGAGGATAACTGCTGCATTTTGATTAGGATAATTCAAAGTCAGGTCACCCTGGAGAGTCTAAAGAGTTGTGGAAGATGAATTCCTTGTTGTCCTCCCTGAATCATTCCTGGGCTCTTCCAGGCAGTGAGAGGTAAGGCAGCTTCTGAACTTCTGGGGCACTTTGTATCCTCCTGCAGTCAGCACTTCAAGTATGGGCTGTTCACCTGCCTCCTCCACACAAGCCTGGAAGCTCCTCAGGACTACATTTTCTAAATCTCTCCACTTCTATCCAGCATGAAGGATCCAGCTTGGGGCAGAGTAGATGCTTGCTATATGTTGGGATTGGAAAGATGGGATGTTAGGGGAGGCCTGTGAATCAAGTGCTTTCACAGGATGCTCCCCTTAGTACCCAGTTTGAGAAGGTCACAATAAGGAAGAGGCCCATATGGAAGGTCTGTTAAGCTGACAGATGATCGTAAATACTTGTGTCTGAAGTCACAAACTAGTTTTGTTCCCAGTATCTAAAATTTTAAAGATTTTGTATACCATTAGGGATTTCTAGCATTCCTTTAAAAATTAGATCTTGCAACATCCGGCCTAAATTTCAGCTCAACAACAATTAGCTGGAGCTGAGCAGCAGTTGCTCCCTTTAGATGGGATACAGTCCCCAACTATCCATCTTTTCTGTTTATATTACCTGCGTTACTCCCTGAAGCATTTGTGTTTGGGCTTTATCTCCTGGATGACAGGTTAGAAACCCAGCCAGATGATGGGTAGAGAGGCAGGGGGACCTCATAAGCCAAGGCCTGGGTCCTGAACTCCCCAGGTCGTAGGACAGAGCACCATAACACCCAGAATCCTGGCCTGTCTTCCAGGTCAGCCTGCTGCCCCTGGTCCTAGCCCTATGTATCATTTGAGCAGGGCTGACAGTTCCTGCCAGCAGAGAGAAGCAATATTATCCTCAAAGGAGGGACAACTAATTGTTGCAGAATTGCTATGCTAACATAAGTAGCCACTTAACTTATGTTTGTTGGATGATGAGTATCTTGTAATGTACTAAAATACACAAAAATATGCATAGTGAATCATTTTCATTGGTTTTCTATACATTGGAGAGATATTTATTTGTTGGGGCAATATATTTTAATTAAAAAAATAAAATCATATAGAGAGTGAAAGAGAAAAATTCTAGGCCTTATAAATGAAGAGATAATGTTTCTCTTTGAGGTATATGGATAAAGGCATTAAAAATGAAAGTATAATTTTTCTGAAGTACTCATGGATCATTCTCAAGTATAGACCATATGCTGGGTCACACAGCAAGTCTCAGTAAATTTGAAAAGACTGAAATTAAATAAAACACTTTCTCAGATCATAATGGACTGAAGTTGGAAATAAGTAACAGGAAGAGGGCTAGAAAATTCACAAATATATGGAGGCTAAGCAACATATTCTTAAACAACCAGTGGGTCAAGGAAGAAATTACAAGAGAAATCAGTAATTATCTCAAAGCAAATGAAAATAAAACACAACATACCAAAATTTATGGGATGCAGCAAAGGCAGTGCTGAGAGAGAAATGTATTGCCTTAAATACCTATATTAAAAAATAAGAAAGAGCAAAAATCAAGGAATTAACTGTTGACCTGGAAGAATTAGAGAAAGAACAGCAAACTAAACCCAAAGCAAAAAAAAAAAGGGGGGGGGGGCAAGAAATATTGAAGATTATGGCAGAAGTAAATGAAATAGAGAACATGAAAACAACTGAGAAAATCCACAAAAACAGAAGTTGGTTCTTTGAGAAAATCAATAAAATCAATGGAAACTTTTAATTGTAAATCTTAACAAAATCGATGGAACCTTAGCTAGGCTGACAAAAAAAAAGGGGGGGGAGAGAGGATGTAAATAAATAAAATCAGAAATGGAGGAGGGGACATCACCACTGACCCTGCAGAAATAAAGGAGGTATGAGAAGATACTATGAGCAACTATATGCTAATAAACATGCAGATGAAATGGGCAACTTCCTAGAAAGGCATGAACAACCAGCTTTGATTCGAGAAGAAATAGACAACTTCAACAAAACAATCACAGGTAAAGAGATGGAATCAGTCATCAAAAAGCTCCTCAAAAAGAGAAGTCCAGGACCAGATGGCTTCACATGTGAATTCTACCAAGTATTCAAGAAATAGTTGGTACTAATCCTGTTCAAACTCTTCAAGAAAATTGAAAAGGAGGGAAAGCTCCCTAACTCACTCTATGAAGCCAACATCACCCTAATACCAAAGCCAGACAAAGATACTACAACAAAAGAAAATTATAGACCAATCTCTTTAATGTGCTGCTGGAGTTCTAAGCATTGCTCTAGAAGGTTCTATAGTTCTTCTAGCATTGCAGTCATTAATCAAGAACAGTTGCTAGTTATATAACTGGAGGAATTGAGAGTGGGGACATGAATGGACATTCGTACAATGGTGTTTATCGCCCTCCAGAAGGGCTGCACCTCATGGCTTCCCTACCAACAGTGAATAGATATATCTTTTTTCCACATTTTCTCTAGCACTTGTTTCTCTCTGATAGTCTTTTTTTTTTGCATGGGCAGGCACTGGGAATCACACTCAGGTCTCCAGCATAGCAGTCTGTTAATTTTTTAAGAGTTTTATTTGCACATCATACAGTCCAACTACCTAAAAGCCATGCCTTCACCACCACAGTTCATTAGGTGTTTCAGTAAATTATGTGACGGTCATTGGCTACTTTCCTTGCAAAACACATTTTTGATATTCCTCAAAATCAACTTTGCAAACAATAATTAAAGATAAGTGCAACTGTGTTGAACTGTGTGGCTTCCTCCTTAAGGACCAAGTTTGCTGAAGGACTATTTAGTGTTCATGCTCTTTATTGGGGGACAGGAGCAGGTGGTGGCTGTGGAAAACCATAGATGTCTCCCTTAAAGAGCTGTTCTACAGTGATGATTTATGTGTGTAAACTATTGCCTTTATAGCAGAATAGTCAAGAGAGAGTACAGGGGCATGGGATTAACAGTCAATTTCCCTGAAGAGTTTACTCAGAAGGCACTCTACTTTCCTACCTTTTACTCAATTGCTTTTCCATTATTTCTTTCTTCATTTATTTGACTTAATCAAATGGCTTGTTAGATCTGCAATGGGGAAAAAATGGAAATTTGACTTGTATTTACTTGTAAAAGCAGGTTCAACTATACTGCATGAAAACCATGTTCAGCTTTTCTTTTTTGTGTTTGAAAAATAACCTAAATTAAAAAAAAGCAATATATTTCAAAGCATGCCACAACAATTGGTTATAGACAGACTTCAGAGTTTAGTATGGGTTACAGTTCCACAATTTTAAGTTTTCTTTATAGCTGCTCCAAGACACTGGAGACTAAAAGAAATATCAAAATAATGATTCAGCAGTGATACACATTTGTTAAATCCTATCTTCTCTGTTATAACTCCCCTTCTCCTCTGATCTCTCTCCCAATCTTTAGGGGCATGCTTAGCTTTTTTACAATAACTAAAGCAAAGTAGTTTTCCAAATGAAGATTAAACTAAATGATTATTTTAGTAAGTCAAGCTTTACTAGTGACACAGGTGTGTGCAGGACAATTCAAAAGCATGAGGCTTAACTAAAACTTGAATGCCTCAATTGCCTTTACATGTACATGCATTTATGTGTTCAGGAATATATTTATATATTCAAGGAAGGAGGAGAGCTAACATTTAATGAGTACAAAGCATTGTGATAGATATTTTGCATGCAACATCTCACTTAATCCACATCGTAAAATTATGAGAAATGCATTATCACAGCATTTTGTAGGTGAGGAAACTAAGGTTTCGAGAGTCTATGTAATTGGCCTAAGTTCAAATAAGAAGTAATTTGTAAAGTTAAGATTTGAACCCAAGGGGTTTAACTCTAAAGGGAATATTCTTTTCACTATCTGATATTAAGTGATCTTGTACTTAGCAAGACCATGGAGTAATTGGCTACGTGACAGCTTGTTCATGGCTGCCAAGAAGGGAATGAAGGGAAGAGGAAGGCCAGAAAGATGTGGTACAACAAAGGAAGACTTAGAGCAAAAAGAGGCACCATGAGAGGCCATTTGTGAGAAATCCATGGTTAAGGGCACGGTGGGGTGGGGAAAGGCTTAGTGGGTGGTATACATAAAGAGTTACGACTCTGATTCTTCTCCTTTCTTTCCAACAAGAGTTCAAATGGAGAGCAGTTGGATTTCCAAATCAAGCAGGAAGCCAAGAGTTAAGGACATGCCAGAGAAGGCAGATTTGAATGATTACAGGAGTGGAGGGGATGCAATAATGGGACAACATCAACACTGCTCATCTGACATAAGAGCACTGGGACTTTTCCTCTTATTAATAGCAACAACCACAACTAAAATTACTACCACTCCCATTACCATCTTAAATTTGTGTGATATCTGAGTCAATTCAGTGAATATTTTCTGAGCACCTGCTATCAACCCTGACAGGGACTAGAACTTAAGGGCACAAGCAGTGAAAAGACAATCCCTGACTTTGGGGACCTAAAGATCTGTAAACAGTCCAGCAATAGTCCAGAGGAGGAAGTATTTAACTTAATGGGATGGGTGTGTGTGTTAAGGAATACCACTGAGAGAAGAGAGTCATCTATGAACTTAATGGGATGGGGGGGGGGGTGACAAGGAAAATTTCCAAGAGAAGAGAGTTGTCTGTGATGAGATTTGAAATATGATGACAATATTTGATATCCATTTGGTCAACAAAGGCAGCCTGTTACAATTCCAAGGGAGAGAGTGGAAGAGAATTCCTTTCAAAGTTAAGTCACCACTTTAATGACAGCACTGGCCAGTTGCCTGTGCATGCTCCATGTTGGGGTAGGCTGAAATGTGGGGGAGAAGGAAAAGAGTACAATAACAGGTTCCAAAAACTCAGAGGAATTCTAATTAGGAGAAAATAAACAAAAAGTATGCCCACCTTATTTTAGGAAATAAACAGTTTGCGAGAAAAAATGCCTGAAATAGTCCTGGTTCTTAAGTATTACTATGCTCTTCAAAATGAAAGCCCAGTGAGGCCGCCTTTTTAATCAGCAAATATGCCAGTCACAGCCTTCCATAAAAAGAACCAGTATTTAGGTGTCCATTCCTAAGCCACAAAAGGAAACTGAATAACAACATATACATGATATGTGGTCAGGGATGAAGGCCTCTGGGGTCTGATTCAGAATAGCTATAGTCTAGAGCTGTCTGAGCCAGAAGAGTGGAGAGTATGGAAAGCAGACATAAATAAGTGCTTTGCAGAGGGCAGGATCAGTTTACTTCAATTACTAATATCTGCTAATCATGGAAACATAAAGGCAAATATGGCTGTATCTTATGTAAAGGTGACCTGGTGGCTGGCCAGACATCCACTGTCAATGTCATCAGAACAAGTCCCATAACTAACACTTAGATAGCACTTACTACATGCCAGACAGTGTATACTTTAATCCCTACAAGAACCCTATAAGGTGGGTACCATCGTGATTCCTACTTGATAGATGACAGAACTAAGGCATGGAAAGGTTAAGTAACTTGTCCAAGATCATACAACTAATTAGTGAGTGGTAGAGCTGGAATTTGAGAACATTGGCCATATGTCAAGTGTGGTTGGGGACTGTTCTAGTTTGCTAGCTGCCAGAATGCAATATACCAGAAACAGAATGGCTTTTAAAAAGGAGAATTTAATAAGTTGCTAGTTCACAATTCTAAGGCCAAGAAAATGTCCCAATTAAAAAAAGTCTATAGAAATGTCCAATCAAAGACATCCAGAGAAAGATACCTTGGTTCAAGAAGGCCGATGAAGTTCAAGATTTCTCTCAAGTGAGAAGGCACATGGTGAACACAGTCAGGGCTTCTCTCTCAGCTGAAAGGGCACATGGCAGACATGGTGTCATCTGCTAGCTTTCTCTCCTGGCTTCCTGTTTCATGAAACTCCCTCGGAGGCATTTTTCTTCTTCATCTCCAAGGTCGCTGGCTTGTGGACTTTCTGCTTCGTGGTGCTGCAGCATTCTCTGTTCTCTCTGAGTCTCTCATTCTCTAAAATGTTTCCTCCTTTATAGGACTTCAGAAACTAATCAAGACCCACTCAAGTGGGTGGAGACATGTCATCCCCTAATTCAGTTTAACAACCACTCTTGACTAAATCACATCATCCAGGGAGATGATCTCATTACAGATTCAAACATACAGCATTGAATAGGGTTTGTTCTGCCATTTTACTAAATGGGATTTTGATTAAAACATGGCTTTTCTAGGGTCCATACATCCTTTCAAACCAGCACAGGGACAGATGGGAGGGCAGGCAGGTGAGGAGGATTCAGCACTCAATATGGGATTCTTGCCATGGTCATATCCCCTAACTGACACTCTGAGGACAGGTGGTATAACATAGGAAGTGAGAGTCAGGGAAAGTGCTCACTGAGGGGGGTATTTCCAGGGGTTAAGAATCTCTCCTACCATTTCCTTTTGTATTTTTTTTTTCCTGGAAGATCAACTGCTTTGGGGAAAGAAAGGGATTTCTAGTCATGAATTTGGTAAAGACTCTACTCCCCAAGTCCATGGAGGCCAAGGCAACAGATCTTGACAAATTCTGTAAATTCTGTACTTTCTATGAAGTTTCCAGGGAAGTGAACAACGGTGACCCACCACTGCTGATCTCTGCTGGTTGAAATGTTCCTGGCTTTCTTTGTGGTGGTCATGCATATGACCCTGCTCAGCAAGCACCAAGAGCCACACATCTTAGTCAACTCTACACCCCCAACCACTTAGAGTTTTATTACTTATGGGAAGTAGTTTGTGAGGTTTACCTCTCCTTGGAAATTAAACTGAACAGATGGCATAGGCACTATGAACTCTTCATGTTCCTTAATCACTAGGAATGCTCACAAATATGCCAGCCCCCTAACTCAGGGAAGAAGATTCATCTTCTTAAACTTACATCTATTTCCTGAAGTCTGTGGTTCCATAAAGAAGGGTCAAGCTATAGTAAAATGGAATAGTGAAACGTGCAATCAGAGAGTCCCAAAGAGTATTACATCGAAAAAAATAAAGCTTACGTGTTCTTAACATGACTGAAGCAACATTCCTAGCTGCGCTTTATAAGAACATCCAGGTTCTATTGGAATCTTCTAAATGTTGAGTGCATTCACAAATTGTAAAAGTATTGTTCACCAACATGGCACGCTGCTGCAAACTTTACAGTGACAATGCACTGGCCTTTGAATAAGCACTACTGTATGTCTAGCACTCTGCCCCACACTTCAGGAATAAAGAGGAAAGAAGAAAGAGGCGGGAGTTCTGTGTGTTCCTGGAAAGAACTTCTGGTCACCCCTGTCCAATTTCGCCTTCAACACTCAAAGGCTCCCTACCACAGTGCCCTGAGGACTATTCAGGACCAATCCCAATATATTCTGCACCCCATTTTATGTCCATCACCTGGAAAATCCCAGGGTTCCCAAGTCATTCCTGATGACTCCTGTTCCCAGTTTGCTCTGCACACCCCCATGCTGTCTCCATCTCCTCGGACCAACTCTTAAACATTTGCCCCCCTGGAACTCATGTCTATCAGCAGCAAAATCCCCTATATTCTCAACTTCTTCTCTCTACCTTCCCTTTCCCTTCTTGTTCCATTGAAAAGTAGGCTCTTCCCTACTTTGTTTTCTCACCTCACTGAGCCTGGAGGTTGAGTAGATCTTTTCCTTAGTGGGCAGCAGTGGCAACAGTGTCAACAGCTACACTTGAGGAATATTCATAGATATTATTTTTTTGGCTTTAGAAACAAATTGATTTAAGGGATTGTTTTAGTTTGCTAGAGCAGCTAGAATGCAACACACCAGAAATGGATCAACATTTAATAAGAGGATTTATTTTGTTAAAAATTTATAGCTCTTCAGAGTAAAGGCAGCTAGCATTCATCTGAGGTTCTCTGTTACATGGGCAGGCACACAGCAAGGTCTGTTGGCCTTCTCTCCTGACTTCTGGGTTCCAGTGGCTTTCCCCAGGGTGATTCCTTTCTGTATTTCCAACATCTGGGCTGAGCTGCGAGTGCTGAGATGAGGTATGCTGAGCTCCTTGGGCTGTGCTGTGTTGAGTTTCCTTCTGACCTCTCTTTTTAAAGCCTCCAGCTAATTTAAACCTCACTCATTGTGATGGCATTCCCCTTAGCTGACCACAAATGTAATCAGCCAGAGATGAATTTCACATACTGATGATTTAAGCCCACAGAAACAGAACAACAGGGCATCATCACCTGGCAAGTTGACAGCTGAACCTAACTAGCACAGGGATTAAACCTGATCCAAGAACAAGGCTGTCTCCCCTCTCCTGGCTAAGTTACCCAAGTTACCTAAGTTACCTCACATAAATTAACTTAAGCAAATTGTTTTCTTCAAATCTACAAGTTTGTAGCAAGCACAATCTTTTTGTGCCAGGTAATGAGAGAACTTTAAAACTGACTTTACCCTCCAAAAACCTAAGATACTTGGGGAGACAGGAATTCATGTAGGAAGTGACTAAGGCATGTGAGTAGTTTCCAAAAGACCCAACATAAAAATCATTCTCGCGCAGGGTCCCAGACTCAATGCTTCCAGAAGTCAGAAAGGAGCATGAGTGCAGAAACAGGGTGGGGAGAGACCCTTACAAGCTGGAGCGCACACATCCCATCCGAACAGGGCAGCTACAAAACGTGTTGCTCATGGACCATAATGGCCAAATCTTCCAATTTTTTCAAACAATGCTAGAACCACAGATTTGAAAGTGAAATCTAAATTTTAAATAAGCGGTAATTGAAAATTTAAAAACATTGTGAGAAGTACTTTAGAGCATGGATTTTGGAGCCAAACTGCCTAGTTCAAATCCTGGTTCTAGCACTTACTGTATATGCTTTCTGGGGTCATGGTAGCTTGGAGTTATGTACTCCAGAAAAACATGTTCTTAATCTTAATCTTAATCTTAATCTATTAAGTATGAAGTAATCATAAATAGGACTAACTGACAAAGTTAGTTCAGTTAAGGAGCAACCCATCTGAATCAGGATGGGTCATAATCCTATTACTAGGGGCCTTATAGAGAAGGCCAAACAGAGATAAGCCATGGGAAGTAGCCAGAGACTGGAGGTCAGTGGGACCTGGAAGAGAAAGGTGAAAACCATGTGTATTGCTATGTGACAGAAAAGGCAAAGTTCAAGGATTACCAGCAGCCAGCCCCGGTATGCCATAGTCTTCAGGGAGAAAGTACTGCCACACTGATACCTCAGTTTTAGACTTCTCCTAGCTTAGCAATTTAAACCAGTAAACTCCAATTTTTAAGCCAATCCATTTATGTGGTATTTGTTTAGCAGCTGGAAAACTAAAACACAGGGCAAGCTACCTAACTTCTCTTTGTGTTATTTCTGTATCTTTAAAATTGAGTAATAAAAGTACCCACCTCCTGACTCTATAACCTGCTTAATGGTGCCTGGAAGTACTCTACAAATGTTTGATAACCGGCAAACTGTAGCCAGTCAGGCTGTCAATTTGCAGTGGTTCATTAGCTATTTCTCAAACAGCTATGAAATATCACCTAGAAGGATGAAGAACATCAATCCCAGTGCATTGAAGTAGGTATACAGGAGAGCATTTTTGAGCGCTCATGAGGGGGGCAGATTGTAAGAGCTGGGAGGTGTCAAGGAGAGATTCATGTGGAATGGAGAAACTTCCTGAAGGTGTACCTGAGCTGGGCTCCACTGAATGGTATTCTTGGCTATACAGCAAAAAGGGCCAAGAAGAATTAAGGAAGGTGGGTATATCCGTCACAGTCTTTGTAGGAAGCAGATGACACACTCAAACAAGGTAATTTGAGGAGAGTTAAATAAAGCAGTATTTAGAAAAATGGGCACAGGGTTTAAGGAAATTAACAAGTGGAAGCATAGTTCTAATAACAACAGCAGGCCATGCCAGGCCTGAAGGGGAGGAAGCAAATCTCCAGAACACACAGAAAGGAGCTCCTTGGAGAGCGGTCCTGACAGGAGGTGGGGAACAAATATCCCCACCTCACTGTCTTCCCCATTAGCACATTCCACCCAGAAGCCACGTGGCAAGGAAGCCCACTGGTGCAGTCACACATGATGAACCACCACCTCCCTCTTCTGAGCACAAGGCAGAGTGGAGAAGACTGGGGAGTATCCAGCAAAATGGGAATGATGAGGCCAAAGGAGAAGAGACTAAAATGTGTTTGAGAGCAAGAAAGCTATTCTCAGCCTTAGTTTTTCAATCAAGCATATTCATTTGTTCTCCCTCAAGTTCAATAAATAACAGGAAAACACTTTACAGTGTTGGAAGGACATTGTGGCTATGTAAACATGCTCAGTGAGCTGGGGAAGTGAGAGAAAGGAGGAAAAGTCAGCCAGCAGGTCAGGGGATGGAGAGGCGCATGTATAAAACACCTCTTCAAAATAGCAAAGGATTCTAGAGAAAAAATCCTCAGGTCCAAAGAACTGTTGAACTTGAATGTCTGGCCAGGCTTTCTGAGCCAAGCTATATAAAGCAGCTGATACGGTCTAAATGGACATGCCGTCAAGCTTTAAATAATGGAATGTGGCTGTCCTCAAAGTCCAAGAAAAGTGTTCTTCAATTGTCTATATTTCACTCAATTCAGAACTCTTTGCTTGATTCAGCAAAAACTTACATGGCTTCCTCTCTTACTTTCTTTTTTGATGCCACATATCATGTTCCCATAGAAGAACCGAAGACCTGATATGAAGGCCGGAGTCCTAACAGCAGCTCCAAAAAGCACTGTAAGGACTTCAATAGCTTTCCTTTGGATTGTCAGTCTCTACCTCCTATTTACTGTTGATAAACCTGTCATAATCTTAAATAGCTATAAATGTCATAATCTTAAATAGCTATAAATTCCTATTTCTGGCAAACCTTATTATTTTATTCCTGTAATAGCTCTAGTAGATAGCATTTCCTTTGTCTTGGACTAGTTTCTTTCCAGGGAACGTAAAGATCTTGGAGTCCAGTATTCCCCAAAGTGATCATAGGGATTAAATGAACAGAGGATTTCATGGTCAGACGAGTTTGGGAAATACTGGCTGAGATCCACAAAAATAAAAGAGGTTCCCTTTCAGGATGACCCTCTGAAAGCTTTTAATATCGAATGTTAACAGTTAATATGTGGGAGGAAGATAGACTTTGCAGAGTTTTTCAACTTATTTGGCTAAGGAATATCTTTTTTTACAACAAGCATTTTGTAGGATGAATGTGGCACTCAACATACTTTGGAGTCTGTAATACAAAAAAAGAAAATGGGGCACAAGGAAGTGAAATGGCTTGCTCAAGATTTCACAACTGATTATGGGTCTCCCCTCGGTTCTGGCAATACTAAGATTTGGTGTTGACCTTACATATAACCCCCTTTTATAGACATAACTAATCACAACCTCCATTTCTGCCTACTGAAGAATCTCAACTTTGTGGGGTTGTTTTCCCTAATATGGCATTTGTCCTCTCTCACTGCCACCCCTTGCCCTCCTTTATCATTTTAATTGCATTCCTCTGACCCGCACCCATTTCTAAGCTACAAGGCCAGGAACAGCACACACATGCCAGGCAGGAACGCAAGATGGCTCTTTACATGTTTTTAGTCTGGTTTCCTGTAACCTTCCCAAGAATCCTAGTATTTCATTGGCCGGCTGGCCTACAGGAGCTCTGTGTTTACAGCACTTTCTTAGGCTGCTCTGATAGCTTGGAGCACATTGCTCTGATAGCTTGGAGCACATCATCTTCTAAGTCAAGGGCTTATGTTTCATTTCCTCCCTCAGATTAGACCAGAGACCATCTTATCCTTCCTCATATCTCCCACAGTGTCCAGCCTCCCGCGTGATCACCAAGTCCCCAAAAAAGTCTTGTATTTGCTCGGCTGAACTAATGTTTCAGAAGTTTCTTTCCTAATTGCTATTTCTGCTTGCCCCAAGGAAAACACATTCTTTGCATTTCTTGCAACTTTTTCTTGATGTTTATTTCTGACAGTTAACTTTAGATTACTCCAAGTTGACAGATACTTCTTTAAATGACTTAAGAATATTTCCTATGAACTGTTTCTTAGGGCCTCATGCTGCTATTTCTAGAGACAAGAGAGTTATATCCACTTAGAAGAAGACTGCCTTCAAAATGAATGATGGCTTTTCCACAATAGTAAAGATGCTGGCAATTAAAAGAAGAACAACAGTCAAGCAAACAAGTTTGTGCTTTTCGATGCAGACACACTGAGTTCTGATGAATGTCAAGGCTGAACTAGAGAATACAGCTGCTTCTTCCACTACAGCATGAGGACAGAACATTCTTGGCAAGAGGCCCTGTCCTTGTAAGCAAGTTGCCTTTAAAGTAGACCTCCTGTGCACAGCACGATTTTAGGCTCAGGGTGGATACTCAATAAGCATTTCTTAAAGGAATAAGTGATTGAATAAAGAAATAAGTGAGCAAAGAAACATCCTGGAAATATCTTAGGCATGGGTTTGCATATGGTCTGCTGTTCTCGAGGAGAAGTTTCCAGTTTCTTTCTTCTCCTTTTCTCATTCCTTGAGATTTAATCCTCCCAAAAGCATGTCTCTATACACTGAGGGCGTTCTTCTTTTCAGATCCCAAATAGAGCAGGAGGTAATCTAGTCAGTCACCTTCTTAGAGTAATGAAAATTTTAAACTTCTGCTGTTTTGTTCCAAAGACAATTAATGTCACAAAAATATTAATAGCAAACACTCCAAATGCCTTCAGTTAATAAAGGTGAAATTTGTTTCTCTAGAATACCTTGAAAAAGTATTCAGTTAAAACACTGTTCCAAAGCGCTAACATGTCTTGATTTCATGTTTTACATTTGGGTTCTATTCCTGCTTGCCAAAAGGCAAAAAGACAGCAAAAATATTATGGATGCAGATTCATGGAACGATTGTTACTATTCTGTATCTATTTCTATGAAGGTATTGTTTATGAAGCTGTGCTCACAATAAAACCTTCATCCCAAATCTCTATGCATCTTATGAATTTCACTCCATCTTGGCCTTTTTTTCCCCAAAGAATGTCACACAAGTTCCTTTAATAATACCAGTAAATAGCTCCAGCCTTCCACAGCTGCAGAGGTTTACCGTCCCAGGAGATTTTCAATGTTACAATTCATGCTTCCAATCAAAACAGTGACAGGGTTGACATGATTTACTGATGGAAAAAGACTTGATTAGGGACTAGTATACTACCAAGCAAATATTAAACAACTACAGGGAATTTTTAATATGCAATGCCCTCTGTTCACAACAAAAAAACAAGCCAGAAACAATTTCCTGTACTGCAGCTAAGTGAAATGGAAGTTTGCTTTTAAGGTTCCTTGTAGTGTGTTATTGACATTTCACCAAAGCAGCCTACACCTATGAGAGGGGACTGTCTCCTTAAACAACCCATCTTTCTAGCTTCAAATGTAAACCATATGTACTTTTAAACTGTAACAAGAGCACCTATCCAAGAGTTCAAAATTGGGCTGGAAGACGCCTTATTATGAAATGCTTCAAGCTCCTTTATCTGGGTTACAGGTTTGGTTGCAGTGAATTGTCAATTACAACTTGTGGCTCAGAATTCAATTCCTTAGTGCTTTCAGAGAATTATTATTTCTTCTTCTCTGGAGGTATAAATAAGCACTTAGTAACCTATGAACTGAGAGCCCAAATGGACACTGATTTGGGGGGATTAAAAAAAAATTCTGAGAAGACAAATCTGGGGATTTTCCACTCAGAATAAGTAATTTTGAAAAGCTGGTTTTAGAACTTTTTTTTAATGGCTTACCTCCTTCTCTTGGATGTTTTGATAAGACCCCATCCTCCCACTCTCTAGCCCCAAATTTCCAAAAACAACAGTAAAAAGGATCCTGGCAGAAGTCAATGGGTCAGTGGATCCTACATAGCTTTCAAGTTCAAATAAGCACTGTCAATGACGAGAAAACCCCAGCCGTGTTATCATGTCAACCTCTCACAAGAGATTTCAAACCATAAAATTGAATAACTGCACATTTATCCCGATGAACTGCATGACTTAACGAATCTCAAAGGAGGTAAATCTGAGATTGGGAAAGGCCAGAGTTTCTTATTAGCATAAAATCACACATACACATCCCCGGCCAAGCCCGGGGAGGTGGGTGCAGAGGCTGCGCTGTCAGCCTGACTGCAGAAGTTGGCTCATTGTGATGTGCTCCACAGAACTTTTTGTCTGCACTGGGGGCCTCTCTGAGGTACTTAGTGACGCAGTCTTTCCTAACCACAATTTGAAAATGAAAATTCTTCTCTGTCTCTGTTTCTTTGTGTAAGGAAAATTGCATACTTCTTCACACATTCAGGAGAGAAGAACTGGGACGTTTTGGTGCTGCTCCCAAGTATTCCAGTCGGTTGGCAAAAAACACATCTGCATTTATGGAGTTAATTGACATCTTATTAATTTTACTCAGATTCTCTCTCCTACCTCCCTCTGCCTCCTTTTTTTTTTTTTTAAGAGCGAAAAAGCTAATGAAAACCATGTTTATGTGCTCAAAGGCACAGAGGAAATTCATTACTCTGAGGAATAGCACACTCCACAAGTGAAATGAAAGTAATCTTATTTATGACAGGAAGGGGCCCAGCTAGACTGAACTCCACCACTCAGATTGTAACATAGAAAAGGAGCTGCACAGCTCCTGCACCATTTCCAAATGGCAGCCTTGCTGACAAAACACATTTGCAGCTTTGTGTTTAAAAACCGTTAGAAGCCCCTGAAAAACAGCCATCTCTTAGGCACAAAGAAAGATAATCTATTTGGAATGGACCATTCTTCCATCCCACCTTTTAGCACCTTTCTGGGATTCCTCATTACCAAAATTCAAAAAAGATACCACATCCAATTATTAGTTCACGACATTTATCAAATACTGTCCTGTAAATACAGCTATGCTACTTTGTGGCCTAATTCCCATATTATAAGAGCTTTTCACTGAATATACATGGGCTTTTTCCCATGTAAATAAATAATAGAATTGCTTAAATAACTCATTTTCACTATAAATGTCCATTGTGCCCTTGCAGACAATTCTCCCTTTCCTTTATGAAAATCCCATCACCTGTATGTTTCCCTTTTTACTATTGCTTTTCTTAAAAATAGTTTTTTATTCTCATTCATTCAGTTCATCAACAAATAATCATTTAGCTCTTTTCTGCTTTGAGGCTGTTGGGGAGATGGTCTTCATTTTTCCTTCTAAATTACTCATGAGTATTCTTTAAAATCTTAACATTATGTAGATTTTTTGGCACTAATAAGATGGTTTTATAGTATTTACAGTATGTCTTCCTAGAACTTTTGCTGGAAGGGTCCTCTAAGATCATCAGACTCACCTCCTCATTTATAGAAGAGGAAACAGACTCAAGGGCAGATCCTATACATATATGTATATATATACACACACAAACATGATACTAACTAAAATATATATATATATATATTTTCCTATACTCTCAAGAATCTCCCATACTTACCACTGAAGGGAAAGATATTATTGCTTGGATTCCATGCAGTGAGGGGTTTTATATTCTCCTCACCTATATGATAAGTGCTGTTTCTTCCTCTAGCATAAAATAAAAGGGCCAAATACAAAATACCTGGTCTTCTGAAGTCACATACAGAGACACTATACCCAGAGAGCTACTGGGTATTAATTAATTAATTTGGTCAACCCATCTTTATTAAGCCCAAAGGTCCCAAACAAGTGCTAGGCCTTGGAGAAAAACAGACACATGCCCTTTCCCATGTCATGCTGGGGACTCAGGCAGGTAAACAGGTGAACAGGTCTTTACTTTACGGTATGTAGGTGCTATGGTGGAGAAGTACAGAACGCTGTGAGAGAGAGAGAAAAGCGCCCCGTAACCTGCTGGGGGAATCACAGAAGGCTTTCTGTAAGAAACCTCAGGATGAAGGGAGAAGATGGCCTAGAGGAGTGGCAGGATTGTTCCAGGCAGAAGGAACATCTTGTATGAAGGCTTGGAGAAGAAGGTGTTGTCCGAGTTTTTGGAATGTCAATATTAATGGTCCACATTAGCGGGAGGTAAGATACGGATTATAGCTAGTCTCTGTTTTTAACTAGCCACACTTGAAATCCAAGTATTCCTTATTTGCATTACCCAAGCTAAGCTTTTTAGTGTGGTGTGTAACATTATTTGCACAGCTATTCTCCCCTTTAATCCAAGACACTCTTCACACTTATCCTTTTGCAATACACAAAGGTGTTTCTCTTTACCTTCAAAAGGCCCTGAATTCAATCCACGCAGCATCTGACAAGAACTTCATATGCACTGCTCTCTCCACTGTGTTACTTCAGCTCTCTGTGTATATGGACATTGATTGCAGCACAGATCACTCTGTGTTAGGGTTCCCTTGGGCTCCCCATGAGGTCCACCTCTGTAGCCCTAGCACTATGCCAAGCACATAGCAGGAAATGAATAAGTGTTTGTTGAATGAATACAAGTGTTTGGTAAGATGCAGCTCAATTCTCAAAACACAGTTAAATGCAATTTAAAAAAAGTGTCCAATATAGTATGTTTCAATCTAGGATACATTAAGCAAATTTTGCTCTAAGATTATAGAGTCCACCAGACTGTAATTACTGGTGCATTACTGGGTGACAGATGTTTTGAATATAAAGGAGACAGTACAAGTTAATGATTTAGCAAAACAAACCAAAAATCAACAAGTCAGAAAAGAGAAGAAGACTAAGTTAAAATGCCCAGCTTTATTACAGGGTCTGCTATTTGCTATCTCAGTTCCTCATTACGCATAGCTCACTATAAGACAATTTTAAAAGGATAAGTGCAGAAAAACACCATGATAAAACTAACCATATACTTGGATTGTCAGGACAAATTCCAAGAGCATGGATTTTATGCCTCTGATTCTCCACAGATGGTCCTTTAACCACCTATCATTCATCCAGTGTCTATTGAGGAACTGTATGCCAGGCACTGTGTTGTGCATGGGAATACTGAGATAAGTAAGACAACAGCTCTGCCTGAAGAAATTTATAGCTAGTAAGGAACACAGACTGAAAAAAAAAAAAAGATGATTACAACTAAGAGAAGGCAGAAGGAGACTCAAGGTAGTTTTCCCAGAGGAAGTAACATCACTCAAATGCATGCTTTCGATCATCAGGTGGTGCCTGATTAGACAAATCTTATTGGCACATCTTTCATCACTACTGGAAAAATAATTCAAGCTGAGTGTCTCCTAATACTGGTTTAGGAGGCACCCCTTGCTTATAATCCAAGATGGCAACCAGCTCTATGTGTTTGTATTTATACTACATTCTTTAATAATATATTTATTAAAATATATCTGCCTTGGAACACTTATTACGTTTGGGATTAAAAGTGGAGAACAAATGGGTTACAGTTTGGAGACGTCACCTTCCTTCTGTAATAACTTGTTCCAGCCACAAAGAGGCACTCTGGGTTAAAGAATGAGTGAGCTCCTCCCTCCCCTCCCTCCCCAAGTAGTTTGTTCATTCTCTTCTCTGTAAGTGGCTTTAAGAGAGCAGAATGGGTTTAGCTACCATCAGAAAGGCCAGAAGCTCTTATAGGAGGGAAGATGTTTGTGCAGCACAAAGAACAGATGTTTTTGACTGACATTCCAAAATAAATCTTCTTCTTAGAATGCCATAATAAGTTGAAGGTGAAGACTGTTTGAGAGAGGGGGACTTCAAACACTAAAAATCACCATTTTTTTCATCCTATCACCTGGGGGGTGTTAATAGATAATATAAAAAAGATAAAATATTAAACAACAACAACAAAAAACAATGAAACCCTCAAAATAGAAAACAAACTCTCAGAATAATGAGAATATTTTTGTAAAGGACACACTGCTGGAAGCTGCCCTGATAATATTACCCTTGGCATTGGCTTTGGATGATCCTCTTTAAATAGGAATCTTCCTTAACCTTCATCCTGAACCAATCAATAATCCCGTGTTTGAAACATTACAGTCAGTCACCATGGAAACAAATCTGATGTCACATATTTGGCTTTTTGGTTACCATTCCTGGATCATAGGGGCAGGAAGCAAGAAAATTCTATCTGTCATGTACTAGCATTTCCAGCTTTCAGTGGTCCAAACAGATTAAGAAAAACCTGACAAACTATATAGTCCTATAATATGAAATTTTAAAACTCTTTTAAAAGTCTCCAAAATCTTTATTCAGATTTTCAAAACTACAGCGCTTCACAGCGGAAAACTTTTATCTAGCTAAAAGTCGAGCTCTTTACCCATGAATGAGTGAGCGTATCTTCTTCTTAGCAGACAAAATAAATGAATCATGTTGGCGATGAATAAGAAGTTCTAATTAGAAAATAAGCAAAAGAAAACTTATATTTCTCATTTTGGGGGAACATTTAGTTTAAGGCTTGTAGGGATTTTTATTTTTTTTAAGTCTGTTAGGAAACCTGAAAGTTCATGACTCTTTCCCAAGCTGGTATTTTAGGGCATTCAAAAATGATCAAAATCTTATCCTTCTTTCTCCTGATTTCATCCCTATTCCCTTCCCTAAAAGAGAGAAAAAGCAAAAGTTGTTGCCATAATAATCACACTTCGGTGGGGGTATCACTGGCTAATTAAAATACAATAGGCTATTTTCTACTTTCTAAAAATAAGGAAGGCAATTATGGGGGGAGGGGATTATGCAATAGTACCACATGGACCACACTTCACCCATTGAACATTTATTCAAATGTGGAAAACATTTAAATCAGTTTGAAAACAAGGGGAGAGAGGATGAATAGAAATGAGTTAAGTAAAAAACATGGTATGTGAAATAGTAAGATAACTCACCCACATTCCTGATGAAGATGGTGGTATCTGTTTTATATTTTTATTTAACATGAAAGATGAAAGAGTAAGTACTATATGAGTTTTTCAAACTGAAAAAAAAATCTAAGTATTTGACTCAGCTTTGCTTTACTTTTTAAAGTGAAGCGATTTAAATTCCATCTAAATATGGACTTAAAAATATTTAAATAGTAAGATTAAATTCTTTTTAAAGTTAATTTTTGGGAAAGATAGAGTTATTTGTTGTAGACTAAAGAACACTGAGGTGGAAATCAGGAGATAAGGATTTCAGATCAGCTCTACAACCCAATAGTCAAGGTCACTCTATTTCACTAGTGGGTTTCTCTCTTACTTGAAGGGATTGGACCAGATGATTTCTAAAGCCCTTTATACATTGATCAGTCCAGGCTTTTAGTTCTCATAACCAAACTCTTACTGTTGAAATGTACAGTAAGAAAACCAGCCAAGGGCACAGGTTGAGAGTTGGGGAGGCAGCTAGCTGAAGGAAAATCTGAATACAATTTCAAAAGTAAAACTTACACAGTTGGTCCTTTACATCAAGTTACTGATTATCATGGCATTCATAACTATATCATTTCATAACAGTCCTGCATTTCTCTGGCCCATTCACCCTCCACCCTTCCAGAGTGTTACTTCATACCCTTAATACCCTCACAACCCTCAACCCTCCTACACCTCTTCCTCCAGATGGGGTGCTTGCTTCCTACTTTGCCTAGAAGCAGAAGCCATCAGATGAGGTCTTCCATATGCTTATACCACTCCACCTTCCACACGCTACACCTGGACCCAGGTGCTCTGTCTTTCCTCCTGTTTCCATGGGCAAACTGTCTCTGCTACTAATGAATATCTATGTCCAGTCATGTCATTTTTCAGCTCATAATCCTCCATGACCTTCCTTCTTACTCAGACCTACAAAGCTACCTGCTCTGAGTTTTGCGTCGGCCTCTTCTCCCAGCCCCCTCCCTCAATTGGCCTCCTGGTTGTTCCTGGATCAGGTCAAGTAAGCCACAGATTGAGCGCCTTTGCATTTGCTGTTCTGTGTACCTGGTATATCATTTCCCCAAATATCCAAGACTCACTGCCTTGCTCTCTTAGACACTCTGTTCAAAAGCCCGCTCTGCACAGAAACCTTGCAAAGGAAACCTTGCAAAAAAAACCTGTGCCCTTCTCCTTCTCCCTGCTCTATTTTTCTACACAGCAATGACCACTATGTCTCATACTACATATTTGTTTACTACTAAAACATAAATTCACAATGATACCAGAGATTTGCTTGTTTTATTCACTCCTTCAACCCCAGGGCCAGCCACTCATATTTATGGAGTAAATGAATTTCCATGACATTTAAGAAAAAGTTGGTGAAATTTTTACATTTTTACAGAATAAACTAAGTATTATAAACTAAAACACATCATTATAAATCTATTATTCAAGAGAATGGTAGAGCCAAATATTATAGATCTCCAATACTGTTCCAAATAATGTGAGATCTGAAAAAAAGCAAAAATGCATTGCTCCTGACAAGCATTGCTCCTGACGGCAATAATCCAATGCTCTCACACTTCAGAGGCCAATTTCCTTCTGGTGATTTCTTCCCAATTCACCCGGGGTGGACAGAATCACTCAAGTCAGAGTGATTTATATTCAGTCAATCAATTCTTTGTCAGCAGGAAAATTCAACTGGGCCCATGATGTGCAGTTTTCACGCTTGGAGCTTCCTTTATTGCTATATGGACATTTCTGGGAAAGAGACCCAGTATATCTACCCTGGAGACCAAACCCAACCCTACCAAAGGATGCTTAGGACATGTGAGCATAACAAAACTTCTCCCAGCCTGACCTTGCTCATTAAGAACTGTGCAATGCCTGTGTTTAAGCAAAGTACATCTTAGATGGTCTGCATATGTTCTTATCCGCCTTTAGACTAAGAACAGCTATAATAAGTTTTGTTGTGGTAGCCTCTCATATGATATGTACTAGATCTGGCCAGTTTTAAGCAGAATGGCCTATTAAGCAGTAGAGGTGATAGCCTAGTTGAATGCCCCAATTTTCTTTTGATAAATAAAGAACAAATTTCAGTACTGGCAATGGTTGGGGTCAGACAGGACCTCTCACACCCACATGATAGGAATCAACTGCAGCAAATTTCCTGGGGTACAATGCAACCATATTTATCAGGAGCTTTCAAAAGGATCATAACCTTTGACTTAGTAATTCCATTTCTTGGACCTTATCTTAAGGAAGTAATCAAAGATAAGAACAAAGATTTATGCACAGGGATGTTAAAAATCTGGAAGCAACTGAAATATCCCAAAATAGGAAAATACTTAAATAAATAACAGTAGATTATAGAAAATGATACAGCTATTTAAAATAAAGTTTTGAAAACTAATAACTTGAGAAGTATTCATGATATAAAGGCTAATTGATATTTAAAACTTTATTTGTGTAGACATATGTGCACACATATACATATGAATTGAAAGAAACATACCAAAAATATTTAGTGATTATCTCTAGGTGATAGGGTTAAGATGATTTTTAAATTTTTAAATAGTTTTCTATCATAAGCAGTTATCCCTTAATTTTGAAAAAATGCCATTGACCTGATTATAAAAGAACATTTATTACTTCATCATCAGGAGAAGAAATAAGGAGTAAAAATTCCACTTGGAATTGAAGGTGTTGGAGAATATTGTCATGTTATAAACTTGTGATCCCTTCAGTGTTGCTTAAATTGTCTTATTCTATCAGACATTTCACTTTTATTAAAACCACCTCCAAACACACTTCTAAATAAACTATATACAAAGCTATGCAACTCTGGTACTCAGCTGCCTGCTCCCACCTTCCCAGTGAGTTCTCTGGTAATCACTCATGATTTAATTTAGATTAATATGTAGGTCTTTGGTAACTACTCTGCTTTGGATCCCAAGCCTTGCTAATTATTATCATAAAAGACAATCTACTCAGGAGGTTTAAAGTTCAGGCACAGAGACCTCCGTCTACATTTCTGTTATTTGGCTCACCAAATTACAAGAGTCTCATGAGTCAATATGAAAGATTCCAAACCCAAAGGTCAATGCTGGGCTACTGACCTTCCTGACCCCACTTCAGAGCCAAGACTTGCAATGAAGTTTTTTCTCCCACGCTAAAACCATTGGCAACCAGCTTGTCTTGGTTGGCTCTTTTTTTTTTTTAACAACTATTTTTTAATAGTTAATAGTTCTTTTGGTGCCCGCACACTAAATTAGCATCATTTCATGACTTTTCATCACTGTAAAGGTCTTTAATGTATCTGTAACAGTACTGCACTTGTTAATGCTAATTCACATTAATTAGGCCATATTCTCCTTCAAATCAGGCAATAGTCCCTCCTAAACATTCATATGGTCTAGAGTGGGCATGAAAAGCCAGTTTTTGAACATCTTATGAGTGCATAGGTTGCTGCTTCAGAATGACTTTATGATAGGCAAACTTTTCTGAGTTTTTTCCAAGTTGCTTTTTAGAAATAGTTTTCAGAAAACCTAAAAAGGTCAGAAGGAAAGGTTTGGAAAATGCAACATCCTCTGTCTTTCCATGTCCCCATCCAGTCACTAAATCCTGATAATTCCTGTTCAAATAGCTGTGGTGATTGTATCTTCCTGTCTACTCCCACTACTCCCAATGCCTGGAATAGAATTCCAAAATTGGTCATTTCAGATACATCTCAGAGACACATTTTCCTCCCCTTCCTAGGCACATGGCTAGCCCATATTTCCCAGCTGTCTCTATAGTTCAGATGGCCCATGGAATGCAGATGAGCATCCATGGAAGAAGATGGGGACTAGATCCCTCAGTCACTGATCAGAGCAGAGCCAAATTTGCCCTTTGATGAGAATTTCCTGTGCAGGGTCTTCATGCTAAGGTGGACGATTTAGCTTTTGTTCTAGTCAAAATTTTGTCCAAGACATCCCTTTGTCCAGAATTGCTCCTGTAGCTCTCTCATCTTTCTCTAAACTGTCTAAACCAGCATTAAAAAGATACATTAAGAAAAAAAGTCATATTCTTTTAGAAATAATTTCAATTATGACTAAGATAGATATCTCTTAGATAATGAAATACTAATAATTTGAAAATTTCAATTAAAGCAAGAAGCCCATATTTGAAGCACAAGCATGAGCTTTTAATAGGTCATATAATTGATGATGGAGCTGTCAAGTGTGTGAGGCCAATTTAAATGATTTTTTAATGGTTTCAAATATCCTGTTGGTTTTCCACAAAAGTTGTTTTTTAAGATTGTCTTTAAAAGGGTCTCCTGAAACCTAAAACACTGAACTTCTTATTCCCGATTTTTTAATAGAGGAAAACACTTCATTTTCATAACAACTTTCAACATATTTTATTCCTATAGACTTCATTTAAAACTAACAGATTGGTAACTTTTTAAACTTGCAAATCATTACCTGAGCTGAAATATACTGTATGGAATAACATGGAACTTTAAAAGATACAGTGCCTGTTCTCCTTTGAAGAGTTTATAGTCTGGTGGGAGAGAAGGAAATACAAATAAATAATGGCCATACAATGCAGTATGAAGTAAGTTCTCCAGGGGCTAACAGAAGGTGAGGGTGTGAGGAAAAACTCCTTAGAGAAGGTGACATTTGAGCTCTGTCAGGATTTGAAGATGTGGGAGTGAGGAGAGGAAGAGAGATGATGGGGGGAAGCATTTCAGAATTTTTTTTTTTTACTAGACTTGCATGAATCGTCTTTCTTTTTTCAGTAAACTTCTTTTATGTACTTCAGCAAAATCTTGTTTTGTTCAAATAAAGTAAACAGTGCAGACAGATGAATATGGTTGCTGTTTCTCTGTAGTGCCTCCAGCCTTGGCTGGGGAGACCAGAAGACAGAACCCAGGTGACACCCTATCATGACTGGTGCCAAGTCAGCAGATGGAAAACATTACTGGGACAATTCTAACCCAATGACTGGATGCCAGTGTCCCAGGGTGAAAAATGAGGAGGGGTCACAGGTCCATGTATCGAGAGCATGATGGTTAATGCCACTGGAGATGACAAGAGATTTGTGTTGTCGGAAATCCTTCTACTATTGTTTCTTGTTCTTTTAAGCTTTGGGAATATAAAAAATATTATCTTTGGTGAGTTGGGAAGGGAGTTTGAACTGCAAACGGATGTCAAATGCAAGTTAATTATTGAGAGAAACATGTCAAAAGGAACAAACATGGAAAAATTTTATTTTTTCTCAGTGGGGGATGGAATTTTTTAATCAGAAGTGACAAGGAATAAGAATATAATTTATTTCTGTTCTTCTCTACCCACAAGGCAGCCCTGAAGATACACCTGAGCCCATAAAGCCATGGCTTGTAATGCCAGTGGAGGCTGACATTAAATTAGGTAGCAAGTCTTAAAAAAAAGTCTTGATTATTCCTCCCTATTTGTTTGGTTTTCTGAGAAATCTGTATATCTGTATCTGTACTATCACACAATATAGCTGCTTGTCTTTTTCTATCTAGTAATGTGGAGGTAAGAAAATAAAGAGAAAATATTTAATTAGGACAGAGAATGGAGTAAGGAAACTTGGTTTTGAATCCCAGCACTGATTTTAGAAAGTTTAAACTTTTTCCTGTAAAAAAGGGGACTAATGCCTGACAAACTACCTCACAAGGTAAAGATCAAAATAAAAATGAGATAATGCTTAAGATTATCTGATTTATAAGCTAGAAAAATGGAAGAGGTGAGTTTTCCTTCTTAATGGTAACTACAAATGACAGTAATAGTTACAAGCCAATCACGTATAGAGATTTTGCCATTTTATTCACTGCTTTATTCCTAGTGCCAGGCACAGAGTTGGACTTTGAGTTTATTTGTTGAATAAATGAATAAATAGGAATGAATAAATGAATATAAATTAAGCAGGGTTTCTTCTAGTTTTTAAAAACTATCCAAAAAGCTAAAGAAAACTACATTAGACCTTTTTAGTACACCATAGGTGCATGATTTAATTGATGGCACACATGAGTAGTTATATCTTCTTGAGACCTTTATGCAGGGAGAGTCAATAAATATTTAGATTCATGGGTACATAGGTCTGAATATAGAACTAGATTCCAGGGAGGAAAAATCCTTTTCTTTGATAGTATCTAATCTTGAACTCTTAGATCACTGCTTTCTTTTATTTCTTCCTCTAATTTGAATCTATACTTCCCAAATGATGAATATTACTGAGACGAGGAGTCAAAATCTGCAGCTCTTACTCCAATTCATTGAATTCTTAATTCTAGCACTATATTTGGGAAAATCAGGACATCAGCTTGCAAAAGGGAATCATGGACCCATGTGAACCTGATCTTAAAATTATTGATATGGCTACAGGAAGGTCCAAGTATCCAGGAGACAGACCTTACTTTTAGAAGGTAGTATATAGGTAGGCAGAATGTTGTGGTATCAGTCCTCTTTCTTTTCCATGTTTTAAGACTTTAATTAGTCTTAAATTCCTCTTTGCTGCAGAAAGCTTTGTGCCAAACCTAGACTAATCTCTAACAACTACGAAAGTCCTTATATTTATTTTGTTTTATAATTATATTCAGTGATTTTTATCTTACCTTTAGTTTCATTTTATTGTCTACTCTAATTTTCTTATTGCCCTGACATTATCACTCTTTTTATAGTATGTGTCCCCACAAACTACCTTGGGTTTCTTTTTGAATGAAGTAGAATAATTAATAAATGCAACCACAAATGTTAATTTGGGAGATTTCCAAAGCAAATCTTGTAGATGAGCAGTGAGCATGTGACCACTGCTTATAGGGTAACCCTGCCATGTGATGTCAATCTCTCAAGGGAAAGTTTTATCCCTGATGCTAGGAACCCCTCTCTGTTTGGGCAAAAGATTGGGAGTGGTAAGGAAATCCCTGCTGATGACAAACCAGAATTTTAGAAAAGCAGTAATTCAAATGAATCCGAAGCTGGCTTGGAATGTAAGCTCTATAGTCAGTAGCTTTGTTCTTGGGAATCTGGAAATAAGCAGCCAATGGAAACCTGCTGTCTGCAAGATGTCTGCTTTCATTAAATACTTGTGACTGTGTTTCTAAAACCCTAATAGTAAGGCCTAGCCATCACCAGGAAAACTGAAGACATGAAGATTCACTTAGCCTTCCAGTATGAAGGATTCTGGGTGAAATTTGGCTCCAGCAAAGTTCTTTAAAGAGGTCATGGCTGGCTCAATTCTTTTTCATTCAACTCAAATAGACTACCAAATATTGAGAACCAAAAGCCCTTTCATCCGACATGATCCAAGTAACAGGTTAACACATAAGATTTAAAGGCCTATTTTTAAAAGGCATGATTGACTTGGAGGGAGATATTGAACAAAGGGATGGAGCTGGGGAGGTTGTTGAGGAAAAGCAACATAAAGAAGGCAATCAATAAGTAATTGATATATGAATGGCTGAATGAATGAATGGTAGGCTAAGACTCTATGAACCCTTTAAAGACTTTTAATGTAAACTATTTTGAAAACTGGCTAACTAATGCCAAATTGGGACATTATTTTCTGCTTAAAAAAAAAAATTCCATGATTTTCCTGGAATTTCCTGGATAGTAATTTTATTAAAAAGTTATTTTTAATATCTATAGCCATTTCCTTTGCCTCAACCATCCCAAATAAGGCTTTGAACTGACCCATAGAATGAAGCTACTGGAAAAAGGTTCCAATGCCACTTTAACACTCTCCTGTCATCACCTCAATAGTCACATATTGGCCCAGATTATCCAAGGGCCCAAGCAATTTGAAGAAGGCAGTCCTTGGTAACACAAAGACATTAATGCAGCTTCCAAATTGTTCTTCTGAGAATATCAGCGTAGGCTCTGTGAGTATCTGGTACCTTTGGCCCACTGGTTATACTGTAGCTTATCTATTAAATGGCTGAATGGGGCACATGTGATAAATCCTATCTGTGAGTGTCTCCACAGGCCTGCTGTTTTGCTTAGCTGAAAGCTTCTATTATTATAGTTAGGAAAAAAAGGAAAGAATGACAGGGGTGGGGATAGAATAGAAGGAAAGGTGGCCACATTTTAAATAAATGTCTATATTTGCTCATATTAATATGACATTAAGCTTTTCAAATTCTTAAATCACATATGCACACTTAAAATATTTTTATTTTCAATTTGTCAAGGGTGAAGCATAGATGGGATAACCATTTTACAACAAAATTAGAAAATCAACATTAAAACACCTTTCTCGTTAATCCATAAAAACTATTTTTTCAGTTTAATTGATTCCAAATAGCAAAGATCCTTTTAAAACAAGAAACACATCAAGGAAAACCAAGTCTTCCCTGTGCTAATGAGGGATGTCCATTAGGTACATTTTAGAGATCATCCTTATAAGAGGAAGATAGTTCTTTCCCAATCTCTATCATTTTATTCAAATTACACATTTTCCCTTCCAAAGTAGACCTTTTTACTCTTACAACTTCTCAGTGTGCTCTACTGTGGCACCACCAGATATTCAAGGGCAGAATATTTCCATTATAAGCACTAAAGACATGAAGAAAAGAAGAAATCTACTCAATTCATACAGTTGACATTGCAACTTTCTTCCTTGAGGAAGACCATGTCTTATTTATTTCTAAAGGCCTATTTAGTCCTCAGCTATGCACCACACAAGATACAAAACACTCATTTAATTGGATCCACAACACTGATTTTATTAATTTAATTTTTAAATAAAAGTTTGACAGAATCCAAACTTTAAATACCCGTGTAAAATGAAAGACACTTAATTTGCACAAGGAAAATTTCATATATTAAAATCTCAAGAAATAATTTTAATTAGACTGAATTATGTCCTTATATTTTACTTTAATTAACATGGAAGGTATAAATGGCTAAAGGTTTTCATTTTCTTCTTTCCCCTTCTCAGGAAATTTCCATAAATTTTTTTCAAAAACGTAAGCCCTTACCATCAAAATACCCAAAACAACAACAAAATCCAAAATTCTTTCTGTTAAAGTATTGTTACAGTATGGGTTCATTTCCACACTGTGTAAACTATAGTTCCAGTCATAAAGAACCTTTACAAGTCCTTCATTTACAGAAAGAAAAACAAATCTAGAGCCTACTGCTAATTAATGATAGAACCAGAAGCTCTCTGAAGGCAAGAACTTTTTCTTATTGAATTTGCAATGTCTAGTACATAGTGGACATTTGTAAAATAAAATAAAATGGCCTCCTGCATTGGGTATTACTGGGAGGGGATCCCTTTCCAAGAAGGACTCTTCCAGAAGACGAGAACAATTGACCGGCAAGGGCTTTCTGAGAAAATGGAATGCACCCTCAAGAGCTGCAGATAAGAAATGCCTATTGTAAACTAATTTCAGTCCTGTAGAGATAGCCTATCAGAGTAGAAAGAATACCATAGTAATCAATGGACATCTGCTCCCCACATTGTAATATACCCCTATGTGAAATGGAAACTTAACGCCAGCCAGTCAGAACATTTCCCTACTTCCTTTTTTGTTTGCTTTATATGAGCCTCCCCTTTCCATTCCCTCAGTGGACTCCCTTGTACTTTCTAAATGGAATGCTGCCTGACTCATGGATCACTCAATAAATCTAGGAGACCCTAAATTGAAGAAAATTTTTTTCTTTTATTACATTCAATACATATTTGTTGAATAAACAGGTAACAATGTGAACAAGAAATCCCACCTCTGAGTTTCTACTCCAGTCCTTCTACAGTGCTGTGTCCAAGCCATAAGAATAGTGATGCAGCCATACACTAAACAGGAAATAAGGATATCAGGCCTCAAACTTAAAGACCAGCATCTTGAAGGATGAATTAATCTCTTGCAAGTATGAATACCAGGATGAAGTTATGGCGAGAACTCTACAAATCCATACTGGCTTACCATCATGTCAATATTTTGTGACCTCTAATTTTTGGTAAATCACTCTAGGAGTGGTTAGATGATGTCTATCCTGGATGTCTGAGCTACTCCATAATTTCCAGGCAATCAGGGAAGCAGTAACTGGTTCTTAAAGGTCACTTGAATAGGGTGTAGAGCAAGGCAAGCAGAAGAAACTTAATGCAATGTGAGCTTTCAAACTTAAACCATTTACAAAAAAAGAAAGCAAGGAAAGGAGAAAGACAAATTCCAAAGTTGAAGATGGTTGCTAAACCCTTCCAAATTCTCCCTAGTAGTAGAAGTGTGAAGTTATAAATACCTTCTCTGACCAAATGAGGTATGCATAATTTACTGTTTTAAAACAGCAATGCAATAACTGTCACCCCAATGAACTGACAGAATTAATATATACCAACATTAAACATTATATATCCTTTCAATTTCCTAGTGGAGGTCTCACCAGGAATGAGAGGACCTGCATCTAAATGAGACAGCTTTGTCCTGAACCATGGACTAATTTGCCTGGAGTTCTCTGCAAAAACATCCTCTGATTCCCATCCTTTCAGGCCTTGTTTCACTAGCCTCATTCATGAGGCCTTTTCAGTCACCCAGGAAACATGCTTCTGTCCTTTGAGACTAAGGCATTCCCAAGGCATCTATTAACAGGAAAGATGGTCCAGTTCAGGTGTAGCCAACGCAGTGAACTCGGGAGAGTTAAATTGCCCAGAGCTGTTCCGACTGGTTTAGATAGGTGATTAGAGAGCTCCCTCCCAAGCCCCACATTCCATGTGCTCTTGGCATTTGCCACTTCAGCAGTTTTTAAAATTCTTCACCGGGAAGTCTGGGGGTGCTTTTTGGAAGAGAATGAACAATTGATATACACATATGTAAGGAAAAATAAGTAAGTTTTTGTGTTAGTTCAGATTCCACTATTTTTTTCTTCTGTAGGATAGACACATCCTATAAGAACAGATGCATGTAGAAGCAAAGCCTTTCCAAGCCTCTAAACTTTTTCTCTAAAAAAAATTCATTTTAAAATAATTTCCAAAAAACAGGAAAGTTACACATCTAATACAACAATAATACAGAGATTTCCATCTACACCCTACTAGATACACAAATTTACAAACTTTTAACATTTTGCCACATGTTATATCATTTTAACTTTCTGTCTGTATGACTGTTTTCTAAGCATTTAAGAGTAAGTTGGGGGACTTCCTGGAAGATGGCGGCTTAGTAAGACGCGCGGATCTTAGTTTCTTCTCCAGGACACCTACTAGGGGAGTAGAAACGATACAGAAAGCGCCCAAAGCCACAACAGAGATAAAAAAGACAGCGTACCCCATCCTGGAACGGCTGGCTGGCTGAGAGAAGCAGCTCAGGTGAGATCGCCGAGGCGCGCGGGCCTTACCGGGCGGGGTGGCAAGCGGCCGGAGTTACTCCCTTCCCCCTTCCCGGGCCGGCTGGGAGAATTGGAGAGGCGGTCCCCTGAAACCAAGGTGGCTGGCGCCCACACCACGCGCAGCCCCCGGACCAACTGAGAGAATTGGATCGGAAACCCCCAGGCCGTGGAGAATGGTGACGGGTGGGGGAGGCCCCTTCCAAACCCGTGACTCCCGGGGAACGTGCACTCTCTTGGGCGGGCCGCTGCCGCTGGCGCCCTCCCGCCACGCTTGTTGCCCAGGGCCGACTAGGAAATTCGGACGGGCTCTTTCCCTGGCTGCGGCGACCAGCAAGCCTCCCTGCGTTCGGACCGCGGGCCGGCTCAAGCCGCTTCGGCTAGCGAACCCCCAGGATGGCGAGAGTTTTCCAAAGTTTAAGGTCCCACAGCACCTTTTACTGGTGGGACCCGCAGACAAACGTGTGCCACGAGCGCCACCTACTGGGCAGGATAAGAAAAACAGAACCCAGAGATTTCACAGAAAAATCTTCCAAACTTTTGGATCCAATACCCAGGGAAATCTGTCTAAATGCGCAGACGCCAACAGAAGATAACGAATCACGCTCAAATAATTGAAAATATGGCCCAGTCAAAGGAACAAACCAATAGTTCAAATGAGATACAGGAGCTGAGACAACTAATGCTAAATGTACGAACAGAAATGGAAAACCTCTTCAAAAACGAAATCGATAAATTGAGGGAGGACATGAAGAAGACATGGGCTGAACATAAAGAAGAAATAGAAAAACTGAAGAAACAAATCACAGAACTTATGGAAGTGAAGGACAAAGTAGAAAAGATAGAAAAAACAATGGATACCTACAATGATAGATTCAAAGAGACAGAAGATAGAATTAGTGAACTGGAGGATGGAACATCTGAATTCCAAAAACAAACAGAAACTATCGGGAAAAGAATGGAAAAATTTGAACAGGGTATCAGGGAACTCAAGGACAATATGAACCGCACAAATATACGTGTTGTGGGTGTCCCAGAAGGAGAAGAGAAGGGAAAAGGAGGAGAAAAACTAATGGAAGAAATTTTCACTGAAAATTTCCCAACTCTTATGAAAGACCTAAAATTACAGATCCAAGAAGTGCAGCGCACCCCAAAGAGATTAGACCCAAATAGGTGTTCTCCAAGACACTTACTAGTTAGAATGTCAGAGGTCAAAGAGAAAGAGAGGATCTTGAAAGCAGCAAGAGAAAAACAATCCATCACATACAAGGGAAACCCAATAAGACTATGTGTAGATTTCTCAGCAGAAACCATGGAGGCTAGAAGACAGTGGGATGATATATTTAAATTACTAAAAGAGAAAAACTGCCAGCCAAGACTCCTATATCCAGCAAAATTGTCCTTCAAAAATGAGGGAGAAATTAAAACATTCTCAGACAAAAAGTCACTGAGAGAATTTGTGACCAAGAGACCAGCTCTGCAAGAAATACTAAAGGGGGCACTAGAGTCAGAACCAAAAAGACAGAAGAGAGAGGTATGGATAAGAGTGTAGAAAGAAGGAAAGTCAGATATGATATATATATAATACAAAAGGCAAAATGGCAGAGGAAAATATTATCCAAACAGTAATAACACTAAATGTCAATGGACTGAATTCCCCAATCAAAAGACATAGATTGGCAGAATGGATTAAAAAACAGGATCCTTCGATATGCTGTCTACAGGAAACACATCTTAGACCCAAAGATAAACATAGGTTGAAAGTGAAAGGTTGGGAAAAGATATTTCATGCAAATAACAACCAGAAAATAGCAGGAGTGGCTATACTAATATCCAACAAGTTAGACTTCAAATGTAAAACAGTTAAAAGAGACAAAGAAGGACACTATATACTAATGAAAGGAACAATTAAACAAGAAGACATAACAATCATAAATATTTACGCACCGAACCAGAATGCCCCAAAATACGTGAGGAATACACTGCAAACACTGAAAAGGGAAATAGACACAAATACCATAATAGTTGGAGACTTCAATTCCCCACTCTCATCAATGGACAGAACATCTAGACAGAGGATCAATAAAGAAATAGAGAATCTGAATATTACTATAAATGAGCTAGACTTAACAGACATTTATAGGACATTACATCCCACAACAGCAGGATACACCTTTTTCTCAAGTGCTCATGGATCATTCTCAAAGATAGACCATATGCTGGGTCACAAAGCAAGTCTTAACAAATTTAAAAAGATTGAAATCATACACAACACTTTCTCGGATCATAAAGGAATGAAGTTGGAAATCAATAATAGGCAGAATGCCAGAAAATTCACAAATACCTGGAGGCTCAACAACACACTCTTAAACAACGAGTGGGTCAAGGAAGAAATTGCAAGAGAAATTAGTAAATACCTCGAGGCAAATGAAAATGAAAACACAACATATCAAAACTTATGGGATGCAGCAAAGGCAGTGCTAAGAGGGAAATTTATTGCCCTAAATGCCTTTATCAGAAAAGAAGAAAAGGCAAAAATGCAGGAATTAACTGTTCAATTGGAAGAACTGGAGAAAGAACAGCAAACTAATCCCAAAGCAAGCAAAAGGAAAGAAATAACAAAGATCAGAGCAGAAATAAATGAAATTGAAAATATGAAAACAGTAGAGGAAATCAATAAGACCAGAAGTTGGTTCTATGAGAAAATCAATAAGATTGATGGGCCCTTATCAAGATTGACAAAAAGAAGAAGAGAGAGGATGCAAATAAATAAGATCAGAAATGGAAGAGGAGACATAACTACTGACCTCACAGAAATAAAGGAGGTAATAACAGGATACTATGAACAACTTTACGCTAATAAATACAACAATTTAGATGAAATGGACGGGTTCCTGGAAAGACATGAACAACCAACTTTGACTCAAGAAGACATAGATGACCTCAACAAACCAATCACAAGTAAAGAAATTGAATTAGTCATTCAAAAGCTTCCTAAAAAGAAAAGTCCAGGACCAGATGGCTTCACATGTGAATTCTACCAAACATTCCAGAAAGAATTAGTACCAATTCTCTTCAAACTCTTCAAAAAAATCGAAGTGGAGGGAAAACTACCTAATTCATTCTATGAAGCCAACATCACCCTCATACCAAAACCAGGCAAAGATATTACAAAAAAAGGAAACTACAGACCAATCTCTCTAATGAATACAGATGCAAAAATCCTCAATAAAATTCTAGCAAATCGTACCCAACAACACATTAAAAGAATTATACATCATGACCAAGTAGGATTCATCCCAGGTATGCAAGGATGGTTCAACATAAGAAAATCAATTAATGTAATACACCATATCAACAAATCAAAGCAGAAAAATCACATGATCATCTCAATTGATGCAGAGAAGGCATTCGACAAGATTCAACATCCTTTCCTGTTGAAAACACTTCAAAAGATAGGAATACAAGGGAACTTCCTTAAAATGATAGAGGGAATATATGAAAAACCCACAGCTAATATCATCCTCAATGGGGAAAAATTGAAAACTTTCCCCCTAAGATCAGGTACAAGACAAGGATGTCCACTATCACCACTATTATTCAACATTGTGTTGGAGGTTCTAGCCAGAGCAATTAGACAAGAAAAAGAAATACAAGGCATCAAAATTGGAAAGGAAGAAGTAAAACTATCACTGTTTGCAGACGATATGATACTATATGTCGAAAACCCGGAAAAATCCACAACAAAACTACTAGAGCTAATAAATGAGTACAGCAAAGTAGCAGGTTACAAGATCAACATTCAAAAATCTGTTGCATTTCTATACACTAGTAATGAACAAGCTGAGGGGGAAATCAAGAAACGAATCCCATTTACAATTGCAACTAAAAGAATAAAATACCTAGGAATAAATTTAACTAAAGAGACAAAAAACCTATATAAAGAAAACTACAAAAAACTGCTAAAAGAAATCACAGAAGACCTAAATAGATGGAAGGGCATACCGTGTTCATGGATTGGAAGACTAAATATAGTTAAGATGTCAATCCTACCTAAATTGATTTACAGATTCAATGCAATACCAATCAAAATCCCAACAACTTATTTTTCAGAAATAGAAAAACCAATAAGCAAATTTATCTGGAAGGGCAGGGTGCCCCGAATTGCTAAAAACATCTTGAGGAAAAAAAACGAAGCTGGAGGTCTCGCGCTGCCTGACTTTAAGGCATATTATGAAGCCACAGTGGTCAAAACAGCATGGTATTGGCATAAAGATAGATATATCGACCAATGGAATCGAATAGAGTGCTCAGATATAGACCCTCTCATCTATGGACATTTGATCTTTGATAAGGCAGTCAAGCCAACTCACCTGGGACAGAGCAGTCTCTTCAATAAATGGTGCCTAGAGAACTGGATATCCATATGCAAAAGAATGAAAGAAGACCCATGTCTCACACCCTATACAAAAGTTAACTCAAAATGGATCAAAGATCTAAACATTAGGTCTAAGACCATAAAACAGTTAGAGGAAAATGTTGGGAGATATCTTATGGATCTTACAACTGGAGGCGGTTTTATGGACCTTAAACCTAAAGCAAGAGCACTGAAGAAGGAAATAAATAAATGGGAACTCCTCCAAATTAAACACTTTTGTGCATCAAAGAACTTCATCAAGAAAGTAGAAAGACAGCCTTCACAATGGGAGACAATATTTGGAAATGATATATCAGATAAAGGTCTAGTATCCAGAATTTATAAAGAGATTGTTCATCTCAACAACAAAAAGACAGCCAACCCAATTACAAAATGGGAAAAAGACTTGAACAGACACCTCTCAGAAGAGGAAATACGGATGGCCAAGAGGCACATGAAGAGATGCTCAATGTCCCTGGCCATTAGAGAAATGCAAATCAAAACCACAATGAGATATCATCTCACACCCACCAGAATGGCCATTATCAACAAAACAGAAAATGACAAGTGCTGGAGAGGATGCGGAGAAAGAGGCACACTTATCCACTGTTGGTGGGAATGTCAAAGGGTGCAACCACTGTGGAAGGCAGTTTGGCGGTTCCTCAAAAAGCTGAATATAGAATTGCCATACGACCCAGCAATACCATTGCTAGGTATCTACTCAAAGGACTTAAGGGCAAAGACACAAACGGACATTTGCACACCAATGTTTATAGCAGCATTATTTACAATTGCAAAGAGATGGAAACAGCCAAAATCTCCATCAACAGAAGAGTGGCTAAACAAACTGTGGTATATACATACGATGGAATATTATGCAGCTTTAAGACAAGATAAACTTATGAACCATGTAATAACATGGATGGACCTAGAGAATATTATGCTGAGTGAATCCAGCCAAAAACTAAAGGACAAATACTGTATGGTCCCACTGATGTGAACGGACATTTGAGAATAAACTTGAAATATGTCATTGGTAACAGAGTTCAGCAGGAGTTAGAAACAGGGTAAGACAATGGGTAATTGAAGCTGAAGGGATACAGACTGTGCAACAGGACTAGATACAAAAACTCAAAAATGGACAGCACAATAATACCTAATTGTAAAGTAATCATGTTAAAACACTGAATGAAGCTGCATCTGAGCTATAGGTTTTTGTTTTGTTTTGTTTTGTTTTGATTTTACTATTATTACTTTTATTTTTTTCTCTATATTAACATTCTATATCTTTTTCGGTTATGTTGCTAGTTCTTCTAAACCAATGCAAATGTACTAAGAAATGATGATCATGCATCTATGTGATGATGTTAAGAATTAATGATTGCATATGTAGAATGGTATGATCTCTAAATGTTGGGTTAATTTCTTTTTTCCGTTAATTAAAAAAAAAAAAAAAAGAGAAGGGATAATTGGAGCTGAAGGGATGCAGACTGTACAACGGGACTGGATATAAAAACTCAGAAATGGACAGCACAATACTACCCAATTGTAATGCAATTATGTTAAAACACTGAATGAAGCTGCATGTGAGGTATAGGTTTTTTGTTTTTGTTTTTTTTTGTTTTTTTTTCTTTCTATTATTGTTTTAATTCTTATTCTGTTGTCTTTTTATTTCTTTTTCTAAATCGATGCAAATGTACTAAGAAATGATGAATATGCAACTATGTGATGTTATTAAGAATTACTGATTGTACATGTAGATTGGAATGATTTCTAATTGTTTTGTTAATTCTTTTTTTAATTAATAAAAAAAAAAAGAAAGAAAAAAAAAAGAGTAAGTTGGGTAGGCTATGGTGGCTCAGTGGCAGAGTCTCGCCTGCCATGCCAGAGACCCGGGTTCGATTCCCGGTGCCTGCCCATGCAAAAAACATACAAACAAAAAAAGAGTAGGTTGCTACCCTATAAGAGCAAAACCTCTTTCCAACACGAAGAAGTTAAAATGGTCATTTCACAGACATCCATGAAGATTGAGTGATTGGGTAAGAGGGAGGAGGTGTAACTGAGAAATTAGAATTTGGCAAATGAATATGACCATCGACTCAAAATATAGATATCTCTTTTTAGTTTCTGGTGTACTGGAATAGTTAGAGAGAAATACCTGAAATTGTTGAACTGCAGTCCAATAGCTTTGATCTGTGATAATGATTGTATAATGGTATAGCTTTTATCCTATGACCCTGTGACTGTAAAGGCCTTGTGACTGACATTCCCTTTGCCTGGTATATGGGTAGATGAGTAATAAAATAAAGTATCTCATAAACTTTATTATATAAATATATTTATTATATAAATATTCATAAAATAATATATTTATTAGGGGATAAGGAGTATGGGATGTTTTGAGTATTCTTTTTTTAATCTTTTTTTATTTGAGGTAACGAAAAAGTTCTAAAATTGATTGTGGTATTGAATGGCACAACTATATGATAATGCTGTGATCCATTGATTGTATACTTTGGATGGTTTATATGGTGTGTGAATATATCTCAATAAAAAAGAGTAGGTTGCATACACCACGCTCCTTTACCACTTAATACTTCCGTGTATATATCCTAAGAACAAGGATACTCACTTATGTAACCAAATTAACTATAATTATGAAGTTCAATGAATCTATCACTGATTTAAAGAAAACAGTCGATGTTCCAATTTTTTCAATTATCCCAATATTATCCTTTTAGATAGTTTCTCCTTCGTTATTATATCAGTCCAGGATCAGGTATTGCATTTCATTGACATTGTCCTTTTAGTTTTTCTCTTTTTAAAACTGTGGTAACAGATATACACTATAAAATTTCCCACCTCAATGAGTTCCAAACATACAAATTCAGTGATATTAATCACATTCACAGTATTGCAATAACATCATCACCATCCATTATTGAAATTTTCCATCACTCCAAATACAACTCTTATACCCATTATGCTTTAACATCCCATTCCTCCTTCCCTGTCCCAGGTAACCTATACTCTACTTTCTGTCTGTATGAATTTACATATACTAGTTATTGCATATAAATGGAATCATATAATATCTGTTCTTTTGCATCTTGTTCATTTCACTCAACATGATGTCTTCAAGTTTCAGCCATGTTGTAGCATATATCAGAACTTTATTACTTTTTAAGACTGATATTCCATTGTATATATTTTGTTTATCCATTCAACTGTTGACAGTCATTTTGGTGGCTTCTACCTCAGGATATTGTGAATAATGCTGCTATGAACATTGGTGTACAAATATGTGTTCAAACCCCTGCTTTCAAACATTTTGAATATAAACTTAGAAGTGTGATAGCTGAGTTACATGGTCATTTCATACTTAATTTTCTGAGGAACTGCCAAACTGCTTTCCACAGTGGCTGCACCAGTTTATATTTCTGACAATAACATATGAGGGTTCCTATTTCTCCACATCTTCTCCAATATTTGTAATTTTCCAATTTTTAAATAGTAGCCATTCTAGTAGGTATAAAATGATATCTTATTGTGGTTTTGATCTTTATTTCCCTAATGGCTAAAGATGTTGGGCATCTTTTCATGTGCTGATTGGCTATTTGCATATTTTGGAGAAATGTCTATTCAAGTCCTTTGTCCTATTTTTTTTTTAAAGGGTTTCTTTTGGTTGTTGAGTTGTAGGAGTAATTTATATATTCTGGATATTCAATCCTTATCAGACATACAGTTTTTCAATATTTTCTCAAATTCTGCTCATTATCTTTTCATTTTCTTGATTATGCCATTTGAAGCACAAAAGTTTTTAATTTTGATGAAGTCCAATTTATCATTTTTTTCTTTTGTTCATCTGGCTTTTGGTATAAAGTCTAAGATCCATTGCCTAATATAAGGTTCTGAATATATTTCCCTGTTTTGTTCTAGGAGTTCTGTAGTTTGAGCTTTCATATTTTGGTTGTTGATTTACATTGAGTTAATTTTTATATATTATGTGAAGTAGGGGCTAATTTTCATTCTTTTGCATATAAATATCCAGTTTTCCCAGCCCCATTTGTTGAAGAGACTATTCTTTCCCAATTGAATGAACTTGACACTGTAATCAAAATTCAGTTGGCCATAGATAATTTCTGGTCAACCAAGATGGCGCCAAAAGATGTTTCAGGGATTTCTTCCCCCACAGAATTTTTGAACAACTAGGAATAACTTGCAGAGCCAACTTTCATAGAGTTCCAAAAAACAGTTAAAGGGTTTCAGTAAATGGGTGAATACTGAATCAAGAAAATGCAACTGAAAAATGGTAGGAGAAGCTCATGGAGCCCTTGCTCTATCCGATTCCTGGCATGATGTGAGCCAGCTAGCATCCTCAGTGTGGGTCCCTAGCTCCGTTCCAGTGTAAGCAGAGTAACCCCTATGCTTATACGAGGTTGCTCATATGTTGGTGCCAATCTACCAGGCAGCAGCATAAAGGACTGTACCAGGACACTTGCCTCTGGCTTGCTATCCCAGTACTTGCCTTAAGTGCAGAAGCAGCTTGTGGACAGATAAAGCAGTGCAAGAAACAATCAAAGTGATTTGGGACAAAAGATTACCAGCTTCAAGACATACAGTGGAGTATCTGGGAGGAGGTGTAAGTCTATTTCATAGATAGTAGAGGGAGCATCAGATCCTGTCAGTGTGAGATTTCCAAAGGCTGCAAACACATACATAGGACAAAATGTATTCTCAGGAAAGATGGAGAGGATCCTGTGCTTTCGGCTCAGGCTAATATTCTTGTAAGGAGGGCTAAACTCTGAAGGAGGGCTCAACTCTGAAGGAGGGCAACAGTCAACAAAAAGCCAATTTGCAAAGACTGTGAACAGCAGCTTTGCACTGGTTTGTTTGTTTTTCTGAGATCCTGGCACTAAAGAAAATCTTTGTCATATCTCTATGTAGATAAAAAACTTAAGAAACAGATAGCTCAGAGACTAAATTCCAGAGTTAACATATTAAAATATTAAAATGTACAGTGTGCAACAATAGGTTAAAAGAAAAACAAAGAAATAGGAAATGATGGCCCATCCAAAGAAACAAGATTAAACTTCAGAAACCTTCAATCAAGAATATGACTTCACACATAACAAAGACCTTAAAAAAGGCACCTTCAATATGCTCAAAGAGCTAAAAGAAAAGACAGAGAAAGAATTAAAGGATATAAGAACAATGATAACTGAACAAAATGGAGTTTTAATAAAAGGATAGAAATTATAAAAAGGAACCAACCAGAAATACCAGAGTTGAAGACAACAATAAATGAAACAAAAAAATTCCCTCAGGGGTTTCAACAGCAGATTGAAGCTGGCAGAAGAAAGATTAGAAAACCTGAAGATAAGTAAATTGAAATGATTCTGCTGAAGAGTAGAAATGAAAAATAATGAAGAGTGAACAGAGCCTGAGGTACCTATGGGGCATCATCAATTATATACCATTATACATATTTGGGAACCTTGAAAGGGGGCAGACACAGAGAGATAAAAGAGCAGAAGGAATATTTAAAAACAATGATGAAACTTTCCCAATTTAATGGAAGACTTGAACATACACGTTCAAGAACCCAAAAAGCCTCATACAGCATAAACTCAAAGAGAACCACACCAGACCCATTATAATAAACCTGTCAAATGCTAAAAACAAAGAAAGTTTTTAAAGCTACAAGAAGAAAACATTGTATAATGTGCATAAGAAAAATAAGCGATGATTTTCTCATCAGAAACCATGGAGGCAGAAGGTAGTGTGAAGAAATACTTAAAGTGTGGAAGAAAATAATTGCCATGAATCATATATTCAGTAAGATTTTGTTTCAAAAGTGAGGGAGAGATTAAAACATTCCCAGATAAGCAACAGCTGAGAGAGTATGTTACCACTAGATGCATCACTCTACGAGCAATGCTTCAATGGAGCTCTTCACATTGAAAGAAAAGAACACAAGACAGTAAATCAGAGCAAAAAGAAATAAAGATTTCTGTAAAGGCAATCACATAGGTAAGTACAAACGCCAGTACTATGCTATTGTGTTTTGGTATGTAATTCCACTTTTTATTTCTTACAGGTTTTAAAATGCAAATGCATAAAAAGTAATGATACATCTATAGGTTTGGACACACATTGAATGAACATATAATTTTTAATTAGTATAACAAAAAGGGGTACTTTTGTTGGGTTATAGGAACATAGTTTGTATGTGCTTTCAGTTAACTTGGTGTTTTAGTTTCCTACTACTGAAACAATTACCATACAATGGATTGACTTAAACAACGGGAGTTTACTGGCTTAGAGTTTGAGAGGCTAGAGGGATTTCTTCCTTTTGGGGTTGACATTTTCTGGCCGTCTGGCAATCTTTGAGGTTCCTTGGCTTTTCAATCACATGGCAATGCAAGTGTGGCATCTTCTCCATCCTCTTCCTGGTTTTGTTGTCTTGCAATTTCTGGGTTCTCCCCATGGTTTCTCTCTTTGTGACCTTCTCCACAAGGTCTCCTGTAGTAGAATTAAGATACTTCCTAAATTATACAGATATCCTTTTTAGTTTGTGGCATATTGGAGTGGTTAGAGGGAAGTACCTAAAATCATAGGACTGTGTTCCAGTAACCTTGTTTCTTGAAGATGATTGTATAATGATATGGGTCTTACAATGTAACTGTGTGATTGTGCAAACCTTGTGTCTGATGCTCCTTTTATCTAGGGTATGGACAGATGGGTAAAAAATAAACAAATAATAGAGAGGACAAAGGTTAAAATAAATTGGGTACATGAAAATACTAGTGGTCAATGAGAGGGAGGTGTAAGGGGTATGAGAGGGAGGTGTAAGGGGTATGGTATGCATGAGTTTTTTCTTTTCTTTCTTTTTCTGGAGTGATGCAAATGTTCTAAAAGATGATCATGGTGATGAATACACAACTATGTGATGATATTACGAGCCACTGATTGTACATCATGTATGAAATGTTTGCTTGTTAAGAATGTTTGTATGTTAAGATTTATCAATAAAAATAGTTTTAAAAAATCCTTCCTGATTCAGATGAACCATACTTTCACTGAGGTAAGCTCAAAGAAATATCCTAATTACAATGGGTTCACACCCACAGGAAAGTATTAAGATTAAGAACATGATTTTCTGGAATACATAACTTCAAGTTACTACAGTTGATATTAAATCAAATGTGACTATCATAGATTTAGAATGTCAAATTTAAGCCTGATGATAAACACAAAGAAAATATCTGAAAAAATATACACAGAAGAAAATGAGAAGGGACTCAAAATGATTCACTACAAAACAAACAAACAAAAAACTCAACCAAATAAATATGAAAGTAGGCAGTAAGGGGGACTTGAAGTACAAAGAAGGTACGAGACTTACAATCACTAAATAGCAAAATGTCAGAGGAAAGTCCTGCATTAGCAGTAGTTACTTTAATTGTAAATGGATTAAACTCTAAGTCAAAAGGCAAAGATTGGAAGAATGGATTTTCAAAAATCCAATTATATGTTGTTTACAAGAGACTCATGTTAATTTCAAAGAAATGAGTAGGTTAAAAATGAATAAAGGATGGAAAAATGTTCCTTGCAAATAATAACAAAAGAGTAACCATATTTTACTATTTGGTTTTTGTAAGTTTTATACCTTTTTGCTCCTTAATTCTTCCTTTACTGCCTACTTCCATATTTATTTGACTTTTTGTAGTGAACCATTTTGAGTCCCTTTTCATTTATTTATGTGTATATTTTTCAGATTTTTTTTTGTGGTTACCATGGGGTTTGAATTTAACATCCTAAATCTATAAAAGTCTCATTTAATTTGATACCAACTTAATTTCAATAGTATACATTACTATGTCCCTATATCCCTCTGTCCCCCACCCCAGTTTTGTGTGTTTCACATATTATATCTTTATACATTATCTGTCCCAAATCATATATTTATTATTACTTTTTATACAGTTGTATTTTAAATCCTGTAAATAAAACGGGTGCTACAAAGCAAAAATACAATAGTTCTAGCATTCACATTTAACCATATAGTACCTTTCCCAGAGATCTATATTCTTTCATGTGCCTTTAATCTACCATCTGGCATCTTTCCCTTTCAACCTGAGAATTCCCTTTAGCATTTCTCATAGACCAGTCTAGTAGCGACACATTTGTTCACTTTCTGTTTATCTGGGAATGTCTTAATCTCACCTTCATTTTTGACAGTTTTCTGGATATAGAAGTCTTGTTTGGCAATTTTTTTCTTTCAGCTTTTTAAACATACCATCCTACTGTGTTCTTGCTTCCATGTTTTCATATGAGTTATTGGTACTTAATCTTGCAGGAGTTCCATTGTACATGATGTATTATTTCTGTTTTGCAGTTTTCAAAAGTCCTTCTTTTTCTCTGGTATTCAACAGTTTGCAATGTGTCCTTGTTGGGTGACTTGTGAGGGTCTATTTGGGTTTATCCTGTTTGGACTTGGTTAAGATTCTTGGATGTGCATATTTATGTCTTTCTTTAAATGAAGCAAGTTTTTGTCCATCATTTCTTGGAATGTTTTTTCTGCCTCATTTTCTCTTTATTCTCCTCAAGAAACTCCCATAACGTTCACACTAATATGCTTGATGGTGTTCTACATGTTTCTTAGGTTATGTTCATTTTTCTTCATTCTTTTTGTCTTTCTGCCATCAGATTAAATTGTTCCATTTGTTTTATCTTCAGGCTCACTAATTCTTTCTTCTGCTAGTTCCATCTACTGTCAAACATCTCAGGAATTTTTAAATTCAGCTACTGTGGTCTTCAGCTCCAGTATTTGTATTTGTTTTCTTTTTATGATTTCTAGCTTTTATTGAAGTTATTTTTTTTGTTTATCTGTGGTTTCCTTGATTTAATTTAGTTCATTTTCCATTAGCTCTTTGGACATATTTAAGACACATTTTAAAGGCTTTATCTGTTATAGTTAATGCTTGGTCTTCCTCATTGATTTTTTTTATGCTTGACCTTGCTAGTTTGCAATGGCCATTTTTTTTTTTTTTTTTTAGTATGAGAAGTAATCTTTTGTTGCACTGGACATTTTACTATTTTAATGTGTTATCTTTAGGAGGTATGTTTCTCCTAAGCTTGTGTCCAGCTAGCATTATGCCTGAGATTTCCTGTACGTCAGGAGATAAGGGGGAAAAAAGAAAAGAAAAGATGAAGAAAGAAAAGAGAAAAGAAATCACTTTTCCCATTCTTTGGAGTTTGGCCTGTCTCTGTTCTCCTTCAGAGCTTAGTCATCTTAAAATGGGTGTAAAGAACCATGCAAGGTAAAGCCATAGGGCCCTTCTGGTCTCTTCTGAGCATGTGCCCTTTCCTGAGCACTGCATCTGGCCATTTTCAAGGTCTAAATGTTTCATTAATAAATATCCTTTCCTCCTTGTACCAGATGGCTTATAATATATCTTAAAGCTAATAATCATTTGTCACAGGCAGCTCTGACTTGATTTTTTACTATAAAATACTAGCTGCATGCTGTGAAAGTTCTGGGATAGAAAGTTTTGGTATGGCAAGCTTATGACAAGTGTCTAAGTTTAGCCCTTTAGGCTGCTACCATATAGATTGGCACAGACATTCATGTACCGTTATATATACACACAAGTGCTATTCTTGAGACCAGTGACCTGCGCTGGGAGCATGGGCCAGCTCTGCACTGAGCTACAGAAGGGGTAGAAGAAGGACCATCAAGGGTGATACAAGGCTTTTTACCCCTTTAAGTTGTATTTTTCTTGGTTCAGCACTTGCCCTTTAACTGCAATACTTTTAACAGTTTTTTCAGACTTCTGAGAACAAGACTGTTTTCACTGTTTTTCCTTTTTTTTTTTTTTTAACTTCTGTGGGGGATACAACTCTGAACTGTCTCACTCTGCCATCTTGGTAATGAATATCTTAAAACTTTCAAACACTTAATGGTCTCTTGGACCATTATGTTATATGAGATCTTAAGTTATATTTTCATAGAAAAATGTTTAATCAGTTTAAAACCATGTTTATCAGTTACAGGACAGAAAACTCATCCTGGCCAAGCAATTCAAGAAAATCTATGATAAAACATGACAATAATCCAACAATGAACATAATGTCACAATTCAAGCATACTCTGGAAATAAAGATCTTGGATATTTTCTTGGAATAGTCCATTTCCATGTAAGCCAGATATAGATTTTTAAATTAAGATTATATTGAGTGCATGTTAGGTTTTAGGCTTAACATTTTTTGAAAATTAATTAGAAACACCAATTGGCTCTTCAACATTCACATGGGTCCCAGAATGTTCCCTTATAAGAACAGCATGTTGAAAAGATACTTCTGAAAAAGCAAATAATAAAAATCTGGAAAAATTCTTGTTTTCTGATTTCCTGAACTATTTACTCACATCCAGTGAAATCCAATAGGGGAATGCTGTAGATGCAGTGCTGCTGCTCATACACACCCCTATTCCTTTGGAGTTGGCAAATACCTTCAGAGGCTGAAGAAAATTCCATGGACCAAGGAACATTTGCCAAAATGAAATCACCCTTCTTTGGCCCTTCCTCAATTGTAAAGGCAAGTAGATTTTCTTGGATACAACCTTGCAGGCTGATTATTGGACGCCTAGATATTTCCTTACAGATGTACAAATGTCCACAGAAGAGCTTGTTTTAAATAGCTCTCATTTTAAGATAGTTTGGTTTTAATGCAAATTGATTTGAATGGAGAATTTTATGTAGCAATTTTGCCTTATGTCTGAAGCATTTGCACCTTCGTCATTACAAGTTTTACTCTAAGTACAAAAGGACGGAGGAAAGAAGATAGAAAACACCAGCTTACAACAGAAATATTTTAATACTGACAAAAATGTTTCTTTAGACAGAATTTGCATTCTGAGATTTCCTTCTACAAGCACCATAGATTTTTTCTCAATAGAGTAGTTTGGTTGCTCTGATGTAGTCTTTCAGAATTCTGAAAATATTTTTTATGTTATCATGCTTCATTTCATCAAAGAGGATGAGAAATTGGTTTATTGAGTCTTCCTTTGGTGAATCACCATTTGGAATCAGAGGTTGGCTCTCAGGTCATAGTCTAAAGCATACATCATAGGTAATTTGCTATATATTCTTTTCTTTGTCACCCTTCATTTACTCTTTCTTTTAATTAATTAATTTTTTAATTATATGAATTGGATAGAAAACCATACAGAAAATACAGAGTTCCAAAATACTGGCCCCCCACACACACATATTCAGAGTTTCCCCTATTATCAAGTCTTTGCGTTAGCATGGTAACTTTGTCACAATTTATGAAGCAATATAATTATATTATTAACTATAGTTCATAATTTACATAAGGGTTCACTATGTTGTACAATCCTATAGGTTTTTTTTTCTTTTTTTTATTAAGAAATCTTCACACACATACAATCTATACATGGTGTACAATCAGTGGCTCACAATATCATCACATAGTTGTGTATTCATCACCATGATCATTTTTTAGAACATTTGCATCACTCCAGAAAAAGAAATAAAAAGAAAAAAAAACTCACACAAATCATAAAACTTACCCTTCCCTCTCATTGATCACTAGTATTTCCATTCACCCAATTTATTTTAACCTTTGTCCCCCTATTATTTATTTGTTTAATCCATATATTTTTACTCATAAGGAGCATCAGAAACAAAGTTTTCACAATCACCCAGTCACACTATAAATGCTATATCTTTCTATAATCGTCTTCAAGAATCTAAGCTACTGTAACACAGCTCAACAGTTTCAGGTACTTCCCTCTAGCCACTCTAATACACCATAAACTAAAAAGGAATATCTATATAATGCATAAGAATAACACCCAGGATAAGCTCTCAACTCTGTTGGAAATCTCTCAGCCACTGAAACTTTATTTTGTCTCATTTATCTCTTCCCACTTTCAGTCAAGAAGGCTTTCTCAATCCCTTGATGTCAGGTCCTGGCTCATACTGGGATTTCTGTCCCACATTGCCAGGGAAATTTACACCCCTGGGAGTCATGTCCCATGTAGGAGGGAGGACAGTGAGTTCACCTGCTGAGTTGCTCAGAGAGAGGCCACATCTGAGCATCAAAAGAGGTTCTCTGGGGGTGACTTTAGGCCTAATTTTAAGTAAGTTTAGCCTATCCTTTGCAGGAATAAGTTTCAATGGGGCGAACCCCAAGATCAAGGGCTCAGCTATTGAATTAGTTGTCCACACTGCTTGCAAGAATAACAGGAACTCTCCAAAAGGAAAAAGTTGAATATTTCTTCCTTTCTCTGCATTCTCCCAAGGGGACTTTGCAAATACTTCTTTATTCACTGCCCAAATCACTTTGTGATTTATCTGGGCATCGCACTCACCTGGACAAACCAACAGAATCTCATACCCTATTCAAGATTCCATGTACTTATGGTGTTCAACTAAACTGACCATACAAGTTAAACTAGGAAATGTACTACCTAAAATATAAATTTTGCACCCAATAAACATCTCTCCCTTTAGTCTCACACAGAATTTGAAGTTTTAAATTATGGACAATATCATCCTCTACCCTGTATTTTGATATATTTTAGTCCTATCCAGATCAACTTCATTCATACCTCTACTTGATGTCTGATCACCATTTCAAATCTTCACTCACTCTTGACCCTTGCATTTCCAATCCAGTTTGCATATTTATCAGAGTAAGAGGCTTAAATACCAATTTCATTAGATAACTTCCTTGTTGAAAACATTCCAATGGCTCCCAACTAACCTCAGAATATAGTCTGAACTTTTCTTCCTGGCACTCAAGGCCCCTCTGTAATTTGTCCCAACATATTTTAAAATCCTCTAGCACATTTTAAGGACAATTTTCTAGTGAACCAGTCTTCTCACTGATTCCTACTTTTGAATGCTAAATCCTGAGCAAGTCCCTCGAAAGTTCAGGTATATCTTTTGCATTAGAACTGACTACCCTACTCTTGCTTCTGCTGGATCACAATAGCTATAATTACAGCTACCACATAATGGGTGCCTCTTGTTCATCATGCCCTTCCCACACATTATCCCATCATGTCATCATAACAATTTTGTAAGGAGGGCATGTTTAAAGATAATGAAATTGGAGCTCATTGATATCAATTGACTTAAGATCATGTTGTTGTCACAAAATGGTAAAAACAAGACTCCCTCTTAGTACAGTTTGATACTAGAGGCAAAGCTCTTTCCACCTCTCCATGCTATCTTCATCCATCTCTTGTGCTCTGAAACTTGTCCAGAGTTACTCTTTGTATCATGTATTTGACACTTAAACTAATTCTGCCTTGAACTGCTAATTTCATGGCTAAGTTCATCTTTCCAATTTGGCTGTTAGAAGATAGTAACCCCAGACTCCTAACAAACGACCTAATCAGCATCTAGCATAGTACTAATGAGAACAGCAAAGATGAAGTGGATGATTTAGGTCTGAAATCCTGTGCACATCCCTTTTATATGTAATATTTTTTTTCTTTATTAGAGAAGTTGTGGGTTTGTAGAACAATCATGCATCAAATACAGGATACCCATAAACCACCCCACTACCAACACCTTGCATTGGTGTGAAACATTTGCTACAATTGATGACAGCACATTATTTTAATTGTACTATTAATTAAAGCCCATAGTTTAATTTAGGGTTCACTGTTGTGTAGTATATTTACATGGGTTTTTTAAAAAATTTCATTCTTTCACCAGCTATATAATCTAATATTTCATTCTTTAATCACATTCAAATATGTATTTCAGTGGTATTGAGTCCAAAATCCTGTGCTGCCATCACCACCACCCATTATCAAAAAAGTTCCATCATTTCAAATAAGAAAACTGTGCATTTCTAGCCTTAACTTACCATTCCTTATCCCCACTTTTTGCCCTGGTAACTTATAATCAAGATTCTGACCCTATGCTGTTTGCGTATTCTAGTTGTTTCAAATCAGTGAGACATAAAATATTTGTCTGTTTATATCTTGCTTATTTCATTCAATATGTTTTCAAGGTTCATCTATTCATCATATGTATCAAGACTTCATTCATTTTTATGGCTGAATATTTCATTACATGTATATACCACATTTTATTTATCAATTCATTGGTTGATGGACATTTGGGTTGCTTCCATCTTTTGAGTATTGTGAATAAATGCTGCAAGGAACATTGGTGTGCAAAATTCTGTTCAAGTCCCTGCTTTCAATTATTTTGGGTATGTACCTAGCAGCAGGATTGCTGGGTCATATGGTAATTCTATATTTAGCTTTCTGAGGAACTGTCAAACTGTCTTCCACAACAGCTTCATCATTTTACATTCCCACCAACAATGAATGACTGTTCCTATTTCTCTGCATTCTTTCCAACACTTGCTATTTTCTGAGTGTTTTTTTTTTTTAATAGCAGCCATTTGGGTATGTAATTGTATCTCATTGTGGTTTGATTTGAATTCCATGATGACTAATACTGATGAACATCTTTTCATGTGCTTTCTGGCCATTTGTATATCTTTTTCTGAGAGATGTCTGTTCAAGTCTTTCGCTCATTTCTTGTTTGTTTCTTTGTTTTGTCTTAGCTAAAGCTAAGCTATTTTGGATTGTGCTAGAGGAATGGGATACTTGGAATCATTGTAGAACAGATAGTCAAGAAGCCTGCATCATCATTTCTTGGATTTGCAGGAGAAAAGAATGGCCACCTATTGGCTCAGAAGCAGAACTTTTACCTATTTTTTAATTGGGTTGTTTGTCTTTTTGTTGTTAAGTTGAAGGATTTCTTTATATATTCTGGATTTAAATCCTATATTGGATATGTGATTTCCAAATTTTTTCTCCCAATGCACATATTGTCATTTTACCTTCATGATAAAGTCCTTTGATACACAAAATATTTTTAATTTTGATGAGGTCCCATTTATCTATTTTTCCTTTTGTTGCTTGTGCTTTGGGTAAAACATCTAAGAAACCATTGCCTAACACAAGGTCCTAAAGATGCTTCCCTATGTTTTCTTCAGTTCGTCTAGTTCTTATATTAAGGTCTCTGATTCATTTTGAGTTTATTTTTATATATAGGTGTGTGTTAGTTAGATTCAGTTGCCAACTTGGCCAGGCGAGCATACCTAGTTCTGTTGCTGCGGGCACAAGCCAATGGTACGTGAACCTCATCTGTTGCCAATTATATCTGCAGTCAGCTAGGAGGCGTGTCTGCTGCAATGAGTGACATTTGACTTAATTGGCTGGTGCTTAAATGAGAGAATGCAATGTAGCACAGCCTAAAGCAGCTCGGCATTCCTCATCTCAGCACTTGCAGCTCAGCCCAGGCCTTTGGAGATGCAGAAAGAAGTCACCCCAGGGAAAGTTGTTGGAACCCAGGGGCCTGGAGAGAAGACCAGCAGAGACCATCCTGTGCCTTCCACGTAAGAAAGAACCTCAGTGGAAAGTTGGCTGCCTTTCCTCTGAAGAACCAACAAAATAAATCCCCTTTTATTAAAAGCCAATCCGTCTCTGGTGTGTTGCATTCTGGCAGCTAGCAAACTAGAACAAGGTGTGAGGTAGGGATCCTCTTTTTTTTTTTTTTTTTTTTTTTTTGCCAAATGAAGATCCAGTTTTCCCAGGACCATTTGTTGAATAAATAACTGTTTCCCAATTGAGTCATCTTTCCCACCATGTCAAAATTTAGTTGGCCATAAAGTGGGGGTTTATTTCTGATCTCTTAATTCTATTCCATTGGTCTTTATGTCTGTCCTTGTGCTGTTTTGATTACTGTGCTGTAGTAATAAGTTTTAAGATCAGGAAGTGTGAATCTTCCAACTGCATTCTTATTTTCAAGATGGCTTTTACCCTTCAGGAGTCCCATACTCTTCCACATAAATTTGATTATTGGCTGTGGTGGTTTGAAGCTGTTATGTATCCCAAAAAAGGCCATGTTCTTCTAATCCATCTCTGTGGGTGCAGACCTGTTGTAGGTGGGACATTTTAATTAGGTTATTTCAATTGAGATATGATCCACCCCATTCAAGATAGGTTTTAATCTTTTTAGTGGAGTCCTTAATGAGAGAATAAAAGACAAAAAATCCAGAGAGCACAGAGAAAAAGCCCCCAGAGAAGCTGAGAGAGGAAACCACTGAAGTCAGAAGCTGAAGGCAATGAAACCTGGGAGAGAAGACCAGCAGACACCAGCCATGTGGCTTCCCACTTGACAGAGGTGTTCTAGATACTGGTGGCCTTTCTTCAGAGACGGTCTCATTCTGTTGATGCCTTAATTTGGACATTTTCATGGCCTTAATAACTGTAAATTTGTAAGCTAATAAATCCCCATTTAAAAGCCAATCCATTCTGGTATATCGCCTTCCAGCAGCTTTAGCAAACCAAAACATTAGCCTTTCCATTTCTGCAAAGAATGTTGTTGGAATTATGATTGGGCTTGCAGGGAATCTATAAGTTGATTTGGGTAATATTGGCATCTTAATGATATTAGTCATCCAATCCATGAACACAATATGTCCTTCCATTTATTCAGTCTTCTTTAATTTCTTTTAGCAAAGTTTTTTAGTTTTCTGTGTATAAGTCCTTTACATCCTTGGTTAAATTTAAAGAGCTCATTCTTTTAGTTGCTATTTGCAAATGGAATTGTTTTCTTGATTTTTCTTCCAATTGTTTATTGCCAGTGTCTAGAAACACTACTGAATTCTGGGTGTTGATTTTGTATATCACACTTTGCTGAATTCATTTATCGGTTCTAGGAGCTTTGTGGTAGATTTTTCAGGATTTTTTGTATATAGGATCACATAATCTGTAAATAGGGAAAGTTTTGCTTTTTCCTTTCCAATTGAGATGTTTTTATTTCTTTTTCTTGCTTAATTGTTCTGGCAGAAACTTCTAGTACATTGTTGAATAACAGTGGTGACAGTGGGTACCCCTTGTCTTGTTCCTGATCTTAGAGGGAAAACTTTCAGCCTTTCACCACTGAGTATAATATTAGCTGTGAGTTTTTCATATATGTCCTTTATCCTGTTGAGGAAGTTTCACTCTATTCCTAGTATTCTAACTATTCTTATCAAGAAAGGGTGTTAGATTTGTCAAATGCCTTTTTCTGCATCAATTGAGATGATCATGGACTTTTTTTTCCATTTTGTTAATATGGTACATTATATTAATTTTATTTTTTTGAGTTGAACCAACTTTGAATTCCTGGGATAAATTATACTTGATCAAGTTGCTTAATTCTTTTGATATGCTGTTGGATTTGACTTACCAAGTATTTTGCTGAAAATGTTTTGCATCTATCTTCATAAGAGATATGATCTGTAGTTTTCTACTTTTGTGGTAACTTCATCAGGGTTTGGTATGAGAGTGATATTAACTTTATACAATAGGTTAGGAAATATTTTCTCTTCTTCTTTTTGGAAGAGTTTGAGAAGAATTGAAGCTAAGTCTTCCTGGAATGTTTGGTAGAATTCTCCTGTGAAGCCTTTTGGTCCTGGCCTTTTCTTTATTGGGAGACTTTTGTTGTTGCTGTTGTATGTTTGTTTTCATTATTGTTTTCAGAGAAGTATATTGGAATTTATTAGGTGGCTCATAGAATTTCCAGGAAGCCTGGAATATCAGATTTGGAGACCAGGAAGAAACAAAGCAAAGCTGGATAAAACAAAACTTCAGGCAAAATCATACCCAGAACCAGTCAAGGGGACCTGCTGCCTTTGCTTGTGAATGTGAAGCTCCATATTGCCAGACAATGTAAACCTGGAGTCCCCACTTCAGAACCTAGATGTTCCTACCACAGTCACTGCCACCCATACAAATTCTCCTCAGCTCTGATTCTTGGGCAGGGTACTGTGATTTATCCAAGTCTATGTCATGTGCCCACATCCTAACTGCAAGGAAGGCTCTGAAATGAATAAATGGGCCTGTCTCCAACTTAACACCCCACAAACACAGGAAAGGAATTCAGATGCAAGGGAGCCCCAAGTCTCCATTCTTCCCTCCTTGTTCCCCTGTTTGCCTCTTTAAGACTGCCCTTTTTACATTTCAAGTCTTTATCAAAATGAAAACTCCTTTTGTTTTCGGGCAATGGTGACCCAGTGCCAGAATGGTGACCCAGTGGCAGAATTCTTGCCTGCCATGCTAGTGACCCTGGGTTCAATTTCTGGAGCCTGTTCATGCAAAAAAAAAACAAACAGAAAACTCCTCAACGATGCCTTCTCTTGACCACTGTATCTTATAAGATCTTCCCTCTGTTGTCTTCTGCACAAGGTTTCTTCCTTCATAGCATTTACCACAGGAATTATTTATTTAGACTGCACAATCCATGAGTATTGGTACCTTGACTGTATGGTTCACACTTGCTTCCCAGTGCCTTGACCATGACTTGTCACAGAGTGCTCTTGGTAGATATTTGTTGAATGAATTAATAAATGCATAAATACCCAGAAGGCAGAAACTCTGTTTGCGCATTTCTTTTAAGTAAACATAGTATTACATTAAAGAGGGAATTCCCACAAATTACACTGAGAATTTATTACCTTAGAGCCATAGCCAGAGTAACGGTCTTATTACTTGGCACAGTACCATGTATAGTCATGCATTTCTATTGCTGTTATTCTTTATCTAATGGGGAATACTTCTATAACTGACAATCTATAGGTTTTTTACTCATCACATTTTCTGCTCATAATTGGCTTCTTCTCTTACTTGAAGACATAGGGGTAAGAAAAAAAAAGCATACCTTGCACCCTACTGCAAATTTGGTGCTTATTTAAATCTTGTACACTTTTATATGCCAAATGTTTATAGAAAGCTTCATAATTGCAACCCAGAAGTGGCATAATGACTGATGACTTTCCAAGCAATATCAGGATCTGAGATCATCAAAGCTTTTTGTGAATTTCTTCCTCACCTTTACACAGTTAGGCCACTTTATGGTACCTTACGAGTGCTTTTATTGATGGCAGCATTTCAGTAAAAAAGTTTTTATTCACGAGCATGTTACAGTAACGAGTCTAGACCACTTCCAGACAACCTGACTCCCTGCTCTGTGCCTCTGGATTTTGAACATAACTCTAGTCTAATAATTCTCAGCCACATTACTCTGAGATACAGATAGCTAGGCCCTTGTCTTACAGATTTTTGCATTTTCAATAATATTCACCATAGACCTGAACACATTGTTTCTCAGCGAATATTGGCTATTTAAAGTCTCTTTTAAATGTATACGTATTCTATGCAGCACTCAATATACTCTGACTACATAGCAACTGCAGTTCACTGACTGACAATGTCATTCACTGACTCCAGTCAGCATATCCCTGTCCAACCATCCTGGAAAGGTTATGGGTTTGATCAATTTCTCTAATGTGTTAGAAAAGTTTAAGAACTATTGTTGCAGAGGCTTCTAATCCCAAGTCATCTGTTGTAAGTATAGGTGGAAAAAGATTCTACCTCCAAACACACTTTTTCTATTTCTGTATACCTGGAAAAGTAGTAGTAGTAACAGACATACACTGAACAAATACTTTACATGTATTTTCTCACTAAAGCTCAGAATCCATGAAATCAATAAATCAATCAGAGAAAAAATTGTGTGTGCATATATGTGTATGTGTGTGTGTACGAACACACTACAATGCATACATAGGTTATATCTGAGCATGAGCTTTGTTATTCTTTTAGGTCTTAGTGTTAAATTTTTTATGATAATCTATTTACCCTGTATATATTTGTTTCATTTAATGTTCTCACTTTAAATAGAACCCAGCCCCTTGTCACAAACAATTTATGATTTGAAACAATATACCTTAAGAACTGGTCTGATTGAGAAACTGGATGTTCTGGATAGCATATCTTTTCAATTAATCGTTTACCTATTAATGCTTTAAATTTTCTCACATCACAAATAGCCATGAATAGATGCAAGGAATTTGAACTTTGGATCTTTTCTAATGTTGGGAGGTATTTGATAACTGACTCAATCTCTTTACTAGTATTCGATTTGTTGAGATCTTCTATTTCTTCTCGAGTCACTGTGGTAGTTTGTGTGTTTCTAAGAATTTACCCATTCATCTAGGTTATCTAATTTATTGGTACACAGTTGTTCATAGTATCTTCTAGTCCCTTTATTTCAGCAAAATTGGTAGTATAGTCCTCTTTTTCATATCTAATTTTCATTATTTGTATCCTCTATTTTTTTCTTTGTCAGTCTGGCTAAATGTTTGTCAATTTTATCAGTCTTGCTCTTCTTTTTTCTACTTCCAGTTTAAATCTCTGATTTGAAGTCTTTCTTCTTTTTTAATGTAAGTAGTAAGAGCTATAAATTTCCATTTCAGTACTACCTTCACTGCATCTCATACATTTTAATATGTTGCCTTTTCATTTTCATTTACTTCAAGATATTTCCTAATTTCACTTCTGATTTCTTCTTTAACTCACTGGTTATTTAAGACTATGTTGTTTAATTTCCAAATATTTGTGAAATTTCCATGTATCCCTCTGTTACTGATTTTTAGTTTCATTCCATTATGGTTGGAGAATATACATTGTATGAGTTCGTTGTATTTGAATTTACTGAGAATTGTTTAGTGACCCAACATATGGACTATCCAGGAGAATGATCCACGTGCACTTGAGAAGAATATGTATTCTGCTTTTGTTGCATGCAGTATTCTGTACATGTCTGTTAGGTGTGGTTGGTTTAGTGTATCATTCAAGTCTTATAGTTCCTTATTGATCTTCTGACTAGATGTACTATCTGTTATAGAAAGCGGGGTGTTAAAGTTTCCTACTATTAATGTAGAACCATCAATTTTCCCCATCAAATCTGTCACTATTTGCTTCATAAATTTTTGGACTCTGCTATTAGGTGCATATATACTTGTAATTGTTACATCTTCTTGTTGTCTCTTCTATCAGTATATAATAACCATCTTTGTCCCTTGTAACTTAAAGTTTATTTTATCTGATATTAGCATCACCAGCCACTCCAGCTGTCTTTTGGTTATTACTTGCATGGTATATTTTCCCCATCCTTTCACGTTTCACCTACTTGTATCATTGAGTTTAAGGTGAGTCTGTTGCAGACAACATATATTTGGGTCATGCTTTTTTGTACATTCTGACAATCTCTCCTTTTTTACTGGAGAGTTTAATCTATCTACATTTAAAATCACCACTAATAATACATGACTTTTTTCTGCAATTTTATTAGCCTTTGTAAATTTTATACCATTTTGTTCCTCACTTCCATTAATATCTACTTTTATATTTATTTGATTTTTTTGTATGTGTTGAGTGCCTTTTCATTTCTGTCTGGATATATTTTTCATCTGTTATCTTTGTGGTTATTATGGGGTTAAAATTTAACATCTTAAATATATAAGAGCCATACTTGCTTTGATACCATCTTAACTTCAATAGCACGCATATATACTTTTCCTATATCCCTCTGTCCCTTCCCCCTGGTTTTTGTACTTGTTACCATATAACAAGTACATTACAGGTACCAAACCATAAATTTATTATTACTTTTATGCATTTTAGCACCTGTAGGAAGTAAGAAGTGGAATTATATATCAAACAACACAATAATACTGGCATTTATAAATGCCAAATGGTTATCTTGCCCACAGGTCTTTATATCTTTATGATGCTTAGAACTACTGTCTAGTGTTCTTTTCTTTCAGTTTAAGAGCTCCCTTTAGCATTGCTTGTAAGACGGGTCAACTTTGGTTTATCTGAGAATATATTTCTCTCTCCCTTATTTTTGAAAGACAGTCTCACAAGATATAAAATTCTTGACTTAGCAGTTGTTTTCTTTCAGCACTTTAACTATGTCAACTCACTGTCTTCTTGCCTTCATCGTTCCTGATGAGCCAGCACTCAGTCTAATTGAGACTTCCTGGTACATAAAATGTTGCTTTTCTCTTGCAGCTTTCAGAACTCTGTCTTCATTCTTTGCATTAGATAGTGAAATGAATATATAATGGGGTATATTTTTCTTCATTTTTATCCTGTTAGGTGTTCACTGAGCTTCTTTGATGTGCATATTCATATCTTTTGCTAAGTTTGCAAAGTTCTCTGTTATTATTTCTTTGACTATTCCTTCTGCCCCTTTCTCTTTTTCTTCTCTTTATTGGACTCCCATGTTGCATATATTGGTGTCCTTGATGGTGCCATACTTCTTTTGTGCTATTTGGTTTTTAATATTTCTTTTTTCTTTCTGCTCTTCAGCATGGCTAATTTCAAGAGTACTGTCTTCAAGTCCACTGATTCTTTCTTCTGCTAGCTCCAATCTGCTCTTGAAACCCTCCTGGGAATTTTTTCATTTCAATTATCGTGGTCTTCAACTGCAGTAGTTCTGTTTGGTTCCTTTTAAAAATTTCTTTCTCTTTATTTAGACTCTCATATTGCTCATTCATTGTCGTCCTCCTATTATTTGGTTCTTTTGCTGTACTTTCCTTCATCTCCTTGAGTCTTTTTAAGATCATTTTTTAAAAGGCTTTTTTCAGTATTTCCATAATCTCATCTTCTCTATGCTTAGGTTTTTCTGTATTTTTATCCTGTTCCTTCAGATGGACCATCATTTCCTGTTTCTTTGTCTCATTTTTTGTGTGTATGTATGGCAACATGTAAATTTTAATATTTTAAAATGTTAATTCTGGGATTTATTACCTGAGACGTCTATTTTTTAGCTTTATAATCAGCTTGTGAGAAAACAGATTTTTTTGAGCTTCAGTCCTCCTATGGGGAAGTCTGCCCAAGGTAAATGCAATGTGCAGGGTTTAACCTGACTTTCTGGGCCTCTGTCTTTTTCTGGGCTCTTGCTGGTTGGTTGTTTTAGAGTGCCCCTGTTTACAGAAGTTTGGTTGTCTCCCCTGTTTCATAGGAGACATATCTCTTTCTCCCACGTGTTTAGAATTGACAGGGTTTTGTCCTAGAGGGTCTGCCTCTATAGTTTTTTACACCCCTTTCATTGTCTCAAGTTGCTTTTGCCTGGAAGGTAAATTCTGGTAGGAGGCATTCAGCTAAAATACAGGGCCAGGAACCCACAAAAGGGGTATAGACTGGCTCCAAAGTGCCCTGGGGAGGGGACCAGGAAGGCTGCCCAAAGTTTCTCTGATGGCATCCAAAGCTGAGCTTTCCTGGCCTGTCCAGCAAATGCAGCCCCTTCACCTAACTGTCCCCCCAAATCTTAAGGAAGTACAGCATCTTTAAAACTCCACCTTTGTCAGTGTCTGGATGGGGTTGAAACAATAGCTGTCTTCAGAGCCAGGCCTCCAGCAATCCAAATTTGCTCATCAAAAGCCATGATCAGCAATGCCCACCCCTGTTCTTGGGGAATAGAGATTTTATATCCCTGTCAATAGAGATAGCCACGGACTGGACTCCAAGGTAGCCTGCTATGAGAGGGGAATAGGTGCTAGTTGCCACATCCCAGAAAGAACAATTTACTATCCTGTACCACAGTTTATCAGCCTCTTCTTCCTGCTTTTCCTGGTTGCTATACAGTGTTCTTCTGGTTTCTGGAGTTTCAAAATAGTTGTTTCAGATAGTTCTTGCCTGTTAAATAGTTATTTTGGTGGAAGGATTGAGTCGTGGAGCTTTCTACTCAGTTATCATCCCCAGAAGTGCCTACCCTTTTTTTAGTTGAATTCTCCCCCTGATTTTCTATTTCTGTTCCTGGTAATGTCACTGTTCGCTGAATTAATGTCCGCAAATGAAGTAAAATAACTTTATCTGGACCTATGTAACTACCAGAGGGTGTGACTCATAAAGGATACAAAAGAGGAGGTTGAGCTGGACTCTATACTAAACTGTTTGAAATTAATAAAATATTGAATTAATGGGGTTAAGTGAATCATCTGATGAAAGATCTTTATTTATAAATAATCCACATTGGAAATTGGATTTTTTTCTTTAATCACAGCTTAATTTCATAAAATGAAATTACTGAAGTCAAATTTAATTCATACAATGTAATAAAAATGCAATAATTTGAAATGCTATAATGTCTCATTGTAGAAGTTTACTTGTGTGTGAAATGGAAAGCATTTAGCATAGATATTTTGCTTTGCTCTGACTTCCTTAACTGAAACTTTCTTTAAAATGCACCAAATTATGCAATAATAAACATATTCTTTGGCCTTCCTATCTTTTCTGCAAACCACAGCCACATTCAATTCTTTCAGGAGACACTTCTTATTCATTGCCTTTTAGTGGTAAATTCATTATGGGACTTCCAGCATTGCCAACAAGCATTGTACTTTTTAAATGGCTCATTACTTACTGAAGGATTTGGTAAAGGACTTTTGCCAAGGATGAAATGATAACACATTTTGAAAACAGAGGTTAAAAGATTTTAAACTTGGTACAAAATCTTTTGTGAATGAGATAAAATGCTTGCTGAACTTAGCTAATTGTTCAGTTTTGGATATTTATTTATTTACTTTATTTGATGAAAGAAAATAAAAAAGAAAATCATGGAGAGTTTTCGGGCTTATAAATCTGCTACTAAATCTGCTACTAGACATATGCTGTGTGTATTTTCATAAAGACTTTTATTGTGGTCCTTAAGCAGCATATCCATGCCAGCTGGTTGGACTGGAATAGAAAACAAATCATGTAGATGAAGCTGTTATTGGGTCAATAATATGCTAATTAAAAGGATTTGTGCAACCATCTGTAGAATTCCCACAGTAGACGTTTGTTTCTAGGACCCTCAGCATTACTACTCACTGATGATGATGGGAACAAAGTTGTTGGTGAACCTGGTGGATTTATAAAGTATATTTTACACTGGATAAGGATTTACATTAATTATACATAGCTTAGTAGACAGAAAATGTTTCTTTGGAGTCATGTTATTTTAACTATGTTCTATGTAGAATATATCACCATCACATTACAGTTACCCATTTACAATAATTGTACACTATAAAACAGAATTTAAATCAGGAGATCGTATGGCCAGTGTGAGTAACTAAGTGAATAATTTGTGCACCCAGGCCTAGCAGGTTTTATGTAGTGTAAGAATTTAGCTTTGCGAAAATAAGTATGAGGAGAGAATAAGAGAATTAGCCATGTTATCTTACCTTTCAAAATGGAAAAGGTTACTTTGAGCATGTGGTTTAGAGTTGGCTTGATGTAGCTCTTAAGAAATGCAAAAATGGTTGCTTCAGAAACTTCAGAAATAGTGTGCTTTACTATTTCCACAGTAATAAAATTACTTGGAACATGTGGTGTCAAAATATCTGAATTTTATTCTTATCAGGCATTCTATAGCATAGCTCTGTCCCTCAGACCCTACCCAGCTCTTCATTTCTATTGTCTACTGCCCTGAGGGGTTTCCTTATTTTTATATTTGTCTACTTTTCAACATAGCAGCATGCAGCATAAAATGTTTCACTTTGTTATGATAAGTTGAGGAACAAATAGGTTGTGTCAAAAAGGTAAGATATACCTCAAATACACCTCAAACCAAAACATAACATCAGACATCTCATTAAATATAGAATCCTCTCAGCTGAGCCGGTTCCAATGACTTCCGAGCCCTTTGATAACTCTGATGTGGTCTACAAAGTTGGTTTTGGTTGGGACCCTATAGATACTAAGATTTTCTCTTGTTCTCTATTTATCATGGTACTGGAATTCCTACCGATACTCTACCCCAAATTAGGAAAAGCATATAATCATTCCACTGGTTTCAAGAATTTGATATTACAGACATTCATTTCTAGGCCTCAGTTTCAAGGGTGTTCTTAAGTGCCTGATTTCGGTCATTAAAAAATCCATTTTAGCTCTTTCTCTCTTTGTCTCTGTCTCTCTCTCTCTCTCCATCGCTCTGTCTCTCTCTCTCAGTCTCTCTTTCTGTGTGTGCCTCTCTCTCTCTCCCTTTATTCCTTTCTCTCTCCCTCTCTCTGTCTCTCTCCCTTTATGCCTCTCTTTCTCTCTCTCTCTCTTTCCCCCTCATCAGTTTGACCAACTAGGTTAATTACTTTTATGTATTAAAGCTTTAAAGTAAAATAAATAAGTTAATGAATTAATAAAAAAAATCCATTTTAGTAATAGAGTACAAAAATCCCAAATACACATTATTTTAATAATTGCATATCAATTGGAGTTCACCAAAGCACCAATACCTGTCATGTAGGTTAACAGACTTAGCCTTATTTAATTTAAGAGTATTCTGATATAGCAAGGAACTCCTTTAACAAAAAATAACCACTTGCTTACTCTATGTATCAATATTTTGGCATTACTTTGCAATTTCAGCAGAGATCGTTGATACTTAGCAATATCTATGTGCTCCTTTATATTTCCCAGATTCTCCTGTAGTTAAGATAGCCATGTGATTAATTCCGACCAATATGAGAACATGATTTGTGTTAATTTCCAAATTGATATAGTTAAGAATATGTTTCTCTTCTTCATTCTCCACTTGCATCCCCATTTGCCAGCTTCAAGCCATTAAGACAGCAGAGTCTCAAGATGGAAGAGCTTTGGTCCCTGAGTCACTAGTTGGAGGACAATTGCTTGCCCAACGAAATTGTAATGTGAGTGAAAATGAACTTATGGTGTATTAAGTCACCATGACTTCAGGATTTATTTGATATCTCTGAATAATTTAGCCTATAATACAACAACCAACAAAAGAGAGACAAATAAATTGGATGCCAAGGGTAATAAAGGATTGCAATCTTCAAAATTTCAAAATTTTGTGTTCATCAAAATGGCTTAATTCATCATAAGTATTGTCTTAAGTTTATCCTTTAAAATCTTATGAATCTTTAAAGGCTTCAACGTTGTTATTGGTTATTTTTATAATACATTTATATATTTCAACTTAACAAATATATTTATACTGATAAAATAATAAAATACTATGTTTCAGATATTAAGATTCCATGCAAAATTTATCTGGAATAGAAAGGATTCTACTTTCATAAGAGTTAGAAAATCACTTGACTAGATGTTATCAAAATTCCATAAAATAATAAGGTTCAATAACAGTAAGCTCAGTACTTTCTGCAATGCAACAAAAGTAAGATCATATCTATGAAATTCATGCTATTTCATGGGTTCATATTCTACCAGGGGTAGCAGATAGGAAGAATTATCAGATGCAGGAAATGCTGAAAGAATGGATGAATCTTGTTATTTTTAATTCAGAATTCAACTGGTTTTTAGAAAAGGAATATGATACTCTTAATAATGGAACTCACCATAATGTTTGGAGCTGAAACACACACTTAAAACATGTACCCATACTTTTATATCTCAATTCCCTATATCAGGAATGAGACTATCTATATTAGTTATCTATTGCTGAGAAATAAATTATGTCAAAATGTAAGGGCTTAAAACATAAACATTTATTATCCCACCATTTCTGTGGGTCAGGAATGCAAGAATGGCTTAGCTGGAGTCCCCAATCTTGGGGTTTGTTCATATGAAACTTAACCCTGCAAAGGATAGGCTAAGCCTACTTAAAATTAGGCCTAAGAGTCACCCCTAAGGGAACCTCTTTTGTTGCTCAGATGTGGCCTCTCTCTCTCAGCCAACATGACAAGCAAACTCACTGCCCTCCCCCTCTCTACATGGAACATGACTCCCAGGGGTGTGGACCTTCCTGGCAACGAGGGACAGAAATCCTAGAATGAGCTGGGACTCAGCATCAAGAGATTGAGAAAACCTTCTCAGTCAAAAGGGGGAAGAGCGAAATGAGACAAAATAAGGTGTCAATGGCTGAGAGATTCCAAACAGAGTCGAGAGGTTATCCTGGAGGTTATTCTTATACATTAAATAGATATCATCTTTCTAGTTAAGGTGTAATGGAGAGGCTAGAGGGAACTGCCTGAAATGTAGAGCTGTGTTCCAGTAGCCATGTGTCTTGAAGATGATTGTATGATACAGCTTTTGCAATATGACTGAGTGATTGTGAAAACCTTGTGTCTGATGCTCCTTTTGTCTACCTTATCAATGGACAAGTAAAACATATGGATTAAAAATAAACAAATAATAGGGGGAACAAATGTTAAAATACATTTAGTAGATTGAAATGCTGATGATTAGTGAGGGGTAGTGGAAGGGGGTATGGTATGTATGAATTTTTTTCTTTCTTCTTTTTATTTCCTTTTCTGGATTGACGCAAATGTTCTGAGAAATGACCATGATGATGAATATACAACTGTGATGATATTGTGAGTTACTGATTGTAAATCAAGAATGGAATGATCATATGGTAAGAATATTTGGGTTTGTATGTGGTTATGTTTAATAAATAAATAAATAAAAAGAGTGGTTAGCTGGACGTTTCTGACTCTGCAAGATCCACATCCAAGATAGTTCACTCACACTGCTGACAATCTGGTACTGACTTGCAGGAAGCTTCTGTTCCTCACCATGTTATGGACCTCTTCACGAGGATGATTGCACGTCCTGGCAACATGGTGTCTGGCTTCCTCAAGAGGGTGTGATCAAAGAGAGATCAAGGTGGAAGCTACACTATCCTTTATGACCTAACCTCAGAGTCACAACTACTTTATCCTAATAAGTTACACAGCACTGCCCTTTTCAATGTGGGGGGGACACTATATAGATGCAAATACCAAGGAGACTCACTGGGAGCCATCGTGGAGACTGGCTACCCCAAAGTCTTCTTCAAAGAAGAAAATTTTATTTGTAATTAATCATGTGAAGCTGACCACCCATTAAACTGTTTTTATCAGCTGGGAGTGAGTTTCTTCAAAAATGTTCATCGTAAGCACAGTTTTTAAAAAAATGTCATATTTGGGAAAAAATACTGGAGAATTTTCATGAAGACTTGCACATCCACAAAGGAACAGGTTGGCCTACAAATGCTGAATTTCCTATCTCGAAACATGCAGTTGAAGGGAACCAGAAACATCTTTTAAATATATTAAAGTCAGCTATTAATTTTTATATGTACTGATACTCAATTTTTTAAAAAAAACTTCTCAGCTTGGTTTAAAACATCATCTACAGGGCAGGTCACGGTGGCTCAGCAGGCAGAGTTCTCATCTGCCATGCCAGAGACCTGGGTTCATTTCCCTGGTGCCTGCCCATGTTAAAAAAAAAAAAAGCACCACATATTTTGCCTTTCTGAATCTAATAAAAAAACTGGGTTGCCTGGAAACTGGAACTTTAAGACAGGACTCAAATATCATAATAAATAACAAATAAATAAAATAATGTATCCAGGAAAACATACATAAAAAAGTTCTAGCATAAGACAAAACATTCTCTCGCAAAAAAACCTACAACACTTTTTAAACTAATTTCTTCTTTATCTGCCCTCAAGACTATTATTTTTCAGTCAAATATTACCATTTTATCCTCATTTCCTCCATTTATGCTTAAAGAAAATGTTAAAATTCTAAACTCTGCAACCTCATGGAGCCCCAGAATCACTCTGAGCACTTCTTGGGGTAGCCTCTTGTAGTCTCTTCTTGGGACTCCGTGATTGTCACCCAAATGCTAACTCTGGTTTGTTGTAGAGCCAGGTTGGGCTGAATCTTCAAAACCTGTGCTATTAAGACTTAGTCTGTCTTTGGCACAGAGAAACCAGAAAGCACCTGGACTTCATATGTTAGAATTTATTTTTTTAAAATAGACCACAGACACTATTCCTAAGCCTAGTGGGTTTAGCTATCAACAGAAAACAATTAAATAAAAATTAATCAAATGGCTTCCTATTAAAGAAAGCAGCTGTGAGAGGGGAGAAGGCTAGGAAAACATCTCAGTAAAGCTCACTATCAAATGCTGAAGGCAACAGCAGATCAGATGGACCAGGAAAGGCACTATGGGAATCAGACAAAGTCCACATCAGTGAAGAGTGAAGTAGAAGTGATGGCTTCAGGCCAAACGGAGGCAAGAAACAGATGGCAGCAAAATTAAAACATCTGATTAGACTGGAGATCTTAGATGGCTGTCAACCAACAAATACAAATGAATTAGAGAGACCGGACAACTAAGGAACAGTATTGGGGAAAGAAACCATTCATGCTTAACTCTAAATAATTGCTGACCTTGTTGCTATGAAATTTCATGCATTTGTAAGTAAAGATTAATTAAATTGAAGAGATAAAGTGAAAAAATAATCATCTGTAACAAAATTTCTGGACAATTCTAACAAAACAGGAGGGTTAAAGCAAGGGAAAGAAGTAAAAGTGTATTAAAGATCTTGTCTTGCTGAATGAAAATAGGCAATTTGCAAAATAGTATTATACCTTTTCATAGGTTCTATTTTGATAAATTAAAAAACCTATTTACAAATGACTTAGAAAAATCTCTGGATAAACAGTATAATTTTTTTAGTGGTCTCTGGGAAAAGAAGAGAAATATTTGTACACTTTTGTATTTAAATTTTTAAGAAAACATGAAACCCTTAAAAATGTCCTTTGAAATAAAACTTTAAAAATGATACATTCCAAAAACATGTTTCACTCTCATTTTTTGATGTTGATATGCTAATTTTAAGCTTCCTGCATTTTGTGAAAGAAACGTGCCACAGTGAATATCGGACATTGTGGGAGCCCTAAAGTTCCATGTTTAGATCTCCCTTCAAGAACTAATTTGCCCTTCAGCTGCAAGGGGTTAAATTAGTGAACTGCCTCCAACTGTTAATCATCAGCATCCTCCTCACTTTTGAGCCAAGGCCACACTTCTCCAGGCAGTACTGGCCAATGACTTGACCATGGTGAAGGCATTAGAGTCTGGCCATTTCTGTTTACAGTTCCTCTTAACAGGCAAGCTTTGTTCTATGTTTACTCCAGTAGGTTGGCCAAGCCTTCGTTAGTACTGCATCATGGTCTGAGGTTTTCCATGCCCAACACCATGTCCTCCTCCTTTCTTTTCACAGTTGTCACATCTGTATCACAGCCGGAGTCTTTGCTTAATTCTATCTGATCTCTCTTTCATCTTTCAAAGACATTATCACCTTCTCTCCTACACACACACTGCACCAATAAATCTTTTGCATTTCTAACTCCCTCTCAGTATCTGCTTCCTAGAGGTCCCAAACAACACATGCCTTTTGGGTTCTTATATAGTTTACAATGACTTTTTTTTTTCTGGGAACTCCTCTCTCCACGCCCACCCCTTAGTCCCCTGCCAAGCTTTGTTTTTTATCATATGATTCTGTCCTCCTGACATTATCAGTACAGAGGGTGGACATGTGATCAAGTTGAATCAATGGATATTGTAACCTATAAGAAATCCACTCCCTACCCCCATATTTTCCTAATGCTTGCTGTTGAGGATTGAACCATGTTTTCTTTCCCAAAGGTATGTTCAGATTACCAACCCCTGGTCCTGTGGGTATGAGGTGTGCACTCAATATAAAGAGAACCTTTGAAAATGTTATTAGTTAAGATGTACCCAATCTGAATGAGGATGGCCTTAATCCAGTATGGCTAAAGTCTTGAGACGCAAAGGAAATCGGACACAGAGAGAAGCCCCGAGAAGCAGCCTGAAGCCAGAAGTCACAGGAACCTGGAAGAGAAGGGATTCCATGTGCATTGCCATATGACAGAAAGGTCAAGGAACCTCAATGATTGCCAGCCAGCCATAAGATACTGACCCCAGGAGGAAGCAAGCCTTCTAGTTCTGAAATTGTGAGCCAATAAATTCCTGTGGTTAATACAACTTACTGTATGGTATTTGTTTTAGCAGCTAGTAAGCTAAAATACTAGCTCAAGTAGATTTCTATTGCTTGTAACCACAATTCCTATCTATACATTCAACAATTTGGTTTCTCTATCATGGGCCCTACAAAAAAGTATACTGATGAGCTATGCTTTACTTTATGGAGGTTCCTGAACAATGGGACTATAAAGAAAGGATTTATAAAGAGAATACTATTTTTCCCAGTGATTTCCATCATAAAGTGATGTTTACACCTTAAAATGCTTGATCCCAGGAAATGAAGACAATGTAATATTGTGGATTGAGCACTGGTTTGAATCTGAAGACCCTTCAAATCCCAATTTGCCACTGACCGGTTATGTGATACTGGGCAAGCCATTTCACTTGTCTGGGGTTTGGTTTTGTGACTTATAAAATAGGTCAGGGTGGGCCATGATGGCTCAGCGGTAGAGTTCTCGCCTGCTATGCTGGAGACCTGGGTTCAATTCCTGGTGCCTGCCCATGCAAAAAAATAAAACAAAATAGGTCACATTATTATATAATGTAATAATATAATAATTATTATATATTTCTAAGGTTCCATCCAATTCTGTCACTCGATACTGTGTCTAGCCCCGTTTCTCCAGAGACTATGACAGTGTCTGCTACCTAATAATGTGCTCAATAAATATTTGTTGAATTGAATAAGTTAATAAGTAATTAAAAAGAACTTCAAGGATATTTGAGTCTTTAGCTAGAAGCAAGCAAATCAAAATGTTTAAAATCTTATGAGAAGACCCAGGTTCGATTCCTGGTTCATGCACTTCCTCAAAAAACAAACAAACAAGAAAAACAAACTAAAAGAAACAAAAATTCAACAAATAGTGCAGCAATAACAGGATACTCACATGGAAAAATAATGAAATGTGACCGCGGCATACAGCATACTAAAAAAAAAAAAAATCTTATGAGTAAAAGAAAGATGATTTCTTTTTTCTTTCCTTTTCTGTATTTTCTGGGATTTTGCATCCTTTCCTCTCTAGCCCAGACCTCATCAGTCAATATTTTAGCCCTTTCTATAGCATCCTCATCCTTTCAACTCTCATCTGCTGCTGCACTTTCTTGTTAACTCCAAACTTGAGCCAAGCTCTATCTTTCTGATCTACACCAGGTTTGTTGAGCAAGTTACTCAAAAGCATGCCATAAAAAAGTACTGTAAAATAATAATATGCACTGTATTTATTTATTTATTGTTTGTCCCTCCAGCAGGCATATAGTTCCACTAGGGCAAGGGTATTTTGTTCATGCTGAATCTCCAATGCTTAGGACAATTTCTGGCACACAGTAGGAGCTTAAAAAAAAGATTTGTTGATTGATTGAATGACTGAATAGTCATTGTAACCTGGGTTTGTTCTGAAAAGCTATTTGGGCTGAAGATTTAAAAGTGGGGATTTTGAAAAGGGTACAGGGAGTGAAGGGTCAGTTGCAACTTTAAATACAGGAGATGTTTCAGCAAATACTTGAATCAGGTTAGGGAATGAGCCATTTTTCACTTATTATGGTTCTGGATTATCTTCCTGACTGGAATACAGTATCCCTTCTGCTCCCCCTCCCCCAGCCCCTACAAAAGAGTCTTACCTTGCACAGAAAGAATAGCAAATACACAGGCCCTGGTGTACTTGCGAGATACAAGGAGGCCCATGTGGCTAAGGTGGGGTGAGCAAGGTAAAGAATACGGGAGGTAAGTTTGGAGAGGCAACACATCAGGTCGGGTCTGGAGGCTACTGGGAGGATATTTGGTTTTACCTTGAGCGAGGTGACAAGATACCAATAGGTTTTTCAGAAAATGAATGCCATGGTTTAACTTATGTTTTATGTTTTTTGGGGGGTAGGGGTGGGAGTGCATGGTCTGAGAATCAAACCTGGATCTCCTGCAAGGCAGGCGAGCATTTTATCACTGAGCCACCCAAAACTTATGTCTTAAAAGGACAGTTTTGACTACTGTGATTGTAGGAAGCAAAGGCAGGAGCAGGTAGATCAGTTGGGAGATGTGCTGGTTTAAAATGATGTATGGACCCTAGAAAAGCCATGTTTTAATCAAAATCCCCAAATCCCAAAGGCAGAATAATCCCTACTCAATACTGTATGTTTGAAACAAATCAGATCATCTCCCTGGAGATGTGATTTAATCAAGAGTGGTTGTTAAACTGGATTAGGTAACGACATGTCTCCACCCTTTTGGGTGGGTCTTGATTAGTTTCTGAAGTCCTATAAAAGAGGAAACATTTTGGAGAAAAGGAGATTCGGAGAGAGCAGAGAATGCTGCAGCACCACGAAGCAGAGAATCCACGAGCCAGCAACCTTTGGAGATGAAGAAGGAAAACGCCTCCCAGGGAGCTTCATGAAACAGGAAGCCAGGAGAGAAAGCCAGTAGATGACGCCATGTTCGCCATGTGCCCTTTCACCTGAGAGAGAAGCCCAGACTATGTTCACCATGTGCCTTCTCACTTGAGAGAGAAACCCTGAACTTCATCGGCCTTCTTGAAAAAGGTATCTTTTCTGGATGCCTTTGATGGGACATTTCTATAGACTTGTTTTAATTGGGACATTGTCTTGGCCTTAGAACTGCAAACTAGCAACTTATTAAATTCCCCTTTTTAAAAGCCATTCTGTTTCTGGTATATTGCATTCCAGCAGCTAGCAAACTAGAACAGGAGATAATGTAATTACACTTGCTAGATGTTCCATAGGCATTCCAAAGCCATTTAATGAAAATTGAACCCACTACTTCCTTCCCAGCCTTGTTTCTTTAGCAGTTCTTTGCATATTCAAAAATGGTAGTACTTGGCACCCAACTGCCCAAACCAGAAATTTTTTTCTCTTACAACTCATGCTAGATCATTTAGCTGACCACTCTATTTTAATGAACAAACTAAGGCTTAGAGTGGTAACTTTCCATTGGTAACACAGTCAGTAACAGGCAGAAGTGGGCTCAGAATCCTAGAAAATCCTTAGATTTTCTGTTTAGCTTTGATTCCTATTCTATTATGGGGTTAAAAAAAATCATAGAACAAACCTCAGGTGCTTATAATAATAGAGTAAGTTGTGGTATATGAGTCTAAATTAGAAAACATTTTTTTAAAGAGCACATATTTTTCTCATGATATGTAGAAAATCATAGAATAAGAATAAGCCCTGGAAAATAAAGTTTCAAACGGAACTAGAAAGTTCTGATTTTAATGATATTTGGTACTACCAGTTCAGCAATGCTATGTGCTCTTGTAGTGATGTACGTAGTAATTACTTTCCCATGTTTTGATTTATTTTCATCTTTTTTTTTTTTTTTGGCGCATGGTCTGGGACTCGAACCCGGGTCTGTCAAATGGAAGGCGAGCATTCTACCACCTAATCACCCATGCATCCTTCTTTTCATCTGTTATTCAACAGATATTTATTGAACACATACTATATTCCAAGAACTGTTCTAGGACTTGAGGATAGAGGATGAACAAAAAAAGACAAAGTTTTTGCTTCCATAGATCTCATAAAAAGTATAGTATTTTTGGGCGGGCCGTGGTGGCTCAGCAGGCAGAGTTCTTGCCTGCCATGCCAGAAACCCAGGTTCAATTCCTGGTGTCTGCCCACACACCAAAAAAGTCTAGTACCTTTTACAAAGGAGGGTCCATCCAATATGAATGTGTCATTAAACCTCTCCCCTGCTATTCTCAAAAGTGTAAAAACATAGTTATTACCAAAGCATTTTCTGTATAGGTTATGCTTCTTTTTGATCCCTTAACTACCTACTTTCCCCTCATATCCCCTCATCTAGATACATCTACACACATGCCCGAATGTACATACACAATCACAAACGTGCACAAACTTCTCCCAGAGGACTGACAAGTAGCCCCTTTTCACAGTGATTAAAACCTTCTCCCACATTTAAGCTTTGTGGTGCTACTTAGATTGTTTATATTCAAAGAAAGCCATGAAAGGCACAAAGAAGACCCAAGGCTTAGTTTTCTGTTTTGTTTTCCTTTGAGAAATAAGATTGAAACCTCTGAATTGGCTTTTCAAAGGTAACTCTCTGGATTTAACTCAATATTACTTTAATAGAGGTGGCCGATTCTTCTGAAAATGTGATGGGTCCCAGATCTGCAGATCTGACAGTCCCCCTGCTCTGAATGGCTGCTCAGGAGACAGCATTCCACCGGCGGGTGATCACTAGATGTGGCCCAGGCATTTAGCCAATGTCCAAGACCCAGCAACTTCTGGGGTAAGGAAGCTTGCAAATACTCCAGTTGTAACTTAGTGGCTCATTTTAATCTTTGAAATATTGTCTTGATCTAAAGCAATTAAAACATAAAAAGAAACCATCACAGGGTTTCACTCTGTTAGGCTGCAGACTGAACCAGATGAACAGTGAGCAAGTATTAGAAAACATGTCCCAAAGAATGGGCACAACAGAGTGCAATCCTACTTTCACCCCAGTTCAGGTTGTTTAACCCAAGACTTCACATGTTTATTCCCATGTGGAAAAGTACTTTCTGTCTAGAAACAGATTTTAATCTTTGTGATTCTGGAATTCACTAGCAAGGGCAAAGGTTTTTCTATGATGCCAAGAATGACTAGCCAGCATCTCCATGAGAAGTTTTGTGCCATGGAATTCTGCCTGGAACACTCATAATTTAATGTTGGTAGATGAAGAGGAGGAAGCTGCGGCAATCTGGGTGTAGTATTATTGGCAGCAATAGTAACAGCAGCTTGTCTGGTGTATGCCATGTGCCATGTGCTGTGCTATACACTTGCCATATACTGTATTGACTTATTTAATCCTCATCATGGCCCTATGTGGTAGGTCTATGGAGCTTAAGTAAGCTGTGCAAGTGCACACAGAAGAGTTGAGATTCAAACCAGGCATTTTGGCTTGCAAGTGCTCTTAAATACTATGCTGCACTGCCATTAACCCCTTCCTCATTTTTTCCCCAAGTGATAGAATCAAATATAAGAGTGAGCAGAGAGGCAGGGAATAGGAAACATATCAGTTGGAATCATGGTATCTTTCTTTGGTGTCCCTTGAAACAAGCCATCGAATCTGAGTCTAAATTCACCTTTTCATAAAATTTCTGATAATGATTTCTCCTCTGATTGCCTCATGTCTTAAAATTACATAAAATATTTTAAAGAAAAGGCCGGAGGAATGTTTCTTTTAAAAAAGCAAGAATCAAAATGGCATATAAAAACTGGAAAAATGCACAGGCAAAATACTATCTCACAGTGAAGAGATTATATGTCATTTTTTAAATGTTAGGTTAGGTCATTTTTATCTTCTTCTTTTGGTTTTTCAGTATTTAAAAATTTCTTATATTAACATGTATTCATTTACATATTCATTCACTAAGCTAATAATATTTATTTAGTCCTGGTATGGATCAGATACTCTTGAGACTACAAAAAGATTTAAAAAGAATGGAAGTTATTCTGCCACATGTATGCAAGTCCACAGACACTCATAATGTGACAGGCAAAAATAAAACTAGTTGTATAATAAAGGCAAGTTTTTTTTCCCCACATTAAAATTCTATCTTTGTTATTGTTCCTATATCTGTTTTTGAGATCAGAAAATAGAAACGTCTTTAAAACACCTTTGAGTTTTTAAAAAGGGCAAGATCTTATGGAAGATACCTCATTCCCCAGTAATGCTGTATAAATGAAATGCTGATTAGGCATTTCCAGAGTGGCACATGGGAAAGTCATGGGCACTGCTGTCTACCAGCTCCAGACTAAGTGGCAGCAAACCTAGCCAGCAATGGTCTGCTTAATAGCTGATGCGATCAACTGAATCAAGAGAGACAGTAGAGGCCATGAGGAATATTTCAAGATGACAGAAAGCTCAGAATCGGATTAAGTTATTCTACTTCAGTGATACAGATAACATCCCATGTCTGGAACTGAAAATTATAGTCCTTCTATTGGAGTCCAAGAGTTTTACATACAGTGGTAGGAGGCTATGAAGGAAGCACAAAAATAAGAAAAAGCCACACAAATAATGCACGTGATTCCTGACACCATCTCCTACCTCCTTCCAATTCATTCTCTACATTGAGGCCAGTGATGTCTTATAAAACACAGTATGATCACGTTTCTTCTAGGCTGAAAAATCCTTCAATGGCTTTATTTGCCCAAATGTCTTATCTTTGTGTACCACGAGGCCCTGGATCAGCTGGCTCCTCCTGCCTCCCTCTCTAGCCTTGGCACCACCTCTCCCCCGTAAGGCTCTTTGGGCTTCTTCTTTGAACTGCCAGGGCCCCTCTTCTCCCTCTGGAATCTGAAAGAATGCCACTTCCCACTTCTTCTGTCTCCCTACTTCCTCCATCTGTAGGTAACAGTTTAAACATCTCTTCTATCTCTTTCCCTGAACACTTCTTGACATATTGGGTCCCCTAGAAATGTGCTCTCGTAAAATCGTGCTATTTCCCTTCACAGCCCTCATAGCAATTTATAATTATTTATTTTTGTGATTATTTCATTTCTGTCCATCTCCTGGCTAAACTGTAAGCTCTGTGAGGGCAGGGCCCCATCTATCATGTTTCCCACTGTATCCCTATGCTTGGCACAATTAGTGAAAAAAAATTAATAAATGTAATTTGTTAAAATTAGGACAATTTAGCACATCTTATATCATTTTGGCACAGACTAGCAATGTGCTTACCCCTTAATTTTTTTATTTTTATTTATTTATTTATTTATTTTATCTCTTGGCACACAGGAAAATGATATTCATCAGCCTCCCTTCCAGCCAGGTTTTGGGACAGGTCACTATGCTCTGGCCAATGGAGTTTCTATGAAGTGATGTAAGTTTGTCCCAGGACTAGCAGTAAAATTCCCTGCACAGTTCTGTGTCCTCTCTTTTCTCTAGGAATGTGGTTGACAGTGAAAGATTCCAAGACGGACAGACCATGTAGAAATAGGAGCCTGAGTTATCAGTTGATCAAGGGCCACTTGAACCTCACTGGACTTGGTGTGCATGAGTACATAAAACTTTATCAATAAGGTTAAGATTGCTTTGATTTGGACATTTTTAATATAGTGGCTAGGGTTAGTTACTCTGATTAATTAAAAGCTTAAATCATTGAATTGCAAAATTAATGGCACTTAAGTAGACTCGTGATGTATCAAAGTGTTAACCCCTCTGAAATTAAAATCTTGAGGTTTATCACCATTAAAAGAAGACTTTGATTAAAGAAGAAAGCAAAGATTCTAAAATTAGTTCTGCTGAGTGCTTCCTCTCATATCCTAGTCAAAGAGAAGGAAGCTATGAAATTCTAGGATGCAGAGAAAACAGGTTGAACATATTTATAATGAGGTGAGGCCATCCAAAAAAAAAATAATAATAATCACTGAACAAGGCAAGCAAACTCACAGCCCTCCCTGTCTTGACATGGGACTTACTCCCAGGGATGTAAACTTTCCTGGCAATGTGGGACATAAACCCTAGAATGAGCTGGGACTCAGCAACAAGGGATTGAGAAAAACTTCTCGACCAAAAGGGGGAAGAAAGAAATGAGACAAAATAAAGAGTCAGTGGCTGAGAGATTTCAAACAGAGTCAAGAGGTTATCCTGGAGGTTATTCTTATACATTATGTAGATAACCCGTTTTTAGTCTAAAGTGTATTAGAGAGGCTAGAGGGAAGTGCCTGAAACTATAGAGCTGTGTTTCTTGAAGATGTTTCTTGAAGATGATTGTATAATGATATAGCTTTCGCAATGTGACTGTGTGACTGTGAAAACCTTGTGTCTGATGCTCCTTTTATGTATGGTATGGACAGATGAGTAAAACATATGGATTAAAAATAAATAAATAATAGGGGGAACAAATGTTAAAAAAAAATAGATGGATTTACATGGGGAAAAATGTACCTATTGCAAACTATGGACTATGGTTAACAGTAATATTTTAATATTCTTTCATTAACAGTTAATAAATACACTATTCCAATACTATCAGTCAATGGGTGGGTGGGTAGGGGGAGGGATAAGGGGTATGGGAGGATTTGGGTTTTATTTTTTATTTTCTTATTTTTTCTTATGGTTAGGCACTGGGAATCGAACCTGGGTCTCTGGCATGGCAGGTGAGAATTGTGCCACTGAGCCACCATCACACTGCCCTATTTTTTATTTTATTTCCTCTCTGGGTAATGAAAATGTTCCAAAACTGATCACGGGGATGCACACACAACTACATGATTATACTGTGAGCCAGTGATTGTATATTTCAGATGGTCTGCATGGTGTGTGAGTATATTTCAGTACTACTGTATTTAAAAAAACTGACTGACCCCTGAATTAGAGTTTATTTTTCTAGAGGCCCAAAATCTACAGGTCAGATACTTAGTAATTACTAGGGAATCTAATTATTTTTTTAAATGGAAAACATGCCACATAACTCTCCTTCTTAATGTCTTTCAAAGGCTTTCTATTGCTCCTTTAATAAGAATTTTAATAAAATTTTATAAAATTCTGTTGCCCCTTTAAAAAGAATTTTAATAGAATTCTTTATGAGGACAACAATCCCTGACATAACTGGGTCACTGCCTATATCACCAACTAACTCTGCCACTCTCTCTTTTTCCCTCTTTATTTTAGATACACTCTATTCTTTTAGTTCCTCGGAATTTAAGGGGTTTCTCCCACTTGAGGGCCTTTGCACATACTGTTCCCCCTGCTTCAAACACCCTTCTTTCTAGCTGACTCCAGCTCCTACTTCAGTTCTCAACTCAACTATCACTTCTTCAAGAAAGCCTTTCCCGACCCTCCAGATTAGGACAGAAACCTTTATTGATTGCTCATCCACAACTTTTGTTATATGTTCCAGTGTCTGGCAACTCGTAAAATCTCAATAATCATTGTTAATTGATGAGTTAGCAGGCCATGGGAGGCAGTAAAGAATAGCATCAAAATGAAAACCTTGCGTTATGAGTAAGAATATTCTTGAAATCAATAATCCCTTGAAATGTACAATATCTTAACTCTTCCAGCTATTCACAGATACTTGGTCCTTCAAGGATCCCCAACTTAAAGCCCAAGTGGTAATCAGGATTCATAGAAAGAATTTTGCAAAGAGGGCTAAAATGAAAGAGAAGAAGGTACCCATTCTTGGTTCACTTCTAGTTAATTTTAAGTGCAATTGAAAGAAACATTAACCAAAAGTGCCTCTGGTGGTATCTTTAGACAATGCAATATTACACAGCAATAAAATAAGAACAAGTTACTGCTACACCAACAATATTGACTGATCTCACAGACAAAATATTGAATGAAAGAAGCCAGTTAGAAAAGAGCTCATAATGTATGATTCCAGTCATAGGAAGCTCCAAACCAGCAAAACTAATCTATGATGACAGAAGTCAGAATAGTGGCATAAGGGAGATGCTGAGATGCTGGAACTATCTTGTCTTGACCTGGGCTGTGGTTACATGGATGTAAACATACAAAAAATCCATTAGGCTACAGCCTAATGTGCATGGTTTGTGCACTTTAGTAATTGTTAATGGTACTTCAATGATAAAGAAATTAAGAGGAACCTCACCATTGAAAACTCCGCAACCCTCAAACACAGTCTATAGGATAAAGTCTAAATTCCTCAGCAAAGCCTACAAATTTCTTTGTAGTCTGACCCCATCTGCTGCTCTTGTCTCAACTCCTGATGCTCTACACTTGGCCCCAACCATATGGTTCTCCGTGAAATTCTTGATGTGCCATTTCTCTTCCATGCATTTGTACCTGCTGTTCCCACTAGCTTCCAGCTGAGTCAACAGCATCTTCTCCTTGTTCCCCCTGTATATTTTTCATCCCTCTAACAACTTATGTTGTTAGAGGGATGAAAATACAACTAAATCATTTTGTATTTTGAATGGCTTTTTACATATCTACTTCCACAATGAGATTTTAGGTTCCTCGAGCGCATCCTTGGCTCCTGGCATAGGGCCACAACACAGAAAATTGGCCAATAAATATTTGTTGAACTTAAATTAAAAAATACCATTAGACATATAATAGGTAGCAAAGAATGAGAGGACATTTTAACCAATGGTATTTTCTTTAATGAAACTAAACCTTTTAGAATATAATAAGAAGACAAAGATTGGTGGAATGAAAAATTAAAATGAGTTAGCTTCATTCTCAAAGATTAACAGTCCAACTTTGAAAAGTTAAATTTAACAAATTGAGAGGCAGCCATGACAATAATTTGGGGGTTTCTTTTCTGGGTGTAGGGAATGAAGTGGATTAGGATAGTCAAAGAACCAGCAGTAATAACAGTTCATTGTGGTATCTAACATTTATGAGTGCTAACTTCTCCTAGGGAATTTGCATGATCTGATTTAATCTTCAAAGCAACCCTTGAATGTCTGCTATCATTCTTCATTTTATATTTAGGAAACAAGAAGTTAAGTAACTTGCTGGGGATCACACAGCTAGGACATAGCGGAGTTCAGATTCTAACCCAGGCCTGTGAAAGTCTAGGACCTGTGGCAGTTGGAACTGTAATCAGTGACACTCTCAGAAGTCCATAGCATGGTGGAATGAAAGGCAGAAGAGTGACACAGCTTCTTTAAACATCTACAGCTGGAGCCCTCCTTTGGGAAAGAATGCCTGGGCGTCCCAATGGTTTGGAAAGTTGTCTAAAAGTAGGCCCTTTGCAAAACCACATGTAAAGCTGGGCAGTGATTTCCTGTAAGGTACCAATCCTAATACCTACCAGGATAAAACAGAACCACCCTGAAAGAATCCACAGAATGACAGATCTGGAGAAATTATGACCAAAGTCCACATGTTTAAAAAAGGGAGAGGTAGAAAGAGAGAAAAGAAAACACAAGGACTCACCAGAGGCTTATAATGGACACAACGGTCCCACAGCAACCCACAAAAGACATTACATTCAATGTCCTGGCAAGCTGAATGCCATATGGTTTATTTTGGGCAGATCTCTGGGCACAGCACATTCAGTGTGGCCTCTTAGGGTTTGGGGCATGAGAGAGTATACCCATTTGCTTGGGCTCTCTCCCACTGGCTGCAGTGCAAATGACCTCTCTGGGCAGAGCAAAACATCATCAGAAGAACCACCAATCTCATAGAGACTCTTACTGTGGTTTGCTCTTAGCCCCAATACTTAACTGAAAAGGAAGGCTGGTAAAGTACCCCCAAATGACAGTGTGTATCCTTGGCACTTTTACCAAATTATTTTGCCAGATTTTTCATCATGTTACTCATCAGGGTTCCTTCCAAAACCGACATTTCCAGGATGTCCTGCCACTCTGTAATGTAGCTAATTTTTTTCCAGGTCATAGGGGAAGGCAAACAGACACATTTTTTACATTGTCAGGCCTAGAAAAATAACAATGCACTGCCTGTATTATACAATGGGGCCTTGTATTTTTACAGCTAAGCTGCATTAAAATACAGCCAGTGGACCTAGACTAAATCAATTTAATGACCTCAGGGGAGGACCCAGGGGATGACCATTCTTACAGCAAATCTCAACCATTCAGCCTTGGTCACAGTTAACATAGTGCCATGTCAATGTTTCTAGAACATTAATGTGAAATGTGTATGTTTTGCCTCTCAAAGAAAGGACAGTTCCTTTCTTTGGACTTGAGGAAAGGAAAAAGGGAAAAAGGTAGATTTTTAAAGGAAATGCTAACTTTGTTTTACCCGCACTAAAGGGATTTACATCTAACTTTTTTCCTAAATAATATTCAATCAAACCACAGAATCATACATGAAATATGATTTAAACAACTTCAAGTAGGTGAGCTGTCATGACTCCCTCCTAGAGATAGGAGTTTCCATAATATATTGTGCTTCTTTCTAAATGATCAGCTTCTCTAGTAAAGGAAAAACTGCTTTTAGCCACCAATAATTTGTTGGAGTCTTCCCTATCTCCTTTGGTTTTAGATTCTTGCATATACTGGAACACAGTGATGGAAGGGAAGGAAGAAAATGGGGAGACTGAAATACTAAGGATATGGAAGGAGAATTAGGAAAAGCATGAAAGTTGAGTATAGCTATAAAGACAAAAATATCAGGGACAGGACATGTGCTGGTTTGAAAGGATGTATGCACCCTAGAAAAGCCATGTTTTAATCTTAATCCTGTTTTGTAAAGACAGCCATTTCTTCTAATCCCTATTCAGTATTATATATTTGAAACTTTAATCAGATTACCTCCCTGGTGATGTGACTCAGTCAAGAGTGGTTCTTAAACAGGATTAGGTGGAGATGTGTCTCCACCCATTCTAGGTGGGTCTTGATTACTTTATTGGAGTCCTATGAAAGAGGAAACATTTTGGAGAAAGCTTCAGAATCTGAGAGAGCAGAGAATGCCACAGCACCATGAAACAGTCCACCAGCCAGCAACTTTTGGAGATGAAGAAGGAAAATGCCTTCTGGGGAGCTGGAGGGGAAGCTCACAGATGACACCGTGCTCACCATGTGCCCTTCCAGCTGAGAGAAAGACCCTGACCACATGCGCCATGTGCCTTTTCACTTGAGAGAGAAACCCTGAACTTCATCAGCCTTTGTTAACCAACGTATCTTGTCCTGGATGCCTTAGATTGAACATTTCTATACACTTGCTTTAATTGGGACATCTTCTCGGCCTTAGAACTATAAATTAGTAACTTATTAAATTCCCTTTTCCAAAAGCCAGTCCGTTTCTCGTATATTGCATTCCGGCAGCTAGCAAATTAGAACCGGGAACTTACTCATTAAAGAAAGGAGGAGGCATACGCTATTCAAAGCTGGGAGGGAAGGTAACAAGAAGCCACACATTAGTTTCCCATGTGTGGAGGAATATCAAAATAAAGCCATACAGACCTTGTGTTGTGTAGCAACCAATAAGGAAACTTATAAACACTAATATTGAGCAGTTAAAGGGCAAGGTAAAGACTAGCAGGAACTTGATGCCAGTCTACACAGTAGAGACAGTTTAGAGGGTAAAAAAGTACTTAGCACATTCAATACAAGCAATCTCAGGAAATCAAGCAAAAGGGAACCCCATTCATGCTTAGCACATAATTTCCTAGTGCAAATAATGCTAGCTGATGAAGACACAACCTGACCATTCAGCATGTAGTAGAATTTATTACTAACTTAGCCGATTACAAATCTAATTAAAAACATGATTAATTTTAACTTCTACCTTAAATAACAATGCTAAGACAGAGATGGTGATTGTAATATTCCATGCTATTATATCTATCATTTAACTAAGAGCCTTAAGTCATTTGTAAGTAATACTTTAGTAGAATATTTCCAAAGAATTGTGCAGGATAGAGCAGGAGATTTATTTATCTTAATGAAAGATTGGAATTAATGTTATATTTAGCAAAACAAAAATAATATGTTTTTAATATACCAAGCAACCACATAGATGGCTGGCCATTTCTTCAGTTCAAATACACATAACGGCCCAAGGTAAATGGCTGTTTTTAATGTACTTAGAATTTCAGGACCTAAGTCCATAAAGCAGTGCTGGTTCACACTGGAGTCACTGGGAAAACTTCTGAAAATCTTTATTACCAAGCACACACAGGCAATTACCTCAGACTCTTTGGAAGTGGGACCAGGCACCAATATATTTAAAGCTCCCCATATGATTCAGATTTGCAGTCAAAGTTCAAAACAATTGTTAAAAAAGAGAGCAAAATTGCTTCTAACATGTTCCCCTTACCTGAATCTCTTAGCTTATATCTGTGTTTGGATTCTTAAATAACTGCTTAAGAAACAATGGCTAAAGACTGAATATACTGAACATACCAATTTATACCAATATACTGAGTACACCAAATACATGAATTTATACCTGCTTGTACCCCAAATCCACCAAACTGACAATAAAGCAGTAAAAAGCTATCAACCAACAAGAACAAAGATAGGATTGTAGTTGCTTTTATGAATGGAATTTTTTACTTCTCCTTCAGATTGTTCATTACTAGTGTATAGAAACACTACTGAATTTTGGGTGTTGATTTTTACTCCACTACTTTGCTGGATTATTTTACTAGCTCTAGGAGCGTTGATGTGGATTTTTCAGGATTTTATGTTTATAGGATCATGTTCTCTGCAAATAGGGAAAGGTTTACTTCTTTCTTTCTAATTTGAGTGACTTTCCTTTCTTTGCCTTGTCTTGTAGAAAGAAAGATTTAAGTCTTTTCATCATTAAGTAGTATATTAGCTGTGTTTTTTTTATATATGCCCTTTATCATGTTGTGGATATTTCTTTCTATTCCTAGTTTTCTTAGTGTTTTTTTCAAGAAGGGGTGCTAGGTTTCATTAAATGACATTTTTGTATCAATTGAGATGATAATGTGTATTACCCTTCATTCTACTAATGTGATGTATTAATTTATTTTCTTCTATTGAAACACCCTTACATACCTGGGGTGTATGCAAGGTATACAATTGATTATGTTGTATAATTCTTTTAATGTGATGTTGGATTAAATTTACATCTAAATTCATAAAAGATATTGGTCTGTAGTTTTCTTTTCTTATGATATTTGTGCTGGTTTGAAAGGATTATGTACCCTAGAAAAGCTATGTTTTAATCCTGATCCATCTTCTGGATCTTTTAATCCCTATTCAGTACTGTAGGTTGGAAATCTGATTAGGTTATCACCACAATTAGGTGACACACCCAATTGTGGGTATAAACTTTTGGTTAGACGGAGATATGATGCCACCCATTCTAGGTGGAGTATTGATTGGCTTACTGGAATCCTTTAAAAAAGGAAACATTTTGGAGAGCAGGAGAGCCACAAGAACCATGAGAGCCCACATAGCCAAAGACCTTTGGTGATGAAGAAGGGAAAACACCCTGGGGGAACTTGATGATAATAAGAAGCCTGGAAAGAAAGCTAGCAGATGTCACCATGTTCACTCTGTGCATTTCCAGTTAAGAGAGAAACCCCAAACTTCATCGGCCTTTTTTGAGTGCAGGTAACCTCTTGTTGGTGCCTTAATTTGGACATTTTTATAGACTTGCCTTAATTGGGACATTTTCATGGTCTTAGAATTGTAAACTTGCAACTTAATAAATTCCCCCTTTTAAAAACCATTCTGTTTCTGGTATTTCACATTCTGGCAGCTAGCGAACTAGAACAACATCTTTATCTGGCTTTGATATAAAGGTGATTTGGGCCTCATAGAATGAATTAGGGAATGCTCCTTCCTCTTCAATTTTTTAGAAGAGATTGAGCAGGACTGATATTATATCTCAGAATGTTATATAAAATTCCCTTGTGAAGCCATCTAGTCCTGGGCTTTTCCTTGTTGGGAGGTTTTTGAACACTGATTCAGTTTCTTTAGTAGTTATTAGCTTGCTGAGGTCTGTTTCTTCTTGAGTCAGTATAGGTAGCTTGTATATTCCTATGAATTTGTCCATTTCATCTAGGTTATGTAATTTCTTGATGTACAGTTGTTCATAGTATCCTTTTATAGGCCTTTTTTCCCCCTGTGGGATTGGTATTAATGTCCCCCTTTTCATTGCTGATTTTAGTTATTTGTATCTTGGCTCTTTTTTTTCTTTTCAGTCTAGCTATAGGTTTGTCTGTTGTATTAATCTTTTCAAAGAGCCAATTTTTAGTTTTGTTGATTCTCTCTAGCTTTTAAAACACTCTATCTCATTTATCTTCCCTCTAATCTGTGTTATTTCCTTCCTTCTTGCTCACTTTGGGTTTTGTTTGACCTTCTTTTTCTAATTCTTACAGTCTTAAGGCTAGGTCTCTGATCTGAACTCTTTCTTTTTTTCTTTTCTTTTCTTTTTTGGGTACAAGGTCTGGGAATTGAACCCAGATCTCCCACATGAAAGGCACACATTCTACCACTGAACCATCAATGCAATCTCTTCTTTCTTAATGTAAGCATTTAGAGCTATAAATTTCCCTCTCAGCACTGCCTTTTTTGCATTTATAAATTTTGGTATGTTGCATTTTCATTTGCCTCAAGGTATTTCCTAATTTCCTTTGTGATGTCTTCTTTAATCATTGTTTGTTCAAGAGTACATTGTTTAATTTCCACATAATTGTGACGTTCCCATTTCTCCCTCTGTTACTGACTTTGAGCATCATTCTATTGTGCTTGGAGAAGATACAATGTATAATTTCAACATTTTTTAATTTATTGAGACTTGTTTTGTGGTCTATCCTGGAGAGTGATCCATGTGCACTTTGAGAAGAATGTGTATTCTCCAGCTGTTGGGGAAGTGTTCTATCTATGTCTGTTAGATCTAGTTGTTTATAGTATCAATCAGGTCTTTATTTCCTCATGGATCTTCTGTCTTGGCATTCTATCATTATTGAAAATGTTGTATTAAAGTCTCCTACCATTAATATAAAACTATTTCTTCCTTCATATCTGTCAGTATTTGCTTCATGAATTTTGGGGCTCTGCTTTTAAATGCAAATATATTTATAATTGTTATGCCTTCCTGTTGAATTGATCCTTTATCCATCTTTCTCCCTCCTAGCTGTCTTGGTTACTACTTGAATAGTATATGTTTTTCCATCCTTTCAATTTCAACCTACTTATGTCCTAAATTAAGGTAAGCCTCTTGTAGGCAGCATATATATGTGCTCTGCTTTCTTATCCATTCTGCCAACTTCTGCCTTTTGATTGGAATAATCCATTTATATTTGAAGTAACTACTGACAATGGAGGATTATCTCCTGCCATTTTGCTATATAGCCTCTGTAAGTCTTACACCTCTTTTGTCCCTCAATTCTTCTTTAATGCTACTTTCATATTTATTTGATTTTTTTTGTATTGTACCATACTGAGTCCCTTCTCATTTTTTTCTGAAAATATTTTCAATATATTTATTTTCCTTGTAGTTATCATAGCATTAAAATTTGAGATCCTCAATATAAAATAATCATATTTTTGAGATAAAAAATTGACTTCAATAGCTTACACATATATTGTTCCTATATCCATCATCCCCCCCTTGTTTGTACTTGTTACAAATTATATCTTTGTACATTTATATCCCAAACCATAGATTCATCATTATTTTTATGCATCTGTATTTTAGCATCCATAAGAAGTAAGAAATGGTGTTACAGACCAAACAATGCAATATAAAAGTACTGGTATTTTTATATTACCCATTAAATTACCTTTATCAGGGTCTTTATTTATTTTGCCATTTTGAACCACTATGTACTGTCCTTTCCTTTCAGTATGAAGAACTCCCTTTTAATAGATGGTCATTCATATTTTAAAACTTCAGCTTCTGTGTGAGACTAAAGCAAAAGATGTTTATTTTGTGCAAAATTTTTATTTTGACTACTGCATTTCCTAAATTAACTTATTTGGACAATTTAATTGAACACCACAAGTAGATGGAATCTTGAATAGGGCATGAGATTTTTGTTGGTTTGTCAAGGTTAGTGTGATGACCCAATAAATCCCAGAGTTATCTGAACAGTGAATAAGGTAGTATTTGTAAATTCCCCTTGGGGGAATGAAGAGAAAAGGGGAAAAATTCAACTTCCCCATTTGGAGAATTCTGGATATTATCACAAGCAGTGGGGACAACCAAATCAATAGACTGAGCCCTCAATCTTGGGGTCTGCCCCTATGAAACTTATCCCTGCAAAGGACAGGCTAAGCCTACTTAAATTAGGCCTAAGAGTCACCCCCAGAGAACTTCTTTTGTTGCTCAGATGTGGCCTCTCTCTCTCAGCCAAAACAGCAAATGAACTCACTGTCCGCCCCACTCTATGTGGGACATGACTTCCAGGGGTGTAAACCTACCTGAAAACATGGGGCAGAAATCCTAGGAAGAGCTAGGACTTGGCATCAAGGGATTGAGAAAACCTTCTTGACCAAAAGGAGGAAGAAAGAAATGAGACAAAATAAAGTGTCAGTGGTTGAGAGATTTCAAACAGAGTCAAGAGGTTACCCTGGAGGTTATTCTTACACATTGTATAGATATCCCCTTTTTAGTTTATGGTGTATTAGAGTGGCTAGAGAGAAGTAGCTGAAACTGTAAAGCTATGTTCCAGTAGCCATGTTTCTTGAAGATGATTGTATAGTGATATGGTTTTTGCAATATGACTGTGGTTGTGAAAACCTTGTGTCTGATGCTCCTGTTATCTATGGGATGGACAGATGAGTAAAAAATATGGATAAGAAATAAACAAATAATAGGAGGAACAAAGGTTAAAATAAATTGAGTAGGGTGGGCCACAATGGCTCAGCAGGTAGAGTTCTCACCAGCCATGCCAGAGACTTGGGTTCACTTCCTGGTGACTGCTCATGAAAAAAAAAAATTGAGTAGATCGAAATACTAGTGGTCAATGAGAGAGAGGGGTACGGGGTATGGCATGTATGAGTTTTTCTTTTCCTTTCTTTTGCTGGAGAGATGCAAATGTTTAAAAAAATGATTATAGTGATGAATACACAACTATTTGATGATATTGTGAACCACTGATTGTAACCATGTCAAGAATGTTTGTATGTTTTGTTGTTTACAACAAAAATATTTTTAAAAATTTTTCACAGGTTAAAAAAAATCCCTTTTAGCATTGATTGTAGGGCAGATCTAGAGAATATGAACTCCCTCAGTTTTTGTTTATCTGGGCATGTCTTAATATTTCCTTCCTTTTTGAAAGAAAGGCTCACCAGATACAAAATTATTGGTTGGCACTTATTTTTTCTCTGCACTTTAAGTATATCAAACCACTATCTTCTTGCCCCCATGGTTTATGATGAGAAATTGTCACTTAATCTAATTGGGATTCCCTTGTATATAACACATTGCTTTCCTTTTGCACCTTTCAGAGCTCTCTTGTCCTTTGCATTCCAAGGTAGAACAGTATGTGTCAGGGAATATTTCTCTTTAAGTTTGTCGGTCTGGTTTCTCTGCCTCTTTTTCTTTTTCTTTTCCTTCTGGGATTCCCTTAATACATATATTTATATGCTTGATGGTGTCCTACAGGTCCCTTATGCTTTTCTCACTTTTTGTAATGCTTTTTTTCTTTTTCCTCCTCAGCCTGACTCATTTTAAGTATCTAGTCCTATCCTTTAGTGACTGAGCAGACTGAGCAAAATGAGAACTTGGGGTTCTTCTGGAAGTGAGTGGGAGGTGAATGGAGGAGTGGGAAATAGGTGACTACAGGGAATTGGACCCTAGAGCCTGGTGGTGAATAAGATCTAGAATGTAGGCTAAAAGAAAGAGGAGCTATAGGTCCCACAGTAACCTTGTGGTCTCCAAAAGCTGGGAGTCTTCCCCATTTATCCAGCTCTGCTCAGCTGTATCTCCCTGCAAAGGGGAGTTGAGGTTGGGCATATATTGGCTGTTTGGCTTCCATGAGTGAAGGGAACATTTTTATTTTTCTTTTATTTATCTTTGCACCCAGTCTCCTAGATTACTGGTATTTTATAGCAATAAAAGCAGATAATCAAAGTTCAAGTCAAGAAGCCTAACCTAGCTCTGCAAGTGGCTTCTGACCTTTGACAGTACAGAAAGTAACTTGGCAAATAGGACAACACTTTCAGTTCCTTAGAATGAACTACTACATGAACCTAAACTGTTAAATTGTTAGTGTTTTATTATGATAGTGTGTGTGGGTATGGGATTCTTTTAGTGTAATGATGACATAAGGGTTTTCAAATAAATTAACATCCTTGTACCAACAGACTCATTTGATATGATACAAGTCATTCATCAGATAATAAAAAGAGGTAAGAGCTTGGGGGCACAGAAATAGGGAAATATATGAAGATGTATTTCATTAGTAATTTACAACAAAAGAAGTTGGAGATAAAATGGTATGCAAAACAGTCCACAATGGTATGAGAGACTATGCAGAATACTTGTCTAAATAAGAGTAATAATGATAATAACTATTATCAATTGAACTCTTACTATGTGTGAGACCCTGTGCTGGTTAATCCTCCACAATTGTGAAAGGAAGGTGTCATTAGCCCCATTTTACAGATGAAGAAACCCAGTAAAAGGCTGAGTCAACATATGGACGCATCATGGACCTAGTACTATAACACCTTGTCGTCTCATTCAATCTTCAAAGCAACCTGATGAAGTAGATATTTTAGCTTAGTTTTAGCAATGATGAAACTGAAGTTCAGTGATATTAAGTACCTGAGGCCATGCAGGTACCAAGTGGCAAAGTTGGGGTAGGGACTTGGTTATCTGACTTCATAGCATGAACTCTGTATGTTACAAAGAGCAGGAAGCTGCAGAGCCCTGCTTACTCATTTCCATTTCGTAAATGCCTTTTCGTATTATCTCCTTTCTCCTGGTATAATTTTCCTGACTATGTGGGACGGGGTAATCTGCAAGACTCTTCTTCCATATAGTCAAGTTCCAGAAACTAATTCAGAACAATTTAGTTCAATTTAAGACTCCTTGACATGGCAGGAAGTTGACCAAAATGACCTCATTAATTCTTAGATCAGGAAAACTCAGGAAATGACTGAGTTTTATGACACAGTATGGGAAAGGGGAAAATATAGGACTTTTACATTGATAAGAATATTATTCATTTTGGTAAAATTTTAAATTTAATATATTGACATTTCACTGACATGAATTTTAAAAGGTGGCACTTTTTTTGGGAAAACTTCTATGAAACATGCATATCTCCAACAGGTTGGTGATATTTAATTTAGTTCTATAACTTAGGGGAAGCAAAATTCTTTTAATTTTTGAGGTTAGAGATCTATATAAAATTTTAGAATCCAATTCTGATTTATTATATATGTTATGTGTGTGTGTGTATGTATATATATATATATATATGTTCTGTATACCTTCCCAATTCAAGTAAGAAGCTCTTCATTGATTATAGACAGTAATGGTCATTAATAAATGAAAATTGGCCTACATGTTTCAAACTCATAATTTCTTCCATTTTAAGCCTAGATCTAGGACTATACAACCCTTTCAAACACTGTCATCTCTACTTGTTATTGTACTTAAGAAACTGTTATTGAAAAGATGTATATAAACAGATTCATAATTACTTCTTTTGAAACTTATTGCTCCTTGCAGTTTTATAATTTGAAATTTTATGCATAAGAAATCTGTAGATCTATACTAACTAGATACATAAAGAAAATTGTTCTTTCTTTTATTTTCCCACTTAAGAACCATAGACTGTGAGAAGAAATGAACATTAAGTCTCACACTCAAAGGGCTCTTGGGGGCTCATTTAGCCCAACTTTATCATTAGTTACAAGTGGGTACACTGAGGTACAGAAAAATTATTCCTTAAAAATGAGTTCCCAATATTTTTCCCTAATATATAGATCAAGACAATCTGCCCTGCCTATTGTCTGTAGAATGAATGCATTAGAGGCTGTGTTAAAATTTTAAAAGTAGAATTGAGTCTGAGTGCTAAGAAACTAGAGGTCCAATTCATTTTACTTCTGTGTCAAAGGGTATTTTGCTCCCTCTTGTTCCAAATAACTGCTGAGAGCCCAGGCCTCTGGTCCATGAAGGACCTCGAAATGTGGTTGTGAGACATGATCTTTAAGTGAAGCTTACATATAAGTAGACTCAGAGATGTCTTCATGGGACTGAAAGATGTTAGATCTCTTTATTTCAGGTAACCTGGTTCTCAAAGTGTGGTCTCAGTGTCAACAAGATCAGAACTCTTCTCATAATAATACTAATGCATTAGTTACTATTTTCATTTTCACTCTTTCAAGAGTGTACAGAGGCTACCTGATGTGCTATAATATTGCAATGGACTGAATGCAAAAGGAGAAAGAGGACTCTACCTGTCTTAAGAAAGATATTAAAGAAGTTTACAAACATTTAAAATGATTCCACTCACTTTATATCCATATACAGGTGCCAGACCTTCTTTCTGGGTGTTATCCACTTTTTTTTCTGCTGCATCCTCACAGCAATACTAGGGATAGTATTGAAGCTAGAGAGGTTAAATAACTGCGTAATGTCAAATTACTGTGAATGCTGGAATTTGGACCCAGGCAGTAATCACTGAGTAGATCACTTTGACTTATCCAATATATTATGGTGTTAGGAATCTTCCTCTCCTACTGGCCAGAACAGCAGGCATTTTAAATTCAGAAGGGGGGTGGGTGGAATACAAATGAGGAAGGCTTTGAAGGGTATGACAGGCCCTTGAAGTGGATGGGAGCCCATAGTTCTGCCTTCTGTTGCCTCTACATTATGGGTTCCTTTAAAAGGGCAGATTCTGCTTACCACAGTTGTGTTATTTATTCATTTGGAAAATCTACACCCCATGTGTGAAGTGCTTCAGGGCTCAGAGATCAGATGGTAGTTTTTGAGGACCAGTTCCCCAGGGAGGTGTATCACAAGAAATTCTCACAAAGGCAGTATGTTCCCCTTTCCAGTATGCAAATCTGACTGCTTTACCCAGTCCTCCTTCAGCACCTCAAAAAAAGAAGCATAGTGCTAGTAGACAAGTTGATACAAGAGGAAAAATAAGTCACTTTTCCCTAATCCACAGTTGAACAGAAGCGTAAAAGAGCCATCAGTCTGTTATAACAACCAGATGTGGTGCCCCCTTTAGTCCCAAGGAGGTAGTAAGCTGCAATTAGGTGATTTTAAAAAAAAAAAAAAAAAAAAAGAAAGAAAGCTTCAGAAACATAGAGAAAGGAAGGGAAGAGAAATCTAGTACGGCAGCAGAATACTTGAGAGTAGCAGGAAAATTTTCAGCAGAGGATCATCTAGGTAGAATATACAAATGCAAGGAATCTAACTACCAGTGGTCAAAAATCACTTAAAACAATTAACACAATAAATTTAAAAGGGGTATTCAATTCAAATTCAATTGAATATTCAAGTTCCATTCTTATAGGTTAAGATTATTTATTCTGTATAAAAATTCCTTTGAGGGGTAAGGGGTATGGTATGTATAATCTTTTTTTTTTCTGTTATCGTTTTATTTCGTTTTCTGTTGTCTTTTTACTTCTTTTTCTAAATCGATGCAAATGTTTTAAGAAATAATAAATATGCAACTATGTGATGATATTGAGAATTGCTGATTGTACATATAGAATGGAATATGTTAATATTTTTGTTTGTTGTTAATTTTTTTAATTAATAAATTTTTAAAAATCATAAAAAAAAATTCCTTTGAGGATATAGACCAAGAGAGGTAACCTGGGCAAAAGGATAACAGAGACAAACTTCGGTCTAAAGATTAAAGGGAAATCTGAAAAGAATATGAATACTTCTACTGCAAGAACACTTACAATGCAAACAATAAGTCAGACATCAGATTAGGAGAAAGTACGCAAAATTTCTGCAATGCTGCTGAAAAACTATTTTAGCAAATCATCAAAAATACTCTGGTTATTCTAATAGAATTTATTATTTTTCTTAAATTATACATGGCCATATTTAAAGATATTAATGGTGATTCTGTTTTTATATTAATAACATCACTTCAGTATGCCAAAGAATCTTTTAGGCCAACATTATGCAATGGAATTACTGTTTTAGTTTTTAAAGTTTTGTGTTTAAAATAATTTCATAATAATTTTCTTTCTTTCCATTTGGCTTCTGTTACATATTTTATCATCATAATAATTCAACTTAAAAATTTAAATAAATATTATATTTCATTTTGCCATTTTATTACTATAGATTGTCATTTTTCAACATTTTAATACACGAACAGTACAATCCTAGGTATTGGAGGAACAAATAAGATTGCTAATTGGGGGGTTAAAAAAGAAAATGACCACCTAAGCCCTTGAGTATGAACACCATGTGTTTTATCCATTTTTTCACTTCAGGATTCATTCAACAGCTCTTAAAAGAATAAAATTTTAAGGAGCATGAACATATGGCAAGACCAGACAGAATATTCTGGAACTATACTTTGAAGTAAAATCATTCCCTTAACATCAGGAGATTTAATACAACCATTTCACCATGAAAATAATCACAGATGAATGTCTGACCAGGACAAATTGTCTTTGAAGTTCTCTACATTCAAGCATTAAAAACAGGTTTGACAAAACTCTTTACCTTATCAAAAAATTACAAAGAAAATAACTTGTGGGCAAGACTCAATTGTTTTTTTGGCTTGCAGCTAAAATCAAAGCTGCAATGCTAAGCAAAAGTAAAAAGTGTGTGAAAATCATGTTATCAAGACATCTTAAGTTTGTGAGCCTGACATTTGGTGTTTATTTTACAGTTATCAAGGTGATGAAATAACCACTAGATGACAGTGGCCATTTAGCAATCAAAATCCGAACTGTCAAACTGAGTGCTTTTTCCTTGTGATCATTTTATGATAGCTAAACAAACTCTGTACCAAAAGAAGGACAGCTGAAAAAGCAAATTTTACAGTTGATGCAAAAGACAATAAAGAAATACCATAGGTGCAAACAACATTCACTTGCTCCCAGAAGGGTCTTGTTGGGTGTTCGGGAGTCAGAACATTAAAAACTGGAGGTTCTTCTCAGTGCTCTGGGAACCCCCTCCCGCCCCCATCCAAACAACATTAGATAGAGCTTTAGCACATGTTTTTCTCTATCTGGAAAACCTTTTGCTCTCTCTGCCTACTTCATGCCAACACATGATCTCAGCTGAAGTGCTACTTTTTCTGGGATGTTTTACCTGGTTTTCCAGGTTCAGATCCCCCATTAATATTTGTACCTCTCCTCCATAGCACTTGTCAGAGCTGCGACTTTGCATTTTTATGTGTGGTTATTTGATCAGTTCTCTCTCATTAAGCTGTGGTTTAGTTTCCTTGTTTTAAAGTAAATATCATGCTAAAGCCAATCCCATTGACTTAATCAATGGGAATTCATTGGCTCATGGTTTTGACACTAGGAGAAGTTCAAATTAAGGCACCAACAAGGCACTGTTTTCTTCATGAAGACTGGCATTCTGGGGCTGGTTTCTGGTGATACTTGGTCCCTTGGCTCCTCTGTCACATGGCAAGGCACATGGCAGTCTCTCCTGGCCTCTCCCTTCTCTTCTGGGTTCTAACAACCTTGAGCTTCTGGCTGTTTCATCTGTCACTTTTTTCTCTCTCTGTGACCTTCACCACAAGGTCTTCAGTAAAAATGACCCAGCCTGGATCACTTCTTTTCTGCAGTAACCTATTCAAAAGGCCCTATTTACAAGAGTTCACACCCACAGGAATGGATACAGTTTAAGAACATGCTTTTCTGGGGTATGTTCCAAACCACCACAGATTATATGTGCTATGAGAGAAAGGGGTGATTGATACTCTTTCACACCATTATATTCCCTGAACCTATCACAGAGCAGGACACATTAGATAGCTAATATGTATTTATATGCTTTACAGAAGGATAAAAGGGGAAAGAAGAGGTAAGGAAGGCAGGTGGGAGGAGGGAAAATAACCATGTGTAGTTGGTTAGTGGCTAGATACTGCTGACTAAAATTCTCCTCCAGGTCAATCACAGAAAAGTGGTATCCCCCTGCTCATAGCCCTCAGTCGCCTTCTACCTTTCTCTCCTCTTTCTCCCTAGAGCTTTAGGCTTCTCCTTGGGATCCCAATCCTGTATATTTTGGCCTTCTAGTTCTTGTACCCAGCTCAACATGATTTTCTCATCCTGGATCACATACCTTGCTTTTGGTGACTCATACTTACATTTCAGTAAGGGTTTTCTGGAGGCAGGATCTTAATGAAGGAAGTGACCATAATGTGGCAGCTTTTGGGTATGTATGGGTATCTGCACTGAACGGATCTCACAGCAAATCCACTGTAAGGATAGGCCCCTGGGGACAGATGTCTTCACCAACGCATATGAGAATTCAGGGGATAAATATCTGCTCTGGTCTATAACTAGGAGAGGGGTGAAGGCAGATACAATTTTGGGTCCAAGTGGTTGGGAGAGGCCAGCCAGAACATGAAATCCACAATACTTTTAGGCCCTAAAAGCCTTAAAAAAACTCAGTAAACCCCTATTTCTTTCCAGACTGTAGCCAGAATCAGAATCATCTTGCTCATAAGTACTGTCCTTATCACTTGTTAAAACTCAAGGATTAATAAAACATGCATCTACTGACCTAATCTGTGTTCTAAGGAAAATAGAAGTGGCCAGGTACTGCAAATGCCAAGGCTTTTTTTTTTTTTAATTAAAAAACTTAAATGCCAGAAATAAAATACTCTGAAATCTGTCCCTTTTGTTTCAAATTAATTGGAAGATTTTCTATTCTAAATTAAGTACCAACACTAATTAAGTTATTTTATATAACTTCATTTTTAGATTTTTCAAAAGTGGAAAATTTAGCAAATACTGACAAAAGAAAGAAAAACATGGAAGGAAAAAAAAGAAAGGAAAATTCAAACACAATTCTCCCACTTGAAGATAACTACAAAAAGTATGTTAGTATATATCTTTCTACAATTTTCCTATAAATGTATTTTTAATATTTTAAAACAAAACTGGGTCATATTCTATGTATTATTTTGGTTAGAGGACAATTATCCATACAATAGAGCATACTGGGCATCTTCTCACATTATTAACTTTTCTTCAGCATTATTTTCAGTGGCAGCATAATATTCCATTTTATGGATAACCATAATTTATTTATTCAGTATCTCCTAACTTTGGATATTCAGCATTTATTTGTGAAATTGCAAGCATCTGTTTGCCCATCCTCATTTTTTTACACATCTTTAAAGAGGCACTTTGTAGGCTGGGAAAATCAATGCAATGAAACACTACACAATTTATTTTAATCTTTTTACAAGATCCTAGTGTTGGCAAGGCAGAAGAAAAGGAAAGCTCTTCCTATGACCCTTGTCTAACTTTAGACGGATGTGCATGTTCCATGGCCAGCAAAGTGATAAATAGGTTCTGGCAGCTCATTCTCTCTACCTTGAGTAGTATTACAGTGTGTCATTGGAGTGGGTCATTTAGAACAGGAAGCCAGGGACACTGTGTGGTGTTCTCCCAGGGTAAATTCACAGATACCTCATAGAAGGGTTTGGCAGGATTCTCCGTATGCACAGAGAAGCATAAAAAGTGCTTTATTTTTAAGGCTTAGATTCAGCTGAAGGATCTGCTAAGGAATTCAGGGAAGGGAATGCCTGGGCTTGGGTTAAAATAGCTGGTTTATTCTCACTTTCACAGTGCACAAAAGCTTTACTGATTTGCCCAGCCATCATCTGCTAATCTCACACCTTGGAATAAGCAATATACTCACATCCTCATTAACATCGCCTCAGCAACTCTGAAGGGAAGGATATCCAGGAGAATGAGTTTCTAATTCACATTGAGTTACTGTATTTTCATCTGTCATTACAACTCAGTCACCACAGGCAAGGCAAAGAAGCTTCATCAATGAAAACAGCAATATATATATAAAATTTCCTGTGAAATTTTCTAAATGCTATGCTTCATACCCTTTTAAGGATAGAGCCCTGTGGTGGAAAAATAAATATTTGTTCATTGATTTTCATATAACTTATTTTTCCCCAAAATGGAAGAAATTTTCTTTTTAGTTAGACTTTTTCTCTGGTAATAAAAGTAATGCAGTATAATAAAAAAGGAAATGAAAAAAGTAATACAATATGATATTATAAAAATTCATATAATATAGAAAGAAATACTCTAGAGAGTAAAAATCATCTTTAATCTCATCATCTAACGATAGCTGCAATTAAATGTTTGGGTAGCTGGTGCACATTGGTATAGACTGTTTTTCTTTGAATTTAAATATTTTAAACATATTGGCAGTATGAAGTTTATAGCCTACTTTTACACAATCTGTTTGTGTCAATCAACATTAATTTTTTATAGCTGCCTAATTAACATTTTTATACTTAAAAAACCCTTACATATTTTTATTTTGACATAGATTAGTAAGACTATTTGGGGGGGTGATGTGTTTTAACATCTGACATTTTTCTAAAGGGTCAAAACTTCTTAGTAGACAGTAATTAAAATAAATAACCCAACTATTCATAGCTACAAATTTCTGCATAAAAAAGATTATGCACAATAAAAACAAAAATAAAACTATTAAAATGTCTAAAAACTGTTTACATTTGTAGAGTCAGTTTTATCAGCTTTTACTTTTGAAATGAATTAAATTAGAATTTTTGACATTTTATGTGTTGCTCAACATGTGCTACATAAAATGAGGTAAAAATAAAAAAGATCAGATGATTTGTACAAAGCAAAAGCATTAAAAACAAAAATTCAATTAAACTAGTAGAGATGTGCACTATGCTTTATTAATTTGAAATTAAATTATGAGGGGCAAACGTCAATTAATTCTCAAAGAATTTTGATAAGTATCCAAAATGATGAAAGAAAAAAAAATGGTATTCTGAATATTTAGATTGCTTAAGAATCTTTTAAGTAATAGAGCAGAAACAGGGGGTATGAAAGAGAAGTGACTGACTTATATGTTAAGTGATTGGTATAAGAGGGTGAATTAAAATAAAGGACAGTAATTATCCAGTACTATCTATACAGTGTTCATGACATCTTCCAATTCTATACCTATTGGTTGACTAATTATTTCCCACTCTCCTGCTCACAGAACAGATAGAAGATGATCTAGAAAGATATCCTCAATATATTAATTTACATATTAAAATGACTAATATTGGAATACTGTTTTTTAAATGTTTTAAAATAACAATAGATCTCATTAAGATTCTAATGAAAGCTATAGATTCTCTTCCTATGTGACTATATATATAGTGACAGGGACCATAAGGTTCCACATTTGGTACACTCTGTTATTGCTTAGCAATCGACCCCCCAGACTGATTATGAGCCCATATTCAAGAATCCTCTACTTTGGCAAAAACCCTTTCTTAAAACTATGTAAGAGGGCGGGCCATGGTGGCTCAGCAGGCTAGAACGCTCGCCTGCCATGCCAGAGGACCTGGGTTTGATTCCTGGTGCCTGCCCATGTAAAAAAAAAAAAAAAAAAAAAAAAAAAAAAACTATGTAAGAGAGTTGAATGAACACAAGTTAAGTGTAAGAGCTATTTTCTAAAAGGGAATTCTATTTCCATATAACTAAACAAAATTTTGGTTACTTAGAAAGTTTTTAATTGTATTAAAATTGTTTTTACTTTCTTGGCCCCACATAGTAATATAATTTGTACATGGTTATCTGAAATAAGCAAAAACCCCACAACTTTGCTTAATGTACAATGCTTCACTACTCCTATCACCACCATCGCCACCTGCCCTTCTTCTGGTAATAGAATCTACCCTTAATGGCATATAACACAAGGTAGACCAAGGACTTCACCCACAACTTTTTAACTGGAGCTGTTAAAACAAAATTTCTTCTCTGGTGGTTCACTTGTTAGGACACGAAGGAAAATCACGTGCAGTCGAAGACCATCACCCACACATGAGCGGCCAAGACAAAGGACAGAATGGAGAAAGAGAGTCTTGCCAGCAATCTAAGACCTGTATTTAGTCTTTCTTTTTATTCATTCAACAAATGTATTGAGAGTCTCCTATGTATCATACTCTTCTAGATTCCAGGAACAAAAGAGACAAAATCCCCAGTTCTTATGGAGTTTACATTCTAGTAAATTCTTGTAGTAAATCTCACTAATAGCGAAATCTTAAATATTAACTTTTTCATTGCTCACTAATTTTTATAAATAAGAATGAAAGGCAATAAAATATTCAAATAATTGCCCAAACATGGCTGAATAAAATTGGTGATATATTGTCAAAACAAGATTGTTGCGCATGAGACAGTGCCATCAAGGGGTAATTTGGGATCTTTAGCAACTAAACTGAGAATACAACTACAAAATTTTCTTTTAAGGTTCATGAGGTATAAATATGCATATTTAAAGCAATTCTACTTTTGGGGACCTAGCCTATAGAAATAACAGTACAATTACATAGGCTCTATGTGCAAGAATGTTGATAGTAATTGTTTGTAATGGCAAAAAAAAAAAAAAAAAGAAAATAACTAGTGTATCTATCATTAAGGGAAAAAGTATGGCCAGGTGGCTAAATTCTGGGACATGGGTTAAAAAGATACCTGATCACTGCAAACATAGTAGGATTTGGAAATTTGGGAAAGGAATTGATGAAGGTCAATAATTAATTGTATTATTTCTATTTATCTCACATTATTTTTACTCTCCTTTTTTGGTGGGGGGAGGGGGATGCATGGTTCAAGAATCAAACCCAGGTCTCCCACTGGAAGGCAAGTATTCTACCACTGAACCACTACTTTTGTATTTAAAAAACAAACAAAATAACTAGTTATTTATAACTCAAAGGCCAATTAAATTATAGCAGTCACATCTATTCCTGAGTTTTAACAGTTATTTCTAAATTCTGAGAGGCTATGTCTTTTGTGTATAGCCTGGTAGTTTCTTGGAACTTTGGGCATCTACATGACACCTGATACTCAGAGTAAGAGTTCTGCAGCTCTGAAAGTCAACATTACTCCATGCAGTAATTATTAAATATGCTGAAAAGAGATTAGACTTCAATTAGAAATATGAATGAAACAGACATGGTTAGGACTAATGTAAATCAGAGTACAGGGTAAAGGATGATATTATCTGCTATTTTGAAACTTCAACTTCCGTGTGAGACCAATCAAAGAGATGTTTATTTGGTCCAAAATTTAAACTTTCTATAGCACACTATCTAATTTAACTTGTCTGGTCAGTTTACTTAAACAACTTAATTAAATGGGACCTAGAATAGGGAATGAGATCTTATTGCTCTGTATAGGCTAATGTAATACTCCAACACATTCCAGAGTGTTTGGGGAAGAAAATTAAAAAGTACTTACGAAGTCCCCTTGAGGGACTGGGAAAAATATGTAACTATTAAACTTCCCCATCTGGGAAATTCTTAATGTTCTCTCAAGCATTAGGGACTCCCAATTTAATAAGCCAAGCCCTCAGTCTTGAGGCTGTTCTTATGAAATTTATTTCTATAATGGAGAAGCTAAGACTACTTATAATTCTGCCTAAGAATCACCCCAAGAGAATATCTTTTGTTGCTCAGATGTGGTCTCTAAGTCAACTCTGCAAATAAATTCTCTACCGTCCCCACTACATGGTACATGACTCCTAGGGATGTGCCTGGCCCCTGGCATGATGGGATTGAGAAGGACTTCTTGACAAAAAGGGGGAAAACAAATTAAACAAAATAAAGTTTCAGTGGCTAGGAGATTTCAAATAGAGTTGAGAGGTCATTCTGGAGGTTATTCTTATGAAAGCTTTATCCAGATACTGCAAATTGCGACAGTATGCCAAGCCCCAACCAACAGTATTCCTCAAAACCCTAAAGAATATCCTGGGCTCTATCTAAGATTCTATAAAAGTCTTTCTTAATAAGTTTTTTTATTCAGAAACTGAAGGTCTTAAAATTGTTCCTATGCCAGATAAACACAGTCTCTCCAAGAACATCAACCAGTTTAATTCTCCTACTCCATAGTATCAACACCCTTTTCCACCACGAAGAAGTTAAAGTGATCATTGCCAGATATCCTTGAAGAATGACAGAGTAAATGAGTGAATGGGAGGAGATATAATTGAAAAATTAGAATTTGGAAAATGATTATGACTACTGACTCAATATATAGATATTTCCTTTTAGTTTCTGGTGTATTGGAATAGCTGGAGGGAAATACCTACAATTTTTAGGCTGTGGTCCAGTAGCCTTGATCTTTGATAATGATTTTATAACAGTATAGCTTTTGTTGTGCACCCATGTGACTGCAAAGGCCTTGTGACTGACACTCCCTTTGCCCAGTGTATGGGTGGATGAGTAATAAAATAAAGACAAAACATATATATGTGTATATATATATATGTATAGGATAAGGGGTATGCAATGTTTTCGGTATTCTTTTATTTCTTTATTTGGAGTAATGAAAAGTTCTAAAATTGTTGTGGTTTTGAATACACAACTACATGATGATGCTGTGAGCCATTAATTGTATATTTTAGATGGTTTATATGGTATGTGACTATATCTCAATAAAATTGCGTTTAAAAAAGATCAATTAAATAAGCCAAAGATTCAGTGTAAACATTGTCTGAGACTTATCAAAGACCAAAATCAAAAAATATTAGAATTAGAAATACTTCTATGATTTCTTCCAATCTATTGATTTATTTTTTATTTTAGGAAGTTTCTAACATATTCAAAAGTAGAAAGAATAGTGTAATAAAATCTCTGAACAGCTTCCATGGTTGTAACTCATGGACAATCTTTATCATCCCTATCTATCGCCTCTGAAATTTTTTTTTTTACATTTTTTTATTAATTAAAAAAAATTAACTAACACAACATTTAGAAATCATTCCATTCTACATATGCAATCAGTTATTCTTAATATCATCACATAGATGTATGATCATCATTTCTTAGTACATATGCATCGATTTAGAAAAAGAAATAGCAAGACAACAGAAAAAGAAATAAAATGATAATATAGAGAAAAGATAAAAATAAAAATAAAAAATACAAAAATAAATAAATAAAAAAACAAAACAAAAAAAACTATAGCTCAGATGCAGCTTCATTCAGTGTTTTAACGTAATTACATTACAATTAGGTAGTATTGTGCTGTCCATTTTTTTTTTTTTAGAAATCATACCATTCTACATATGCAATCAGTAATTCTTAACATCATCACATAGATGCATGATCATCGTTTCTTAGTACATTTGCATCGGTTTAGAAGAACTAGCAATACAACCGAAAAAGATATAGAATGTTAATATAGAGAAAAAAAATAAAAGTAATAATAGTAAGAACAAAACAAAACAAAACAAAAACCTATAGCTCTGATGCAGCTTCATTCAGTGTTTTAACATGATTACTTTACAATTAGGTATTATTGTGCTGTCCATTTTTGAGTTTTTGTATCTAGTCCTATTGCACAGTCTGTATCCCATCAGCTCCAATTACCCATTATCTTACCCTGTTTCTAACTCCTGCTGAACTCTGTTACCAATGACATATTCCAAGTTTATTCTCGAATGTCGGTTCACATCAGTGGGACCATACAGTATTTGTCCTTTAGTTTTTGGGTAGTCTCACTCAGCATAATGTTCTCTAGGTCCATCCATGTTATTACATGCTTCATAAGTTTATCCTGTCTTAAAGCTGCATAGTATTCCATCGTATGTATATACCACAGTTTGTTTAGCCACTCGTCTGTTGATGGACATTTTGGCTGTTTCCATCTCTTTGCAATTGTAAATAACGCTGCTATAAACATTGGTGTGCAAATGTCCGTTTGAGTTTTTGCCCTTAATTCCTTTGAGTAGATTCCCAGTAATGGTATTGCTGGGTCGTATGGCAATTCTATATTCAGCTTTTTGAGGAACTGCCAAACTGCCTTCCACAGTGGTTGCACCATTTGACATTCCCACCAACAGTGGATAAGTGTGCCTCTTTCACCGCATCCTCTCCAGCACTTGTCATTTTCTGTTTTGTTGATAATGGCCATTCTGGTGGGTGTGAGATGATATCTCATTGTGGTTTTGATTTGCATTTCTCTAATGGCCAGGATATTGAGCATCTCTTCATGTGCCTTTTGGCCATTTGTATTTCCTCCTCTGAGAGGTGTCTATTCAAGTCTTTGCCTCTGAAATATTTTGAAGTAAATCCCAGATATCATATGATTTTATCCACAGATATTTCAGGTGTATCTTTCAAAGATAAGGACTTTTAAAAACACAGCCACAATACCATTATTATACCTTAAAATATTAACAATTTCTAAAATATGAAGAAGGTCTAAGTTGCTGGCAAAATCACAACAGAAACCCAGGTGTACAGAGCTTTTCCTTTTCATCCAACAAAGCTTCATTCATTCATACCACATTGATTAGGAGTTAATGAAGTCCTTAATATAGGCCAGATTTGTGAAATATGCTCTATTATCACACATTATCTCATTTATTCTTCTCAAGAACCTAGGAGAGGGGTATTATTATTATTACAGAATTAGCTGAGATTTTGCAGAGAGAATGTTTATAAGTTAAATGAGAGAGTACGTGTAGACTGCTTAACCAAGGACCTAACAAGAATGAGCACTCAATGTACTCAAATATTTTGTATTAGATGAATGCCAAACAAATGATTCCATAGGCTAGAGTGAGTTAGTTAGAATCAATTTCTTGGGAATTTAAAATTGGGATGTGAAGATTGGGGTGGTTAGCTGTCGGGAATTGAGATGTGAGAATGTGCAGAATAGAACCAGAGAGTTCTGCCTGACAATCCAAAGCCCCATGTTGACTAAGCTTAAGGAAAAGTTACAAACCAAGTGCGGAGCAGAAGATGCTGGTCTGCAAAAAAGAGGATGGGCAGATGTGCACAGAGAAGCAAGACTAGAAAGAGAGACTGTTTTAAAGAGATTAAATGCTTGAAGCTGTTTCAGCTGCTCTCAGCTTGGCTGTACTTTCTGCAACTGGATTCCAGAACATTCTCCATTTTTCCTCTTAATCAATTCCCTTCTCATTTGATCTAATTTGGATGTGCTTCTAATTCTTATTACCAAATGATTCCTCATACTACTATCACCACTTCTCCTCATCCTCTTTTTTCTCCTTTTATTGGTAGTAATTCTCCTGCCACAACTATCTATCACTGTTTTGTATTCTAGCACATCTACCACAGTAGCTTGATAAAAGCCTGTGAGAATTAAGGTTTCTCATCACTTCTGCTAAATATTCAGATGTAAAAAGAAGCAAAATTCACATCTGAAATGACTATTATTGCCTCTAACATGAGAGGTTTCCTTAATGGTTTTATGGTCAAAATCTGTACCTAGGGGTCCCTTTTAGGCAAATCAGCCAGGTATTACAGATCAGGCTGGGTTGTCTGGTGTTCCTCTGAACAGCAGTGCAGAACATTACTTCTTTCCTTCAAAATTACATGTGCATCATATTTTAATTGTTGGGGTTATATTTCCCTGCATATATATTGGTCTTAACATTTCAGAAAGACTGTTTCTTTTTTATTGCTTTATGCATTCTTACAGTATCATTGAAAAGTTGTTCCTGAAACATTTGTAAATGAAGTTATCTCTATTGACTAACGATTTGTCATTTACTGTCATTGTTGAAGAGCAAGAAACTGAAAATATACTCAAATGCAAGAGTGTGTATAAGCAGTCACTACTTCATACATGCTTAATGTTTGTATTTTTATGTACTAGTGTTCCTTAAAGTAAGAGATACTTGTGCATCCCCCTGGAAATATCAATGCTTTGAACTTTATTCCCTCTCTATTGCTTGGTTAAAGTTAATTTTATGGACCTAGTAAGTTGATCGGTCCCCATAATTTACCTGGGCCATGTTTAGCTCCCAGCAGTAAATACCATCTGAGTGAGGCTGGCATACCAAACATTCCAATCCCTGCCCACCCAGTAGGAATATTGCATTTGGATTGCCCCTCTGAAAATGAGATCAAGATGCTGAAAGGAAAAGGTAGAAAGCATTTTTTTTCTTCTATCAAAAGACTTGTTGTAGACATGGGTGCACAAAATAATACAAATGAATAATGATTGTTTACAGAAAAAAAATAGGAGAAAGCAGTTTTATAGCAAAACGTGTAATTTTTTAATGGTATTTAATGAAATCTGAGCTTGGAAAGGGTTGCTTTCCTCGGTCTTAATTTGTATGGATAACCAGAAAAAGTTTCTATCACATTTACAACTTTTCACTTGGACATCTGGGCTGGTCGCTCCACCCCCTGTTTTTGTTCTTTCCAAAGAAATATTTTATATACCAAAACACTCCATTATTTTCTTTGGGCTTAAAAAAAAAAAAGGCCAATCTTATAAAGTAGGTGTTCTCTACAGCATCAAGGTTGATGAAAACCATACCCTTGAACAGGAAGTTCAAAAGACAGAGAATGGCAGGCAAGAGCTGACCCATCTGCTATGGAAACATGTTACTCTCCTGCGCGGGCCAAAACCACTGACAAGAACACACCATTATTTATGAAAAGCCTCTGTTCCCCAGCTCTTTGTCAGACTCATTCCCGAGCTGCTGCTGGACTGAGCTCGCTCGCTAATATCTGGCTGGCATTGTGTCCTCATAACTGTCAGAAGTGGAGGTGTTAGTGACATATTAAGAGGAAAATGAGGTGGACTGACCAATCAGTGGCAAAAGAAGTAATTTAAAAAGCTGTGAGAAAAAAAAGGACGTGCCAACTCTAAGCATTTAAAAATAATTCCCCATCAAATTTGATGAACCTTTAAGTGGTGACAGAGCAAGGGTCTCCTCAGCAGCTTTTTGCTATGCTGGCCCAGAGCAGGCTGCTGGCCACACCTTGGGTTTATCCAACAGGGCTTCTTTTCCCCATCTGCCTTTTCTCTTTTTTAGAACAAATTATGTCTTATATCAGCAGCCCCAGTAAGTCTGGAAACAATAGACTTGGTAATTATACCAATTTAAATGTATCTGAAGGCATGTTTTATATTGCTGAAAGAATGCTATGAAAAGGTCTTGGAATAGAGTTCAGCTATGAGATGCATGTTGTTCTAGCATCCAAAGTCAATGTCATAGAGCTAACACTGTATTTTCTTCCTAGGAAGAACTTTCCTTTGTTCTTCTGAGGAAATCTAGCATTGGCGGGAGTGGGAGTGTTGGTACATATGAAAGTCATCAGCCTAAGTGTGATTATATTTAATTCTAAGATATTCACAGTATGGCAGTAAAAATAACAAAATAAAAATAGAAGTTTTCTACATGCAGTTATTTCAACGTTAGATCAGCATTTTTGAAACTTTATTAATATGATTCCTTTAAGTGTTCGAACATATTTAACAGGTCATATTTCAGTTTTAAGATTAATTTTCACTTCTCGCTTTCCCAAATCCACAAATTTTCTGAACAAATCATGGCGGACTCCACCAATTTTGATAGCCTAGTGTGACAAATACTCAATCTTTTCTATGTTACAAAAAGTTTGTTCTCCTTTCCTGGACTCATAGATGTCTATTTCTGCAAAGGCATCTAGTCTAATCATCTCATATCAAGAATGAGGCAAAGAACAATTAAGTGTCTTGTAGAAGGCTATTGTTATTAGTTCATTGGATTTTAAATCTAAAATATATGCCAGTGCTTTTTTGTGATAAACTGGAAGTCTTGTTTTTCAGGCCAAAATTCTACAGAAGAAATTGTAGAATGAGGCTCTGCGAGGTGCACCATGATCATTAATAAGCTCCAGTATGTTAGGAAGCATGATAAGGTCCAGATCACCACCACTAGAATAATCATATGACTGTTTATTCTTCTACATCCTTCACATGGTCAACAGAAACTAATTACTGGTTATATCATGGGAGCCATTTTTTGAGTACCACAATTGACCTTGTACTATGCCAGAATACATACTAGTATTCTCAGCCTATAAACAAGGAATTGAGGCTCAGAGAAGATAAGTAATTCCCGGGATCACAAAGCAGTAAGTGGTTGAATCAAATTTTAAAACTAGGTCTTGATATCACTCAACCTCATATTCTTTTTATTTCACTAACTTGTCTTCACTCACAATTTACCTTTTTTTTTTGTAGCAAATAATTCAAATTACTAAAGCTTTTATAGTTCTAGAAGTGGAAAGAGAACAGCCATAACTAACTCATTAATTGACACTTAACAATTTGTGGCAAAGCACAATTTTAAAGGTTTCATTTTGGCAGCGATAATCCATAAATTAAAAACTTATTTAAATACATTTTTTTATTTGGGTGAGAAAATACTCTCAACGTTTCAATTTTTACTTTGTGTACTTACTCTAAAGAGTAAGGCTCAAATCGGGAACCCTACTTCCTATATATAACAAATCGAGAGGCATTTCCTTGGGTATTTACTCTGTGCTGGTCATAGCCTAAGTGGTTTACAGATATCATCTCACTTAATTATCACGATAATCCTATAGAGCAGGTACTATTGTTAGCTCCACCTTACAGATAAGAATCCTGAGGTACAAAGAGGTTCAGTAACTTGTCCAAGGTAAGCAGCTGGTACATAGTAGAATCAGAATGTACTGATTCTATTTATGATTGACTCTAGTGTCTATGCTTTAATCCACAATGCTCTATCGCCTACTCTAATAACACAGTCAATCTGCCAAAAGGTTATAATCCATTCTTTTACTCCTACTCATTATATGGAGATGGAATGCAGAATGAGGTGTAAATCAAGAAAGAACTCAGAGTTCTCTCAGGTCTGCAATGGGTTTTGCATGGGATATCTTTCAATTATGATGGTATGCATCATCATTGGATATGATGCCTAAACCGTGACAGCTAGGGAGACTTGGCCCCTTATGGCTGACCTCTCAAAAAGCTATTCTCCTCTTTCACCAGAAGGGGTTGGAAAAGAAAGTGTGAGAGAAGAGATTGTCCATTGCATGTGGTCATTCAAGCACTGAAAGAATTGTTTTTTTTAACAATAGTCAAAACTGAAAAGTTTTGCTCAAAGCACCCAGTAATTACCATTTTTATGTGATTTCTGGCACAGTCATTATTAATTAGGCTCTGATTAAATGCTTCCCCTCCCCTTACACTGGGCTTTATAAACCTGGACTTACTATCCAATTTCAAATCCTTAAACAAGAGCAGAGGAAGTCACTCTGTCCATTACAAATTACCACTGCAAAAAGATCCTAGCTGATGTTTTGATGGCTACACAGCATATACAGATACATATCTGTGCTATATAGAAAACACATAATATGATATGAATATAAAAACATACATTTTAATATATACCTGAAGAAATTCCTTTCTTCACTATGGGAATAGTTAGGTATTTCTTTTGCATAGCACATATAGACATATGGTTAGGATTAATATATTTCTTTAAAAACAATCTCAGTGACGCTTTACCTCTGTAAAAGGATACTGTCACACAGAACTAAGTGATCTAATAATGAAAATTCCCCTTCCCTCCTCCACTCCCCTTGACAATTCCTCCTTAGCCTAAGTATGTGCTGAGTTCTAATCTCATGTTTAGATTTGTAAATATCATCATTCGTAATTACCCGGTTCACTCTGTGTTTAGGGGTAGAACAAACATTTCATAAATCATGAATTAGCAATGTGCTTCAAATCTCGATTCAGGAATCCAAGACCTGGTTCCAAAGGCCTCAGGAAAGATACCTAGGCAAAACTTTAATTTTGTTGTAGTACATGATTTTATAGTATTAGTTAGAATATGTTCTTGTAGCATTAAAAAAAAAAGCAATTACATGTTTCTCTATCATATAAACATTGAAGATTTTATACTCAAAATATCATAAAATATCACATGTAGAATTAATAGCCTAATTAATAGCCTAATTATTTCAGGTTTTCACTTATTGCTTCCAATGGCCCAAAGTGATCTAAGGGAATCAGAAGATAGGACATTTTGAAAGACCTATTTTCCCTCTGGCAAATAAAGAAATGAAGGAGAGCAATCATTCTTAACACACATAATACAAAAAGACAGGAAGGGGTTGTGGGAAGCCTTCATTTAACCTCTGAGAACCATTTTTTATTCAATTAGGAGCTAAATCAACAACTAAGTTTCAAAGTCTCAAATAAACATACTGCTGGGGATGTACTGTCAATGATATTGTAATATAAATAGCCCTCTAGGGAACAGAAAAGTTAATCTTGTATGGCTAACCACTCTAGATAGACAGTAAAAGCAAACATACACAGAAAAAAGTACCATATTTCATCAAAACTAAGACACCACCAATTTTAAGATATATCCCAGCAATGTTAAAATCTGAAGAAAAAAAAAGAGCATCTTGGAGCAGAAAAAATATGGTAAATATATGATACTTCAAATTTCAGGGAGTATCCCCATTATTAAATTACTTATTGAAAACTACAGTCTATCTCCTAATGTCCTGTAAAGCAAGACATGGTTAAATCTATACTTGACCACACTTGAAGCAGAATTTCAGGCAATTATCTTAGTGTATGAGGGCAACAAAGTCTAGGCAATTTTTGCATAATAAATCCTTTATATTCTGGGAAGAGTATTTGTTATCATAATCAATGCATATACTTAAGCGTGCTTACCTTTTACTAAGACCTCCAGGGGAAATTCACAATTCTGAATGACTACAATATTTCCATATCAGAGTGATTCTTAATTTGTTCATTGATTTTTGTCAGTTTTCTGTGTTGATTTTTTTAAGTTGAGACATAATCCATGCTCCATAAAATGTAACACTTTAAAGTTTACAATTCAGTGGGTTTTAGTATGCATGTGCAACCATCACCACCATATAATTCCAGAAAACTTTCATTACCCCAAAAAGAAACCTGGGACCATTAACAGTCACTCCCCATCCACGCCCCACTCCAGACCCTGGCAACAACTAATCTACTTTCTCTCTACATAGATCTTTCTGGACATTTAATATAAAAGAAGTTATACTTCTTTTTGGGCCTCACTTCTTTTATTTAGCATAATGTTTACATGGTTTATCCACACTGTACCTAGTATCAGTACTTCATTCCTTAACATGGCCAAATAATAGTCCATTGTATAGCCATGCCACATTATCTTTTATCCATTCATCAGCTGATGGACATTTGGGTTGTTTCTACTTTTGAGTTATTGAGCTATTGTGAATAAAGCTGCTATGACTATTCATGTACAAGTTTTTTTTTTTTTTTTGCATTTTTTTATTAATTAAAAAAAGAATTAACAAAACAATTAGAAATCATTCCATTCTACATGTACAATCAGTAATTCTTAATAACATCACATAGTTGCATATTCATCATTTCTGAGTACATTTGCATCGATTTAGAAAAAGAAATAAAAAGACAACAGAATAAGAATTAAAACAATAATAGAAAGAAAAAGAAAAAAACAAAAACAAAAACAAAAAACCTATACCTCACATGCAGCTTCATTCAGTGTTTTAACATAATTGCATTACAATTGGGTAGTATTGTGCTGTCCATTTCTGAGTTTTTATATTCAGTCCCGTTGTACAGTCTGTATCCCTTCAGCTCCAATTATCCCTTCTCTCTTTTTTTTTTTTTAATTAACGGAAAAAAAGAAATTAACCCAACATTTAGAGATCATACCATTCTACATATGCAATCATTAATTCTTAACATCATCACATAGATGCATGATCATCATTTCTTAGTACATATGCATTGGTTTAGAAGAACTAGCAACATAACCGAAAAAGATATAGAATGTTAATATAGAGAAAAAAATAAAAGTAACAATAGTAAAATCAAAACAAAACAAAACAAAACAAAACAAAAACCTATAGCTCAGATGCAGCTTCATTCAGTGTTTTAACATGATTTCTTTACAATTAGGTATTATTGTGCTGTCCATTTTTGAGTTTTTGTATCTAGTCCTGTTACACCGTCTGTATCCCTTCAACTCCAATTGGCCATTATCTTACCCTGTTTCTACCTCCTGCTGGACTCTGTTATCAAGGACATATTCCAAATTTATTCTCGAATGTCTGTTCACATCAGTGGGACCATACAGTATTTGTCCTTTAGTTTTTGGCTAGACTCACTCAGCATAATGTTCTCTAGGTCCATCCATGTTATTACATACCTCATAAGTTTATCCTGTCTTAAAGCTGCATAGTATTCCATCGTATGTATATACCACAGTTTGTTTAGCCACTCTTCTGTTGATGGAGATTTCGGCTGTTTCCATCTCTTTGCAATTGTAAATAACGCTGCTATAAACATTGGTGTGCAAATGTCCGTTTGTGTCTTTGCCCTTAAGTCCTTGAGTATATTCCCAGCAATGGTATTGCTGGGTCGTATGGCAATTCTATATTCAGCTTTTTGAGGAACCGCCAAACTGCCTTCCACAGTGGTTGCACCATTTGACATTCCCACCAACAGTGGATAAGTGTGCCTCTTTCTCCGCATCCTCTCCAGCACTTGTCATTTTCTGTTTTGTTGATAATGGCCATTCTGGTGGGTGTGAGATGATATCTCATTGTGGTTTTGATTTGCATTTCTCTAATGGCCAGGGACATTGAGCATCTCCTCATGTGCCTTTTGGCCATTTGTATTTCCTCTTCTGATAGGTGTCTGTTCAAGTCTTTTTCCCATTTTGTAATTGGGTTGGCTGTCTTTTTGTTGTTGAGATGAACAATCTCTTTATAAATTCTGGATACTAGACCTTTATCTGATATATCATTTCCAAATATTGTCTCCCATTGTGAAGGCTGTCTTTCTACTTTCTTGATGAAGTTCTTTGATGTACAAAAGTGTTTAATTTTGAGGAGTTCCCATTTATTTATTTCCTTCTTCAGTGCTCTTGCTTTAGGTGTAGGGTCCATAAAACCGCCTCCAATTGTAAGATTCATAAGATATCTCCCTACATTTTCCTCTAACTGTTTTATGGTCTTAGACCTAATGTTTAGATCTTTGATCCATTTTGAGTTAACTTTTGTATCATGTACAAGTTTTTAATGAAAGCTATGTTTTTAATTCTCTTGGGTATATCCTTAGGAATTCCTGGGTCATATACTAAGAAACTGGCAAATTGTTTTCCAAAGCAGCTGTACCATTTTACATTTCCCCCTCAGGGAATGAGAGTTCTTCTTTCTCTACAACCTCACCCACAACTTATTATTGTCTAAGATATTAAGCTATCTTAACGGTTGTGAAGTGGTAACTCACTGTGATTTTGATTTGCATTTCCCTAATGGCTAATGATGCTGTGCATCTTTTCATGTGCTTATTGGTCATTTGTATATTTTGTATGGAAGATATGCCTAATCATATCCTTTGCTCATTTTTTAATTGGGTTAATTTTCCTTTTATTGTTGAGTTGTAGGAATTTCTTAACTATTTCAGATAACTTATTAAATAGATTATTTGTAAATATTTTCACCCATTTTGTTCATCTTTTCACTTTTTTTGATAGCACAAAAGTCCGTAATTTTGTTAAGTAAATGTTTTTAATTTTGATGAAACCCAATTGTATTGAACTTTTTACCACAAAATATAAAATTTTGTCATTATGAAAAAAGTAACTAAAATTAATATGTAGGGCTTTTGTAGTTATTCATTTGGCAAAATAACTGAATAAAGAAATAGATTACAATTCCTCTACTGGCACAAAAAGTTAAAATTTACTTGTTTAATTCTATACTTACAAAAGAGTCAGATATCTATAAAGTGGGAAAATTAAAAATTCCATGGTCAGAAGACAACAAATATACTTTGTCATGCACATTTATTACAAAAGATTTTTCTTCTATATAGATTAGAGCAAGCATACCTGACAAGCATCAAAATAAACCTGACCAAACTATTGGCCAATAGATAGAAGCTAGACAGCCTGTCTGCTTGTAGAATTTTCATACTTTTGAATCAGTTTTGGAATGTATATCTGGACTAAATACTAATATTATTAATTCACAGAATATCATTGCTTGCCATGATTTCTAAGGCTCTGGAGTTATGTCAACTTATTTTCCCTGCTACATTTCAAAACATGCTCAACATTTAAAAGAAAATTTAATTTTAAAGACATCTGCACCAATATGTATGATATACTTCTTGCTTCTACAGAGAATAAGAGAAAGAAATTTGCCTTGGTAATAATAAAATATGCTATGGTGACTTCCAAGCACTGTATAGTCTTGTAATGGAAAACAAGCTAGAGAAGCTTTGAAGGTTTAGTCAGAAACTGTGACTTCTGGGTGGCAAGTGTGATTTCACTAGGCCCAAGGGATATTGCAAAACCCTCTTCCCAGCCATCTGTTGCTTTGTATATGCAATTTCCCTGGAAGCTAGTCAAGAAGAGGATAACAAGTGAAAACTATTTGGCAGCAAAACAAAAAATAAGAAACCCTAAACAAGCAACTCTTCCACAAACTGTTGTTGGACTTTCTGTTGGATTCAAATCATATGTGGCAACAATTTTTAGAAAATGCACATGTTAAACTCTCTGAAAATGCCACATGAGACTGGAAAGAAGACTTGAAGTCACCCAGGAGGGAACACCTCTTCAGGAAGCACCTTGTCTGTTTACTGGTGTTTCCTCACAAGATAGAAGCAACTTGAGGCAGAGATCAAGTCTCCTTCACTCTGTATTCCTGAATATTTGTTTTCACTAAAGAAATTTATGAAGGGAGGGTATGGGGAACAGTAATAAAATCTGGATAGGCAAGAATGAGCTAGAAAGAAAATACCTACGGTATGTGTCTTGAGATAGTAAAAGAATACAAACTGTCAGTTGACACTCTAGACTGGGAACTTAACTATTCATCCACTTAATAAATATTTGAGGAGAACCAAGCTGGGGCATGGTTTTAGGTGGTGACCAAATCCAAATTCGTGGAGCTTACAATTAAAAGCTAGTATTTATGGAGCACTGAAATGTGCCAAACACTGTATTCAGAGCTTCATATGTATTATCTACTCAATATTCACATCAACTCTATGGGATTAGCTCTTATTATTATTACCATCAGACAACTGAGGTTTAGGTTAAGGGATCTGCCTAGGCCCAGAAATCAGAGACTCAAACTCAGGTCTGCCTAACCATAGAACCTCATCATAGATTCATCATGTGACCCTAACACCATACTCTTATAACTGCTATGCCATCCTGTTTCATTTGAGATGGCAATTGTACAAATAATTGTTATACCATCTTGTACTGCATTTTACCATTGTAGTCATTCACAGATGACAAGGAACGATTGAGATTTGTAAAGCTTAACTCCATAAGCTCAAGGAAAGAAACTATGCATCTGATGACTGCTGAGAGATGAGTTAAGAGAACCACAGTTCACAGAGATGTTCATAATAAGATTCCGTGAGTTTTCCAAGATGGAAGAGTGCTACCTCCCATTAGGAATAAGGATTTGACTCTCAGAACCTGGGAAAATAGGTAAACGATGAAATCTGGCAAATTCTGCTTGAGGGAGGTTTGTACGTCCAAAAACGACTATTAACAAGAAATTCAGAATGTAAAAAAAAACTAGAAAAAAATCATTGAATGTCTCTGATGTGACTTTTAAAAATTCAAACTCTGGAAAATACCTTATAAAATATTAACATAATCCTCCAGAAATACCTACATCAATTTGATTGTTAAAGAAAAGTTACTTATAACATTATATTATAAAAGTTAATAATAAAAGTTAGTAAAAGCTGTTAATTATAACATTAATTATATACATACTGCTCCATAAAATGTAATTCTAGTTTAACCTTCTGTAGTTTAAATTTAAAGCATCTAAAGCCTCTTCTGAGTCCTGTGGCTACAACTGCCATAACTGCTGCTTAGGTGCCTGTGATATAAGGCAGACCTGAGGATTTTCAGGAAGAAGAGAATCCCCCTGAAGTATATGGATATGGAGTCTGGTATTTTGAATCTTTCTTATCAATTTCATATCTTTATTATTAAGACACTCCAGATCATGCCCATTTTCCAATTATAATAACCTAGAACTTTTTCTCTTAAAAAATAATTCCATTTGAAGAGTTTATTTTCTGAAGGGATGTCAGGATTCTTAAAGATTCAGTGATTGAAGAAATATAGATCTTAGCAAGTAAAGATCAATATTACTGTGGGCTTTTAGGCAGGTATGGCAAAAAAAAGAAAAGGAGCCCAAAATTACAACAGAATGTCATGCCAGCAAATAACCTCATTGAAATCAAAGCTGACTTAGAAATGATCACTTGATGCATTGTGTAAATTCCAGTTATTTGTGCTTCATTTCATTCACAGCACATATTTAGCAAAAACAATATGCATGCTTTGTGGCAGAAGTGGATCTACAGAGCCACAATAACAGTCCTAGACTTATTTCCATTACAATTCATTGATAAAACACATCTTAGTACAACAAATAATAAAAAGCGCCCTTGTTTTTCCAATATCTTACAGAGGTAATTATTTTACATTGCCGGTAAAAAATGTTAAATGGTATAGCCTCTTTTAAGAATAGTTTGGAAGTTTCTTAAAAAATAAAAACATATATTTCTTAAAAAAACAAAATAAAACAAAAAAACTAACAACTGCAGTCTCAGGCATTAATCCTGTGTATACCCACAAATAAACCTGTACATGCATGCTCATAGCAGCTTTACTTGTAATAGTCAAAAGTTGGAAAATGCCCTTATGTCCATCAATAGGTGATTGGTTAAACAAACTGTGGTATCTGTATACCATGTAATGCTACTTAGCAATAAAAAAGGAATGAACTATTGATGCATACAACATCTTGACTAGATCTCAGGCACACCTAAGAGGAAAAAAAAGTCAATATCAAAAGTTCACATACTATACTTTATATAACATTCCCCAATGAAAAAAATTATAAAGATGAAAAACAGATTTAACAGCTTCCAGAGGGTAGGAATGACAAAAGTAAAAATAGAGTATGTTAAATGGTTATAAGTGCTATGGAGAAAAATAAAGTGGAGTAAGAAGGACATTCGTGGAGGGGTTATTACCATTTTGTATAGATTGATCAGAGAGGCTTCTTTGAAGGAAGTAAGAAAATAAGCCCAGTAGGTATTGGGGGGAGACAGGAAAAGAGGGTAAAGGCCCCGAGGCAGGAGCATGGACAGTGTGTTTGAATAATGGCAAGGAGGTCAGTGTGGGTCTAGTCAGCAAGAAGTAGGGGAGTAGGAGATTCAGTTCAAAGGTTGGGAAGAAGAGGAGGGCAGAACATGAAGGACCCTGTAGGAAATTGCATGGATTTTGGCTTTTTTTGCTGATTAACAAAGGAAAACTATTGAAAGTTTCTAAGTAGAGAATACAGACCAATGCCTAACAGTGGCTGTCATATAATAGGTGTTCAGCACATAGCTGTTGACTGGGTAGCAAGATTTGACCTTTGTAAAAGGACCACTCTGGCTGCAGGATGGAGAATGGAATGTACTGGAACAAGAATGTTCTGGTTTGCTAAAGCTGCCAGAATCCAACACACCAAAGATAGATCAACTTTTAATAAGGGGATTTATTTAGTTACAAATTTATAGTTTCAGAAGCAAGGCAGCTAGCTTTCATCTGAGGTTCTCTGTTACATGGAAAGACCCACAGCAATGGTTTCCTGGCCTTCTCTCCTGACTTCTGGGTTCCAATGGCTTCCCCCGGGGCGATTCATTTCTGTGTCTCCAAAAGTCTGGGCTGAGCTGTGAGTGCTGAGATGAGGTATGTGAGCTGTGTGGGCTGTGCTGTGTTGAGCTCTCTTCTGACCCCTCTTTTTAAATCCTCCAGCTAATTAAATTAACCCTCACTCATTGTGGAAGGCACTCCCCTTAGCCAACCACAATTGCAATCCACCATAGATGAATTTCACATACTGATGACTTAAGTACACAGAAACAGAACAACAGGGCATCATTACCTGGCCAAGTTGACACCTGAATCTAACTACCCCAGGTACGAAGAAATTTTATTGGGATAAGTGTAAAGTGGTACAATCTCTAATGAGAACAATTTGGTAACATATGTCAAAATTACCTTTGATTCAGGAATTGCACTTCTAGGAATACATACTATAGAAATACTGGTGCAACAGTGAAATGATGTAACTACAAGGCTACTGTGTAATGGTATTGGATTAGAAACAACTTAAATGGCTATCAAGTATCCAAGAATTAGACAAATTATGGAATACCCATAAAGCAGAATACTATACAATCATAAAAATAAAAGAGGAAACTCTTTTTGTATTGATATGGAACAATCTTCAAGGTATTATATTGGGGAAAAAAGTGAGATGAAGTCCAATGCTATCATTTGCATAAAAAGGGAGATGAGGAAGAAAAATATATATTTCTGTGCACATATATGCAGGAAAACACAAGGTCTCTTGGAGGCAATAGGGTGGCAGGGAGACCAGTGTGGAGGGAAACTTTAATCTTAATCTTTTAGATTTTGAACTGTGTGACTAAAAACTGAATAGCATTAAAATTATCTTTAATATTTTAACTAGATTATTTATATACTGCACCAGTTTTAAAACATTATATACCCCAGAAAAGCCATGTTTTAATCCTAATGCAATCTTGTGGAGGCAGCTGTTTCCTTTAATCCCAGTTTAATATTGTAGGGCAGAAACCTCTGATCGGATTATCTCCATGGAGATGTGGCATGCCCAATTGTGGGTGTGACCTTTTGATTAGATGGAGATGTGACTCCACCCATCCTGGGTGAATCTTGATTAGTTTACTGGAGTCCTTTAAAAGAGGAAACATTTTGGAGGGACTTCAGAAGAGTTGCAGGCACAGACATTTAGAAAAACCAACAGAGACGCTTGGAAAACATGTGCTTCAGAGCTAACAGAGAGAATCGTTGTAGACATTTGGAGATCAAGACAGAAATAGCCCAGGTGCTAAGCAAGGGCTCATAGAAATAGCCAGAACTGAAGAAAAGAAATCTCTGGCTCCAGCAGATGCTAAGCTAAGAGATGAAACCCAGAGTTATATCCTGGGGCAGGTAAGTGAAGACCCACAGAAACCAAGTCAGGAAACCCCACAGGAAACAGGCTGCAAGGGAGCAAGGGACAAGCAGATGCCAGCCATGTGCCTTCCCAGATGACAGAGGTGTTCAGAAAAGCCATCAGCCTTTCTTGAATGAAGGTAACCTCTTATTGGTGCCTTAATTTGGACACTTTCACTTCCTTAGAACTGTAAACTTGTAACTTATTAAATTCCTTTTTAAAAAACCATTCCATTTCTGGTATATTGCATTCCCGGAACCTAAGAAACTAATACACAACACCTTAGTTGAGGAGGGGAGAAAGAAACATGAGGCAGGGTTAGAAAGATGTAGGTTTAAGCACAGTTTCAGTCTTTGTAAAGTAGTCACCTTAGATAAACCATATAACAGTTTTTGAGCCTCAATTTCCTTATTTGTAAATGGGAATGTTATGGACAAACCAAAGTCAACCCTTCCATTGTGCATAATATCCCACTGCTTCTTATCTATTCAAGTATATGATTCTAGTGACTCTGCCTTTTTCTCCTCAAATAATGAAGTTTTCCTCTTCATTTCTATCAGCATACAAATATGCTTTTATTTCTTCTATCTTGTGCTGGTTTGAAAGGATGCATGTACCCTAGAAAAGCCATGTTTTAATCCTAATCCCATTATGTAAGGCAGCCATTTCTTCTAATTCCTTTTCAACACTGATGCTTGAAACTTTAATTAGATCATCTCCCTGGAGATGTGACTCAATCAAGAGTGGTTGTTAAGATGGATTAGGTGGAGACATGTCTCCACCCATTCTAGGTGGGTCTTGATTACTTTACTGGAATCCTATAAAAGAGGGATTCAGAGCAGAGAAGAATGACATAGCCATGAGAAGTAGAGAGTCCAGCCAGCGACCTTTGGAGATGAAGGAAAATGCCTCTCGGGGAGTTTCATGAAACAGGAAGCCAGGGGAGAAAGCTAGCAGATGATGCTGTGTTTGTCATGTGCCCTTCCAGCTGAGAGAGAAACCCTGACTGTGTTCATAGTCTCTTTCTGTGAGAAAGAAACCCTGAACTTCATCAGCCTTTTTGAACCAAGGTATCTTCTCCTTGATGCCTTTGATTGGACATTTCTATAGACTTGTTTTAATTGGGACATTTTCTTGGCCTTAGAACTGTAAGCTAGTAACTTATTAAATTCCCCTTTTTAAAAGCCATTTCATTTCTGCTATATTGCATTCCGGCACCTAACAAACTAGAATACATCTTAAAAAAAAAAAATCCCATGATCCTACTTCCTCCTTCAACTACCACCCTATTTCTTGGCTCTCCTTTACAGTATACTTCTTTTAAAGAGTTATTCATAGTCAGTGTCTCAAATTCCTCTTCTTATCTCTTAAGCATCCAACAAAACTTTCACCCCATCAAGCCACTGAAACTGCCATTGAATATGGCACCATGTATTCTACATTGCACAATCAGTCCTCATCTTATTTGTCTTATTAGCAGCATCCTTGATATAATTTAATTTGGCTTTAAGGACCCCATATTTTCTAGGCTTACCTACTATATCACCAGTTGCTTCTTCCTAATTTCCATTAGTGGTTCTGTTTTTTCTCTTCTTCCCTCAATGTAAATCATCAATCCCATTCCCATTCTCCACCTAAATGTACTCCTTTGGAGGATCTCATTCAGCGTTGTGACATCTACATTGCAATGGCTATTGAATTTTTGCCTAGACAGCTCAAACTCAACATTGCCAAAGGTGAACTTCTGTTCTTCTCTTGAAACCTGCTCACTTATAGTCTTCCCCAGCCCAGCTAACTTTAACTGTAATCCTAGTTGCTCAGGCCAAAAGCCTTAGAGTCATCCTTGATACCTTTATTACCCTTATATCCCACATCTAATCCATTAGGGAATCTTCTTGGCAGAACCTTCAAAAAATATACAGAATCTGATCTCTTTTAACTTCTTTTACCACTAGCACAGCCTAGGCCTCTATCACCTCTCACATAGATTACTCAAGAGTTTCCTAACAGGTATCTCCTTACAGGAGAATGCTACTATTCTTGCTTTTCTCTTCAGTCTCTTCTCAATAGAATAGACAGTGTGATCCTCTCAAAGTGTCTGACAGATAAGGTCACTCCTTTGCTTAAAGCCCTCTGATGGCTCTACATTTCACTCAGTTAAAACCAAAATCCTTAAAATGCCCCAAAGCCCTCCATGATATGCTACAATCCTCACCCACCTTGGTCCCTCTATTCTTTGAACATTCTAGGCTCACACCTGCCTTAGAATGCTTGCTCTAATTGTTCCCTTTCCCTGGAAGGTTCTTCTCCTAGGTGCCACTTGGACAACTTCCCTACATCTCTAAAATTTTCATGCAAATCTTACTTTCTTAGCAAACCTATCCTAACATCTGTATTTAATGTTGCCCAAATGGCTGTGCAACTACATGTGTACACACACATACACACCTCTTATATTGTTGTACCATTTATTTTTCCATAGCTCCTACCATTTTCATTACACACTGCACTATTTTTGTTCATAGCCTCTATCATCATCTAACATACATTAATATTTATTTATTATGTTTATTGTCTATTGTCTGTCTTCTCCAGCTAAAGTGTAAGTTCACGGAGGAAACAGATCTGTTAGGGATTGAATCATGCCCCCCACAAAACACATATTCAACTCTTGATCCTCATTTCTGTGGGTGGGAACCCATTTGTAAACAGTATCTTTGGATATGAACCTATTTGTGAATAGGATCTTTGAAGATTCTGTTAGGATGAGTTCAAATTTAATCTGGGTAGGTCTTAATCCATATGGTTTGAGTCCTTATAAGAAGAGGAAATCTAGACAGAGATACAGATGACAGAGCAGAAGAAAGAGCCAGAAATAAGAAGCCAGAGAATGAGACAAATCACCATGTTATGAAGGCAGAGATGCAAGCCAAAGAACTCCAAGGATTATTGGCAAGCCACCACAAGACTGCTACAGACTTCGGAGAAAAAAATTGCTTGCCCATACCTAGAGGTTGGACTTCTAGCTTCCAAACAGTGAGCCAGTTAGTTCTTGTTGTTTAAGCCAACCAGTGTGTGGTATTTGTCATAGCAACCCTGGAAAACTAAGACAGGATTATTGTCTGTTTTGTTTACTGATATATCCCAAGCCCCAAGAACAGTGCCTGATGCTCAGTGAGCATTTAATTAATATTTGTTAAATGAATGAATACTAGTACCATTCTTATTGCTTCTATCACTTCTACCACCACTGTGAATGTTAGACATATAAAAAAAAATTAAGAGTTATAGATCTTCATCAGTTTTCCAAATCACAAAGGTCATATAAAGGACTATCTTAGCAATCTTTTCTTTCCACATGGAATCACATTTCACAAAGCTTATCATCACTTACCTCTTACTTTGTGCCTCCTGAACCCACAATTATCAGTGCCTACTCCTTGTTAAATGTCCCCTAAATCTACTGGTTTTTTTTCCTTCATAAAAAAAATATTTCTAGATAAGAGGTATGTAGTTTATAAAACAATGGACAGGACACTGACTTGAACCTCATTCTAGTTCAGCAGACATGGAATATATAAAGAAAAAAATAGTTTATAAGTACCAGAAATACCAAGATAAGTGGAGGAGTGAGCAAATTAAAAGGAAGCCAGAATGGATATCAGGCAATGGTGGAGAAGATGATCATAACAGCATTCTGTTATCTGTCATCTTAATAAACAGAACTTTTAACCTTCACTTCTGTTAAGTGGTTACTTCTATGATAATTAAGAGTTCAGGAATTAAATTACCAACACTTACTAGCTAGGTGTCCTTGGGCAAATTATTTAACTTGCCTCATTAAATTCTGTTCAGTACAGACTAATAATAGCAGCCAGTTAAAAGGTCTCCTGCAAAGAATAAATACATACCTATAGATAAAGCACTGAGAATAGTGCCTGGAACCAATGTACCCAATAGATATCAGCTATTATTATTATTACACTCTAAAAACACTAGTATTCCAGGTGATAACCACGAAGAAATTAAGGATCAGAACTTTCATAGTTATGAAAGACTAAACAAATTATATAAATAAATTAAAGTGCACACTTGGATATGTACATGTGTGGAAAGAAAGAGAATGAGAGATGGAGAGAAATGGTTTCTTAATCTGATTATTTGATCAGTCATAACAACCATTGTTTATTTCTTCTAGAAAGCGAAATTTAATTACCTTGATTAAACCAGGTGTTGAGAGCTCATTAAGGCTCCATTATACATTCTTACTATAACAAAGAAGGTGTCATAGGTATTATGCCAAATCATCCTGTGAGAATAAGATTTGGATGAGGGATGAAATGGTTGGGGAGGAACGAATAGACGTACAAGTTTCCTTGTGGGGAAACATATGACCTCAGCCAAACACAACAAGTATCAGAGATTACATAAATTGAGTTTCTGGTTTTACTTTAGCATTATCCTGGGTCCTAAAAAATGGACTTTTCTATGTCTTGCAGGTACCAATGTTAAAAGTGATTTCTAATAAAAGATTTATAAATTTCCATTAAACTTCATGTCTATGCAACTATTCATTGCTTTAGAATAAATAATTACTACCACCCTCAAAGTGTGCTGCAGAATGAACATGCAAATCCACAGCTGTACGATTAAGTATAGAAAAGACAACTCTCCACTTCTGGCACAATTTCAAATGCCTCAATGGAGACAGAAAAAATGTCAAGCATAAAGCATATATTGAAAGCCTACAGCTCCCTTGGACAGGGAAGAAACTACCAGTACCTACTGTCTGGTAAAATACTTACAAAAAGAGGACTAGCTTGTAGAAGCTCTGACCAGTGACTTCACAGGGCTACACTAGTCACTCCTACGCTATATACAAACCCCGCAAGGTATTGTGGCTGTGCTTCCAAACACTGAAGCACCGATAAGGAGATCTGGTACCTCCCCATTTGACCCCCTATTACAACATTGTTGTTGCAACAGAATTTAACTGAGCTCCCAGAATGATATTCTCTTTTTGCTAATAGTTGATCTTTTAAATTCTGGATGGTGACGGGTTCCAGGGGATTCTCGTCCATATGATATGTGTAAAGTTTTAAGCTTGTCTGCTGACATAGAGGAAATTACTCATGGAAGAAATATCTTTGGTGCATAGCATACAGTATGGCTGTTGCTTAGACAGTTGTTTGAAATGGGAAAAAATACATTAAGCAGTGCTTGTAAATAGAAATTTAAAAAAAAACAGTGAAGATAAAGGATAATAATAGTAGAGAAACCCCATTTACAATAACAATGAATAAAGATAAAAAAGGAAAAAACTTAAAAAGAAAAGTTTAAAACCTAAATGAAGAACACTACAAAGCACTCCTATAGAACACAAATGTTGAATAAATGTGAAAGCATCCCTTGCGCTTAGTTAGGATATCAACGTAATCAAAAGATGCCTAAATCAATTTTTCTGATTTATACATTTTATGAAATCTTAATAGAAACATCAATAAGCTTTTTTCCCCCTGGAAATCAGTAAGTACCAACTACATTTCATAAGAAAAAATTACCGCACATGGATTATCAAGGAAAACAGTGAACAAGAAGAGCTGTGAGGGGGGAATAGCGTACCAGTGATTAAAAGCTACTATAAATTCTCTAAAACAAAAACAAGATGGTCCTGCAGAATGAATACACAAGCAGACCAATAAAATAGAACAGAAAGTTTGGAAAGACCTCGCCCACAGATGCAAATCATTCCAGTATATGACATAGAATCATTGCAAAATGCTGGGGCGAAGATAGACTTTTAAATAAGTAGTGTTTGAACAGCTGGATACCCATTTGGAAAAAAAAATTCTGATGTTATTCATATGTTTTTCATAAGTATAAGCTCCAAGTTGATCAGATATTTAAGAAAGAAAATTATACAATTAATTTTCTAAATGAGTGAATTCCTCTATAATTCATTCATAACCTGAGGATAGGAAAAGTTTTTAACTATGTTTCAACATCCAGATACAATAAAAAAATAGATTGTGGTGGGCAACAATGGTTCAGTGGCAGAATTCTCACCTGCCATGCCAGAGACCTGGGTTCGATTCCCAGTGTGTGCCCATGTTAAAAAAAAAAAAAAAAGATTGATGTTTTTGACTATCTTACAAAATTGCACAGAAAAAAATACTTTAAACAAGGTCAAAAGACAAATGACAAATTAGAAGAAAATATTTGCAAATATTATCTCTTGATTAACAGCATTTAAAAACTGATGAAAAAGAAAAATACCATGGAAAAATGGGCAAAAGAGAGGAATAGATAATTCACAAAAAAGGTATAAAATGACATTAAAATATGAAAATATGCTCAACTTCACTTAAAAAAGAAATTCATATTAAAATACTATTGAAATATTTTACATCCATCAGATTGACAAAACTTCCAAAGCTTAACAATATAGTCTGTGGTTAAGTTGAAGAAAAACAGGCCCTTGTATACATAGCCAGTAGGGGGGCAAAAGGGTACAAACAACACCTATCGAGGTGAATTGGACATATTTAACAAAACTAACAATATCATGTGTGCTGGTTTGAATCTTTTGTGTGCCCCAGAAAAGCCAAGTTCTTTAATCCTCATTCAGTATTACTGGCTTGGAGCTTCTTGATTGTTTCCATGGACATATGAACCACCCAACTGTGGGTGGTAACTTTTGATTAGATGGTTTCCATGGAGATGCATCTCCACCCATTCAAGGTGGGGTTGCTTACTGGAGCCTTTTAAGAGGGAACCATTTTGGAAAAAGCTTTAGACCCCACACAGCCAGAGACCTTTGGAGAAGAAGAAGGAAAATGTCCCAGGGGAGCTTCATGAAACAAGAAGCCAGGAGAGGAAGCTAGCAGACTTCAGTGTGTGCCCTTCTAGCTGAGAGAGAAACCCCAAACTTCATCAGCTCTTCTGGAGTGAAGGTAACCTCTTATTGGTGCCTTAATTTGGACACTTTCCTAGCCTTGCCTTAATTGGGACATTTTCATGGCCTTAGAACTATAAACTTGCAACTTAATAAATTCTCTTTTTTAAAAGGCTTTCTGTTGCTGGTATGTTGCATTCCGGCAGTTTGCAAACTAGAATACTATGTCTACAATGTCCCAGCTAAGAACTTACCCTAATAATATACTTCAAACAATAGGGAAACACATATGCACAAGGTTATTCACTATGTTATTTGTAATTCCCAAATATTGGGCACTACTTAAATCTCCAAACATAAGATATGGTTGAATAAACTATGGTGCATTCATACAATGGAATGTAAGGCAAATGGAAAAAAGAATAAGAACGCTCTCTATGTATTGATACAGAATAATTTCCAGGATATACTGTTAAATGAGAAAAGCTTAGTACAGAACAGTACATATAGTATGCTACTTTTTGTGTAAGAAATAAGGTGAAATAAGAAACTATGTATTTCTTTATTTTTGCAAAATTAAACTCATGAATAATAAATCAGAAACCAATAATACCTGTTACCTACAAAGGGATGAGGTGGGGGAAAATAAGTTGGAAGGTGTGAGCAACAGTTACTTTTATATGTTTTAGAAGAATGACTTTTGGAAGAATATTAATGTCCCATTTCTTCAAAAAGCACAATGAAATCAGCAAACATAAGGGAGAATCCTAAAGTTGAATGCAAAAAAAAAAAAAAAATACCCGAACTCTTTTCCAAATGAAAAACAGAACCATATTGGGTTTGGCGGCAGGACTAATTCAAGTAACCCTAGAACACAATGCTTTGACTAAATACTCTTATCTAAGGAGAAAAAAAGAACTACAAGCAGTCTTGACTCTTTTTAGTAGGTTTGTTTTTCATGGTGGTATAATGCAGTATTTCTCTTTTGTTTTCTGCATGCGTGTGCACTGTAGGATTAGGCAAATGAGTATATGTATTAATATATTGGGGAACCAGGGCTCTCACTGTGGAAAAAATGACATAGAAATATGGAATGGGCAAAGAGGTAAAGAGGAAACCTGAGAGGTTAGATTTGAATGGTAGGTATGATTTCTAATACACACATACATGTATGCACATCTATATATTCCTAATAAATATAAAATACATACTTCTAATATATGCATATATGTATAAATATATATGCACATATATATATACACATGTATATATAAATTGTATTTATTTATATGTATATATAAATCGTATATATATGTATATATATGTATATATAAATTGTATATATAATTTGTATATATATATGTATATATGTATATATAAATTGTATTTATTTCCAAACATTGTCCACTGAGGGGCTTGGAAGAAATGACACCCTGGTAAAATGGGTACACCTAGTGCCCAGATCTTGGGTTCTACATACAACTCCCCATTGAAAAGAATGAATGAGGGCATATTGAAAAAAAAATGGCTAATTTCCAGAGCAAGGCAGGAAAGGTACAAGATGAATCTGGAACATCTTGTGCCAGAAAGTAATCCCAAATAACGGGATATGTTAAAAGGATATAAGAGACAGCTTAAAGGGTTCCCATTTGCCAGTTGAGACAATTTGGACACCAAAATTAATAGATTATAACTCATTGAAATAAATAGAAATTCAGAATTCCATACCAATAACAAATAGATCCATATACAGACAGCTAGGAGCAAAAGAAGGCTCTTCCTTCTGGCAGAATGTTGACTGATGACTAGAGGGAGGGTGGAGTTAGAAAATGACTCTTTTGCAACCATCATTGTAAGATTAGTTCAGGCAAGAACTGATGGGGGAAAGATTGATGAAGAGCAAGTTACCTGTATAGTCTCAAAGTAAATGCACAAAAATTGCTTATTGGTTGCAAGGGAGAACATAGTAACTATACTGTAGGAGAAATCAGACAGCACCTTGACTAAGTTATCAAAATTGGTATGTGGTCCTGAATATACTAGCCTGAGAAGAACACAATCTCACCTAGTATTTTGGCTGGGGGTACATTCACTGAATCTTATTATGAAGAAACACAACACAAAAAAGTAAATTATGAACATTTTATTAAATTCCTGGCCTGTATTCCTAAAAAATGTCAATGTCATGAAATCAAGACCTGTCCCAGACCTGACACTAAATGCTATGTGATCCTGGAATGGTTCCTGGGTTTGGGTGGAGAGCGGGGGTGGGAGTGGGGGATGTGAAAAAAGTACATTATTAGGAAATTTTATAAAACTGGAATAAGCACTGTAGATTAGATAAAATTTGTTATCAAAGTTAAATGTTCTAAATTTGATAACTGCAGTGTGTGTTACTAAGAGAATGTCTTTGTTCTTAGTAAATGTGCACTGAAATATTAAGGGAGAAAGGGGCGATATATGCAACCAACTCTCAAGTGATTTAGAAAAAAAATGTGTATGTATATATGTGTCCTTAAATAATATATATGTACATGTGTGCATGCCCAGAGAGAGGGAGAGTGATAAAGAAAATGTGGCGCAATATTAAAAATGGTACGGTTAAGAGTACACAGGAGTTCTCTGCACTACTCTTTCCATTTTTTCCTGTATTTAAAAAATATTTAAAAAATACAAAGATAAAAAATAGTTAAGTTGAAGTTCATTGCCTGAATTCATAAGATATTTCCTCATAGAAGTAATCTATATGATATGAAAGTAGAAACCAGAAGACTGTTTTTATTGGGCTGTTTGCAGAGTGATTTGTGTGCCAGATAACGGTTGGATTAGATGGCTTCTGCTATACCTCCTTCAGTTGTTTTTTAATCATGAAATAATTTAAGCATACAGAAAAGTATGCTTTATTAAAAGATTAATATCCATTACTCAGTATAATCCAATGTTAACATTTTGTTATACTTATTGAAGTTGTTTTAAATAAATAAATTTATAAAACTAAAAATCAAAACAAACGAGCAAACATTTCTGTTTGATTCAAATGTGGAAATGGCTTTAGGTCCTAATGTTTAGCAATGTTAATTCATAGTTCACCAAAGAAAAATGGGATGTAGGAACAGGGGGCGTTTTGTGCCTAAAACAGTTTACATTTTATTTTCTTTCCAGTCTTTTTCAACCAGGTGCTGCCTTCTGGTCATCGTATGTGCAAGAAGGGTTTGCGATCTCAGTGTCTATGTAACACTGATAACGGACTCTCCTCTTGTCATAATTTTAGAGAAAAATACCACATGCTATATACCATATGCATTTAACTGCAAGACAGTCTGATTATACAGATGTTAAAATGTGGAAAAAATGTTTTTCTTTCAGAATTAATGGAATATGGCAATTTGGCACAAAGTTTAACAGTTAGGGTAAAAAAATCTTTCCTCATGTTTTTTCTCTGCTTGATTTTTTTTTTTTTGATACAAAGAAGCTAAAAGAAGTTTAAAAAATGTCCATGCTGGATAGATGGAGGATGGTGGGAGCCAAGTTTGTCACTATTGGAGTGAAAGTTTAGAGATAAACAAGGGGATGAAGCTAGCATCATCCATGTGGTAATGGATTAGAGTTGGAGACATCAGCATGACTCATGTTTACTTTAATATAGATGCAGATGATTTAGCATAGTAACATTTAAAGATACATGTATATCTACACAGGTTTGTATGCGTATATATTTTCCTTATTCTGTTAGCTGGGCAAGACCAAGAAGTAAAAACACCCCAGGAACAAGGATACCCAGTCCCCACATCGTGGCTTTTTTTTTTCTCCAATAAAGGAGACAAGGTTACTTGAAGAAATCACTGATTCTAGGACTGGAGCAAAAATATACAAGATGAGCCTATAACATTTTGTAGTACTAGAAAGTAAGAAAGTGCTCAAAACAAACAAAACAAAATACAATGATGAGACTACATCAAAGGGACACAGGGAAGATCTGAAAGAGTCCCCAGTGGCCAAAGTGGAACAATTTGAAAAACAAAATAAATCAAGTAGTGTTGGATTATAACCCAAACCATAAAATAAATGTCCATGAAAAAAAATTAAAAAATAAATATCCATGAGTCCATATTGATATAAATTAAATAATCGAATAAATAAACAAATGGCAAAGAAGAAACTAGTTTCCTGTACAGAATAATTCCAAGTAATTTATACAGATACTCCATCTTCAAGAACATGCATAGAGCATAACTCTCAGTTCCCTCAGAGTGGGCCATGCATGGTGATTTCCTTCCAAAGACTACAGTATGGATGAGGGTAGAGGGAAGAGTAACACTACAGTGGAGAAACATAAAAGACATGACTGCAGACTATCGTCACATGAGAAAGATAACCTGACATTTTCCCACAGTGCTCTTCTCCACAGCTTACTGGGGTTGCTCAGCATAGCATCCTTGGAGATTTGGTGGTGAAAAAGAAACTGGGGTGGAATACCAGTCATAAGACATACTATTGCTCTCTCCGCCGGACCGCCGCGCGGCGCACGCGCCCCGCAGCAGCCGAGCCGCCCGACCTCCCTACCCCCTCTCTCTCTCCGCCGGACCGCCGCGCGGCGCACGCGCCCCGCAGCAGCCGAGCCGCCCGACCTCCCTACCCCCTCTCTCTCTCCGCCGGACCGCCGCGCGGCGCACGCGCCCCGCAGCAGCCGAGCCGCCCGACCTCCCTACCCCCTCTCTCTCTCCGCCGGACCGCCGCGCGGCGCACGCGCCCCGCAGCAGCCGAGCCGCCCGACCTCCCTACCCCCCTCCTCCCCCTCCTGCTCCGGCTGCTCTCCAACCAACACGGTGCCCTCTTCCCCCGCCTTCACCGTGTTCCTCCGCCACCTGCCTCGACAGCCTTGCCGCCCTCACCTTTCCTCCTCCAGAACAACTACTGGGGGAGTGGAGATAATACAGAGCAGCTCCCGGAGCCACGAGGGAGATCAAAGGGACAGCGTACCCCATCCTGGAACGGCTGACTATCTGGGAGAACCAGCTCCGGTGAGATCACCAAGAGGCACGGGCTTTCCTGGGTGGGATAGCAAGCGACCGGAGTCCCTCCCTTCCACCTTCCCGGGCCAGCTGGTAGAATTGGACAGGCGGTCCCCTTAGGCCGCGGCGGCTGGTGCCCCCACCACACGAGGCCCCCCGGAACAACTGAGATAGTTGGGTCGGAAATCCCCAGACTGCGGAGAACAGTGACCGGGGGATCCCTTCCAAACACGTGACTCCCCCGTCGGCTGGGAGCAGTGCACTCTCCCGGGCTGCGACGGCTGGCGCCCTCCCGCCACGCTTGGTGCCCCGGGCCGACTAGCCAATTTGGTCGGACGCTCTCCTGTGCTGCGACAGCCGGCGACCCGCCCCGCGTTTGGAACCCCGGGCCGGCTGGCATTCTTCCAAGACGCTTCGGTTGCCGAACCTCCCCTACGGCGAGAGTTTTCCAGAGTTGAGGGACCCACAGCAACTTTCGCTAGTGGAACCCACAGACAGGCGTGTGCCACGTGCGCCACCTACTGGGCAGGATAGGAAGAACAGAACCCAGAGACTGCGCAGAAAAATCTTTCAACCCGTGGGGTCGAACACCCGGGGAAATCTGACTAAATGCCCAGACGCCAGCAGAAGATAACGGACCACGCTCAGAAAATTGAACATATGGCCCAGTCAAACGAAGAAACCAATAGTTCAAATGAGATACAGGAGCTGAAACAACTAATGCTGAATATACGAACAGAAATGGAAAACCTCTTCAAAAACGAAATCGATAAATTGAGGGAGGACATGAAGAAGACATGGGCTGAACATAAAGAAGAAATAGAAAAACTGAAAAAACAAATCACAGAACTTATGGAAGTGAAAGATAAAGTAGAAAAGATGGAAAAAACAATGGATACCTACAATGACAGATTTAAAGAAACAGAAGATAGAATTAGTGATTTGGAGGATGAAACATCTGAACTCCAAAAAGAAACAGAAACTATCCGGAAAAGAATGGAAAAATTTGAACAAGGTATCAGGGAACTCAAGGACAATGTGAATCGTACAAATATACGTGTAGTGGGTATCCCAGAAGGAGAAGAGAAGGGAAAAGGAGGAGAAAAACTAATGGAAGAAATTATCACTGAAAATTTCCCAACTCTTATGAAAGACCTAAAATTACAGATCCAAGAAGTGCAGCGCACCCCAAAGAGATTAGACACAAATAGGCATTCCCCAAGACACTTACTAGTTAGAATGTCAGAGGTCAAAGAGAAAGAGAGGATCTTGAAGGCAGCGAGAGAAAAACAATCCGTCACATACAAGGGAAACCCAATAAGACTATGTGTAGATTTCTCAGCAGAAACCATGGAAGCTAGAAGACAGTGGGATGATATATTTAAGTTACTAAAAGAGAAAAACTGCCAGCCAAGACTCCTATATCCAGCAAAATTGTCCTTCAAAAATGAGGGAGAAATTAAAACATTCTCAGACAAAAAGTCACTAAGAGAATTTGTGACCAAGAGACCAGCTCTGCAAGAAATACTAAAGGAAGCACTAGAGTCAGATACAAAAAGACAGAAGAGAGAGACATGGAGAAAAGTGTAGAAAGAAGGAAAGTCAGATATGATATATATAATACAAAAGGCAAAATGGTAGAGGAAAATATTATCCAAACAGTAATAACTCTAAATGTCAATGGACTGAATTCCCCAATTAAAAGACATAGACTGGCAGAATGGATTAAAAAACAGGATCCTTCTATATGCTGTCTACAGGAAACACATCTTAGACCCAAAGATAAATATAGGTTGAAAGTGAAAGGTTGGGAAAAGATATTTCATGCAAACAACAACCAGAAAAGAGCAGGAGTGGCTATACTAATATCCAACAAATTAGACTTCAAATGTAAAACAGTTAAAAGAGACAAAGAAGGACACTATATACTATTAAAAGGAACAATTAAGCAAGAAGACATAACAATCATAAATATTTACGCACCGAACCAGAATGCCCCAAAATACGTGAGGAATACACTGCAAACACTGAAGAGGGAAATAGACACATATACCATAATAGTTGGAGACTTCAATTCACCACTCTCATCAATGGACAGAACATCTACACAGAGGATCAATAAAGAAATAGAGAACCTGAATATTACTATAAATGAACTTGACTTAACAGACATTTATAGGACATTACACCCCACAACAGCAGGATACACCTTTTTTTCAAGTGCTCATGGATCATTCTCAAAGATAGACCATATGCTGGGTCACAAAGCAAGTCTTAACAAATTTAAAAATATTGAAATCATACACAACACTTTCTCGGATCATAAAGGAATGAAGTTGGAAATCAATAATAGGCGGAGGGCCAGAAAATTCATAAATACATGGAGGCTCAACAACACACTCTTAAACAACAAGTGGGTCAAAGAAGAAATTGCAAGAGAAATTAGTAAATACCTAGAGGCAAATGAAAATGAAGATACAACATATCAAAACTTATGGGACGCAGCAAAGGCAGTGCTAAGAGGGAAATTTATTGCCCTAAATGCCTTTATCAGAAAAGAAGAAAAGGCAAAAATGCAGGAATTAACTGTCCACTTGGAAGAACTGGAGAAAGAACAGCAAACTAATCCCAAAGCAAGCAAAAGGAAAGAAATAACAAAGGTTAGAGCAGAAATAAATGAAATTGAAAACATGAAAACAATAGAGAAAATCAATAAGACCAGAAGTTGGTTCTATGAGAAAATCAACAAGATTGATGGGCCCTTAGCAAGATTGACAAAAAGAAGAAGAGAGAGGATGCAAATAAATAAGATTAGAAATGAAAGAGGAGACATAACTACTGACCTCACAGAAATAAAGGAGGTAATAACAGGATACTATGAACAACTTTACGCTAATAAATACAACAATTTAGAAGAAATGGACAGGTTCCTGGAAAGACATGAACAACCAACTTTGACTCAAGAAGAAATAGACGACCTCAACAAACCAATCACAAGTAAAGAGATTGAATTAGTTATTCAAAAGCTCCCTAAAAAGAAAAGCCCAGGACCAGACGGCTTCACATGTGAATTCTATCAAACATTCCAGAAAGAATTAGTACCTACTCTCCTCAAACTCTTCAACATAATCGAAGTGGAGGGAAAACTACCTAATTCATTCTATGAAGCCAACATCACCCTCATACCAAAACCAGGCAAAGATATTACAAAAAAAGAAAACTACAGACCAATCTCTCTAATGAATACAGATGCAAAAATCCTCAATAAAATTCTAGCAAATCGTATCCAACAACACATTAAAAGAATTATACATCATGACCAAGTAGGATTCATCCCAGGTATGCAAGGATGGTTCAACATAAGAAAATCAATTAATGTAATACACCATATCAACAAATCAAAGCAGAAAAATCACATGATCATCTCAATTGATGCAGAGAAGGCATTTGACAAGATTCAACATCCTTTCCTGCTGAAAACACTTCAAAAGATAGGAATACAAGGGAACTTCCTTAAAATGATAGAGGGAATATATGAAAAACCCACAGCTAATATCATCCTCAATGGGGAAAAATTGAAAACTTTCCCCCTAAGATCAGGAACAAGACAAGGATGTCCACTATCACCACTATTATTCAACATTGTGTTGGAAGTTCTAGCCAGAGCAATTAGGCAAGAAAAAGAAATACAAGGCATCAAAATAGGAAAGGAAGAAGTAAAACTATCACTGTTTGCAGACGATATGATACTATATGTAGAAAACCCAGAAAAAGCCACAACAAAATTAATAGAGCTAATAAATGAGTACAGCAAAGTAGCAGGCTACAAGATCAACATTCAAAAATCTGTAGCTTTTCTATACACTAGTAATGAACAAGCTGAGGCGGAAATCAAGAAACGAATCCCATTTACAATCGCAACTAAAAGAATAAAATACCTAGGAATAAATTTAACCAAAGAGACAAAAAACCTATATAAAGAAAACTACAAAAAACTGTTAAAAGAAATCACAGAAGACCTAAATAGATGGAAGGGCATACCGTGTTCATGGATTGGAAGACTAAATATAGTTAAGATGTCAATCCTACCTAAATTGATTTACAGATTCAATGCAATACCAATCAAAATCCCAACAACTTATTTTTCAGAAATAGAAAAACCAATAAGCAAATTTATCTGGAAGGGCAGGGTGCCCCGAATTGCTAAAAACATCTTGAGGAAAAAAAACGAAGCTGGAGGTCTCGCGCTGCCTGACTTTAAGGCATACTATGAAGCCACAGTGGTCAAAACAGCATGGTATTGGCATAAAGATAGATATATCGACCAATGGAATCGAATAGAGTGCTCAGATATAGACCCTCTCATCTATGGACATTTGATCTTTGATAAGGCAGTCAAGCCAACTCACCTGGGACAGAGCAGTCTCTTCAATAAATGGTGCCTAGAGAACTGGATATCCATATGCAAAAGAATGAAAAAAGACCCATCTCTCACACCCTATACAAAAGTTAACTCAAAATGGATCAAAGATCTAAACATTAGGTCTAAGACCATAAAACAGATAGAGGAAAATGTTGGGAGATATCTTATGGATCTTACAACTGGAGGTGGTTTTATGGACCTTAAACCTAAAGCAAGAACACTGAAGAAGGAAATAAATAAATGGGAGCTCCTCAAAATTAAACACTTTTGTGCATCAGAGAACTTCATCAAGAAAGTAGAAAGACAGCCTACACAATGGGAGACAATATTTGGAAACGACATATCAGATAAAGGTCTAGTATCCAGAATTTATAAAGAGATTATTCAACTCAACAACAAAAAGACAGCCAACCCAATTACAAAATGGGAAAAAGACTTAAACAGACACCTACCAGAAGAAGAATTACGGATGGCCAAGAGGCACATGAAGAGATGCTCAATGTCCCTGGCCATTAGAGAAATGCAAATCAAAACCACAATGAGATATCATCTCACACCCACCAGAATGGCCATTATCAACAAAACAGAAAATGACAAGTGCTGGAGAGGATGCGGAGAAAGAGGCACACTTATTCACTGTTGGTGGGAATGTCAAAGGGTGCAACCACTGTGGAAGGCAGTTTGGCGGTTCCTCAAAAAGCTGAATATAGAATTGCCATACGACCCAGCAATACCACTGCTAGGTATCTACTCAAAGGACTTAAGGGCAAAGACACAAACGGACATTTGCACACCAATGTTTATAGCAGCGTTATTTACAATTGCAAAGAGATGGAAACAGCCAAAATCTCCATCAACAGAAGAGTGGCTAAACAAACTGTGGTATATACATACGATGGAATATTATGCAGCTTTAAGACAAGATAAACTTGTGAACCATGTAATAACATGGATGGACCTAGAGAATATTATGCTGAGTGAATCCAGCCAAAAACTAAAGGACAAATACTGTATGGTCCCACTGTTGTGAACGGACATTCGAGAATAAACTTGAAATATGTCATTGGTAACAGAGTTCAGCAGGAGTTAGAAACAGGGTAAGACAATGGGTAATTGAAGCTGAAGGGATACAGATTGTGCAACAGGACTAGATACAAAAACTCAAAAATGGACAGCACAATAATACCTAATTGTAAAGTAATCATGTTAAAATACTGAATGAAGCTGCATCTGAGCTATAGGGTTTTTTTTTTGTTTTTGTTTGCTTGTTGGTTTGTTTGTTGTTGTTGTTTTTTACTATTACTACTACTTTTATTTCTTTTCTTTATATTAACATTTTATATCTTTTTCTGTTGTGTTGCTAGTTCCTCTAAACTGATGCAAATGTACTAAGAAACAATGATCATGCATCTATGTGATGATGTTAAGAATTACTGAGTGCGTATGTAGAATGGTATGATTTCTAAATGTTGTGTTAATTTCTTTTTTTTCTTTCCGTTAATAAAAAAAAAAAAAAAAAAAAAAAAAAAAAAAGACATACTATTATAGAATTTTCTGGTGCATAACATTTTATTTCTTTTAATGTCATTATCGTTTTTTTAATTATTCTGAGTTATGCTTATCTTTAAATTGTTCATCTTTCAAGCAAAACTTTGTGTTACTTGGAAAGGCAAAAACTAGAGCAAACTGTCAATAAATATAAATTCATTTGAAAAGCTACTCTGGATCATATATTCCTGGAAACCAGGGCTTCTCTGGACATGAATTAAGAACTGAAAAGGAAATTAATTGCACAAGTTGAATTTTTGTATTTCTTCTACCTAAAGGACAACAATAATGCAGTGAATTTTACCATAAAATATTTTTCATGAATGAATATACTAATTAGGGTTTCTGACAGCATTGTCTGAATTTGAAATTATTGATTGTATTTCCAAATCACTCAGAGTGTTTCATAGTTTATCATGGTCAAATATCAATGCCATGTAAAGGCAAAGATAAAACATCATTCAATCTTCCATACCTGAGTGTATGAGCAATTAATTGTGTGGCTAGCATTATGATGAATGCATTTGGAAAAATGAAAGAAGTATAAACAATGAGCTCCTCATTCTCAAGGAGAGCAGACTACATAGAGGGGTAAGGCCTTAGTCTAGGATAAATGCACTTAAAATAACCACAACAAGCCAAAGTCATTGAGGATTGGTCAACAGCAACTGCAAAGGGTTCATAGATATGTGGATATTGAGCTGAGCCTGGAATTTTTTACAGGAATAGAAGGGATGGAAGGAGGTTTCACTGAAGGATTTCAGAGTTCACACTCTGAATCACTTTGCCATATTGTCCCTCAATGTCATTCAAAAATGCTTAATGACCAAATGAATGGAGGAAAGAGAGAAAAAGGGAACAGAAAGTAGAAAAAGGGAAGGAGGAGTGGAAAGGAAGCACAATGAACCATAATCTCTAAGAAATTTTACCAATCATAAAACATCTTACATCACAGAAACTTCTAGCCTTAATGCACAAACTAATTTAAAGCATTTATATAAAAGTTTCAACTTTGACTTTAATACTACATCAATATAAACCTAAGCGTGATTACTGCACAGCTGGTAGGGCTCAGGACCTCAGGCCTATAATGTAACAGAAAGCAATAAAAAGACCCATTGAAGGGGTCTGTAAGCTCCATCTGAGGGCAAATGGGAGCTCTAGAAATTAGCATCTCAAGCTCTCCAACCCATTCTCCATTAGAGAGATACAAAATAATCCTCCTCAATATATTCTACTGATATAGTGTGACATGGCAGTTAAGAGCACAGGATTTGGAATCAAGGGTCAGATTTGAATTGCAAATTTGCTACTTTACAAAGCTCTGTCTCTCCAAGCCTCAGTTTCCTCACTGAGAAAACAGATCATGGGAGATCTTGGAGGATTACCTCCCTAATCTCCAAGCCCTGTTTCTTCATTCACCCACTTCTCCCAATTGCCACTGCCTAAATCAAGCCACCATCATGGAAAATTGCCTTTTACCAAGAGCAATGGCTTCCTCACTGGCCTATCCTTCTACATTTTGTCCTCACCCACCCCAATCCCATCCATTTTCTATATGGGATTCCCATCTAAAATACTTATCTAATTATTATTCCACTTAAAAATTTTCAATGGCATCCTACATCTCTTAGGATAAATACCCAGATCCTTAAACTAGCTTACAGGGAGGCCGTATATTATATTCACTCTCCGCCTTTTAGCCACATGTGCCCTCCTATTCACTTCCCACACCCTATTTCCTTGTCTTTCTCTTCAGAACTCAACTCAAACACCACCTTCTAAGGAAATCTTCCCTGACCTCAGGACTAGCCTAGCAGTTCTTAGTGTAACTCTCCATATATTTCTGCAGGTTAGGACTCACTCCTAACCTCCGTAAGTTAGGAGTGGTGATATAACTTGCTTTGGCCAACAAATATAAGCAGAAGCTACTTTTTACTTCTTGGCAAAAGGTTTAAGATCCAGTGCCTAGTTTACCATACTCCTTCCCTCTGTTCCTGAGAATAGTAATGTGCTCTACCAGCCTGTGTCCTGAATTGAGGACAAAAATGATGATGCAGAACAGATGGACATGCAGTATAAGGAAGAAATAAATCCTCACTGTATTAAGTCATTGAAATTTGGGGGGTGGGGGTGGTTGTTACTGCAAATAATCTACCCTATCCTGACTAATATACCTAGGTTAGGAACACCACTAGTAGGATCTCCCCATTAAAATGTCTCTTCTGTGACACTCTTTACAAATGTAATTATATAATTATTTGCTTAATGATTCGTCTCCTGCTGGAATATAGTCTCCATCAGGACAAGAGACTTCTTTATCTTGTTTACTTCTGGAGTGCTAGCATTTAGCACAGTACCTGACATAATTCTCAATAAAAATCAGATGAATGAACAAATTAAATAAATGATATGTGTATTAAGGGCTTAGTGTAATGATTGAAACTGATCTCTGAAACAAGACTTTTGGGAGCTTTAAATCCTGGTTCTAGCACTTATCTGTATGATTGTGGGCAAGTTATTTAAACTTTTTCTGCTTCAATTTCTTTATCAATAAAGTACGGGAGAGCAATTCCATAGGTCTGTCATGAGGATTAAATACATTTTTTGTAGCACATCTAAAACTATTCCTGGTGCATAGTAAGCACTATGTATGTGTTTGATAAGTATACATATACGTATACACATGCACACACACCCCACACATAATTTATTGATATAAAAGTGGTCTAATAGCTTCTGTTGAATCATCCAGTTCTCCCCAAACAGATGCATAGAGAGGATCTGGATAAAATGAGTAAGCCACCTTTTCTTTCCCACTAAATGCAAATATAAAACCTGGACAAAATGCATGAAATGGGCATTTGAGGACTCTGAAAAGTAAACAGTAGTAGGCATATTTTGGAAGAAGACCAGATTTTGAAGTACCATTGAACTGGCAGAGTTTACTTATTTTCTCCCTTCCGCCTTCCCCAATTTGATCTCAATGCAAAAAAAACCCAGAAATTCAATTCAAATGACTGTGGATTTCTTGTCAGAAATCAGAGGCCAGACTGAATAGAATAACATTTTTATAGTGTTGAAGGAAAAGAACTGCCAACCAAGAAGTCTATATTTGTTAAAAATATCTTTCAGTATTGAAAGTGAAATATATTTTCAGATGAAAGGAAACTAAGAGTTTTCACTGCCAGAAGACCTGTTTTAAAAGAATTTCTAAAGGAAGTTCTTCAGACAGAAGAGAAATGATAGAAGAAAACCTGGAACAGTAGTAATAAAGGAAGGGCAACACGAATGGTGGATATCTGGATATTCTTCTAGTGAGCTCCTTAAAGTGTTTGATGATTGAAAGTAAAAATTACAACATTAACTGATGGGGATTTCAATGAATGTAAATGGAATGTATAAGAGAACTACAACATAAAGGGACTTAAATATACTGGGTAAGGTTTCTATGTTCTACTTAAAGTAATAAAATATTGATTACCACCAGTCTGTGTTAAGTATACGTATGGTAATCCCTGGAGCAACAAAGAGATAAAGTTAACACACACAAATCATAAAATAAGATAGACACTAAAAAATGTTCAAAAGAAGGCACAAAAGGGAAAATAGAAGATTGAAGAACAGAAGGAGCAACAGAAAACAAATAATACAGTGGGAGACCTAAATCCAAATATAACATACATGTAAATCATCTAAACACACCAAGTTGAAAGAGACTGTCAGAATGGATTAAAAATATATCATAGACATATTGGCCCATAAGAAGGAAAAGTTAATATATTTAGGAGACTTAGAAGAATATCATTCAAAGAAAAATGGAAAGAACATGGTAAGATAAACCCAAAGAAGAGATGTTTGGGACGGGATATTTTAAATACACTTTTTAAAAATGTACAGTGAGAACCCCTTCCTTACTCTAGGCCAGATCCTAGGGAGGAACTTGCACACACACACACATAGTAATGGTACAGGACTTATCTTTATCCTGACATTAGAGGGCAGAATTAATGGGTGTCAATCAGAGGCAGATAGTCAATCATGATAAGGATCCAAAGAAAGAGGGTAGGCATGTCCTCTCAGTGGAGGTCTAGTCACTGAAAACGGATAAATGCTGAAATTGGAGGATACTGTGGATAGAACTTGAGGAAAACAAAGGCAGTTGCACTAAAATTTATTTTGATATGTATTAATATTTTATTCTTTTATCACTGGTAACTGGAATGAGCTAATGGGTTCTTTTCTGCTTTGAACTTGCAAATTTACATTTTTTTCCCGATATATCTATGCCTCATATGAGAATGATGAAAACTGTAAAACTCTCTTCAGCAGGCTTGTATAAATACTGGCCTTCTAAAAGGTCTACTTTCTTCCCTAAGACTGGCTGCTGGCAATCCTTGGCTCCTGTGCCACGTGACAAGGCACATAGCGATGTCTGCTGGTCTCTTCCTTCTCATCTGAATTTCAATGATTTTAGCTCCTTGCATCTGTGATTCTCTCTCTCTTTGTCTGATTTCATTCTTATAAAGAACTCCAGTAATAGGATTAAGACCCATCCTGAATAAGACGAGTCACACCTTAACTGAAGTAGCCTCATCAAAAGGTCTGATGATCCACTGTGACTTACAATGGATCCACACCCACCAAAAGTATATACAGTTTCAAACCACCACATTTAACCAAGATTATCAATTAGGTAGAGAAGGGATGCAGCCTTGCCCCCAAACACAGTAAACCTGTTTGGGGCAGCAAACCTGAGCTCAAATCCTGTCTCTACTACCTCCAAATTGGGTGTTCTTGGGAAATTCTCAACCTCAGAGACTCAGGGTCCCCATCAGTACAGTAGGTCCAATAGCATCTATCTTGGAGGTAGGAGGTATCAAAAAGGAAAAAAGGCAAAGCATTCAAGTACCTATTTAGGCCTTTCCCCTACCACCTGCCTTCCTTCCCACCATCCCTCTGCCATTTTTCTTCCTTATTTGGAGGTATAGAAGGGGAGATTGTTGGTATGCCAAGCAGGCTAGAGTTTTGTGTACATTAGAGAAAAAAATCTTGCCAAGCTTTGTAAAGTTCAATTAAGTTCAAGAGCAAGTCTGCCAACCTTGATTCTCATTTTTGTTAAACATGCCTTTACCCATTTCTTTATGCACACAAACACCAATGGGTAATTTTATATAAATGGGATCATAGTGATGGGTTTCTTTCAACAACAAAACAATAATTAGTTAGATCTATTTTTCTATCCAACCTGACTGATGGAGATTGTTCATAAATAAAACATTAGGACAAAGTTACCCTTTCATAGAAAAATACTACTTTTTTTTAAAGAAAGATTTCCAGAAAGAGCACAATGGATTTCCATTTCAGCTAAGTTGCATTCCATTCATCCAAAACAACTGCACATTTATTGAGCACCTCCTATGGGTCACATACTGTACAGAATAAGAGGAGCATAAATATGAGTAAGAAGCAATACCAGCACAAATCACACACTTCTTGAGGGAAGGGGCTTTTTCTTGTTCACCACCCTATCCCCAGAACCCACCCCTGCCTGGCACATAGTAGGCATTCAGTAAACAGTTGATGGCTGATAAAATGACAAGCTCAAGCAGCTCCAGGTCTACAGGGAGTTAACAATAAATAATACTGCTGACTGCATTTCTCTATATATGAGTAGATACTGATCAGTTTGTAGTAGTCAATAAAATTTGAAATGAGATATGATCACAAAGAGAGAGACAATTCAAATATTTTTATCAGAAACAATATGGTGTTTAGAAATTGATCTAATAGCAAAAGTTCTCACAATTTAAATAAGTAGAATGTTCTTCCTGATTCTTTTTAGAGGCATGGCAACAGGAACAGTAAATACATGACTTACTGAGTGCCAACTATGGGCAGGCCAAATATTAACCCTTCCCATCACTCTGTGAGGGTGGTACTCAAATGATTCCTGTTTTACAGAGGGAAAACTGGAGAGATAGAAACTTGCTGGAGAGATAGAAACAGTCTTGACTGACAGAGCCACATTCAATTCTGAATCTAGAGGATCTTTCTCCTTTTAACCACAGCAATACATTTATTTCCTCCTATAATTTATAAGGCATCCACTTTTTTTTTTATGTAAGGCATTTGTTTCAGTGCTAAACATATCATATGAGCTTCAAAAGCCACTTTGAGAAGCAACTTAATTCAGACTGAGTTTACTGTTTCTTGATATAGTCCTGAAATGAATCTGTAAGTAACTGGAAAGAGAAAGGACAACATGGACATTTACTTTACCTTACAACACTGTCTCCTGAAATCAAGTTTCTGCCTAAAGTAAGTGAGGAGGTGGGGTGGGGGTGGGGGTGAGGGTGGTAGTAAAGCTAGTTAAAATCCTGTGGTTTTGATGAAAAAAACACATGAAGTCTCCTCAAAGTTAATGTACACTGAGTGTGGACTTGCAAGGGCTGCCAGTGTTTGCATGTCTTACCCCTGAAGTATGCTTTAATTTCAGAACTTTCCAAACCCCCAAAAGAGTGCTGTAATCCTCTGTGGAAAAAAGATAAGTTGAGGTATTACAATAACACAGATGAAACCCAGAACCCTGGGGTCAATCAGCAGTGAAATCACACAGCATTCCTAAATTGGCCTCTTACTACAAGGAGATTAGACAGAAATCAGAACTTTGTTTTTCTTCAGTAATCAGGGGTAATAGAGTGTTGGAATTTTATAGAATAGTAATTACTATGAGAAGATAATTCCCTTCCCTACAATAGGCTTCATCTGTCACATATACCCTGAAGGCAATGGGCTTCTTGTATAGTATATCTGGACGGTTCATGTTTTTACCAAATAAAACCTTTTAAGGGGGGAAGAAGTAGCCAATATTTTTACAGTCTGGTCACAAAAGGACTTTGTAAGTCTAAAAATAATGAATGTATTTAAGACAAAATTATAGCACAAAGCGTTTAGCATTTTCTTCTTTATAATTTAAGATGTATCACTACTGTTACCACTACCAACACCAGAGCACTAGCAGGCAATTTTTGAATACTTTCAACGTACCTGGCACTGTTCTAACAATGCTATGGTATATGTACTACTAGTATATCCATTTTGGAGGTGAGAAAATTAAGACACAGAAATGTGACATAATGTGCTTGGGTCATGCAACTAATAAGTAACACAAGTATTTCAATTATTCAATTCCAGGCAATGTGTGGAACCTCTGTGCTTAACCTCTGTGTATTTTACCTTGTAGGGCAAGGCCCAGGCATTATTAACAAAATAAGACTGCCTGGTTATTACCAATGGTCTCTGGGACACAGAGATACAGAGGCAAGAGAGATATGAAATGCAGGCTCTGTTTCATAGCACACACTGGGAGAAGTAAACAACTTTAGGTTAGATAGAATGTCAGACCCAACTGAACCCAAGAGGACTGCTTGCTTAAATGAGAACCAAAATTATACGTTTGGAATTTTATAAGGTCACCAAAGTTAAACAACCACCAAAGGATTTCAGGATATAGTGGTCAAAGTATCCATCGCAAAATGAAAAATAAAGTCCTGTATTTCATGAAAACTAACAGATTGCTTGCTGTCACTGTAAACTTTGCATGTATTTACAGGATTTCATTAATATCCCCAAACTGCCTCTTCTCCCAGTCAAACAAAGGACCCTGATATTACAAGCACCCAGGACGTCTAGTCATACATTCATTCAATTAAAAGGTGTTTACCAAGTGGCCACTATGTGCTATGTCTTGTGCTCGATACATTTCTGATCCTCTCTAAGGAGACTCGTAAACATGAGGCTCTCAAGTTCCCATTAAAAAAAAAAGTAACGTCGGGATTAGTGAACCACTTCCAAATTGATCAGAACCGCTGCTCATTATATTCATTAATTTCACCAACAGGGAGGTAGAGGGAGAATGCAGCATTAATGGTATAAAAAAAAAATTTTTAAAAAGAAGACACAAACTCTACTGCCTCTGGAACTCCAGCAGGTGATACGAGAGCAAAAAGCAAGAGAAAGATGTCAGAATGAACTAGGGACTGCACAGGCCCCTCTTAGGGGATGGTCACACTCACCCCTAACAACTTCCTGCCATTCTTTAAATTTTTCAAAGAGAAACAAACAAAAATTCAGTATTTATGTGAAGGCTCTCGCTCAAATTTGGCTTCAAATTTAAATTTTTCACAAACGCTGAGTAGGCCAAATAAACAGGCCACAGAATGGCTAAGGCATGCTAGCTACAAGTCTGCAATCCAGTTTGCTTCTGAGACGTGGTAGGAAAGAGGCTGACTGACTTGGAAGAATACCATCGTGGGCAATTCCTTCAGGTCCCTTTCAAGTCCACAGAAGAAGTGCCTCTGTTAATTATTAGCAGAGCTAACACAGCCTTGTTCTCCCATAACAGACCTTGACATAATCAGATTGCTTTCTTACAAAGACAAGGTATGGAGAAAAGCAGCAAGCTATAGGATCTTGCTTCCTTTTCTGAAAGAAAGTGGTATTCCAGTCAGTTCTGTCTGCCTATTGTTTTATATTACATAAACACAACCAATTGGCTTAGACTTATGCAGTGATTAAGGGACCATTGCCAATTTGATTTTTAAAAAGCAGGCATTAATCAAAAATATTAATATCAGTAGCTACCAAGATCACTTTTATTTTTGTTTTCTTTTCAAAAATGAGTTGCTGCTTTTAATATTTCGGCTCCATCACCACATTATTTTATCCATTTAAACCAGATTCTAACCTGAAGGGATCACTGCAGAAATAACTTCCCAAGACTCATTTACTTTGGTGCCAAATAAAAAAAAAATCCAAAAGGGAAAAACATCCTGGCCTCTGGCCTCTGAACCCTGACATGCTGACAAGCTCCAGCTCACATGCCATGAAAGGGAAGAAAGAGTCCTAGCACAAAGCCTATCCTGCCAAGAACTTCAGCCACCAAATGGAACAGCTGTACCACAGTAAACAATAAGGAATAAACATAATAAATAGGTGGGAAGGAAATGCCAGAGCCACCGAGTCCGGAATTAGCAGGCAACACAGTGCAGAGATGAACTCTTGCTTGGCTGCAGATGGGCCTTGGTTTGAACTCTACCTTCTTCAGTTAATAGCTGTGTGACATTACATCAATTAATTAACTTCTCTGAGCCCCATTGTCTTCATTTGTAAAACTGGGTAATAACACTTACTTCACAGGATTGCAGTGAAGATTAAATGAAGTTAAGTATCTAAGGCATTTTGTAAGTACTCAATAAATGGCAGCAGTCTTTATTTTTACTATTTTTATAGTAAACTTGTGGTTTATTAACTCAAGAAGGTTAAGATCTACTTTGGAATTGTGAAATTATTCACAACATACCTATAATGTGCATACAGTGTTCCCTTATTGCATCTATTAAACTGTCATGGAAAGGTCTTTTGCTAATACACTCTCCCCAAACAAAATTTTCCTAACAGATCCACATCTTCAATGACTAATGACATGCTAGATAGTTACAATCTATCAGTTTTTTCATTTTCATTTCTTCCACCTCTATTGCAAGATATGCTTCTGCCTCTCTATACCCCTTCTCATCCTCTTTCAGTCTGATAGCTACATATAAGCTTCTTCTGCAGAAATAGAAAACAAATGTTGCAAATACCTGACGATTAAGTTTAAATGGCACTAGTCCAAGCTAGAGTCAAAAAGATCAGGATGCATATTTCAGCACTATATTTATCACTTCCAGACTTGATTTTAAAATGCTCCATATTGAACCAAGGAAACCAGAAGAGAGAGGGATTGCATAGACAGGTGGGCATGACACCATGAGATGCTCCAAAAGAAGTAACACCCAGTGCCAGAGAGAATTGCCAAGCCAGTGCTCAGGTAGCCAGTCTGTTACTGACATGGGGGGATGACTGATGGATGTGGCCAGCAAGTAGCCAGTTGAATGCCCATAAGACGTGATGCCCATTGTTACTTGAGACTGCTCAGAATTCCCAACTGATCCTTTGCAAGTGGACAAAATCCACTCTACTGGATGGCCCAGGCCTTTGTATAAGTGTGCCACAGAGAAGGTGGGGTCCTGGAGACCTCAAGTGGAGTGCAGTGCCAAGGGAAAGCCTCGCCTGATCAAGGGGGCTTCATACAGATCACACAGTTCCAGTTCTCTACCCATCCCCAGGCTCACTGTGCAGACTTTCTGATTCAGTAGATCTAGGGTAGGACCTGCAAAGCTGTATTTTCTACAACTATCTCAAGTACTTCTGATAGAGCTGTTCTGTGGAACAGTGCTAGAAAATCACTCTATCTAGAAAAGGAATCAGGTGGCCCTCCATAGGGCCTCTGTACATCCCAATGGGTGAGCCTTTAGAAATAGAACATTTCTGAATCAAGGCTTCATGTTATTAGAGGGACCAATATACTACGTTACTGTTTAGCCTCTGAGACTAGTGAGCTAGATCATCCTACAAGTTGGTTTTGAGGCCGTGCCTGGATGTTTGTGGTGTACAATAAACATCAGTTCCTATTAGTGCTAGTTGGCCTGCTAGGAAGAGGGGGCCATGTATTTGAAAAAGAGAGAGACTAACCCTACCAAGTGCTCATCTTCCCAAATAAGCCTATGCGTTGGCATTTGCTAACAGAGCATGCTAATCAAATAGGTGTACCAGAGAAAGCTGAAAAAAGCAGGTGATTACAACCCAGCCTGTAAGAAGTACAGTATAAGAAAGTAAATTCATCTCTACTATGCATGGGCTAAATGTCCTTTGTGAGGTTAGAAGAAAATATTTCAGTTCCAAATACACATATGTAAAATAAAAATAGGAGAGTCAATTCCTAGATGAACAAAGTGATTGGGGGAAGAATATCTGGATTCACTGACAAAATAGATGATATATTGTTTATAGTACAATATAGTATATATTGTTTATTAGGAATAGAAGAAAAAGTTTTCTGTAATAGAGTTTTATACAGCAAGAAGATTTCACAGAAAATATTAGTCATTATCAAATATTCCCTCATCACTTAAACATCTCAGAACCAGTTCTAGAACTAGACCCAAAGATGAGCTATCAGTCTAGCCTCCATGCAGATTAAACCAAGTCTAAAATGAGAACAGTGAAGAGTATCATGAAAACGTCAAATCTGGTATTTGTTCCTTCATTCATTAAGCATCATCACTTAAAAATGGGTCCTAGAAATGCAAAAGTGAGTAACATATATTCTTCACCCTTGAGAAGTTTAATAGAAGAGGTAACAAACAATAACAACAGTTGCTGGTTCCAAATGTTATATACAACAACCAGATTAGATAGGTAATATTATATTCCCATTTTAGAAAAGGGGAAATGGAGATAAAGAGAGATTAGGAAGAACACACATGTACAAATTTGAACCGTAGGAGGCAATGTGCACCCCAGGATTGTTACAAATCAATACTGAGGCATGGGCCACTTCAAGCTGGGACAATTAGGGAAAGAATAAGAAAGGCAATAACCTGTCTCAACGAATAAGTGGAAGATTTATAAGGAATAGGGAATGTATTACAGTCACAGGAAATGATATAAGAATGTAGTACAGTTGAAAGACATTTCACTGTAGAGTTGAAAATAAAATTATTTAAACCTTGAAGAGAGAAAATAACAGTTCTAAAATCTACAGTTTATCTTGATCTAAAGCTCTTCCTATTCTGATTCTTCTTCATTATCATTTTATGATTATTCTACTCACCATAAGCAACAAAAAGTTATCACATATTTTACTTTGTATACAAGAAAGCAACAGGTGTTCAGACAGGTCACTTAGCTTGTTCTCAAAAAGCTAAACTCAAAAGCTGGAACCCACTGAGGTTTCTATCAGTGGATATACATGCACACACAAAATCTCAGTATACACATAAGCAGACAAATGGATATATGGAAATGCAAGTAAACACCCTCCTGTCATTATATTATTCTAAGTAGACATTATATTATTCCAAGTCTCTTTTTAAAGACTACCAGATATAATGCCATAACTTAGGGATGCTCATTTCCTGATTAGCTGGCATGGTTTAGGCCTTAACTACTGGAAGAAGTGGCAGGTGAAGGCAAATATAGCACAAAAAAAGGGTTGTTCTATGAAACATTTCTGGAGATACGGTTCCATCCAGTTGAGAGGGTTTGGGAGAGCAGCCAGAAAGGACTACAGAAGCTGGCTAAAGAGATACTTACTAAGAAAAGTTTGTAAAGAGGTTGTAGCTGGATACTACTGACAGGCATTCCTTCAGTCAAAGATAAAGAGAAGGGGATCTTCCTGAAGAGAGGAGTGAAACTAAGACTAGGGGTTATCTGTGGCATCTAAGAGAGTTGCCCTCCCTTTAAATATACACACCATGAAAATACACATCTTACCTACCCCATTTATAATTGCATCCTTGCACTTAGCAACATGTTAGACACATAGTTGTTCCTAAAATAATAGGTTGAAGGGAAAAAAGGGAGAAAGGAGGAGGACAAAAAGGTCAAAGAACAGCCAACTTATAAAGACATTGTTTTGAATGATGATGTATATTATGGAATTTACCCTCCTTCATTTAATTGTTACCCTGAAGGTTCCTCCCATTGCAGGACAAATGATTTGCCCACCTGACTGAGTATAAACTGTGTTTATGAGCTCTATCTGAAGAAAAAGTATATTGCCAATAATTGCCATCTTGAAGGCTCTCCTGTCCAGTGATATCTTCCCTGGAAGTCCTCTGGCCTGTTTCATCACTTATGATCAAGTTGGAGGAGAATTTTCAGAGAAGCAGAAAGTTAAAAGATGGCTCTAAAAATATTTTGCATTTTAGGTGTGGCTAAATGGGTGCTTAGTACCTGGCCAGGAAAACAAGATGGAAGGACAAAAAGGAAGGAGGGAAAAGCAATAGAGATGGAAAAATAAGAAGAAACGAGGAAACAGCTAATGTAACAAAATACCTCCAGAATCTAAACTCTGATATCATAAAAATATTAAAACACCAAAGTCTTATTTACAGTTGAGATAATTTGTTTTTACTATATGATATTGGTTCTTTACCATATTTTAAACAATGAGATTTCAAAGCTCTCATTTATAATTCCTTTGTGGCTTCCTTTGATGTTTCAGTCTTTTCTTCAACCAGCCCTTCTATTCTCTAGCACTAAATTTTTCTGGTAAACTTGCAACACATTTGCCCTGTTGCAGAGTGTCAGATGAAACACTGGAACTGAGGCAGAGTTTCTGGCTACTTCTTCATTCATTCAAGAAATACTATTAAGAGCCTTCTGTGTGCCTCCTAAGTACCTTCTGGGCTTGAGACACAAAATGGTGAGCAAAACTCTTAAGATGGCTAATTTTATGTGTCAAATTGGCTAGGCTATGGTACCCAATTGTTTGGTCAAATACTGGCCTTGGTGTTGCTGTGAAGGCATTCTATGGGTGTGATTAACATCTACAATAGCTGACTTTAAGCAAAAGAGATTACACTGGATTATGTGGGTGAGCCTCATCCACTCAGTTGAAGGCATTAAGAGCAAACACTGAGGATTCTCAGAGAAGAAACCTGTCTCAAGACTGGACCTCAAGTCTGGAGGGAGTGTGGTGTTTCTCAGGAAATGAAAGGATCATGGCTGGAGCTGAGAGAATGAAAGAATAAAAGGACCTCTTATAATCAGAAAGTGACTATGGACAAATGATAGTTCATTGCTTTGAAAAATTGAGTGAAGAAGGGTGTGTTGTTTTGGTCCAGAACACGAGACCGACACAATGGGTGTAGCACACTATTTGGGAGCCATTCCTAGCACCACCCTACCCTAGAGAGTAATGACCCAGATATTTTCAGTCTGATCATGTGCATTTTTGCTATCTATTATTTTAAGTAAGATACTGATTTTTTTTTCATTGTCAAATTGTGAAACAAGAACGATGGACTAAAAAATAAAGCCAATCAAAAAGCCAATGTATTTACATTCCTGAAATTTTTACTGTGATTTTCACATGTTGAATCTGAGTTTAAAATATATTTAGGCATAAATTGACTCAAGAGTGAGAACTGCAAAGCAATAACAAGGAAGCAATTAGGAACTTGGTGCTTGGATTTCTATTTGCACATAAAGCACACACAAAAAATTCCCAACAACTATTCTCCGGTGGCATTTGTTCTTCTCTAAACTCTGTGTATAGCTGTCCTGACATATCACAACGTCAACACTTCCAGTCTAATATCTGGAAGGGCTGCTACTCTGAAATGCTGTAATCAACCTAAAGTCAAAAGTCATTAAATGTCCATTTTAAAATAAAAGGCTTATATTCATCTCAGATGATGTCATTCTGTCTCAGCTTCTGAATTCCCAAGGAGAACAACTCGAAATAATCAAGAATGTAGTGTGCAAACTCCCAAGGTGATCAGTCATAAGGCTCAATATACACATGCTTTCTGATTTCTCACATAGAGGTGTGAGATTAGGAGGGGAGGGAGGGTGATGAAGGATGAGGTAAGCAAGAGATTAAAGTTTAAAAACTTAAAGATATGATTATGGAATAAATTGGTCCCTTGAAATCCATATCTGGGAACAAAATTGAAAGCATTTTAAGTTTCTCAATAGATGAAAATATGCACTTCACTTCCTGTAAATGAAAGAGAGGACCAAAATACTATGAATTATAACTAAAGTGTTATTGTTTACCTTGTGCACTGTTTTTATGCATTCCCAGTTAGGAAGAATCCAGTCAAGTCACATTTTAACTATGAAGAAATCTTTCTTGATCAAACTTTGAATTCCATGCAAAGGGTAATTTATATAGAAAGCCTCAGTATGCAAAAAGAACAGTTCAGATATAACTGTTTTTCTTCATCAACACAACAGAAACAAGTAAAGATCATTTTAGAGTATAGTCTGGAAAAACCACAGCTTCTAAAATTAAAACCCTAATATGTTTTGTGAGTTGAAAAATGTAAACTGTTAATGAACGCTGCACCGCATCAGTTTCCTGTTCCAGTTGGCTGGCTGTTGGATTGGCAACAATTCAAGAGTCTGACGAGGAGGCTCAGGCATATGTATTGTGTATAAAAAAAAAAAAAAGAATAAAAAATAAAAAGGAGAAGAAGGCTTCACTTTATAAACACTTCAGTGAAAATAACCATTCCTTTTGGGACCAATTCAGACCATGTGTTAAGGACAGAAAAAAACAGGCAACAAATGAAGGTAGACAGGTTTCTCTGGGAATTACATTCTTCATTACATTTAAAACTAGATTTTGAAATAGAAATCAACAGGTATCACCATGGTTGTATGCATACATTCTCCTTCTGGTTTTTTTTTTTTTTTTTTTTAAGTTATCTTGCATTTAACATCATAAAATAATAAAAGTGGGAACTAAGAGCCTGTTGTGTCTTTTAAGATGTCTCTGCTGCTGCAATTTCAGGTTGAACTAGTGAAACTAAACATTTTTCTTCCTATACAAGGCCCTGATGACAGTACTTTTTGGGCTACAAGGATTCTTTTCTATAATCTGATTAAGGATAATTTTACCTTTTGAGGGATGAAGTCAGTAGAACTTGGGACACCAACCTGGCACTCACATTCTCAACAACTTCCTTTCCACTGTCAGCTTCAATAACCTTATATTGACAGTATACCTGTGCCTTATTTTTTCTAAGCACTGTGACCTTAATAATTAAGGGCAAAACACATCTAAAACCAAATCCCACGTGACATTTATGAAACACATATGGGAACCGACTTTCTACTCCCTAATAACTTTTGTACCGAATATGCATCAAAATGCTAACAGCAGTTTTCTCTGGGTATTGGGCTTATTGGTAATTTTAAATTTTATTCTGTGTTTGCTAAAGAGAAAAAAGATTTTTCAAGTATTCTACTATGAACAAGTATGACTTCTTTAATCAGGGAAAAATCCAATTACAAATATTTTTAAGGAACATATAAACATGAATGACCCACATGACCAACCCTGCCCTTCAAGAGCTCATATTCAAAGAATTATATATAAGTACACAATGCATGACAAGTACAAGTATCGCTAGCTGGAAGGCAATCTCATTACCAAAGCAAGTTCAGTTCTAAGAATTACTTAAGTTGACAGTTGCTCTGATGCTGTTTTCTAAGACACTGGGGAAAATTCCAGACAATTATTTCAGGCATACAAATAACTACAACTATTCAGCTGTCAGAGACATCTTCATTATTTACAGGGAAAATATAGAACTCTAGATGGGGAATAAAAAATAGTTGTAAGTTTTTAAACATAAAGATATAAAACTGGCTTATTAAACATAAAGATAAAACTGGCTTATTAGCTAATGTTCATATGGAGGGTATATCTAGTTTTTTGTCTGTCAGTATCCCTTCCTTTGAGAAATCCTTCCACCCCATTCTAAGTGGTACAGATGGGACTGTCAATCACAGTACGCAGCCCACTCCCCATTTCTCCAAATCCCTGCCTTCTTCTGCCAACACATACAGTTATGACCTCATGACTCATCTTGACTCCATTTCCCCGGCAACAGTGATGGGAGGAGGGTCAGTCAGTTTCTTTTCCTGGATTGATCTACAGCCCCAAGAAGAAAGAAGCTCTCTTTTTACTTGGGTTGCTATTCTGGTATGACATAAGCCAGGAATGGCTGGGAGTGAAGAGAGCTGATTTTCCCCTGTCGCACAGAGACAGTTCTGATAGAAAAGAATGAGACCAAAAACTAGAAGGAAAAAAGTTAGAAGATGCAGAGAGCTCTGGGCACATTGGTGGAACCCTTGCTCTGACTTTCCCAATGCTAGCTCTGTCTCTGGACTTCTCTGTGATATGTACCAATAAATTATAAATTCCATTTTTAATACTTTTTTCTTAAGCTAATTTGAATCAGGTTCCCCATCACTTATTGCTAAAAGTGTTATAACTAAGACAGCCAGATGTTTTAAAGGAACGATATTTGAAAAAGTTGGTTACAAAAATTGAAGCAGACGTTTAGATGAAGAACTTGCTAAACAATTATTCTAATTAACTCATAATCCTTCCCCAGGGAGAGGGACAGCAGGACTATAAGCACACAAACAAATAAACTGGAGAATAAAATAAGTAGAAGATGAAAAATCAAATTTGTGGTGGAAAATTAGTTCTATCTATTCATAAGTCTACCAAGACAGAAAAAAATCCAAGGCTGAGATCAGGAAGTTCTCTTTCCCACTAGTTTGAATGGGTAGGGACCTGACTTTGTGTGGGTATGTTTCAGATTTAAGTTTAATGTTATATTTTTAAGTAAATCAAGCAGTGATGTACCTTCCCAAGCAAATTAGCAAAAACAGAAATGATCATGGAAAAACATGATGTTTAAATATAAAAATTAAGAAGTCTATAAGCTCATGTGAAAGGCAAGCACCCATTAGGGAAACCTAACAGCAAAGTCTATAACTGAGTTTTAATAACTTTAATAATAGCCATGAGACAAGGAATCTGATTTTAAATCATTAAGAATAAAAAAATAATTTGGTAGAAAAATAAGCAAAGGCAGAGACCTCAAACAGGCAATCCACAAAAGCTGAAGTACAAATGACAAATATCTGTTTTCCATCAGTAATCAATGAAATGCAATCATACGACCCTTTACATTGTTCTTTACTTTTTCAAATTTCTACAATGAGAATGTATGACTGTAATAACTAATAAAAACAGTGCTTAAATAAAGGCATTTTCATGTAAAATTAAATGTAAGAAGGTCAGCCTGGCTTCAGCAGTCAAGATGAAGGGGTGGGCAGGCCTGGAGTCAGGGAGCTCAGCGAGAAGGCCATGGGCCAGTGAGTGCCTGGAGAAAGGGAGCAGTATTGGAGAGATGTGAGCAGAATCTGAAAGGAAGCAGATGGGCTGCAAGAAGTGGTTGACTGCTATAGGGCATAAAGTTGACAGAGGAATAAACCACTCCATTGCTTCCCTCCTGAGATGATGGTGTGTTTTAGTCTGCCACAGCTGCTATGACAAATATCACAAGATGGGTTGGCTTAAGCAACCAGCATTTATTGTCTCACAGTTCTGAAGGCAATGAAGATGTAGGCAAGGCCATGTTTTCTTCTGGGGCCAGTGGTGTTGTGGTGATGGCAGTTCTCCAACACACAACAATGCCCTTGGTCTCCTCTGGTGACTTACTCTGACTTCTGGCTTCTCTTTATAAACCTCCAGTAATACAGATTAATCTTATCCTGATGAGGTTTGAGAATCTTAGAAAAGCCTATTCACAAATGAGTCCATTCCTTAGCTAATACTACATCTTCAAAGGATCCTATTTACAAATGGGTTCACATCCATAGGAAGGTGGGTTAAGATTAAAGACATGTCTTTTATTGGTGTGTGATATCGCAGAAAAAGACAGAATGGTACTGAGGAGGAGCTGATATGGAAGTAGGAAGGGAGATTATTGGTTTAGATAAAAATAAAAAGCATATAAAGCTAGAACCATAGAATGGTAGACCAAGGAGAAACTGAGATGAACCTAAAGTAAGAGCCTAATTTTATGATGAGGATACTAAGTCTGCAGCCATTATTGGGGAATTTATACTATATCCAGTATAAGTACAGTTATTAGTAATTAGTGATAATCTTTCTCTGTCACATATATAGTGATTACTGTTGGTATCATGTGTAGACACAAAAATTAGTAACAAGGGCAGTAACAATGTCTCATGCATTTATACACATAAATATCAGAAAGATCCATTTTAGCGTCATAGTTAAGAGTGATTGTTTTATCATGTGGCATGGAAAAATTAAGTATGTGAGGAAGTAATTTGTAGCGATCCCTTAATATGTTAGCAAAATTACTTAGCTATTTACCTTAATAGGCAGGTTTATATATCTTTCTGCACAGCTTATGAAATATTTTAAATATGAGCTAAACATTTTAAACTTCACTTGATATAGCTGTTCCATAATATGGGTTGTGGTTAACTGTTTTAATATGTTGGACAGTAAAACTCAAAGTAACAGTTCCAACATTTCTCATGGGAGTGATTTAGGGTAGACATATGTTCTTTATCAGAGTTTCCAGCAGAAATCTTGGAAATCAAGAGGAAAAATAGACTCTGTTATACCAAACAGTGTCACGAACCATAATGAAAAACAATGTTCTTGAAAGCTGCTTGCTTTGGTTTTGTTTTGTTTTGGCAGCCATGAAACAAGGAATCTGCAGCTAGAGGAATGAAGGTGTAATCCTTAATGGAAAGGTCTCCTACTGGTATGCCACAATAACTGAAAATCCATAATTGTAAAGCCAAAGCATGAGCCAAAATCCTTTCTGAGAGGAATTTCTTCTATATCCTGAAGTCCATTTAGTCTAGTGGGTATATTCTGCACAGTCATGGTTTTTTACACTATTACCCATTATAATGAGCTAAAGCTTTTACTCAAGGTGTGGGCACCAGGAAGGCTAATGATGGGCTTTTAGGATCACTCTTCCAGTTACCACAGCAACATCCTTGTCATTGCCAAGCCAGTAGGGATGCTCAAGATTTAAGGAACAATTCCTCAAGGGAAAGATTTTTGAAATCATGACAGCTGTTTTTCAGTTGGAATTGTGCCCTTAGGAGTTGAAATCTGCAGAAATGTGTATTCTGAAATTTGATGAATTGCTGAGGGAAAGTTATGAGATGAGGGAAGAATGCAGAGGTGCAGTAAAGGAAGCGTAAGAAGGGATATTTGCATTAGTTCCTCATCTTTTACAATTCTGTGTTTGAAAATACTTCATATTTTTCAAAAAAGGATTAACTTTCCTTGAGACTGGAAAAAAGAAAAAATACTTGGCCAAGTATGCAGCCCACTTAGTTTGAAAGATACACCTTTACTAAGTATGAAACCCACTTAGTTTGAAAGACATACCTTTACTAATATAATAAACAAAATGTCTATGCCTTATGCTAATGGAGATGAAAGCTTTTTTAATGAAGTGGCAGTCACGAAGAGCAATAATCATTTTTATGTGGCTTGTGCTTACTAGGACTTTTCATAAAAGGAAAGCTATAATAAACAAATGATTGAAAACAGACTTTTGCTATTGGTTGCAGAATTTGGCAATATTTTACTAAGGATAAAAATGCATATATGCTTTCCATTGGAAAGTAGACTCGAAAGTACAATGAGCTGCCTTCTGTAGCCCAGTGAAAAAGAAATCCTCAATTCCTTCCTCATTCACATTTGATAAAGAGATTCTCCCTTGTTAGATTTCTACCAGGGAATTCAAGAGAATCCCAGTTGAAAGTTCCCTAGGCTATTCTTATATTCTCAGTGTCATTAAGAACAGCTCATTCAAAACTGGACCCACCTTTCTTCAGGTTTTGCAATATGTGGTTGTTCTTAAACAGGGCCAGGGGTAGGTGAGAAAGAATAAAGAAGAAAAAATATACAAAACAAAAATCCTTTAAAATCGAATCTTTTGAAAACTTGAAGGTGATTTCTTTTAATTCACCATGAAGATAATTTATATATTTTATGCAAATCAACATGAGATTTTTTTATTATTCCAGCTGGAGCAGGAGTCCCTATGCCTCTACTTTACACCAGGATTTTGGGACCTACAGAGCAAAGGAAGCATAACTATGAATTTAGCTAGAAAAGCATCATCACAGAATTTAAGGAAAATTTATGCAACATTCCTTCCAAAATACTTACCCTTGTTGAAGTCCTACAACATCTGAGAGCTCAACTAGTAGAATCCCTACTCAATGCTTAGGTCCCAGTGTCATTTCCCACTGCCAGGAAGCTCTACTTCCTGGGGCGAGTCAGGCTTTCTGGCTGGCCTTATTTTCCTTACATTTCTTTATATCAAACCCAAAGTTGCCTCAGAATCTTCTATTCAATAGACAGAGTTCTCTGAGAAGTCTACTTCTACTTAGATGGTATCTTTACAGAATGTATTCAGAAAGTAAATTTACACTTCTTCACTGGTAAACTTATGCTAGATCCACATTTAAACAAATATGATTTTTTTTTCTTCCAGCTAAAGGAAATAAAAAAAAAAAAAGAGGTGACTAGACTTTCTGATGGAACTATGGTACAGCATCTCATCCACCTGCAGACCTATCAGATTTCTAGTGAGTTCTAGAATTAGAGATAGAAAACACTTTCCTCTGTAATCAATACCTAATGCAGGGACTCAAGCATAGAGATTATAACTGGAACTTCATAGGCTGAATTCTGTCCTCTTATAAAATCTTTTTTCTTAATACAGTCCTTTAAAAAAATGAGCCAATTTCTTAAACTTGGGTGATGTGGGGGTTTGAAACTGTCATGTATACCAGAAAAGCCATGCTTTTTAATCCTCACTCAATATTCTTGGGTGGAATCTTTTTTATTAATTCTATAGAGATGTAATCCACACAATTGAGGGTGGTAACTTTTGATTAGATGGTTTCCATGGAGATGTATCTCCACCCATTCAAGGTGGGGCTGCATTCTGGAGCCCTTTAAGAGGGAATCATTTTGGAAAAAGCTTTAGTGCTGTCAGAGCCCACACAGCCAGAGATCTTCGGAGCTGCAGAAGGAAAACAGCCCCAGGGAAGCCTTGTGAAATGAGGAGAGAAAGCTAGCAGACATTGCTATGCCCCTTCCCAGCTTACAGAAGTGTCTGGATGCCAAACACCCCAGCAGACACCAGTCATGTGCCTTTCCAGCTGACAGAGGGGTTCCTGACAGCATCGGCCTTTCTGAGTAAAGATAATCTCTTGTTGGTGCCTTAGAATTGTAAATTTTTCAGGGCCTTTGAACTGTAAATTTGCAATTTAATAAATTCCCATTTTAAAAGCCATTCCATTCTGGTATATTGCATTCTGGCAGATTTAACAAACTAAAACAGATGATTTCAAATATATATATTTTTTAATCTAGATTCCTGGCTTCTTGAGGAAAGTGACAACACTAGACTCATGTCCTCATGGCAATAATATGAGGGTCCTTAGTTTGACACTCTCTCTCCCTATTGCCCCTTTTGTTGAGGATAAATATCCTTTGCCACTTATTGCACTTTCACTGTTGTTTTTCCCAAAGACAGCCTACTTTACTTGTTTATGTAGTATGCTAGCCCTTATAAGCACTTGAGTTGTAGACTCCTATCATAATGCTTGGTTTTAAAAATTCTTTAGTATAAGGATATCATATAAATATGTTCTCAGTATTTGTTAATTGAAAACTACAAAGGAAACAATTCTATAACTTCAGCAATGTGTTTAAATGAATTTACATGTTATAAATCGCAATAGCATCCACAAATATTTGAAAAACAGTAGCACATTTATATAAAAAAGTAGTATTTATTTAGTCTATGTATGATGCCTAAAGCACACATGGAAAGATGAACCTTTTACTCTAAGTCCTATATTTTCCTAGGAATCCATGACCCAAAGGTAGGAATCACTGGTTTGATAACATGAATTCTGGACTTGGAATCAGGAGACATAACTTCTAGTTTCACTCCCTGCATTGAGCTGACTATTGGTTGATAATTTGAGGTAAGTTATTATGGTAGGTTGAATTATCGGCCACCAAAAAAATAACACATATTCTTCATCATGTGTCCCTGTGGGTATGAACTCATGATAGATAGGACCTTTTGAAGATGTTAATTTTAGTTAAGGTGTGGTAAACTGAACCAGGGCAGACCTTAATCTGTATTACTGAAGGCCTTATAAACAGAACCTGAGGGCAGTGCAGTGGTGGCTCAGTGGCAGAATTCTTGCCTGCCATGACAGAGACCCAGGTTCAATTCCCAGTGCCTGTGCATTCAAAAAAAAAGAGAACTGTGGAAGTCACAGAATTCAGAAAAGAAGAGGATATCATCATGTGGCTGATGGGAGATAAAGATAAAAGCCAAAGAAGCCCAAGGATTGCCAGCGGCCAGCACCAGAATGCTACATATGCCAGGGAGAAAGCAAGCCTTGCCATTACCTTGATTTTAGACTTCTTCTAACCTCAAAAAGTGAGCCAATAAATTCCATATTTAAGCTAAAACTAGTTTGTGCTAAACTAAGACAGACTAAGACAGACTTTTAGATTCTTGATTTTCTCATGTGCAAAGTTAATAGATTATATAATTGCTTATAAATCTTTCATTTATAAAATGTAATAATACTATGCTTTATGAGTCCTTAAACTTATCACAAAATCCTAATCAACCATGGCTTTGCCTAAAAGCAAAGGGTTATTAGGGGAAGAAATTACCATGGGAAAAATAGAAGCACGAAAAACTGCAACTATACTATTTTCAAATTTAAATACTATTCTATATCCTCTGCCTCAAACCATGTTTGAACATTTCTTGGCATATTTGTGACAAAATTATCTCAAAGAGAATTTACCATCTTACATATATTTTATTTGAGCTCAGATATTTGGAGTATATTAATTAGACATGTAACTTTATGGGCTCAAATTTAAATTTTCTTTTTCAGAACAAAGGAGATATTGTATATGAAAGTGCTTTGAGTATGATAGTGTTATTATCTGGGATTGTCAGTTATTATAATGCTGTTATTTCCTGATATTACCCTGTTCCTTGTCTGTAAGGGATTTGTCAGACTCAAAACCATAACTGCAATTCTTTATTCACAGAGATCATTTTAATACTGAGTCATCAAAGCATACAAATTCACACAATTGAATGCTCAATTTTCTTTGGTGTAATATTTATTATGTTGTTTCATATTGTTTTCTGGGTTAGTCTTGTTTCTAAAATGAACCTGTAAGTACTTGGAGGGGAGACATTGCTTGACGCTGATGCTGATGATAACAACCATAACAATGATGATGACAGTGAAAAAACAGCATAATAGTAAAGATAATGATAATGATAGAGATAGCACATACTGAGAACACACTGTGTGCCAGGAACTGTGCCAAGTACTGTGTTTTGTCTCAAGAGTTTGATGCTAGATTGTTTCCATTTCATTTATTAGAAAATTTGGAATCAGCAAAGTTAAAGGATCCATTCAAGATCACACAACTACTAAGGTTCACTTGATAGTGCTGCGTGATTTGCCCACTAAAACATACTGTTAGGAAATGGGAGAGCAAGAACTTTTTGGATCAAAGACTGCTGCCTCCAAATCCTATGCTTTTTCTGATACTTCTTGTATGATGATATTCCAAGTTTTCATGGATCTTAAAAATTAGTATTTTGATCTCATTTTCTGAAGAAAGTTCAAATGGTTTTCTTTTGTTTTTTCTTGTGACTGCCATGCTAATACTAAAGTATATGGAAACTGATCCTCTCTTTGAACTTTGCAAGACTGAGAGAGCATAAATATAATGGGCTTATTTAGGTCACATCAATTTTCTTTTAACAACTCCCCAATTCCTACCCATTCCTCACTCTTCTTCTCACACAAAATAAGGGATAGAGAGCTATCCCTTATTTTGTGTGAGAAGAAGAGAGTTTTGGCCACCAATCTAGAAATCTCCTCAATACAGACTATTAAAAAGAGTACAGATTAAAAATAAAGTAGTATGCTTCCATCAAACATGCTTGAAAAGCTTGTTTTCTTGATCCTATCAACAGCTGAGATGGTAAAACTGCATTATATAAATTGCAAAATTCTTACATTGATTAATTGCTGGTTTTCAATAATTCTTTTGCACCAAATTTTCACCACCACAAAATGTACACAAAGCATAAAATAAATTCTGTGACCTACTCACAGGTAAACCAAAAGATTATATATCAAAACAACCTAAGTGCAATATTGTGCACAAATTCACAGTAAAACCCAGGCCCACCTGGTTCCAGTATAGGTTAAGTACATTTGAAAGTCAACAAAATTCTTCCAGTATAAACCAGGATACCCTACCCTATTCTATAAGGTTGAATCACCACTTTCCCAACATGATCCTTTTACTTTTTATCCTGAGATGTAGATTAAACATTTCTCCTCAGCAGACAACTGTAAATTAAACCCTACTTCTCAAGACATGCATCTTTTCAGGATACTTACTAAGGGGTAAGTATGTCTACCAAATGTAAGTTTATCATCAGAAATAAAGTCCTTTGGTGTATGCAGAGGATGATCAACTTGTATTGTGTGTGTGTGTGTGTGTGTTTCAGTGACAGGCTTAATTACATCAAATTTAAGTAGTGCATAATTTTCACGCTGTTTAAACTGTACATGCAAAATTAAACTAAGCATGAACAGATACTTAGTGTCATACAATAAGATTTCTCTGAAGTCTAAAAAGCCACTAAATTTCTCACAAATTTTTATTTTTAAAACAACCTCTGAACTCACAAATTTTCCTCTCATAAACATGAATGTATGGAAGTGTTTAAAGGTGAAATCATATTTAAAAGAGAAAAATGCAATATCCTGAGCAATCAGAGAGAAACTCATAAAGAATGAAATGCTGGTTCAATGGACACCTTGAGCAAATATTAAATAAATACTCTTACAGTATGACTTTAATTCCAAAAATAATACAGCAACATAGGCATGTTACAAAAAAAGCTGCCCAAATAACCTCAGCTAAAACACATCATCCTTGTCTTTTTCATAAATTATGCATTTTAATTCCCCCAATGTTCAAATTTGTTTTGAATCTAAGCATTATGTACAAACCATAATAAAGCTTTATGGGTCAATATTCTTTTATGACCATACAAACATGTAATCAAATATAGGGCTGTACTTAATGAAATGGCAGCAAACTCTATAACTGAGAAATTAGGATTTAAAAGATGATTTTAATTGTTGAATCATTATATAGACATTCCTCTTTGCTTTCTGGTATATAGGAGCAGACAGAGGGAAATACCTGAAATCTTTAAATTGTACTCCAGCTGCCTTGATCTGTCATCATGACTGTATAGCCTTTACCTTATGCCCTTGTGACTGTAAAAACCTTGTGACTAAACTTCACTTGTACCCATTTATCCAGTTTTTCAACTTTAGAGTTTATGATCACTAAAGACAGCCCCTAATGTTTATTAATAAAGGGTCCTGGCTTATCCCAGACCTAGCCCTCCTGAAGTCCAAAGTTATCTTAATAACCAAAGCTGGATCTAACTAAAGTGGGCCTGCCTGACACGCACAGTAGCTTAGACTTTACCTATAAATCCCATATAACTCACTATAATACTAAAAATCACATTCATCGTATTAAGCCTGTCATTTTCTTACATATATTCTGTGACTAAGCATTTAATTCATCTAAGCATGCTCAATAATTAAATTGCCTCTTATTACATCATCTAGGGCCACTGTGCTCATTATCTTAAAACTGACCATCTCTTAGTGCCATAAAGCTAGCAGGATTACTACAGTTTGGGGAGAAATATTTTGGGTGATAGGCCACCTGATCTCCTGTTACATGCCTAGTAATAAACTTTTTCTCTCTTTGAAACCCCAGTGTCTCAGGAACAATTCATTTGAGCAAATTGGACAAAAGATTCCACTGCCTTTGTCCGGTTACAATTTGGTGACCCAGATGGGATGATGCCTGAGGCTCTGGACCCCAGCAGAGCAGGCAAACATGGTCACCAAGCCTTTTGTAGCCACTGGACTGTATTTAGTCTAGAGGGTCAGCAACTGGGGTTTTTCTGTCCTGCTGGCACTTCAGAGACTTACGGCACCTTAAAAAGCCTCAAAGAGACAAATCCTTTTCAGTTCCATGTGCAAAACATCTGGTTGGGTGAGTGGGTCATCAGAGTAAAAGTGGGTCGGGGAATAAATATGGTGGTTCGAGTCCCCTTGGATCTGGCTTTAAGGCCTGGTCCTGCTTCCAGAATGATCCTTTTTCTCTGACCTCTACACCTTTCTGTTTTCTGGGTGCCATGCTGTATGGAGTTTGAACCTAAAATTGTCTGCTGAGTATACCCTCGGAAAATGAATAATCCAACACTTAATTGGTATCTAATGAAATTAAGTAGACTGTTTAAGCACTAACCTGTGTGTTACCTAGGTATTCTAAGAGTTTAAGCCTTCTTTGTTAATTGGTGTAAGTGTTCATTGTTTAATTCTTAGTTGGTATGTTTGGTCTAGCTATTAATTGGTATGTTACTTAAATATAATGTGTTATGCGTTTGTTTAAATGTGTTAATTGGTGTCCTAATGTATTCGTATTGATCAAATATTCCTAATTGGCTACTGTTTATGGAAATTCTTTAAAAAGGGAACATTTGTATTGAAAATTGAAAAGATTTTAGTTATGAGTCTAAAAAAGAAAACGATTTATTTCTATAACATAATCTGGCCTCAATATGGAAAATAGCCTGAGAATGGTTCTATGGAAAGATACCGCTAGGCAGAACCTCTTCCCCCAGATGTGGCCAACCCCTCGCAAATATTCCAAGAAGCTTCCCCCACCCATGATTTCCATGAAATCCACTGATGCCACCCCAGCCCACACTCTCTTGCCCTCTGGAAACTGTAATCTTGAGATAAGCTCCCTTTACCCAACATCCGCCCTCCGGCAGTGGCAACCCTGCATGACTGTGGCAGCGTTTAAATTTTAAACCTTGCCAATGAAAAGCTGCCAACTTCCTGCTTAGCCCTCTGCTTCTAAACCAGCCAATGAAAACCTGCCAGTTTCCCACATGCAAACTAGACAATGAAAAGCCACCACCTCCCTTTCCCTATTTTCCGCCAACCATCTTACACAACCTGTACCTCTTTCCCTGCTCCAGGCTGTCACCATCTCAGGCTTCAGCCTGCCTATGCAAATCCTCCCAGTAAAGCTCCTTTGATTGAGTTTTGGTCTCTTCTCCTCCCTCCTGGTTGAAAAACCTATCAGTTACTACCATTACAGTTAAAGTTTAAAATATTATAGTTAAAGTCATTCAGTAAAAGAGAGCAAAAATAGGATGAGATAATATATTCAATCTTTTATTTGTCCTTCTCAAAAGTATTTGTTTCCATGTAACTAATTTTCTACTTGTGTCTGTCTGCCAGTTAAATGTATATTCTCATACCTCCAGATGGTTAATAGCAAATAACAAAAAATTCTTAAAGAGCACTATTTGAACTGCTTAGAAATAAATAAGCATCTTTACATAAATATACAAATTGGTATTTCTGAAGTAAAAAGTAAAGAAGAAAAAACTCTGAGCAACAAGATTTAAAAGCCTAAATTTGGTAATTAATATAAACAAACCTGGACATTATAAAGAAATTACCCTGGAATCTCCCTAAAACCACAAAATGCTCTCAGAGGATTGCCTCTGGGAAAAGCAAAGACCTTTCCCAATTGTCGTGGTCACAGCTTTTAGTGAAATAGATCCAAAGATGGGCATAGAAACTCTCAACTCCCATAAGCCTCTCACCTAAGAACTTTTAGCTTTTTTTTCTTTTTACATGGGCTGGCACCGGGAATCAAACCCAGGTCTTCTGGCATGGCAGGCAAGCATTCTTGCCTGCTGAGCCACCATAGCCTGCCCTCACCTAACAACTTTAAAATCCAAGTTCAACAAGCCAAACATCATTCTTTTTGCCCCACCTATCCCTGCCCCCAGGGCCTATACACCTAAGGCATCCATGATGGTAGTGGGGGAGGTGTGATTTAAAATTGTTTTTCCTGGGTCTGGAGATTAGAAATGATAAGCACAATACCACAGAATAGGCCATGCTGATTAAAATCATTTTTCAGTAAAACCTTTGCAATGGTAACCATAGTAATCAGATCACTATGAACAGCCTCAGGATAAAAATAACTGAATAAAATCTAACTATCGAATCTCTACGAAAGGTAGAGATATGGAAAAGTTTTCCTGGATTTAGGCTTGGAACAAATTAAACAATAGTAGTATATTTTCCAAAACTTGATAATTAATGCACTTTTAAAATTGTTTGTAATTTTAAGATATTATTAAAACAAAGAGATTCTTTTTCAACCTCCAGTGAAAGGAATTTTATGATATATTTTTGAATTGAACAAACAGGATTTTATTATTTATGTTCTCCCTACACTTATACAAGCTTACTGATAAAATAAGCTAGTATTGTAAGTACATTCTCAAAATTCCTCTTAAAATAGCCTAAGTAGATAGTTTAAATTAAATAAACTGAGCAATATACCTGGTAATAATAACACATATAAAGTATAGTAAAATTAAAAATATGTTAGTGCTTCAAACATATCCTATTTAAGAGATTGGTTATATCTAGCAGAAAATATAAATAACCTTGATTACCTGAATTTAAAAAAATCTGGCTTTTTAGTTACTTTACCATTTGTTACCTCAATATGTAGAAGAATTTGAATTTGTAATGGCTTTGTTTATATCAATCAGTATATTTCTGTTAGGGAATGCTGTAATAAATAGGGACAATCTAATTCTTAGCTACAAAGAGTTTATATTCTAGTTAGAATATATACGTACTAGGGCACTATATAAGACAATAATAATAAAAGAATAACAATGCTGGAAAAATTTAAGACCTCTATTTATTTAAATATTAAGAAAGTAGCGTTTAAATAAATAGGGCTCTGAACTGTTTTTTTAAAGCTTAAATTAATTTTGCAAATTAAAATATTACTGGTATTATTTAACTCAATGTTAAAGACTTTTGCATTTTTTTATTATTAATCCTTTAAATATTGAAAAGCTGATTATATTTCAAACTTGGAGTTATTCTGACCTTTGAAGATAATGCCGAATTGGACTGGGAAATTTTAAGCACACTGTAAACATCTGTGTGCTGTGAGTATAAAGTATATAAATACTTGATGTGATCCAAAGCCAAGCATAAATTTCTTCCTTCTTCCATTATTTCATACTATCCCTGTTTCTTCTCCCTTTCATGAATGCTTTTATTAGAAGGAAGTATTTTTTATTAGAAGTATTATATTAGAAAGAAATTAGAAAGTATTATATTAGAAGTATTTTATTAGAAGGAAAAAGCTTTGTGAATTTGTCATCAAATTTATTTCTGATTATGGCCAGTCTTGGTAAATAAAAACTCTAGGTGGGATAGATAATATATTTATTATTTCCCATAATAAGGTCATCTTATTCTCTGATTAAAAGTGAATTTTGTTTGTATACTGACAACAAGCCCTGAATAAATACAGAAAGTCATAGAAAGTTTATAGAAGTGAATTCTGTCTGTCATAGTCACTGCTGGCCACAATGTAATAAGTCTGATTATCATATATTTCAAAAAAGAAGCTTTTGTGTCAAACCAGGTATTCATACAAAACTTAAGTTTAGTTTTCTCCCTGTTGAAATAACATAGATTGTTATTCTGTTCTTAATTTGAAGTTTTAAAAAAGGTTTCTTAATCATCCAAGTACTCTATTAGAAAACAAAGATTTAGCATCAAAATAACATCCTTGTTGATTTTTATGTTGGCCTTATCTTTTCTTTCAGAAAAGTCTTATCACTGTTAAGGGAAAAACTGTTATGAAGAATTTGTTATTTCTCTTATAAAAGTAAGGTGCTAAAATAGTTTGACATATTGCATAGGAGGTATTTGGGAAGTCTTACCATATTTAAAGGGGATTTTCCATCCTGTTGCTAGCTAAATTTATATAGCTAAAATATTATTTATGTATTTAGAGAGTGTAAAAAATTCCTAAAGACTTAACAATGTCCTCACTGTCCGTGTTATACTCTGATACTAATCTGTATGATGTCAAACAATGGTATGGGTCTGTTAGTCAATGGTTTTAGTTATTCTTAAAAAAAAAGCTACAGACCATAGAAACAGGCAGATTTACTTGTCAGCTTCACTGCTTTGCTCTAATACTTCTCTAGAAGTATAGGAGGTCCACTACAGGTCAGAGCTTCATCTACAGCAAGGAAAGACTTTAAAAGAGAGGCAAGACAAATACATAAATTATATTTTATCTGTAAATTAACATAACTCTGGTAAATGTGTAAAAGTGAAACAGAACAAAACCTCTTCTATGGTTTGTTAATATAAAACAATTGCTGAATGTTTTTATTTCTGGAAGTAGCTTCACTTAAAGTTGCTTATAAAATTAGAGCTCAGATTGTAAGCTTTAACTATGATTTTTATGTTCTGAAATGCTTTGCTCTTTGTATAACCTAGTAGTTCCCAGGAACTTTAAATATCTGTGTGATACCCGAACCTCAGATTTCATTCTCTATCTCTGAAAGTCAGCATTACTCCATACCACAACTGTTAAAAACAAAAACAAAAACTGTAAAAGACCAAGCTCTGATTAAAGATGTGACTGAAACTGATCTGGTTAAAACCAAGGTAAATCAATATACAAGGTAAAATATAATATTGTCTGTATTTTAAAAGCTTAACTTTTGTGTAAGACCAAAAAAGAAAATATTAATTTTGTCCAAAATTTAAATTTTCTGTAGCACATTATCTAATTGAATATGTCTGGTCAATATATTTAAACAACGTAATTCAGCTTTATTTGATATAAAACCTAGATTAAGGAATAAAATCTTAATATTCTATGTCCTGATGCATTTCAGAATATTTTGTGCAAAAAAAGAAAAAGTATTTGCAAAGTCCCTTAAGGGACTGGAAAAATTGGAACTATTAAATTTCCCTACCTGGGGAATTCCTGGCATTTCCTTAAGCAAGAGGGGCTCCCAATTTAATGAACCAAGGCCTCAACCTTGAGGCTTACCCTTATGAAACTTATTTCTATAATAGTAAACTGAATCTACTTATAATTAATTCCTCAGAGTTATCCACAGAGAACCTCTGTTGTTACTCAAATATGGTCTCTCTCTAAGTCAAATTGTGACCATCCTTCCTATAGGGACATGATTTCCAGGGGTGTAAGCCTGGCCCTGGCATCATGGACATGAAACACAGGGTAAAGCCTAGCCCTGGCATCATGAGATATGACTCCTAGGGATGGACCTGGCCTTGGCACTGTGGGATTAGTTGAGGAAAAGGGAAAAAAGAAATAGTGTTTCAACAGCTAAGAGATTTGAAATTGAGTCAAAAGGTCATTATGGAGGTTGCTCTTAAGCAAGTTTCAGCCAAATGTTACAAACTGCCACAATATAGCAACCCCCAACCAACAGTATTTCCAGAAACATTGAAAGATATCCTGGGCTTTATAGAATCTTACTTAAGTTTTTTTTCAGAGATTTAAAATCTCCAGATTGTTTTAATACCAAATAAGCTCTGAACCCGGAAATGCCAGTCTCTCAGAAGACAGCAACCAGTTTTTTCCTCTGCCTTTTAAGGACAATGCCCTTTTTCAGCCTTGAAGAAGTTAGAAGAGTTGTTACCCAGATAGCTCTTAAAATTAAGAGAAGATTATCAAGTGAGAGGGAAGAATTGTAACTGAGAAATTAGGATTTAAGAGATGATTTTAATTGCTAAATCATTATATAGATATTCCTTTTTGCTTTCTGGTATATTGGAGCAGACAGAGGGGGAAATACCTGAAATCTCTAAATTGTAATGCAGCTGCCTTGATCTCTGATAATGATTGCATAACCTTTATCTTGTACCCTTGTGATTGTAAAAACCTTGTGACTAACTTCATTTGTACCCATTTGTCCAGTTTTTCAAATTTAGAATTTATGGTCACTAAAGACAGCCCCTAATGGTTATTAATAAAGAGTTCTGGCTCATCCCAGAACTAACCCACCCCAAGTCCAAAGTTATCTTAACAACCAAAACTGGATTTAACCAAAGTGGGCCTGCCTGACACATGCTGTACCTTAGACTTTAACCTACAAGCCACAAATACCCCTCATTATAATACTAAAATCACATAGTAAGGCTGCCATTTTCTTACATACATTCTGCGACTAAGCATGTAATCAATCTGCACATGATCAATAATTAAACTACCTCTAATTACATCATCTGGGGCCACTGTGCTCATTATCCTAAATAATACAAACTGCTGTATAAACCTTCTACAGATATAAAGCTATCAGAATTACCGCGGTTCAGGAAGACAAATTTTGGGCCAAGAGGCCATCTGCTCTCCTGCTAAGTGCCTAGAAATGAACTTTTTCTCTCTTTGAAACCCTGGTGTCTCAGGAATTAGTCATTTGAGTGCATCAGGCAAAAGAATCCACTGCTTCTGTCCTGTAACAATTCCACAAGCCTTTCTTAAGTAGATTTTAAATTGGCAAACTGTTCTATACTAAACAAAAAAAAGTTTCATTTCTGTGGAAACTTCATTCAATTTGTCAGGGTTTCATTTTCATAACCAAACTTGGAAAGATCAACAGTCGGCCCAAGGTATAAAACAAAACATGCCTGGAACGTTGAGGTTGACGGCTGTACACAGCTAGTGTCTCAGCACTGAATACATCTTCCAATATGACACACCAGGGGACAGGATGAACAGTTGACCCATCTATTCTGCCTCACTTCAGCCTTCCTGGAAGAAGATGTCAATACACACACACACACACACACACACACACACACACACACACACACACACACTTAATCCATACTCATGGACATTAGATTATGCAAAATATAAATAACATTGAATTTCATACAAAATAAAAGCCTTATGCCTCCATGAATTTTATCACAATTCTTAGATTATATGACATTTATTTAGATACTTCCTCAAAATCAGCATAGCCTACTTTTCTGGGATGTTTGAGCATCATTTAGAATAATATCAATTAGTTCAAATTCAAAATGAAGTATGAGAAGGGAAAATATCAAGCCACTCTTAAGAATCATAATGTTTAATCCTATAACAATATGTAATGACTTAAAGAATGTTTTTTTTTAAGTTTGAAAACAACAATTTCAAAGAGAATTCATTAATAAAAATGCTTTGAATAGGATGTACTACATTTTTATTTTTCCTTAAAGATGTCATGTCCTGTGAGTATTTTGCTATTTTAACAAGGCTTTGGTTCTTAAGAAATATGAATTCTGACAAGCAATAAGAAGGTCATTTCACAACCAGGGGTGTAAGCCTGGCCCTGGTATCATGGACATGAAACACAGGGTAAAGCCTAGCCCTGGCATCATGAGATATGACTCCTAGGGATGGACCTTCCTTTATGACAGGAAAACAAATACTGCAATGAAAGCTTCTGTTTCTAAAGACTGGTTAGCACTCATCAGGCCTCATGAAATTCCAGATAACTCCAGTGAAGATGGTTACACCCTCTTCCTGGAATAGTCTTTATTTTTAAACCTGCTTTCCATATCAGTGGTGTTTATGTTCCCTATCTTTGTTACTAACCTGTGATTTTTTGCAGCAAAGGTGACAACACAGGTTCCTCACAGAAGACTTGAGCCAATGCTTTCTTCACTTTTCCTTCAGCTTCACCCAGGTCTTTGTCCACTGTGAATTCTCCAGTGACAGAATAAATGTAGATGAGAAGGATCAGCAGTTCTTCAGGGCTGTAGTCACCATTGGTCCTCTGGTTCAAAGGCTTAATCATGGGCAGAAGCTGATTTAACACAGCAGGCATCGCTGACTCCCCAATATTCTGAAATAAGAGGTGACAATATGAAAATATGACAATCTCATAGAAAGATGCAATTTATGCACCACATGTAAATTATGCACCACCAAATATATCTTGCAAATGACTCTGTGATGGTCACTGTCTGAATTGCTTTTGTTTGTTTCTTGTCCTGGAGAGAATAAAGCAAGAAATGTGGTACCAGTTTTTATTTTTTTAAAGTTTATAAAATGGCTAGCCAAATTGTAGATCCTTATATAATATCTTACATATTATTTAAACAAATAAAAGCCCATTAATTTTAAGGATAAAAGCATAACTGCTTCAGAAACAGGACATTTAAAATTAAAATAGTATACTTATAAAGCAATATGATTTTTTTAAAAGGACCAGTCTCTATATTTCCAAATGAATGCTGACACACCTTCAAACGACGGATCTTGCATTCTGCACCATATTCTTTTGAATATTCTCTGTATTTGAAAATATTAGTCACTTGAGGATAGATGTCTATTTTTATAAAAACAAAAAGTAATTTTCTGCTAAATCTAGTGAATAGAATAAGGAATCAAACTGGCTAATGCACCTTAGGGTTAAAGATTTACTTGAGTGACTGTGAAGGTAATTCACCTTACAACTGTTAAAATTTTTGCTTTCAGCCCCTCCCTTTTAAAGGAGCTCAGAGTTGAGTTTTAACTCAATTTTTTGTGTGGTATTAAGCATAGTTTCAAAATTCCTTGCATGTGATAATGGCATTGCATTACTGGAATAAGTACATAACTTCCAAGGAACTGTACACATTTCTAGCATAAAGTACGAGATTTTTCATGAATAGATAAATTCCCATTTTAACAAATATGATTTAATTTCCTCTATAATATAAAATAACCCTATAAAACAAATACAACTATTTGTATTTGTGTTTAAATAAAGGGACAAATCTTATTACAACTTGCAACTTTTATATTATTCATTCAGAACTATTTATTCAGTGCCGACTCTATGCCATATATTATTCTAGGTCTGGAGATATAATAGTGAACAAAGCAGACAAATCCCTGACCTCTCCTGAACTTATATTCTAGTCTGGAGAAAGACCATTAAAATGCTAAATAAGTAAACTACACAATATGTTAGATGGTGACAAGTGTTACGAAGAAAAATAAACCAGGAAAGGGAGATGGGACTTAAGGGTGTGTGTATGTGTGTGTGTGTGCACGCGCGCGTGTGTGAGCATACACTATTTTAAATAGGGAAAAAAAAGATCCTGAGAAGGGAACACTCAAATAAAAAAAGACTATAGAAGCTCAGTCTCTTTCTGAATGAAGTTGACAGCAAGAAGCTGAATGTAAGTCTGTATGGATTTAATTACTCTAAACAAGCTTTTCTATTCAAGTCATTTCCACACCTGGAAAAATTTCGATGTATCATCTCAAGGTTAAGTTCATAGTTCTATTATTTGGTATGTGAAAAACAGCTGTTACCATTTGTTTCCACTAAAAGTCTTTGGTGTTCATAATGTACTGCAAGAAAAATAAAACGCTAAGGCTTTTGAATGGTAAGGTGAAAATGGAAAATAATAGAAAAGAGATTTTACTGTGGCATGTTGACAATAAGTGATGTACCAAGTATAAACACACACTCCTCAAAAGTAACAGAGAATGAAAGGTTTGAAGGCATTTGATAACTGTCCTATAGCCTCAGAGAGCCTCTGAAGAGGAATACTCAAGTGTTCTTTCTTTGCTTTACAAGGCGCCAAAAGCAATTTAAAAGAAAGGAGCTATGTGGTTGGCCTGTTAAAGAGGGGTCTTGGGTGTTGTAGTTTTGCTTTTACTTTTTACTCTTTCATCAATTCCTTGAATGACATTAAGCAGATTCTTTCATTTCTTTATATCCCATTTCTAGAAAGCAGGTATATACATAAAGCACCTATCATATCTTAACTAAAGAGGCCCTATATTTCCTTCACCAGAGGAAAAAGATGTTTTCAATGATAGTAATAAAAAGTAAATCAGGGTAGGATAATCATTACAATCATTTGTGAGGATTCACTAACCAATATCTGGCTATCAGAGCTTCATTTTCAAGTCATAGACCTAAGATGCATTGCAGGAGAGCAAAATCTCTTATTAGTGGCACTCTGGCAGACTTCTGTGAACCTGGTAATATCTGTACAAGACAATTTCTAACACTGCAATCTAAATCTGCTTAATGCATCCTAGGAAGTAATACCAGAATTGAATACAAAGCCAAGAATATTGACCAGTCTTCAAGAGACATGGGATAGAGTAGAAATAAAAGAAATTCCATTTCAAAAAGCCAGACTCCACTCCTGACTGTTCCACTAACTGGCTCCTTACCCTCTTTGGATCTCAGTAAAACCTCTTAGGATCTCTTCCTCTAAGAATGAGGAGTTCTGACAAGAAGAAGGTTGAGCTCTGTCTCGTTTGTGTCAGGGTCTCCATTTTCACACTTTTTTTTCACAAAAAGAATGGTAAAAAGCAGCAAATCATAATCACATTGTTACAAAAGTTAAATATAAAGTCTCAAAAAAGAAAATTTTAACCATAGATACAGATGAATATACACAGAAATAATAACAGGTATGTGTGTAACATGGGCAGCTATGCTACATATATTTCCTAACTCCATCTACTAAGAAGACTGAGAAATACTGACACCTCAACAGCAACAAGCATATCCCAGCAGACAGGTCTCAGTTTTTAATCCATTCTCCAATAAAAGCAAGCACAGATCCTTGTAGAAATGGGAAAGGGAAACTACCATATGAACTGGAAGATCTTGTAACACTATAAAGTAAGTATAAAATAAATATCCATGGCCCAGATCAAGATGGTAGAGTGAAAAGTTCAGGGCTCTATCTGCACCTCCCACCCCCGCAGTTTGAACAACCAGTGAGAACTAGTAGGACCATTTTTCTAAAAGCTTCAGAAACTGCAGTTAAAGGACTGCAATTAAGAGCACTGAATTAAGAAAAAGGTAACTTAAAAGCGGTAGTATCTCCTACTACTGGCACCTCCTCCATCCCAGGCTCAGTGTAGACCTGGCCTGCATTCCCCAATGTAAATCCCTGATCCTGTTCTACAGGAAGCAAAGTAACCCTCATGGGCACATTGGGAGTATGTTATGTCTGGCCCAATCCCTCTGGTGCTGGACTGAGGGAATAAATCAGGACACTTATTACAAGCTTGTTGTCTCAGAACTTGCCTGGCATGTGGAAAGCAAGTCACAGAGCTCTCCCAACACTGTTGGAGAGATTCTAGTTGTGGCTGCCTGGGACAAGAGATGGCTGACTGTAGATCATGTAGTTATTAACCAGCACTGTGAGGACATTGTTTCCTGGGGAAGAGATGACATTCCTATCTCTACAAATCAAGGAATTCCTAGGGCCATCTGCATGTCCAATTCAAGACATGCATAGAAAGGATCAGGGAGGCCCCTACACTTTGGCCTAGTGATTACCTAAATTTATTATATGGATAAGATCTAAAGGAGAGCATGCACATAAGTCAATCTTTAAAGACTGGGAAAGGTACTTTCTATATTGCGTGTGTGCATGTGTGCATGTGTGCATGTGTGCGAGTGTGTGTGTGTGTGTGTGTGTGTGTGTGTGTATAACTCCTGGCATTCATTCAAAGAAAATTCTATCATGAAACTAGCTGCATATAAACTTAAGAAAAAGAGGCCTCCGAGTTTAAATTTCCATAATACATTAAAATAGCAAAATGTCCAGTTTTTAACAAAGATTACAAAACATGCAAAGAAACAGGAAACTGGCTAAGGCTAAGGAGAATTTAAAGTACCAGAAACAATCAATGAGGAGGACCAATCCTGAGACATATCAGACAATTTTTTTTTAATGGTCCTAAATGTGTTCAAAGAGTGAAAGGAAAACATGGACAAAGAACCAAAGGAAATTGGGAAAATAATAGATGAACATAAAGAGAATATCAATAGAGGGATGAAAATTATGAAAAGGAATCAAAAAGAGCTAAAGATCACACAAACTCCAAATTCTCTAGAGGGATTTGACAGCAGATTGGAGCTGGCAGAAAAAAGAATCAGTGAATTGAAGATGAGACTATTGAAATCTTCCAGTGCAAGGGGCAAAGAAGAAACAAAAAAAATGTGAATAGAGCCTGAGGAACCAGTGGCATACCATCAAGGAAACCAATATACACATTGTGGGAATTTCAGAAGGAAAAGAAAAATAGAAAGGATCCTAGATGATATTCAAAGAAATAATGGCTGAAAACTTCCCCAATTTAATGGAAGACATGAATATTCACATCCAAGATATTTAATAAACTCTGAACAGGATCAACCCAAATAGGCTACTCTGCAACATGTTATAACCAGACTGTTGAATACCAAAGATAAAAAGAGAATTCTGAGAGCCTCAAGAGAGAAGCAACATGTCACTTACAAGGGATCTTCAATAAGACTAAGTGCTGATTTCTCATTGGAACTATAGAGCCCAGAGGCAGTGAAATGACATATTAAAAGTGTTGTGCTAGTTTGAATCTATTATGTACCCCAGAAAAGCCACATTTTAAACCTGATTCAATCTTGTGGAGACAGTCGTTTCTTTTAAATCTGATTTAATAACGTATGTTAGAATCTTTTGATTAGATTATCTCCATGGAGATGCAATACGCCCAATTGTGGGCATTAACTCCTTTTTTTTTTTTTTTTGCATGGGTAGGCACCAGGAATCAAACCCAGGTTTCCAGCATGGCAAGCAAGAATTCTGCCTGCTGAGCCACTGTTGCACCACCCGGGTATAAATTTTGATTAGATGGAGATACGACTCCACCCATTCTAAGCAGCTCTTGATTAGATTACTAGAATCTTTAAAAGGGAAACATTTTGGAGAAATGACAGAAATAAGAGAAATGATAGACGCCTCAGAGCCAACAGAAACTTCACAGCAGAGCTGACACAGACGCAGACATGTGGAAAACAGAGACACGGATGTCTGGAGGTGTTTGGAGCCCAGTAGATATCACCATGAGGTGTTAAGCAATCCCAAACCTGCAGAGAGCCAAAGGAAACCAAGAGATGAAAACCAGCCCTGGAGAAGCAAAGTGAGAAATGCCCACAGGAACAAAGGCTGAAAGCAACAGAGCCCAGGAGGAAGCGACCAACAGATGCCAGCCACATGACTTCCCAGCAGACAGAGGTGTTCCAGACCAATCGGCCTTCCCTGAGTAAAGGTAACCTCTTGCTAGTGTCTTAATTTGGATACTTTTCCTTCCTTAGGGCAATAAATTTATAATTTATTAAAGTCCCCTTTATAAAAGCCATTCCAGTTCTGGTATATCATATTCCGGCAGCTTGCAAACTAACACAAGTGCTATAAGCAAAAAAACTGCCAATCAAGAATTTTCTATCCAGCAAAACCATCTTTCAAAAATGAGGGAGGGTGGTGCAATGGTGGCTCAGCAGGCAGAATTCTCGCCTGCCATGCCAGAGACCCGGGTTCGATTCCTGGTGCCTGCCCATGGGGGGGGGGGAAAAATGAGGGAGACCAATGATCATATATCTTGTATGGACTGTATGTGTGTGAAGATTTCTCAATAAAAATATTTTTTTTAAATGAGGGAGAGATTAAGACATTCGCAGATAAATAAAAGCCCAGGAAGTTCATAACCACTAGACTGGCCCTATAAGAGATGCTAAAGAGAGCTCTGCAGATGGAAAGGAAAGGTCACTAGACAATAAATCAAAGCTACATGAATAAATAAAGATTTCTGGAAAGGTTAATGACATGGGTAAATATAGATGTCAGTACAGTTTGTAACTTCACTTTTTACTTCTGACAGGATCTAAAAGACACATGCATAAAATGCAATGAGAAATCTGTGGGTTTGATTCATCATGTATATATTTTCAGTTTGTGACAAGAACTACATAAAGGTTGAGGGACAGCGGGATATAGGAACAGATTGTATATACCATTAAAATTAAGGTGGTATGCTGGTTTGAATCTGTTATGTACCCCAGAAAAGACAAGTTCTTTAATCCTCATTCAGTATGGTTGGATGGGAGTTTTTGATTGTTTCCATGGAGATGTGACTCACCCAATTGTGGGTGGTAACTTTTGATTAGATGGTTTCCATGGAGATATGTCTCCACCCATTCAAGGTGGGTTGTTAACTGGAGCCCTTAAAGGGAACCACTTTGAAAAGAGCTTTAGAGCCACAAGAGCCACCAAAACTGACAGTGCCAACAGAATGGACAGAGCCCCAGGGAAGCCATTGAAGGGAAAGCTAGCAGATCGCACGATGTGCCTTTCCAGTTGAGAGAGAAACCCTGAATATTATTGGCCTTCTTGAACTAAGGTATCTTTTTCTGGATGGCTTAGATTGCACATTTTTATATCTTTGCTTTAATTTGAACATTTTCACAGCCTTAGAACAATAAACTTGCAATTTAATAAATTCCCCTTTCAAAAGCCACTCTGTTTCTGGTATATTGCATTCTAGCAGCTTGCAAACTAGAACAGTTGGTATCCAAGCAAATGAGACTGTTATAGATTTAGGATGATAAATTTTTTTTTAATTTTTATTGATAAAACAATGTACAAGCACATAAATTCTTAACATACAAATATCCCATACATGCTGTACAATCAGTGGCTCACAATATCATCGCATAGTTGTATATTCATCACCATGATCATTTTTTAGAACATCTGCATCACTCCAGATAAAAAAATAAAAAGAAAAAAGAAAAAACTCATACATACCATACCCCTTACCCCTCCCTCTCATTGACCACTAGCATTTCCATCTACCCAATATGTATATTTTAAATTTTAACATTTGCTCTCTCTATTGCTTATTTATTTTTAATCCATATGTTTTACTCATCTGTCCATACCATAGATAAAAGGAGCATAGGATGTTAAATTTAAGCTCTATTGTAACTACAAAGAAACTTTTAAAGAAAATACATGCAAACTCATAAAGACAGAAAGTAGAGTAGAGGAAGGGGCAGGCAGGAGGGGATGGGGAGTTCATGCATAATAGGTGCAGGATTTTCATTTGGGGAAATGGGAAAGTACTATTGTTGTAGAGGTACTACAACACTGTGAATGTGACTAATCCCTCTGATTGGTAAACTAGGGAGTTGTTGAGGTGAGAAAGTTCATGTTGTATATAAATTCACACAACTTAAAAAAAAAAAAAAACAAGTACAACTGTAGAGGCAATGACAATTAAATGCAATATGTAATCCTGGATGGGATCTAACAAAAAAGGAGAAAAGGCTCCAAAGGACATTATTGGCACATATGAGAAAATTGGAATATAGACTATAAGCTTTATATTAGTGTTAAATTTCTTGAACTTGATAACTGCTGGTAAGGTGGTTACATAAGTGAACAATCTTTATTCTTGCGAAATGTGCATGGCAGTATAAGTGTTCAAGGAGTGTGAGGTATACAATCTACACTCAAGTGTTCTGGAAATGGATTGACAAATAGAAAGGTGCATGGAAGGGGGGTGGGGAGTGAGGAAGGAAGATTTGGTAATGTGGCAAAATGTTAAAATTGGTAGATCTGGGAACCTGGGAGCCAGGGGTATGTTGGAGTTCTCGGTATGAGATTTGTATTATTTTCGTAGCTGTCCTGTAAATTTAAAAGTATTTCAAGATAAAATGTTTCTTAAAAATTGAAAATCCATGAATCCATACTGACATAAATAAATGGTATTGAATGAGTAAATACATAAACATTGAAGAAGAGATAAGTCTTTCTCACAGGAGAATTCCAAATAATTTATGTAGATCCTCCCTCCTCAAGGAGGTAGAATTTCATACTCCCCTCCCTTGAGTATGACCTGCACTTAATAACTTGCTTCCAGTAAACAGACTATGGAAAGGAGAGGGAAAGAATAACTGTACCTTAGCCAGGTGATGCAGGTTTATATCAACAGTGATAAATCATATTGGTATCATGTACCCCTAGTATGATGCAATGAGAATGGCATTTCCCCTCTGTGGAATTCATACTCAAGTTCCATAACCTCATCTCACCATGAGGCATATTCAAAGAAATCCTAATCTAGTACTTCTCAAAAACTGTCAGGGTCATGAAATAAGGAAAGACTGAAAAACTGTCACCCACCAGATGAGACTAAGGAAACATGCCAGTTAAGGACATATGATGAATGCAATGTGGTATCCTGAATGAGATCCTGAACACAACAAAAACATTATGGGAAACTAGTGAAATATGGATAAAGTCTGGAGTGTATAGTCAGTAGTATGTAACAATGTTGGTTTTTTAGATTTAATGAATGTACCACACTGAAGTATTTTAATAATAAGGTGAGGGGTATACAGGAGTTCTTTGTACTATTTTCTCAACTTTTCTGTAAATCTAAAACTATTCTAAAATAAAATGTTTATTTAAAAAAGGAAAGAAGGCAGGCAGGCAACACAGAGAGAGAAGAGAGAGACAGAGGGGGGCGAAGGAGGGAAGAAGGAAGAAAGGAGAAAGGAAGAAAGAAATAAAGGAAGGAAGAAAGAAGGAAGGAAAGATAATAGACAAATCCAGTTAGCATTTTGATCTCTTGTCAGACTATGAAAGTTCCAGAGAAGACAATACAAGCTCATTGTGAGAATACCTCACAAGCAGAGCCATGAGGAATGACCCAGGAAGCAGGATGACCATCTGCAAGGATGAAACAGAGGAAAGTCTGCATCCCTTGGGCTGGTAGGGAGCTAGACCTTCTGGTGCTATCTGTGAGAGTAGAGCTCTGGCCTCAGTGTACATCCATTTTCTGATCTCTGCTCTTAGAATGAAACCTTAATAAGATGGGAGGAAATGATCAGTGGCTCCTTACATTAAAGGTAAAAGAAATACTCTAAGGATTAAGAATGAGGATGTGGAGTGAGATTAAATGTCTGGATTTGAACTCCGGACATACAAATTATTAGCTAGTGTGACCTTGGGAAAGTTATCTAGCTTTTCCAAATCTCAGTTTCCTCATCTGCTATGACTTATTGAAAAATGTACCGCTATCTAGACTTGTTCTTATCATAATCTACATTCTTGTGAGTGTGAACCCACTGTAAATAGGATCTCTCAAAGATGTTATTTTAATTAAGGTGAGGCTCAACTGAATGAGAGTGGGCCTTAACCAGGATTACTAGAATCCTTTATAAACAGAGAACTTTCCTGTAAAGAGAAAGCCATAGGGAGGAGGTGGACGCCAGAAGTCAGAAGAAACCTGGGGGATAAATGGGGGACATCACCATACGGCCGGAAAGCCAAGGAACTCCAAGAATTACTGGCCAGCCAGAATACTACTGCCCCAGAAGGAAGCAAGCCTTGCAGCCTCTAAAAACATAAGCCAATGAATTCCCATTGTTTAAGCCAAGGCTTGTGCTATGTTAGTGGCAGCAGACAGGCAAATATTAGGACTACTTTGTGGTTTAAATAAAGTACTTGAGAGACTTCCCTACAATAGGACAGACATTATGAAGACTCAAATAAAAGGTTTCTGAGAGCAAATTTTGGGGAAAATACTTTACCCTCTAGTTTGGGATGAATGATAACAGTTTTTACCTCATAATGTTGTTTTGAAGATTAAATCCTAAAAGTAAAGCACACAGGGCAGGGCCTGGCAGACAGCCTGCAAGAAATCTTAACTATTATTACTACTACTATCAGCACCACCCACTGGGGTCCTTTCTTATCCAGCAGACCTGAAAAAGATGGTTGGTAAAGGGGTAAAGGCTGAGATGCCTTCTAGGAATAGGAAGTCAGTAGTCCCATAGGGGGAGGAGCAGCACAATTACTAGTTTTGAAATCATATCTTGGAACTTTACTGCAACTGCTAGTAAAAGGTCAAAGGCAATATAAACATTATTAAACACTGCCATTTAAAAAGCACACACACAGCAAACCACAACCGACCAAAAAAAAAAAAAAAAGTCTTCTTTATAAAGTACCTGGGATTAAGTTTCTCATTCATTTTGATATAAAGGGGCCTACTAGTAGGCAGTAGAAGACTGGAGCTGTGTCTAGAGTGGCAAAACCTTTTGCTTATTCTGCAGTCTGGGACTCCTGTTATTTTTTAATGAGACCCCAATAACTCCACACAAAAGGCCTTCTGTGAAATGCATGTTATCTTTAGAAAAGCTGATTTTTGGTTGAATTAAAAAGCCCCTGCAGAGTAGAACTCTGTACTGGCTACCCTTGCAGGCAGGAGGAGCAAATGGACCCTGCTTCATGTGACTGCAGGACAGTCTAAGCTACCTCCACACCTGCCCCTCTGTGGAGCAGACAATTCTGACACTCAGGGCAACTCCAAGCCACTCTAAGCCATGCCTTGAGAACCCAGCTGTGAAATACCTCCAAGTTATAGCCAAGCCTCAGTGAGTGCTGGCTCATGGGATTCTACCAGTGGGGACCTACAGGATGCCTCAGGCCCTTCTGCCCAAAACATCACAGTATGCAAAAAGACTTTCAACGTCTTAACTTCCTATAATTAAAGCCACTCTGTTTCAATGGAGAATGGACTTCTTTATTTGCCCCAGACAAAATGCAAAAATATACCCAGGTGTGTCTGTAAGAGTAATTCACTGATGTACTCATGGATTCATCAAGTATTTATTGTATACATACTGTGCTGGTTTGAAAGGATATATGGACCATAGAAAAGCCACGTCCTAATCAAAATCCTATTTCGCAAAGACAGAATAATCCCTATTCGATACTGTATGTTTGAACTGTAATTAGATGATCTCTCTGGAGATGTAACCCAATCAAGAGTGGTTCTTAAAATAGATTAGGGGAGATGTGTCTCTACCCATCTGGGTGGGTCTTGATTGGTTCCTAAAGTCCTATAATAGAGGAAACATTTTGGAGAATGAGATAGATTCAGAGAGAGCAGAATGACATAGCCACGAGAAGCAGAGAGTCCATCAGCCAGTATTCTTTGGAAATGAAGAAGGAAAACACCTCCCTGGGAGCTTCGTGAAGGGAAGCCAGCAGAGAAAGCTAGCAGATGATGCCGTGTTCACCACATGCCTTTCCAGATGAGAGAGAAGCCCTGACTGTGTTCACCATGTGCCTTCTCACTTGAGAGAGAAACTCTGAACTTCATCGGCCTTCTCGAACCAAGGTATATTCCCCTGGATGCCTTAGATTGGACATTTCTATAGACTTGTTTTAATTGGGACATTTTCTCAGCCTTAGAACAGTAAACTAGCACTTATTAAATTCCCCTTCTTAAAAGCCGTTCTGTTTCTGGTATACTGCATTTCAAAAACTAGCAAACTAGAGCACATACTATGTGCCATGCACTGTGTTATATATAGTGCATAGAAAGGGTAGAAAGAAAAGAGCAAGATTCAAGATTCAGTTCTCAGGTGAGTGAGGGATAGGAGTTACAAGGCAATCAATAGGTGCTTTAGAAGAATGTGGGCACTTTAACACCTAAATCCTGGAAGAGGAGGCATCTCAACTGGGTCTTAAAGGAACAATGGGATTGGACCCTTCCTTTATTCCTTCAACAAACAATTAATGCACACTTAACTGCGAGTAAGATAGAATAATGGCCCTCCAAAGAGGTCCATATCCTAGTCCAAGGAACTTGTGAAGGTGTTAATTTAGGTGGCAAACAAGAATATGCAGATGTGATTAAGGTTACAGATCTTTAGATGGGGTGATTATTCCAGATTATCCAGGCACGCCCAATATAATCACATGAATCCTTAAAAGCAAAGGGCCTTCCTAACAGTGGTCAGGACAGATGTGATGATAAAGAAGGGTCAGAGAGATGCAACATTGCTGGTTTTAAAGATGGAGGAAGGGGCCATGAGCCAAGGAATGCACGTGACCTATAGAAGCTAGAAAAGGCAAAGAAACAAATTCTCCCCACGAGCCTCCAAAAGGAAAATATCCCTGCTGATTTTAGCCTAGTGAGACCCAGGTCAGACTTCTGATCTGTAGGATAATAAATCTGCTTTGCTTCAATCCACTGAATTTGTAATAATTTGTTACAGTAGCTATAGAAATCTAATATTAGTGACTTGTATGAGGAAGGAGATGAGAAACTTTGCAGCAGGGTACATAACCCAGGTAGAGAGCCTGGAACATGGTAGGGTTCAATAACATTTGACCAATGACTAAACAAATAAGCAAGAGAAAACATGAATAGATACTTCTGTGGAGTCCCTGAACCATTAAGGAGCCAGTGATTGCTTTCAAAGATGTGATAGATAGGCACACATAGAGATACACCAAATTCAAAACTTGTTAATTTGCCTAGAACTAGCCAGTTTTAAATAATGCATTCCCATGAGCCAATATTCATCAGGCCCAGAATAATCATATAGGATAGGAGAGTGGTTTTCAAAATCTGGTCCAGAACCCCTGAGGTCCCCAAGACTCTTTTGGAGGTCCACAGGGTCAAAACTATTTTTATAAGAATATTGAGGTGCTCCTTGTCTTTTTCACTCTATTAACATTTATATTAATGATGCAAAAGCAATGGTATGTAAAATTGCTTATACCTCAACACAGATCAAGGCAGTGGCACTGAATTATACTAAAAGTCATTTTGTTCTCTACTACTACATAATACTCTCAGCTGGGGTAAGGGGCCACCAGATTTACTTATGATTGTCTATGATGAAGTTGTAAAAATTATTTTTATTGTGTATTGAACTTTGAATAAAGGTCTGTTTAATATGTTGTGAGACAAAATGGAAGTATGCATTAAGCGCTTCTGCTGTATACTCAAGTACAATTGTCTTGAGGAAAAGCATCTGCACAATAGTTTGAGTTGTGAGCTGAACTAATTGTGTCTCTTATGCAATAATGTCTTTACTTGAAAGAATGACAGAGTAACTATGATTATTAAGACCTGGATATTTGGCAAATATTTTCTTGAAAACAAAGTGAGCCTATCCTTTTAAGAAAAACAACTGACATATTTATGGCCAATGATAAAATTTTGGCTTTTAAGCAAGAATTCAAGTTTTGGAAAACTTGTGTCTACTACTGCCAGAGTCTCTATATTTAAAGACTTTTCTGAGATCAGTGATGATAATAACAAATATGTTTTTAAAAATTACATAATGAAGGATGTCAACATTTGGAAGATCTGCAGAACTTAGTAAACCAATATTTTCAAAACAAACCAATGCATAATGTAAAAAAATTAGGCATGGGTAAAAGATCCCCCATAACACAAGATAGACCAAGGAATGGAGTTTTTAAAACTTTTTTATTGTATAATATTGCATATATACAAACCAAAGAAAGCAAAAAATAATAGTTTTCAAAGCACTCTTCAACAAGTAGTTATAGGACAGATCCAGAGTTTGTCATAGGCTACCATACCATCATCTCAGATTTTTCCTTCTAGCTGCTCTAGAACATTGGAGTTTAGAAGGAATAAATATTTTTTTCTCATCACAATTGACTGCTTTTTCCTTTTTGTGAAAAATAATGAGTATACAAAAAAGCAACAAATTTCAAAGCACATCGCAACAATTACTTCAATGAATGGATTTTAATACAACAGACTATGAGATGTACATTGGCAAGGTTTCAGATTCCACACTGAAACTTACCTTTAGGAATCTACTACTTGTGGAGTTTAGATATAACATTTTAAAAAAGAATGCCCCAAAGCATCTGAAAAGGCTATTAAAATGTTTCTTCCTATATCAACTATGTATCTACATGAAGCTTGATTTTTCTTTAGATACTTCAACCCAAAGAACATATGACAGCCTATTGGGTAAGGAAGCAAATATGAGAATCCAGTTTTCCATTCAGTGAGACATTAAAGATATTTGAGAAAGTATCAATCAATGCCATTCTCACTTTTCTGCTGTTGTTTAGGAAAAATAATTAACTTTTCATAAAATATGCTACTTACATTAGGATAAAATGGGTATTATTATTTTTAAAGGAATTAATAAATATCTTAAACTTTTCTAATATAGCACATTATCAATATCACCAATTTAATGATGTCACATCCTTAAAGAGAAAGCTGGCTACTTTCTTCTTTCTTTTCCCCTTGCCATGGAGCATGTTTGGCGTGTTTGGGAACAACAAGGAGAACACTGTAACTAGTGCAACTAGGAAGTGGCATGGTGGTAAGAAATGAGGCAGAGAGGGGGCCAGATCTCTCAGGGCCACACAGGCTATTGTTAGAACTTTTGCTCTTCTTATGAGATGGAAGTCATAGGGGTTTTGTGCAAAGGAGTGATATGAACTGACTTACTATTAAAAGGCTATCTCTCAGGCAAGGTGAAGAGAATAGACTGTGGTGCACCAGGACAGAAGTAGAAAGATAGTTGGGAAGCAGTTTCAAAAGTCCAAGAAATGGTTGGGCTTGGGCCACGGTAAAAGCACTGGAGGTAGTGTGAATTGGTTGGATTTGGATATAATTTGAAGCTAAAGCCAGTGCTAATGGAGTCTAGAATCATTCTAAGATATTTGTATATGAACAATCAGAACGAAGAAAGTTCCAAGTAGGAGGAAGTGGTTCAAAGGAGATAACAGAAGGGGCAGAATTGGGCTGATATGTAAGAATGGGATGGGTATAAATATTTCAGAAAGGGAGATGGATAATAAGAAAAGAGACCAGAATTAATAGGATTCTAAAACTAATAGTATGAGTGATAAGCAATAAAGTTAGAAGAGTGTACCAAAAAGATTTAATAGAGAAAATAAGCAGATGTAAAGAAACATATAGAGGCTGATCCCAAAGTGCTTTTAGGAGTTCCTAACCCTTGAGGGGAAGGGAGAACTAGGAAGCAGCTAAAAAAAAAGGGGGGGGGGGGCTTCTGGAGTTGCTGGTAAAGTTCTATTTCTTGATCTGGGGGCTGATGACACAAACGTTGGTTAGTAAAAAAATCATTGAGTGGTACACTTAGGTGTACATTTTTATATTACATTTTACTTCAATAAAAAGTTTTAAAATGCCATTATACAAAGCCACATTTCCTGCATGCTGGGAAGAACAGAGCTATGTACTTGAGTTTTTATTACACATTAGCATTTATCTGAAGCAACAGCAGAGAAACATAAGTAGATTATAGGATTCACTAAATAATTTAATTCAGCTACCTTTACCCTAGGCTAGGGAAAAAGGTAAAGGCCTCTCTTTCAGAGAAAGGTGGAAAAAACAACTTTCAATGGCTGTTCAGTTTACACATATGTTTTCGGGGGGATATAAATTTTTTTTGTAATGTTTTTTCCCCCATCTCTCGGGAAATGATGTTACGCTGTGCTTCAAACAGAACTGCCAAGTTTAAGAGGCTATTTTCTGTAAACAGGCCAGCTGGGCCGTAAGTTGCATGAAATAAGGGACAAGCTACTTCTTCAGAGAGCAGAACGGAACACCACAGGGAGTTGGGACTGTGTATCCAACAAAACCGCCAGTCATTTGTCTTTATCTGGCCACCTTTAGTGATTTAAGAGCTCTCATAGCCATATTATCATCAATCAATTACAATGATTGAGCAACCTCTAAAAACCTGAGTTTTTTAAATGTAACTATCCGTGACCTAAATTTCCTGCTGGTTCAGTTGGCCCCAGGTTAGGCCTGTTTGTCTATCACCAAGGGAGCCAATAAAAATAAAAACAGGTCAATGCTGGGCTTTCCAAAGCCTCCATAAAAATATTCACGCTCTTCCAATCAGTGCCGACTTGAGGTTTGTCCACTCTTTGCTTGGGTTCTCAGTAAACTCTGCCTCTAACAAAAAATATTCCAAAAAATGTGTCAACCATTTTTAAAACTTTAGATTTTTCCCCTTTCTTCCACGCATGCTTGCTTGCTTTTTAATTTGGCTAAGCAAACATTTCACAACTTTTAGCAGGCAGCTGAAATGAGGTCACCTTGCTGACTTCAGCAGAGGAGCTACATTTTGGCAAATTAGGGGTATAGAAGAAAATTAAAATATAAATTTTAGCTACCTTAATGGACGATGCGAGACTGCACTCCAAGTTTGTGCTGGAATTTGACTTCCAGGATCCACAGAGCAATGCAAAAACTCCTGAACGTTTGGGAAGGAGGGAAGAAAATAGGCAATTGAGCGCTGGTGGAAAAGGCCAGCTTAAAAGCTGTCCGTGAAAACCAGAATAGTTTTCTTAAGTACTGTTTCAACACACTTCTTATCACTTGATAGGAAATAGGTAGGGGGAGGGCACTGCACTGCCCGAGGCCAAGAGCTCCTTTATAAAGGTGATGAGTAAAACCGGATTTCTATTCAGTAACAAAGCACTGCCCCGCACATCTGTGACCTGCCTACAGAAGGCTACAGGCTCAGGGGGACCGGGACAAGGCTGGGGTTCCCAGCTAGAATCTTGGCCGATGGGGCTGGACCACGCCAACCACAAACCTAGCTACCTAGAGGCTCTTCTGGAATGGTGTTCTCTGCTCTAGAGGGAACTTCTGGGCAAACTCCAGCAAAGCCCTGAGGGCCCGAATGAGGATCCCAAGGCAAAATCATTACTGCAGCAAACCTGCCTGTAGGGGTCTCTATTTTCTTTTCTCTGTCTTGGCCCTTCCCCAGACCCACCACCACCCAGAACTCACTCACTGGATTCTTCCATCACTGGCAAATGAACTATTTCTCCTCTAAGAACTGGATGACTGAAAGGCTCCTGAGAGGAGACTGCATTTTAAAAGAAGGGAAAGGAGAGAGACAGGCCCTAAGAAGAAGTGAGATGATTCTTTAATGATTACATTTCTGATTCGATGGAGTTGGGGCAGTAATCTGGCAAAGAAAGCCTTTCTGGATATCTTCAAATTATAATTTACAGAAATTAAATTAACTGAAGGGTACTTAATCCTTTAGTTTCCTCTTTTAAAAATGAACTAGAGTAGATTCCGAAGGGAAACATCTCATTTCCTTAAAGGTACGGTACCTAAGACTGTCATTTAAGGTCGGTTCTACAACTTAACTGTAGCAAGGCCTTGAACATCCCTGGGTCTGAAGTCCTTGGCACAAAGAAGGATAATTCCATACACCTCACCAGGCTTTCATGGAACATAAATGAGATGAGCCCATTATAAACTATAAAACATTTTATATACTTGCTTTACGATTGCATTCACTACTATTTTATTACCTTCCTCTCTAATACCATGCTTCTATTTAGAAGGAGCCCTGGTGTATCAGTATTTATCTGCTTCTAAAGATTCACCTTCCCACTGTCCCCACCCCGTGGGACTTGGCCGCTTGTTCAATGGAGTGCCTGGACCACTGCTGCCACTACCTGTTAGCACAGCCTTCCCCGGGGATAGCCTTGGCATGGCTCTGTCACACCCACACAGAGAAGCCACAGCAACTCATGTCTAGATCCACCCCTCTAATCCCATGGAGGCCCTGGCTTCCCTTATGGCCAACTTCAGGGCCCAGAGAGCAGCATATGGAAGTGCGGATAGTTAATACTCGACTTGAAAACTAAGGCGAGTCAGGAGACGGAAAGGAACTGAAAGCCTTTCCTCCCTCACAAATTATTCCGTGTAGCAATAATGCAGTACAGGCTCTTCAGCGATGTCCCCAAGCCAGTTGTGAGGATATAGCCCGCTCAGTAATATACTCCCTTGCATTTGCTTTCCTTTGTTCCCTGACTCATTTTCCTTTTTTCCTCACTCTTGCTGCTCTGGGAATCCAACCCTCCCCTTTAAACCACGATCATGTAAATTTTGCTCAGATATTTCCTAGGAAAATGTGATAAAGATACTTAGAACAGCCACAAAGATAAATTAGGCAAGTAGAGAAAACTCCTGACATCATTCAACTGTGTGAATATGAGCGTGTGACTGCAAGTATATACTTGTGTAAAGTTTGGAATAGAAAATCCCTGAAGAGAAGGGAAATCTCTGCCCGTGCTTATATAATTAATGAAAAAAAACAAACACTAACCAATGTGATTGGAGAAAAAAGGGGATGGGGGCTCTTATTTATTATTTTAAGGCTGTGCAGTTTTATTTCCCAGAGATCTATGGAGTACAGTGAAACCTATACTCCTGGTACTGACCTACACAGACCTAACATGATCAGGCTCCTGTCTCCCTTTCCAGGTATACCTGTGCCCATTCCTTCTCCCACCCCAGCTCTACCCTCCCTCCCTTCAGCATGCCCCAGCCATGCTGAACACCATTCAGTTCCTCAACTACTCAAGGCTGTTCCTACATCATGACCTTGGCACTTGCGGTTGTTCCCTCTGCTCAGAATGTTCTTTTCTAGATTGTTCCCTGGTGGAAATTCACTGAGCTGATGAGAGGGCTCTGTCTTATTCTTCAGGTTTCATCTCAGCTGTCATCTTCTAGAGCTCTTCTCTGTTCATGCTATCGAAAGTAGCATGCCTTACATTCCATTTCTAGCATTAGTCACTCTTTAAACCATTGTATTATCTTCATAGCTTTTATCGTTATCTGAAATTTTAATTATTTAGTTGGGAAAGCAGTCAGTAAGTGTTTGTTGGGTAACAGAAAATACTCCGTACTCTGACCTTTCAAGAGTCAACTCTGTTGTGAGCATCAAAAATATAAAAATCAGCGTTAGATAGGTGTTCTTACCAAGGAAATGAGAGTAGTTATTCTACATCACACAATATCACACAGCTAGTGAATATTCAAAATGTGACTAGTCCAAATTGAGATGTATTGAGATGTAAATATGTATTATACTGCAAATGTAAAATATATACCAGATTTTGTAGATTTAGTACAAAAATATATCTCAATAACGGTGTAATTCTTACTAAAGTATTTTGTATATTGTAGATTTTTTTTAAATAAAATACATTATTAATATTAATCTCATCTGTTTCCTTTTTTTACCTTATGTTTTGAAATACTTTCAAACTTAAAGGATAATTACAAAAGTAATACTTATCCCATACAGGGAACTCCAAATACCCCTACCCCAAGATAGCCTGATCCACCAATTTTAATAGTTTAATACATTTGATGTATCATTCCACCAGTCTATACATCTATGTGTCTATCTGTGTGTCCATTTACTAATCCAATTTATGAACATTGGGTGTAGATTGTATACATCATGCCCCTGGAACATTAATTCTGCCATGTACTTTTTCTGAGAACAGGGATATTCCACTTATGTAACCACTTTAGGTGCAGTTATCAAGTTCCAGAAACTTAACATTGATCTAAGGCTTACACTCTATATTCCTTTTTTTTTTTGTATGTCCCAATAATGGCCTTTTAATTCTGTTCTCCTCCCCTGTTCAATCCCATTCAGAATCATGTATTGCATTTAATTGTCATGGCCTCTATAATTGCTTTTTCTTTTTTTTTTTTTAATTGTGGGACCATAGATACTCCATAAATTTTCCCATGTCAACCACTTTCAAGCATACCATTCAGTGGGATTCATCACTTTCACAGTGTTGCAGTACCCTCACCATATTCCATTACTAAAACTTTCCCATCTCTCTAAAGGAAACCCTACATTGCATCACTATGCATTAACTCCTCATTCCTCCTGGCATCCCTCCCTGCCCCTGGCAAATTGCACTCTAACTTTTGTTTCTATGAGTTTGCATATTCACTGATATTTTATTTGTAGTTACCATGAGGCTTAAATTTAACATTGTCTACTGTAATAACAGGATACTCACATGGAATAAGAATGAAACGTGACCCTACCATACAGTATACAAAAAAAAAAATTAACACCCTAAATCTATAATAATCTCAATTGCTTAGATACCAACTTAACTTCAATGATACACACAAACTATATTCCTATAACCCTCTATCCCCCCACCTTTATGTAGTTCTTGTCACAAATTGTACATTTCAGATTATGAATCAAAAACCAGTGACTGGGTGGGCCACCGTGGCTCAGCAGGCAAGAATGCTTGCCTGTGATGCCAGAGGACCCGGGTTCGATTCCGATGCCTGCCCATGTTAAAAAACAAAAAAACAAAAAAACAGTGACTTACCATTACATTTTATACATTTGTATTTTAAATGCCATAGGAATTTAAAAGTGGAATTAGAAATAAAAAATACAATAGTACTGGCATTTAACAACCCATGTTGTTATCCTTACTGGAGATCCTTAATTCTTCATGTGACTTCAATATATTACCTAGAATCCTTTCCTTTCTACCTGCAGAACTCTTTAGCATTTCTTTTAAGACCAGCCTAGTGGTAATGAACTTCCTCAATTTTTGTTTATCTGGGAATGCCTTAATCTCTTTCTCACTATTGAAAAACAGTTTTGCCGATACAAAATTCTTGGTTGGCAATTTTTGCTTTCAGTGCTTGAAACGTCATCTCACTGCTTTCTTAGCTCCATGGTTTCTGATGAGAAATCGGCACTTAATCTTGTTGAGGCTCCCTTGTATGTGACATGTTGCTTCTCTCTTGGGGCTCTTAGAATTCTCACTTTATCTTTTGCATGCAATAGTCTGATTATAACATGTTCCAGCATGGATCTATTTGGGTTTATCATGTTTTAATTAGGAATTAATTAGACATCTTGATTGTGTTTATTCATGTCTTTTGCTAAATGGAAGTTTTCAGCCACTATTTCTTTGACAGTTCTCTCTGCTCCTTTCTCTCTTTCTTCTCCTTCTGGGACTCTCACTATATGCATATATTGGTATGGTTAATGGTGTCTCACAGGTTTCACAAGCTCTGTTCACTTTTTTTTCCCCCTTTCTTTTGCTCCTTGCACTGGATTATTTCAATCATCTCACCTTCAATTCACCAATTCTTTCTTCTGCCAGTTCCAATCTGCTGTTGAATCCCTCTAGGGAATTTGAAGTTTCTCCTTCTGTGGTCTTCAGCTCTGTTTGGTTCCTGTTCATAATTCCATCTCTCTATTGGTATTCTCTTTGTGTTCACCTATCATTTTCCTGATTTCATTTAGTTCTTTGTCCATGTTTTCCTTTAACTCTTTAAGCACAATTAGGACCTGTGCTGGTCTGAATCTGTGGTGGACCCCAGAAAAGCCATGCCCTTTAATCCTCTTTCAGTATTGCTGGGTGGGAGCATTTTGATTATTTCCATGAAGATGTGACCCACCCAATTGTGGGTGGTAACTTTTGATTAGATGATTTCCATGGAGGTGTGTCTCCACCTACTGAAGGTGGAGTTGCTTTCTGGAACCCTTTAAAAGAGGAAACATTTTGGAGAGAGGCCCTTTTTGGTAGAGCCATGAGAAAGCCAGCAGACGCCGCCATGTTTGCCATGTGCCCTTCCAGCTGAGAGAGAAACATTGAACGCTGTCGGCCTTCTTGAACCAAGGTATCTTTCCCCCGATGCCTTAAATTGGACATTTCTATAGACTTGTTTTAATTGGGACATTTTTTCGGCCTTAGAACTGCAAACTAGCATCTGATTAAATTCCCCTATTTAAAAGCCATTCCATTTCCGGTATATTGCATTCTGGCAGCTAGCAAACTAGAACAGGACCATTTTTTAAAAACTCTGTCTGGAATGTCCCAAGTCGGGTCCTCCTCATTGATTGCTTCTAGTGTTTTAATCTTCTTGGCCTGGGCCATTACTTCCTGTCTCTTTGTATGTTTTGTAATATTTGTTGAAACTTGGACATTTTGATATTTTAACATGTTATCTTTGGAATTTAAACTCTGAAGCTTCTCTTCCTAGAGTTTGTATCCACCAAGTGTTACAACAGAGCTTTCCTTGACTGCCAGGAGCAAACAATTTAAAAAAAAAAAAAAAAGGAACAAAATGCCTTTCCCAGTCTTTGCAGATTTACCTGTGTAATGCTCTCCTTCAGAGCTTATCCATACGAGTTTATAGAATAGTATCAGGCCAAAGCATAGGATCCATCCTGATCCTTTGGTGCATGCTTCTTTCCTTGGGTATGTATCTCCAGTCCTAGAACTCCTCCCATTTACACAGATATGAATATCCCCACTCTCTTAGGAAACAGATTCCTCATGGTCCAGGGTACTGCATTATATGTCCAACATCTAGCAACCCCTTGCCCCAGGCAGCCACTACTTGAATGCTTTCCTCCAGTGTTCTGTGGGAAAGCTCTGTGAGCTGCTTAACACATGCAGGACAAATCCTACAACACAGAAAGCCTGTAATGAGTACACCGGTCAGTCCCCCAGGCCACCTCAAGAGTGTTGGAGTCCAAAATACATGTTCCCAGTATATGCATAAGAGTTACTCTGCTCCCTCTTGAACTTGGACCAGGGACCCACACTGGGAATGAAGGCTCTGCACCAAGCTAGTGACAGAATGGGGAGGGGTCAGTCAGCCAGTGTACCACTGATCCTACTGCTTTTGAAAATAACTTTTTCTTGCTTTGGCACTTACTCTGTTAGTGCAATCCTTTAATTGTTTTTAGGAGCTTTGATAAAGATGCTTCTGCCAGTTCTTGCTGGTTACTCAAAGATTCTGTGTGTTGGGGGGGGGGATAGAGCCCTGAAGCTTCTTATGCCACCACCTTAACTGGGATTGAGCCTCATCTGTTACCTTTTATTTTTTAATATAGCCATTAGAAAATGCTAAATTATTATATATTTTTTATATGTTATATTTCTATTAGATAGGGCTGCTCTAGCATCTAAGACCCATACTAAACTTCCAAGTCAGGTTATTCAACATGTATTGCGTTAGATATGATACATATTTTCACATTTAATTTTAATAACCTACAAGTGAGATATTATTAGCCCTAACTTACTGACTTAGGAAACTAAGTTTTAGAGATGGAGTAAACTACTCAGGATCAAGCCAGACCTCAGAATAATGACCCCCCAAAGATGTTGAAATCCCCAGAACCTGTGACTATGTTAACTTACTTGGCGAAAGGACTTTGAGGTAGGGAGGTTAATCTGCATTATCTGAGTGAATCCAAAGTAATCACAAGGGTCTTTATAGAAGGGAGATAAAAATAAGAATGTAAATAAGAGGGAGGCAAGAGAGTCAAAGTTAGAGATATGAAAATGGAAGCAGAGGGTAGAGTCAAATGTTTTATGGAGGAAGGGGTCTTGAGCCAAGGAATGCAGGCAGGCTCTCAAAGCCGGAAAAAGCAAGGAAACCAATTCTCCCCTAGTGTCTTCAGAAGTAAGCTCAGCCAACAATTTGATCTTAGTTTCTTAAGACCTATTTCAACTTGTGACCTCCAGAACAGTAAGAAAATAAATTTGTGTCGCTTTAAGCCACTGAGTTTGTGGCAATTTGTATAGCAGCACTAGGTAACCAATCCAGAAAACAACTGCTAATATAGAGTCAGGGATTTGGAAATTGGTGAGCATTCTATATTGCAGTTATGGTCTGAGACTAAGCATCAGGAAACAGTAATTATTTTAGTTTCCTAGCTGCAAAAATAAATATCATTCAATGGGTTGGCTTTACAACAGGAATTTATCAGCTCATGGTTTCAAAGCCTAGAAGCCTTGCTTCCTTCTGGTGTTGGTAACATCCTCTGGCTGGCTAGCAATCTTGGGGTTTCTTGGCTTTTCCATCACATGGCAATCCACATGGTGGCATCTTTTTCCTTCTTTTCTAGTTTCCATTGACTTCTAGCTACTGGCTGCTCCCTGTAGTTTTTCTTTTTTTTTTTTTTTTCTGTGTCCAATTTTCCTTTGCTTATAAGGTCTTCAACCATATTGTATTAAGGCCCACCCTCATTAAATTTGGACCCACCATAACTAATAATATCTTCAAAGATCCTATTTACAAATGGGTTCACAACATAGGACCAAGGGTTGGGACCTGAACATGTCTTTTGAGAGGGACATGATTCAATCCCTAACAATAATGATCATTATTATGATTTTAGCATATAAATTTATTCCCAAACCAATAAGACATACTTAATGAATCGATTTTATCAACAAAAACTAAAGAGCATTTATGTGAAATTTATTATCCTGATCACAACGTACACCATTTAAAAGAGTCCTCAAGAAACTCCAAGAGTTTACTTTTAAATACCCAAGCAATTCATTCATTGGGCCTATCCAATTAATACTTTTACTCTAATAACTTAGAAGGCTATATGAAAAAACAAAAAGACAGAGATTTTTAGTGAGAGAAACATGGGTTCAAATTCCTGCTGGGCCACGTGCCTAAGTGACCTTGGACAAGCTATATTGACTTCTAAGAGCTTCAACAGGCACATCTGTAAAATAACAGTTACTTGCAGAGATATTTTGAGGATGATTAGTAAAGTATATGAAGCCAGTGCCCAGCAAATGAAATCAATTATTACTGCTATAAGTCTGTCTCATGGCCTTTACCCCTGCTATCCTCTCTGTCTAGACCCTTTTCCCCCAGATATCAGTGTGGCTGACACCCTTCCCTTCTTCAGATGCTTATTTAAATGTGGCTTCTCAAATACTCAACTGGTCCCAGCTCACCCCAAAGCCTTCCCTGCTTTATTTTCCTCCAAAGAACTTTCACCATCTTCCTTACTAAAAGTTTTACTTATTTACTTTGTTTATTGTTTATCTCACCTCACTAAAATGCTCAGTGAGGCCAGGATTGTTGTCTGCTTTGTTTATTGCTATATCTACAGTGTCTAAAACAGTATCTGAGACATAGTAGGAATTCAATATCTGTTGAATGAATATATGACTGAATAACTGAAGTTCCTGAAATCATGGCCCCTTACATAATGTGATTTTCTCCAAGTCATCTTATCTAGGATGCACTTTTTATAGACAGAGAAAACAGGATGAGACTTTAGAGACCAAACAGTCTAATCCCTGCCAAAACATCAATCCTTTCCTTTGTGTTAGTGCCAAACAAAACAAAACAAAAAACTGGGAAACAAATGGTTGCTTGCACAGTAGAAATCATTAACTCTGCAATGGTGGTAGCTGGTGTTCTAGTTTGCTAGCAGCTGGAATACAACATATCAGAAGCAGAATGGCTTTTAAAAAGGGGAATTTAAGTAGCAAGTTTACAGTTCTAAAGCTGTGAAAATGCCCAAACTAATGCAAGGATATAGAAATGTCCAATCTAAGGCATCCAGGGAAAGATACCTTGGTTCAAGAAAGCTGATGACATTCAGGGTTTCTCTCTCAACCGGAAAGGCACATAGTGAACACGGCAACATCTGCTAGCTTTCTCTCCAGGCTTGTTACATAAAGCTCCCCTAGGGGCATTTTCCTTCTTCATCTCCAAAGGTTTCTGGCTGCATGGGCTCTGTGGTTCTCATTGCTCTGAAGGTTTTTCCAAAATGTTTCCTCTTTTAAAGAATTCCAGTAAACTAATCAAGACCCACCTGTAGTAGGTGGCATCATATCTCCCTCTAATCAAAGGTTAATATCCACAATTAGGCACGCCACATCTCCATGGAGATAATCTAATCAAGTTTCCAATCTACAGAACTAAATGGAGATTTAAAAAATTGGCTGCCTCCACAAGATAAATCAGGATTAAAACATGGCTTTTCTGGGGTACATAATCCTTTCAAACTGGCACAGCTGGTCTGCCCTTCTCTCAGATCTGTGGGAGAGGTCTTTTGTATATGAGAGATATGGAGGCTTAGGGAGATAATGGAAAGAGAAATTTTGAAGTTAAAAGGAAAAAAGAATGTGTCTGGGGACAATATAAAGTAATTCTGTGGCATGAACAAGCCAAAATTACCGAAAATGAGAGAAAAAGATTATAGAAACTTGAAGCAAAGCAAAGTATTTTCCCTATCCTTGCTGCATATGCTACACAGGAAACAAAGTGGAGCCCATTCACCACTGAGGCAGCCCAGTCAAGATGTGGCTTAAAGATGCAGGAGAGATCATATTCAAAGGATCAGAGGTGCTGTAATACCAAGATGCCCATGTAGAGAGAATCGCCACATACTGAATTCTTTGTAAACTAGGTCACACAGCAAGATAAGGCATTTGACATTTGCAAAAAGGGAGATGGGGACATGAATAGGGGAAATAGAAGCGCTGTGATTTAATAAAACATTAAGTCAATGGCTTTTAATCACTGAGAAGATGAGTCTGTTACACTGTTAACATTTCTTCTGAAAATCTTCTAACTTGCTCTAATAATACCTTTGCTTGAAACTCTTCATCCTCTTTCTTCTCTACCTGGTAATTCTACTTATTTTTTAATACCCAATTCAGATGTGTTCAGGAAATGCTGGTCAAATGAATCAACTCTATTCTTTATCCCTACTCCTAGTGATTAAATTAGTCACAGGGAAGAGTCAAATGAAACTCACAGGGCGGGCCACGGTGGCTCAGCGGCAAGAATGCTTGCCTGCCATACCAGAGGACCTGGGTTTGATTCCCGGTGCCTGCCCATGTAAAAAAAAAAAGAAACTCACATTGATGAAATCTGAAGGAATATTTCCTCATTTCGTTAGAGTCCCAGGAAGAAGAGACATGTGATAAACTCATCATCAAGTAAAAAGGGTCTGAACCAGAGTTAATATGAATAAGTGCATCCCAAAGACTGAGATAGTATAATTTAGGAATGCCTAGAGTAGACAATGATGGTGATTAAATGTACAAATTAAAAACGTTTTTGCATGAGGGAGAACAAATGAATGTCTATACTTCAGAGTGTTGGAAATAGATGGAAAAAGTACAATCAATGTAAACTATGGTTTACAGTCAACAGTAATACTGTAATATGCTTCCATTGAATGTAACAAAGGCATTATGACAAAACTAAATGTCAACAGGTGGGGGGCATGGGAAAGGTATGGATTCTTTGTGGAAGAAAAAACGTCTTCAGATAGAGTATGGTGGTGAAGGCATGTCTACACACTTAGGTTAGATGTGTGAATAAAACTATTTAAAAATGAACAGAGAGAAACAAGTGCTAGAGAAATGGAGAAAAAGAGATGTACCTATCACTGTCGGCAGGAAAACTGAGAGGTGCCCCTTGGACAGCAGTGTGGTGGCTCCACAGGAGGTTAGGGGTTTGGTTGCCATATGATCCTGAAACCTGTTGCTCAGTATATACCTGGAGGAACTGAGTGTAGGGAAATAAATGTACATTTGCACACTGGTGTTCATGGCGGCAGTGTTCTCTATCCAAAATGAATGGAGGTGACCTAAGGGTACAACGACTGAGGAATGGAAGGGGGAACTGTGGTGTATGCATACGATAGACTACTGAGTGGCCACAAGAGGGAATGAAGTTATGAGGTATGTAATTACATGAATGAATCTTAAGGACCATATGTTGAATGAAATGTCAGGAACAAAAAGACAACTAATATAATGCCTCAATCATATGGACTAACCATAATATAAAATCTCAGTATACAAAAGCCTAGAGCATGGATCATCAGGTTGAAGCCTATTGGAAAAGCTCCTAGCTTGTAGGCTCTTCTAGCAGTCACATATATTCAGGAGGTGTAACCGTTCACTCTAAAATCTCAGATACTAAGCTGCTTGTTTATAACCTGGTTTTTCCCAGAAACTTCGGGTATTTATGTGACACCTGAGACTCAGAGTTAGAGCTGTGAAGCTATGAAAGTCAACAGTACCCCATATAACAACTGTTTAAAAAGTTGAAAAAGTGATCAGCCTTTGAGTAGAGATATGAATGAAGCTGACCTGGATAGGACTATGGTATATCAGGATACAGGGTAAAGGATGACATCATCTATATTTTAAAACTTCAATTTCTGTGTGAGCTTAAAAGGAGAGATGTTTATTGGGTGCAGAATAGGGCATGAGATTTTGTTGGTTTTTCCAGGTTAGTGTGATGCTCGATATATCCCAGATTAATTTGGGCAGTGATTAAAGAAGTATTTGCAAAATCTCTTTGGGGGAATGGGGAGAAAGGAGGAAATATTTAACTTCCCCATTTGGAGAATTTCTGATATTCTCAAAAGTTGTGGGGACAACCAAATCAATAGGCCGAGCCCTGGACTTGGGGTTTGCCCCTATGAAACTTATTCCTGCAAAGGATAGGTTAAGCCTACTTAAAATTAGGCCTAAGAGTCACCCCCTAGAGAAACTCTTCTGTTGCTCAAATGTGGTTTCTCTTTTTAAGCCAACTCGGGAGGTGAAATCATTCTCCTCCTTCCTATGTGGGACATGGATCTCAGGGGTGAAAATCTCCCTGGCAACATGGGACAGAAATCCGGGGATGAGCCAGGACCCAGCATTAAGGAATTTAGAATGTCTTCTTGACCAAAAGGGGGAAGAGAGAAATGAGACAAAATAAAGTTTCAGTGGCTTTCAAACAGAGTCAAGACGTTATCCTGGAGGTTATTCTTATGCATTACACAGATATCTCTTTTTAGTGTATCGTGTAGTGGAGTGGGTGGAGAGAAGTATCTTAAACAATTGAACTGTGTTCCTGCAGCCTTGATTCTTGAACATGACTGTATAAAGAAATAATGTTTACAATGTAACTGTTTGATTTTGAAAACCTTGTGTCTGATGCTCTTTTTATTCAGGGTATGGACAAATGAGTAAAAAAATATGGATAAATAAATAAATAAATACTAGGAAGGACAAAAAGTAAAATAAATTGGGGAGATGGAAATCCTAGTGGTCAATGAGAGGGAGGAGTAAAGGGTATGTATGTATGAGTTTTTTCTTTGTTCTTTTCATTTCTTTTTCTGGAGTGATACAAATATTCTAAAAAAACTATCATGGTGGTGAATACACAACTATGTGATGACACTGTGAGTCACTGATTGCACACCATGTATGGAATATATGTGTGTGAAGATTTCTCAATAAAAATAGTTTTTTAAAATGTGCATCCCCACCCTTGTCCCCTTGTGCTCAATCTAAAGAGATGCATTTTATTCAGTACAGTTGGCATGGGATGTTTTTGTTTATAATAAAGATTCATATCATCTACATAAATATTACTGTCTATGCAGTGCAGCATCAATAACTGCTTTGCATGTTTGTGACAGACCTTGGCACGATATTAACTAAAGAAAGTCTTGGCTCCAATTTCACTTTACTTTGGGGTTTCATATTCTGCAGACGGCAACAAAGTTTTTTTCCTCAATAATGGCTGCACATTTTAGCCATCCCCTTAGATTTCCACAGGAATTTAAATAGAAAAACAGGAATTCATAAGATACCTAACAAAAAGCAAAAATTTCACATCAATTTTAGAGCTAATCATTTTTCATTAAGTACAAAGCAAACATGAATACTACAAAATAAATTTTATTTCTAAAAATAAAGCCACTGCTCCATGAGTAAGCTGCCAGTTGGGTAGGTCAGACAGAAATAGTTCTTAAACATGTCTTAATGAAATCAAATGTATTTCCTCTTCTATTTCTTCTTCCATTTTTTGCTTAGTTTTGCCTCCCTCCTCTTCCTTCTCTTCATTCATTCTTACATTTATTTAATAAATGTCTGCCCAGGCGCTGTGCCTGCGTCATCTGCTGGCTTTCTGTTTCACAAAGCTCCCTGGGAGGCATTTTCCTTCTTCATCTCCAAAGGTTGCTGGCTGGTGGACTCTCTGCTTCTCGTGGCTATGTTGTTCTGCTCTGCTCTCTCTGAATCTCATTCTCCAAAATGTTTCCTCTTTTATAGGATTCCAGTAAACTAATCAAGACCCACCCGAATGGGTGGAGACACATCTCCACCTAATGCAGCTTAGCAACCACTCTTGATTGAGTCACATCTCCAAGGAGATGATATAATTACAGTTTCAAAGATGCAGTACTGAATAGGGATTAGAGGAAATGGCTGCCTTTACAAAATGGGATTAGGATTAAAACATGGCTTCTCTAGGGTACATACATTCCTTCAAACTGGCAAAAGATATAAAAACTAACATTTAACAGGATTATATCAAGGACATGCCTAAACTTTAGGACTCTATTAAGTGTTCCATCTATAACAATCTCATTTGCTTAGATACCAAATTAACTTTAATGGTACACACAGTCTGTGATCCTGTACTTCTTTCTCTCCCCAACTTTATATAGTTTTTCTCACAAGGTGCATATTTATACATTATGATTCTAAAACCATTAACATGGAGTATAAACCAAAAATACAATAGTACTGGCAATTATATTTACCCATGTCACTACCTTTCCAGAGGTACTTATTTCTTCAGATGGCATCAATCTATTGTCTACTGTACTTTCAGCTTTCAGAACACTCTTTAGTATCACTTGTAGGGTCAGTCTGGTGGTGACAAATTCCCCCAACTTTTGTTTATCTGGAAATGCCTTAATTTCTTTCTCATTTTTGAAAGACAGTTACAGAATTCTTGGTTGGCAATTTTTTGTTTTTAGCACTTTAAATATGTTGTCTTCCTCCATGGTTTCTGATAAGAAATAGGCATTTAATCATATTGAAGATCCCTTGAACATGACACCTTGCTTCTCTCTTGTGGCTTTTGGAATTTTCTCTTTATTTTTGTCATTTGTCAGCTTGATTATAATGTGTAACAATGTGGGTCTATTTTGGTTTATCCTATTTGGAGTTTGTAAAGCATCTTGAATATATATATTTTCATGTTTTTGGCTAAATTTGGGAAGTTTTCAGCCATTATTTCCTTAAATATTCTCTCTATTCCTTTCTCTCTTCTGCTTGTAGGACTCCCTCAATGTGTATATTGGTGTGTTTGATGGTATTTTGCAAGTTTCTCAGACTTTGTTCACTTTTGTTCATTCTTTCTTCCTTCTGTTCCTCAGATTTGATGATTTCAAGTTCTGTCCTCAAGTTCTATCCTCATGTTCACTGATTCTTTCTTCTGCCAGTTCTAATCTGCTATTTAAATCTTCTAGAGTGTTTTTTAATTTGTCATTGTGGTTTCCAGCTCTATTTGGCTCCTTTCAAAATCTCCATCTCTCTACTGATATTCTCTTTGTGTTCATCTACACTTGTCCAGATCTCCTTTAGTTGTTTGCTGATACTTTCCTCTAACTCTTTGAGCATATTAAGGACCATTTTAAAAAAATCTTTGTCTGTTATGTCCCATGTTTGGCCCTCTTCACTGATGGTTTCTAATGCTACAATTTTCTCCTTTACCCAGACCATCATTTTCTGTTTTTATTTTTTCTTGTATGCTTTGTAATCTTTTGTTGAAACCTAGACATTCTGAATTTTATTGTGTTTTCATTGGAATTTAGACTCTGAAGTGTCTGTTCCTTAAGCTTGTATCCAGACAGTATTATAACAGAGCTTTCTTTTAATTCCAGGAGCTAACAAAAAAAAAAAAAAGGAGGAAGAAAAGAAAAACTTTTCCCAGTCTTTTGAGATTAACCTGTGGGAGGGCTCTCCTTCATAACTTATCTCAATACTGAGTTTAGGGAATAGCTTAAGGTCACACAACAGGGGTCATCCTGATTCTTTCAGCACATGTATCTTTTCATGGGCATATGCGTGTAGCTCTAGGAATTTCCCCATTTACACGAATAAAAATATCTCCTCTTCTCTAGGTCCTGGGCACTGTATTGTATTCCTGCAGGAAATAACCTTTTGTGCGAAGCAGCATAACTTGCCTGTTCACGCTCAACATTCTGTAGGAGAACTCTGTGAATTGCTTTCTACATGCAGGGCATGTTCTAGGATAGTGAAACCACAAGCCTACACTAGACAGACTGAACCAGACATACATGCTCCCCATACTATCAAGGGTTACTTTGCTCATTCTGAACCCAGAATTAGGGACCCACACTGGGAGCATAGGCTAGCTTCATGCCAAGCCAGTGAGAGAATGGGGAAGGAACAGCCAGGCCACCATGAGATCTTACCACTTTTTTCTTTTTCTTTCTTTCTTTTTTTTTTTTTTTTTGGCATGGGCAGCCACTGGGAATTGAACCCGGATCTCCAGCATGGCAGGCAAGAACTCTGCCATTGAGCCACCATGGCCTGCCTGATTTTACCACTTTTAAGTGTACCTTTTATTTATTGAGCACTTGCCCTATTACTGCAGTCCTTTAACTGTTTTCTAAAGCTTTGAAAAAGATGTTTCTTGTAGCTCTTGCTTGTTATTCAGTGTTTCTCTGAGGGAATGGATCCCTAACGTGTTTCATTCCACCATCTTGATCTCTCGTATACTCTATTTCTGCTTGTTGTTTTTTCATTTGTTTCTTTTATTTCTATTTCTGCTTTTTATCTTTGCAATGAGGAAATGCTTGCCAGAGCTAGAGCAGCTCCTTAGAAACCACAAAATTGAAATAGTGTGGACAGAAGAAGAAAAAAATTTGAGGCTGTCTGAGCTCCCAATACCAAGAAGCTTCCTTACTAGCTTTAGACCACTAATAGAGATAGAAAATGAAGTTTCTATCTTGCTTATGACTTTTATATTCATAGGGCCTATGTATCATAACTTATAGAACCATTGTCTTCCCCATGTGTCCAAAGGACTTATCAAGCAGCTGGTGTACAATTCCTAAGCAAGACTTTAATAACAGAGAACTCAATTCACCAGTGTCTTACTTACATCCTTATTATTTGCTTCATTTTAAATGGCAGTCGTGCTAAGTCATGCAAAGTAGAAAGAACAGTCCTGTTGTTATCATGGGCCTTTGTAGAGGCTTAGAAATTTTTTACTTGCTCTAATATATCCTGGTTTTCCATGAAATAATCTCTCAATCAGGTACAAGAGATAAACTTTCCTCATGAGTGAGCATTATCTCTGTAGACATTTACAGTAAAGAATTTGACTAATCTCTTTATTAGAAAAAAATAACACTTTAAATAAAACAAATGAAATATAAAAATACCCTCCCCAACAGGAGCCACTGAACGTTATCAATAACTCTTATGTGTAATTGACCCTTACACATAAGAAAGAAAAATATTCCTAAACAATGAGTCAGGCCATGGGGACTAACCCATTGGAAAACATTCTAAAGGAAATATGGACAGCCACAAAATTCTCTGGAAATGATAATCCTTTACAATATTAAATTTAAATATGTAATATATATAGACCCATAACCACAAAACACTTTGTCTTACTCCCTTAAGTGTTGTAACCATAGCAAGTTTTAGAATAATATTTATTTATGACAATTTTCCAGCAGAAGTAGTGAAATATCTTGAGGAGGGAGAACTTTTTCTTATTCCTATAACGTGCCATATGGGCTAACAGTAATCTGTGTTTTTCCCTCCTTCTCTGCACATATAAGGACAACTAGTCCTAGGGCGGAAGGAAGTGATGGTTCTGATGGGTGCAGACAGAAAGAAGAGAAAAATAAAAGAGATGGTCTGGTTTCTCACTGTGTCCCACACAAGTGGTCCCTAAATATTAAAGATCATTAAGAGCTGAGTCTAGCCTTTGACCTTCTTACACTGCCCTTTGGCCTAAGCCTGCTCTCAAGCATGGAAGACTGGCTTCTGTTCTCAAGGTAACGTGGAGAAGGGCTTAGCAAGATCAATGGTCATCATCATTTGACCTGGCCCTAGTCCCAGGTTTCTGACTGTTATAAATTACCGCTCCCCAGACTCCATTCTGGGCTCCACCCTTCTTGCTTCTTAATCACTGACACTGACTGATGTTCCCAGGAAGGGGCCTACCTCCAATCAGGGAAGTCTTCTAAGCACCCAAGTCTGCCAGCAGCAAAGATATTAAACATGATTTTTAAAACTTCTATTCATTGTCTGAATTACACCACAATAACTCCAATACTTTATTTTAAAAGTATTGTTTTAGATACTAAGAGTAATATAAAGCAGTTAAATATGTGTGTGTATGTTACTCTTTGAAGATACTGAAATTTAACTGTGATTACAATCTGTGAGACTGCCAGACTTTCTTAAAGAGATGTCTAAAGTTAATTTGTAACAAATGAACACTTTTCAGAATAAAAGCAAAACATGTAAAATTCTTATGGAAGTTAATAAAACTGGCTCCAAGTTAATTAAATTTATTTTCCTACAAGAATATCAGACCTTCCTTCAAAGGCAACATGAATAACTTTGTGAAAGCAAGGCGGAAAATCATGAAAACTACAAACCAGTAATAATACATAGACACACACACACACACACACTAAAAAAAACAAAAATAAGAGGGATGCTCTGATATATAACTAAAAATCTACAGGGTAAGATTTATTCTACAATTAGCATTTTAAAAGATTTTGCTCAAGTCATGATCATGGAAACAATGCCCAAAATTTACACAGTTCTTGAATGTGTACCAGGTACTTTTCCACACCCTTAACAAGATCTATGAGATGGTTCTATTATTATCCAGATCTTCAAAGTCTAACTTAAATTTCACTTCTTCACAAGTCCTTCCCGAATTACTCCCCCCCCCACCAGTTAAAATTATTTTCTACCTCTCCTTTTTCACCACTATTTTATGTCTCTCTCTTTTATAGGACTTATCATAGTTCACCTGAAAAGTCTTTATGTATGTTTCTCTTACTTGCCATTGTATTGCAAGTTACTGGAGAGGTAGATGCTGTCTTATTCATTTTTGTATACTGACAGTACCTAGCAGAGATTCCTGTACAAAGTTCATACCCCAAAACTATTGTGGAACTAACAGTAGCAATAACAGGGGAAGAAAGGAATTTAGTCACACCTTTAAAAACAAGAAAGGGTCATGAGTAAGGGCAACAAGCAATCATTCTCTGTGTCTGCCATGAGAGAACAAGAGATTCAGAGATTATGGGATGAACATATAAATTAAGTATTAGGTAAATATTAAACCATAAGCATACTGGAATAACAGAGAGGTAAACGTTTAGGTAATCTTTGAGATTGAAAGCATTTCTACACATTACAACAAAAGCAAAATCAAACAACAGAAGAAATTGACAAATGGTCAAGGGATACAGCTTTTTAATTCCCAGTTTATCATATGTGGCATCATTTTCTTCATCTTTAAAATGGGAGTGATGATAATGCATGATTAAAACAGGTGTTGAGTAAAATGAATGAAGCAATGAATGTAAAGTATTTGACACAATGTTTTCCACAAATGTTTTAAAACAAGCCAATGAAGGAAAAGACGGACAAATTTGAGTGCATAAAAAAATTAAATAGTGTTTGTATCTTAAAAATACCAAAACTAACTAAATAAATATCAAATAACAAACACGAGAAAAAGAAACTGATAACCTAAACGTATGAAGAGTTTTTACAGACTAACAGAAGGTGAAATCCTTAACAGAAAAAAAAATTGGAAGGAAGAATTGAGCATTTCACAAAATATTAAGATATACAAATGACCAAAAATATAAAACAGTCAAGCCTCATTAAGTAATTAGAGGGTGTTAGTTACAATGAAATTAAAGGTTTGCTTATTAAATCAACAATATTGATGATAGTGTGATGCCATGGGCATGCTTATCGATCTTTGAGGAGAGTTTAAGAATCAAAAGCCTTAAAATGTATATACCTTTTTGTGTCTAGGAAATCTTGGTATCTACACTAGGTATCTATCATTGATGTGCACAAAGATGAAAACTGCAGACTTTTATATAAGGGTGAAAAACTGAACATAACTTAGTGATCTGACAATAAGACTACTTAGTAAGTTACAATACCACCACAAAACAGAATACTGAAGGTTACAATACCTTCACAAAACAAAATGCCATGATGAAAAAGCATATGGTAAAACAGGTATATTATATGGTTCAATTTTCATTAAAAATAACAATAATAACAGAATATGTGTATATACATACACATAAAAGGATATGAAAGGAAACATACTAAAACGTTGATTATCTCTAGAAAACGAAATTATAAGTAGCTTCGGAAAACATTTTCTAAATGTTACTTATAATTTAGTTACATATACTTAATGGATAAGTGGTATTTTTTTAAAAAAGAAGAAAACTAAGCCATATTGGATAAAGTTAAGGACTTAATCTCCTGCTTACTCAGCAGCAAAAAAGAAAAAAAACAAAAACAAACATTAGTTATAGAAGATTTAGTGATCTGAAGCATTGGTGTTGGTTATAGTTCTAGAAACACTTCCAGTATGTGTTGCTCGATGCTGTAACTCATGGCTTTCTACAAATTTAAAGGAATCTCTTGGCTGACAGTTCAAATGCTGGTCTCACTAAGGGAAAAAATCAGTTCAACCACTTTGGAAATAAGCAAGAGGAAAAAATCCTCAGGCTTTAAAAATGGTATGCATGCATGTATCTTTAGTGATATTTCAACCTCATAATGAATCTTAGAAAGGCCCAAATTCATAATAAAGCCCGTCTGAACACAAATACTGTTGGTCCCACACTCCCTACATAGAGAGGTAGGAACAGCTCCAGCACCGTGTTACTAGCTAGTACATTCATTCTTAAAACTATTACTGAACAAAAGCCCCAAAAGTTAAGAGCAGCAAGATCCATGGTATTATAGTGCTGAGAGCAGTCTACTAACCAGTGCCTTATTAAAATCAATGAGAGAATAGATTCAATTAAAGATCCTTAATTTCATCCAATAAAATAAATCTTGAAAACAAAATACTTTCAAAATGTGATTAGGTAAATAATTGCTTAAATTTTCAGTCATTGAAGAATCCCCAAGACATGGTACTTGTTTGCTTTTTCCTGCCAGCATCCATTGCCCCTTGTCTAGATAACAGCACTCCAGTCTTCCTTTGGGAAACTACCTCTTATATTTCATATATCAGCTCATATGATGGGGATGACCTCATCTCCTACCTCCAGGAACTTACAGGTAACCCAGGACTAGTTATGCAATGGTTTCACTCCCCTTGACAAAATGAATATTCAGCAGACATATGGCCCAAGACAGACCTATTGGGAGGAAGGGAGAATCGGCCTTGAAATTTGCATTTTGAACTCCTGGAGGAGAAGCACGTATATCTGGCGGAATTCTGTGCTGAGAAAATATAAGCCTACTGCTGCTGAGGGCATCTTAAAATATGAATGAAATAATGAATAATGAAATAATAAAACCAACAATGAAGGGACTAGAACTAAGAAATAGAGAAGAACAGACTCCTGATGAACTAGTTTCAAAACCCAGATCCAGCCATGCCTGAAACCATTCAACACCATTTGAATTGTACTTCTATCACATGAAACCAACAGGAGGCAATAAATGTGGGGGGAAAGGAAAGATAGGTGATTGTCCCTTTTCTCTCTTCAGTTGATTTACCTAAATTGCTTATAGATACACAAAAAATAGGCTAGAGGAGGTTATGATATGCTACCTCCAAACAGATCAATGTAACCTTATTGTACTAAAATCTATTGCTAGAAGGTAAGCCATATCCATAAGTGCTTATCACTGCTCATCCCCAAAGACTAGCCCAGTATCTGGCATTTAATGTCTGGCATATCATTAAATATATAAAAAATGAATATATAATTAAGCTTTCAGGTACTTTTTTTCCAACTCAAACTAATTTTTAAAAAAGCAAATGCTATTATTAGGGGTTTAATTCTATATGGAAATCTAGAGTTTCTGGAGTCACATTCCAATTGTATAACAGATAGAAATCCTTTACTTAATCTGAATTCTTCTTGATATAATCAATCTATTTCCTCATCTTTTTTTTAGTCCTATCTTCAACAGGAACAAAATATTTTAATAACAGAAAATAATCCCCAATCACAAGTCTTTCCTATTTAACTAACTGGAGAAAACTCTAAAATTTTAGTGGAGACAGATGTTTGTGTGTGTGTTTGTGTGCTGTGTATGTGTCCTTATCATGGCCTATGAGCCCCTACAAGATCTGCCCAACTCATCTCCTCCCCTAGCCAGCTCTGCTCCAGGCATACAGACTCCCTCTTCTTTTGAAGGCACTTGGCACTTCTCACCTCAGGACATTTGCTTTGGTTATGATTCTAGTTGCAGACTATCTACATGGCTTACTCCCTTATCTCCTTTCAAGTCTTTACCCAAATGTCACCTTGTCAGGGAAGCTTTCTTCATCATCTTACTTATAATTTCAAACTTCTCCTCCACTAATACGTCCATAGCACTTACCATTTTCTAATTCATTACATGATACACTTATTTTCTTCATCACCTGTCTATCTCCATGGTAGAGGATAAAGTTCACAAAAGCAGAGATTTAAGTCTATTTTTTTCTCAGTTAAATTTCCAATGCCAGAGAAATAATATATAATGAATAAGTGAGTGAAGGCAGAGGAAACAATAAAACTACAACGGAATCATTAAATGCTGTGATTCAAATTAAATAAAATATGAATATTTCCCAATCTAGTAAACTATAGAAGGTTATATCTGCAAACTCTTTCAGAAGTTAAAACCAAAGTTGGCTGTAAATTTATTTATATTTTTACATGGTCTCTTACATGACAGAATGAAGGGAATTTCTTTAATTATTTATTAACTGCCTTACTTTTGAAGACTTTTGAAGACAACAGTATGAAAATCCAACTTAAGAATTGAAATATTCATCCCAGAAAACTATACTGACAATCAGAAGGTATACAGTTTGCATTTACTTTGCTTAAATGCAGAACAATATGAAAAGTAAAAATTTAGCAATATACCTTAGCAGAAGAATCAAATTTGAAAATATTTATAAATAATTTGTCTTGGACCTGTCAAACAAAGAATGCTTGTATGGCCTCTTACAGAAATAAAGTACTATCACAGAAAAGCACCAATCAGAAAAGGGTTTCTTGGATCCCACAACCGCTCCCTGTAACTTTCCCAACTCAAGCACAGCTGAGAGAACTTCTTTGGATAGAAAGATGAGCTTAGCCCCTGGGGTGGCCTTAGCCCTGGCTTCTTGCTAAGTACCTAAACAGAGGGACATTAATATTTATGTCAGAGGTCCCAAGCTGCAGGACCTGGGAGCCAAATGCAACCTGCTATCTTGTTTTGTTTTGCAAGAAGAATGTTTTAAAAATTAGGAAAATCCCCATTTCAAAAATCCAAACTTTCAATTTCTCTTGAAAATTTGCAAGTTCAACCAACACTGAGGCTGAACTGCAGTTCATTTAGCAAGAGGATCTGAAAGGTGGCTAACCCCTGGTGATCAGGCACACTTTCTCAGATTCACCACTGTCCCCACAACTCCCTATGACCTTACACTTTGTTTACATGACCTGCCTGTCCTCCATGAGTTTGAAAGCCTTGCCTTACATAGTCAAATATAGTTCCTTCATTGCTTGTAAACATAAGCCCTCAAATCCCTGCATTCTGCTGTTTGTTTCATTAAACCCTTGGCCCTCTCTGCACAAAATTTCAATCTTACTGCAGAAGTCAAGTTCAGAGAACTGAACTGTCATTCTTCTATCACTGTGTGACTGCATGCAAGTCACTCAGTCTTTCTCACAGTCATCTATGAAACTGGGAAGATGAGTCCTGCCCTGCCTTCCCCCAAGGGTTTTTGTGGTGATTAAATGGTAAAACAGATGTAAAAGTGCTCTACACGGGATAGGCGTCACCATACACAGTAAGCTTTCATCTTTGGATGGAATAGCACATTTTAAAAATATAGAATAGCATCTTATTTGAATCTTTAAGGGTAGTATGCAGAGATAGTTTTATTATGGTCAACAACACAAAAGAAATTATCAAACCTATGATTACATACTCAGGAAATGCAAAAGTATATACCTCAGAACTATTTATTTTTTTAAAAAAGCTAAATATAAATAACACGTAACTTGTCAGATTGCTAATCAGGGAAATGACTAAATTTCCTGAAAATTAAAGATAAATTTAAGGTCAGATAAATTCAGCCAAATAAGATTTTCAAAAACAATATATATGACCGAAAAAGTTTACCTAAGAATGATGACATAAGAAATGGGTAAAAATAATCTGTAAAGAAAACTTAGACAAATGCTGATATAAAAAATATATAATGAGCTGGGATTACCAGCTATCTCCAAAGAGAACGTAACACAGTTTCCTAAGTGGTTAACCAGTTTTAGGATTTCAGACAGTCAAGGCTGCTGTGATTATCTGTCACAAAGAAACAGACCTAAAGAGTACAAGTATATTCCAGTAACCAAAAGAGAAAAATAATCTAAAAAGTCCTTGAGGCATCATGTCACTACATCCATCACTTAAATCTATAGACGTCAGTAATTTGGAAATGAAAATTAATCAAAATAGTCCACAGGTCACTGGTTAGGTTTACTTAATCATCAAAAAAACTGGTCTAATTAACCCAGCAGATTACGAAAAACGTCTTCTTTGGAAACCTTTACTTCACCAATGAAGAGAACTTTTGAAATGAAACAAAGCTGAGAGAGTTGCTTACATGCTTCATTCTACTTAATTTTTTGAGATTTCTGCTTTGGGGGAAAGGAAAAAGCACAATGTTGTTATATGAAGGTATAGCTTTATTCTTTTTTAAAAATTTAGAAACTCAAGTGCTCTTTTTTTATTCCTAATATCTTCTTTTTTAAAATTGTATTTACATTGGTGTTTTTAAACACTTTTACTCTCGGCAAAATAAAACATGAACATATTTTATAAGATTTAAATAGTACAAAAAGGGTTGTAATGAAATTCAACAGCTTCATACCTCACCCCCTTTCCAAGCCCACTCCTGCTTCTCAGAGGAAACCAGTTTTGGTTTATTTTTTGGTTTTTTTAGTGATTACCGTCTTGTCATTAAATAATGTATTATAATCACAACACTTTTTTTAAAAATCACTTTTAGATATTATCTATTGACTTTCTGCTTAAAGATTGGGATTTTCTCACTTGCATCCCCACTCCATACCCCAAACATACAACCCACACATATACAGGCACCATACATTTATATCACCACTGTGGTTCCTCTGTTGGGTACCTTTTTAATTTTTAATACTATAAATACTACACTTTCCTCTTTGTTTCTTCTATCAGCTATAGAGAGTATCAGGCTAAGGATATTAAGGAAAGTAATTTTCTCTTCCTTTTCCTCTTCCTCCTCCTTACCACTATGTTAGCTCTACCTGTGGGATTTTCTTTCTTCGGGGCAATATTTACTCCAATTATATAAAGTATACAAGAAATTCCCTTGCCAAAAATGACCTCCAACAACCTCTTTTGAACCTATAATTGCATAAGTTATTACCAGTGGTACATTTGTGCCTTACTTTTGAAGACAACAGTATGAAAATCCATTCTAATGCCTATTCTGTTCTTCATAATACAAATAAACACAGGTTAAATTTCTCAAAGAACTAAATTTTACTCAACTAAGGAAGTACCAGTGGTTGCAAGTGATTAAATACCCTGTTGTCTTCAACCTTAGGTCAATTTATCCTTGAAACTAGTAGGATTCTAAGGATCATTTGGAAATATTATAGGATAACTTAATTGTTTGGAGAGACAGCAGACTAGCTGCAGATTAACGATAATCATCCTTCATCTTAATCCTCTGCATCAAGTACCAGGCTCCCTGGACCAATGAGCTCTTTTCATCACTACCTGACATCCTCTGACAGGAGTCACCCTAAATCCCTTCTACCTCCATCCCAGAACACAACACAAGAGCCTCTTCTCATGCTCAAGGCTACTCATCTCAGTATCACAGCTGTAGGTACAGATATAATTGCTGATAAAACATCCATGAACCAAAACTGGACAGGGGTTGGCATTAACACGATTACAGGATATACATGTGGTATGAAAACACCGGGTATCACTGAGACGAGAAGACTCGGCCTTTTTTTATATAATGGTTAAGCAAGCTGAGCGTATGAGCTCTGGAGTCAGGATACCTGGTTTCAATGCCCAGCTCTACCACCACCAGTGGTGTGACACAGACATGTGACCCAAGCCTCTATACCCCAGGTTCCTCATTTTAAAAAATTAAGGATTAAAATAATTATATATATAAAACACTTGACATGGTACATGGCGTATAGGAAGAACTTACCAAATGAAACCCACTAAAGTGATCACTGTTATAATTAGGTTATTGGCCAGAGAGGTTCAACTTCACATTATTTTGAGGTTGGACCTAATCACATCATTCACTTGTGCACACCTGGTAAAGTCAAATGACTGCCCTTCATTTTCAGAAATCTGCCTTTGTCTCTAATTATAGTCAAGGCAAATGGGTGGGGTGGGAAGGGCCAGGAAAAGCTTGCCCTTCTGGGCTGAACTCCCCAAGTTGTTAACCCCTGTGCTCCTGCAGGTCCTGGTTTCATGTTACCTCCTTCAAATGCTTTCACCATGTCTGTTCTTACAGTCAGCCCTGATTTCTAAGGTGTATTTGAAATAACCTTATAAATTTTAAGGCCAAACATTTGGAACCAGCTAAATATGCTAAAAGCAAATGTGCTATCTTCCAGACAAATTGAAAAAATCCTAAGTCAAATAGATTCAGTGCTACCTGGATTGCTATTAAAACCCATCAAATAGAAACAACTATTAGTAAGCATGAAGAAACAAGATAATCTTGTCCGAGTGCCTTGCTTGTCATATTTGGGGCAAAGGAAAGTACATTTGTATGGTAGTTTTCAAGATATTAAAAACGAGATAAAACCAAATGAGAGGAAAACAGAAATTCACCTCATGGACCTAAAAATCACCATACATAAAATATCAAATTAATAGCTACTCTAATCTCCAATGGTAATCTTTTCTTGTAGCCTTTCTCTTTTTATTTGAACAAATATTTCAAGCTTCATCTGTGTTCTGTTACAATCGGAAAGACAACATGATATCCAGGATAGTGTTTATATATAAAACCCATTTTAAATCAAGAGGTGATATAAACTGACATCCACTTTCCATTATCCTAAGACCTTATATAATTATATTGTCTTTTTTTAAAATCCTGAAATGACAATTTTCTCCTTTGGCACAGAGCTTTTTTGGCTCCATGTTTTATGCCAACATAGCCTCATCATGGAAATAAATTAGAAGTAGGTGGTCTGGTTAGTCTTCACAATGCTACATTTTAATCAGGCAAAGCAGTGAAAAAGATTATTGTCGAAAGGCTGGCGTATCTTCAAACAACAGTACATGCTGTCCATTTTACTCACAATGAAAAAGCTCTTCAAGAGATTTCGATAAAGGTTCCCCTCCCTACTTGCAGTCCACATTTGTAATGTTTATATAAGTGGGGGATATAAATCTTTCTCCAATGAACCCCATGGTTTTTAGAGCAGACTTCTTGTTATAAACTGCCTGTTTCCGTTTTGCCTGCCTAAGCAAGCCAGGCAAAGCCCATTCGAGAGAGACTGGAACTAATTTAATGTGCTCCAGGTTTAAGCCCCTAGCCTCTGTGCCTTTACAGGGAGATTTTACACAGTGGATTACTGCTGACTTTAACAATGATTCATACGATAAGTGGCTTTTGATTTGTTTTTAAATGTCAGAAAATATGAATTGGCAAAAGAAATGTCATCAAAATCATTTCGTTAAAGCAATACTCATAAAAAAGAGAAAACAGAATTCAATTTTTCACCAAAAAAAGACACTCTAAATTTTATTCATGCCAAAGGCTCTTTCACATAAATTTATAGTTTTACTTGGTGCAAAACAACACAAAGTTGTTTACAGATTTAAGATGGGATGAACTCCAAGATATGATTGGTTGAATAGATATATTTTACCGCAAGACCTGCTTCTATTATTAAAAATACCAAAACCCCACAGAAGATAGACAAAAGCTCATTCTTTATCCAAACTCAAAGATACCCTGTGTGCTTTTTCCAAAAATGCAAAATTCCTTCAAACCAACACTAATTAAAACAAAAACACATTCACCAAACACTGAGCAAAGTCCACCATCCCAAAGCATGTTGGGGGAGGAAAATTTCCTGTTTAACTCAAAAGAACAGAGCAGCAATAAAAATAATTCAAAAGAAAACAAACTGAGAAACAAAAGCCTGTATTATATCATCATTCTAGATTTGTGTATGAAGGGGCCTGAATCATATATTAGAATATAATTTTAAAATATCAAATGTTATGGGATATACTTGTCCCCAATCATCTTTTAGCTTCTAATTTTCCTCTTGAAACTATTTTTGAAAGGGCTAAGCAAAATCTTACAGTAGGGGGCAGTATTGTAACACTGTGCTCACACTTTAAAAACCCAAGGCCAGACTGAAGGAGGAAAAAAGGATTATTATTCTTCACTAAGATTTAATTGGCATACTCTAATCTATTACAGAATTTCTGATTTTTTTCTCTGAAGCCCAACCTGCTTTTTCGCCACCTACCTTTAATAGTAAAGATGTCTTAAATGATACAAAAAGCAAATGCTTTTTCATAAAAAAACCTACCCAAATATTCAAGACATGCTGATTGCTGCTTAGCTTTAGAAGGAGAGCTATTTATTGAAAGTCATATTTCAAAAGCATGAAGGCTTCTCCAATTGCAAATATCCAGATGTTCTTTATTGTAAATATAATATCACATTGGGAGACGGGAAAAAAAGTGAATATTTCATCTTGGTCTAAAATAAAATGCAGAGCTAGTTTATATACACAAGTCAATGTGCCCCATGCTAATTAGATGGTAATTTAAAAAATATGAGGTAAGAAAATATTTACAAGTGAAAGAATGCCTTCGTTATTTTCTAGAAATTAACTTTTTTTTTTTTTCATCTGCCAAGGAGGGTTCTTGGCTGGCCTACTACGAAGTATGGAAACTGAAACTGTTTGTACTGAACTCTAGTCTTCCGATGGCTTAGAATGTTGGGGAGTTTGGGAAGGAAAAGCAAATTCTTTGTCAAGTCCCAAGAATAAAACCTATATACATAGATAATGGGGATTTTCTTTTTTCTGTAAAAAAATAATCCATATGGTTAGTAATTTCTGTAAATCTGGAAGATTTAAGAGAAAACTTTATTTTATACATAAAAGCCTTAATATCACTAAACAAAACAATAACTAATTATTTGACTTTAAAAGAGGCAAAACTCATTCAGCCTTAATAAGTACTTATGCTTATCTTTGCCTTCATAATTTTCACGCAAAGGTATATTTGCCTTCTCTTAAGACAAGTGTCTTAAGAAAGTGGGTGTTACAAATTCAAATAAGGATTTTTTTTCCAATCTAATAATTCTGAAAAATTCACTATTAAATTCCTTTAGACATATAAACTACTATTTTTAAAGTACATACTTTAAGTGTATGCAAAGAGATTCTATGAAAACCAACACATTGTTGAAACATCATAAGAAGCAAGCAACAATTCAAGCAATCCTGTTTAAATGTGGTAAATTTTAAGTTTCAGTACTTCAAGTTGCTTCAGTTTAGTCCATACTCTTTCTCTACTTTTCCATTTTTATTTAATTTGTTCTGAAGTTGAGTGTTTTGGTTTGATGTTGTGTGATTATGTATGTGTGTACATGTGTGCATGTGCAGTTGCACACAGTTTTTGTTTGAAGATCCCACAAGACTCTACTATGGATGACTCTCGGAGAATGTGGTTTGCGCCTATGTCTTTGCTCTGAGGTCTTCTCAATTGCTGTGATAGGTTCCTTTTACAAGACTTAATAGCAAAACTAGGCCTCTAATTACCACCAAATTCCCCTCAAATTGAGCTTAACAATGTACATTTGAGTTACTAGTAGGGACATAAGTCTCCGAAATTATTGTACAAAAAGGACCTGTGACAGTTGCAACAAAGTAATTGGCTAAGGAAAAGCACCAGGTATGCATTTCCCTGAAACATCTGTTTGAAACTCTGGGTCATTAGAAGAGTATGTAAAAAGGTCCCATCTTCTAATTAGTTTCTCATCAGCCAAAATATCACTGCCAAAGTTGTTTTAAATAGTTTGCAGGGGTCAAAGCTCTTCTATAGCAAAGCTGTTAGGAGTGCTCAGTTCTTCCAAAGTCATGCACACTTATTTCACCTCCAAATACTGATGTCTGTGACAGAGAAGGGGTAGGTAGAATAGGGTATTTTTTTTCCAATAATAGCAATAATAATAACTTTTCTTATCACTTAAGCCATTTAGTCACTTATAATCAAAAAATATCCTGACACACTACATACATGTTTACTTGCTGTTCTAGTTTGCTAGCTGCCAGAATGCAATGTACCAGAAACGGAATGGCTTTGAAAAGGGGGAATTTAATAAGTTGCTAGCTTACAATTCTAAAGCCGAGAAAATGTCCCAATTAAAACAAGTCTATAGAAATGTCCAATCAAAGGCATCCAGGGAAAGATACCTTGGTTCAAGAAGGCCGATGAAGTTCAAGGTTTCTCTCTCAATTGAGAATGCACATGGCAAACGCAGTCAGAGTTTCCTTGTCAGCTGGAAAGGCACATGGTGAACACGGTCAGGGTCCTCTCTCATCTGGAAGGGCACATGGTGAACACGGCGTCATCTGCTAGCTTCTTCTCCTGGCTTCCTGTTTCATGAAGCTCCCCAGGAGGCATTTTTCTTCTTCATGTCCAGAGGTCACTGGCTCGTGAACTCTGCTTCCCGTGGCTATGTCGTTCTTCTCTGCTCTCTCTGAATCTCTCATTCTCCAAAACGTTTCCTCTTTTATAGGACTCCAATAAAACAATGAAGACCCACCCAAATGGGTGGAGACTTATCATCACCTAATCCAATTTAACAACCACTCTTGACTAAACCACATTATCCAGGGAGATGATCTGATCACAGTTTCAAACATACAGTATTGATAGGGATTCTTCTACCTTTATGAAATGGGATTTTGATTAAAACACGGCTTTTCTAGGGGGCATACTTCCTTTCAAACCAGCACACTTGCTTTTCTGCCTTCCTTCCTTCTTTACATACCTCGTAAACAAGTGAGATGACAGACTCACAAACAACAAGCCATGAGTTTTGGGTTATATTTCTGGATGGGTAGATGCAAGACTGTATCCCATATGACAAATGACAGAATTTCTAAATTTGATGGCCCAAATCATAAATACTGCTTATATTCATGTAATAACTTTCCTTCCTAGGAGTGCGTGACTACTTTGTACCTGAGCCCTTCAAACCAGATGTAAGAGATGGAGTCAACCCCTAGAATCATTGACATAATGGAAGTTTGTCTTAGTCTCTAACAACTTCTCCTGTCCCACTTTCCAGCCCTCCACCTTCAAATTCACACTCAAAAATAAAAAAGGAAACCTCACCCTAAGACATAAGAGGTATATTCCACACAAAGGTTTGGAATCTGAATTGGAAATCTTTGAAAACTTTGAACTGTTCAAGTGGCTTACAAATGGAAAAAAACAAAAGCAAAAACAGCAGTATCCTAATATAACAAGATTTGAAAGGAAAATATATGCACTCTTTCTATGACTATTAACAGCATTTCTCAACTTAAGGTAAAAGCAATACTCTCTTTCTGGGAAGAAGATTTGGGGCTTCCTGTCCAAAAAGTCAGGAGATAGGATAAGGTACCACTAGATAGGATAAGGTGTCAAACCAGAGAGCCTCTGGCTTCGGAAGAATATGTTCAGATTAATTCCTGAATATATATTTACGGTTGAGAGGTAAATGTAGATGAAATGACATACTATATTGTGTTTTAACGGCATAATTTTAATCTACATTATCACCTCTGTAGCATCTAATAGACTCAATCACACAAATAGACACACTCACAGACACACAATGAATTCACTTCATTCATCTTCATACAAATTTAAATTTTATCTGCTAATACACCAGAAAATATTAATTGAAACTCAAAATTGAAAGTTTAAAATTGTTGTAAAGTTTATGTTTCTGCGGAAAAATATTAAGTTGATATTATAATTTATAAATAATAGGAACATATTTTAAAAGAGAAAATGTGGTCATATATTCCCAGTTGTTTGTATCTGAGTATAATGAGATCAGTAAGGAGTTATTGAAGATTTGTAAGTAGAATTTTCAATTTTGGAAAGATCAATGGAACTCTGAGTTAAGATGGTGAATTGAACAAATATATTTAAATATGCTCCCTTATAGAACACAACTAAAATTATGAGAAAAAAAAAGAAAAGTTTTGCTTGTGCTTTCTAATAAATAAAACTCATAAATACAAATTAAATGGAAAAGGTAATAAGGATAATATAATTTTGAAATCTTAAAAGTCAATTCAATGCCAGAGGACCCAGGTTTGATTCCCGGTGCCTGCCCATGTTAAAAAAAAAAGTCAATTGACAAACGTTAAAAAATTTAGGCCAACCAAGAAAACCAATTCTTACCTGGAAGAAAAATTAAGGAAAAAATCTTTTACACTACAGAATCCTTAAGAGGCTCAGGAAATGGCAGCAAGAGATCCTTCTGAAGTTGGTTCCTAATTGGGGGTAAATTAACTATAACTGTGGTAAAATTGTTTAAGAAGTAGTTGGACCCTTAAGTCTCCTCCAAAACTACATGTCACTTAGCAGCCGCCCCTCACCCTTTTCTGAGAGACAACAGGAGAATTATTCTCTAAAGAGAGTAAAACAGGAGTCTGATCTAGGAGTGGGTCAAAAATTGGGGAATTAATAATTGGATGCACACTAATGACTGATCATTGCACAGACTGGCAGTCCAAACTCACATCATCTGGGTAGTACAGTGTTTGATACATGATTTTTAATTTAATGTCATCATGAAGGGTAATGGTCCTTGGTGCCTAGCAGAAGCAAGTCTAATAATCTCTGGAAGAAAACATCAAGTGTCCCACAAATAATTATAATAAGTCAAGACATTAGGTAGAAGAAGCAAAAAAAAATAACTGAGAACACAGGAAGTTAGAATTCACAAGTAAGACCTGGTAAAGACTTCATATATAGAACTATCAAACACATACTATGAAATAACTATGCTTACCATGCACAGGAACTAAAAGACAAGTTTTTTGGTATTTAAGAAGAAAAAACACTACAAAAAAAATGACCAGGACAATTTGAAAAAGAACTAAATATAACTTCCAGATATAAAAAATACACTAAACAAAATTTAAAACTCAATGGGGAGTGCATTAGTCAGGGTTCCCTAGAGAAACAGAACCAACAGAAGATATCTGTAGATAAAAGATTTATAAAAGTGTCTCACACAACTGTGGGAATTCAAGAGTCCAAAATCTGTAAGGTAGGCTGTGAACTGGCGGCTCCAATGAAGGGTCTTGACAAACTCTACAGGAGAGGCCTACTGACTGAAGTAAAGAAGTAAAAATTCTCTCTTCTCCCTTAAAAGTCTTCAATTGATCAGATCAAATCCAACAGACTGATTAGCTCATTTGTGGAAGGTGTGCCCTTAGTTGATCGTAGATGTCATCAGCCACAGCTGCAATCAACTGACTAATGATTTAATAAACCAGCCTTCTGGTTTATCAACCAGCTGCAAAATATCCTTGCAGCAATGGTTAGGTCAGTGCTTGCCTAACCAGACACCTGGACATCATTACCTAGTCAAACTGACACCAGAACCTAACCATCACTTGCAAATTTAAACAGTATTTCAGACACAGGTGAAGAAAAAATTTGAAAACTGTAGATAAGTCTAAAGAAATTGCTATAATGCAACCTAATGAGGAAGGAAGTTAGAAAATACATAAGAGGGAGCTTAATAGGCATAAAAAGTAGAATATAAAGTTGTAACAAATCTTTAATCAGAATTCCAAAAGGAGGGAAGAGAGAGAGAAAATGGGGCAGAAGTAATGCTAGATGAGATCATAGTTGAAAAATTTTCAGAACTAACAAAAGCTGCTAATCTTCAGATTCAAGGAGCTCAAATATTTCTAAGCAGGAGTCATTAAAAGAAATCTACATCTAGACACATCACAATGAACTTGCAGACACAAAGATAAAGAGACACTCTTAAAAGAAACCAGTTTAAAAAAAATTACGCTCCAAGG